>NC_136065.1:704227697-705626517 GCF_964261635.1 Lissotriton helveticus
ACACACATTCCACACACCACATTCCACACACATCACACTATTGCACACACATTTCCACTCACACATGCCACTACACATTCCACACCACTACCACATTCCACACACATTCCATTAACCACATTCACACATCACCATTACACACCACATTCCTCACACACAACACCACATTTCACATCACATTCACACAACACCACATTCAATCACACATTCCACACATTCCACACTCCACACACCACACTCACACACATCCACACACCACATTCCACACATCCATTCCACTCTCAACATTCACACACACTTTCCAACATCACATTCACACACCACATTCCACACATCACCACACACCACATTCCACACATTCACATCACCACAATCCACACACATTCCACTCACCACATTCAACACACACCATATTCCACACCACATTCCACACACCACATTCCACACACATTCCACACACCACATACACATTCACTCATTCCACACACATTCCACACACCACATTCCACACACATTCCACACACACACATTCCACACACCACATTCCCACACATCCACACACATTCCACACACATTCACACACCACATTCCACACATCCACACACATCCACCACACCACACACCACATCCACATTCCACACACCACACTCCACTCACACCATTCCCACACACCCATCACACAACATTCCACACACACTTCCACACCACATTCCACACACCACATTCCACTCACCACATCACACACCACATTCCACACACACATTCACTCACATCACCACATTCCACACACCACCAACCACCACACACCACCCACATTCCACACACAACCTTTCCACACACCACAATTCCACACACTCCACATTCCACACTCCACATTCCACACACCACATTCCACACACCACATTCCACACACCACATTCCACACACATTCCACACACCACATTCCACACACCACACACCACATTCCATACACATCCACACTCATTCCACACACATTCCACACCACAATCCATACACCACATTCCATACACCACATCCACACACATCCATCACATTCCACACACCACACACCACATTCCACACACATTCCACACAACACATTCCACACACCGCATCCACACACCACATTCCACACACATTCACACACATTCCATACACCACATCCACACACATTCCAAACACCACATTCCACACACCACATTCCACACACCACATCCACACACCACTTCCACACACCACATCCACACACTTCCACACACCACATTCCACCACCACATTCCACACACATTCCACACACCACATTCCACACACATTCCACACACCACATGCCACACACATTCCACACACATTCCACCAACACACACTCCACATTCCACATTCCACACACATTCCACACACATCCACACACACTCCACATTCCACATTCTACACTCACATTCCACACACATTCCACACACATTCCACACACCACATTTCACACACCACTTCCACACACCACATCCACACACATTCCACACACATTCACACACCACATCCACACACCATATTCAACACACATTCCACACACCACATTCCATACACATTCCACACACCACACACCACATTCCACACACTTCCACACACCACATCCACACACATTCCACACACCACATTCCACACACACCACATCCACACACCACATCACACACCACATCCACACACACCACATTCCACACACACCATCCACACACACTTCCACACACCACATTCCACACACACCACATCCACACCCATCCACACACCACATCCACACACACCACATCCACACACATTCCACACACCACATCCACACACATCCACACACCACATCCACACACATCCACACACCCACATTCCACACACATCCACACACCACATCCACCACCACATTCCACACACATCCACCACACCATCCACACACATCCACACACCACATTCCACACACATCCACACACCACATTCAAACACATTCCACACACCACATCCACACACATCCACCCCCACATTCCACACACATCCACACACCACATCCACACACATCCACACACCACATCCCACACACCCACTCCACACACACTCCACATACCACATCCACACACACCACACACATCCACACACCACATCCACACACATCATCCACACACATTCCACACACCACATTCCACACACATTCCACACACCACATTCCACACACCACATCCCACACACCACATCCACACACATTCCCACACACATCCACACACCACATCCACACACCACATCCACACACCCACACACCACATTCACACACATCCAACCCCACACCACACACATTCCACACACATTCCACACACCACATCCACCACATCCACACACCACTCACCACATTCCACCACACCCACACCACCACATTCCACACACATCCACACATCACATCCACACACACCCATCCACACACCACATCCACACCAACATCCACACCACATCCACACCCATTCCACACACCACATCAACACACACCCAATTCCACACACATTCCACACACCACAACCACACACATCCACACCCACATTACACCACACACACATCCCCACACCACCCACACACATGCCACCACATCCCACATACACACCCACCACACACCACACACACCACATCCACACACATCCCACACCACCATCCCACACATCCACACCCACACCCCACCCACACACCACACACACCACACCCCCACACCACCACACACCACATCCACACACATCCACACACCACATTCCCACACCACATCCACACACATTCCCCACACCACATTCCACATACCACATTCCACACACATTCCACACACCACATTCCACACACATCCACACACATCCACACACCACATTCCACACCACATCCACACACACCACATCCACACACACCACATTCCACACATCAACACACCACACTCCACTCACACATTCCACACACATCCACACACATTCCACACACCACATTCCACACACACCACATCCACACACCACATCCACACACATCCACAACACACCACACACACCACATCCACACACCATTCACACACACCACACACACCACATTCCAAACACACATCCCCACACACACCACCCACAACCACCCACCACCACATCCACACACCCACACCCACACCCACATCCACACACCACAATCCCACACCACATCCACACACCACCCAATCCACACACATCCACACACCCACTACACACCACACACCACATCCACACACACTCCACACACATTCCACACACATCCACAACCCCACAATCCATACACCACATTCCATACCCACATTCCACACACATTCCATACACATTCCACACACCACACACCACATTCCACACACATTCCACACAACACATCCACACACCCATTCCACACACCACATTCCACACACATTCACACACATCCATACACCACTTCCACACACATTCAAACACCACATCCACACCACATCCACACACCACATCCACACACCACAATCCACACACCAACATCCACACACATTCCACACACCCACATCCACACACCACATTCCACACACATTCACACACCACATCCACACCACCATTCCACACACCACATCCACACACATGCCACACACACCACCAACCCACACACCCCACCACATCCACACACATTCCACACACACTCCACATCCCACATCAACACTCCACATCCACACACATTCCACACACATTCCACACACCACATTTCACACACCACATTCCACACACCACATTCCACACACATTCCACACACATTCACACACCACATTCCACACACCAATTCAACACACATTCCACACACCACATTCCATACACATTCCACACACCACACACCACATTCCACACACATTCCACACACCACATTCCACACACATTCCACACACCACATTCCACACACCACATTCCACACACCACATTCCACACACCACATCCACACACACCACATTCCACACACAACATTCCACACACATTCCACACACCACATCCACACACACCACATCCACACACATTCCACACACCACATTCCACACACACCACATTCCACACACATTCCACACACCACATTCCACACACATTCCACACACCACATTCCACACACATTCCACACACCACATTCCACACACATTCCACACACCACATTCCACGCACCACATTCCACACACATTCCACACACACATTCCACACACATTCCACACACCACATTCCACACACATTCCACACACCACATTCAATACACATTCCACACACCACATTCCACACACATTCCACACACCACATTCCACACACATCCACACACCACATTCCACACACATTTCACACACCACATTCCACACACCACATTCCACACACATTCCACATACCACATTCCACACACATTCCACACACATTCCACACACCACATTCCACACACATCATTCCACACACATTCAGCACACCACATTCCACACACATTCCACACACCACATTCCACACACCACATTCCACACACATTCCACACACATTCCACACACACATTCCACACACATTCCACACACACACACTCCACATTCCACACACATTCCACACACATTCCACACACACTCCACATTCCACATTCACACACTCCACATTCCACACACATTTCACACACATTTCACACACATTCCACACACATTCCACACATATTCCACACACATTCCACACACCACATTCCACACACCACATTCCACACACCACATTCCACACACATTCCACACACCACATTCCACACACATTCCACACACCACACACCACATTCCACACACATTCCACACACCACATTCCACACACCACTCACCACATTCCACACACATTCCACACACATTCCACACACATTCCACACACCACATTCCACAGACCTCATTCCACACACTACATTCCACACACCACATTCCACACACATTCCACACACATTCCACACATTCCACACACCACATTCCACACACATTCCACACACCACATTCCACACACATTCCACACACCACATTCCACACACATTCCACACACCACATTCCACACACCACGCACCACATTCCACACACATTCCACACACCACATTCCACACACATTCCACACACCACATTCCACACACACCACATTCCACACACCACATTCCACACACCACATTCCACACACACCACATTCCACACACAACATTACACACACATTGTCACACACCACATTTCACACACACCACATTCCACACACATTCCACACATATTCCACACACCACATTCCACACACATTCCACACACATTCCACACACCACATTCCACATTCCACACACATTCCACATTCCACATTCCACACACATTCCACACACCACATTCCACACACATTCCACACACCACATTCCACACACACCACAGGTGTGTGGAATGTGTGTGGAATGTGGAATGTGGTGTGTGGAATGTGTGTGGAATGTGGAATGTGGTGTGTGGAATGTGTGTGGAAAGTGGTGTGTGGAATGTGTGTGGAATGTGGTGTGTGGAATTTGATGTGTGGAATATGGTGTGTGGAATGTGTGTGGAATGTGTGTGGAATGTGGTGTGTGTGGAATGTGGTGTGTGAAATGTGTGTGTAATGTTGTGTGTGGAATGTGGTGTGTGTGGAATGTGGTGTGTGGAATGTGGTGTGTGGAATGTGGTGTGTGTGGAATGTGGTGTGTGGAATGTGTGTGGAATGTGGTGTGTGTAATGTGTGTGGAATGTGGTGTGTGGTGTGTGGAATGTGTGTGGAATGTGGTGTGTGGAATGTGTGTGGAATGTGTGTGGAATGTGGTGTGTGGAATGTGTGTGGAATGTGGTGTGTGGGAATGTGTGTGGAATGTTGTGTGTGGAATGTGTGTGGAATGTGGTGTGTGGAATGTGTGGAATGTGTGTGGAATGTGTGTGGAATGTGGTGTGTGGAATGTGGTGTGTGGAATGTGTGTGGAATGTGTGTGGAATGTGGTGTGTGGAATGTGTGTGGAATGTGGTATGTGGAATGTGTGTGGAATGTGTGTGGAATGTGGTGTGTGGAATGTGGTGTGTGGAATGTGTGTGGATGTGGTGTGTGGAATCGTGTGTGGAATGTGGTGTGTGGAATGTGTGTGGAATGTGGATGTGTGTGGAATGTGTGTGGAATGTGGTGTGTGGAATGTGTATTGAATGTGGTGTGTGGAATGTGTGTGGAATGTGATGTGTGGAATGTGTGTTGAATGTGTGTGTGGAATGTGTGTGGAATGTGGTGTGTGGAATGTGTGTGGAATGTGGTGTATGGAATGTGGTGTGTGGAATGTGTGTGGAATGTGGTGTGTGGAATGTGTGTGGAATGTGGTGTGTGGAATGTGTGTGGAATGTGTGTGGATGTGGTGTGTGGAATTGTGGTGTGGAATGTGGTGTTGTGTGGTGGAATGTGGTGTGTGGAATGTGTGTGGATGTTGTGTGCGGAATGTGGTGTGTGTGGAATGTGGTGTGTGGAATGTGGTGTGTGGACTGTGGTGTCTGTGGAATGTGTGTGGAATGTGGTGTGTGGAATGTGTGTGGAATGTGGTGTGTGGAATGTGTGTGGAATGTGTGTGGAATGTGGTGTGTGGAATGTGTGTGGAATGTGTGTGGAATGTGGTGTGTGGTGTGTGGAATGTGTATGGAATGTAGAATGTGGTCCACACACCACATTCCACACACCACATTCCACACACCACATTCCATACACATTCCACACACCACTTTCCACACACCACATTCACACACATTCCACACACATTCCACACACATTCCTCCCACACACACTCCACATTCCGGATTTCACACACATTCCACACACACTCCACATTCACGTTCACACACTCCACATTCCACACACATTTCACACACATTCCACACACATTCCACACACATTCCACACACATTCCACACACCACATTCCACACTCCACATTCCACACACCACATTCCACACACCACATTCCACACACATTCCACACACATTTCACACACCACATTCCACACACCACATTCCACACACCACATTCCCACACACATTCCACACACATTCCACACACACACTCCACATTCCGCACACATTCCACACTTATTCCACACACATTCCACACGCACACACTCCACATTCCACATTCACACACTCCACATTCCACACACATTCCACACACATTCCACACACATTCCACACACATTCCACACACATTCCACATTCCACACATATTCCACACACCACATTCCACACACCACATTCCACACACATTCCACACTCCACATTCCACACACACACTCCACATTCCACACACTCCACATTCCACACACATTCCACACACATTCCACACACCACATTCCACACACCACATTCCACATTCCACACACATTCCACACACCACATTCCACACACCATGTTAGAAGGGACGATCCCAGAGTTCAGGTTATGTCTACCCGACTGCTCCGTGACCCACCCTCTCCCACCAATAATGCCGAGCCTTAACTAGGGATCCCCTCCGGGGAGGACCTCAAGTATTGAATCGTACACACGAGGACCACACCACCCTTAGGAACAGGACACTACAACGTAGGTTCTCGATATCAAGTTCTTTATAAACAGGTAAAGGAATTAGCACTCTTATGTACACAGGATCGAGAGATCGCCAAAGTCTCAACGCTCCCGGAAGTGGGAAGCGGGACAGTCTCAGTCTTTAGACCAGTACGTAGCGTACCCTGCGCACGGCTCTCAATCCTCGAGCCGGGAGGTACGGAAGATGGTGATCGTACCGGTTGTCCTACTCACTTGACGATGACTCAGTTCGTGATGATAGCGTCGCTGGTCCAGCCGGACCAGAGTACTCCTCGAGCCGCGACGAGGTCAGCAGGGCTCGATCCGGAGGGTAGTTCTTGAGGAGCCGCGACCACGTCAGCAGGGCTCAGAATGTTCGTTGAAGATCTTTAGGGTTCAAGCTCGAGCCGCGACGGGGTCAGCAGGGCTTCGATGTTCTAGTTCCAAGGATGAGCCGCGACGGCGTCAGCAGGGCTCTTAGAGTTACAGAGTTCAGTTCTCCCAAGGGCAGCCGCGATCAGATCAGCAGGGCTTTCTTGTCCAGGATACAACTGCCCGCTAGTTCTGGGGCGGGCCTTGATATAGTCCAGTGGCCCTTTGATGTCCGGACTCTCACAGGCGGAGGTCTGAGGCCTTGGGGGTGGCCCGTTGGTGATGTCCGGCGGTTGGCTCTTTGATCTCTTGGAGGATGCGTCCGGGATTTCCCAGACACCCAGCAGGTCTGGAGCCAGCACTCGGGGAGGCCAGAGGTGCAATCGAAACTGGCCCCCGGGGGAAGGCCAGAGGTGTGACAGAAACCAGTCTCTCAGGGGAGGCCGGAGGTGCCATCGAAACTCCCTATCTTTCCTCCCTATGGGAGCCCTCACCCTCCCAACGGGGGCTGGCATGTCTGGAGCCTAAGTTTCGCGGGGGCTGGGGTCATGCTAAGCCCAGGGAGTCAGGGACCTCGGAAGGGAATATGGCTGCCAGTGGGCCTATGATTTGGGAAAGGACCGCCCCGACACCGTGCTCCGAGGCATCGGTTTGGACTACGAATTCCCGGCTGTAGTCGGGGGCTTGGAGCACGGGGCCGTACACATCGCTGTCTTCAGAGTCTCAAAGGCAGCCTGCCACTCGGGTGTCCAGTGCACCTTCTGTGGCTGCTTCTCTGAAGTGAGTTCGGTGAGGGGGCCCACAATGCTCCCATAATTCTTCACGAAGCGCCGTAATACCCAGTGAGCCCCAGGAAGGCTCTGACTGCTGTCTGGGTGACCGGGGGCTCCCAGGCCATGATGGCGTCGATCTTGGGTTGGAGGGGAGCCACATGGCCGCACCCCACTTGGTGTCCCAGATAGGTCACGGAACCTTGGCCTATCTGGCATTTGCTCGCTTTGATGGTCAGTCCGGCCCGTCTGAGGGTCGCCAGGACCTCCCAGAGGTGCTTGAGGTGCTCGGCCCAGTGGAGGCTGTACACCGCAATATCGTCCAGATAGGCGCTGAACTCTTCTAGCCCCGCCAGCACCTTATTCACCAGCCTCTGGAACGTTGCGGGGGCGTTTTTCATCCCAAAGGGCATCACCCTGAAGTGGGAGTGGCCATCGGGGGTTGAGAAAGTGGAGCGCTCTTGGGCGCCCGGGGTGAGTCCGATCTGCCAGTAGCCGGAGGTTAGGTCGAATGTGCTCAGGTAGCGGGCCGCCCCCAGGTGGTCGATCAGTTCATTGGCCCGGGGAATGGGGTGGGCTTCGGTCCGGGTGACGGCATTCAACCCCCGGTAGTCTACACAAAAACGCAGTTCGGGAGTGGAGCCAGGGGCGGCGGCTTTTGGGACCAGGACGACCGGACTGGCCCATGGACTGTCAGAGGGTTCGACTACCCCCAGGGCCAGCATCTTGGAGACCTCCGATTGAATGCAGGTCCGAACTCGGTCGGGAACTCGGTAGGCCCAGTGTCGCACAGGCGGGCTGTCCCCGGTGTCGACATCGTGGACGCACCACTGGGTGACTCCGGGGGTGAGAGAAAACAAGTCTGTGAATTGACCCAACAGCTTTTGGCAGTCTTGGCGTTGTTCTGGGGTCAGGGCAGAGGAGAGGGTGACCCCCTCTACGGAGCCGTCTTTCTCGGAGGTGCTCAGGAGGTCCGGTAGGGGCTCGGAGTCGTCTTCGGCCCAGCCATCAGTAGCCATCAGCAGGCTATGTTCCGTTCGGACAAAGTGAGGCTTGAGCCTGTTTGTGTGGAGGACCCGGAGGGGTCTCCTGGGGGACTCCATGTCCACCAGTTAGGTGACAGGGCTCTTGCGCTCCACCACTTTGAAGGGCCCAGTCCACTTGTCCTGGAGGGCACATGGTTCGACTGGGGACATGACCCAGACCTGTTGGCCCGGCTCGAACTCAATGGAAGAGGCGTTTTGGTCATACCAGCGTTTCATCTCCTCTTGGCTGGCCTCGAGGTTGTCTTTGGCAAGTTCCCGGAACCGCCGAGTCTGGTTTCGGAGGGTCAGGAGGTACCGGTAGACATCGGGGGGAGCACCTTGGACTGCAGCCTCCCAGCCTTCTTTGACCAGGCTGAGGGGACCCCGGATGGGGTGTCCGTACAATAGTTCGAAGGGGCTGAACCCCAGAGACTTCTGAGGGACCTCCCGATAGGCGTAGAGGAGGCAGGGCAGCAACACGTCCCATTGGCGTCGCAAGGGCTCTTCCAGGCCCATGATCATCCCCTTGAGGGTTCGATTGAAACGTTCCACTAGTCCATTCCCTTGGGGGTGGTAGGGGGTCGTAAACTTGTACATGACCCCGCACTGTTGTCACAGGGACTTCATGTATCGGGAAATGAAGTTCGTACCCCGGTCACTGACGACCTCTCAGGGGAAGCCCACCCGGGAGAAGATCCCCATCAGCGCCCGGCCCACCACAGGGGCTGTCACGGTCCGGAGAGGGATGGCTTCGGGATAGCGGGTGGCATGGTCCACCAGGTCGAGAATAAAACGGTGCCCTTGAGGGGTTCGGGGCTCCAGAGGCCCCACAATGTCGATCCCCACCCGCTCGAATGGGGTGTTGACGACTGGGAAGGGTTGAAGGGGGGCCTTGTGCTTCCCTCCATTCTTCCCGCTGGCTTGGCACGTTGGGCAAGTCCGGCAGTGATTGTTCACATCATTCCTCATTTTTGGCCAGTAGAAATGGCTCACCAGGCGGCTGTAGGTTTTGTCCTGCCCCAGGTGCCCGGCGAGGGGCACATCGTGTGCCAGGTTCAGGAGGAATTGCACAAAAAAGGGGAGACAGGTCCTTGGCAGGGCTGAGGGGGGGCTGGACCCTATATTAAACTCGTAACACACAAAAAAGTGCCCCCTACTCAATCTACTTCTAATCTAATTTCAGATAGGACCAAATAAAAAATTCCATTAAATCTGGTCCGGTATTTTTATTTATACCATTTAGTCATATGATTTTATACAAAAATTATTTCTCATAGCAGGAAAAAGAATACACAATACAAGGAGTTACGTACAGTCTTACTCAATGAACAATTGACAAAAAACGTATTACAAAAACATTCAAAAAAGAAATAACATCAACAAAACATCCAATAGACAATACAAATTGCAATTAATCAGTTTTGCAATATATTAAACCATTTGTATAAACGAAATTGCTTTCCTTAAAAGAACTGATTCAAAACAAGAGCAACAATACATGTGTCAATTTATCAAAAGGAACACTAGATGTTCAGGCTGGCTCTTGGTAGACTCGCCGACGCTTTTCAAGTTCGGGCCAAAAGTGCCCAAACCATCATCAGGGCTCTGTTATTGTTCAATTATTTATCTACTAGGATGCAAAAAAACGGAGTTTTAATGAAAACCTAATCGCCTCTTTTTTTTAAAAAATTCAAACCGTTTGGATATGGTGTAATTGTACCTGTATACTCTTATACGGATGACCTGTAGAAACTTCTATTAAGGGACACAATCCTTTCTTCAGGTCAAGGATGGAACAACTTTCTTTAAATGTACAGGAGATCTATAAATGAACAGTAAATCGTTCAAAGTTGTAGGAATAACTATTGGAGCATTTGCAACAACGTGATGGAATACTTAGTGAATTCGTACCTTAATCAGAGCAATCTTGCGAAGCAAGAAGGGGCGGAGGAATATCGGTTTCTTGTGTGCTTTAGTCCTATTTAAACAACACATAACGTTCTTTTGAGCAACCTTGTGTATTTGAAAAAAAATTTTTGAATGAAAATAATTTTTAAGGCTCTTTTTTATGACAACATGTAACCATCATACCTGCCGAGTACTCTGCTGTAGTGGTCGCGGCCAGGTACTTCCTTTTCTCATCACTGGTGCCCACGTTAGCCTGCTTAAATAAAGTGCTTATGAGGACACGGTCTATTTGAAACAAAAGATGTTTGCTAAGCAGTGCGTCTACCGTTAACGGGTTTCCAGGACTCTCATACCTCAAGTCAAGTCAAGTCAGAATTTATATAGCGCACTACATACCCAGAGGGTGTCAAGGCGCTTGAGGGAGGGGGGGGGGAGGTTTACTTATCGAATATCCAGGTTTTAAGCTGTTTTCTGAAGGCTAGGTGGTTTTGAGTAAGGCGGAGGTGGATGGGAAGGGAATTCCAGGTTTTGGCCGCTAGGTAGGAGAAGGACCTTCCCCCCATGGTGGCTTTGTGGATGCGCGGAACAGCGGCGAGGGCTTGGTTGGACGAGCGCAGCTGGCGGGTGGGGGTGTAAAAGGAAAGGCGCGTATTGAGACAATCAGGTCCAAGTTCGTATAAGGCTTTGTGTGCGTGGGTGAGGAGACGGAACGTTATCCTTTTGTTGACGGGGAGCCAGTGCAGGTCTTTTAGGTGACCAGAGATATGGTCTTTGCGAGGGATGTCTAGTATGAGTCTGGCTGAGGCATTTCGGATGCGTTGGAGTTTTTTCTGCAGTTTTGCGGTGGTACCGGCGTAAAGGGTGTTTCCGTAGTCAAGACGGCTTGTAACCAGTGCGTGGGTGACCGTTTTTCTTGTTTCGGTGGGGATCCAGCGAAATGTTTTTTTGAGCATGCGGAGGATGTTGAAGCATGATGATGAGACGGCGTTGACTTGTCTGGTCATTGAGAGTGAGGAGTCCAGGATGATGCCCAGGTTCCGTGCGTGGTCCGTCGGTGTGGGGGCTTTTCCTAGGGCCGTTGGCCACCAAGAGTCGTCCCAGGTGGAAGGGGATGCACCTAAGATGAGGACTTCCGTTTTGTCTGAGTTCAGTTTCAGACGGCTATGCTGCATCCACTCGGCTACTTCTTTCATCCCTTCATGTAGGTTTGTTTTGGCGGTGGTTGGGTCTTTGGTGAGTTAGAGGATCAGCTGAGTGTCATCAGCGTAGGAGATGATGTTGAGGTTGTGTTGACGTGCAATGGTTGCGAGGGGGCTCATGTAGACGTTGAAGAGGGTGGGGCTGAGTGATGATCCTTGCGGGACGCCGCAGATGACTTCGGTGGCCTCTGACTTGAAAGGGGGAGGCGGACTCTCTGAGTTCTTCCAGCGAGGAACGAGATGATCCAGTCCAATGCTTTTCCTTGAATTCCGATGTTTCTGAGGCGTTGTATCAGGGTGTTATGGCAGACTGTGTCGAAGGCTGCGGAGAGGTCAAGGAGGATGAGGGCGACTATGTCTCCGTTGTCCAGTAGTGTTCGAATGTTGTCTGTTGCTGCGATGAGGGCGGTCTCGGTGCTGTGTTTGGCTCGGAAGCCAGACTGTGAGGAATCAAGTGATTTGTTTGTTTCGAGGAAGGCGGCGAGCTGATTGTTGATGGCTTTTTCAATGACTTTGGCAGGGAATGGGAGGAGCGAGATGGGGCGGTAGTTTTTGAGTTCAGTGGGGTCAGCTGTGGGTTTCTTCAGAAGGGCGCTGAGTTCGGCGTGTTTCCAGCTTTCTGGGAATGTGGCGGAGTTGAGGGAGCAGTTGATGACGTCTCGGAGATGGGGTGCAATAATGGAGTCTGCTTTGTTGAAGATGTGATGGGGGCATGGGTCTGTGGGGGATCCTGAGTGGATGGAGTTCATCAGGCGAATGGTGTCTTCTGTGGTGATTGGGTTCCAGTCTAGAACGTTGTTTGGAGGAGGTACATGTTCGGAGGTGAGTGGGGTGGACTGGTTTACGTGTTGGTTGTCAAAGCTGTTATGAATGTCGGCGATTTTGTCATGGAAGAATGAGGCAAGGGAGTCACAGAGGACTTGAGAGGGGGTGATGTCGTTTGAGCTGGCGGTGGGGTTGGTGAATTCTTTGATGATGTTGAAAAGTTCCTTGCTGTTATGGGCGTTGTTGTCTAGTCGGTCTTTGAGTGCTGATTTCTTGGCTGTTCGGATGAGTTGGTGGTGTTTGCGGGTGGCGTTTTTGAAGGCGGCTTGGGAGATAGTGTTTGGGTCTTTTTTCCAAGTTTTCTTAAGGGAACGACAGATCTTCTTGGATTTCTTAAGGTCGTTGTTGAACCAGGGGGCGTTCTTGCTTCCTTGCTTGATTTGATGTTTTTTCAGGGGTGCTAGTTTGTCGGCTGTTTGGGTTAACCATTGTGTGAGGTTGATGGCGGCTTGATTAGGGTTCGTTGAATAGGCAGGGGGTTTTTGAAGAAGCGATGTGGATATTTGGTCGATGGTGATTTTGTTCCAATTTCTTCGCAGAGTTGGTTGAGGGAGGTTGTGGATCGTGGTCTTATTGTAGGTGAAGTGGATGCAACTGTGGTCCGTCCAGTGGAGGGGTGTGGTATGAGTGAAGGAGATATGCTTGCTGGCAGTGAAGATAGGGTCGAGTGTGTGTCCTGCGTAGTGTGTGGGGGTGTTAACAAGTTGTTTGAGTCCGAGATTGGCGGGATTGTCCAGAAGGGTGGTGGTGTTATTGTCGTTGCTCTTTTCCAGATGGAAATTGAGGTCTCCCAGTAGAATGTATTCTTCCGAGGGGAGTGCGTGTGGGGTGATGAAGTCGGTGATGTCTTCGCTGAATTTTGTACGGGGTCCTGGTGGCCTGTAGAGGAGGGTGCCTCTGAGTGTGGTCTTGGGGTCGGTGTGGATCGGGAAGTGAAGGTGTTCGGCGATAGTGAGGTTGTCATCTGAGCTGGTTGAGACGCGGATGGTGTTCTTGTGGATGATGGCGATGCCTCCTCCTGTTTGAATGGTGCGGTCCTTACGGATGATCTTGTAGCCTTCCGGGATGGCTATGGAGATGTCTGGAGCTGAAGAGGCGTTCATCCAGGTTTCTGTTAGGATGCGATGTCTGGATCGGTGTTGTCGAGTAGATCCCAAAGGTCGATGGCGTGTTTGTGAACCGAGCGGGTGTTGAGAAGGATGCATTTAAGGTGGTTGGTGTTGGATCTCTGTTTGGTGTTTGTTGGTTTGGTGTGGGTCTTGACGCAGGTGAATTTGCAGGAGAGGCAGCTGACGGGTCCATGGGTGTGTCCTGGTGCTGTTTGGGCGCAGTTAGGGTATCGGCCGGGGTTAAGTGCTAAGAGGGTGGAGGCGTCGTATGTAATGCGGGAGGGATGGGTGGTGCGGGGACCAGGGGGTCTGGCGCTGGACGCGGTCCAGGCGCGGACGGGCGTAGACGGGCTTACCTTTGGCGCACCTTCGGCGCGGCCGCAGCGCGTGGCCGCTGCGTGTTTAGACATCTGTCATTAATGGATAGTGGAGGGGGCGGAGCGTGGGAGGGGGAGCTGGGAGGCGGAAGCGTAGGGGGAGGGACGGGCTGCAGGAACAACAAAATGGACGGGGATACAACAACAGGACCGGGAAATGCGAGCTGGCGCTGGGACACGGGCACAATAACAGTTTAAAGTAAATGAAAGCAATGCACAGCGTTTCTAAATGCAATATTCTAATCAGGCTAAGCAATGCGTATAAATTACAGTTCACGTAGTCGAGCAAGCAGAGTAATGCTGAGCGCTACACAAACAGAGCGGGTGCAGATCCAATTAGTAAAATATCAATTATCAATTGTGGCAGTGGTGGGGAAGCAGCGCTACGATACCACAAGCAGCGCTATGTATCCAGGAGGGAGGGTGGAGCGACCGCTTCACACGGAGTCAGGCAGGTCACCTGTATTACCTGTATTAGTGTAGATTGGGGAGCCGCCTCTCGTCCAAGAACGTCATCCTCGTGGTGCTTGTCTCAATGGAAAATGTAATGTCCCCATGTCTATTATTGATCCATTCATGGAACGCCAAGAGCTCGGTCTGGCTCCCCTGCCACAGGAGCCAGACGTTGTCTATGTAACGCCACCATTGTATGAGATTCTCCTTGTACGGATTATTGTTCTCTACAAACATGGTCTCATACTGTGCCATGTAGAGTACTGCCATTTCTGGGGCATAAGGACACCCCATGGCAGTGCCCTTGATTTGCATATAGAACCGGTCATTGAATGTAAAGTAGTTCTTCTGTAATGCTATCGCTGCAAGTTTTAAAATAAATGCAGTAGGCACCCTATGTGGCTTTTCCCTTTTGTCTAAATACAACTCCATTACCTCTAAGGCTTCTTCCTGAGGGATTTGTGTGTAAAGGGACGTGACGTCCATAGTTGCCATTATATGTTTAGATGAATCAAAAAAGGTTCCTTCCACCTTCATTAAAAAGTCTGTGGTATCTCTGAGATACGATTTTTACTTCCGTCAAAAAGGGCTTTAAGAAAAAATCCACGTATTTGGATATTGGCTCCAAACGTCGAAGTTACGTGTGAGGATGGCAAATTGAAAACCTCCCTACACAAGAAACCGACGGATAAGAACACCATTTTACATCATAAAAGTTACCATCCCAGAAGCCTGAAGGCCAATCTGCCGTATGGACAAATGTTGCGCATCCGGAGAAATTGTTCTGAGATAGGCGATTATGACCACCATGCCCAGGTATTCTGTAATGAGATGATCCACAGAGGGTACCCAAGGAAGCTGTTGAAGCATTCCTATAAAAGGGCCAGGTTCAACCCCCGGGAAACCTTATTGCAAACCAAAGTGAAAAAGGAATTAGACCGACTAGTATGTGTTACTACCTTTGGGCCTGATACCCACCAGCTTAGACAAGCGGTACTGAAAAACTGGCATCTGTTAGAGGAACTTGAATGCCCCTTCCCCCGCCCCATTTTCGCATACAAAAAGAACCAAAGCTTGTGACAACAAATGGTGAGAGCTGATCTCCCAAAGTCCCAACCAAAACATGATCTCCTTGCGTTATGGGACATGAAACCAATAGAAGGGCACCATAGGTGTGGCAATTGTGTTTCATGTGGCAGCACCATTGAAGGAATTGAGTTCCAACATCAAGAAGTAAAATGGAAACATCTCGGTTTCTCGAATTGCAAAACCAAGAACGTAATTTACATGGTAATTTGCCTTGCTCGAAGATCTATATAGGCAAAACGAATAAGCAGGTCAACCTCCGAATAAGCCAACATAGATCAAGGATAAAAAAGAAAATACTTACAGCCCCTATGGTTGAACATTTTGTTGAAATGTCCCACAATGAAAACGACTTCAGATGGTCTGTACTTCACACAATGAGTCACGTGCAGCGCCCCGCGGACATTGACAGGATGCTACTTGAGAAAGAAGCATACCTTATTTTGAAATTCAACTGTATAACAACTGGGTTAAATAACATGTCAGAATTGTCAAGAATGTGAGTCTTTTGAGTCATACTGTCAGTTTGTAGACGCTTCTGCCACAATGAGTTGAGAGCAATTATGGAATAGCGGCTCTCCACTATCAGATCCAAGATGGTGTGATTTAATTCCTATTGTTGTCCAAAACGTTTTCTAATGAGACATGCCTGCCATCGCCCCCCCCCTTAAATAATATTGGGCCCACTCAAACATTTTCCTGCCACTTTTTGAGATAAAAAACTTTGGAACACTCCAACTCCCACAATGCATTATTCTTAATAGCGGCCCTTTTATACTCTTGCAAGATGGCCGCTGGCTCCACAAACGAGCGAGGAGTGAGTGACAGACAACGGCTTGATACAGTTGAAGCAGATCGCGTTACAAGGTAAAGTGACATACACGGCGGTTTCGGCCGTAATTGTGTTTAATGAAGCCCCAGAACCACGATTTTACTGAGACCACGTCCCTCCTTCGTAGGGAACGAATAATAACTTTTGGAAATAATCGGAAGTCGAGACCTCGAAGGAAAAACGAGCTCAAAACTTGTGCGGCCCCGGACGGGGCGGTAGACGGGGGCGAGAGGCGGCTCCCCAATCTACACTAATACAGGTATGAAAGTCCTGGAAACCCGTTAACGGTAGACGCACTGCTTAGCAAACATCTTTTGTTTCAAATAGACCGTGTCCCCATAAGCACTTTATTTAAGTAGGCTAACGTGGGCACCAGTGATGAGAAAAGGAAGTACCTGGCCGCGACCACTACAGCAGAGTACTCGGCAGGTATGATGGTTACATGTTGTCATAAAAAAGCGCCTTAAAAATTATTTTCATTCCAAAAAATGTTTTCAAACACACAAGGTTGCTCAAAAGAACGTTATGTGTTGTTTAAATAGGACTAAAGCACACAAGAAACCGATATTCCTCCGCCCCTTCTTGCTTTGCAAGATTGCTCTGATTAAGGTACGAATTCACTAAGTATTCCATCACGTTGTTGCAAATAAGCATGAGCGCAAAATCCGTTACGCTCGCGGATTTTGCGAATTTTCGGTAAATTCGCGATCCGCGAACTCCCGTGAATTTACAGCGAATTCGCAAATCCGCGAGCGGCGGATTCCGGGGGCAAAAGTTCAAGCCTTGCTGGCCTCTTGTAACTATTTTACGATGGCGCCGGCAAGCTGCCAGCGCCATCCTCAAATAGTTACTAAGTTAGCTTCAACAGGAAGCTCTAATAGATAAAATAAAGCAGGTGCTCGAGCACCTGCTTTATTTTATCTATTAGAGCTTCCTGTTGAAGCTCATTTAGTAACTATTTTAGGATGGCGCTGGCAGCTTGCCGGCGCCATCGTAAAATAGTTACAACAGGCACAAAACGGTGGCGTCTTCTTGAATAAATATGAAGGGCAGGGTTCATTCTGGCACGATGGTCCTGGCACAAAAATTAAACCTCAACCGGAAGCACTTACAGATATCAATTAAGCATGTGCCCTAGTTGAAGCTTAAATTCAGTGACTCATTCATCAGCCCAAAAAACAATCGTGAGCGTTGTCAAGGCTGGGCAGATATGCCTTATTCCCAAATATACCATCGAAAATCAGCTGTGATGCTGGACAGAGGACTTTGCATCCTTGACTTTCACGAGCGCAATCCTCGTGCTGTTCCTGTGGCCAGGAGCTTCTGTATCTTCATCTGCTGCTCTGATCGGTCTCTGACCTTTTATACACACAAGAGGCATGTGCACTCGCATGGAAGCCCCGTCCGTTTGGCCCCGCCCACACATTTGTGGTGTGCACCGTCTTCCCGCCATTTACCCACTATGATAGCTCACTCAAGGGACCCCTGCGCCCTTCGGCGCGATTGCATAGTAACACACACCTGGTCGCTGTAGACAACTCTCTGGCACTTTAGGCAGCTGTAGTGTAGTAAAAGCACTATACACTTACCCAACGAGGTAGCACTTACTGATTATCCAGTAGAAAGTACTCCAGTTGAGTAGAGGTATGGCACAAAACGGTGGCGTCTTCTTGAATAAATATGAAGGGCAGGGTTCATTCTGGCACGATGGTCCTGGCACAAAAATTAAACCTCAACCGGAAGCACTTACAGATATCAATTAAGCATGTGCCCTAGTTGAAGCTTAAATTCAGTGACTCATTCATCAGCCCAAAAAACAATCGTGAGCGTTGTCAAGGCTGGGCAGATGTGCCTTCTTCCCAAATATACCATCGAAAATCAGCTGTGATGCTGGACAGAGGCCTTTGCATCCTTGACTTTCACGAGCGCAATCCTCGTGCTGTTCCTGTGGACAGGAGCTTCTGTATCTTCATCTGCTGCTCTGATCGGTCACTGACCTTTTATACACACAAGAGGCATGTGCACTCGCATGGAAGCCCCGCCCCAAATCCGCAAATCCGCAAATCCGCAAATCCGCAAAATGCGCGGATTTTGCGGATCCACGATCCGTGAATACGCAAATCCGCAAATCGTGGATCCACAAAATCCGCCCATGCTTAGTTGCAAATGCTCCACTAGTTATTCCTACAACTTTGAACGATTTACTGTTCATTTATAGATCTCCTGTACATTTAAAGAAAGTTGTTCCATCCTTGACCTGAAGAAAGGATTGTGTCCCTTAATAGAAGTTTCTACAGGTCATCCGTATAAGAGTATACAGGTACAATTACACCATATCCAAACGGTTTGAATTTAAAAAAAAAAAGAGGCGATTAGGTTGTCATTAAAACTCTGTTTTTTTGCATCCTAGCAGATAAATAATTGAACAATAACAGAGCCCTGATGATGGTTTTGGGCACTTTTGGCCCGAACTTGAAACGCGTCGGCGAGTCTACCAAGAGCCAGCCTGAACATCTAGTGTTCCTTTTGATAAATTGACACATGTATTGTTGCTCTTGTTTTGAATCAGTTCTTTTAAGGAAAGCCATTTCGTTTATACAAATGGTTTAATATATTGCAAAACTGATTCATTGCAATTTGCATTGTCTATTGGATGTTTTGTTGATGTTATTTCTTTTTTGAATGTTTTTGTAATACGTATTTTGTCAATTGTTCATTGAGTAAGACTGTACGTAACTCCTTGTATTGTGTATTCTTTTTCCTGCTATGAGAAATAATTTTTGTATAAAATCATATGACTAAATGGTATAAATAAAAATAACAGACCAGATTTAATGGAATTTTTTATTTGGTCCTATCTGAAATTAGATTAGAAGTAGATTGAGTAGGGGGCACTTTTTTGTGTGTTACGAGGTTCAGGATGAAGTCTCTGAACCGGAGGGGGACCACCAGCACCCGGCTGGCCCCCAGTTAGGCAACCTTCTGTTCGCTGTAGATGAGATCGTTGTCCCAATAGACCCAGTGGGACCCCGATGGGTCTCCGGCGGCTTGAGCGGCGGCTTGCTGTCGGGTCCCCTCGAGGGAGGGACACACTTTCTGTTCTTGACGGAACTGCTCTCGTGTGGGGCCACCTTCTTGGCGCCATTGGGCTAGTTCCGGGAGGTCGCCGAGCTCGGCAATTGCTTCGCGGTTGGGCCCCAGTGGACCGGGCTCGGGGTTGGCGTCTTCGGGGTCGGAGGGCGGCGGCGGCGCGGGCCACCCCGGTTCTTCGGTCGGGGTGGATTCAGTCGGGATGGTGGCCCGGGCGGTCATGGATCGGGTGGTCGCACAGACTCACTCGGGAAGGTCTAGCATCCCCAGATGCTCTCTCGACGCAGGCCCAGGGGGAACTTTCTAGGTCGGTCCTGAGGAGGCAGTCCACGGGGGCATCGTCCCGGATGGTCACTTTCAGCATGCCCGACACTCCCCCCCATTCGAAGGGGATTCAGGCCATCTGGCACAGGCTCTCTGAATTGTCCGCCGACCGTACTGGGCACAGCACATTGGGCAGGATCTGGTCAGGGGTCACCAAGTGGCAACGGACGGCCGTCACGCTGGCTCCGGTGTCACGGAGGGCTTCGGCCCGGTGCCCATTAATGTTGACCCACTGGCGGTACTTCTGAGTGTTGCCCGGAATCGGGGCCCGGGGGACCATGTCTCTTTCGCCTAGACATACCAGGGACATGGCGGCGGGCTCCCACTCGGCCTGGTCTTCATCATAGTTCTCTTCTTCGCCCCTTTCTTCTCCCAGGGAGGCGGCCGCGATCTGGCGGTTTGGAGGACCAGTGGTGCCGGGCCGTTGGTTCATCGGGCAGTGGGGGTCACTGGCATAGTGACCGGGCAGCTGGCATTTGTGGCAGATAACGTTCGAGCGGGGCCCCGGCCGGGCTGGGGGGGCCCCTCTTCTGGCCAGGGAGGGTGAAGTGTGGGTGGGGGGCGGCACCGCGGGGGAGTCTCGGTTCCTGTTCCGGCCTCCTCCGCCGCCTCGCTGGCGGTGGGGCCCCTGGGGAGCTCGGCCGTAGTCGCCCCTCGAGTTCCGGGGGACCCGGGTGATCACCCATCGATCGGCCTCGACGGCGAGTTTACATGGCTCGGTCAGCTTGCTGTCGAGGAGATGCTGCCTGAGTTCGACAAAACAGTTGTTGGAGAGGTGCTCCCATACAATGAGGTTGAACAGCTGCTCATAGGTGGTGACCTGGCTGCCTTTGATCCACCCCTCTAGGGCTCTACTATAGAAGTTCACGTACTCCACCCATGTAGTACCGGGGATTTTCTTACAGTCTCGGAATCGCTGCCAGTACATCTCGGGGGTGAGTCCATAGCAAGTAAGGAGGGCGGCTTTCATATGTTCGTAAGAGGTCATCTCGGCGTCTGGGAGCTCTAGCAGGACGTCTCTCCCTTCGCTGACGAACTTCCCCCACAAGCCGGCACCCCAGTTGTAGGAAGGTAGATCCCTGACTATGGTTGCCCCCAACTTTTTGCCTGGTGTTTTGCTGGTTTTCTGACTTAGTTGACCTGGGGCCCTGCTATTCAGGACCCCAGGCCTACTGCTCTCTCTGTAAAATGGATTCCATGTACCCTAGGTACATATCCAATTGGATACTGAGTCACCTTATCAGTCCCTGTACAGTGTACCTTAGGTACCCAGGGCATAGGTGTACCCAGGGCCTACCAGGGGCTGCAGCATGCATTATGCCACCCCTGGCTGGCCATCCAAATCTGACACAACTGGCTGCACGACAGCTGGGGCAAGGTGATGTAATCACCCTTTGCTTTAGATATAGTATACCTATATCTAACCCTAAAATGGGCACACAGATCTCCTATCAGTCACTCCTATGGCAGGCCTTGACAATCCTGAAGGCAGAGTGCTTGGAATCATGTGAGATGGTGCTCTGGCATGAGCTGAGCCTGTCTGCGGCTTTCGGGATCCATCCCTTAGCCGTTTCCATGATATCGCATACCATATACTCTTAAGTGCATTATAATCCTCGCGGTTATATGCCAACTCTGGTATCGCTTTATCAAAACATGTCGAGTAAGGTGTCATACGAATTGGAATACTAACCCCTCGCCAATTCTGGCGACGGGGTTAGCATTCCACCCTTCTAGAGGGACACGACATGTATGTGACCTGTAACCCCGGTTAAAGTCAGACAGAGCCTTAGCATCCACAAAATGGATTCTGCCACCGAGACACTAGTCTGCCCTCCTGCTGCTGGGAGTCCTCCCAGAGCAGGAGGCAAGGACAAAGGGTTTCCTGCCAGGGGCGGTGCCAGCACCGTCCCAGACAGGGTTTTGTGTATTCTAGGTAGGCAGGGCTACAGAGGAAGGTGACTGCAAGTGGCACCCCGGTGCTCACTGTGCATAGGCCGGCTTGAACCAGTTCCAGGGACACTCCAGACCCTGAGCTGGGGAAAAGCCCGCCAAGGAAGGGGGTGTAACCACCCCCCTCCTGGTCCCACCCATAGGGCAGGACTTAGTCGCGTGCCAGCCCCCTTTTCCAAGATAAAGGTAGGAGCAGGCCCCCTTCCAAATTAGATCATCTTTGGAATCAAGACACGACTTTCTACGAAAGGACATCAAGATTTCTTCTTCAAGATTCTCCCTTGTGACTAAGGAGTAGTCACCCTGCATCCGCAGGCACCATCTTAAGAACACTGCGGTCTGCTGCAAGTCCTTCCTCCGGAATCCGACTGCCCAGCTCGACGAGAACCGGCTTCCCTTGCACCTCTGACCTCTACCCACCTCTACAGCCAAGCTGAGAACCGTGGGTGCGACGAGACCTCGAGAGACCGGCCATCCTCAAGACTGCACAACTTCTTTCCAGCACGACCACCGAGGGATCCTCTGGTGAGTGCTTTGGGGTCCGAGAAGCCCCGACCCTGAGCAGCTCCAGCACCGAAGTTCAGCCTCCCAGCATCTCCACGATCTGCGTGGGGCCCTTCTGCTTTCTGCTGCTCACCGCATTGTTTGGCTACTAGCCCGTTGGCTTGTGGCCTTCTTAACGACGCCCGACGACATCACTGCTGCTGGTCTGGTTGCTCCAGACTGGCCCTTGCTCCCTTCCAAGAGAGGAGCACCCCGGACCCTCCTGGTCCACTCCAGATGCCATTTTAGGTCCACCGCGTGGGCTTGAATTTGCCAAGACTTGTTGCCCTAATCCTGGGTCCAGCGACGTCGACAGCATCATCCATCGTGGGACAGCTCGTACCTCCATCCTGGTCGCCGACAACGCCTCCTGGTCCGTGAGACTGCAGAGCACAGCGTCGCCCACTCACCTAGTCGAGGTGACTACCATCCGGTGCCCTCCTGGTGCCCCCTGACTACTGGCTAGTAGTCACGAACTTGGTCCCCTCTGCTTTCAGGTGTCATCCATCTTCGATCCAGGCTTGGATCACTCGAACAATCTTCACTGGTCGCCTGCCAGCAACTCCTTTCCTTCAGGCTCCTGGTTCGTCAACGAAGAATCCCGACGTCTTTTCAGACCTATGCAGCTGCAGCCCCTGGGCTAGGTAACTTCGGCATTTCGGTGCCCCAGCATAGCCTCACTATCCAAGGGTCCAGATCCACTTTCGTTTTTGACCTACCTAGTCGGGTTCGCCCGAGAACACTAACTTTGTGAATACTAGCTTCCATAGGCTTTTTCCCGCCTTACGCGTGAGAGTTCCCACTCTGCACGTGGTGTCCCTAGGCCTCCTGCTCCTAACCTGAGTGTTCAGTATTGTAGGCCTAGCATTTCTAAAGCCTCTGAGAATCGTTACTTACCTGCTAGTAATTCGCATTCCACTTTTAGAGTATATGGTTTTTCGTGCCCCTCGGGCATTTGTGTAAATTGTGCGACTTGAAGTATTTTCATAAGAGTTTTGTTGTGTGCTGAGCTCCCTGTCTCATAAAGAGCCAGGGTAGTCTTGTTATAAATAAATACACTGTTTATTTTCATAACAACTTGTGTGGTGTCCTTTCACTGGGTGTTCAAGGGGTAATGTGATGGTAAAACAGCTGGCTTAACACGCCCTCTAGAGTCTTAGCCTTAGACTGCTCGTATCCATGCTACTAGGATAGCTGGTCTATAAGGTTGACTTACAACCAATCATCAATAAGGGTTGTTTGGACTGATATATAGTGATCACTAGAAAAGTGAACACTGCACATCAGGCCAACTTCTCACATTGGTGAGCAGCGGTTGGGATTTGAGCTTGCTGTTGTTTTACCACACATATCCTAAGAATATCTTGTGAAAGATCACATAAGTACTAAAGGTACATATAACTTAGCTTAGAATACTCTGGGTTCTACTGAACCAGCTGTTGTAGCTCCTAGGGCCTAGCACACCCTAAACTACAACTCTAGCAAGGGATCAGTAGGTAAACATATAGTGTAGGTAAGTGCTCCACTTACACCTCACTAGAAAAGCATGTCTACCCATGGAGAGTCTTCAGAGACTCCCCTTGTGGTTATTGACCCTCCACAGGTCAGCTCAAGATATGCAGCTCTCAATTTCCAGGAGTTGAGACACTTGTGTACCTCCAGGAAATTGAAACAGGGGTCTAACCCCACCACTCCCTTTCTGTTAGGTCTCTTAGAGACTTATGATGCTAGGAAAGCATCTCAGGGAGATGGGAATATGCCAGCCTTAGAAGGGCACCTTGGTGATCCAGACCTCCCCAACACTGCCAATGCAGTTGAGGAGGAGGATCAAGAGGAACTCTCTGGGGATGAGGTAGACAAAGGTCTTGAGGTAGTCAGAAGGCTAACTAGGGCCAACTTAGACTTGCTTGGGCTAGGATCTGGGGGACCCCCAGTACTGACCCTAAGTAGGCCTAACCTTGGAGTTAGGAGAGATAGATCTCTTTCTAGGAACTCCATTAGATCTCTGCACTCTAATGCCTCTTCTCAGGGGAGAAGGAACTCTCCCCAGAGGAGACTGACTTCCCCTCAGAGAAGAGAGCATGAAGCAAGGATGAGTCAAGCTAGACTGAGGATTGAAAGGGAAGAACTTGCCCTGGCCAAAGAAAAGCTTGCATTTGCTAGAGAGCAGCAGATGAGTGGGTTAGCTCCCACTGGTGGCAGCAATCTCCCAAGAGATAGAGAGAAGGGTTTAGATACTAAACACCTGACAAAGATAGTGCCCCCCTTTAAACAAGGGGATGACATCCAGAAATGGATGGCTGCTTTGGAGAGGGCCTGCACTGTGCAGTGCATTCCCCAGAGTCAGTGGGCAGCTATACTGTGGCTCTCCTTTGATGGTAAAGGTAGAGATAAGCTCCTCACTACAAGAGTGGAGGATGCTAACAATTACCAGGTCCTGAAAAATGCACTGGTTGATGGGTTTGGCTTAACCACTGAGCAGTACAGGTTGCTGTTCAGAGACACCCAGAAAACTCAGTCTCAGGACTGGTCAGACTTTGTTGATTGTGCCACTAAGGCTTTGGAAGGCTGGCTACTGGGTAGCAAGGTTACTGACTTCACAGGATTGTATAATCTTATTATGAGAGAGCAAGTCTTAAATAATTGTCAGAACCAGTTATTGCACCAGCACCTGGTAGACTCTGATCTGACCTCTCCACAAGAATTGGGTAAGAGGGCAGACAAATGGGTCAGAACCAGGATTAGGCCCAAGAACCAAGGTGGTGACCAGAAAAAGGAATCAACCAAGCCTCAAGAGAAGGGTGGGAATAAATCTTCAGATCAAACCACATCAGGGCCCCAAAAATCCTCTGAGGGGGGTGGGTCCCAGAATCCTTCTAATAACCAGAAGAAACCTTATTGTTATCCCTGTAAACAGGTGGGTCATTTGAAAACTGACAGCAGTTGCCCAAAGAATAACAATAAGGAGAACATACCCCCAAGTAACATTCCCAAACCTCCTGTTACTACTAGTAGTAATCCCCCAGGTGGTGGGAGTGCCCCCAAGAATTTGGGTGCATTTACTTTGGGAGTTCCTGGGGACTCTGGCCTAACCAGGTCCCCTGACGTAGATACTCTTGTCTGTGACACTGGCATGGGGTTTGCCAACTTCACAACTTGTCCCAACACTTTGGGCAAGTACAGACAGGAACCCCTCATCAATGGTATCAAAGTTGAGGCCTATAGAGATACAGGGGCTAGCATCACCATGGTGACTGAGAGTCTAGTCCCCTCAAGGCAACTTTTACCTGGTGCCACATACCAGGTGACCAATATTGATGGAGTACAGAGAGATCATCCCATGGCAGTGGTCAATATCAGCTGGGGAGGTGTCACTGGCCACAAGAGAGTGGCAGTGTCACCAAACTTGCCTGTAGATTGCCTACTGGGGAATGATTTAGAGCTCTCAGCCTGGGCTGAAGTAGAGCAAGAAACCCATTCTAAAATGGTAAACATCCATGGTAAGGTTAGTGGGGCAGTGATAGCCACAGCCCCAGTCCAAGATGTCCTCCCTGAAAAGGTCAGGAGGGTTGTGCCAGTCACAACCCAATCTCAGACAACTTCCTTCCAAGAACAGGTTGTCAAGGCTGTAATGGTAACAGCCCACACCCAAACTGAGCCCCCTCCTGAAAAGGTTGGGAGAGTTGTGATGGCCACAGCTCAAACTCAGACAGGTGATAGTGTTGTGAAGCCTGAAACTATGGATCACTCCACTCAGACAGAGAGCATTGAGGAGGAAGAGAAATCTCCCTCCCACCAGACTTTAGGAAAGGATCAGCCTCCTCAGGGAACTGATCTGACCCCTTGTGAGGAAACTGCCACAGAGGTAGTCAGGCCTAGCCTGGCAGAACCCCTGATGTCAGTGGACCCTTCCAAGGGGGGACCCAGTCTGGAGCAGGTAACCTGCCCCTCTCTACCCTGCCTCAGTCAGCCCAGGGCTGTAGAGGTCAGGGAGGCCAGTGTTGGACCCCAAAGGGCCCCCTGTCCAAAAGAATTCCCCACTCAGCAGATTAAGGGCACTGAAGCTAGTAGTCCTAGCCAAGTGAAAATAAAACACACTCCTGAGGGATCCCCCTTAAAATTAGTTAGGGACCTCCCCCTGATGGACACTGCTGGGCACAGCCAAACTTGGGACCTGAGGGCCCCAGACCTGACTTGTCCCTCCAGTAAGCCAAACAGAGGGACCCAACCTCCAGCTGTAGGTAGCCAGAGGTTGACCCTGAGAGCCCAAAACAACTCAGTCTTGGAAAGAAAGGCCTCTATGGTGGATAATGATTGGAGGAAGCTGAGCCCAAAATTAGTGGAGCCTCACTTCAGTACTCCATTTCAGCACCAGCCTTTTACTTTGCCAAAACACACCACAGGTAGAGATTCCCTATGGTGGAGACCCTCAGACACCCTTAGGGTGAGGGATTGCTTAGTGGACCATGAGATAGGGGGTAACCATGCCAGTGCTGGTACTTCCTTATATGGCCCCTCAGGCAATATAGGCTTACCTGGCAAGGATAGCCTTATCTCCTTTCGTTTGGGGGGGGGGGGTTATGTAGGAAGGTAGATCCCTGACTATGGTTGCCCCCAACTTTTTGCCTGGTGTTTTGCTGGTTTTCTGACTTAGTTGACCTGGGGTCCTGCTATTCAGGACCCCAGGCCTACTGCTCTCTCTGTAAAATGGATTCCATGTACCCTAGGTACATATCCAATTGGATACTGAGTCACCTTATCAGTCCCTGTACAGTGTACCTTAGGTACCCAGGGCATAGGTGTACCCAGGGCCTACCAGGGGCTGCAGCATGTATTATGCCACCCCTGACTGGACATCCAAATCTGACACAACTGGCTGCACGACAGCTGGGGCAAGGTGGTGTAATCACCCTTTGCTTTAGATATAGTATACCGATATCTAACCCTAAAATGGGCACACAGATCTCCTATCAGTCACTCCTATGGCAGGCCTTGACAATCCTGAAGGCAGAGTGCTTGGAATCGTGTGAGATGGTGCTCTGGCATGAGCTGAGCCTGTCTGCGGCTTTCGGGATCCATCCCTTAGCCGTTTCCATGATATCGCATACCATATACTCTTAAGTGCATTATAATCCTCGCGGTTATATGCCAACTCTGGTATCGCTTTATAAAAACATGTCGAGTAAGGTGTCATACGAATTGGAATACTAACCCCTCGCCAATTCTGGCGACGGGGTTAGCATTCCACCCTTCTAGAGGGACACGACATGTATGTGACCTGTAACCCCGGTTAAAGTCAGACAGAGCCTTAGCATCCACAAAATGGATGCTGCCACCGAGACACAAGTCTGCCCTCCTGCTGCTGGGAGTCCTCCCAGAGCAGGAGGCAAGGACAAAGGGTTTCCTGCCAGGGGCGGTGCCAGCACCGTCCCAGACAGGGTTTTGTGTATTCTAGGTAGGCAGGGCTACAGAGGAAGGTGACTGCAAGTGGCACCCCGGTGCTCACTGTGCATAGGCCGGCTTGAACCAGTTCCAGGGACACTCCAGACCCTGAGCTGGGGAAAAGCCCGCCAAGGAAGGGGGTTTAACCACCCCCCTCCTGGTCCCACCCATAGGGCAGGACTTAGTCGCGTGCCAGCCCCCTTTTCCAAGATAAAGGTAGGAGCAGGCCCCCTTCCAAATTAGATCATCTTTGGAATCAAGACACGACTTTCTACGAAAGGACATCAAGATTTCTTCTTCAAGATTCTCCCTTGTGACTAAGGAGTAGTCACCCTGCATCCGCAGGCACCATCTTAAGAACACTGCGGTCTGCTGCAAGTCCTTCCTCCGGAATCCGACTGCCCAGCTCGACGAGAACCGGCTTCCCTTGCACCTCTGACCTCTACCCACCTCTACAGCCAAGCTGAGAACCGTGGGTGCGACGAGACCTCGAGGGACCGGCCATCCTCAAGACTGCACGACTTCTTTCCAGCACGACCACCGAGGGATCCTCTGCTGAGTGCTTTGGGGTCCGAGAAGCCCCGACCCTGAGCAGCTCCAGCACCGAAGTTCAGCCTCCCAGCATCTCCACGATCTGCGTGGGGCCCTTCTCCTTTCTGCTGCTCACCGCATTGTTTGGCTACTAGCCCGTTGGCTTGTGGCCTTCTTAACGACGCCCGACGACATCACTGCTGCTGGTCTGGTTGCTCCAGACTGGCCCTTGCTCCCTTCCAAGAGAGAAGCACCCCGGACCCTCCTGGTCCACTCCAGACGCCATTTTAGGTCCACCGCGTGGGCTTGAATTTGCCAAGACTTGTTGCCCCAATCCTGGGTCCAGCGACGTCGACAGCATCATCCATCGTGGGACAGCTCGTACCTCCATCCTGGTCACCGACAACGCCTCCTGGTCCGTGAGACTGCAGAGCACAGCGTCGCCCACTCACCTAGTCGAGGTGACTACCATCCGGTGCCCTCCTGGTGCCCCCTGACTACTGGCTAGTAGTCACGAACTTGGTCCCCTCTGCTTTCAGGTGTCATCCATCTTCGATCCAGGCTTGGATCACTCGAACAATCTTCACTGGTCGCCTGCCAGCAACTCCTTTCCTTCAGGCTCCTGGTTCGTCAACGAAGAATCCCGACGTCTTTTCAGACCTATGCAGCTGCAGCCCCTGGGCTAGGTAACTTCGGCATTTCGGTGCCCCAGCATAGCCTCACTATCCAAGGGTCCAGATCCACTTTCGTTTTTGACCTACCTAGTCGGGTTCGCCCGAGAACACTAACTTTGTGAATATTAGCTTCCATAGGCTTTTTCCCGCCTTACGCGTGAGAGTTCCCACTCTGCACGTGGTGTCCCTAGGCCTCCTGCTCCTAACCTGAGTGTTCAGTATTGTAGGCCTAGCGTTTCTAAAGCCTCTGAGAATCGTTACTTACCTGCTAGTAATTCGCATTCCACTTTTAGAGTATATGGTTTTTCGTGCCCCTCGGGCATTTGTGTAAATTGTGCGACTTGAAGTATTTTCATAAGAGTTTTGTTGTGTGCTGAGCTCCCTGTCTCATAAAGAGCCAGGGTAGTCTTGTTATAAATAAATACACTGTTTATTTTCATAACAACTTGTGTGGTGTCCTTTCACTGGGTGTTCAAGGGGTAATGTGATGGTAAAACAGCTGGCTTAACATGCCCTCTAGAGTCTTAGCCTTAGACTGCTCGTATCCATGCTACTAGGATAGCTGGTCTATAAGGTTGACTTACAACAAATCATCAATAAGGGTTGTTTGGACTGATATATAGTGATCACTAGAAAAGTGAACACTGCACATCAGGCCAACTTCTCACATTGGTGAGCAGCGGTTGGGATTTGAGCTTGCTGTTGTTTTACCACACATATCCTAAGAATATCTTGTGAAAGATCACATAAGTACTAAAGGTACATATAACTTAGCTTAGAATACTCTGGGTTCTACTGAACCAGCTGTTGTAGCTCCTAGGGCCTAGCACACCCTAAACTACAACTCTAGCAAGGGATCAGTAGGTAAACATATAGTGTAGGTAAGTGCTCCACTTACACCTCACTAGAAAAGCATGTCTACCCATGGAGAGTCTTCAGAGACTCCCCTTGTGGTTATTGACCCTCCACAGGTCAGCTCAAGATATGCAGCTCTCAATTTCCAGGAGTTGAGACACTTGTGTACCTCCAGGAATTTGAAACAGGGGTCTAACCCCACCACTCCCTTTCTGTTAGGTCTCTTAGAGACTTATGATGCTAGGAAAGCATCTCAGGGAGATGGGAATATGCCAGCCTTAGAAGGGCACCTTGGTGATCCAGACCTCCCCAACACTGCCAATGCAGTTGAGGAGGAGGATCAAGAGGAACTCTCTGGGGATGAGGTAGACAAAGGTCTTGAGGTAGTCAGAAGGCTAACTAGGGCCAACTTAGACTTGCTAGGGCTAGGATCTGGGGGACCCCCAGTACTGACCCTAAGTAGGCCTAACCTTGGAGTTAGGAGAGATAGATCTCTTTCTAGGGACTCCATTAGATCTCTGCACTCTAATGCCTCTTCTCAGGGGAGAAGGAACTCTCCCCAGAGGAGACTGACTTCCCCTCAGAGAAGAGAGCATGAAGCAAGGATGAGACAAGCTAGACTGAGGATTGAAAGGGAAGAACTTGCCCTGGCCAAAGAAAAGCTTGCATTTGCTAGAGAGCAGCAGATGAGTGGGTTAGCTCCCACTGGTGGCAGCAATCTCCCAAGAGATAGAGAGAAGGGTTTAGATACTAAACACCTGACAAAGATAGTGCCCCCCTTTAAACAAGGGGATGACATCCAGAAATGGATGGCTGCTTTGGAGAGGGCCTGCACTGTGCAGTGCATTCCCCAGAGTCAGTGGGCAGCTATACTGTGGCTCTCCTTTGATGGTAAAGGTAGAGATAAGCTCCTCACTACAAGAGTGGAGGATGCTAACAATTACCAGGTCCTGAAAAATGCACTGGTTGATGGGTTTGGCTTCACCACTGAGCAGTACAGGTTGCTGTTCAGAGACACCCAGAAAACTCAGTCTCAGGACTGGTCAGACTTTGTTGATTGTGCCACTAAGGCTTTGGAAGGCTGGCTACTGGGTAGCAAGGTTACTGACTTCACAGGATTGTATAATCTTATTATGAGAGAGCAAGTCTTAAATAATTGTCAGAACCAGTTATTGCACCAGCACCTGGTAGACTCTGATCTGACCTCTCCACAAGAATTGGGTAAGAGGGCAGACAAATGGGTCAGAACCAGGATTAGGCCCAAGAACCAAGGTGGTGACCAGAAAAAGGAATCAACCAAGCCTCAAGAGAAGGGTGGGAATAAATCTTCAGATCAAACCACATCAGGGCCCCAAAAATCCTCTGAGGGGGGTGGGTCCCAGAATCCTTCTAATAACCAGAAGAAACCTTATTGTTATCCCTGTAAACAGGTGGGTCATTTGAAAACTGACAGCAGTTGCCCAAAGAATAACAATAAGGAGAACATACCCCCAAGTAACATTCCCAAACCTCCTGTTACTACTAGTAGTAATCCCCCAGGTGGTGGGAGTGCCCCCAAGAATTTGGGTGCATTTACTTTGGGAGTTCCTGGGGACTCTGGCCTAACCAGGTCCCCTGACGTAGATACTCTTGTCTGTGACACTGGCATGGGGTTTGCCAACTTCACAACTTGTCCCAACACTTTGGGCAAGTACAGACAGGAACCCCTCATCAATGGTATAAAAGTTGAGGCCTATAGAGATACAGGGGCTAGCATCACCATGGCGACTGAGAGTCTAGTCCCCTCAAGGCAACTTTTACCTGGTGCCACATACCAGGTGACCAATATTGATGGAGTACAGAGAGATCATCCCATGGCAGTGGTCAATATCAGCTGGGGAGGTGTCACTGGCCACAAGAGAGTGGCAGTGTCACCAAACTTGCCTGTAGATTGCCTACTGGGGAATGATTTAGAGCTCTCAGCCTGGGCTGAAGTAGAGCAAGAAACCCATTCTAAAATGGTAAACATCCATGGTAAGGTTAGTGGGGCAGTGATAGCCACAGCCCCAGTCCAAGATGTCCTCCCTGAAAAGGTCAGGAGGGTTGTGCCAGTCACAACCCAATCTCAGACAACTTCCTTCCCATGACAGGTTGTCAAGGCTGTAATGGTAACAGCCCACACCCAAACTGAGCCCCCTCCTGAAAAGGTTGGGAGAGTTGTGATGGCCACAGCTCAAACTCAGACAGGTGATAGTGTTGTGAAGCCTGAAACTATGGATCACTCCACTCAGACAGAGAGCATTGAGGAGGAAGAGAAATCTCCCTCCCACCAGACTTTAGGAAAGGATCAGCCTCCTCAGGGAACTGATCTGACCCCTTGTGAGGAAACTGCCACAGAGGTAGTCAGGCCTAGCCTGGCAGAACCCCTGATGTCAGTGGACCCTTCCAAGGGGGGACCCAGTCTGGAGCAGGTAACCTGCCCCTCTCTACCCTGCCTCAGTCAGCCCAGGGCTGTAGAGGTCAGGGAGGCCAGTGTTGGACCCCAAAGGGCCCCCTGTCCAAAAGAATTCCCCACTCAGCAGATTAAGGGCACTGAAGCTAGTAGTCCCAGCCAAGTGAAAATAAAACACACTCCTGAGGGATCCCCCTTAAAATTAGTTAGGGACCTCCCCCTGATGGACACTGCTGGGCACAGCCAAACTTGGGACCTGAGGGCCCCAGACCTGACTTGTCCCTCCAGTAAGCCAAACAGAGGGACCCAACCTCCAGCTGTAGGTAGCCAGAGGTTGACCCTGAGAGCCCAAAACAACTCAGTCTTGGAAAGAAAGGCCTCTATGGTGGATAATGATTGGAGAAAGCTGAGCCCAAAATTAGTGGAGCCTCACTTCAGTACTCCATTTCAGCACCAGCCTTTTACTTTGCCAAAACACACCACAGGTAGAGATTCCCTATGGTGGAGACCCTCAGACACCCTTAGGGTGAGGGATTGCTTAGTGGACCATGAGATAAGGGGTAACCATGCCAGTGCTGGTACTTCCTTATATGGCCACTCAGGCAATATAGGCTTACCTGGCAAGGATAGCCTTATCTCCTTTCGTTTGGGGGGGGGGGAGTTATGTAGGAAGGTAGATCCCTGACTATGGTTGCCCCCAACTTTTTGCCTGGTGTTTTGCTGGTTTTCTGACTTGGTTGACCTGGGGCCCTGCTATTCAGGACCCCAGGCCTACTGCTCTCTCTGTAAAATGGATTCCATGTACCCTAGGTACATATCCAATTGGATACTGAGTCACCTTATCAGTCCCTGTACAGTGTACCTTAGGTACCCAGGGCATAGGTGTACCCAGGGCCTACCAGGGGCTGCAGCATGTATTATGCCACCCCTGACTGGCCATCCAAATCTGACACAACTGGCTGCACGACAGCTGGGGCAAGGTGGTGTAATCACCCTTTGCTTTAGATATAGTATACCTATATCTAACCCTAAAATGGGCACACAGATCTCCTATCAGTCACTCCTATGGCAGGCCTTGACAATCCTGAAGGCAGAGTGCTTGGAATCATGTGAGATGGTGCTCTGGCATGAGCTGAGCCTGTCTGCGGCTTTCGGGATCCATCCCTTAGCCGTTTCCATGATATCGCATACCATATACTCTTAAGTGCATTATAATCCTCGCAGTTATATGCCAACTCTGGTATCGCTTTATAAAAACATGTCGAGTAAGGTGTCATACGAATTGGAATACTAACCCCTCGCCAATTCTGGCGACGGGGTTAGCATTCCACCCTTCTAGAGGGACACGACATGTATGTGACCTGTAACCCCGGTTAAAGTCAGACAGAGCCTTAGCATCCACAAAATGGATGCTGCCACCGAGACACAAGTCTGCCCTCCTGCTGCTGGGAGTCCTCCCAGAGCAGGAGGCAAGGACAAAGGGTTTCCTGCCAGGGGCAGTGCCAGCACCGTCCCAGACAGGGTTTTGTGTATTCTAGGTAGGCAGGGCTACAGAGGAAGGTGACTGCAAGTGGCACCCCGGTGCTCACTGTGCATAGGCCGGCTTGAACCAGTTCCAGGGACACTCCAGACCCTGAGCTGGGGAAAAGCCCGCCAAGGAAGGGGGTGTAACCACCCCCCTCCTGGTCCCACCCATAGGGCAGGACTTAGTCGCGTGCCAGCCCCCTTTTCCAAGATAAAGGTAGGAGCAGGCCCCCTTCCAAATTAGATCATCTTTGGAATCAAGACACGACTTTCTACGAAAGGACATCAAGATTTCTTCTTCAAGATTCTCCCTTGTGACTAAGGAGTAGTCACCCTGCATCCGCAGGCACCATCTTAAGAACACTGCGGTCTGCTGCAAGTCCTTCCTCCGGAATCCGACTGCCCAGCTCGACGAGAACCAGCTTCCCTGGCACCTCTGACCTCTACCCACCTCTACAGCCAAGCTGAGAACCGTGGGTGCGACGAGACCTCGAGGGACCGGCCATCCTCAAGACTGCACGACTTCTTTCCAGCACGACCACCGAGGGATCCTCTGGTGAGTGCTTTGGGGTCCGAGAAGCCCCGACCCTGAGCAGCTCCAGCACCGAAGTTCAGCCTCCCAGCATCTCCACGATCTGCGTGGGGCCCTTCTGCTTTCTGCTGCTCACCGCGTTGTTTGGCTACTAGCCCGTTGGCTTGTGGCCTTCTTAACGACGCCCGACGACATCACTGCTGCTGGTCTGGTTGCTCCAGACTGGCCCTTGCTTCCTTCCAAGAGAGGAGCACCCCGGACCCTCCTGGTCCACTCCAGACGCCATTTTAGGTCCACCGCGTGGGCTTGAATTTGCCAAGACTTGTTGCCCCAATCCTGGGTCCAGCGACGTCGACAGCATCATCCATCGTGGGACAGCTCGTACCTCCATCCTGGTCGCCGACAACACCTCCTGGTCCGTGAGACTGCAGAGCACAGCGTCGCCCACTCACCTAGTCGAGGTGACTACCATCCGGTGCCCTCCTGGTGCCCCCTGACTACTGGCTAGTAGTCACGAACTTGGTCCCCTCTGCTTTCAAGTGTCATCCATCTTCGATCCAGGCTTGGATCACTCGAACAATCTTCACTGGTCGCCTGCCAGCAACTCCTTTCCTTCAGGCTCCTGGTTCGTCAACGAAGAATCCAGACGTCTTTTCAGACCTATGCAGCTGCAGCCCCTGGGCTAGGTAACTTCGGCATTTCGGTGCCCCAGCATAGCCTCACTATCCAAGGGTCCAGATCCACTTTCGTTTTTGACCTACCTAGTCGGGTTCACCCGAGAACACTAACTTTGTGAATACTAGCTTCCATAGGCTTTTTCCCGCCTTACGCATGAGAGTTCCCACTCTGCACGTGGTGTCCCTAGGCCTCCTGCTCCTAACCTGAGTGTTCAGTATTGTAGGCCTAGCGTTTCTAAAGCCTCTGAGAATCGTTACTTACCTGCTAGTAATTCGCATTCCACTTTTAGAGTATATGGTTTTTCGTGCCCCTCGGGCATTTGTGTAAATTGTGCGACTTGAAGTATTTTCATAAGAGTTTTGTTGTGTGCTTAGCTCCCTGTCTCATAAAGAGCCAGGGTAGTCTTGTTATAAATAAATACACTGTTTATTTTCATAACAACTTGTGTGGTGTCCTTTCACTGGGTGTTCAAGGGGTAATGTGATGGTAAAACAGCTGGCTTAACACGCCCTCTAGAGTCTTAGCCTTAGACTGCTCGTATCCATGCTACTAGGATAGCTGGTCTATAAGGTTGACTTACAACCAATCATCAATAAGGGTTGTTTGGACTGATATATAGTGATCACTAGAATAGTGAACACTGCACATCAGGCCAACTTCTCACACCAGTCTTTTTGGGGTACTCGATGAGAGGCCATGGCTACCTCGTAGGCCTTAAACCATTGTTGGATGTCGTCGTTTTTATAGTATTCTTTGACGACATCTTTGGGGATGAGGACCTTCGTGTCCGCAGGAGGAGGTGGGCTCCGGTTCCCTTCACCATTTTTGGCCTTGATCTCAAGTTCTTTTAAGCCACGCTCGTGCTCGAACGTGAGCTTCTTCTCCTCTAAGTCCCTCTGCCTTCGTTTCTCCTCCAGGTCTCCTTGCAGCCGTAGTTGCTCAAGGGCTATCTTTTTCTCGGCCAGCTGTAGTTCTCCGTCCAGACGGAGTCGGGCGAGCTCCAATTCGTGGAGCCGGCTCCTTTCTCGCTCTCGGGCATCTTCGTGGGAGAGGCCCGTGTCTACGTTGGTATGTCTTTCCTCCGCTGGTGTTACGAGGTTTTCCGGGTGCATGTCTGGGACCGTGTCATCTTCGATCTGGGGTGGCGTCGCTCCTGCCTCCACCCATGTTTGTAGGGCCTGCTTGAAATCGTCCTTGGTGCTTAGTCCAGTGGTAGCGATGCCCAGATCCTTGCAGAATTGTTTCAATTCTTTGTGGTTATATTCTTCCAACCGTTCCTTCTGGAACTCTGCGGTCGGTCTGGTTTCTTTGGTAGTCATGGTTGTGGTGTGTTTCTGTCAATAGTGGGTGAGTCACTCTCTGTACGATTTGCGTCGGCTCGGATCGCACCGCCTGCCACCAATGTTAGAAAGGCGATCCCAGGGGGAGGCAGAAGCTGTCTGACTGACCACCCCGAGACCCACCTCTCCTTCTGGAGTTGGCCGAGCGCCGTCGAGAGGCCTCCGGGGCGAGGTTCCTCTCCTAGAACCGTAACAGCCGAGCAATCACACCACTACAAATGGACACCACACAAGAGGATAGATTCTTAGAGTCTTTATCAGCAATCAAGGCAGGTTCTCTCAGTAATATATATACAAAGGGATCGAGGGATCCTTAATGTCTCGCTAACTGTGGGAATAGGGTAGCGGGACAGTCTTAGTACCAGCCTGGCACGGGGATACCCTACGCTCAGCTCTCAATCCTCGAGCTGGGGGGTTCCGCAAGGTCGAGCCGCGACGTCGTCAGCAGGGCTCCGAAGATGGTTCAGCGAGGTCGAGCCGCGACAGCGTCAGCAGGGCTCCGAGGATGGTTCAGAGAGGTCGGGCCGCGACAGCATCAGCAGGGCTCCGAGGATGGTTTCAGCGAGGTCGGGCCGCGACAGCGTCAGCAGGGCTCCGAGGATGGTTTCAGCGAGGTCGAGCCGCGACAGCGTCAGCAGGGCTCCGAGGATGGTTCAGCGAGGTCGAGCCGCGACAGCGTCAGCAGGGCTCCGAGGTTCCAGGGTTCAAAGTAGCGAGATCTTCTCAGGGTCAGCCGCGATTCAATCTGCAGGGCTCTCGACTCCAGGATACAACTACTGACCCATTCCAGAGCTGCCCCAGATATAGGTTTGGAGTCCTTTGATGTCCGGACCCTCGTGCCTGGGGGTCAGAGGGGCCGGTATGAGAGTGTCCAGACACCCTGCAGGGGGGTGGAGCCAGCGCCCAGGGAGGCCGGAGGGCGATCGAAACCAGGCGTCCAGGGATGGCTGGAGGGCCATCGAAACTCTCGTCCTCCTTGATCCGTCAAGTGGCCGCTTTACCACCTGGTCGGATCTTGGTGCCTCGATGTCGGGGCTTCACTGGGGCCGCGGCCGAGGCCACGTGGTCCGGGCGTGGAGGGTCCAAGATGGAGTCGGGGCATGAGATGGCGGCCCGGGATAGGGGTCGGACCAGCAGAGTGGGGCGAGTAGGGGTCACCGTGTTCCTGAGGGGGAGAGCCGAGGGTCGCCAGGAGTGGTGGCTCTCGTTGAAGGTTGGAGAGGTAGTTGTGGCGGGGAGGACAGGGGTCGATGCTGTCCAGGGCCCGCCATGTGGGAGGAGTGGGACCACACCACGAGGCCGGGTCCAACAAGCACTCTGGGCAGAAGTGGTATAGGCGGAAAGGTATACAATAGACCACAACTCCACTCGCAACGAAAAGCGTCTCCGAGCGAGTGCCGCCTTGGAAATTCCAACGCGCAGAACTGATGACAGATGCGCCACAGATGCGCCACAGATGCGCGTTCTCTTCTGTGGCGAATAGATCTAACCAAGACTCTCCCCACTGCTGAAAGAGGCCTTGCGCCACATCCGAGTTTAGACCCCATTCGTGATCCATCATGCACCGATGGCTGAGTTCGTCCACCCTGGCGTTCAGGGAACCGGCCAGGTGTTGAACCACCAGGGTCACACCCTGATGTTCCAGCCACTGCCAGAGGCGCAGAGCCTCCTGGCATAGGGTCCACGACCCCACCCCGCCCTGTTTTTTGCAGTACCACATGGCGGTAGTGTTGGCCGTGAACACCTGCACTACACTCCCCCGGACAGAGGGGAGGAATGCCTTCAGAGCAAGCCGGATCACCCGCAGCTCCAGAAGGTTGATGTGGAGCCGGGACTCCACCGGAGACCAGAGGCCTCTGATCTCCGCCTCTCCCATGTGCCACCCCCAGCCCTGGAGGGACGCGTCCGTCACAACTACGTGCTCTGGTTGTGGTAGGGAGAGGGATCTGCCGCTGACCCAATTGCGGTCCGTGAGCCACCACTGCAACTGTCTTGCAGTGCCCTCCGAGATCAAGACATGGTCGGACAAGTTGCCCTGATGCTGGGCCCACTGAAACTTCAGGTCCCACTGCAGAGCCCGCATCCGCCACCGGGCGTGATGCACCAGAAGGATGCTGGAGGCCATCAGCCCCAGGAGCCACAGCGTCAACCTGACCGAGACTCGGGATAAAGGCTGAAAGATCGGAATCAGAGCCAGAATATCCCAAACCCGCTGTTCGGGAGAATATACCCAATACTGCGCCGAGTCCAGAACCGCTCCGATGAAGAGGAGCTTCTGAGAGGGACACAGGTGGGACTTCGGCACATTGATGGAGAACCCCAGCAGGTGCAGGAGGTCGGCCGTAGTCTGGAGGTGGCTGACGACTGCCTGGGGCGAGCCCGCCTTCAACAACCAGTCGTCGAGGTAGGGGAAGACTGAAACCCCTAACCTGCGCACATGAGCTGCGACCACCGCCATCACTTTCGTGAATATCCGTGGGGCGCTGGTAAGGCTGAACTGAAAGTGCTCGTGGCCTACCATGAACCGCAGGTAACGCCGGTGGGCAGGCAGGACGGGGATGTGAAAATAAGCATCCTGCAAGTCCAATGCTACCATCCAGTCTCCAGGGTCTAGGGCAGCTAAGACCTGAGCCAATGTCAGCATCTTGAACTTCTCCTTCCAGAGGAAGCCGGTGACGTTCCGTAGGTACCAGATAGGACGTAGGCCCCCTTTGCCCTTCTTGGGTACCTGAAAGTAGTGGGAGTAACAACCACACCCTACTTCTGGCCCAAGAATGCGCTCGAGGGCCCCCTTGGCCAGGAGGGCCGTAACTTCCTCTTTCAGAAGTTTCAAGTGATCTTCTGACACGCGGTGGCACTGCGGTGGCATGGCTGGAGGGGACGCCTTGAAGGGAAGAGAGTAGCCCCTTCGGACGATTTGCAGCACCCACCTGTCCGATGTGACAGTGCGCCTGTGGTGGTGATGGCGACTGGCATCACATGGGCCTGAAAGCACGGACTAGGAGGGTTTTGAGGTGGATGCTGCAGGGTAGGTGTGGACTGGCCTCGCCGTTGTCCCCGACCGCCGCCACGGCGGATTCCACGTCCACCACCGCGCTGGACGGTAGGCTGCGGCCCGTGGCTGGCAGGACGTGGCGGGGCGCCCCTTCCTTGGCCTTGAAAGGGGCGAAAGGCAGCCGTTTGCTGGCGCTGGGCCAAGAGGCCCAAGGACTTGGCCGTAGCCCTGGAGTCCTTAAAGCGCTCAAGCGCATGGTCTGCCTTGTCGCCAAAGAGGCGACGGCCATCGAACGGCATGTTCATAAGTGTGTTTCGGACATCAGCCGAGAAGTTGACAGACCTCAACCACGCGTCGTTGCCATCGCTCTGCCTAGTGAGTCAGTAGTGTCCAGCCCACACCGGATGGAAAAACGCGCAGCATCTCGACCCTCCACAAGGGCTTGGCCGAGTTTAGCCCGGACCTCCACCGGGCATTCTGGCAGACCGTATCCCACAGAGAGTGGGTGTAGCGGCCCAAGAGGCATGCGGTATTGACTGACCGCAATCCTAAACTCAGGGAGGAGAATACTTTCTTTCCGTATTGCTTGTACCTCTTGGATTCCCGGTCGGGGGGAGCCGACGGGAATGCGGACTGGGAATTAGAGGCCTGGATGACCAGGCTCTTGGGAGTGGGGTGGGTAGTTAGAAAGCAAGGGTCGCCCGGAGCCGGGCGGTGGCACCTGGCCACGTTCCTATCCACAGGCTGACCTGTGGCGGGCTTGGACCAAGTGCCCAGAAGAACGTCTGATAGGGCCTCATTAAACGGCAGCAGAGGCTCGGCCTAGCTTGCCTGCGGTTTAAAGACCTCAGTGAGGAGGTTAGTCCTCACGGCCACAACGGAGAGCTCAAGGCCCAAGGCCTTGGCCGCCCTCATCAGCACCACACTATAGGCAGCCCCCTCCTCCGTAGTCATGCTAGGAGGGGAGACAAAACCAGTGTCGGGCTAAGTGTCCAGGCCACTGGCCTCCCCAAGCTCACCTGTCCAGTCCTGATAAGACTGACACTCACGTGCCAGAGGGTCCTCAGACCCCTTCCAGTCCCCCTCATCACCCATTGACTGGTACTCAGGTTCAAAGGATGGGGCCGGGTCATAGAAATAGAAATCTCCCATCGGCGTCGAGAGCGGCGCCGCTCCAACGCCGGACCCGAATCGAGGGCAGGACCAGGGACGGCGTCGGGGGTGACACCCTTGGGGCCGGCGCCAGTGAGGTCGTGAGGTCGACCGGCGGTGACCTGGATCCGGAGCCGGATCCAGTGAGGCCCTGCGGCGTCGGGACCAAAGTCGCCGACGGCACCGGGGCCAAAGCACCCGCCGGGACCGAAGCACCCGGCCCGCGTGGGGACCCAGTCGGGACCGCTTAGCCCGAAGGCGCCACGGAACCCGACGGAGGAGCAAGCGACCTCATGGCCATGAGGAAGTCATCAATCTCCCCCGGCGTCGCGCTCTGCCCAGGGACCGGCTGGTATGGAGCAGGCCGCGACACCTGCGGCTCTGGCGGAGCCGGGTGGGCGGTGTCGCCCGAACCCCCGGCCGCATCGCACGAGCGTCGGGGGGAGTCAGAAGAGTGATGACATTGCTTCGACTTCTTGTGCTTACCTGAGGAGCCCGAAGACCGTGGACGACTCCCGGAGCCATGGTGGCTCCGACCCCCGCGACCTGCCCCTCGACCTCCTCGCGGACCGGGACCTCGAGCGGCGCGGGGCCGACTGCCGGAGCTCGAGTCGCTTGCGGGACCGCTCCCGCCTAGCCTTAGACGTCAGGGCTCGACAGTCGGAGCAGGCCTAGTCGTCGTGGTCGAGGCCTAGGCAATGAAGACACCGGCGATGGGGGTCGGTAACCGACATCAGTCGGTCGCAGTCGGCACAGGGTTTGAACCCGGGCATCCCTACCAGCACCGTCGGAGTCGTATAGACTTCGAAGTAGATCAAAAATGATAGAAAAAGTTTAGTCAAAAACAGACTAAGGGTACCACTTTTTCCGGATCGGCGCTTGCTGGCACAGAAAAAAGAAGAACTGACGTCAGCACGCGGAGGCGGCGTCTAAGTACTCCGACGACGTCATCACAGCGCCCACAACGCAGACAATGGACGCGGAGCCGCGGACGACGCCTACCGACGCACATGGGTACTGCTACGCAAAAAAATTCCGGATCCAGTCTGACGCCTGGGGATATTCTAAGGTAAGGAATCTATCACTAACGTGTCTCTTTCAGATTAGTGGGACGGCGATCCTCCTCGAGAATGGGCATTACATGGTTAAATTGAGGTAACCAATCTCTACGACCTCAGGAGCCAAATCACAAGGTTTAAATGGTTGGGGTACCCGACTGTGCCCTCGTGTTGAGTGAGAAGATCTGGCTGGTTATGCAGCTCTCATGAGGTACTACAGATGACTAGAGAAGGGTTGCGAACTACAGTTATCTGGCCCACCAGGACGAGGGTGAGGGTGGTTTGCCGTAGCCTCTGAACCACATACAGGAGTAGTGAGAGAGGAGGAACAGCGTAGGAAAATATCCCTGACAAATTCATTCGTAGTGCATTACCTATGGACTGTGGTTACGGAAACCAAGAATGAAGGTTGGGCATTTGGTGTTTTCAGCAAATAGATTCACGCTGGGAAACCCAAACGTTGGAAGTACAGGAGATGGACTTTGGGGTGGAGTTCCCACTTGTGGGGTTTTTGTCACCTGCTGCTGCGCAGATCTGCAAAGTTGTCGTCAACTCCCAGAAGGTACTCCACTAACTGGTGTACTCTGTACAGCAAGTGATCTGTGCTAACGCCGATAACTGGGGAGAATGAGTGCCTCCTAGTTTCCGAAGGTAGTACATGGCTGTCATGTTGTCTGTTTTAACAAGGATTGTTTTGTGAAGCATGTGGCAGAAGAAAACCTTTAGAGCAAATTAGACAGCAAGTAAACTCTAGTAAACTGATGTGGAAGCTCGGCCGAAGGGAAGTCAAGAGGCCATGAACAGTTATACCTGCAAGAACTCACCCTAGTCCACGAGAAAGGAGTCAGTGGTAATGGTCACTTGGAGAACAAGGTCTAGATATATTGCTCTCTCCAGTGGTGGAACAGCAACGAGTGGTGGCCCAAATCAACACTAGACCATTGTGTCGTAAGGCATTAAGCGGACGCATATGTAATTGAGGGTGGGGAATGATGGGTATTTAGGAATCCATCATGTCAAGGAGGCGCATTACTGTCCTGACTGTTAGTCGGTGATTTGCCTGAGAAAGAGGCAGCAGAAGCTGAAAGGCTTGAACCAGTGCGGGACTGGGATAAACCTTCATAGTGACTACATTGAGAACTGCCCCTAGAAAGGGCAGTATCTCAAAGGGTTGGAGGTGGAACTTGCCCACATTGATACTGAAACAGAGATTGTTTAAAAGATCTAAGGTAAACAGGGTGCGCTAAGCACTGCTGTCTGCTTGGGCTCTGTATCAGCCAGTCATTGAGGTATAGAAAGACGTGGATGCAGCTCCTCCAGAGATGATCAGTTACCACTGCAAGGCATTTTTGAACTGGGTGTGCTGTCCAATTACCCCGAGCTTGAGCTAGCGATGTTGCACAATATGGATCGTAAAGTGAAAATAGGCCTCCGTCAGGTCGAGGGAGGCCATAGAGTCGCCGTGCTGCAGCACAGGAATTTCATCCTGGAGCATGATCATGTGTAAGTGCTGCTACAGGATGTATTTTTTGAGGGGCCTGAGGTTGAGTATCAGCCTGAGGGACCTCTCTTTCTTGAGGATCAGAAAGTGCAGAGTACAACTCTGACGTGTTGGTGTGGTGGCACAGGGTCTGCAGCCCCCTTTAGTCAGGTGTATGTACTTACTCTTGGAGGAGCTGTTGAAGTTCTGCACAGGGATGTTTGCAGGAGTGAAGGGAGAAATTAGATCCAGGCAATAACCCTGCCCTGTGATGGAAAGGACCAATTGGTCTCAGGTGATGGTTTGTCAAAGTGCAAGGAACCCCTGCAGTCTACCCCAAACAGGTGTTGTGTGGTTGGGTGGGGGAGGTGAGGGACAGCGTCACTGTTTGGCAGGCGCAGCTACCTTTGCCGCAACCCACTATCCATGCCTTTGTAGTTATTGCCTCTATAGGCATCCTTGGAGTAACCTCAGAAAGGTTGCTGTTGCTGCATCTGACAGGAGGTGGAAGAGTTTGGAGAGGGGAATTTGGTGCAGCTACAAAACTGGGATTTAGAAAATAACCCACGTGGCGATGGGGACTGAAGAGCCCTCACTGCCTTAGGCATGTCCTTCTTGATTTGTTCTAGCATCTGATTAGCATGAGGCCCTAGGCGGTGTTCCCATCAAAGGGTAAGTTGATCAGAAGCTGCTGGACTTCTGGATTAAAGGCAGAGACACAGAGCCAGGCATAACGGCAAATGAGGATGCTTGACTTAATACCTTTGGCCACAGTGTCAGCCATGTCCATAGCACACTGGATGGTGGTGTTGGAAATATTCGGAGCCTCTGAAATTAATTATTGTGCCCGCTAGAAATCTCCAACCTGGGAAGGCGCTGGATCGTAATGGCCTGCTGATTGAACTGTACAAGCTCAACCCGGAAGCCTTGGCGCAGCATATGCAGGAGATGTTTGAAGAAAGCAGAAAGGCAGAACTGCAGAACTGCTTCCCTGGGATCAAAGGATAGCAACTCTAGTCACAATATACAAAGATGGCAAACCCAGAGACAGGTGTTTATCCTACAGGCCCAGCTCTTTCTTGAAAGCTGAACCCAATATACTGTCCAAGCTACTGGCAAGCCGCTTGACCCAGGTTATCAGCAAACTGGTACACCCAGTGCAGTGTTCTGGTGGGGCTTTATGCCCCACCGGCACACTGCACTGACCTGAGGAGATTGCATAGGGTGTTGGGGAGAATCGGAAATATCCATGAAGACACAGGAGTGGTCAAGTTGGACGCTACCATGGCGTTCGATACCATTGAGTGGCCATACCTGTTCGCAGTGTTGGCAAAGTTGGGTTTCGGGCCCAGGTTCCTAGGCTGGATACAGCTCTTATACACCACACCCTTGACACAAGTAGTGGTAAACAATAAAAAATCTGAGGTGTTTGTACTGAGTAGCAAAACACTTCAGGGGTGTCCGTTGTCACCGCTTCTGTTTGCTCTTTCCCTCGAGCCCTTAGCAGCATGGATCCGTAGAGACCCGGTAATACAGGGTCTCAAGTGGTCTGAGGCCTGAGAGGACCGCATTTCTCTCTATGCGGATGATATCCTACTGTATCTGGCTTCCCCCAGGTTGTCTCTTAACACAGTCCCAGATATATTTGCCATCTTTGGGAGATACTCTGGCTACACAATAAACTGGGCCAAGTCCTTGCTGTATGTCCTCAGCGATGATCCTCCACGTCTGCCTAACAACTGTCTGATTCAGATTGCTGGTGGGGGTTTCCTGTATTTAGGAATTTTCATTTCGGCGGACCCGAAGACTCGATACAACCGAAACCTGCTCCCCCCCCTTCGGGAACTCAAATGTGATGTTGCACATTAGAGGGCGCTCCCCCTTTCCCTGCTGGGCAGGGCAGCTCTCTTTAAAATGATGGCATTGCTGCGCTTTCTTTATGCAGTGCAGAACTACCCAGACTTGATCCTCGCGTGCTATTTTAAGGAAGTAGAGTGTCTCCAGAGGGAACTCCTTTGGGATGGTAGACCCCGAATAGCTCTACAGAAGCTGGCTCTCGGCTGGTACGATTGGGGGGAAATTGGCCTTCCAGATATTAGAAAATACTACTGGGCTGCCCACTTGGCTGCATGTGACCACTGCACATATCGATGCTCGGAGGACCCGGGGTATAGAATAGACAAATAGCTGCTTCCTGGGAGTAACTATAATAGGGCCCTTTACTCTAGAACGCGCAAGTTCCCATTAACTGGGCCAACCAAACCCTCCGTGCAAATCTGGCGGGCAGAGAATCGATGCCTGGGTTGGGAACAGAAGCTCACACTCGGCACTCCCTTGTGGGATGCTGACCAACTAGGTACCTTGGAGACTTCAATGGGTTTCGACAAATGGGATATGATCGGGATCTCAAAGATAGGAGACCTAGGGAAGGGGGGATCATTTGCCTCCCTGAAGAAAGAGTACGAACTATCGGATACAGAGTATTTCTGTTACTTACAGATACGACATGCCCTGCTTGCGCAACTTCCCAAGAGTGCCTTTACCCCAGAGTACTCGCCACTGGAGGACGGGTTGCTTGATGGTTATATGACTACGAAAGCGATCTTCCTTACATACATGAAATTGATTAACAATACACCTGATCCCCTCACGCCGATTAGGGAACGGTGGGTGGATGACGAGCTGGACGACGAGGAATGGCAGGAAGCAATCTCCTCTCCACGAGAGTTTGCAATTTCCTCTAGGCTGCGTCTGGTACAGCGAAAGATTCTTCACAGGGTGTATGTGTCTGGGTCTCGACTTGTCAACATGGGAAGGGTAAATGACGGGAGGTACAGGAGACACATCTTATGGGAATGTGGTTGCAACCAAAGTTACTGGCAGGAAATACACGAGTGCATGAAAGAGGTTCATGGGGTAAGTCTTCGACCTGAAGCCAAGCGCTGTCTCCTAAATGTATTGGAACCCACAAACCTAAATAGCAAAGACAAAAAATGAGCCACGTTGGGCCTGATGCTGGTTAAAAGGAATATAGCCCAGCTTTGGGGTCCTGGGGTGCCACCTCAACTCGTGAAATGGAGGGCAGACATGGACTGGTGCATGTATAGGGAGAAGATAGTGTATACAGCGCGTGGGTGCCCCAAGAAGGGGTCTGCAATTTGGACTAAATGGAACGCATACTGAGGTGACATTTGTGCTCCACCAATAATCCCCTCCCTGGAGGATCCTATAATGCCTTGAGTCCTTAATTCAGTCGCCACCACTTGTATGATTCAATGTTCAGATGTAATTATACTGATAAGATGCTTTCTTCCTCCTGTATGTACGCATGGTATCGATTCTCTTGTTTAATACAAAGAGCTTTAAAAAGAAAAATTCTTGTGCCCGCCGTCTATACTGATCAGGGGCGCTGTTGGAACAGGTCCCCCATCTCTTCCAATTGGACCTTGTCATACCTGGGGAGTAAGCCAATCGAGCTGACGATTCACCAGTGGGTGACAGATTGAGTGGTCACCCTTTTTCCGCTGTTGTGAACGTATCTAGGACCCTAGTTAAATATTCCCGATTCATGCCCTTATGTGGTTATAACAAATCATATCCTTATAAAGGCATAAGAATCATATCCATATTTAGTCATAGCCAATGCAGTCCAAATACGGCAAGGCTACTCCCATAGACTCCTAGAAAGTACAACGCGTTCTTTAAATAAACCAAGCCTGCAGCAGCCCGGGAATTCCCCCTGCTTTTGTTTTGATTTGTCCAAGAACTCCTGGAGTCCTGAAAGAACTCCAGGAGTTCTTAGTGACGTCTTATGTACACCCTTACGTCAAACTTGGCACCTTCCAGGTATAAATATACCAGCATCTGCCTTAACAAAAACACGGTGGTTTGGAGCAGATCGGCTATCTACTTACCCGACGCCCTGCTGAAACGAGTGCTGAAGGAATCCGACCCTCCCATTGACGCACTGAGAGAGACGCTGTCTTTTCTCCCGGTCGAGAAATCCAGCTCCAGTGTTTCCAGTCACCCTTGCGGGTTGCTGAGAGATCGAGTCCTGAGAGAGAGATACAAGACCTCCTTCATTCTATAACCAAGGTACGGAGCTGATTAGTCCCTTAGAGAATTCTTGATTCAGATTCTTGGCAAAACTATCTTAACTAAAACTATATCTCACTTACTCCTTCCCACGTACTAGGCTTAGGTTAGGTACACCGGGGTAGGCGTATTTTAAAAACACCAGTTGAGCATGTTTAGTCAACTTTTATCATTGTATGTATTGTATCCGTTTTAAGTATCTTATGGCTTAGAAACCATATAAATGCTTTTACAGTATTATTTCATAATACTCCTTTTACGGTACGCACTTTACTTTTTGACAAGTATTGCAATTGTGGCAATTCACTTCTCTTGCATGAGAAGGAAGACTGCTCAATAAATAACCACTTTTATTGAATAACGCCCGTCTCTCTATTTCTCTGCACTCCTGGTGAAACTAAGCATGCACGATTGACTGAGTGAAATAGCTGTCTATTGTTTCCGCAACTCTGGAGATATACTCCTTATTCTGGGGGGAGCAAAGTTGTCATGTTTATGCGGTTGTCAGAAACTAATCCCTTCTTGTCTATTCAGGAAAGTTAACACCTTCCTGTTTACTCGAGAAAGTTTCTAGTGACCTCTGAGCTAGCTGGCATTCATAATTAAGTCTAACATATTCAGTAGAGACCTAGTCGACCTCAGTCCTACGTCTAAACTATCGTTTATGTTATTCCAATGCGCAGAGCCTATTGGAAATATAGGAACTCTACTACATGGCGCTCAACGTTTGGTAAGGCGATAATCTAACGCTAGATACTAGAGTAACTCAGTCGTGCTTTTCACACAGACCCCTTTTTCCCGTAAAAACTCCAATAGACGGCTTAGTAGGATGAGAATCCTATGTATTAGTTTTTGGTTTAGTCAACGTTGAAGGATACAGTGTTCCAAAATATTGTGCACCTAATCTTTGTTTCCTTGAAACTTGCTCTGCAAACTTTCTGTCAGAAAACATGCCAGAAAGTGACGACGAAAGGGAGAGAGCTAGAATAGCAGCTCAACTTTTAGCGGATGACACAACTCTCCAAAATGATAACCCGGAGGCTATAATCATCCCAGTCAATGTAAGGAAGAGTGTAACTTACAAACTTAGAAATAATGGAGTATCATCAAGAGGTGGTACAGTCATATTTGTGGTAGAGGCCCATGAATATCGGCAGACAGGTATTCTATTCCTGGATACATTTTCCGGAAGCAAATGCCGTGAGACGCGAGTTTCACTACTACAAAATAGATGAATCTCCAGAGGAATACGCCCCTTTCGAGGACGTTGAAATTCCACTAACATACCAAGAGCACCAGCTCTGGTTTAAAGGCACCCTAAAACATCAAAATCACATTACCAGGCTCGGTCCACTAGGTATACCAGGAGCCACATGGCCGGTTTTAGCCAGCTACACACCACATCCCGACATTGAAAAAATGTCAGACCAAGAACTTTTAGTTAAGCTAAAAGAGTTGACAAAAGCATATAGAGAATTAGTTCAATTGACAATTGACGGTACAACCTACCGCCAAAAATTTAAAGAAACAGATATAGCAGAACAACCTTTTGAACTTGCCAAAATAATTGAAAAATCCTATGAAGAACTAGGTAGAGATAGTTTGGGTGGGAAACCACTAAAACTACAACTAACTGAAAATCCTGAAAAAACCTTTATCAAGAAAAATCTCAATACTCCAAAAAAAAGGTGGTGTGTGTGGAATGTGTGTGGAATGTGGTGTGTGAAATGTGTGGAATGTGGTGTGTGTGGAATGTGGTGTTTGGAATGTGGTGTGTGTGGTGTGTGTGTGGAATGTGTGTGTAATGTGGTGTGTGGAATGTGTGTGGAATGTGGTGTGTGGAATGTGTGTGGAATGTGGTGTGTGGAATGTGCGTGGAATGTGTGTGGAATGTGGTGTGTGGAATGTGTGTGGAATGTGGTGTGTGGAATGTGTGTGGAATGTGGTGTGTGGAATGTGTGTGGAAAGTGTGTGGATTGTGTGTGGAATGTGGTGTGTGGAATGTGGTGTGTGGTGTGTGGTGTGTGGTGTGTGGTGTGTGGAATGTGTGTGGAATGTGGTGTGTGGAATGTGTGTGGAATGTGGTGTGTGGAATGTGGTGTGTGGAATGTGGTGTGTGGAATGTGTGTGGAATGTTGAGTGTGGAATGTGTGTGGAATGTGGTGTGTGGAATGTGTGTGGAATGTGGAATGTGGTGTGTGGTGTGTTTGTCATGTGGTGTGTGGAATGTGGTGTGTGGAATGTGGGTGGAATGTGGTGTGCGGAATGTGGTGTGTGGAATGTGGTGTGTGTGGAATGTGGTGTGTGTGGAATGTGGTGTGTGGTGTGTATGTGGAATGTGGTGTGTGTGGTGTGTGGAGTGTGCAATGTGGTGTGTGTGGTGTGTGATGTGTGGAATGTGTGTGGAATGTGTGAGGAATGTGGTGTGTGGAATGTGTGTGGAATATGTGTGGAATGTGTGTGGAATGTGGTGTGTGTGGAATGTGTGAGGAATGTGGTGTGAGGAATATGGTGTGTGGAATGTGTGTGGAATGTGTGTGGAATGTGGAATGTGTGTGTAATGTGGTGTGTGGAATGTGTGTGTAATGTGGTGTGTAGAATGTGTGTGGAATGTGGTGTGTGGAATGTGGTGTGTGGAATGTGGTGTGTGGAGTGTGTGTGGAATGTGGTGTGTGTGGAATGTGTGTGGAATGTGTGTGGAATGTGGTGTGTGTGGAATGTGGTGTGTGGAATGTGGTGTGTGGAATGTGTGTGGAATATGGAGTGTGGAATGTGGTGTGTGTGGAATGTGGTGTGTGGAATGTGGTGTGTGGAATGTGGTGTGTGGTGTGTGTGTGTGTGTGGAATGTGTGTGGAATGTGGTGTGTGTGTGGAATGTGGTGGAATGTGTGTGGAATGTGGTGTGTGGAATGTGGTGTGTGGAATGTGTGTGGAATGTGGTGTGTGGAATGTGTGTGGAATGTGTGTGGAATGTGTGTGGAATGTGGTGTGGAATGTGTGTGGAATGTGTGTGGAATGTGGTGTGTGGAATGTGTGTGGAATGTGGCGTGTTGAATGTGTTTGGAATGTGTGTGGAATGTGGTGTGTGGAATGTGTGTGGAATGTTGTGTGTGGAATGTGGTGTGTGGAATGTGTGTGGAATGTGGAGGGAATGTGGTGTGTGGAATGTGTGTGGAATGTGGTGTGTGGAATGTGGGTGGAATGTGGTGTGTGAAATGTGGTGTGTGGAATGTGTGTGGAATGTGGTGTGTGGTGTGTTGTGTGTGGAATGTGTGTGGTGTGTGGAATGTATGTGGAATGTGGTGTGTGGAATGTGTGTGGAATGTGGTGTGTGGAATGTGTGTGGAATGTGGAATGTGGTGTGTGGTGTGTGGAATATGGTGTGTGGAATGTGGTGTGTGGAATGTGGGTGGAATGTGGTGTGCGGAATGTGGTGTGTGGAATGTGGTGTGTGTGGAATGTGGTGTGTGTGGAATGTGGAGTGTGTGTGGAATGTGGTGTGTGTGGTGTGTGGAGTGTGAAATGTGGTGTGTGTGGTGTGTGATGTGTGGAATGTGTGAGGAATGTGGTGTGTGGAAAGTGTGTGGAATATGTGTGGAATGTGTGTGGAATGTCGTGTGTGTGTGGAATGTGTGAGGAATGTGGTGTGTGGAATGTGTGTGGAATATGGAATGTGTGTGGAATGTGGTATGTGGAATGTGTGTGGAATGTGGTGTGTGGAATGTGTGTGGAATGTGGTGTGTGAAATGTGGTGTGTGGAATGTGTGTGGAATGTGGTGTGTGTGGAATGTGTGTGGAATGTGTGTGGAATGTGTGTGGAATGTGTGTGGAATGTGTGTGGAATATGGTGTGTGTGGAATGTGGTGTGTGGAATGTGGTGTGTGGAATGTGTGTGGAATGTGTGTGGAATGTGGTGTGTGGAATGTGGTGTGTGTGGAATGTGGTGTGTGTGGAATGTGGTGTGTGGAATGTGGTGTGTGGTGTGTGTGTGTGTGGAATGTGTGTGGAATGTGGTGTGTGTGTGGAATGTGTGAGGAATGTGTGTGGAATGTGTGTGGAATGTGGTGTGTGGAATGTGGTGTGTGGAATGTGTTTGGAATGTGGTGTGTGGAATGTGTGTGGAATGTGGGTGGACTGTGTGTGGAATGTGGTGTGAAATGTGTGTTGAATGTGTGTGGAATGTGGTGTGTGGAATGTGTGTGGAATGTGGTGTGTTGAATGTGTTTGGAATGTGTGTGGAATGTGGTGTGTGGAATGTGTGTGGAATGTTGTGTGTGGAATGTGGTGTGTGGAATGTGTATGGAATGTGGTCTGTGGAATGTGTGTGGAATGTGGTGTGTGGAATGTGGGTGGAATGTGGTGTGTGGAATGTGGTGTGTGGAATGTGGTGTGTGGAATGTGTGTGGAATGTGTGTGGAATATGTGTGGAATGTGGTGTGTGGTGTGTTGTGTGTGGAATGGGTGTGGTGTTTGGAATGTATGTGGAATGTGGTGTGTGGAATGTGTGTGGAATGTGGTGTGTGGAATGTGGAATGTATGTGGAATGTGTGTGGAATGTGTGTGGAATGTGCGTGGAATGTGCGTGGAATGTGTGTGGAATGTGGTGTGTGGAATGTGGTGTGTGGAATGTGGTGTGTGGAATGTGTGTGGAATGTGGAATGTGGAGTGTGTGTGTAGAATGTGTGTGGAATGTGTGTGGAATGTGTGTGGAATGTGTGTGGAATGTATGTGGAATGTGGAGTGTGTGGAATGTGGAGTGTGTGGAATGTGGAGTGCGTGTGTGTGGAATGTGGAATGTGTGTGGAATGTGGTGTGTGGAATGTGGTGTGTGGAATGTGGTGTGTGGAATGTGTGTGGAATGTGGTGCGTGGAATGTGGTGTGTGGAATGTGTGTGGAATGTGGTGTGTGGAATGTGGTGTGTGGAATGTGGTGTGTGGAATGTGTGTGGAATGTGGTGTGTGGAATGTGTGTGGAATGTGGAATGTGGTGTGTGGAATGTGGGTGGATTGTGGTGTGTGGAATTGTGTGTGTGTAATGTGGTGTGTGTGGAATGTGGTGTGTGGAATGTGGTGTGTGGAATGTGTGTGGAATGAATGTGGTGTGTGGAATGTGTGTGGAATGTGGAATATGGTGTGTGGAATGTGGGTGGAATGTGGTGTGTGGAATGTGGTGTGTGGAATGTGGTGTGTGTGGAAGGGGGTGTGTGTGGTGTGTGTGTGTGGAATGTGGTGTGTGGTGTGTGGAATGTATGAGGAATGTGTGAGGAATGTGACATGTGGAATGTGTGTGGAATGTGTGTGGAATGTGGAATGTGTGTGGAATGTGGTGTGTGGAATGTGGTGCGTGGAATGTGTGTGTGGAATGTGTGTGGAATGTGTGTGGAATGTGGTGTGTGGAATGTGGTGTGTGGAATGTGGTGTGTGTGGAATGTGTGTGGAATGTGTGTGGAATGTGGTGTGTGTGGAATGTGGTGTGTGGAATGTGGTGTGTGGAATGTGGTGTGTGTGGAATCTGGTGTTTGGAATGTGGTGTGTGTGGTGTGTGTGTGGAATGTGTGTGTAATGTGGTGTGTGGAATGTGTGTGGAATGTGGTGTGTGGAATGTGTGTGGAATGTGGTGTGTGGAATGTGCATGGAATGTGTGTGGAATGTGGTGTATGGAATGTGTGTGGAATGTGGTGTGTGGAATGTGTGTGGAATGTGGTGTGTGGAATGTGTGTGGAATGTGGTGTGTGGAATGTGTGTGGAATGTGGTGTGTGAAATGTGCGTGGAATGTGTGTGGAATGTGGTGTGTGGAATGGGTGTGGAATGTGGTGTGTGGATTGTGTGTGGAATGTGGTGTGTGGTATATGGAATGTGGTGTGTGGTGTGTGGTGTGTGGAATGTGTGTGGAATGTGGTGTGTGGAATGTGGTGTGTGGAATGTGGTGTGTGGAATGTGGTGTGTGTGGTGTGTGTGTGGAATGTGTGTGGAATGTGGTGTGTGGAATGTGTGTGGAATGTTGTGTGTGGAATGTGGTGTTTGGAATGTGCGTGGAATGTGTGTGGAATGTGGTGTGTGGAATGTGTGTGGAATGTGGTGTGTGGATTGTGTGTGGAATGTGGTGTGTGGTATGTGGAATATGGTGTGTGGTGTGTGGAATGTATGTGGAATGTGGTGTGTGGAATGTGTGTGGAATGTGGTGTGTGGAATGTGGTGTGTGGAATGTGGTGTGTGGAATGTGTGTGGAATGTGTGTGGAATGTTGTGTGTGGAATGTGTGTGGAATGTGGTGTGTGGAATGTGTGTGGAATGTGGAATGTGGTGTGTGGTGTGTGGAATGAGGTGTGTGGAATGTGGTGTGTGGAATGTGGGTGGAATGTGGTGTGCGGAATGTGGTGTGTGGAAGTGGTGTGTGTGGAATGTGGTGTGTGTGGAATGTGGTGTGTGTGGTGTGTGTGTGGAATGTGGTGTGTGTGGAGTGTGGAATGTGGTGTGTGTGGTGTGTGATGTGTGGAATGTGTGTGGAATGTGTGTGGAATATGTGTGGAATGTGTGTGGAATGTGGTGTGTGTGGAATGTGTGAGGAATGTGGTGTGAGGAATGTGGTGTGTGGAATGTGTGTGGAATGTGTGTGGAATGTGAAATGTGTGTGGAATGTGGTGTGTGGAATGTGTGTGGAATGTGGTGTGTGGAATGTGTGTGGAATGTGGTGTGTGGAATGTGGTGTGTGGAATGTGTGTGGAATGTGGTGTGTGTGGAATGTGTGTGGAATGTGTGTGAAATGTGTGTGGAATGTGGTGTGTGTTGAATGTGGTGTGTGGAATGTGGTGTGTGGAATGTGTGTGGAATGTGTGTGGAATGTGGTGTGTGGAATTTGGTGTGTGTGGAATGTGGTGTGTGGAATGTGGTGTGTGGAATGTGGTGTGTGTGTGTGTGTGTGTGGAGTGTGTGTGGAATGTGGTGTGCGTGTGTGGAATGTGTGTGGAATGTGTGTGGAATGTGTGTGGAATGTGGTGTGTGGAATGTGGTGTGTGGAATGTGTGTGGAATGTGGTGTGTGGAATGTGTGTGGAATGTGTGTGGAATGTGTGTGGAATGTGGTGTGTGGAATGTGTGTGGAATGTGTGTGGAATGTGTGTGGAATGTGTGTGGAATGTGTGTGGAATGTGGTGTGTGGAATGTGTGTGGAATGTGGTGTGTTGAATGTGTTTGGAATGTGTGTGGAATGTGGTGTGTGGAATGTGTGTGGAATGTTGTGTGTGGAATGTGGTGTGTGGAATGTGTGTGGAATGTGAAGGGAATGTGGTGTGTGGAATGCGTGTGGAACGTGGTGTGTGGAATGTGGGTGGAATGTGGTGTGTGGAATGTGGTGTGTGGAATGTGTGTGGAATGTGTGTGGAATGTGTGTGGAATGTGGTGTGTGGTGTGTTGTGTGTGGAATGTGTCTGGTGTGTGGAATGTATGTGGAATGTGGTGTGTGGAATGTGTGTGGAATGTGTGTGGAATGTGGTGTGTGGTGTGTTGTGTGTGGAATGTGTGTGGTGTGTGGACTGTATGTGGAATGTGGTGTGTGGAATGTGTGTGAAATGTGGTGTGTGGAATGTGGAATGTGTGTGGAATGTGTGTGGAATGTTTGTGGAATGTGTGTGGAATGTGCATGGAATGTGCGTGGAATGTGTGTGGAATGTGGTGTGTGGAATGGGGTGTGTGGAATGTGGTGTGTGGAATGTGTGTGGAATGTGGAATGTGGAGTGTGTGTGTAGAATGTGTGTGGAATGTGTGTGGAATGTGTGTGGAATGTGTGTGGAATGTATGTGGAATGTGGAGTGTGTGGAATGTGGAGTGTGTGTGTGTGTGTGGAATGTGGAGTGCGTGTGTGTGGAATGTGGAATGTGTGTGGAATGTGTGTGGAATGTGGTGTGTGGAACGTGGTGTGTGGAATGTGGTGTGTGGAATGTGTGTGGAATGTGGTGTGTGGATTGTGTGTGGAATGTGGTGTGTGGAATGTGGTGTGTGTGGAATGTGTGTGGAATGTGTGTGGAATGTGGTTTGTGGAATGTGTGTGGAATGTGTGTGGAATGTGGTTTGTGGAATGTGTGTGGAATGTGGAATATGGTGTGTGGAATGTGGGTGGAATGTGGTGTGTGGAATGTGGTGTGTGGAATGTGGTGTGTGTGGAATGTGTGTGGAATGTGTGTGGAATGTGGAATGTGTGTGGAATGTGGTGTGTGGAATGTGTTGTGTGGAATGTGTGTGTGGAATGTGTGTGGAATGTGGGGTGTGAAATGTGGTGTGTGGAATGTGTGTGGAATGTGGTGTGTGTGGAATGTGTGTGGAATGTGGTGTGTGTGGAATGTGGTGTGTGGAATGTGTGTGGAATGTGGTGTGTGGAATGTGTGTGGAATGTGGTGTGTGTGGAATGTGGTGTGTGGAATGTGGTGTGTGGAATGTGTGTGGAATGTGTGTGGAATGTTGTGTGTGGAATGTGGTGTCTGGAATTAGTGTGGAATGTGGAATGTGGTGTGTGGTGTGTGGAATGTGGTGTGTGGAATGTGGTGTGTGGAATGTGGGTGGAATGTGGTGTGCGGAATGTGGTGTGTGGAATGTGGTGTGTGTGGAATGGGGTGTGTGTGGTGTGTGTGTGGAATGTGGTGTGTGGTGTGTGGAATGTGGTATGTGATGTGTGGAATGTGTGTGGAATGTGTGAGGAATGTGGTGTGTGGAATGTGTGTGGAATGTGGTGTGTGTGGAATGTGTGAGGAATGTGGTGTGTGGAATGTGTGTGGAATGTGTGTGGAATGTGTGTGGAATGTGGAATGTGTGTGGAATGTGCTGTTTGGAATGTGTGTGGAATGTAGTGTGTGGAATGTGTGTGGAATGTGGTGTGTGGAATGTGGTGTGTGGAATGTGGTGTGTGGAATGTGGTGTGTGTGGAATGTGGTGTGTGTGGAATGTGTGTGGAATGTGTGTTGAATGTGGTGTGTGGAATGTGTGTGGAATGTGGTGTGTGTGGAATGTGGTGTGTGGAATGTGGTGTGTGGAATGTGATGTGTGGTGTGTGTGTGTAGAATGTGTGTGGAATGTGGTGTGTGTGTGGAATGTGTGTGGAATGTGTGTGAAATGTGGTGTGTGGAATGTGGTGTGTGGAATGTGTGTGGAATGTGGTGTGTGGAATGTGTGTGGAATGTGTGTGGAATGTGTGTGGAATGTGGTGTGGAATGTGTGTGGAATGTGTGTGGAATGTGGTGTGTGGAATGTGTGTGGAATGTGGTGTGTTGAATGTGTTTGGAATGTGTGTGGAATGTGGTGTGTGGAATGTGTGTGGAATGTTGTGTGTGGAATGTGGTGTGTGGAATGTGTGTGGAATGTGGTGTGTGGAATGTGTGTGGAATGTGGTGTGTGGAATGTGGGTGGAATGTGGTGTGTGGAATGTTTGTGGAATGTGGTGTGTGGAATGTGTGTGGAATGTGTGTGGAATGTGGTGTGTGTGGTGTGTTGTGGAATGGAATGGAATGGAATGGAATACGTTTTTATAAAGCGCGATAGCTACCCGCAGGCGTCCTAGCACTATAACTGAGTATGGAGGAGTGATTCAGGTCGGGGTTATTTCCTGAAGAAAAACAGTTTTTAATTTTTTACGGAATACCAGGATGTTTGGTTCTGAGCGAATGGATAGTGGAAGGGAGTTCCAAAGCCTTGCCGCATTAGTAGAGAACTTTCTCCCTCCACTTCTTTCTCTTTTATATCTGGGAATGATGACTTGGAAAGCAAGGGGCGATCTCAACTGCCTGTTAGGGTTGTATGGAGTGATCAGGGTGTGATTAAGGACTGCTCCTTTCCTCCAGTAGGCACGGTGGGCGATGAACATGCTTTTAAAGTTGACCCTGTCTTTTACCGGTAGCCAGTGAAGTGTTCTTAGTTCAGTTTTCACCGATTGCCGGCGGGGAATGCGCAGTAGGGTACGGGCCGCGCAGTTTTGAATAACCTGCAGTTTTTTCAGGGTGGATTCAGGGGATCCTAGGTATAGGGCATTGCCGAAGTCAAGCCGGGAGAGGATGAGACCCTGGACCATGATCTGTCTGGCCTTGAAAGGAAGGAGGGGTAAAATCTTCCGAATGAGTCTGATAATACCCATGCAGGTGGCTGCTAGTTTTGTTGCCTGGTGGCCGAAGGTAAGTGCAGTATCCAGCCAGATGCCCAGGCTCTTGATGGAATCCCTAGGCGGGGGGGCTGGGCCAAGTGCGGGGGGCCATAGAGAGTCGATGGAATTTTGGGGGGAGTTGCCCAATACCATTAGCTCAGTTTTCTCTCCATTGAGCTTTAGGTAGGACTGGCTCATCCAGGTGCAGACTGCTTCCATACAGCTTCTGAGTTCGCTGGGGTAGGAGGAGGGATGAGTAAGAGTGACCACCAATTGCGTGTCGTCGGCGTATGACACGACTTGAATGCCAAAAGGGCGGATTATTTCTGCGAGGGGGAGCATGTAAATATTAAACAGTGTGGGGCTCAGGGACGAGCCCTGAGGCACTCCACAACTGAGGGGTTTGCTGGGTGAGATGGTATTGCCCTCGCAGACTCTGAAGGAGCGGTTTGAAAGAAAGAAATGGAGCCAGGCTGCTGCAGTAGATGTTATTCCAAGCTCTGACATTCTGTGGCGTAAGATGTCGTGATTCACAGTGTCGAAGGCGGCACTGAGGTCCAATAAGATAATAACCGCAGTGCCACCTTCATCTACAATCTTTCTGGCGCCCTCTGTTACTGCTAGTAGTGCAGTTTCGGTTCCGTGCATGGGGCGGAACCCAGTCTGTGAGGTGTCCAGGGAGTTATTTGCTTCCAGGAATTTGGTAAGACATTGATTAACATATTTTTCCGCGATTTTGGTGATCCATGGTAGCAGAGAGATCGGGCGGTAGTTTCCCGGGTTCATCTGATCTAGGTTAGGTTTCTTCAGGAGGGCTTTAACTGTAGCTTGTTTCCATTTAGGGGGGACGATCCCTGTTGAGAGTGAATTATTGATCAGATTCTGAATAGTAGGGAGGATGACCGGCGTGATAGTTTTTAAAAAGCGGGCTGGGGCTGGGTCGCTGGGGGATCCAGATTTTACTTGTAGTATTATGGGTTCAAGGCTGTCGGGCTCCAAAGGTGGAAAGGATTCCAGGAGGGAAAGGGGGGAGGGTCCGGTATACTGCTGTTCAGGGAGGGGGTGTGGGGGAGGGGGGAAGGAGGAATAGATTGTGGCTATTTTGTTGTAGAAATAGTCAGCCTGTTCATTGCAGCGGGTTTGAGCGGTCAGGGGATCTGGTTGTTTGTCAGGGAGTTTGAGTAGGTTTTTGGCAATCTGGTAGATCTCCTTAGGTTTGGATGCTGCTTCCTGAATCTTATTTTCAAAGTAACTGGCTTGGGCTTTTTTTATATTGGTTTTATAGGATTTTATAGATGCTCGATATTCCGTTTTACTGCTGTGGGAGTAGTCGAGGTGCCATTTTCTTTCCAGTCTCTTGCATTCTCTCTTGAGAGTGGCAGGTCCTGTGAGTACCAAGGGGCATTTTTTGGTCTCTGTTTGGGTGGGAGATCCTTGAGAGGGATGATAAGGTCAAGAGAGGTTGTGATCCAGTTATTAAAGTTGTCGTTGCTGATAATTGGATCTGAGTTAATCCGTGGGACGGAGGATTCCAGTGAGGAGGTCCACTGATTGGTATTAAGTTGGGACCATTTGCGGCCTCTGCTAGGTGCGGAGAGAGGTGAGGGACGGGGTCGTAAAGGTGCCCATGTGAATGGGATCAAAGAGTGGTCTGACCAAGGAAGGGTGATAAGTGGACTAACTATAAGATGCGCGCAGTTGCTAAAGATAGGGTCCAGAAGGTGACCTTTTTCGTGAGTGGGTTGTTGTACTAGCTGGGAAAGATCGAGTGCCAGTAAGTTATTGCGGAGTTCGGTGGCTGCTGGGTTTAGAGGGTCGTCCAGGTGCACATTTAGGTCACCTAGTAGGGTGTAGTTAGGTGAGGAGCAGACACCATTGGCTATCTCTGGGGCAAGCTGATTTATAAAGTTGGTTGGGGTCCCAGGTGGTCGATAGATAAGAGTTCCCGAGAAGGTGCAGGTGGGGGAGAAGTCCAGCGAGAAGGTAAGATGTTCGCAGCTGGGAAGGTTCAAAGGGGAGGATCGGCAGGTATAGCGATTTTTGTAAATAATGACTATGCCGCCTCCTTTCCCTACTGAGCGATCGACTCGGTGTATAAGGTATTCAGTAGGGAGAGCTTGAATGACGTCGGGGTCAGAGTCAGAGTTGAGCCATGTTTCCGTAAGGAACATGGCATCAGGGTCATTGTCCGAGATCAGCAAGGATAGTTCAACGGCATGTTTGGGTAGAGATCTGCAATTAAGCAGAAACATGCGAAACGAGGGGGGGGAGTGAGGGAGGGTGACTGAGGAACATACAGTGTGGACAGTTGAAGTGTTGTGAGGTTGGGTCCCAAGACCTGAGACAGGGATCGTTGGTGTGGCCACGTAGTTGATGTAATATTTTAGAGGAATAAGATATTAGTGAACGTTGACCAGTGGTTATGGCCCCTGGTCCCGGGCGGTCGCGGACGGTCGCAGACGGGCTTGCCTTTGGCGTGCCTTCCGCGCCCCGCCGGCGGCGCCGCTGCGCCCGTCTGCTGCGCCTCCTGGGAGGGGGAGTCATTATGTATTGGCTGTGCCTCGGGGTGGGAGGGGCCTAGCAAGGTGATCGGGTGCCACACCCAAGAAGGCGTACCCGGAAGTTCGGTGGTAGGCGAGCCGAAGGCTCTGACAATTTTTCGAGGGGGGCCCAGGAACCGCTCTGAATCAGCGGTGGCCCGACTGGTGAGGGTAAGTCCAGGAAATAGTAGTTTTTTTTTTAGGTTCAGTGATATCGAATAGTAGTTTTTAGGTTCAGTGCAATTTAAAAATCGGGCTTTCCCAAGTGCGCAATTAAAACAAGGTGCTGCTTATAAAATCGAGCAAACAACAGTTTTTAGTCAAAATACCACACTGTCCCGGCTTTTCGCCTCAGGACCGCATCATACACCACCACACTCACTCGTAATCAGTGGGAGTGGTGTTTTGGTCGATTTCTTTTAAGCTGGCTGTGCCTCGGGGTGGGAGGGGCCTAGCAAGGTGATCGGGTGCCACACCCAAGAAGGCGTACCCGGAAGTTCGGTGGTAGGCGAGCCGAAGGCTCTGACAATTTTTCAAGGGGGGCCCAGGAACCGCTCTGAATCAGCGGTGGCTCGACTGGTGAGGGTAAGTCCAGGAAATAGTAGGTTTTTTTTAGGTTCAGTGATATCGAATAGTAGTTTTTAGGTTCAGTGCAATTTAAAAATCGGGCTTTCCCGACTGCGCAATTAAAACAAGGTGCTGCTTATAAAATCGAGCAAACAACAGTTTTTAGTCAAAATACCACACTGTCCCGGCTTTTCGCCTCAGGACCACATCGTACACCACCACACTCACTCGTGTTGTGTGTGGTGTGTGAAATGTATGTGGAATGTGGTGTGTGGAATGTGTGTGGAATGTGGTGTGTGGAATGTGGAATGTGTGTGGAATGTGTGTGGAATGTGCGTGGAATGTGTGTGGAATGTGCATGGAATGTGTGTGGAATGTGGTGTGTGGAATGTGGTGTGTGAAATGTGGTGTGTGGAATGTGGTGTGTGGAATGTGTGTGGAATGTGGAATGTGGAGTGTGTGTGTGTGGAATGTGTGTGGAATGTGTGTGGTATGTGTGTGGAATGTGTGTGGAATGTATGTGGAATGTGGAGTGTGTGGAATGTGGAGTGTGTGTGTGGAATGTGAAGTGCGTGTGTGTGGAATGTGGAATGTGTGTGGAATGTGTGTGGAATGTGGTGTGTGGAATGTGGTGTGTGGAATGAGGTGTGTGGAATGTGTGTGGAATGTGGTGTGTGGAATGTGGTGTGTGGAATGTGGTGTGTGGAATGTGGTGTGTGGAATGTGTGTGTAATGTGGTGTGTGGAATGTGTGTGGAATGTGGAATGTGGTGTGTGGAATGTGGGTGGATTGTGGTGTGTGTAATGTGGTGTGTGTAATGTGGTGTATGTGGAATGTGGAATGTGGTGTGTGTAATGTGTGTGGAATGTGTGAGGAATGTGGTATGTGGAATGTGTGTGGAATGTGGAATGTGGTGTGTGGAATGTGGGTGGATTGTGGTGTGTGGAATGTGGTGTGTGTAATGTGGTGTGTGTGGAATGTGGTGTGTGGAATGTGGTGTGTGGAATGTGTGTGGAATGTGTGTGGAATGTGGTGTGTGGAATGTGTGTGGTGTGTGGAATGTGGTGTGTGGAATGTGGGTGGAATGTGGTGTGTGGAATGTGGTGTGTGTAATATGGTGTGTGTGGAATGTGGTGTGTGTGGTGTGTGTGTGTGGAATGTGGTGTGTGTGATGTGTGGAATATTTGAGGAATGTTGTGTGTGGAATGTGTGTGGAATGTGTGTGGAATGTGCGTGGAATGTGGTGTGTGTGGAATGTGTGTGGAATGTGGTGTGTGTGGAATGTGGTGTGTGGAATGTGTGTGGAATGTGGTGTGTGGAATGTGTGTGGAATGTGGTGTGTGAGGAATGTGTGTGGAATGTGTGTGGAATGTGGTATGTGTGGAATGTGGTGTGTGGAATGTGTGTGGAATGTGGTGTGTGGAATGTGTGTGGAATGTGGTGTGTGTGGAATGTGGTGTGTGGAATGCGGTGTGTGGAATGTGGTGTGTGTGGTGTGTGTGTGTGTAATGTGTGTGGAATGTGGAATGTGTGTGGAATGTGGTGTGTGGAATGTGTGTGGAATGTGGTGTGTGGAATGTGGTGTGTGGAATGTGTGTGGAATGTGTGTGGAATGTGGTGTGTGGAATGTGTGTGGAATGTGTGTGGAATGTGTGTGGAATGTGGTGTGTGAAATGTGGTTTGTGGAATGTGGTGTGTGGAATGTGGTGTGTGGAATGTGTGTGGAATGTGTGTGGAATGTGGTGTATGGAATGTGGTGTATGGAATGTGGTGTGTGGTGTGTGGAATGTGGAATGTGGAATGTGTGTGAAATGTGGTGTTTGGAATGTGGTGTGTGGAATGTGGTGTGTGGAATGTGTGTGGAATGTGGTGTGGAATGTGGTGTGGAATGTGGTGTGTGGAATGTGTGTAGAATGTGGTGTGTGGAATGTGTGTGGAATGTGGTGTGTGGAATGTGGTGTGTGGAATGTGGAGTGTGTGTGGAATGTGGTGTGTGGAATGTGGTGTGTGGAATGTGTGTGGAATTTGGTGTGGAATGTGGTGTTGAATGTGGTGTGGAATGTGTGGAATGTGGTGTGGAATGTGGTGTGGAATGTGGTGTGTGGAATGTGTGTGGAATGTGTGTGGAATGTGGTGTGTGGAATGTGGTGTGTGGAATGTATGTGGAATGTGGTGTGGAATGTGGTGTTGAATGTGGTGTGGAATGTGTGTGGAATGTGGTGTTGAATGTGGTGTGGAATGTGGTGTGTGGAATGTGTGTGGAATGTGTGTGGAATGTGGTGTGTGGAATTTGTGTGGAATGTTGTGTGTGGAATGTGTGAAATGTGGTGTGTGTTGAATGTGGTGTGTGGAATGTGGGGTGTGTGGTGTGTGTGGAATGTGTGTGGAATGTGGTGTATGGAATGTGTGTGGAATGTGGTGTGTGGAATGTGTGTGGAATGTGTGTGGAATGTGGTGTGTGGAGTGTGGTGTGTGGAATGTGGTGTGTTGAATGTGGGTGGAATGTGGTGTGTGGAATGTGGTGTGTGTGATGTGTGGTGTGTGGAATGTGTGTGGAATGTGTGAGGAATGTGGTGTGTGGAATGTGTGTGGAATGTGGAATGTATGTGGTGTGTGGAATGTGTGTGGAATGTTTGTGGAATTTGGTGTGTGGAATGTGTGGTGTGTGGAATGTGGAATGTGGTGTGTGGAATGTGTGGAATGTGGAGTGTGGAACGTGGTGTGTGGAATGTGGTGTGTGGAATGTGGTGTTTGGTGTGTGGTGTGTGGTGTGTGGAATATGGTGTGTGGTGTGTGGAATGTGGAATGTGTGTGGAATGTGGTGTGTGGAATGTGTGTGGAATGTGGTGTGTGGAATGTGTGTAGAATGTGTATGGAATGTGTGTGGAATGTGTGTGGAATGTGGTGTGGAATGTGTGTGGAATATGTGTGGAATGTGTGTGGAATGTGGTGTGTGGAATGTGTGTGGAATGTGTGTGGAATGTGTGTGGAATGTGGAGTGTGTGGAATGTGGAGTGTGTGTGTGGAATGTGGAGTGGTTCCACACACCACATTCCACACACCACATTCCACACACCACGATGTAATCTGGGATTCAAATCGTATCCAAATTGATTGTAACAATGTTTAACAATTTTTAAACTCAAATAGTCTGAATTCAAAATTTTCATGGAAATAAAGTTTTACTTTATTAAATGGGGAAAATGTTACTTTGCATGAAAAATATTTTTTAACCCCGAGTTTTGCAGCTGTTCCTTTGAAATATCTGTGCTTTCTGCTACTAACTTGTATTCCTGGTGAACAAGTGTGTTTAAGACTGCAGTACCGCCTCCTGTCTACGGGGGCAGAGCGAGCAAAAATGTAAACACACTTTATGAAACACAGGTCCCCACAAGACAATTTTTTTAAAAGTTGTAAAAATTGACACAGATGTTCCTGAATCCATTTTTTATCATTTAAAGGACATTACCTTGTGGGGACCTGGGTTCAGGTCTCCACATTGCAATCAAGTCCCCACAGCGTGAGTGTGTTATCACACCCAAGTCCCCACAAGGATAGTAACACAAACCCACACACACACAGTCACACACACACACACACTCAGAGAGCCACACACACACAGAGCCACACACACACAGAGCCACACACAGAGCCACACACACAGTCACACACACACACAGCCACACACACACAGAGAGCCAGCCACACACACACACACAGAGCCAGCCACACACACACACAGAGCCAGCCACACACACACACAGAGCCAGCCACACAAACACACAGAGCCAGCCACACACAAACACACACACAGCCACACACAGAGCCACACACAGTCACACACAGCCACACACAGCCACACACACACACAGAGCCACACACAGCCACACACACACACAGCCACACACACACAGAGCCACACACACACACACAGAGCTACACACACACAGAGCCACACACACAAACAGAGTCACACACGAACACAGAGCCGCAAACACAAACAGAGCCACACACAGACAGAGCCACACACACACACTCACACACACACTGAGCCACACACACACAGAGCCACACACACACAGAGCCACAAACACAGAGCCACACACACAGATCCACACACACACAGAGCCACACACACAGAGCCACACACACAGAGCAACACACACACACACACACAGCTACACACACACACACGCAGAGCCACACACACACACAAACAACAGTGTCCTTCAAGCAGTATAAAAATCTATAAAGTTGGTTAAAAGGCATCTCCATTAGAACGTATCTAAACAACAAATGCTAGAAGGTGGAAGATAAAGTATAAAGGAGGGGGGTATGTGTGTTGATGAAGAAGATGAAATAAATTTCAATAAAAGCCCCTTGGAAGGTTGCATTTTAGACTTCCCGCAGATATGATTCATTCTGAAGCATACAAGCTGTAGGGTCCACCTGTAATAGGATGAAAATGAAAATGCTGTTTATACACGTAAAGAGCTGCGTGACCACCAACCCTAGCTTTTCTATTTGTTCCTAAAGTAGGGCTGCGCAAGGACAACTTTTGGAATATGTGATGAAGTCCATGGTACACGCACTTGAGCATAACCCCTTGATGTGTCATTGCAATGTGCACAATTATGGCGGGCAAAGTTGTTCGAATTACCACAACAGATCACCAAAAAAACGACACGTCCCTGGGGATTCAATGGATATACATCGAGTCGTTCTTGTCGAATGTGATGTGTGCGCTTCTTACCTCTGGACACAGGAGAGCTGTTACTGTGGGCATCCGGGGACCCGCTCCTCCTGCCGCTGTCCGGTGGAGACCTCCGCGTCCGACCAGAGCCCTCCTGCTGTCTATGAGCTCCGACCCAGTGGGGCTGCCGCTTTCAGTGCCGAGGATCTGAGGGCTGTTACCGGGACTGACGATGCCGCCTAGCTCCGTGTTGCTGCCCACCGAGGCCGAGCGCGTCGGGCTCAGCGGGTGAGGGTGCCCACCCCCTATTCGGAGCTGGAAGTGGACCGTTCTCCGGATGGGCTGCAGAAGCAGGCGTCTGCTGTTGGGAGATGGGGAGCCGGTGCTGCTGCGCTGCCTCATCCTCTGGGGCTGCTGAAAGAGGCCAGAGGGCATGACATCAACAGAGCACGGCGAGGTTGGGACACGCTTCACGCCGAATGCCCCGGGGAATGGGGGCTGCCGAGGCGTTAAAGATAAACATGCCGTTTGCGGACGAAGGGGTGGGATTCGATTGAGAAATACGCTGCAAAACGTTTCCTGTCTATTCATTTTATAACAGGATAACTGAATTCGCTGCATGATTGGCTGCTCATAAAAAGAAGGGACGCTTGTACTCAACGTATTTTTCCAGTTGTAAACAAGCGCTCGCCATTTTAAGGCCCGTCCTTTTCAGACTGAGGGGCGTGTTTTTCTTTCTACCCTCTTCTCCATTGACTGGACTGTAAACAACGGGCGTGTTTTTGACTTGTTGTTTACCATTCCAGCCAATGTAGAAGAGGGCAAAACAAACCTAAAAAACACGGGCCCCAATCAAAAAAAGACGCGGCTTAGAGCGAGAGAATGACGTAACTGAGACCTCTTCTCCAATGGCTGCCACAGTACTGGGGAGATGACCAGATGACAAGTCCTGAACAGCCTGTCCCTATTAATCTGGAAGAAGGCCAGTAGCCTTTCTTGTAATCTGTGCACACTGGGTGACAGGGGGAGAAGTTTGAGCAAATTTATTCGACGTCCTGGAACCCTGGCTGGACTGCAAGCTTCAAAATAAGTCCTCATCAGGACCTCGAGGGCAGCTCGCCCATCTGGTTAGTTTGTACATTCCATAGGCATGCGTAACCAGGTGGGCAGAAATTGAGGAGAGCCATCTGGCGGCACAATGCTTCTGAGAGGACTTTCTGCTTGCCATTAGAGGGGGCATCAAAGTGCAGATGGACAGCAGGCCAGGGACTGGAGCTTGGGCTCACACATAGTAAGGCAAGGGCGGTCTCACGTAGCTCTGTCTGGGGCCCAGTGTTTACAGAACACAGAATTGTAAACACAGATAAGCACTCATTTTTACTATTTTTGAACACTTTGGAAACACTATAATATGCAACAAATAGAAACTGAAAACAGGAAGAGACCATAGACTAAACTGAAACCTTGGGAACTATTGTATCCATTCAATATCACAAACCCAGGTTCCGCAGAGGTTCTTATTAGTCCTGTCATGTATATTAATTGTGGGACTAAAAGCTGTGAGCATGCATTGGAAGTAACTAACTGAGGTCCATGGAGCACTGTATACACCCTTCCCTTATATTTTGTTCACAATGTGCCATTTCTAAGACATTTCAGACTGTGCCCTTTTAAGTGCTGGATGTCTGCTGTCCCTTGCAGGTCTGTTTTCCTGCATTTACAGACATCAGAGGCAAATCAACCATGTGAATATTGATGAGGCAGCATCTCTTCATATCCTTACAAACAATCTCTTGTTGCTCTGGTTCAATAACAATCTTGCAAGAAACAACAAAGTGAGGAAATGAATGCTTGAATTAGACTCAGCTACTGAGGATTGCTTAGGCCGTATGCCAGTCCATCACCCACTTTCCCGTCACACACTGTGCAACTCCAATAGCAATAGTCCAGCTCCATCGGCCACGTGAGGTTCCCTCCAGACAGGAACACAGTGTTTGGTATCATGCTCACTGTGCCACTGAGCTCAAGCTATCCCTGACTGATGACAATGAACTAGGTTGAAACTTGTCGGCGTTGCTGTTGAGAAGGAATATTTCAGGCTGGACCGTTCCTATTGCATTATACCATGCTGACTTGAATAAGACTGGTGCCTGTCTCAAGTGGCCTAGTGGGATAGGACTGAGGGAATGAAAGTTGGCTCAGGCTATTGCCAGTGGCTTAGACTTTTGCAAGTATTCCACTCATGACTTCTGTGTTCTCCATAGATCCATGCCTAAGTGCAGCAGGTATAAGCAGACATGGGTCCTATATCCTTTAAGCCACCAGGCTTAAGCTACTCCTCACTGATGATGTCGAGCTAGGAGGAAACCAGTGTGGAGTTGCTTGTGCTCAAGTTCAGAGGAGAACAGGTCTGGAATTGTTTGCTTGACTGTTTCTATTAGATTAGAATAAATAATGATTTTCGTATGGCTTGCGTTTGTCTTAAGTGAAACATTGTATAAGCAATGATTGCCTGGAATGTGGTCCAAGCAAATGACATTGGCTGATACTTTTGCATTTCCTATTTGTGTTTCCTTTTGTGTCAAGCCAGACCGTTGTGTCCAATGCTAATTTCCTGTGTTTACAGTCATAAAGTCACACAGACTTGTGGAAGCTCCTTCCTCTTACAGTTAGTCGAACTTTGGAACTCAATGTCAGGTCAAATAAGGAGAATGGACAACTATCTCCATTTCCTGAAAACATCGATCCATGTATGAATAGTTTCTCCTAAGATTACACACCTCAACCAATATTTCCCACACTGGGCATATTACATAAAATACTGTTAGACCACACATCCTTGGCATGGGTTTACTCTGTATTTTTTGCCTTTACCTACTGTATTTTTCTGTGTGTTGGACTTCGTTTTTGCTGGTCTGGCTTATTTGATGTACTAGTCAGTCCCTAGTACAGTGCACTGTGTGTGCCTGGGGCTGGTAAATCAAATGCTGCTAGTGAGCTTGCAGCACTTATTGTGCCACCCACATAAGCTGCCTGTAAATGTAACACAGGCCTGCCATTGCAGAGCCTATGGGCAGTCCGGAACTGCCATGTTGACTTGGCAAGTGCACCCACTTGGCAGGCCCTAACCTTCCCTTTTCTTACATGTCAGCCACCCCTAAGGTAGGCCCAAGTTACCCCTGTGGGCAGGGTGCAGTGTATGTGAAAGGTAGGACATGCCCTAGTGTGTGTGGCATGTTCTGATAGTGAAATACTGCCAAGTCTGTTTTTCACTATTGCAAGGCTACCTCTTCCTATAGGGTAGAATGGGGAATTTGCCTATAACAACTTATAAGCATAACTACCCCTGGGAACTAGTTAGGAAAATGTAGTTTAGTATGCCCGGACTCAATGTTAAAATGCATCTTTTAGTGAGGGTGATTATATCATTCTGTGTTTGAAAATACCACTTTTCGAAAGCAGGTATTTTCTTGCCTAGCCATCCAGTATGCCTCTGCTAGGATGTGGATTGCCTGTCTGGTTTTGGAATGTCAGGGGCTGGGGAGGTGCCGTGGCTCTAAAGAATCTGATGGGCCAGGGCTGGGCTGAATAGACCTGGGCTGCATTTAGAGTAGGGGGAGGAGATTTCCTTTCACCTGAATGGGCCTGGTCTGCCATCCACAATGCTGTCTCCACCTCCAGCCAGGAAGCAGCACCAGAGAGGACCGAACTGGTTTGAACTGGGCACAGGGCTTCGAAGCTACCAGAGAACAAAGGATTGTGTGCTATAAAAAGTAGGGCCCAGACCCATGGGCGTCCGCAGGGGGGGGGCAAGGAGGGGTGCTTGCCCCCTCTGGAGTGCCCCTCCTTGCCCCCCCTGCCAGGACCGGCTCTAGGGCAGTGCAACCGGTGCCATTGCACCGGTTGCTGACTTCATGGGGGCGCCCCGTGTTTACAACTTAATTATGATTTTAAAAGCACCTGCTGTGCGTTCCTTTTTTCCTGCAATTACAGGGCCTCACAAAAATGCCAAGATAACTCCTGTCATTAATGCTCTTCCTGGCCAGAGATCAGAGTTTTGTGTAGTTGAGGGTTTTGACTTATGTAAAGGTAAAATACAGGGCGTTAATATGCCTACTGCCAAGGAGATTACAGAGTGCATTTAATGTAAATAGATCAGCAGGTTACTGCTTTTAAAAGAGAAATCCTTTTGTTATTTGCAATATATAAATTAAAATCCTAATATAGAATAGTGAGGTATTAACTTTCACCATAGAAGTACATACACTATGCTAAGTATAGAACATTGATTATAATGTTGCAAAAAGGGTTAATTTGGGTAGAAATGGATTCTTATTATTAAAGAAAACTCCCAACAATGCTGTTTCTTTTTCGACTCTGAGTTTGTGCTTCTCCACACCAAGCACTCCTAAACTATACGGCCTACCAGTATGGATGACATGTGACTCCTACACTTTTAATCCTTTAGCTGATGTAACATTTCCTATACACTGATTTACACAAGTATGATTGATTGTCTGTGTAATGTGTGTGTGATGCAAAGTGCTCTGACATACTCTAATGGTATCAGTAGCGCTATATAATGAATTCAATGCATCTGAGAGAGAGTGGTTATGGAGACTTGGTCACTGTTGAAGGGTGCTAGTGAGAGAATCCGTGGTGGGGGTGGTCATTGGGGGCGCCAACTAACATTGTCGCACTGGGTGCCACCAGTGCTAAAGCCAGCCCTGCCCCTGCGGACGCCCATGCCACTGTGCATTACACATGGTACTCCAGCCACTGTTCCTCTCCAGCTCGCACTCTCTGTTCTAGTCTGAAGCTCCTCTGCATCCCAGGGCTCAGTAGGACAAGACGCGGGCTTCATTTTCCTGCACCGTCCCTTTGGCACTCTCTTCTAGGTGAACTCCTGTACATCTTATCGCACGTCACATCTAGACAACACCTGGAGACTCTGCTCTTTTGTAGATCCTTCTGAGTACCCTCTGTCCCCCCCTCCATCTTATAATTTAGTCAGAAGTGCCAGGAGACCTCGGACTTTATAACATGCTCTGACACAATAACAAGATTGAGGCAAAGTCTTTTCAACTAATTATTGGATTATAGTGATGGACTGCCTAGAACAGTTGTTGTTAAGTAAATTACTAAGCAGAAAGAATAGTCACATTTGAATAAAAGAGTATATTTTAATGTAGGCACCGCTCTGACATAAAATGGTGGACATCAATGGATGAATTTTGATTTAATAAGTTGTATTTATCAAGAAAGATAACACAAACAGAAAACAAATGCAAATGAAGTGTTAGACATAAGTCAGTACAGAGGGGTATATCCAGATGGGCTAGGAAGCGTGGATGCTAAGAGGAGAGGGGCTGAGTCCATGTGTAGTCACCACTATAGTCCATTGCAGGGAGGAGGCACAACGAGCAGGCATATGTAAGATGTATCCATGAGTAGAAATGATCATTCAGCCCTTCCGAGTCTTACTCATTGAGGGTTAGAGCAACTTGTTCTGGGCACTTGCCCGCATTGCCACAACATTACAGATTGCTCATGCAAATCAGGGATGTATTCTTTGAAAAAAATGTTTTGGTCTCTTAACGTTTTCTTCCGCCCAATGGTATAGATAGCCAAACAGCGGAAAGTTTACATCCATGTGACTGATAGGCAGGGCCACAGGAATTATGCAATTGTGCGGCGATTTTCACATAATTGTATATTTGCTGCATGTGTTGCATAATGCAACATATGCCGCATAATCTGCAGAGTTTAAGAAAAACATTGTTTCTAGCTCAAACGGTTCAAAAGTTAGTAAAAACGCAGTGACACATGTTGCCGGGCAGTTAAAAGTCCTTTGCAAAGGTTGACTGATCAACTTTCTGTGGCTTGATGATATATTTGGGTGTTTAACTAGTATTAATGGGAAACATCCATCACAACGCAACTTTTACGACGCACTACCATTACAACGCAGGATTTACAACGCAAGTCATTACAACGACTTGCGCTGGAGGGCGCTGGAGGATAGGGAATAGTTTAATTTACTAATCAAAACCTTCCCTACTATCCACGGGGACTGGAGTTGGAATAGTAAATTAAACTATTCCACTATCCAGCGCCCCCCAACGCAAGTCGTTGTAACGACTTGCGTTGTAAAACCTGCATTGTAAAGGCATGCGTAGTAAAAGCATGCATTGTGATGACATACATCTGTACTAATGAGGTGCACCTAATGCCCAAACAGTGTTAACAAGTTTAAAAATGACAAAATGAAGTTATACTGCACCAAAATGTGCCACATAATCTGCTTTTTTCTTGACGCATAATTCACTCAACCCTGCCGCTTTATGTGACCCTCCCTGCCTCATAATTACAGTGGCCCTGCTGTTAGGGTATCCCTGCTGAGCGTCGCATATTCTACTCACAGCGTATAGTGTGATTGGTGGAGTAAGGCTGGGCCTGCCTTACCTGTTTGCTCTAGACTAAGATGCTATGGCTGCACTTGTGTGGTGAGTGTGGCCTCAGGGAGTTCAGACCTCTGTAAGGACTGTAGACAGACAAAGTCGAGGAAAGCACCGGTCTGCCAATGGCAGAGCCACTTTTCACAGCTACCTCTCACCACTGGCGGGCCCCAAAACTAGGGCAGTGCCTCATACACACTGAAGGGTCTCCCAACCTGTGCGCTAGAGTCTGAGCCTGCGCTGTCGTCAAAATGACACGGTCAGAGAGAGAAAACAGTAAAACTGAGGGAGTCAGGCAATGACACAGAAATGAATATGAAAACATAACACAAACTCAGTGTAGCAGGTGCTCCTGAGTAGACTGGTGAAGATATTTCCTCAGCATCCTGCCAAAAAGATGTCTGCATTCCTCACCTGCACTAAGTTACTATCTGGTGACGTCAGAAACAAGGGGTTAGTGGGGCAGCGATGATCAAGCTGTTCGAACTTCCACTCTGACCTAATTTTAGAATTGCCACACGTGCTCCAAGACTGCTTGAGCTTGATAAAGGTAACCAAGTTAAGTAACACCAGTACAAGGGGTAAATGTAATTTGTGAGGTACAGAGTAAAAATGGTTATAGAAACATCTGTTTCATTTTCATGTATTATCCCCTTCCCTAATTACCAAAAATACAGTACGAAAGGTCGAGAATCCATAATTAGATACTTTGTAACGCGACAAAAAAGGCCATCCTTTCATCCTTTTTCAACTTTGGGCTGAATCTCTTTTTCTGTCCATCTGTTCACAGTTGTTCTTAATCACAGTAAAGCGTTGTAAATGGCCATAACACGTGTTTTTATTTTTGTATACATTTGACACATGCACCCAACTAAATAGCCAGCAGGTGCTTAGAAGAATGTAGGGTCTAAATGTAGTGGTTGTGAGATTTGCATACCTGAGGACCCCTATTCCGAGATCCCTCGCATACATAGACCTTCAAGGCAGTGGGCGCCACAAGTTGTAACTAACACCCCAAACCTCAGGACAGGAAGATTTCCAAGATAGCACAGGTACTGGTCCAGTACCCGAAGTAAAGAGCAGCACAATGGACTACTTATTAAAACTACATTGGTGCCCTGAGGATAGGAAATGTTGTGCCTTGATCCCTGTTAGAAGCCACTGGCGAGCTAGTCGGTTTGTATAGCTTAATATTCAGCCTGTTCCTTCGCCACTTGAAATTCCCTGGTTGGGAAATATGCACTCCTCGGGGGCTTCCTTGCTTCCACTGGCCCCTCTGCTGCCTTCTGCTTGTCGGATCCAACATTAAGTTAACCTAGAAGCGCAGCAGGTGCTTCAAGTACCTCAGGTCTGTGAGGGAACCAATCAGATGTTCCAGGGTCAGTGTCGTGCACAGAAAAACATTTTCCAGTGTAGCTGGAAACCGAGGAACCAGCTGATCACAACATGTAAAAAGGCTGTTGCATACTGGAGCTCTGGTGGTTGCCAGGTCGAGGAGGGGCTAGCTTTGCAGGAAGAGGGTGTGGGCGCACACAGTCTATATCTTCCTTGTAGAAGGAAACCACCCTTTTTCTCTAGGAGAAACTTACGAGGACAATAGCTGCATACCGTAAAACACCGATTTAAAAAAAATATTTTTCATTTTGCCTGACAAAACATATTAGTCTACACAAGACGGTGAAGTACATGGGGGCGGTCAGAGTAGCAATCAATAAGGAATTCTTCAGCGCTGGAGTGACTGGTGACATAGTAAGTATCAATAGGGCACAGTACGAGAGGACCTGCATAGTGTCTGATACTGCCTTAGTTTGCTGCTCATCTTTTTAGTCACTCTCAGATATGCATTGATGGGAGATTTATATATTTATGGTGTTTTGGCATGTGGTGCTTTCATCAGGGATTGCCTTCTGTTAAAGTCGTAAGTTGTACTTCGAGGTTTCGGCGGCAGTCGTCTGTCTCTGTCCTTTGTTGTTTTCATGACACCACTGGTTTCTCCGGTGGCTGCTGTTTGTTCGCGATGGGTCAGGTTCTTGGCTCTAGTGAAAGGGACCCTTCGACTGCTTTGTAGTGCTAAGAAGTGTATGGTACTTCAGTTTACACCCGGCTCTCCGTGGAGTGTCTGCCGCTTGATCTGGTGTTGGTTTTGTCCTCAGGCTGCTCCCCGCCCCTTCTCACCTCTCTGAGAGCCAGTGCCCCCTTTGACCCTCTACCTGCTGCCCACCCCTTCCCTGCCTCTTCTCCCGGGTCACACCTTGGTGCTTTCACACTTAACGTCACCCCCAGCTCGCATTTTCAGAGAGGGCCCCGGGCTCCCTATCACCGACATGAGGAAGAGGAAGGGAGAGGGGGGACAGAGGAAGACTTGGTGGGGTCGGGGAGACGGATACAGGGGGGGGTTAGAGTGAACGAAGAGGGGGGAGAGAAAGAGAAAGAGAAGCAGTGGGGAAAGAGAGATGAGAAGTAAGGAGGAAGGAAGATGAGAGAGAAAGTAGAGGGGGAATGGGAGCAGCTTCAGAGAAGTGAGACCTGTATCCTAACTCCGCCAGTAAAGACAGCGGGTCCAAAGGAGAAAGAACCAGGCCAGACAGAGTAGGTCCAGGCAGTGTACACGGAGGCAGGCTCGGTGGGTCTGGAAGAGGGACAGGGAAGGCACACCAGCTCCAGAGAAGGGCAACCAGAACCGGACCAGGGCAAGCAGATCCGAACCAACTAATCCTCTTGAGCAGAGAGATGACGCAATACACAATCAGAACGTAGTGTTCAGCTTTTGGGGTGCCAGGGGGAAACTTTAGGATTCAGGGTGTGTGTAAGTTTTAAGGTGCCAGAGAGTAATTTTAAGGTCCACGGTGGGTTAGGGATTGGGGTGCCAGGGGGATCATTTTAGGGTTCAAGGGTGGGTATGGGTTTTAGGGTACCAGGGGGGTAATTTTAGGGTTCAGGGCAGGGTCGGGTTTTGGGATGCAAGGGGGGAAATTTTAGGGCTCTGGGCAGGTATGGGTTTTGGGGTGCCAGGGGGACAATTTTAGGGGTCAGAGTGGGTATGGGTTATGGGTGCCAGGGGGGTCATTTTAGAGTTCAGAGCAGGTATGAGTTTTGGGGGGGCAGGGGTAATTTTAGGGTTCAGGGTGGGTATGGGTTTTGGGGTGCTAGGGGGTCCTTTTAGGGTTCAGGGTGGGTATGGGTTTTGGGGTGCTAGGGGGTCATTTTAGGGTTCAGGGTGGGTATGGGTTTTGGGGTGCCAGGGGTGTCATTTTAGGGTTCAAGGAGGGTATGAGTTTTGGGAGGTGGGTAATTTTAGGGTTCAGGGTGAGTATGGGTTTTGGGGTGCTAGGGGGTATTTTTAGGCCAGGGCAGGTATGGATTTTGGGGTGCCACAAAAGAAAGAGATGGCTGTGGCACAACAACCCTTTGGTGTATGAGATCATGTGCGGCCTGCTTCCACACCCCATGGCTCCTCCTGCACCCTAGTGTTTCTTGTGCCCCACCTGGCACACATCATGTCGGATGATGGTGATGACGTTAATATTTTGCCCCCCCACCCCCCTGGAAAAAATTCTGCGGACGCCTATGCCCAGATTCCTGAACTTTAGATCACTTCTGGGAAACCAAGAAGAACCTTTGCCAAGGAGAAGAGCCTGAGAAGCTGAGGAGGAATACTGCCCATGTGCTGTTTGCTGTGTGGGTTTGCCCTGCAGTGGCTACTTGCTGCCGAGGAAAGGAGAAAGGTACTTTGCTGCTGCTTTGTCCCCTGCTTGAGAAAGAGATCTCTAAGGGCTTGAACTGAGCTTGCTCCTGTTCTAGAGGTCTCAAAAACAGCAAAGACCTCAGCGTGTCTGTGGGCACCATGTCTGATCTTCTCTGCACAAGGAAAGGGTAACTGACTCTGTCATTGATTACGTGTCCTGAAAGCACCTCCGGGAGCAACGCCTGCGACTTGTGGGCACCGCATTTCTTAACGCTGTGGTACACGCTGCAAGGACATCACCGACTCCGTTGCTGCCCGTCTCGAACATCAACCAGCCCCGTTGCCTCACCGTGATCTGTCAGCATCGCAATGAGGATCATCTCACCCTTCAAGGCAAGCCCTGGTCTCACCGACTTCATCAAAGAGCCGCTGCCTGCACCGAATCGTGAGGTCACCGCCCGCCGCAAAACTCTGTTTCACACCGCAACGTTTGCCCCGACCGATTCGCACTGATGTGTTGGTCGCAACAAAAAAGGTACTGTCACCGAGTCTGTTGATGCTTTAGCTTGCCTCTATCGACGCCGTCGGCTGGAATTGTTAGACTCTGCTGTATTCAGTATCGCAGAAGCCCTAGGAGGAGCTACCAAGTCGGAGTAACTGTGTTTTATTGATTTTCCTGCAATTTAAAGGTTATTTTGCACAAGTACTATTTTTCAAGAGTATTGAATGTTGGATTTTGTATCGTATTTGGTCTTGTTGGTTTAGATAAAGATTTACTATTTTTCTAAACTGGTGTGGTGTCCCTTTGTAGTTTTTTTACTGTATTACTGTATATGTTCACAAATGCTTTACACACTGCCTCTGAGATAAGCCTGCCTGCTCATGCCAGGCTACCAAGGGAAAGAGCAGGTTTTTTTTTTAGGAGTGTATCCCCCTTACCCTGACTAGGAAGAAGTGGGGACCTTTCTAGCTGCCTGAGAGGTACAGGGAGGCAAGCCTTCACTTGTTAACATCTCAATACAGTTCAACCGATCTGTCCATCTACTGAACAACTTAGTCCAAGTTTAGTAGGATTGAATTAGAAATTTTTAAACAAATCAATGTAGCCCAATATCAACATGATCATATAAAAGTACAGGAAGGCCAAGATAAGTTCAAGTCTCCTAAAGAGATATACCCTATATAATACAACGCAGATGACTAACTTTATGATGATAGTCCAATTGGTCGCACAAGCAGTGTGCGACCAATTGGACTTTCTTTTATATTCAAGCTCCCTTGAGCTGGTGGGGCTGACGAGCCTGGGCTACGCACCTGCGTGCCACGAGTGGTACCGGACCTGAGGATATTTTTTGGCAGCCTACACAGCACCCCTACATTTATGCCTATTCCCTGCTGACAAGAGGTAACAACCTCGAAACATATGTCCAGGGATGGCCAACGCGACAGTGATTTTTTGATCAAGACCCTGGCAGAGGCGCACCCGCTGATGCTTACTTCATGGACCACAATGCTTTGGGGCAACACGCTGATAGGACAAGCAGTGTGCGACCAATTGGACTTTCTTTTATATTCAAGCTCCCTTGAGCTGGTGGGGCTGACGAGCCTGGGTTACGCACCTGCGTGCCACGAGTGGTACCGGACCTGAGGATATTTTTTGGAATCCTACGCAGCACCCCTACATTTATGCCTATTCCCTGCTGACGAGAGGTAACAACCTCGAAACACGTGTCCAGGGATGGCCAACGCGACAGTGATTTTTTGCTCAAGACCCTGGCAGAGGCGCATCCGCTGATGCTTACTTCATGGACCACAATGCTTTGGGGCAACATGCTGATAGGACAAGTGTGGTACTGAAAATTCTGGACCCGTGTTATAAACATCATCGTAACATGACAATTTTGATATCAGAAGACCGAGAATGGCTAGTACACTATGCACAAGCATTTTCGTCATATTCGAGTGACGATTTCACCTTGAAATCCCAGTTTTCGTCCTGAACCCTCGGGTTCCATTTTGTGTACGGCAGCCATTTTGTGAGTTGCCCTCACATAGGCCAATGATTAAGGCCAAACACGATCCTGAAGGACACGAACACCTTTTTGACTTCTCTACGACCTGGGCAAGCTGACTCCACTGCCCAAGGCCAAACCTGTTCGGTCAGTTCCTCTCCCAGTGGCCGAACGAGATAGTATCAAGGCACAACATGCCATAAACCTTTCATCACACACAAACCACGCCTAATCTTGCACACACCTGTCCCTGTTTCCTACTTTATGACTTGCTTTACGAGGAGGAGGTGCCCGTTTTTATTGGGGGTCCGTCGATATCTGATGAAAATACTGGGCCTTGCCGGATAATTGATTGTGGGCTGGACAAACTGAAATATGGGCTTGTCATCGTGACTCTGCTTTTCCTTTGTAGTGGAAATATGTGAATGGTCAACTGTAAACTAAAGTATGTTTGCCTGAAGCATAATATTTTGTATAAAAAGAGAAGGCTGGCTTTGTAAGAGTGAGCAGTCTCCTGAGAATATACACCGTGTTGTACTTCTAGGACGCCTGTTACTTGGTTGCAGCCAATAAATTCGATCTTTGACTTCACCTAGAAGACTCTGTGTTTCTGTTGTCTGAAACAGGAAGGACCCGAAGTCATAGGGTGTGTCCCTGGGACCGCTGGGTTACCGGTTCAGTACCGGTTCTGAAAAACCCAGTACTTCAGTTGGCGCCCAACGTTGGGCGATATCAGCGGTACCGGTCCAAGCCAGAGGTTCGTGAGGAGCTTCGTGTGAAAATTCTGGAGGAAGGCCGTCACTTCATCGACCCCTGCATGTCGACGTGGTCCGAAAGTCTTTGCTGCGAGGTTCCCCGGTTCCCGACGGCTACGAAGTACTGCTGCCCTGACTATCGCCCTGTTTTGGACCCTTGATGATTGGTAGAGCGAAACGATAGACGAGTCTTCTGGTGACGTCATCGATACCTCAGTTAAGTATAAGTGGAGCGTCTCCCAGTCCTTAGTTGGTTCTTAGTTTGGGTATCCCCTTGGGATCTTTGATTTGGAACTTGCAAGTACCAAAGCCGAAGGACTCGTGTATTCACGAGACTATCGTAATCGATAATCCTTTGAAGTTTGAAGCTAGACTAGAGAGCGAAGATGCCTGGTCTTAGCAGACTTGGAAACTTGTTTTGTCTTGGTTGTAATAGGGATTCACGATTGGAGGACTCGTGTCCGGTTCCTCCGATTGGAACTCCAACCTATGAGCTCTACGTGAAACACGGCGTGGGCCCCATCACGTATAATGAAGTATGGATCCAGAAAGGATGGTGTTCTAAAATGGCCCCAATACGGTAGCTTTGACACAGAGATTTTAGATAATCTAGAGGTTAGACTTTTTAAGAAGAAAGCCCGGCCGGCGATATTTGACTCTTTCCGCCTATGGCGAAAGAAAGCCAAACAGAAAGAAATTAAATTAGCTAAAAAGAATAAAAGAGAAAAGGGTATTTCAATAATACAAGCTGCTATGCAATATAAAGATGATGAGGAAGAACAAGCGAGTGAACAGTTGCACAGGCAACGTAAAATGGCGATCAATAAATGCTATCCAGTTTTGCCACCTCTTCAGCAGGATACGGCAAAGGAACTTGAGAAAGATCCTTTAATGTCTCACTTATTGAGTTCGCCACCCCCCTATGCGCAGAGTGCTACTGCACCTCCGCAACCTTTAGTTGTGCAACCTCCGGTTGTTGTGCCCCAGGTTCTTCCACAACCGCCAGCTCCTCTTCAGCCGGCTCCTACCGCTATGGCGCAGCCTTCTCAAGGGCCGCCGACTTTGCTACCTGCTCTACCTGCACTTCTTACGACTTTACCTACTGCATCGACTGCCTCCTCTGATATTCCTACCGTTACTGCGTCTGCATCTGCATCTGCTTTGCCTCACTCTGCTTTTACTCCTGTTCTCTCGTCAACTTCTCCTTCTGTTCGACAGAGAATGACTAACACTGTTGCTAGTCTTCTATATCCTCTTTTTGGGGCAACAAGTATGACCCCTGTTTCAACGAGCAAACAGTTGGGTAGTCAACTGCCCGACTCTAGAGAGCGGGAAACATTGAATTACTTGGCACACAAATGGGTTACTGACCCTACGAGATATGAGCTAGATTCTGTTATGGATGTCTTCCATCAGTGGGAAGAACCGAAACAGAGATACGTTTTCGAGAAAATGTGTACTTTCCTTTGTGAGGAATTGGAGGAAAATTATTTAGAATGCAATCCACCTGAGCTGTGTCATGTACGGTACGAGTTTGCAAAAGGCACAATTGTGGGTTCTGATGTTGAAAAAGCAGTTGCAACATTGTTGTCGTTTAGGAGTGAGGGTGTTTCTCGGTCATTGTTCGAGCATGATCCCTCTGTTAGGAGGAAAGCGAGACAGTACCCAATGAGAGAGGTTCCTCCGGTTTGGAAGGAAGCAGTTCAGGCTGATGCCGCTCATAATATCGATGCTGTGCCGGCTCACTTTCAGCGTGTTTTTGTACATGTTCCTTGGAAACGAGCAGAAGTTTTGGCCCTTAAGCAGACTTTACCTGACCCCCGTAAAAATCCTGCAGGGTATTACAAGGAATTGTCACAGACTGCAGGCTCATGCATTATGAATTTAGCGGATATAGACATGTTGTTTGGAAATGTTGTTCCACAGCCTTTATGGGGAAAGATTCGTCATGCGGATCATGATAAGGAGTTAGGTGATACATGGGTTAATATTGCTGCTGCTGATGGCAGACAAGTTGGTGGTGCTAAACCCGAACCTTTAGTGGCAGACCTCCCTGGTAGGATAATTACTTACATGAAGACTTTGATGCCTGCGATGCGGGTGAATTGGGACAAATTGTCTGCATGTAAGCAGAAGAAAGATGAAACAGTGTCTGACTTCTTCACCAGGTTCGAAGAAACGTTTATCGACCACAGTGGTCAAGATATGAGTACAGAAGTTGGTCAACGGTTGTTCGTTGACAAGTTCGTGCATAATTTGCTACCTGAGTTATGTAAAAAGTTAAAAGATTCAGAAAGTTCTTGGGCCGTTTCCTCTTCAGCACAGATATTGGCTACTGCCCAGAATTACGAACATCGAGATAAAGATGAGAAGGATAGAGCAGACAAGAAAACTAAAGAGTTAAAAACGAAGGTGCTTTTACAACAGGCGTACCCGCCTCGTGGTGCTCAGAGTAACTATCAGCAGCCTCAGCAGTTTCAGAGAAACACGCAAAGGACCGAATATCCTCAACAACGTTTTCCTGTAGGCCCTAATCAGTGTGCATATTGTAAAGAAGAGGGTCATTTTAAAAGTAGCTGCCCTGCTTTATTACAGCGTATGAATGGTGTTTCTAGCGCACGAGGTCGAGGTACTCCACAAGCGCCTAGAGGTAGAGGACGTGGAAATTTCCTAAAGAACGGGCGATCTTTTCCGCCACAGAACTATGGAATAGTTTTGATCAGCAGAATAATGCGTCTGGTAGGACGGCTCAGTACTATGCTGATGACTACTATGCAGAAGATGTGAATATGGAAGGTAATGATTGCTAGGACAGCCATAGACAAAGAGAGGGAGTTGTTTCAGTTCCAGTAGATCAGAGTGGACCTTACATTGAGGTGATTACATAAGGTGTGTCAGAGCCTTTTCTCTTGGATACTGGTGCTACAAAGAGTTCTATTATGCACTCTAAACTCCCTGGCGCACCTTTGTCTGGCGAAATGAATGTTTCAGTAGGTTTTTCTGGCGCCCCGGTTAGGAACCTGATTTCTAGTCCTATGTCCCTTTCCGTTGGACCTTGTGAATTCGAAGCACCCCTTATTCTGACAACAGGTTGTGGTGAAAACTTGTTGGGATTGGATCTGTTGAAAAGATTGTATGCAACTTTGTATTGTTCTCCTTCAGGAGTGCAACTTACACTGGGTAAGAAAGTGGTCTCTCCAATGTATTTGTCGAAGGATAAACTTCCGATAGAATTGTCGTTTCTTCCTGATATTCTTTGGGCCACTGGTCCTAATAATGTGGGTCTTTTGGAAATACCGCCATATGTTGTGACATTGAAAGCCAATGTTAAAATGCCACGCATTCCCCAATATAAGATTTCTAGTGAGGGTGAAAAAGCTTTGCTAGCGATCATTTACGATTTGATTGAAAAAGATGTAATTGAAGAGACAAGAGGCAACGTTTGCAATAGTCCTGTTCTGCCTGTTTTAAAGCGTACTGATCCTTCTCAGCCACCTGTTTACAGATTTGTGATTGATCTTAGAGAGGTGAATAAAATCGTTGTGCCACAATTTCCAGTTGTTCCTGATATCACTGCCCTATTGACTATGATTCCAGCTTCTGCGACTTGGTTCTCGGTGATTGACTTGAAGAATGCTTTCTTCAGCATCCCGATTGCCAAGGAGAGTAGGGATATTTTCGGCTTCAGTTTAGGAGGTCGAAGCTTCCGCTTCAAACGCGCTCCCCAGGGCTACTGTGAAAGCCCATCAACATCAATATATAGTCAAGCTTTAAAAACACAGCTTAATACGATTGTTTTACCTGATGGCGCTACCCTTATTCAGTACGTCGACGATTTGCTAATTGCTGCAGATACTGAGGAAATCTGTAAAGAAGCCACGTTATCACTGTTGCGCCATTTGTCTGATTTGCATCACAAAGTGTCTCTTTCGAAATTGCAATATTGTCGACAAGAAGTGACCTACTTAGGTCATCTCTTATCGAAGGAGGGAAGGAAACTGACCCCAGAAAGAATTCAGGCAATTGCAAAACTGAGTGTGCCAAAGACACAGAGAGAAGTGCGTGCTTTCTTGGGTATTACATCATATTGCAGACAATGGATACCAAATTTTTCTTTGTTGGCCAAACCTTTGGTGGCATTAACTTGTAAAGATACACCGAATCCCCTTCCATGGTCTGAAGAGTGTCAGAAAAGTTTTTCCGAATTGCGCAATGCATTATGTTCGGCTCCTGTGTTGGGTACCCCCGACTACAGTAAGCCCTTTACATTGTATGTCCATGAGAAAGAAGGTTGTGCATTGTCAGTGTTGACACAGTTGTCCGGAAACAGGCAGCGTCCATGTGCGTACTTTTCGTCAACTTTAGACCCGGTAGCTAAAGCGTTGCCGAGTTGCTTAAGAGCCACAGCGGCAGCAGCTGTTTCTATTCGACAGTCTGCTGGTTTAGTGATGAATAATACATTGATTGTGATGGTTCCACATTCAGTGGACACTTTGTTAAACAGGACCAAGACACAGCACTTAACTAGTGCTCGATTGTCAGGTTACGAGTTAACACTGTTAGCGAGTCATGTGCACATAAAAAGATGCAACACGTTGAATCCAGCTACGTTGTTGCCGATTGAAACAGAGTTAGATACTTCTGAACAGCATGATTGTTTTATCAGAACAGAAGAAGAAACGAAAGGGAGAATAGATCTTAGTGACACTCCTCTTGCACAGTGTGATGGTACCTTATGGGTGGATGGTTCATGCTTCAAGCTTCCGAATGGAGATACGACTGCGGCATATGCTGTTACGACTTTGCATACGATTGTTGAAGCTGCACGTATCCCACATAATTCAGCTCAAGCAGCAGAGTTGATTGCACTTACAAGAGCGTGTGTGTTGTCGAAAGGAATGAAAGTGAACATATATACCGACAGCCAGTATGCATTTGGTGTGGCTCACAGTTTTGGACGATTGTGGAAAGAACGTGGGTTTCTGACTTCGCATGGAGCTAAGATACAGCATGGTCAGTTGGTGAATGAGCTTCTCGAGTCACTTACCTTGCCGTTGCAAGTTGCGATTTTAAAATGCAGTGCACACAAGAAGGTGACTGACGATGTTGGTCGTGGAAATGCATTTGCTGACGAAGTCGCAAAAGAAACAGCAAGGGATGTGATGAGTCGAATGTATGTTGCAGGCCCTGCAAGATGGATTGGTGACGTTGGAATGTGTGAAGACACGATAGAGAGTGTAAAGTCTATTCAAGCTGAAGCTACAGAGAAAGAGTTGAGTGCATGGAGAGAGAGTAAGGGTAGATTGGATGTGAATGGTTGCTGGGTTGAATTGTCAGAGCATCAGAGATGGTTGTTACCCGATGCGTATGTGCCTGCAGTTGTTACAATGGCCCATGGAATGGCTCACATCAGTGTGAAAGGGATTTGTAAGTTGTTGGCTCCAGTGTGGCAAAATGCTGGAATTCCTAGGTGTGCAGAGAATGTGGTCAGGAATTGCATGGTGTGTCTGAAATACAATCCTGGTAGGGGAACCCCAACTCCAGCTGGTCATTTTGCGCCTCCTACGTATCCGTTCGAGGTTTTGCAGCTAGATTTCATCCACATGGAAAGGTGCAACAATTTAAAATACGTGCTCGTTGTTAGGTGTGCCTTTTCAAGATGGGTAGAAGCATATCCCCTGAAAGACAACACTGCCTTATCCACAGCTAAAGCCCTTGTCAAAGAATTCTTCCCTAGATTTGGAATGCCGAGAATGGTCTGGAGTGACAATGGGAGTGAATTTGTGGGTCGAGTGATGAAGAAAGTATGCGAAGGGCTAGGCATCCAACAAAAATTTCACGCTGCAAATCACCCCCAATCAGCTGGACTAGTAGAATGTTACAATGGCACGTTAAGGCTAAAATTGGCCAAAATTCAAGCGAGCTCTGGTCTTAAATGGCCTGACGCTCTGCCTTTAGCACTCCTATCAACCAGAATGACTGTGCATTCGCAAGTGGGACTTAGTCCGTGTGAAGTTGTGTTCGGCCGTCCGGCCAACATATGGGGAGTGCCACGGCCGACTAAATAAAGTGAGATCGAACACCCTGTACTGCTTGACTATTTGTATGAATTGATGGCTAAATTGCGTGTTTTACACCAACAGGTTCACGATACTCTGCCTCAGGTCTCTGAAGCTCCAGGACATCCGATCGATCCTGGATCCTGGGTGCTGTGCAAGAATTTCCAGCGGACAAAGAATGACCAGCCCCGCTGGACCGGCCCTCACCTAGTCCTTCTCTCAACGAGATCAGCCGTCCGAGTGGAAGGGAAAAAGAACTGGATCCAGGGTGTACACTGCAAGAGGGTCCCTTTGCCTCTACCCTACGACCGGTGGGTCCAGGAGGGTGTCGCTGACTCAGAGACTGAAACTGTGCCTCGATTTCTGCCTTTCAGTGATGCACGTGTAAAAGGAACAATTTCTGAAAAAGAAAGTGACAATCTCTTGCAAGAAGCTGTGCCGCCGTCAATCCGATTGGACACTATAGAGCCTGAACTCCTGTTTCAAGACCAGACAGTACCTGGGAAGAAACGTTATAATTTGAGGCCGAGAACTATGAACAAATTAAAAAAAAAATCCTTTTCTTTGCTAAAATTTGAAAGTGCAGCTCTCTCATCTGAGAAACTTTTTTATTTTTGTTTTTCGAACCACCATCTGGGTTCAGCTGTAGGGTCGCGGTTGCCCAAGTCTTTGGGGTGCAGCCGAAGACATTAGGTCAACGGTTCTGGTTGGTCTAAGGGAGTTGCCCTGGACTGACAGAAGCATCCCTTAGCATAGAACACCCTACCATCGCGAGCAGCATTTTAGAGAGGATGGAGTTTTTCAAGATGGAGAGACCTGCCAAACAAATGAACTTTAAGACTACAATTTGCAGAATGATGACCAAGAAAAGTTTTTTGATATTATGTATTTTCATGTTGTTCAGTGTAATGATGTTTTTTATAGGATATGTTTTATTCTCTTTTCGAGTGACATTTGCACCCACTTCATCGCCCATACCTCCTCCTACTACTATTTCCTCACATTCTTTTCAACCTCTTCCTGAACATGAATCCGCTAGGAGATTAGAGTTTATTAATAACTCCTTCGTTCAGCTTTTGCACCAACACCAACTAGTAATGAACACGACTAACTGTTGGGTGTGTGATCTTATGCCTCACACAACGGATAAAGGTATCCCTTATCTGGTTCTGCCTTTCAGCCATAATGGTTCTGTGTGGGCATACAGAACAATGTTCATCTACGCACATGAGACCTACCCCCTACGTTCTGTGACCGACAATCCTAAGAATAGTGCTCTAGTCAAGGGTATAGTAGATATGATTAAGGAAGATATCTCCTATGAGACTATCCCGAGAGATGAGACACTAGTATATATAGGATGGAACGTGACCGGATATGGAGTTACTCTGAGTGAGAAACAGCAAGCTAAGAGATCTTCACCGATCTGGATTGTACCCCATCAGGGTCACTTATGTCTGCAAGGTATTGGCAAGAATCCCAGAGCTCAGTTAGGGAAGAGTATCTGTACTGAGACGTATGTTATTGCGTCCCAGACTTCCCCTTCGTTCCTAGCAGCTAAAGGTACCTATTTCATCTGCCATGATAGAGCCTATACATGGTTGCCCCCTGCCTTTTCGGGCACATGCTTTGTTTCGTTCCTATTGCCTCCCACCTACACAGCTGCGGCAGATTACCATAAGACAAGGATAGTTAGAGGTGTCTTCAGTAAAGAGGACACTGCAGAACAAGAATTTGGAGACTTCGTGAGGGGTTTTCTGCCGTTCTGGGGACCCATGGTTAACAGCAGGAACATAAGGCAATTGACAAGGGTGGTTGAGTCCACCGTAGTTGATACTGCCGGTGCCCTTAGTAACTTGACTGCTGAGCTCCAGTCGGATCGTCTTATGACCCTTCAGAACAGGGTCGCGTTAGACGTCATCCTTGCAGACCGAGGTGGGGTATGTAAGGTGATCCAATCGAGTTGCTGTGTTTTCATTCCAGATAACGCTCCAACAGTGTACCAGGCCATCTCCAAACTGCATAAGATTTCCGAATCTATTCATGTAGGCAAAGGAGATTGGTCGTTAATGGGATGGTTCTGGGAACTGGTATCCGGCTGGGGATGGAAAATTCTGATGGTCATTGGGATGGTCTTAGCCATCCTTTTCCTGTTCTGTCTGTGCGTACAGTGTGCTCCTGCTATATGTGGCCTCTGTGCTACATCGCGTGTAAGGAAACCTGTATCGAGGGACGAGCTAAGTAATAGGATGATGCTACAGCAACATCTCAATGACTTTACCAATATAGACCTGGACTCAGACTAGCGTGAGTATAGATGAATTGCCTATGTAACGGCAAAAGAAGGGTCTGTGGTACTGAAAATTCTGGACCCGTGTTATAAACATCATCGTAACATGACAATTTTGATATCAGAAGACCGAGAATGGCTAGTACACTATGCACAAGCATTTTCGTCATATTCGAGTGACGATTTCACCTTGAAATCCCAGTTTTCGTCCTGAACCCTCGGGTTCCATTTTGTGTACGGCAGCCATTTTATGATTAAGGCCAAACACGATCCTGAAGGACACGAACACCTTTTTGACTTCTCTACGACCTGGGCAAGCTGACTCCACTGCCCAAGGCCAAACCTGTTCGGTCAGTTCCTCTCCCAGTGGCCGAACGAGATAGTATCAAGGCACAACATGCCATAAACCTTTCATCACACACAAACCACGCCTAATCTTGCACACACCTGTCCCTGTTTCCTACTTTATGACTTGCTTTACGAGGAGGAGGTGCCCGTTTTTATTGGGGGTCAGTCGATATCTGATGAAAATACTGGGCCTTGCCGGATAATTGATTGTGGGCTGGACAAACTGAAATATGGGCTTGTCATCGTGACTCTGCTTTTCCTTTGTAGTGGAAATATGTGAATGGTCAACTGTAAACTAAAGAATGTTTGCCTGAAGCATAATATTGTGTATAAAAAGAGAAGGCTGGCTTTGTAAGAGTGAGCAGTCTCCTGAGAATATACACCGTGTTGTACTTCTAGGACGCCTGTTACTTGGTTGCAGCCAATAAATTCGATCTTTGACTTCACCTAGAAGGCTCTGTGTTTCTGTAGTCTGAAACAGGAAGGACCCGAAGTCAAAGGGTGTGTCCCTGGCACCGATGGGTTACCGGTTCAGTACCGGTTCTGAAAAACCCAGTACTTCACAAGCAGTGTGCGACCAATTGGACTTTCTTTTATATTCAAGCTCCCTTGAGCTGGTGGGGCTGATGAGCCCGGGTTATGCACCTGCGTACCACGAGTGGTACCGTACCTGAGGATATTTTTTGGCAGCCTACGCAGCACCCCTACATTTATGCCTATTCCCTGCTGACGAGACGTAACAACCTCGAAACACGTGTCCAGGGATGGCCAACGCGACAGTGATTTTTTGCTCAAGACCCTGGCAGAGGCGCACGCGCTGATGCTTACTTCATGGACCACAATGCTTTGGGGCAACACGCTGATAGGACAAGCAGTGTGCGACCAATTGGACTTTCTTTTATATTCAAGCTCCCTTGAGCTGGTGGGGCTGACGAGCCCGGGTTACGCACCTGCGTGCCACGAGTGGTACCGGACCTGAGGATATTTTTTGGCAGCCTATGCAGCACCCCTACATTTATGCCTATTCCCTCCTGACGAGAGGTAACAACCTCGAAACACGTGTCCAGGGATGGCCAACGCAACAGTGATTTTTTGCTCAAGACCCTGGCAGAGGCGCACCCGCTGATGCTTACTTCATGGACCACAATACTTTGGGGCAACACGCTGATAGGAAAAGCAGTGTGCGACCAATTGGACTTTCTTTTATATTCAAGCTCCCTTGAGCTGGTGGGGCTGACGAGCCCGGGTTACGCACCTGCGTGCCACGAGTGGTGCCGGACCTGAGGATATTTTTTGGCAGCCTACGCAGCACCCCTACATTTATGCCTATTCCCTGCTGACGAGAGGTAACAACCTCGAAACACGTGTCCAGGGATGGCCAACGCGACAGTGATTTTTTGCTCAAGACCCTGGCAGAGGCGCACCCGCTGATGCTTACTTCATGGACCACAATTCTTTGGGGCAACACGCTGATAGGACAAGCAGTGTGCGACCAATTGGACTTTCTTTTATATTCAAGCTCCCTTGAGCTGGTGGGGCTGACGAGCCCGGGCTACGCACCTGCGTGCCACGAGTGGTACCGGACCTGAGGATATTTTTTGGCAGCCTACGCAGCACCCCTACATTTATGCCTATTCCTTGCTGACGAGAGGTAACAACCTCGAAACACGTGTCCAGGGATGGCCAACGCGACAGTGATTTTTTGCTCAAGACCCTGGCAGAGGAGCACCCGCTGATGCTCACTTCATGGACCACAATGCTTTGGGGCAACAAGCTGATAGGACAAGCAGTGTCCGACCAATTGGACTTTCTTTTATATTCAAGCTCCCTTGAGCTGGTGGGGCTGACGAGCCCGGGTTACGCACCTGCGTGCCACGAGTGGTACCGGACCTGAGGATATTTTTTGGCAGCCTACGCAGCACCCCTACATTTATGCCTATTCCCTGCTGACGAGAGGTAACAACCTCGAAACACGTGTCCAGGGATGGCCAACGCAACAGTGATTTTTTGCTCAAGACCATGGCAGAGGCGCACCTGCTGATGCTTACTTCATGGACCACAATGCTTTGGGGCAACACGCTGATAGGACAAGCAGTGTGCGACCAATTGGACTTTCTTTTATATTCAAGCTCCCTTGAGCTGGTGGGGCTGATGAGCCCGGGTTACGCACCTGCGTGCCACGAGTGGTACCTGACCTGAGGATATTTTTTGGCAGCCTACGCAGCACCCCTACATTTATGCCTATTCCCTGCTGACGAGAGGTAACAATCTCGCAACACGTGTCCAGGGATGGCCAACGCGACAGTGATTTTTTGCTCAAGACCCTGGCAGAGGCGCACCCGCTGATGCTTACTTCATGGACCGCAATGCTTTGGGGCAACACGCTGATAGGACAAGCAGTGTGCGACCAATTGGACTTTCTTTTATATTCAAGCTCCTTTGAGCTGGTGGGGCTGACGAGCCCGGGTTACGCACCTGCGTGCCACGAGTGGTACCGGACCTGAGGATGTTTTTTGGCAGCCTACGCAGCACCCCTACATTTATGCCTATTCCCTGCTGATGAGAGGTAACAACCTCGAAACACGTGTCCAGGGATGGCCAACGCGACAGTGATTTTTTGCTCAAGACCCTGGCAGAGGCGCACCCGCTGATGCTTACTTCATGGACCACAATTCTTTGGGGCAACACGCTGATAGGACAAGCAGTGTGCGACCAATTGGACTTTCTTTTATATTCAAGCTCCCTTGAGCTGGTGGGGCTGACGAGCCCGGGTTACGCACCTGCGTGCCACGAGTGGTACCGGACCTGAGGATATTTTTTGGCAGCCTACACAGCATCCCTACATTTATGAATATTCCCTGCTGACGAGAGGTAACAACCTCGAAACACGTGTCCAGGGATGGCTAACGCGACAGTGATTTTTTGCTCAAGACCCTGGCAGAGGCGCACCTGCTGATGCTTACATCATGGACCACAATGCTTTGGGGCAACACGCTGATAGGACAAGCAGTGTGCGACCAATTGGACTTTCTTTTATATTCAAGCTCCCTTGAGCTGGTGGGGCTGATGAGCCCGGGTTACGCACCTGCGTGCCACGAGTGGTACCGGACCTGAGGATATTTTTTGGCAGCCTACGCAGCACCCCTACATTTATGCCTATTCCCTGCTGACGAGAGGTAACATTCTCGAAACACGTGTCCAGGGATGGCCAACGCGACAGTGATTTTTTGCTCAAGACCCTGGCAGAGGCGCACCCGCTGATGCTTACTTCATGGACCACAATGCTTTGGGGCAACACGCTGATAGGACAAGCAGTGTGTGACCAATTGGACTTTCTTTTATATTCAAGCTCCCTTGAGCTGGTGGGGCTGACGAGCCCGGGTTACGCACCGGCATGCCACGAGTGGTACCGGACCTGAGGATATTTTTGGGCAGCCTACGCAGCACCCCTACATTTATGCCTATTCCCTGCTGACGAGAGGTAACAACCTCGAAACACGTGTCCAGGGATGGCCAACGCAACAGTGATTTTTTGCTCAAGACCCTGGCAGAGGCGCACCCGCTGATGCTTACTTCATGGACGGCAATGCTTTGGGGCAACACGCTGATAGGACAAGCAGTGTGCGACCAATTGGACTTTCTTTTATATTCAAGCTCCTTTGAGCTGGTGGGGCTGACGAGCCCGGGTTACGCACCTGCGTGCCACGAGTGGTACCGGACCTGAGGATGTTTTTTGGCAGCCTACGCAGCACCCCTACATTTATGCCTATTCCCTGCTGACGGGAGGTAACAACCTCGAAACACGTGTCCAGGGATGGCCAACGCGACAGTGATTTTTTGCTCAAGACCCTGGCAGAGGCACACCCGCTGATGCTTACTTCATGAACCACAATTCTTTGGGGCAACACGCTGATAGGACAAGCAGTGTGCGACCAATTGGACTTTCTTTTATATTCAAGCTCCCTTGAGCTGGTGGGGCTGACGAGCCCGGGTTACGCACCTGCGTGCCACGAGTGGTACCGGACCTGAGGATATTTTTTGGCAGCCTACACAGCACCCCTACATTTATGCCTATTCCCTGCTGACGAGAGGTAACAACCTCGAAACACGTGTCCAGGGATCGCTAACGCGACAGTGATTTTTTGCTCAAGACCCTGGCAGAGGCGCACCCGCTGATGCTTACTTCATGGACCACAATGCTTTGGGGCAACACGCTGATAGGACAAGCAGTGTGCGACCAATTGGACTTTCTTTTATATTCAAGCTCCCTTGAGCTGGTGGGGCTGACGAGCCCGGGTTACGCACCTGCGTGCCACGAGTGGTACCGGACCTGAGGATATTTTTTGGCAGCATACGCAGCACCCCTACATTTTTGCCTATTCCCTGCTGACGAGAGGTAACAACCTCGAAACACGTGTCCAGGGATGGCCAACGCGACGGTGATTTTTTGCTCAAGACCATGGCAGAGGCGCACCTGCTGATGCTTACTTCATGAACCACAATGCTTTGGGGCAACACGCTGATAGGACAAGCAGTGTGCGACCAATTGGACTTTCTTTTATATTCAAGCTCCCTTGAGCTGGTGGGGCTGATGAGCCCGGGTTACGCACCTGCGTGCCACGAGTGGTACCGGACCTGAGGATATTTTTTGGCAGCCTACGCAGCACCCCTACATTTATGCCTATTCCCTGCTGACGAGAGGTAACAACCTCGAAACACGTGTCCAGGGATGGCCAACGCGACAGTGATTTTTTGCTCAAGACCCTGGCATAGGCGCACCCGCTGATGCTTACTTCATGGACCACAATGCTTTGGGGCAACACGCTGATAGGACAAGCAGTGTGCAACCTATTGGACTTCCTTTTATATTCAAGCTCCCTTGAGCTGGTGGGGCTGACGAGCCCGGGTTACGCACCTGCGTGTCACGAGTGGTACCGGACCTGAGGATATTTTTTGGCAGCCTATGCAGCACCCCTACATTTATGCCTATTCCCTGCTGACGAGAGGTAACAACCTCGAAACACGTGTCCAGGGATGGCCAACTCGACAGTGATTTTTTGCTCAAGACCCTGGCAGAGGCGCACCCGCTGATGCTTACTTCATGGACCACAATGCTTTGGGGCAACACGCTGATAGGACAAGCAGTGTGCGACCAATTGGACTTTCTTTTATATTCAAGCTCCCTTGAGCTGGTGGGGCTGACGAGCCCGGGTTACGCACCTGCGTGCCACGAGTGGTACCGGACCTGAGGATATTTTTTGGCAGCCTACGCGGCACCCCTACATTTATGCCTATTCCCTGCTGACGAGAGGTAACAACCTCGAAACACGTGTCCAGGGATGGCCAACGCGACAGTGATTTTTTGCTCAAGACCCTGGCAGAGGCGCACCCGCTGATGCTTACTTCATGGACCGCAATGCTTTGGGGCAACACGCTGATAGGACAAGCAGTGTGCGACCAATTGGACTTTCTTTTATATTCAAGCTCCTTTGAGCTGGTGGGGCTGACGAGCCCGGGTTACGCACCTCCGTGCCACGAGTAGTACCGGACCTGAGGATGTTTTTTGGCAGCCTACGCAGCACCCCTACATTTATGCCTATTCCCTGCTGACGAGAGGTAACAACCTCGAACCACGTGTCCAGGGATGGCCAACGCAACAGTGATTTTTTGCTCAAGACCCGGGCAGAGGCGCACCCGCTGATGCTTACTTCATGGACCAGAATGCTTTGGGGCAACACGCTGATAGGACAAGCAGTGTGCGACCAATTGGACTTTCATTTATATTCAAGCTCCCTTGAGCTGGTGGGGCTGACGAGCCCGGGTTACGCACCTGTGTGCCATGAGTTGTACCGGACCTGAGGATATTTTTTGGCAGCCTACGCAGCACCCCTACATTTATGCTATTCCCTACTGACGAGAGGTAACAACCTCAAAACACGTGTCCAGGGATGGCCAACGCGACAGTGATTTTTTGCTCAAGACCATGGCAGAGGCGCACCTGCTGATGCTTACTTCATGGACCACAATGCTTTGGGGCAACACGCTGATAGGACAAGCAGTGTGCGACCAATTGGACTTTCTTTTATATTCAAGCTCCCTTGAGCTGGTGGGGCTGATGAGCCCGGGTTACGCACCTGCGTGCCACGAGTGGTACCGGACATGAGGATAGTTTTTTGGCAGCCTACGCAGCACCCCTACATTTATGCCTATTCCCTGCTGACGAGAGGTAACAACTTCGAAACACGTGTCCAGGGATGGCCAACGCGACAGTGATTTTTTGCTCAAGACCCTGGCAGAGGCGCACCCGCTGATGCTTACTTCATGGACCACAATGCTTTGGGGCAACACGCTGATAGGACAAGCAGTGTGCAACCAATTGGACTTTCTTTTATATTCAAGCTCCCTTGAGCTGGTGGGGCTGACGAGCCCGGGTTACGCACCTGCGTGTCACGAGTGGTACCGGACCTGAGGATATTTTTTGGCAGCCTATGCAGCACCCCTACATTTATGCCTATTCCCTGCTGACGAGAGGTAACAACCTCGAAACACGTGTCCAGGGATGGCCAACTCGACAGTGATTTTTTGCTCAAGACCCTGGCAGAGACGCACCCGCTGATGCTTACTTCATGGACCACAATGCTTTGGGGCAACACGCTGATAGGACAAGCAGTGTGCGACCAATTGGACTTTCTTTTATATTCAAGCTCCCTTGAGCTGGTGGGGCTGACGAGCCCGGGTTACGCACCTGCGTGCCACGAGTGGTACCGGACCTGAGGATATTTTTTGGCAGCCAACGCAGCACCCCTACATTTATGCCTATTCCCTGCTGACGAGAGGTAACAACCTCGAAACACGTGTCCAGGGATGGCCAACGCGACAGTGATTTTTTGCTCAAGACCCTGGCAGAGGCGCACCCGCTGATGCTTACTTCATGGACCGCAATGCTTTGGGGCAACACGCTGATAGGACAAGCAGTGTGCGACCAATTGGACTTTCTTTTATATTCAAGCTCCTTTGAGCTGGTGGGGCTGACGAGCCCGGGTTACGCACCTGTGTGCCACGAGTAGTACCGGACCTGAGGATGTTTTTTGGCAGCCTACGCAGCACCCCTACATTTATGCCTATTCCCTGCTGACGAGAGGTAACAACCTCGAAACACGTGTCCAGGGATGGCCAACGCAACAGTGATTTTTTGCTCAAGACCCGGGCAGAGGCGCACCCGCTGATGCTTACTTCATGGACAACAATGCTTTGGGGCAACACGCTGATAGGACAAGCAGTGTGCGACCAATTGGACTTTCTTTTATATTCAAGCTCCCTTGAGCTGGTGGGGCTGACGAGCCCGGGTTACGCACCTGCGTGCCACGAGTTGTACCGGACCTGAGGATATTTTTTGGCAGCCTACGCAGCACCCCTACATTTATGCCTATTCCCTGCTGACGAGAGGTAACAACCTCAAAACACGTGTCCAGGGATGGCCAATGCGACAGTGATTTTTTGCTCAAGACCCTGGCAGAGGCGCACCCGCTGATGCTTACTTCATGGACCACAATGCTTTGGGGCAACACGCTGATAGGACAAGCAGTGTGCGACCATTGGACTTTCTTTTATATTCAAGCTCCCTTGAGCTGGTGGGGCTGACGAGCCCGGATTACGCACCTGCGTGCCACGAGTGGTACCGGACCTGAGGATATTTTTTGGCAGCCTACGCAGCACCCCTACATTTATGCCTATTCCCTGCTGACGAAAGGTAACAACCTCGAAACACGTGTCCAGGGATGGCCAACGCGACAGTGATTTTTTGCTCAAGACCCTGGCAGAGGCGCACCCGCTGATGCTTACTTCATGGACCACAAAGCTTTGGGGCAGCACGCTGATAGGACAAGCAGTGTGCGAAAAATTGGACTTTCTTTTATATTCAAGCTCGCTTGAGCTGGTGGGGCTGATGAGCCCGGGTTACGCACCTACGTGCCACGAGTGGTACCGGACCTGAGGATATTTTTTGGCGGCCTACGCAGCACCCCTACATTTATGCCTATTCCCTGCTGATGAGAGGTAACAACGTCGAAACACGTGTCCAGGGATGGCCAACGCGACAGTGATTTTTTGCTTAAGACCCTGGCAGAGGCGCACCCGCTGATGCTTACTTCATGGACCACAATGCTTTGGGGCAACACGCTGATAGGACAAGCAGTGTGCGACCAATTGGACTTTCTTTTATATTCAAGCTCCCTAGAGCTGGTGGGGCTGACGAGCCCGGGTTACGCACCTGCGTGCCACGAGTGGTACCGGACCTGAGGATATTTTTTGGCAGCCTACGCAGCACCCCTACATTTATGCCTATTCCCTGCTGACGAGAGGTAACAACCTCGAAACACGTGTCCTGGGATGGCCAACGCGACAGTGATTTTTTGCTCAAGACCCTGGCAGAGGCGCACCCGCTGATGCTTACTTCATGGACCGCAATGCTTTGGGGCAACACGCTGATAGGACAAGCAGTGTGCGACCAATTGGACTTTCTTTTATATTCAAGCTCCTTTGAGCTGGTGGGGCTGACGAGCCCGGGTTACGCACCTGCGTGCCAGAAGTGGTACCCGACCTGAGGATGTTTTTTGGCAGCCTACGCAGCACCCCTACATTTATGCCTATTCCCTGCTGACCAGAGGTAACAACCTCGAAACACGTGTCCAGGGATGGCCAACGCGACAGTGATTTTTTGCTCAAGACACTGGCAGAGGGGCACCCGCTGATGCTTACTTCATGGACCACAATGCTTTGGGGCAACACGCTGATAGGACAACCAGTGTGCGACCAATTGGACTTTCTTTTATATTCAAGCTCCCTTGAGATGGTGGGGCTGACGAGCCCGGGTTACACACCTGCGTGCCACGAGTGGTACCGGACCTGAGGATATTTTTTGGCAGCCTACGCAGCACCCCTACATTTATGCCTATTCCCTGCTGACGAGAGGTAACAACCTCGAAACACGTGTCCAGGGATGGCCAACGCGACAGTGATTTTTTGCTCAAGACCCTGGCAGAGGCGCACCCGCTGATGCTTACTTCATGGACCACAATGCTTTGGGGCAACACGCTGATAGGACAAGCAGTGTGCGACCAATTGGACTTTCTTTTATATTCAAGCTCCCTTGAGCTGGTGGGGCTGACGAGCCCGGGTTACGCACCTGCGTGCCACGAGTGGTACCAGACCTGAGGATATTTTTTGGCAGGCCTATGCAGCACCCCTACATTTATGCCTATTCCCTGCTGACGAGAGGTAACAACCTCGAAACACGTGTCCAGGGATGGCCAACGCGACAGTGAGTTTTTTGCTCAAGACCCTAGCAGAGGCGCACCAGCTGATGCTTACTTCATGGACCACAATGCTTTGGGGCAACACGCTGATAGGACAAGCAGTGTGCCACCAATTGGACTTTCTTTTATATTCAAGCTCCCTTGAGCTGGTGGGGCTGACAAGCCCGGGTTACGCACCTGCGTGCCACAAGTGGTACCGGACCTGAGGATATTTTTTGGCAGCCTACGCAGCACCCCTACATTTATGCCTATTCCCTGCTGACGAGAGGTAACAACCTCGAAACACGTGTCAAGGGATGGCCAACGCGACAGTGAGTTTTTTGCTCAAGACCCTGGCAGAGGCGCACCCGCTGATGCCTACTTCATGGACCACAATGCTTTGGGGCAACACGCTGATAGGACAAGCAGTGTGCGACCAATTGGACTTTCTTTTATATTCAAGCTCCCTTGAGCTGGTGGGGCTGACGAGCCCGGGTTACGCACCTGCGTGCCACGAATGGTACCGGACGTGAGGATATTTTTTGCCAGCCTACGCAGCACCCTTACATTTATACCTATTCCCTGCTGACGAGAGGTAACAACCTCGAAACACGTGTCCAGGGATGGCCAACGCGACAGTGATTTTTTGCTCAAGATCCTGGCAGTGGCGCACCTGCTGGTGCTTACTTCATGGACCACAATGCTTTGGGGCAACACGCTGATAGGACAAGCAGTGTGCGACCAATTGGACTTTCTTTTATATTCAAGCTCCCTTGAGCTGGTGGGGCTGACGAGCCCGGGTTACGCACCTGCGTGCCACGAGTGGTACCGGACCTGAGGATATTTTTTGGCAGGCCTATGCAGCACCCCTACATTTATGCCTATTCCCTGCTGACGAGAGGTAATAACCTCGAAACACGTGTCCAGGGATGGCCAACGCGACAGTGAGTTTTTTGCTCAAGACCCTAGCAGAGGCGCACCCGCTGATGCTTACTTCATGGACCACAATGCTTTGGGGCAACACGCTGATAGGACAAGCAGTGTGCCACCAATTGGACTTTCTTTTATATTCAAGCTCCCTTGAGCTGGTGGGGCTGACAAGCCCGGGTTACGCACCTGCGTGCCACAAGTGGTACCGGACCTGAGGATATTTTTTGGCAGCCTACGCAGCACCCCTACATTTATGCCTATTCCCTGCTGACGAGAGGTAACAACCTCGAAACACGTGTCCAGGGATGGCCAACGCGACAGTGAGTTTTTTGCTCAAGACCCTGGCAGAGGCGCACCCGCTGATGCCTACTTCATGGACCACAATGCTTTGGGGCAACACGCTGATAGGACAAGCAGTGTGCGACCAATTGGACTTTCTTTTATATTCAAGCTCCCTTGAGCTGGTGGGGCTGACGAGCCCGGGTTACGCACCTGCGTGCCACGAATGGTACCGGACGTGAGGATATTTTTTTGCCAGCCTACGCAGCACCCTTACATTTATACCTATTCCCTGCTGACGAGAGGTAACAACCTCGAAACACGTGTCCAGGGATGGCCAACGCGACAGTGATTTTTTGCTCAAGATCCTGGCAGTGGCGCACCTGCTGGTGCTTACTTCATGGACCACAATGCTTTGGGGCAACACGCTGATAGGACAAGCAGTGTGCGACCAATTGGACTTTCTTTTATATTCAAGCTCCCTTGAGCTGGTGGGGCTGACGAGCCCGGGTTACGCACCTGCGTGCCACGAGTGGTACCGGACCTGAGGATATTTTTGGGCAGCCTACGCAGCACCCCTACATTTATGCCTATTCCTGGCTGACGAGAGGTAACAACCTCGAAACACGTGTCCAGGGATGGCCAACGTGACAGTGATTTTTTGCTCAAGAACCTGGCAGAGGCGCACCCGCTGATTCTTACTTCATGGACCACAATGCTTTGGGGCAACACGCTGATAGGACAAGCAGTGTGCGACCAATTGGACTTTCTTTTATATTCAAGCTCCCTTGAGCTGGTGGGGCTGACAAGCCCGGGTTACGCACCTGCGTGCCACGAGTGGTACCGGACCTGAGGATATTTTTTGGCAGCCTACGCAGCTCCCCTACATTTATGCCTATTCCCTGCTGACGAGAGGTAACAACCTCTAAACACGTGTCCAGGGATGGCCAACGCGACAGTGATTTTTTGCTCAAGACCCTGGCAGAGGCGCACCCGCTGATGCTTACTTCATGGGCCACAATTCTTTGGGGCAACACGCTGACAGGACAAGCAGTGTGCGACCAATTGGACTTTCTTTTATATTCAAGCTCCCTTGAGCTGGTGGGGCTGACGAGCCCGGGCTACACACCTGCGTGCCACAAGTGGTACCGGACCTGAGGATATTTTTTGGCAGCCTACGCAGCACTCCTACATTTATGCCTATTCCTTGATGACGAGAGGTAACAACCTCGAAACACGTGTCCAGGGATGGCCAACGCGACAGTGATTTTTTGCTCAAGACCCTGGCAGAGGAGAACCCGCTGATGCTTACTTCATGGACCACAATGCTTTGGGGCAACAAGCTGATAGGACAAGCAGTGTGCGACCAATTGGACTTTCTTTAATATTCAAGCTCCCTTGAGCTGGTGGGGCTGACGAGCCCGGGTTACGCACCTGCGTGCCACGAGTGGTACCGGACCTGAGGATATTTTTTGGCAGCCTACGCAGCACCCCTACATTTATGCCTATTCCCTGCTGACGAGAGGTAACAACCTCGAAACACGTGTCCAGGGATGGCCAACGCGACAGTGATTTTTTGCTCAAGACCCTGGCAGAGGCGCACCTGCTGATGCTTACTTCATGGACCACAATGCTTTGGGGCAACACGCTGATAGGACAAGCAGTGTGCGAAAAATTGGACTTTCTTTTATATTCAAGCTCCCTTGAGCTGGTGGGGCTGATGAGCCCGGGTTAGGCACCTGCGTGCTACGAGTGGTACCGGACCTGAGGATATTTTTTGGCAGCCTACGCAGCACCCCTACATTTATGCCTATTCCCTGCTGACGAGAGGTAACAACGTCGAAACACGTGTCCAGGGATGGCCAACGCGACAGTGATTTTTTGCTCAAGACCCTGGCAGAGGCGCACCCGCTGATGCTTACTTCATGGACCACAATGCTTTGGGGCAACACGCTGATAGGACAAGCAGTGTGCGACCAATTGGACTTTCCTTTATATTCAAGCTCCCTTGAGCTGGTGGGGCTGACGATCCCGGGATACGCACCTGCGTGCCACGAGTGGTACCGGACCTGAGGATATTTTTTGGCAGCCTACGCAGCACTCCTACATTTATGCCTATTCCTTGATGACGAGAGGTAACAACCTCAAAACACGTGTCCAGGGATGGCCAACGCGACAGTGATTTTTTGCTCAAGACCCTGGCAGAGGAGAACCCGCTGATGCTTACTTCATGGACCACAATGCTTTGGGGGCAACAAGCTGATAGGACAAGCAGTGTGCGACCAATTGGACTTTCTTTTATATTCAAGCTCCCTTGAGCTGGTGGGGCTGATGAGCCCGGGTTACGCACCTGCGTGCGACGAGTGGTACCGGACCTGAGGATATGTTTTGGCAGCCTACGCAGCACCCCTACATTTATGCCTATTCCCTGCTGACGAGAGGTAACAACCTCGAAACACGTGTCCAGGGATGGCCAACGCGACAGTGATTTTTTGCTCAAGACACTGGCAGAGGCGCACCTGCTGATGCTTACTTCATGGACCACAATGCTTTGGGGCAACACGCTGATAGGACAAGCAGTGTGCGAAAAATTGGACTTTCTTTTATATTCAAGCTCCCTTGAGCTGGTGGGGCTGATGAGCCCGGGTTACGCACCTGCGTGCTACGAGTGGTACCGGACCTGAGGATATTTTTTGGCAGCCTACGCAGCACCCCTACATTTATGCCTATTCCCTGCTGACGAGAGGTAACAACGTCGAAACACGTGTCCAGGGATGGCCAACGCGACAGTGATTTTTTGCTCAAGACCCTGGCAGAGGCGCACCAGCTGATGCTTACTTCATGGACCACAATGCTTTGGGGCAACACGCTGATAGGACAAGCAGTGTGCGACCAATTGGACTTTCTTTTATATTCAAGCTCACTTGAGCTGGTGGGGCTGACGAGCCCGGGTTACGCACCTGCGTGCCACGAGTGGTACCGGACCTGAGGATATTTTTTGGCAGCCTACGCAGCACGACTACATTTATGCCTATTCCCTGCTGACGAGAGGTAACAACCTCGAAACACGTGTCCAGGGATGGCCAACGCGACAGTGATTTTTTGCTCAAGACCCTGGCAGAGGCGCACCAGCTGATGCTTACTTCATGGACCACAATGCTTTGGGGCAACACGCTGATAGGACAAGCAGTGTGCAACCAATTGGACTTTCTTTTATATTCAAGCTCCCTTGAGCTGGTGGGGCTGACGAGCCCGGGTTACGCACCTGCATGCCACGAGTGGTACCGGACCTGAGGATGTTTTTTGGCAGCCTACGCAGCACCCCTACATTTATGCCTATTCCCTGCTGACGAGAGGTAACAACCTCGAAACACGTGTCCATTGATGGCCAACGTGACAGTGATTTTTTGCTCAAGACCCTGGCAGAGGCGCACCCGCTGATGCTTACTTCATGGACCACAATTCTTTGGGGCAACACGCTGATAGGACAAGCAGTGTGCGACCAATTGGACTTTCTTTTATATTCAAGCTCCCTTGAGCTGGTGGGGCTGACGAGCCCGGGTTACGCACCTGCGTGCCACGAGTGGTACCGGACCTGAGGATATTTTTTGGCAGCCTACGCAGCACCCCTACATTTATGCCTATTCCCTGCTGACGAGAGGTAACAACCTCGAAACACGTGTCCAGGGATGGCCAAAGCGACAGTGATTTTTTGCTCAAGACCCTGGCAGAGGCGCACCCGCTGATGCTTACTTCACGGACCACAATGCTTTGGGGCAACACGCTGATAGGACAAGCAGTGTGCGACCAATTGGACTTTCTTTTATATTCAAGCTCCCTTGAGCTGGTGGGGCTGATGAGCCCGGGTTACACAACTGCGTGCCACGAGTGGTACCGGACCTGAGGATATTTTTTGGCAGCCTACGCAGAACCCCTACATTTATGCCTATTCCCTGCTGACGAGAGGTAACAACCTCGAAACACGTGTCCAGGGATGGCCAACGCGACAGTGATTTTTTTGCTCAAGACCCTGGCAGAGGCGCACCCGCTGATGCTTACTTCATGGACCACAATGCTTTGGGGCAACACGCTGATAGGACAAGCAGTGTGCGACCAATTGGACTTTCTTTTATATTCAAGCTCCCTTGAGCTGGTGGGGCTGACGAGCCCGGGTTACGCACCTGCGTGCCACGAGTGGTACCGGACCTGAGGATATTTTTTGGCAGCCTATGCAGCACCCCTACATTTATGCCTATTCCCTGCTGACGAGAGGTAACAACCTCGAAACACGTGTCCAGGGATGGCCAACGCGATAGTGAGTTTTTTGCTCAAGACCCTAGCAGAGGCGCACCCGCTGATGCTTACTTCATGGACCACAATGCTTTGGGGCAACACGCTGATAGGACAAGCAGTGTGCCACCAATTGGACTTTCTTTTATATTCAAGCTCCCTTGAGCTGGTGGGGCTGACGAGCCCGGGTTCGCACCTGCGTGCCACAAGTGGTACCGGACCTGAGGATATTTTTTGGCAGCCTACGCAGCACCCCTACATTTATGCCTATTCCCTGCTGACGAGAGGTAACAACCTCGAAACACGTGTCCAGTGATGGCCAACGCGACAGTGATTTTTTGCTCAAGACCCTGGCAGAGGCGCACCCGCTGATGCTTACTTTATGGACCACAATGCTTTGGGGCAACACGCTGATAGGACAAGCAGTGTGGGACCAATTGGACTTTCTTTTATATTCAAGCTCCCTTGAGCTGGTGGGGCTGACGAGCCCGGGTTACGACCTGCGTGCCACGAGTGGTACCGGACCTGAGGATATTTTTTGGCAGCCTATGCAGAACCCCTACATTTATGCCTATTCCCTGCTGACGAGAGGTAACAACCTCGAAACACGTGTCCAGGGATGGCCAACGCGACAGTGATTTTTTGCTCAAGACCCTAGCAGAGACGCACCCGCTGATGCTTACTTCATGGACCACAATGCTTTGGGGCAACACACTGATAGGACAAGCAGTGTGCGACCAATTGGACTTTCTTTTATATTCAAGCTCCCTTGAGCTGGTGGGGCTGACGAGCCCGGGTTACGCACCTGCGTGCCACGAGTGGTACCGGACCTGAGGATATTTTTTGGCAGCCTACGCAGCACCCCTACATTTATGCCTATTCCCTGCTGACGAGAGGTAACAACCTCGAAACACGTGTCCAGGGATGGCCAACGCGACAGTGATTTTTTGCTCAAGACCCTGGCAGAGGCGCACCCGATGATGCTTACTTCATGGACCGCAATGCTTTGGGGAAACACGCTGATAGGACAAGCAGTGTGCGACCAATTGGACTTTCTTTTATATTCAAGCTCCCTTGAGCTGGTGGGGCTGATGAGCCCGGGTTACGCACCTGCGTGCCACGAGTGGTACCGGACCTGAGGATATTTTTTGGCAGCCTACGCAGCACCCCTACATTTATGCCTATTCCCTGCTGACGAGAGGTAACAACCTCGAAACACGTGTCCAGGGATGGCCAACGCGACAGTGATTTTTTGCTCAAGACCCTGGCAGAGGCGCACCCGCTGATGCTTACTTCATGGACCACAATGCTTTGGGGCAACACGCTGATAGGACAAGCAGTGTGCAACCAATTGGACTTTCTTTTATATTCAAGCTCCCTTGAGCTGGTGGGGCTGACGAGCCCGGGTTACGCACCTGCGTGTCACGAGTGGTACCGGACCTGAGGATATTTTTTGGCAGCCTATGCAGCACCCCTACATTTATGCCTATTCCCTGCTGACGAGAGGTAACAACCTCGAAACACGTGTCCAGGGATGGCCAACTCGACAGTGATTTTTTGCTCAAGACCCTGGCAGAGGCGCACCCGCTGATGCTTACTTCATGGACCACAATGCTTTGGGGCAACACGCTGATAGGACAAGCAGTGTGCGACCAATTGGACTTTCTTTTATATTCAAGCTCCCTTGAGCTGGTGGGGCTGACGAGCCCGGGTTACGCACCTGCGTGCCACGAGTTGTACCGGACCTGAGGATATTTTTTGGCAGCCTACGCAGCACCCCTACATTTATGCCTATTCCCTGCTGACGAGAGGTAACAACCTCAAAACACGTGTCCAGGGATGGCCAATGCGACAGTGATTTTTTGCTCAAGACCCTGGCAGAGGCGCACCCGCTGATGCTTACTTCATGGACCACAATGCTTTGGGGCAACACGCTGATAGGACAAGCAGTGTGCGACCAATTGGACTTTCTTTTATATTCAAGCTCCCTTGAGCTGGTGGGGCTGACGAGCCCGGATTACGCACCTGCGTGCCATGAGTGGTACCGGACCTGAGGATATTTTTTGGCAGCCTACGCAGCACCCCTACATTTATGCCTATTCCCTGCTGACGAGAGGTAACAACCTCGAAACACGTGTCCAGGGATGGCCAACGCGACAGTGATTTTTTGCTCAAGACCCTGGCAGAGGCGCACCCGCTGATGCTTACTTCATGGACCACAAAGCTTTGGGGCAGCACGCTGATAGGACAAGCAGTGTGCGAAAAATTGGACTTTCTTTTATATTCAAGCTCGCTTGAGCTGGTGGGGCTGATGAGCCCGGGTTACGCACCTACGTGCCACGAGTGGTACCGGACCTGAGGATATTTTTTGGCGGCCTACGCAGCACCCCTACATTTATGCCTATTCCCTGCTGATGAGAGGTAACAACGTCGAAACACGTGTCCAGGGATGGCCAACGCGACAGTGATTTTTTGCTCAAGACCCTGGCAGAGGCGCACCCGCTGATGCTTACTTCATGGACCACAATGCTTTGGGGCAACACGCTGATAGGACAAGCAGTGTGCGACCAATTGGACTTTCTTTTATATTCAAGCTCCCTAGAGCTGGTGGGGCTGACGAGCCCGGGTTACGCACCTGCGTGCCACGAGTGGTACCGGACCTGAGGATATTTTTTGGCAGCCTACGCAGCACCCCTACATTTATGCCTATTCCCTGCTGACGAGAGGTAACAACCTCGAAACACGTGTCCTGGGATGGCCAACGCGACAGTGATTTTTTGCTCAAGACCCTGGCAGAGGCGCACCCGCTGATGCTTACTTCATGGACCGCAATGCTTTGGGGCAACACGCTGATAGGACAAGCAGTGTGCGACCAATTGGACTTTCTTTTATATTCAAGCTCCTTTGAGCTGGTGGGGCTGACGAGCCCGGGTTACGCACCTGCGTGCCACAAGTGGTACCCGACCTGAGGATGTTTTTTGGCAGCCTACGCAGCACCCCTACATTTATGCCTATTCCCTGCTGACCAGAGGTAACAACCTCGAAACACGTGTCCAGGGATGGCCAACGCGACAGTGATTTTTTGCTCAAGACACTGGCAGAGGGGCACCCGCTGATGCTTACTTCATGGACCACAATGCTTTGGGGCAACACGCTGATAGGACAACCAGTGTGCGACCAATTGGACTTTCTTTTATATTCAAGCTCCCTTGAGCTGGTGGGGCTGACGAGCCCGGGTTACACACCTGCGTGCCACGAGTGGTACCGGACCTGAGGATATTTTTTTGCAGCCTACGCAGCACCCCTACATTTATGCCTATTCCCTGCTGACGAGAGGTAACAACCTCGAAACACGTGTCCAGGGATGGCCAACGCGACAGTGATTTTTTGCTCAAGACCCTGGCAGAGGCGCACCCGCTGATGCTTACTTCATGGACCACAATGCTTTGGGGCAACACGCTGATAGGACAAGCAGTGTGCGACCAATTGGACTTTCTTTTATATTCAAGCTCCCTTGAGCTGGTGGGGCTGACGAGCCCGGGTTACGCACCTGTGTGCCACGAGTGGTACCGGACCTGAGGATATTTTTTGGCAGGCCTATGCAGCACCCCTACATTTATGCCTATTCCCTGCTGACGAGAGGTAACAACCTCGAAACACGTGTCCAGGGATGGCCAACGCGACAGTGAGTTTTTTGCTCAAGACCCTAGCAGAGGCGCACCCGCTGATGCTTACTTCATGGACCACAATACTTTGGGGCAACACGCTGATAGGACAAGCAGTGTGCCACCAATTGGACTTTCTTTTATATTCAAGCTCCCTTGAGCTGGTGGGGCTGACAAGCCCGGGTTATGCACCTGCGTGCCACAAGTGGTACCGGACCTGAGGATATTTTTTGGCAGCCTACGCAGCACCCCTACATTTATGCCTATTCCCTGCTGACGAGAGGTAACAACCTCGAAACACGTGTCCAGGGATGGCCAACGCGACAGTGAGTTTTTTGCTCAAGACCCTGGCAGAGGCGCACCCGCTGATGCCTACTTCATGGACCACAATGCTTTGGGGCAACACGCTGATAGGACAAGCAGTGTGCGACCAATTGGACTTTCTTTTATATTCAAGCTCCCTTGAGCTGGTGGGGCTGACGAGCCCGGGTTACGCACCTGCGTGCCACGAATGGTACCGGACGTGAGGATATTTTTTGCCAGCCTACGCAGCACCCTTACATTTATACCTATTCCCTGCTGACGAGAGGTAACAACCTCGAAACACGTGTCCAGGGATGGCCAACGCGACAGTGATTTTTTGCTCAAGATCCTGGCAGTGGCGCACCTGCTGGTGCTTACTTCATGGACCACAATGCTTTGGGACAACACGCTGATAGGACAAGCAGTGTGCGACCAATTGGACTTTCTTTTATATTCAAGCTCCCTTGAGCTGGTGGGGCTGACGAGCCCCGGTTACGCACCTGCGTGCCACGAGTGGTACCGGACTTGAGGATATTTTTTGGCATGCCTATGCAGCACCCCTACATTTATGCCTATTCCCTGCTGACGAGAGGTAACAACCTCGAAACACGTGTCCAGGGATGGCCAACGCGACAGTGAGTTTTTTGCTCAAGACCCTAGCAGAGGCGCACCCGCTGATGCTTACTTCATGGACCACAATGCTTTGGGGCAACACGCTGATAGGACAAGCAGTGTGCCACCAATTGGACTTTCTTTTATATTCAAGCTCCCTTGAGCTGGTGGGGCTGACAAGCCCGGGTTACGCACCTGCGTGCCACAAGTGGTACCGGACCTGAGGATATTTTTTGGCAGCCTACGCAGCACCCCTACATTTATGCCTATTCCCTGCTGACGAGAGGTAACAACCTCGAAACACGTGTCCAGGGATGGCCAACGCGACAGTGAGTTTTTTGCTCAAGACCCTGGCAGAGGCGCACCCGCTGATGCCTACTTCATGGACCACAATGCTTTGGGGCAACACGCTGATAGGACAAGCAGTGTGCGACCAATTGGACTTTCTTTTATATTCAAGCTCCCTTGAGCTGGTGGGGCTGACGAGCCCGGGTTACGCACCTGCGTGCCACGAATGGTACCGGACGTGAGGATATTTTTTGCCAGCCTACGCAGCACCCTTACATTTATACCTATTCCCTGCTGACGAGAGGTAACAACCTCGAAACACGTGTCCAGGGATGGCCAACGCGACAATGATTTTTTTCTCAAGATCCTGGCAGTGGCGCACCTGCTGGTGCTTACTTCATGGACCACAATGCTTTGGGGCAACACGCTGATAGGACAAGCAGTGTGCGACCAATTGGACTTTCTTTTATATTCAAGCTCCCTTGAGCTGGTGGGGCTGACGAGCCCGGGTTACGCACCTGCGTGCCACGAGTGGTACCGGACCTGAGGATATTTTTTGGCAGCCTACGCAGCACCCCTACATTTATGCCTATTCCTGGCTGACGAGAGGTAACAACCTCGAAACACGTGTCCAGGGATGGCCAACGCGACAGTGATTTTTTGCTCAAGAACCTGGCAGAGGCGCACCCGCTGATTCTTACTTCATGGACCACAATGCTTTGGGGCAACACGCTGATAGGACAAGCCAATCCAATCCAAAAATTCTTTATTTCGGTCATATAGACCATAAAAGAGACAATAAAAAAACACACATACATTTAAATACACATCATGTTTAAAAAATTACATGTATAAAATACTCCATCCGGGCGTAGGAATAATTAAGATACTAAAGTTCAAGAGGGTTCAGCAGATCCTTTCTTTTTTCTGATCAACCAAACAGCCATAAGAAATTTTGAGACAGCAAACACGATGTGACCCAGGGTGCTAGTTTTCAAGATCCTGTATGCCTGTGCATACTCTCTAAACCCTAGGTTTTTGCAAAGTGGTGCTATCCAGCGTTTCCTAGGCCTTTGGTAGGCGAGGCACACAAATAAGATATGGAGATCATCTTCCAAGTGGGTTTTACAGCATGGGCAGGATTTGTCGGCCGTACTGGACCACTTGGATGTGAAGGTTTTGGTAGGCAGTGTGCCCAGCCTCCATTGGACAAAGAGTTTTCTGGCCAGGATGGGAAAAATAAAATCCATAAAAGGTTCAAAAATATATGAATTTTTGGATTCTAAAAATCGCAGAGTAAGGGTGCCAGTGTGTTGCGCATTTACCAAGAATGCAAGTGACCTGTCCTTGAAAATTTTTGACAGTGCTTTACGCGAGATTGCTTGACAACCTCGCGCTGGGTCCTCCCAAAGGACACGGAGATTCATCAAAATCAGTTCATTTTTAACAGAGACAAGCCAAGGAATTTTTCCACCACAATTAAGACTCATGACGTGAGTGAGGTCCTCCCTATAATGGCGCAGTTCGTTCGTGGACCAGAGCCTGTGCCAAAACTTCACTGGTCTGGACACAAGCTCCTCTGCAATAGGGGGTAGCCCCAAGTCCATTCTCAAGGGCAAAAGTGGCGTTGCACGCGGAAGGGTCAGTAAACGCCTCAGAAAACTGTTTTCAACTGTGGACAGATCCCTCGCCGCTTTATGCCCCCAGAGTTCACAACCGTAAATGGCCGCTGCCTTGGCCTGGGACTTGTAGGTTTCGAGGGCCGGGCTCACAGGCTTAAAGGACGAAGAGTTGGCCACCTTCAGGATTGCACCAGACAGTTGAGACAGTTTTACCCTTGAGCGTGCTATCTGGTGGTCCCAAGATAAGTGTTCCTGTAATGTTACCCCCAAATATATGAAGGTGGACACCCTCTCGAGACTGGCCGTCCCCAGGGTAGGATTAGGTCTTGTTTTAGTGGGTGGATTAAAAATCATATATTTTGTCTTCTCTGTGTTTATCTCCAACCCGTGCTGAGCACAAAAGAGTCCAAATCCATCCAGGATCCTCTGGATCCCCATGGGGGATTTGGAAAGAAGGAGGGTATCGTCGGCAAACATAATTGCCGGTACCCTCCTTCCTGCCAGGCAGGGCGCATCGTTGTTATTGACATTTTCCAGGTGGGAGATGACATGGTTGATATACAAACAGAACAGGGTTGGTGCAAGGACACAACCCTGCCTCACCCCTCGAGAGACGGGGAACCTTGATGACAATTTGCCATCTTTCCCACACCTGACCTGCGCATAGTTGTTTTCATGCAGCCTGACTAGGATGTTGAGTAGCTGGGGGGGAACTCCCAGCTTTTCCAGCACCACCCAGAGCTTTCTGCGCGGGACTAGGTCAAAGGCTGACCTCAGGTCCACGAAGACCATGTACAGTCTTCCCCCCTCGATGATCACGGTCTTCCAGTAAAGGAGGACGAGGCGGAAGATTTGGTCCATGGTCGACGTGTTCTTCCTGAAGCCAGCCTGCAGAGGACTCAGGATGTCATTGTCCTCTACCCAGTCTTGTAGATGGTTCAGGATAAGACGCGCGAAGAGCTTTTGGGGGACATCTATAAGACTAATTGGCCTATAGTTAGTTGGATTTAGAGGGGAACCTTTCTTGTGGATTGGGACAATTTCGGCCCCTAACCAGGAGGAAGGAACCGCCATACCTCCTAGTATAGCGTTGAATAAAATGAGAAGGTACGGGGCCCAGATATCGGGGTGGTACTTAAACAAGTCCCCGGGAAGCTTGTCCAAACCCGGTGCCTTCCCCAAGGCCAGACACTCCAACGCTGTCTTCACCTCGCCTAGGGAGAATTCCAGGGGCGTGTCTGAGGGACCGGGAAAATCCGTCGCCAACCCATCAGGCCATAGCGTAGTTGCATGGTATAATGCTCCGAAGTGGGCCTCCCACACAGAGGGGGCAATGTTAGGCTCCACCGCAGGCGCGAGCGCCCCGGTGCCGTTATTTACCAGAGCCCAGAACTTCCTGGAATCTCTGCACTTTAGGGCTTCATACAATTCCTGCCAGTGGTTCCAATCCCACTCAGCCCTAGCACTAGCCATCGCAGACTTATACTCCCTCCTCAGGGTTGTAACCCTCTCCCTATCACTACCTTCTTTAATAGCTGAAAGTAGGTCGGATTTGATTTTCCTACAGGTGGGAGTATACCAAGTCGCAACACGGGTGGCTTTCCTTCTTGCGGGCACCACTGGGTTAAAGACATCAGCAAGGTCCCTGACCAAAGTCTGGTGGATGCCGGAGAGTCTCTCATTATAGTCAGAAGGTCTAGGTTGACTAATTAGAGCATCCACCTCCTGAAGCATGGGGAGTGCTATACCATATAGCTTGTTCATGGCATTTTCGTTATTAACCAACTTCCCCCATTTCACCCGTCGTCTACTTGAGGTCAGGAGTATGTCCCTCAGATCGCCTCCTGCATCGGTGGCTACCAACCCTACAGCGAAGGTTGGGTGCTGAATTTCCAAGAGGAGACAATTATGGTCGCTATCTGTTCTAGATGCCACTTTGAAGTCCTGCACTTTAGGCCATAGGGATATATCAATAAAAATATAATCCAGCCGGGACTCATGCCCCTTTCTGTTAAATGTGCACTTCGATGGAGTATCGGAGGGAGTGCGCCCATTGCATGCCCTCAGTGCAAAGTTCAGAGTAAGGGAGGTGAGCTGTATTGCCAGCGGGGACCACGCTTTAGGGTGGGGCGAGGAGGAGGGTGGGACTCCCCAGTAGTCATCCTCAGCTGTAAATGGTCCCTCCATTAGACCCTCGAGTGGTTCAAAATGGCAATTAAAGTCCCCTCCCACCACTATTTTCAGGTCTGCAGGTAATTGACCTAAAAATGATGAGAGTTCGACTAGAGTGGGAGATTCGTTGCCCACGGCAACTGGTCGGGAGTAAACATTTACAATTACCCAAGTCCCTTTACCAGGCCAGTTAAGGCGAAGGCACTGGATGTCCTGGGAGAGAGTATCCATACTCTCCACCAGACACCCAATGTGACTCGCCACCCAGATTGCCAACCCACCCGAGGGTCTCCCCCTGCCATTCCATTTCGCCGGGATTTCGTATATATCGTACCCCCTCATATGATGTGGTTCCCTTGCCCACGTTTCCTGTAGGAGGAGGATGTCGCTCCCCTCGAGTAGGGTCTCCCACTCCGGGGTGCCCACCTTATTCATGATACCCGCCACATTCCATGACAGGATCACTAGCCCTGGGCTTCGGGATTGCAGGGAAGCTTCACTTAATGCTAGGCCCTTGGGTTGGAGGAGAGCTTCGCTTAGTGCTGACACGATGTCACAAGTGTGCATTGCCAACCTGCCCAGCCCTGATGAGATAGGCTGCAGGATGGGTGGTACAGCACACTCCTCCTGTTGCAATATAGGGGCAGAGCTTGGGTAGAGTGGTTCCTGTACTTGCTCTTGGATGCATCCCTCAGAGACCCCCCCCTCATTGTGAAGAGCCTGGATCTTTACCTCAGCTAGAGGTTGGAACAAGTCCTCACCTCTTGCTTGGATTGCCTGGGGAGATTTCACAGAAAAGTTTGATATCACTCCCCGTAGTGGTCAATCGACATTGTCCAGGCAAGAAAATCTGTTCTGGTGAACAAAGTTAACAAGGGCGGGGATTGGGTTATGCTTGGGTCTGTACCGTGAGCCATCAATTGCATAGCCCACTCTAGTCCAACTCTGCTCCCTCCCCGTGGGTATATTAGTCACTTGTGGATAGAAATCTGAAAGTGGCACTAATTCTATGTTAGACTTATCTGACCTTACCAGCCAGTTGCAGATGTAGGGAGCAACTAGTGGGCTTTTAAAGCTAATTATGACACAGTCCCCAACCCTATTCTTTGGAGTGACTCCGATCCAAGGAATCCTTCTGACCATTAGGACGTCTCCTTTGATATTGGGGGGGAGGGGTCTGTTGGTATTAAGCCAGCTAATTACCTTGTTACGAAGTGAATCCTGCGGCTCTCTGGAACCACCAGTGAGTTCAGGAACACCCACCATTATTGCCGTATAGGGCACTGCCTCCGGGGGCAGGTTAACCACCCTACGCCTGGTGTTGGGACTGGTATTATGACCAGAGGGTACATTTGTATCCCGCCCCACCCTCCTTGGTTCAGCTGCTAACGCGACAGTGATTTTTTGCTCAAGACCCTGGCAGAGGCGCACCCGCTGATGCTTACTTCATGGACCACAATGCTTTGGGGCAACACGCTGATAGGACAAGCAGTGTGCGACCAATTGGACTTTCTTTTATATTCAAGCTCCCTTGAGCTGGTGGGGATGACAAGCCCGGGTTACGCACCTGCGTGCCACGAGTGGTACCGGACCTGAGGATATTTTTTGGCAGCCTACGCAGCTCCCCTACATTTATGCCTATTCCCTGCTGACGAGAGGTAACAACCTCGAAACACGTGTCCAGGGATGGCCAACGCGACAGTGATTTTTTGCTCAAGACCCTGGCAGAGGAGAACCCGCTGATGCTTACTTCATGGACCACAATGCTTTGGGGCAACAAGCTGATAGGACAAGCAGTGTGCGACCAATTGGACTTTCTTTAATATTCAAGCTCCCTTGAGCTGGTGGGGCTGACGAGCCCGGGTTACGCACCTGCGTGCCACGAGTGGTACCGGACCTGAGGATATTTTTTGGCAGCCTACGCAGCACCCCTACATTTATGCCTATTCCCTGCTGACGAGAGGTAACAACCTCGAAACACGTGTCCAGGGATGGCCAACGCGACAGTGATTTTTTGCTCAAGACCCTGGCAGAGGCGCACCTGCTGATGCTTACTTCATGGCCCACAATGCTTTGGGGCAACACGCTGATAGGACAAGCAGTGTGCGAAAAATTGGACTTTCTTTTATATTCAAGCTCCCTTGAGCTGGTGGGGCTGATGAGCCCGGGTTAGGCACCTGCGTGCTACGAGTGGTACCGGACCTGAGGATATTTTTTGGCAGCCTACGCAGCACCCCTACATTTATGCCTATTCCCTGCTGACGAGAGGTAACAACGTTGAAACACGTGTCCAGGGATGGCCAACGCGACAGTGATTTTTTGCTCAAGACCCTGGCAGAGGCGCACCCGCTGATGCTTACTTCATGGACCACAATGCTTTGGGGCAACACGCTGATAGGACAAGCAGTGTGCGACCAATTGGACTTTCTTTTATATTCAAGCTCCCTTGAGCTGGTGGGGCTGACGAGCCCGGGTTACGCCCTTGCGTGCCACGAGTGGTACCGGACCTGAGGATATTTTTTGGCAGCCTACGCAGCACGACTACATTTATGCCTATTCCCTGCTGACGAGAGGTAACAACCTCGAAACACGTGTCCAGGGATGGCCAACGCGACAGTGATTTTTTGCTCAAGACCCTGGCAGAGGCGCACCCGCTGATGCTTACTTCATGGACCGCAATGCTTTGGGGCAACACGCTGATAGGACAAGCAGTGTGCGACCAATTGGACTTTCTTTTATATTCAAGCTCCTTTGAGCTGGTGGGGCTGACGAGCCCGGGTTATGCACCTGCGTGCCACGAGTGGTACCGGACCTGAGGATGTTTTTTGGCAGCCTACGCAGCTCCCCTACATTTATGCCTATTCCCTGCTGACGAGAGGTAACAACCTCGAAACACGTGTCCAGGGATGGCCAACGCGACAGTGATTTTTTGCTCAAGACCCTGGCAGAGGCACACCCGCTGATGCTTACTTCATGGACCACAATGCTTTGGGGCAACACGCTGATAGGACAAGCAGTGTGCGACCAATTGGACTTTCCTTTATATTCAAGCTCCCTTGAGCTGGTGGGGCTGACGAGCCCGGGCTACGCACCTGCGTGCCACGAGTGGTACCGGACCTGAGGATATTTTTTGGCAGCCTACGCAGCACTCCTACATTTATGCCTATTCCTTGATAACGAGAGGTAACAACCTCGAAACACGTGTCCAGGGATGGCCAACGTGACAGTGATTTTTTGCTCAAGACCCTGGCAGAGGAGAACCCGCTGATGCTTACTTCATGGACCACAATGCTTTGGGGGCAACAAGCTGATAGGACAAGCAGTGTGCGACCAATTGGACTTTCTTTTATATTCAAGCTCCCTTGAGCTGGTGGGGCTGACGAGCCCGGGTTACGCACCTGCGTGCGACGAGTGGTACCGGACCTGAGGATATGTTTTGGCAGCCTACGCAGCACCCCTACATTTATGCCTATTCCCTGCTGACGAGAGGTAACAACCTCGAAACACGTGTCCAGGGATGGCCAACGCGACAGTGATTTTTTGCTCAAGACACTGGCAGAGGCACACCTGCTGATGCTTACTTCATGGACCACAATGCTTTGGGGCAACACGCTGATAGGACAAGCAGTGTGCGAAAAATTGGACTTTCTTTTATATTCAAGCTCCCTTGAGCTGGTGGGGCTGATGAGCCCGGGTTACGCACCTGCGTGCTACGAGTGGTACCGGACCTGAGGATATTTTTTGGCAGCCTACGCAGCACCCCTACATTTATGCCTATTCCCGGCTGACGAGAGGTAACAACGTCGAAACACGTGTCCAGGGATGGCCAACGCGACAGTGATTTTTTGCTCAAGACCCTGGCAGAGGCGCACCAGCTGATGCTTACTTCATGGACCACAATGCTTTGGGGCAACACGCTGATAGGACAAGCAGTGTGCGACCAATTGGATTTTTTTTTATATTCAAGCTCACTTGAGCTGGTGGGGCTGACGAGCCCGGGTTACGCACCTGCGTGCCACGAGTGGTACCGGACCTGAGGATATTTTTTGGCAGCCTACGCAGCACGACTACATTTATGCCTATTCCCTGCTGACGAGAGGTAACAACCTCGAAACACGTGTCCAGGGATGGCCAACGTGACAGTGATTTTTTGCTCAAGACCCTGGCAGAGGCGCACCCGCTGATGCTTACTTCATGGACCACAATTCTCTGGGGCAACACGCTGATAGGACAAGCAGTGTGCGACCAATTGGACTTTCTTTTATATTCAAGCTCCCTTGAGCTGGTGGGGCTGACGAGCCCGGGTTACGCACCTGCGTGCCACGAGTGGTACCGGACCTGAGGATATTTTTTGGCAGCCTACGCAGCACCCCTACATTTATGCCTATTCCCTGCTGACGAGAGGTAACAACCTCGAAACACGTGTCCAGGGATGGCCAACGCGACAGTGATTTTTTGCTCAAGACCCTGGCAGAGGCCCACCCGCTGATGCTTACTTCACGGACCACAATGCTTTGGGGCAACACGCTGATAGGACAAGCAGTGTGCGACCAATTGGACTTTCTTTTATATTCAAGCTCCCTTGAGCTGGTGGGGCTGACGAGCCCGGGTTACACAACTGCGTGCCACGAGTGGTACCGACCTGAGGATATTTTTTGGCAGCCTACGCAGCACCCCTACATTTATGCCTATTCCCTGCTGACCAGAGGTAACAACCTCGAAACACGTGTCCAGGGATGGCCAACGCGACAGTGATTTTTTGCTCAAGACCCTGGCAGAGGGGCACCCGCTGATGCTTACTTCATGGACCACAATGCTTTTGGGCAACACGCTGATAGGACAACCAGTGTGCGACCAATTGGACTTTCTTTTATATTCAAGCTCCCTTGAGCTGGTGGGGCTGACGAGCCCGGGTTACACAACTGCGTGCCACGAGTGGTACCGGACCTGAGGATATTTTTTGGCAGCCTACGCAGAACCCCTACATTTATGCCTATTCCCTGCTGACGAGAGGTAACAACCTCGAAACACGTGTCCAGGGATGGCCAACGCGACAGTGATTTTTTTGCTCAAGACCCTGGCAGAGGCGCACCCGCTGATGCTTACTTCATGGACCACAATGCTTTGGGGCAACACGCTGATAGGACAAGCAGTGTGCGACCAATTGGACTTTCTTTTATATTCAAGCTCCCTTGAGCTGGTGGGGCTGACGAGCCCGGGTTACGCACCTGCGTGCCACGAGTGGTACCGGACCTGAGGATATTTTTTGGCAGCCTATGCAGCACCCCTACATTTATGCCTATTCCCTGCTGACGAGAGGTAACAACCTCGAAACACGTGTCCAGGGATGGCCAACGCGACAGTGAGTTTTTTGCTCAAGACCCTAGCAGAGGCGCACCCGCTGATGCTTACTTCATGGACCACAATGCTTTGGGGCAACACGCTGATAGGACAAGCAGTGTGCCACCAATTGGACTTTCTTTTATATTCAAGCTCCCTTGAGCTGGTGGGGCTGACGAGCCCGGGTTCGCACCTGCGTGCCACAAGTGGTACCGGACCTGAGGATATTTTTTGGCAGCCTACGCAGCACCCCTACATTTATGCCTATTCCCTGCTGACGAGAGGTAACAACCTCGAAACACGTGTCCAGTGATGGCCAACGCGACAGTGATTTCTTGCTCAAGACCCTGGCAGAGGCGCACCCGCTGATGCTTACTTTATGGACCACAATGCTTTGGGGCAACACGCTGATAGGACAAGCAGTGTGGGACCAATTGGACTTTCTTTTATATTCAAGCTCCCTTGAGCTGGTGGGGCTGACGAGCCCGGGTTACGCACCTGCGTGCCACGAGTGGTACCGGATATGAGGATATTTTTTTGGCAGCCTATGCAGAACCCCTACATTCATGCCTATTCCCTGCTGACGAGAGGTAACAACCTCGAAACACGTGTCCAGGGATGGCCAACGCGACAGTGATTTTTTGCTCAAGACCCTAGCAGAGACACACCCGCTGATGCTTACTTCATGGACCACAATGCTTTGGGGCAACACACTGATAGGACAAGCAGTGTGCGACCAATTGGACTTTCTTTTATATTCAAGCTCCCTTGAGCTGGTGGGGCTGACGAGCCCGGGTTACGCACCTGCGTGCCACGAGTGGTACCGGACCTGAGGATATTTTTTGGCAGCCTACGCAGCACCCCTACATTTATGCCTATTCCCTGCTGACGAGAGGTAACAACCTCGAAACACGTGTCCAGGGATGGCCAACGCGACAGTGATTTTTTGCTCAAGACCCTGGCAGAGGCGCACCCGATGATGCTTACTTCATGGACCGCAATGCTTTGGGGAAACACGCTGATAGGACAAGCAGTGTGCGACCAATTGGACGTTCTTTTATATTCAAGCTCCTTTGAGTTGGTGGGGCTGACGAGCCCGGGTTACGCACCTGCGTGCCACGAGTGGTACCGGACCTGAGGATGTTTTTTGGCAACCTACGCAGCACCCCTACATTTATGCCTATTCCCTGCTGACGAGAGGTAACAACCTCGAAACATGTGTCCAGGGATGGCCAACGCGACAGTGACTTTTTGTTCAAGACCCTGGCAGAGGCGCACCCGCTGATGCTTACTTCATGGACCACAATTCTTTGGGGCAACACGCTGATAGGACAAGCAGTGTGCGACCAATTGGACTTTCTTTTATATTCAAGCTCCCTTGAGCTGGTGGGGCTGACGAGCCCGGGTTACGCACCTGCGTGCCACGAGTGGTACCGGACCTGAGGATATTTTTTGGCAGCCTACGCAGCACCCCTACATTTATGCCTATTCCCTGCTGACGAGAGGTAACAACCTCGAAACACGTGTCCAGGGATGGCCAACGCGACAGTGATTTTTTGCTCAAGACCCTGGCAGAGGCGCACCCGCTGATGCTTACTTCATGGACCACAATGCTTTGGGGCAACACGCTGATAGGACAAGCAGTGTGCGACCAATTGGACTTTCTTTTATATTCAAGCTCCCTTGAGCTGGTGGGGCTGACGAGCCCGGGCTATGCACCTGCGTGCCACGAGTGGCACCGGACCTGAGGATATTTTTTGGCAGCCTACGCAGCACTCCTACATTTATGCCTATTCCTTGATGACGAGAGGTAACAACCTCGAAACACGTGTCAAGGGATGGCCAACGAGACAGTGATTTTTTGCTCAAGACCCTGGCAGAGGAGAACCCGCTGATGCTTACTTCATGGACCACAATGCTTTGGGGCAACAAGCTGATAGGACAAGCAGTGTGCGACCAATTGGACTTTCTTTTATATTCAAGCTCCCTTGAGCTGGTGGGGCTGACGAGCCCGGGTTACGCACCTGCGTTCCACGAGTGGTACCGGACCTGAGGATATTTTTTGGCAGCCTACGCAGCACTCCTACATTTATGCCTATTCCCTGCTGACGAGAGGTAACAACCTCGAAACACGTGTCCAGGGATGGCCAACGCGACTGGTTTTTTGCTCAAGACCCTGGCAGAGGCGCACCTGCTGATGCTTACTTCATGGACCACAATGCTTTGGGGCAACACGCTGATAGGACAAGCAGTGTGCGAAAAATTGGACTTTCTTTCATATTCAAGCTCCCTTGAGCTGGTGGGGCTGATGAGCCCGGGTTACGCACCTGCGTGCTACGAGTGGTACCGGACCTGAGGATATTTTTTGGCAGCCTATGCAGCACCCCTACATTTATGCCTATTCCCTTCTGACGAGAGGTAACAACGTCGAAACACGTGTCCAGGGATGGCCAACGCGACAGTGATTTTTTGCTCAAGACCCTGGCAGAGGCGCACCCGCTGATGCTTACTTCATGGACCACAATGCTTTGGGGCAACACGCTGATAGGACAAGCAGTGTACGACCAATTGGACTTTCTTTTATATTCAAGCTCCCTTGAGCGGTGGGGCTGACGAGCCCGGGTTACGCACCTGCGTGCCACGAGTGGTACCGGACCTGAGGATATTTTTTGGCAGCCTACGCAGCACGACTACATTTATGCCTATTCCCTGCTGACGAGAGGTAACAACCTCGAAACACGTGTCCAGGGATGGCCAACGCGACAGTGATTTTTTGCTCAAGACCCTGGCAGAGGCGCACCCGCTGATGCTTACTTCATGGACCGCAATGCTTTGGGGCAACACGCTGATAGGACAAGCAGTGTGCGACCAATTGGACTTTCTTTTATATTCAAGCTCCTTTGAGCTGGTGGGGCTGACGAGCCCGGGTTATGCACCTGCGTGCCACGAGTGGTACCGGACCTGAGGATGTTTTTTGGCAGCCTACGCAGCACCCCTACATTTATGCCTATTCCCTGCTGACGAGAGGTAACAACCTCGAAACACGTGTCCAGGGATGGCCAACGCGACAGTGATTGTTTGCTCAAGACCCTGGCAGAGGGGCACCCGCTGATGCTTACTTCATGGACCACAATGCTTTGGGGCAACACGCTGATAGGACAACCAGTGTGCGACCAATTGGACTTTCTTTTATATTCAACCTCCCTTGAGCTGGTGGGGCTGATGAGCCCGGGGTACGCACCTGCGTGCCACGAGTGGTACCGGACCTGAGGATATTTTTTGGCAGCCTATGCAGCACCCCTACATTTATGCCTATTCCCTGCTGACGAGAGGTAACAACCTCGAAACACGTGTCCAGGGATGGCCAACGCGACAGTGAGTTTTTTGCTCAAGACCCTAGCAGAGGCGCACCCGCTGATGCTTACTTCATGGACCACAATGCTTTGGGGCAACACGCTGATAGGACAAGCATTGTGCCACCAATTGGACTTTCTTTTATATTCAAGCTCCCTTGAGCTGGTGGGGCTGACGAGCCCGGGTTACGCACCTGCGTGCCACAAGTGGTACCGGACCTGAGGATATTTTTTGGCAGCCTACGCAGCACCCCTACATTTATGCCTATTCCCTGCTGACGAGAGGTAACAACCTCGAAACACGTGTCCAGGGATGGCCAACGCGACAGTGAGTTTTTTGCTCAAGACCCTGGCAGAGGCGCACCCGCTGATGCCTACTTCATGGACCACAATGTTTTGGGGCAACACGCTGATAGGACAAGCAGTGTGCCACCAATTGGACTTTCTTTTATATTCAAGCTCCCTTGAGCTGGTGGGGCTGACGAGCCCGGGTTACGCACCTGCGTGCCACGAATGGTACCGGACGTGAGGATATTTTTTGCCAGCCTACGCAGCACCCTTACATTTATACCTATTCCCTGCTGACGAGAGGTAACAACCTCGAAACACGTGTCCAGGGATGGCCAACGCGACAGTGATTTTTTGCTCAAGACCCTGGCAGAGGCGCACCCGCTGATGCTTACTTCATGGACCACAATGCTTTGGGGCAACACGCTGATAGGACAAGCAGTGTGCGACCAATTGGACTTTCTTTTATATTTAAGCTCCCTTGAGCTGGTGGGGCTGACGAGCCCGGGTTACGCACCTGCATGCCACGAGTGGTACCGGACCTGAGGATATTTTTTGGCAGCCTACGCAGCACCCCTACATTTATGCCTATTCCCTGCTGACGAGAGGTAACAACCTCAAAACACGTGTCCAGTGATGGCCAACGCGACAGTGATTTTTTGCTCAAGACCCTGGCAGAGGCGCACCCGCTGATGCTTACTTTATGGACCACAATGCTTTGGGGCAACACGCTGATAGGACAAGCAGTGTGGGACCAATTGGACTTTCTTTTATATTCAAGCTCCCTTGAGCTGGTGGGGCTGACGAGCCCGGGTTACGCACCTGCGTGCCACGAGTGGTACCGGACCTGAGGATATTTTTTGGCAGCCTACGCAGCACCCCTACATTTATGCCTATTCCCTGCTGACGAGAGGTAACAACCTCGAAACACGTGTCCAGGGATGGCCAACGCGACAGTGATTTTTTTGCTCAAGACCCTGGCAGAGGCGCACCCGCTGATGCTTACTTCATGGACCACAATGCTTTGGGGCAACACGCTGATAGGACAAGCAGTGTGCGACCAATTGGACTTTCTTTTATATTCAAGCTCCCTTGAGCTGGTGGGGCTGACGAGCCCGGGTTACGCACCTGCGTGCCACGAGTGGTACCGGACCTGAGGATATTTTTTGGCAGCCTATGCAGCACCCCTACATTTATGCCTATTCCCTGCTGACGAGAGGTAACAACCTCGAAACACGTGTCCAGGGATGGCCAACGCGACAGTGAGTTTTTTGCTCAAGACCCTAGCAGAGGCGCACCCGCTGATGCTTACTTCATGGACCACAATGCTTTGGGGCAACACGCTGATAGGACAAGCAGTGTGCCACCAATTGGACTTTCTTTTATATTCAAGCTCCCTTGAGCTGGTGGGGCTGACGAGCCCGGGTTCGCACCTGCGTGCCACAAGTGGTACCGGACCTGAGGATATTTTTTGGCAGCCTACGCAGCACCCCTACATTTATGCCTATTCCCTGCTGACGAGAGGTAACAACCTCGAAACACGTGTCCAGTGATGGCCAACGCGACAGTGATTTCTTGCTCAAGACCCTGGCAGAGGCGCACCCGCTGATGCTTACTTTATGGACCACAATGCTTTGGGGCAACACGCTGATAGGACAAGCAGTGTGGGACCAATTGGACTTTCTTTTATATTCAAGCTCCCTTGAGCTGGTGGGGCTGACGAGCCCGGGTTACGCACCTGCGTGCCACGAGTGGTACCGGATATGAGGATATTTTTTTGGCAGCCTATGCAGAACCCCTACATTCATGCCTATTCCCTGCTGACGAGAGGTAACAACCTCGAAACACGTGTCCAGGGATGGCCAACGCGACAGTGATTTTTTGCTCAAGACCCTAGCAGAGACACACCCGCTGATGCTTACTTCATGGACCACAATGCTTTGGGGCAACACACTGATAGGACAAGCAGTGTGCGACCAATTGGACTTTCTTTTATATTCAAGCTCCCTTGAGCTGGTGGGGCTGACGAGCCCGGGTTACGCACCTGCGTGCCACGAGTGGTACCGGACCTGAGGATATTTTTTGGCAGCCTACGCAGCACCCCTACATTTATGCCTATTCCCTGCTGACGAGAGGTAACAACCTCGAAACACGTGTCCAGGGATGGCCAACGCGACAGTGATTTTTTGCTCAAGACCCTGGCAGAGGCGCACCCGATGATGCTTACTTCATGGACCGCAATGCTTTGGGGAAACACGCTGATAGGACAAGCAGTGTGCGACCAATTGGACGTTCTTTTATATTCAAGCTCCTTTGAGTTGGTGGGGCTGACGAGCCCGGGTTACGCACCTGCGTGCCACGAGTGGTACCGGACCTGAGGATGTTTTTTGGCAACCTACGCAGCACCCCTACATTTATGCCTATTCCCTGCTGACGAGAGGTAACAACCTCGAAACATGTGTCCAGGGATGGCCAACGCGACAGTGACTTTTTGTTCAAGACCCTGGCAGAGGCGCACCCGCTGATGCTTACTTCATGGACCACAATTCTTTGGGGCAACACGCTGATAGGACAAGCAGTGTGCGACCAATTGGACTTTCTTTTATATTCAAGCTCCCTTGAGCTGGTGGGGCTGACGAGCCCGGGTTACGCACCTGCGTGCCACGAGTGGTACCGGACCTGAGGATATTTTTTGGCAGCCTACGCAGCACCCCTACATTTATGCCTATTCCCTGCTGACGAGAGGTAACAACCTCGAAACACGTGTCCAGGGATGGCCAACGCGACAGTGATTTTTTGCTCAAGACCCTGGCAGAGGCGCACCCGCTGATGCTTACTTCATGGACCACAATGCTTTGGGGCAACACGCTGATAGGACAAGCAGTGTGCGACCAATTGGACTTTCTTTTATATTCAAGCTCCCTTGAGCTGGTGGGGCTGACGAGCCCGGGCTATGCACCTGCGTGCCACGAGTGGCACCGGACCTGAGGATATTTTTTGGCAGCCTACGCAGCACTCCTACATTTATGCCTATTCCTTGATGACGAGAGGTAACAACCTCGAAACACGTGTCAAGGGATGGCCAACGAGACAGTGATTTTTTGCTCAAGACCCTGGCAGAGGAGAACCCGCTGATGCTTACTTCATGGACCACAATGCTTTGGGGCAACAAGCTGATAGGACAAGCAGTGTGCGACCAATTGGACTTTCTTTTATATTCAAGCTCCCTTGAGCTGGTGGGGCTGACGAGCCCGGGTTACGCACCTGCGTTCCACGAGTGGTACCGGACCTGAGGATATTTTTTGGCAGCCTACGCAGCACTCCTACATTTATGCCTATTCCCTGCTGACGAGAGGTAACAACCTCGAAACACGTGTCCAGGGATGGCCAACGCGACTGGTTTTTTGCTCAAGACCCTGGCAGAGGCGCACCTGCTGATGCTTACTTCATGGACCACAATGCTTTGGGGCAACACGCTGATAGGACAAGCAGTGTGCGAAAAATTGGACTTTCTTTCATATTCAAGCTCCCTTGAGCTGGTGGGGCTGATGAGCCCGGGTTACGCACCTGCGTGCTACGAGTGGTACCGGACCTGAGGATATTTTTTGGCAGCCTATGCAGCACCCCTACATTTATGCCTATTCCCTTCTGACGAGAGGTAACAACGTCGAAACACGTGTCCAGGGATGGCCAACGCGACAGTGATTTTTTGCTCAAGACCCTGGCAGAGGCGCACCCGCTGATGCTTACTTCATGGACCACAATGCTTTGGGGCAACACGCTGATAGGACAAGCAGTGTACGACCAATTGGACTTTCTTTTATATTCAAGCTCCCTTGAGCGGTGGGGCTGACGAGCCCGGGTTACGCACCTGCGTGCCACGAGTGGTACCGGACCTGAGGATATTTTTTGGCAGCCTACGCAGCACGACTACATTTATGCCTATTCCCTGCTGACGAGAGGTAACAACCTCGAAACACGTGTCCAGGGATGGCCAACGCGACAGTGATTTTTTGCTCAAGACCCTGGCAGAGGCGCACCCGCTGATGCTTACTTCATGGACCGCAATGCTTTGGGGCAACACGCTGATAGGACAAGCAGTGTGCGACCAATTGGACTTTCTTTTATATTCAAGCTCCTTTGAGCTGGTGGGGCTGACGAGCCCGGGTTATGCACCTGCGTGCCACGAGTGGTACCGGACCTGAGGATGTTTTTTGGCAGCCTACGCAGCACCCCTACATTTATGCCTATTCCCTGCTGACGAGAGGTAACAACCTCGAAACACGTGTCCAGGGATGGCCAACGCGACAGTGATTGTTTGCTCAAGACCCTGGCAGAGGGGCACCCGCTGATGCTTACTTCATGGACCACAATGCTTTGGGGCAACACGCTGATAGGACAACCAGTGTGCGACCAATTGGACTTTCTTTTATATTCAACCTCCCTTGAGCTGGTGGGGCTGATGAGCCCGGGGTACGCACCTGCGTGCCACGAGTGGTACCGGACCTGAGGATATTTTTTGGCAGCCTATGCAGCACCCCTACATTTATGCCTATTCCCTGCTGACGAGAGGTAACAACCTCGAAACACGTGTCCAGGGATGGCCAACGCGACAGTGAGTTTTTTGCTCAAGACCCTAGCAGAGGCGCACCCGCTGATGCTTACTTCATGGACCACAATGCTTTGGGGCAACACGCTGATAGGACAAGCATTGTGCCACCAATTGGACTTTCTTTTATATTCAAGCTCCCTTGAGCTGGTGGGGCTGACGAGCCCGGGTTACGCACCTGCGTGCCACAAGTGGTACCGGACCTGAGGATATTTTTTGGCAGCCTACGCAGCACCCCTACATTTATGCCTATTCCCTGCTGACGAGAGGTAACAACCTCGAAACACGTGTCCAGGGATGGCCAACGCGACAGTGAGTTTTTTGCTCAAGACCCTGGCAGAGGCGCACCCGCTGATGCCTACTTCATGGACCACAATGTTTTGGGGCAACACGCTGATAGGACAAGCAGTGTGCCACCAATTGGACTTTCTTTTATATTCAAGCTCCCTTGAGCTGGTGGGGCTGACGAGCCCGGGTTACGCACCTGCGTGCCACGAATGGTACCGGACGTGAGGATATTTTTTGCCAGCCTACGCAGCACCCTTACATTTATACCTATTCCCTGCTGACGAGAGGTAACAACCTCGAAACACGTGTCCAGGGATGGCCAACGCGACAGTGATTTTTTGCTCAAGACCCTGGCAGAGGCGCACCCGCTGATGCTTACTTCATGGACCACAATGCTTTGGGGCAACACGCTGATAGGACAAGCAGTGTGCGACCAATTGGACTTTCTTTTATATTTAAGCTCCCTTGAGCTGGTGGGGCTGACGAGCCCGGGTTACGCACCTGCATGCCACGAGTGGTACCGGACCTGAGGATATTTTTTGGCAGCCTACGCAGCACCCCTACATTTATGCCTATTCCCTGCTGACGAGAGGTAACAACCTCAAAACACGTGTCCAGTGATGGCCAACGCGACAGTGATTTTTTGCTCAAGACCCTGGCAGAGGCGCACCCGCTGATGCTTACTTTATGGACCACAATGCTTTGGGGCAACACGCTGATAGGACAAGCAGTGTGGGACCAATTGGACTTTCTTTTATATTCAAGCTCCCTTGAGCTGGTGGGGCTGACGAGCCCGGGTTACGCACCTGCGTGCCACGAGTGGTACCGGACCTGAGGATATTTTTTGGCAGCCTACGCAGCACCCCTACATTTATGCCTATTCCCTGCTGACGAGAGGTAACAACCTCGAAACACGTGTCCAGGGATGGCCAACGCGACAGTGATTTTTTGCTCAAGACCCTAGCAGAGGCGCACCCGCTGATGCTTACTTCATGGACCACAATGCTTTGGGGCAACACACTGATAGGACAAGCAGTGTGCGATTACAGCGATAGGGACTACACACTGATACTGCCTCTGTAAGTTGTTTTTTGTGGTAGGTGTTGCAAGGGGGGTTGGAAGTTAGGGGAGTTAAAAGCGGAAACTGGATAATACTGGTAACCGACCACCCGGGTTGGGTGAGCACTGTGACATCTTTAAAATATGTACGACCTGACACGCCGCCCGACCCCCGGGTTGTGGGCTGAATGGCTGTGTACGATATTTCTGTCTACTGTAGGCTTGATGGTGTCGTAGGTGTATTGGTTGACCTGTTTTGAAGTCTTGTCTCTAATTCCGCAATAAAAATCTGTTTAAAAAAAAAATAGGACAAGCAGTGTGCGACCAATTGGACTTTCTTTTATATTCAATCTCCCTTGAGCTGGTGGGGCTGACGAGCCCGGGTTACGCACCTGCGTGCCACGAGTGGTACCGGACCTGAGGATATTTTTTGGCAGCCTACGCAGCACCCCTACATTTATGCCTATTCCCTGCTGAGGAGAGGTAACAACCTCGAAACACGTGTCCAGGGATGGCCAACGCGACAGTGATTTTTTGCTCAAGACCCTGGCAGAGGCGCACCCGATGATGCTTACTTCATGGACCACAATGCTTTTGGGCAACACGCTGATAGGACAAGCAGTGTGCGACCAATTGGACTTTCTTTTATATTCAAGCTCCCTTGAGCTGGTGGGGCTGACGAGCCCGGGTTACGCACCTGCGTGCCACGAGTGGTACTGGACCTGAGGATATTTTTTGGCAGCCTACGCAGCTCCCCTACATTTATGCCTATTCCCTGCTGACGAGAGGTAACAACCTCGAAACACGTGTCCAGGGATGGCCAACGCGACAGTGATTTTTTGCTCGAGACCCTGGCAGAGGCGCACCCGCTGATGCTTACTTCATGGACCACAATGCTTTGGGGCAACACGCTGATAGGACAAGCAGTGTGCGACCAATTGGACTTTCTTTTATATTCAAGCTCCCTTGAGTTGGTGGGGCTGACGAGCCCGGGCTATGCACCTGCGTGCCACGAGTGGCACCGGACCTGAGGATATTTTTTGGCAGCCTACGCAGCACTCCTACATTTATGCCTATTCCTTGATGACGAGAGGTAACAACCTCGAAACACGTGTCAAGGGATGGCCAACGCGACAGTGATTTTTTGCTCAAGACCCTGGCAGAGGAGAACCCGCTGATGCTTACTTCATGGACCACAATGCTTTGGGGCAACAAGCTGATAGGACAAGCAGTGTGCGACCAATTGGACTTTCTTTTATATTCAAGCTCCCTTGAGCTGGTGGGGCTGACGAGCCCGGGTTACGCACCTGCGTGCCACGAGTGGTACCGGACCTGAGGATATTTTTTGGCAGCCTACGCAGCACTCCTACATTTATGCCTATTCCCTGCTGACGAGAGGTAACAACCTCGAAACACGTGTCCAGGGATGGCCAACGCGACTGGTTTTTTGCTCAAGACCCTGGCAGAGGCGCACCTGCTGATGCTTACTTCATGGACCACAATGCTTTGGGGCAACACGCTGATAGGACAAGCAGTGTGCGAAAAATTGGACTTTCTTTCATATTCAAGCTCCCTTGAGCTGGTGGGGCTGATGAGCCCGGGTTACGCACCTGCGTGCTACGAGTGGTACCGGACCTGAGGATATTTTTTGGCAGCCTACGCAGCACCCCTACATTTATGCCTATTCCCTTCTGACGAAAGGTAACAACGTCGAAACACGTGTCCAGGGATGGCCAACGCGACAGTGATTTTTTGCTCAAGACCCTGGCAGAGGCGCACCCGCTGATGCTTACTTCATGGACCACAATGCTTTGGGGCAACACGCTGATAGGACAAGCAGTGTACGACCAATTGGACTTTCTTTTATATTCAAGCTCCCTTGAGCGGTGGGGCTGACGAGCCCGGGTTACGCACCTGCGTGCCACGAGTGGTACCGGACCTGAGGATATTTTTTGGCAGCCTACGCAGCACGACTACATTTATGCCTATTCCCTGCTGACGAGAGGTAACAACCTCGAAACACGTGTCCAGGGATGGCCAACGCGACAGTGATTTTTTGCTCAAGACCCTGGCAGAGGCGCACCCGCTGATGCTTACTTCATGGACCGCAATGCTTTGGGGCAACACGCTGATAGGACAAGCAGTGTGCGACCAATTGGACTTTCTTTTATATTCAAGCTCCTTTGAGCTGGTGGGGCTGACGAGCCCGGGTTATGCACCTGCGTGCCACGAGTGGTACCGGACCTGAGGATGTTTTTTGGCAGCCTACGCAGCACCCCTACATTTATGCCTATTCCCTGCTGACGAGAGGTAACAACCTCGAAACACGTGTCCAGGGATGGCCAACGCGACAGTGATTGTTTGCTCAAGACCCTGGCAGAGGGGCACCCGCTGATGCTTACTTCATGGACCACAATGCTTTGGGGCAACACGCTGATAGGACAACCAGTGTGCGACCAATTGGACTTTCTTTTATATTCAACCTCCCTTGAGCTGGTGGGGCTGATGAGCCCGGGTTACGCACCTGCCTGCCACGAGTGGTACCGGACCTGAGGATATTTTTTGGCAGCCTATGCAGCACCCCTACATTTATGCCTATTCCCTGCTGACGAGAGGTAACAACCTCGAAACACGTGTCCAGGGATGGCCAACGCGACAGTGAGTTTTTTGCTCAAGACCCTAGCAGAGGCGCACCCGCTGATGCTTACTTCATGGACCACAATGCTTTGGGGCAACACGCTGATAGGACAAGCAGTGTGCCACCAATTGGACTTTCTTTTATATTCAAGCTCCCTTGAGCTGGTGGGGCTGACGAGCCCGGGTTACGCACCTGCGTGCCACAAGTGGTACCGGACCTGAGGATATTTTTTGGCAGCCTACGCAGCACCCCTACATTTATGCCTATTCCCTGCTGACGAGAGGTAACAACCTCGAAACACTTGTCCAGGGATGGCCAACGCGACAGTGAGTTTTTTGCTCAAGACCCTGGCAGAGGCGCACCCGCTGATGCCTACTTCATGGACCACAATGTTTTGGGGCAACACGCTGATAGGACAAGCAGTGTGCCACCAATTGGACTTTCTTTTATATTCAAGCTCCCTTGAGCTGGTGGGGCTGACGAGCCCGGGTTACGCACCTGCGTGCCACGAATGGTACCGGACGTGAGGATATTTTTTGCCAGCCTACGCAGCACCCTTACATTTATACCTATTCCCTGCTGACGAGAGGTAACAACCTCGAAACACGTGTCCAGGGATGGCCAACGCGACAGTGATTTTTTGCTCAAGACCCTGGCAGAGGCGCACCCGCTGATGCTTACTTCATGGACCACAATGCTTTGGGGCAACACGCTGATAGGACAAGCAGTGTGCGACCAATTGGACTTTCTTTTATATTTAAGCTCCCTTGAGCTGGTGGGGCTGACGAGCCCGGGTTACGCACCTGCATGCCACGAGTGGTACCGGACCTGAGGATATTTTTTGGCAGCCTACGCAGCACCCCTACATTTATGCCTATTCCCTGCTGACGAGAGGTAACAACCTCAAAACACGTGTCCAGTGATGGCCAACGCGACAGTGATTTTTTGCTCAAGACCCTGGCAGAGGCGCACCCGCTGATGCTTACTTTATGGACCACAATGCTTTGGGGCAACACGCTGATAGGACAAGCAGTGTGGGACCAATTGGACTTTCTTTTATATTCAAGCTCCCTTGAGCTGGTGGGGCTGACGAGCCCGGGTTACGCACCTGCGTGCCACGAGTGGTACCGGACCTGAGGATATTTTTTGGCAGCCTACGCAGCACCCCTACATTTATGCCTATTCCCTGCTGACGAGAGGTAACAACCTCGAAACACGTGTCCAGGGATGGCCAACGCGACAGTGATTTTTTGCTCAAGACCCTAGCAGAGACGCACCCGCTGATGCTTACTTCATGGACCACAATGCTTTGGGGCAACACACTGATAGGACAAGCAGTGTGCGATTACAGCGATAGGGACTACACACTGATACTGCCTCTGTAAGTTGTTTTTTGTGGTAGGTGTTGCAAGGGGGGTTGGAAGTTAGGGGAGTTAAAAGCGGAAACTGGATAATACTGGTAACCGACCACCCGGGTTGGGTGAGCACTGTGACATCTTTAAAATATGTACGACCTGACACGCCGCCCGACCCCCGGGTTGTGGGCTGAATGGCTGTGTACGATATTTCTGTCTACTGTAGGCTTGATGGTGTCGTAGGTGTATTGGTTGACCTGTTTTGAAGTCTTGTCTCTAATTCCGCAATAAAAATCTGTTTAAAAAAAAAATAGGACAAGCAGTGTGCGACCAATTGGACTTTCTTTTATATTCAAGCTCCCTTGAGCTGGTGGGGCTGACGAGCCCGGGTTACGCACCTGCGTGCCACGAGTGGTACCGGACCTGAGGATATTTTTTGGCAGCCTACGCAGCACGACTACATTTATGCCTATTCCCTGCTGACGAGAGGTAACAACCTCGAAACACGTGTCCAGGGATGGCCAACGCGACAGTGATTTTTTGCTCAAGACCCTGGCAGAGGCGCACCTGCTGATGCTTACTTCATGGACCACAATGCTTTGGGGCAACACGCTGATAGGACAAGCAGTGTGCGAAAAATTGGACTTTCTTTCATATTCAAGCTCCCTTGAGCTGGTGGGGCTGATGAGCCCGGGTTACGCACCTGCGTGCTACGAGTGGTACCGGACCTGAGGATATTTTTTGGCAGCCTACGCAGCACCCCTACATTTATGCCTATTCCCTTCTGACGAGAGGTAACAACGTCGAAACACGTGTCCAGGGATGGCCAACGCGACAGTGATTTTTTGCTCAAGACCCTGGCAGAGGCGCACCCGCTGATGCTTACTTCATGGACCACAATGCTTTGGGGCAACACGCTGATAGGACAAGCAGTGTACGACCAATTGGACTTTCTTTTATATTCAAGCTCCCTTGAGCGGTGGGGCTGACGAGCCCGGGTTACGCACCTGCGGCCACGAGTGGTACCGGACCTGAGGATATTTTTTGGCAGCCTACGCAGCACGACTACATTTATGCCTATTCCCTGCTGACGAGAGGTAACAACCTCGAAACACGTGTCCAGGGATGGCCAACGCGACAGTGATTTTTTGCTCAAGACCCTGGCAGAGGCGCACCCGCTGATGCTTACTTCATGGACCGCAATGCTTTGGGGCAACACGCTGATAGGACAAGCAGTGTGCGACCAATTGGACTTTCTTTTATATTCAAGCTCCTTTGAGCTGGTGGGGCTGACGAGCCCGGGTTATGCACCTGCGTGCCACGAGTGGTACCGGACCTGAGGATGTTTTTTGGCAGCCTACGCAGCACCCCTACATTTATGCCTATTCCCTGCTGACGAGAGGTAACAACCTCGAAACACGTGTCCAGGGATGGCCAACGCGACAGTGATTGTTTGCTCAAGACCCTGGCAGAGGGGCACCCGCTGATGCTTACTTCATGGACCACAATGCTTTGGGGCAACACGCTGATAGGACAACCAGTGTGCGACCAATTGGACTTTCTTTTATATTCAACCTCCCTTGAGCTGGTGGGGCTGATGAGCCCGGGTTACGCACCTGCGTGCCACGAGTGGTACCGGACCTGAGGATATTTTTTGGCAGCCTATGCAGCACCCCTACATTTATGCCTATTCCCTGCTGACGAGAGGTAACAACCTCGAAACACGTGTCCAGGGATGGCCAACGCGACAGTGAGTTTTTTGCTCAAGACCCTAGCAGAGGCGCACCCGCTGATGCTTACTTCATGGACCACAATGCTTTGGGGCAACACGCTGATAGGACAAGCAGTGTGCCACCAATTGGACTTTCTTTTATATTCAAGCTCCCTTGAGCTGGTGGGGCTGACGAGCCCGGGTTACGCACCTGCGTGCCACAAGTGGTACCGGACCTGAGGATATTTTTTGGCAGCCTACGCAGCACCCCTACATTTATGCCTATTCCCTGCTGACGAGAGGTAACAACCTCGAAACACGTGTCCAGGGATGGCCAACGCGACAGGGAGTTTTTTGCTCAAGACCCTGGCAGAGGCGCACCCGCTGATGCCTACTTCATGGACCACAATGTTTTGGGGCAACACGCTGATAGGACAAGCAGTGTGCCACCAATTGGACTTTCTTTTATATTCAAGCTCCCTTGAGCTGGTGGGGCTGACGAGCCCGGGTTACGCACCTGCGTGCCACGAATGGTACCGGACGTGAGGATATTTTTTGCCAGCCTACGCAGCACCCTTACATTTATACCTATTCCCTGCTGACGAGAGGTAACAACCTCGAAACACGTGTCCAGGGATGGCCAACGCGACAGTGAGTTTTTTGCTCAAGACCCTGGCAGAGGCGCACCCGCTGATGCTTACTTCATGGACCACAATGCTTTGGGGCAACACGCTGATAGGACAAGCAGTGTGCGACCAATTGGACTTTCTTTTATATTTAAGCTCCCTTGAGCTGGTGGGGCTGACGAGCCCGGGTTACGCACCTGCATGCCACGAGTGGTACCGGACCTGAGGATATTTTTTGGCAGCCTACGCAGCACCCCTACATTTATGCCTATTCCCTGCTGACGAGAGGTAACAACCTCAAAACACGTGTCCAGTGATGGCCAACGCGACAGTGATTTTTTGCTCAAGACCCTGGCAGAGGCGCACCCGCTGATGCTTACTTTATGGACCACAATGCTTTGGGGCAACACGCTGATAGGACAAGCAGTGTGGGACCAATTGGACTTTCTTTTATATTCAAGCTCCCTTGAGCTGGTGGGGCTGACGAGCCCGGGTTACGCACCTGCGTGCCACGAGTGGTACCGGACCTGAGGATATTTTTTGGCAGCCTACGCAGCACCCCTACATTTATGCCTATTCCCTGCTGACGAGAGGTAACAACCTCGAAACACGTGTCCAGGGATGGCCAACGCGACAGTGATTTTTTGCTCAAGACCCTAGCAGAGACGCACCCGCTGATGCTTACTTCATGGACCACAATGCTTTGGGGCAACACACTGATAGGACAAGCAGTGTGCGATTACAGCGATAGGGACTACACACTGATACTGCCTCTGTAAGTTGTTTTTTGTGGTAGGTGTTGCAAGGGGGGTTGGAAGTTAGGGGAGTTAAAAGCGGAAACTGGATAATACTGGTAACCGACCACCCGGGTTGGGTGAGCACTGTGACATCTTTAAAATATGTACGACCTGACACGCCGCCCGACCCCCGGGTTGTGGGCTGAATGGCTGTGTACGATATTTCTGTCTACTGTAGGCTTGATGGTGTCGTAGGTGTATTGGTTGACCTGTTTTGAAGTCTTGTCTCTAATTCCGCAATAAAAATCTGTTTAAAAAAAAAATAGGTCAAGCAGTGTGCGACCAATTGGACTTTCTTTTATATTCAAGCTCCCTTGAGCTGGTGGGGCTGACGAGCCCGGGTTACGCACCTGCGTGCCACGAGTGGTACCGGACCTGAGGATATTTTTTGGCAGCCTACGCAGCACCCCTACATTTATGCCTATTCCCTGCTGAGGAGAGGTAACAACCTCGAAACACGTGTCCAGGGATGGCCAACGCGACAGTGATTTTTTGCTCAAGACCCTGGCAGAGGCGCACCCGATGATGCTTACTTCATGGACCACAATGCTTTTGGGCAACACGCTGATAGGACAAGCAGTGTGCAACCAATTGGACTTTCTTTTATATTCAAGCTTGAGCTGGTGGGGCTGACGAGCCCGGGTTACGCACCTGCGTGCCACGAGTGGTACTGGACCTGAGGATATTTTTTGGCAGCCTACGCAGCTCCCCTACATTTATGCCTATTCCCTGCTGACGAGAGGTAACAACCTCGAAACACGTGTCCAGGGATGGCCAACGCGACAGTGATTTTTTGCTCGAGACCCTGGCAGAGGCGCACCCGCTGATGCTTACTTCATGGACCACAATGCTTTGGGGCAACACGCTGATAGGACAAGCAGTGTGCGACCAATTGGACTTTCTTTTATATTCAAGCTCCCTTGAGCTGGTGGGGCTGACGAGCCCGGGCTATGCACCTGCGTGCCACGAGTGGCACCGGACCTGAGGATATTTTTTGGCAGCCTACGCAGCACTCCTACATTTATGCCTATTCCTTGATGACGAGAGGTAACAACCTCGAAACACGTGTCAAGGGATGGCCAACGCGACAGTGATTTTTTGCTCAAGACCCTGGCAGAGGAGAACCCGCTGGTGCTTACTTCATGGACCACAATGCTTTGGGGCAACAAGCTGATAGGACAAGCAGTGTGCGACCAATTGGACTTTCTTTTATATTCAAGCTCCCTTGAGCTGGTGGGGCTGACGAGCCCGGGTTACGCACCTGCGTGCCACGAGTGGTACCGGACCTGAGGATATTTTTTGGCAGCCTACGCAGCACTCCTACATTTATGCCTATTCCCTGCTGACGAGAGGTAACAACCTCGAAACACGTGTCCAGGGATGGCCAACGCGACTGGTTTTTTGCTCAAGACCCTGGCAGAGGCGCACCTGCTGATGCTTACTTCATGGACCACAATGCTTTGGGGCAACACGCTGATAGGACAAGCAGTGTGCGAAAAATTGGACTTTCTTTCATATTCAAGCTCCCTTGAGCTGGTGGGGCTGATGAGCCAGGGTTACGCACCTGCGTGCTACGAGTGGTACCGGACCTGAGGATATTTTTTGGCAGCCTACGCAGCACCCCTACATTTATGCCTATTCCCTTCTGACGAGAGGTAACAACGTCGAAACACGTGTCCAGGGATGGCCAACGCGACAGTGATTTTTTGCTCAAGACCCTGGCAGAGGCGCACCCACTGATGCTTACTTCATGGACCACAATGCTTTGGGGCAACACGCTGATAGGACAAGCAGTGTACGACCAATTGGACTTTCTTTTATATTCAAGCTCCCTTGAGCGGTGGGGCTGACGAGCCCGGGTTACGCACCTGCGTGCCACGAGTGGTACCGGACCTGAGGATATTTTTTGGCAGCCTACGCAGCACGACTACATTTATGCCTATTCCCTGCTGACGAGAGGTAACAACCTCGAAACACGTGTCCAGGGATGGCCAACGCGACAGTGATTTTTTGCTCAAGACCCTGGCAGAGGCGCACCCGCTGATGCTTACTTCATGGACCGCAATGCTTTAGAGCAACACGCTGATAGGACAAGCAGTGTGCGACCAATTGGACTTTCTTTTATATTCAAGCTCCTTTGAGCTGGTGGGGCTGACGAGCCCGGGTTATGCACCTGCGTGCCACGAGTGGTACCGGACCTGAGGATGTTTTTTGGCAGCCTACGCAGCACCCCTACATTTATGCCTATTCCCTGCTGACGAGAGGTAACAACCTCGAAACACGTGTCCAGGGATGGCCAACGCGACAGTGATTGTTTGCTCAAGACCCTGGCAGAGGGGCACCCGCTGATGCTTACTTCATGGACCACAATGCTTTGGGGCAACACGCTGATAGGACAACCAGTGTGCGACCAATTGGACTTTCTTTTATATTTAAGCTCCCTTGAGCTGGTGGGGCTGACGAGCCCGGGTTACGCACCTGCATGCCACGAGTGGTACCGGACCTGAGGATATTTTTTGGCAGCCTACGCAGCACCCCTACATTTATGCCTATTCCCTGCTGACGAGAGGTAACAACCTCAAAACACGTGTCCAGTGATGGCCAACGCGACAGTGATTTTTTGCTCAAGACCCTGGCAGAGGCGCACCCGCTGATGCTTACTTTATGGACCACAATGCTTTGGGGCAACACGCTGATAGGACAAGCAGTGTGGGACCAATTGGACTTTCTTTTATATTCAAGCTCCCTTGAGCTGGTGGGGCTGACGAGCCCGGGTTACGCACCTGCGTGCCACGAGTGGTACCGGACCTGAGGATATTTTTTGGCAGCCTACGCAGCACCCCTACATTTATGCCTATTCCCTGCTGACGAGAGGTAACAACCTCGAAACACGTGTCCAGGGATGGCCAACGCGACAGTGATTTTTTGCTCAAGACCCTAGCAGAGACGCACCCGCTGATGCTTACTTCATGGACCACAATGCTTTGGGGCAACACACTGATAGGACAAGCAGTGTGCAATTACAGCGATAGGGACTACACACTGATACTGCCTCTGTAAGTTGTTTTTTGTGGTAGGTGTTGCAAGGGGGGTTGGAAGTTAGGGGAGTTAAAAGCGGAAACTGGATAATACTGGTAACCGACCACCCGGGTTGGGTGAGCACTGTGACATCTTTAAAATATGTACGACCTGACACGCCGCCCGACCCCCGGGTTGTGGGCTGAATGGCTGTGTACGATATTTCTGTCTACTGTAGGCTTGATGGTGTCGTAGGTGTATTGGTTGACCTGTTTTGAAGTCTTGTCTCTAATTCCGCAATAAAAATCTGTTTAAAAAAAAAATAGGACAAGCAGTGTGCGACCAATTGGACTTTCTTTTATATTCAAGCTCCCTTGAGCTGGTGGGGCTGACGAGCCCGGGTTACGCACCTGCGTGCCACGAGTGGTACCGGACCTGAGGATATTTTTTGGCAGCCTACGCAGCACCCCTACATTTATGCCTATTCCCTGCTGAGGAGAGGTAACAACCTCGAAACACGTGTCCAGGGATGGCCAACGCGACAGTGATTTTTTGCTCAAGACCCTGGCAGAGGCGCACCCGATGATGCTTACTTCATGGACCGCAATGCTTTGGGGAAACACGCTGATAGGACAAGCAGTGTGCGACCAATTGGACTTTCTTTTATATTCAAGCTCCTTTGAGTTGGTGGGGCTGACGAGCCCGGGTTACGCACCTGCGTGCCACGAGTGGTACCGGACCTGAGGATGTTTTTTGGCAGCCTACGCAGCACCCCTACATTTATGCCTATTCCCTGCTGACGAGAGGTAACAACCTCGAAACACGTGTCCAGGGATGGCCAACGCGACAGTGATTTTTTGCTCAAGACCCTGGCAGAGGCGCACCCGCTGATGCTTACTTCATGGACCACAATGCTTTGGGGCAACACGCTGATAGGACAAGCAGTGTGCGACCAATTGGACTTTCTTTTATATTCAAGCTCCCTTGAGCTGGTGGGGCTGACGAGCCCGGGTTACGCACCTGCGTGCCACGAGTGGTACCGGACCTGAGGATATTGTTTGACAGCCTACGCAGCACCCCTACATTTATGCCTATTCCTGGCTGACGAGAGGTAACAACCTCGAAACACGTGTCCAGGGATGGCCAACGCGACAGTGATTTTTTGCTCAAGACCCTGGCAGAGGCGCACCCGCTGATGCTTACTTCATGGACCACAATGGTTTTGGGCAACACGCTGATAGGACAAGCAGTGTGCGACCAATTGGACTTTCTTTTATATTCAAGCTCCCTTGAGCTGGTGGGGCTGACGAGCCCGGGTTACGCACCTGCGTGCCACGAGTGGTACTGGACCTGAGGATATTTTTTGGCAGCCTACGCAGCTCCCCTACATTTATGCCTATTCCCTTCTGACGAGAGGTAACAACGTCGAAACACGTGTCCAGGGATGGCCAACGCGACAGTGATTTTTTGCTCAAGACCCTGGCAGAGGCGCACCTGCTGATGCTTACTTCATGGACCACAATGCTTTGGGGCAACACGCTGATAGGACAAGCAGTGTGCGAAAAATTGGACTTTCTTTCATATTCAAGCTCCCTTGAGCTGGTGGGGCTGATGAGCCCGGGTTACGCACCTGCGTGCTACGAGTGGTACCGGACCTGAGGATATTTTTTGGCAGCCTACGCAGCACCCCTACATTTATGCCTATTCCCTTCTGACGAGAGGTAACAACGTCGAAACACGTGTCCAGGGATGGCCAACGCGACAGTGATTTTTTGCTCAAGACCCTGGCAGAGGCGCACCCGCTGATGCTTACTTCATGGACCACAATGCTTTGGGGCAACACGCTGATAGGACAAGCAGTGTACGACCAATTGGACTTTCTTTTATATTCAAGCTCCCTTGAGCGGTGGGGCTGACGAGCCCGGGTTACGCACCTGCGTGCCACGAGTGGTACCGGACCTGAGGATATTTTTTGGCAGCCTACGCAGCACGACTACATTTATGCCTATTCCCTGCTGACGAGAGGTAACAACCTCGAAACACGTGTCCAGGGATGGCCAACGCGACAGTGATTTTTTGCTCAAGACCCTGGCAGAGGCGCACCCGCTGATGCTTACTTCATGGACCGCAATGCTTTGGGGCAACACGCTGATAGGACAAGCAGTGTGCGACCAATTGGACTTTCTTTTATATTCAAGCTCCTTTGAGCTGGTGGGGCTGACGAGCCCGGGTTATGCACCTGCGTGCCACGAGTGGTACCGGACCTGAGGATGTTTTTTGGCAGCCTACGCAGCACCCCTACATTTATGCCTATTCCCTGCTGACGAGAGGTAACAACCTCGAAACACGTGTCCAGGGATGGAAAACGCGACAGTGATTGTTTGCTCAAGACCCTGGCAGAGGGGCACCCGCTGATGCTTACTTCATGGACCACAATGCTTTGGGGCAACACGCTGATAGGACAACCAGTGTGCGACCAATTGGACTTTCTTTTATATTCAACCTCCCTTGAGCTGGTGGGGCTGATGAGCCCGGGTTACGCACCTGCGTGCCACGAGTGGTACCGGACCTGAGGATATTTTTTGGCAGCCTATGCAGCACCCCTACATTTATGCCTATTCCCTGCTGACGAGAGGTAACAACCTCGAAACACGTGTCCAGGGATGGCCAACGCGACAGTGAGTTTTTTGCTCAAGACCCTAGCAGAGGCGCACCCGCTGATGCTTACTTCATGGACCACAATGCTTTGGGGCAACACGCTGATAGGACAAGCAGTGTGCCACCAATTGGACTTTCTTTTATATTCAAGCTCCCTTGAGCTGGTGGGGCTGACGAGCCCGGGTTACGCACCTGCGTGCCACAAGTGGTACCGGACCTGAGGATATTTTTTGGCAGCCTACGCAGCACCCCTACATTTATGCCTATTCCCTGCTGACGAGAGGTAACAACCTTGAAACACGTGTCCAGGGATGGCCAACGCGACAGTGAGTTTTTTGCTCAAGACCCTGGCAGAGGCGCACCCGCTGATGCCTACTTCATGGACCACAATGCTTTGGGGCAACACGCTGATAGGACAAGCAGTGTGCCACCAATTGGACTTTCTTTTATATTCAAGCTCCCTTGAGCTGGTGGGGCTGACGAGCCCGGGTTACGCACCTGCGTGCCACGAATGGTACCGGACGTGAGGATATTTTTTGCCAGCCTACGCAGCACCCTTACATTTATACCTATTCCCTGCTGACGAGAGGTAACAACCTCGAAACACGTGTCCAGGGATGGCCAACGCGACAGTGATTTTTTGCTCAAGACCCTGGCAGAGGCGCACCCGCTGATGCTTACTTCATGGACCACAATGCTTTGGGGCAACACGCTGATAGGACAAGCAGTGTGCGACCAATTGGACTTTCTTTTATATTCAAGCTCCCTTGAGCTGGTGGGGCTGACGAGCCCGGGTTACGCACCTGCGTGCCACGAGTGGTACTGGACCTGAGGATATTTTTTGGCAGCCTACGCAGCTCCCCTACATTTATGCCTATTCCCTGCTGACGAGAGGTAACAACCTCGAAACACGTGTCCAGGGATGGCCAACGCGACAGTGATTTTTTGCTCGAGACCCTGGCAGAGGCGCACCCGCTGATGCTTACTTTATGGACCACAATGCTTTGGGGCAACACGCTGATAGGACAAGCAGTGTGCGACCAATTGGACTTTCTTTTATATTCAAGCTCCCTTGAGCTGGTGGGGCTGACGAGCCCGGGTTACGCACCTGCGTGCCACGAGTGGTACCGGACCTGAGGATATTTTTTGGCAGCCTACGCAGCACCCCTACATTTATGCCTATTCCCTGCTGACGAGAGGTAACAACCTCGAAACACGTGTCCAGGGATGGCCAACGCGACATCGATTTTTTGCTCAAGACCCTAGCAGAGACGCACCCGCTGATGCTTACTTCATGGACCACAATGCTTTGGGGCAACACACTGATAGGACAAGCAGTGTGCGATTACAGCGATAGGGACTACACACTGATACTGCCTCTGTAAGTTGTTTTTTGTGGTAGGTGTTGCAAGGGGGGTTGGAAGTTAGGGGAGTTAACAGCGGAAACTGGATAATACTGGTAACCGACCACCCGGGTTGGGTGAGCACTGTGACATCTTTAAAATATGTACGACCTGACACGCCGCCCGACCCCCGGGTTGTGGGCTGAATGGCTGTGTACAATATTTCTGTCTACTGTAGGCTTGATGGTGTCGTAGGTGTATTGGTTGACCTGTTTTGAAGTCTTGTCTCTAATTCCGCAATAAAAATCTGTTTAAAAAAGAAAAAAAAAAAAATAGGACAAGCAGTGTGCGACCAATTGGACTTTCTTTTATATTCAAGCTCCCTTGAGCTGGTGGGGCTGACGAGCCCGGGTTACGCACCTGCGTGCCACGAGTGGTACCGGACCTGAGGATATTTTTTGGCAGCCTACGCAGCACCCCTACATTTATGCCTATTCCCTGCTGACGAGAGGTAACAACCTCGAAACACGTGTCCAGGGATGGCCAACGTGACAGTGATTTTTTGCTCAAGACCCTGGCAGAGGCGCACCCGATGATGCTTACTTCATGGACCGTAATGCTTTGGGGAAACACGCTGATAGGACAAGCAGTGTGCGACCAATTGGACTTTCTTTTATATTCAAGCTCCTTTGAGTTGGTGGGGCTGACGAGCCCGGGTTACGCACCTGCGTGCCACGAGTGGTACCGGACCTGAGGATGTTTTTTGGCAGCCTACGCAGCACCCCTACATTTATGCCTATTCCCTGCTGACGAGAGGTAACAACCTCGAAAAACGTGTCCAGGGATGGCCAACGCGACAGTGATTTTTTGCTCAAGACCCTGGCAGAGGCGCACCCGCTGATGCTTACTTCATGGACCACAATTCTTTGGGGCAACACGCTGATAGGACAAGCAGTGTGCGACCAATTGGACTTTCTTTTATATTCAAGCTCCCTTGAGCTGGTGGGGCTGACGAGCCCGGGTTACGCACCTGCGTGCCACGAGTGGTACCGGACCTGAAGATATTTTTTGGCAGCCTACGCAGCACCCCTACATTTATGCCTATTCCCTGCTGACGAGAGGTAACAACCTCGAAACACGTGTCCAGGGATGGCCAACGCGACAGTGATTTTTTGCTCAAGACCCTGGCAGAGGCGCACCCGCTGATGCTTACTTCATGGACCACAATGCTTTGGGGCAACACGCTGATAGGACAAGCAGTGTGCGACCAATTGGACTTTCTTTTATATTCAAGCTCCCTTGAGCTGGTGGGGCTGACGAGCCCGGGTTACGCACCTGCGTGCCACGAGTGGTACCGGACCTGAGGATATTGTTTGACAGCCTACGCAGCACCCCTACATTTATGCCTATTCCTGGCTGACGAGAGGTAACAACCTCGAAACACGTGTCCAGGGATGGCCAACGCGACAGTGATTTTTTGCTCAAGACCCTGGCAGAGGCGCACCCGCTGATGCTTACTTCATGGACCACAATGCTTTTGGGCAACACGCTGATAGGACAAGCAGTGTGCGACCAATTGGACTTTCTTTTATATTCAAGCTCCCTTGAGCTGGTGGGGCTGACGAGCCCGGGTTACGCACCTGCGTGCCACGAGTGGTACTGGACCTGAGGATATTTTTTGGCAGCCTACGCAGCTCCACTACATTTATGCCTATTCCCTGCTGACGAGAGGTAACAACCTCGAAACACGTGTCCAGGGATGGCCAACGCGACAGTGATTTTTTGCTCAAGACCCTGGCAGAGGCGCACCCGCTGATGCTTACTTCATGGACCACAATGCTTTGGGGCAACACGCTGATAGGACAAGCAGTGTGCGACCAATTGGACTTTCTTTTATATTCAAGCTCCCTTGAGCTGGTGGGGCTGACGAGCCCGGGCTATGCACCTGCGTGCCACGAGTGGCACCGGACCTGAGGATATTTTTTGGCAGCCTACGCAGCACTCCTACATTTATGCCTATTCCTTGATGACGAGAGGTAACAACCTCGAAACACGTGTCCAGGGATGGCCAACGCGACAGTGATTTTTTGCTCAAGACCCTGGCAGAGGAGAACCCGCTGATGCTTACTTCATGGACCACAATGCTTTGGGGCAACAAGCTGATAGGACAAGCAGTGTGCGACCAGTTGGACTTTCTTTTATATTCAAGCTCCCTTGAGCTGGTGGGGCTGACGAGCCCGGGTTACGCACCTGCGTGCCACGAGTGGTACCGGACCTGAGGATATTTTTTGGCAGCCTACGCAGCACTCCTACATTTATGCCTATTCCCTGCTGACGAGAGGTAACAACCTCGAAACACGTGTCCAGGGATGGCCAACGCGACTGGTTTTTTGCTCAAGACCCTGGCAGAGGCGCACCTGCTGATGCTTACTTCATGGTTCAAAATGCTTTGGGGCAACACGCTGATAGGACAAGCAGTGTGCGAAAAATTGGACTTTCTTTCATATTCAAGCTCCCTTGAGCTGGTGGGGCTGACGAGCCCGGGTTACGCACCTGCGTGCCACGAGTGGTACCGGACCTGAGGATATTTTTTGGCAGCCTACGCAGCACGACTACATTTATGCCTATTCCCTGCTGACGAGAGGTAACAACCTCGAAACACGTGTCCAGGGATGGCCAACGCGACAGTGATTTTTTGCTCAAGACCCTGGCAGAGGCGCACCCGCTGATGCTTACTTCATGGACCGCAATGCTTTGGGGCAACACGCTGATAGGACAAGCAGTGTGCGACCAATTGGACTTTCTTTTATATTCAAGCTCCTTTGAGCTGGTGGGACTGACGAGCCCGGGTTATGCACCTGCGAGCCACGAGTGGTACCGGACCTGAGGATGTTTTTTGGCAGCCTACGCAGCACCCCTACATTTATGCCTATTCCCTGCTGACGAGAGGTAACAACCTCGAAACACGTGTCCAGGGATGGCCAACGCGACAGTGATTGTTTGCTCAAGACCCTGGCAGAGGGGCACCCGCTGATGCTTACTTCATGGACCACAATGATTTGGGGCAACACGCTGATAGGACAACCAGTGTGCGACCAATTGGACTTTCTTTTATATTCAACCTCCCTTGAGCTGGTGGGGCTGATGAGCCCGGGTTACGCACCTGCGTGCCACGAGTGGTACCGGACCTGAGGATATTTTTTGGCAGCCTATGCAGCACCCCTACATTTATGCCTATTCCCTGCTGACGAGAGGTAACAACCTCGAAACACGTGTCCAGGGATGGCCAACGCGACAGTGAGTTTTTTGCTCAAGACCCTAGCAGAGGCGCACCCGCTGATGCTTACTTCATGGACCACAATGCTTTGGGGCAACACGCTGATAGGACAAGCAGTGTGCCACCAATTGGACTTTCTTTTATATTCAAGCTCCCTTGAGCTGGTGGGGCTGACGAGCCCGGGTTACGCACCTGCGTGCCACAAGTGGTACCGGACCTGAGGATATTTTTTGGCAGCCTACGCAGCACCCCTACATTTATGCCTATTCCCTGCTGACGAGAGGTAACAACCTCGAAACACGTGTCCAGGGATGGCCAACGCGACAGTGAGTTTTTTGCTCAAGACCCTGGCAGAGGCGCACCCGCTGATGCCTACTTCATGGACCACAATGCTTTGGGGCAACACGCTGATAGGACAAGCAGTGTGCCACCAATTGGACTTTCTTTTATATTCAAGCTCCCTTGAGCTGGTGGGGCTGATGAGCCCGGGTTACGCACCTGCGTGCCACGAATGGTACCGGACATGAGGATATTTTTTGCCAGCCTACGCAGCACCCTTACATTTATACCTATTCCCTGCTGACGAGAGGTAACAACCTCGAAACACGTATCCAGGGATGGCCAACGCGACAGTGATTTTTTGCTCAAGACCCTGGCAGAGGCGCACCCACTGATGCTTACTTCATGGACCACAATGCTTTGGGGCAACACGCTGATAGGACAAGCAGTGTGCGACCAATTGGACGTTCTTTTATATTCAAGCTCCTTTGAGTTGGTGGGGCTGACGAGCCCGGGTTACGCACCTGCGTGCCACGAGTGGTACCGGACCTGAGGATGTTTTTTGGCAACCTACGCAGCACCCCTACATTTATGCCTATTCCCTGCTGACGAGAGGTAACAACCTCGAAACATGTGTCCAGGGATGGCCAACGCGACAGTGACTTTTTGTTCAAGACCCTGGCAGAGGCGCACCCGCTGATGCTTACTTCATGGACCACAATGCTTTGGGGCAACACGCTGATAGGACAAGCAGTGTGGGACCAATTGGACTTTCTTTTATATTCAAGCTCCCTTGAGCTGGTGGGGCTGACGAGCCCGGGTTACGCACCTGCGTGCCACGAGTGGTACCGGACCTGAGGATATTTTTTGGCAGCCTACGCAGCACCCCTACATTTATGCCTATTCCCTGCTGACGAGAGGTAACAACCTCGAAACACGTGTCCAGGGATGGCCAACGCGACAGTGATTTTTTGCTCAAGACCCTGGCAGAGGCGCACCCGCTGATGCTTACTTCATGGACCACAATGCTTTGGGGCAACACGCTGATAGGACAAGCAGTGTGCGACCAATTGGACTTTCTTTTATATTCAAGCTCCCTTGAGCTGGTGGGGCTGACGAGCCCGGGTTACGCACCTGCGTGCCACGAGTGGTACCGGACCTGAGGATATTGTTTGACAGCCTACGCAGCACCCCTACATTTATGCCTATTCCTGGCTGACGAGAGGTAACAACCTCGAAACACGTGTCCAGGGATGGCCAACGCGACAGTGATTTTTTGCTCAAGACCCTGGCAGAGGCGCACCCGCTGATGCTTACTTCATGGACCACAATGCTTTTGGGCAACACGCTGATAGGACAAGCAGTGTGCGACCAATTGGACTTTCTTTTATATTCAAGCTCCCTTGAGCTGGTGGGGCTGACGAGCCCGGGTTACGCACCTGCGTGCCACGAGTGGTACTGGACCTGAGGATATTTTTTGGCAGCCTACGCAGCTCCCCTACATTTATGCCTATTCCCTGCTGACGAGAGGTAACAACCTCGAAACACGTGTCCAGGGATGGCCAACGCGACAGTGATTTTTTGCTCGAGACATTGGCAGAGGCGCACCCGCTGATGCTTACTTCATGGACCACAATGCTTTGGGGCAACACGCTGATAGGACAAGCAGTGTGCGACCAATTGGACTTTCTTTTATATTCAAGCTCCCTTGAGCTGGTGGGGCTGACGAGCCCGGGCTATGCACCTGCGTGCCACGAGTGGCACCGGACCTGAGGATATTTTTTGGCAGCCTACGCAGCACTCCTACATTTATGCCTATTCCTTGATGACGAGAGGTAACAACCTCGAAACACGTGTCCAGGGATGGCCAACGCGACAGTGATTTTTTGCTCAAGACCCTGGCAGAGGCGCACCCGCTGATGCTTACTTCATGGACCGCAATGCTTTGGGGCAACACGTTGATAGGACAAGCAGTGTGCGACCAATTGGACTTTCTTTTATATTCAAGCTCCTTTGAGCTGGTGGGGCTGACGAGCCCGGGTTATGCACCTGCGTGCCACGAGTGGTACCGGACCTGAGGATGTTTTTTGGCAGCCTACGCAGCACCCCTACATTTATGCCTATTCCCTGCTGACGAGAGGTAACAACCTCGAAACACGTGTCCAGGGATGGCCAACGCGACAGTGATTGTTTGCTCAAGACCCTGGCAGAGGGGCACCCGCTGATGCTTACTTCATGGACCACAATGCTTTGGGGCAACACGCTGATAGGACAACCAGTGTGCGACCAATTGGACTTTCTTTTATATTCAACCTCCCTTGAGCTGGTGGGGCTGATGAGCCCGGGTTACGCACCTGCGTGCCACGAGTGGTACCGGACCTGAGGATATTTTTTGGCAGCCTATGCAGCACCCCTACATTTATGCCTATTCCCTGCTGACGAGAGGTAACAACCTCGAAACACGTGTCCAGGGATGGCCAACGCGACAGTGAGTTTTTTGCTCAAGACCCTAGCAGAGGCGCACCCGCTGATGCTTACTTCATGGACCACAATGCTTTGGGGCAACACGCTGATAGGACAAGCAGTGTGCCACCAATTGGACTTTCTTTTATATTCAAGCTCCCTTGAGCTGGTGGGGCTGACGAGCCCGGGTTACGCACCTGCGTGCCACAAGTGGTACCGGACCTGAGGATATTTTTTGGCAGCCTACGCAGCACCCCTACATTTATGCCTATTCCCTGCTGACGAGAGGTAACAACCTCGAAACACGTGTCCAGGGATGGCCAACGCGACAGTGAGTTTTTTGCTCAAGACCCTGGCAGAGGCGCACCCGCTGATGCCTACTTCATGGACCACAATGTTTTGGGGCAACACGCTGATAGGACAAGCAGTGTGCCACCAATTGGACTTTCTTTTATATTCAAGCTCCCTTGAGCTGGTGGGGCTGACGAGCCCGGGTTACGCACCTGCGTGCCACGAATGGTACCGGACGTGAGGATATTTTTTGCCAGCCTACGCAGCACCCTTACATTTATACCTATTCCCTGCTGACGAGAGGTAACAACCTCGAAACACGTGTCCAGGGATGGCCAACGCGACAGTGATTTTTTGCTCAAGACCCTGGCAGAGGCGCACCCGCTGATGCTTACTTCATGGACCACAATGCTTTGGGGCAACACGCTGATAGGACAAGCAGTGTGCGACCAATTGGACTTTCTTTTATATTTAAGCTCCCTTGAGCTGGTGGGGCTGACGAGCCCGGGTTACGCACCTGCATGCCACGAGTGGTACCGGACCTGAGGATATTTTTTGGCAGCCTACGCAGCACCCCTACATTTATGCCTATTCCCTGCTGACGAGAGGTAACAACCTCAAAACACGTGTCCAGTGATGGCCAACGCGACAGTGATTTTTTGCTCAAGACCCTGGCAGAGGCGCACCCGCTGATGCTTACTTTATGGACCACAATGCTTTGGGGCAACACGCTGATAGGACAAGCAGTGTGGGACCAATTGGACTTTCTTTTATATTCAAGCTCCCTTGAGCTGGTGGGGCTGACGAGCCCGGGTTACGCACCTGCGTGCCACGAGTGGTACCGGACCTGAGGATATTTTTTGGCAGCCTACGCAGCACCCCTACATTTATGCCTATTCCCTGCTGACGAGAGGTAACAACCTCGAAACACGTGTCCAGGGATGGCCAACGCGACAGTGATTTTTTGCTCAAGACCCTAGCAGAGACGCACCCGCTGATGCTTACTTCATGGACCACAATGCTTTGGGGCAACACACTGATAGGACAAGCAGTGTGCGATTACAGCGATAGGGACTACACACTGATACTGCCTCTGTAAGTTGTTTTTTGTGGTAGGTGTTGCAAGGGGGGTTGGAAGTTAGGGGAGTTAAAAGCGGAAACTGGATAATACTGGTAACCGACCACCCGGGTTGGGTGAGCACTGTGACATCTTTAAAATATGTACGACCTGACACGCCGCCCGACCCCCGGGTTGTGGGCTGAATGGCTGTGTACGATATTTCTGTCTACTGTAGGCTTGATGGTGTCGTAGGTGTATTGGTTGACCTGTTTTGAAGTCTTGTCTCTAATTCCGCAATAAAAATCTGTTTAAAAAAAAAATAGGACAAGCAGTGTGCGACCAATTGGACTTTCTTTTATATTCAAGCTCCCTTGAGCTGGTGGGGCTGACGAGCCCGGGTTACGCACCTGCGTGCCACGAGTGGTACCGGACCTGAGGATATTTTTTGGCAGCCTACGCAGCACCCCTACATTTATGCCTATTCCCTGCTGAGGAGAGGTAACAACCTCGAAACACGTGTCCAGGGATGGCCAACGCGACAGTGATTTTTTGCTCAAGACCCTGGCAGAGGCGCACCCGATGATGCTTACTTCATGGACCGCAATGCTTTGGGGAAACACGCTGATAGGACAAGCAGTGTGCGACCAATTGGACTTTCTTTTATATTCAAGCTCCTTTGAGTTGGTGGGGCTGACGAGCCCGGGTTACGCACCTGCGTGCCACGAGTGGTACCGGACCTGAGGATGTTTTTTGGCAGCCTACGCAGCACCCCTACATTTATGCCTATTCCCTGCTGACGAGAGGTAACAACCTCGAAACACGTGTCCAGGGATGGCCAACGCGACAGTGATTTTTTGCTCAAGACCCTGGCAGAGGCGCACCCGCTGATGCTTACTTCATGGACCACAATTCTTTAGGGCAACACGCTGATAGGACAAGCAGTGTGCGACCAATTGGACTTTCTTTTATATTCAAGCTCCCTTGAGCTGGTGGGGCTGACGAGCCCGGGTTACGCACATGCGTGCCACGAGTGGTACCGGACCTGAGGATATTTTTTGGCAGCCTACGCAGCACCCCTACATTTATGCCTATTCCCTGCTGACGAGAGGTAACAACCTCAAAACACGTGTCCAGGGATGGCCAACGCGACAGTGATTTTTTGCTCAAGACCCTGGCAGAGGCGCACCCGCTGATGCTTACTTCATGGACCACAATGCTTTGGGGCAACACGCTGATAGGACAAGCAGTGTGCGACCAATTGGACTTTCTTTTATATTCAAGCTCCCTTGAGCTGGTGGGGCTGACGAGCCCGGGTTACGCACCTGCGTGCCACGAGTGGTACCGGACCTGAGGATATTGTTTGACAGCCTACGCAGCACCCCTACATTTATGCCTATTCCTGGCTGACGAGAGGTAACAACCTCGAAACACGTGTCCAGGGATGGCCAACGCGACAGTGATTTTTTGCTCAAGACCCTGGCAGAGGCGCACCCGCTGATGCTTACTTCATGGACCACAATGGTTTTGGGCAACACGCTGATAGGACAAGCAGTGTGCGACCAATTGGACTTTCTTTTATATTCAAGCTCCCTTGAGCTGGTGGGGCTGACGAGCCCGGGTTACGCACCTGCGTGCCACGAGTGGTACTGGACCTGAGGATATTTTTTGGCAGCCTACGCAGCTCCCCTACATTTATGCCTATTCCCTTCTGACGAGAGGTAACAACGTCGAAACACGTGTCCAGGGATGGCCAACGCGACAGTGATTTTTTGCTCAAGACCCTGGCAGAGGCGCACCTGCTGATGCTTACTTCATGGACCACAATGCTTTGGGGCAACACGCTGATAGGACAAGCAGTGTGCGAAAAATTGGACTTTCTTTCATATTCAAGCTCCCTTGAGCTGGTGGGGCTGATGAGCCCGGGTTACGCACCTGCGTGCTACGAGTGGTACCGGACCTGAGGATATTTTTTGGCAGCCTACGCAGCACCCCTACATTTATGCCTATTCCCTTCTGACGAGAGGTAACAACGTCGAAACACGTGTCCAGGGATGGCCAACGCGACAGTGATTTTTTGCTCAAGACCCTGGCAGAGGCACACCCGCTGATGCTTACTTCATGGACCACAATGCTTTGGGGCAACACGCTGATAGGACAAGCAGTGTACGACCAATTGGACTTTCTTTTATATTCAAGCTCCCTTGAGCGGTGGGGCTGACGAGCCCGGGTTACGCACCTGCGTGCCACGAGTGGTACCGGACCTGAGGATATGTTTTTGGCAGCCTACGCAGCCCGACTACATTTATGCCTATTCCCTGCTGACGAGAGGTAACAACCTCGAAACACGTGTCCAGGGATGGCCAACGCGACAGTGATTTTTTGCTCAAGACCCTGGCAGAGGCGCACCCGCTGATGCTTACTTCATGGACCGCAATGCTTTGGGGCAACACGCTGATAGGACAAGCAGTGTGCGACCAATTGGACTTTCTTTTATATTCAAGCTCCTTTGAGCTGGTGGGGCTGACGAGCCCGGGTTATGCACCTGCGTGCCACGAGTGGTACCGGACCTGAGGATGTTTTTTGGCAGCCTACGCAGCACCCCTACATTTATGCCTATTCCCTGCTGACGAGAGGTAACAACCTCGAAACACGTGTCCAGGGATGGAAAACGCGACAGTGATTGTTTGCTCAAGACCCTGGCAGAGGGGCACCCGCTGATGCTTACTTCATGGACCACAATGCTTTGGGGCAACACGCTGATAGGACAACCAGTGTGCGACCAATTGGACTTTCTTTTATATTCAACCTCCCTTGAGCTGGTGGGGCTGATGAGCCCGGGTTACGCACCTGCGTGCCACGAGTGGTACCGGACCTGAGGATATTTTTTGGCAGCCTATGCAGCACCCCTACATTTATGCCTATTCCCTGCTGACGAGAGGTAACAACCTCGAAACACGTGTCCAGGGATGGCCAACGCGACAGTGAGTTTTTTGCTCAAGACCCTAGCAGAGGCGCACCCGCTGATGCTTACTTCATGGACCACAATGCTTTGGGGCAACACGCTGATAGGACAAGCAGTGTGCCACCAATTGGACTTTCTTTTATATTCAAGCTCCCTTGAGCTGGTGGGGCTGACGAGCCCGGGTTACGCACCTGCGTGCCACAAGTGGTACCGGACCTGAGGATATTTTTTGGCAGCCTACGCAGCACCCCTACATTTATGCCTATTCCCTGCTGACGAGAGGTAACAACCTCGAAACACGTGTCCAGGGATGGCCAACGCGACAGTGAGTTTTTTGCTCAAGACCCTGGCAGAGGCGCACCCGCTGATGCCTACTTCATGGACCACAATGCTTTGGGGCAACACGCTGATAGGACAAGCAGTGTGCCACCAATTGGACTTTTTTTTATATTCAAGCTCCCTTGAGCTGGTGGGGCTGACGAGCCCGGGTTACGCACCTGCGTGCCACGAATGGTACCGGACGTGAGGATATTTTTTGCCAGCCTACGCAGCACCCTTACATTTATACCTATTCCCTGCTGACGAGAGGTAACAACCTCGAAACACGTGTCCAGGGATGGCCAACGCGACAGTGATTTTTTGCTCAAGACCCTGGCAGAGGCGCACCCGCTGATGCTTACTTCATGGACCACAATGCTTTGGGGCAACACGCTGATAGGACAAGCAGTGTGCGACCAATTGGACTTTCTTTTATATTTAAGCTCCCTTGAGCTGGTGGGGCTGACGAGCCCGGGTTACGCACCTGCATGCCATGAGTGGTACCGGACCTGAGGATATTTTTTGGCAGCCTACGCAGCACCCCTACATTTATGCCTATTCCCTGCTGACGAGAGGTAACAACCTCAAAACACGTGTCCAGTGATGGCCAACGCGACAGTGATTTTTTGCTCAAGACCCTGGCAGAGGCGCACCCGCTGATGCTTACTTTATGGACCACAATGCTTTGGGGCAACACGCTGATAGGACAAGCAGTGTGCGACCAATTGGACTTTCTTTTATATTCAAGCTCCCTTGAGCTGGTGGGGCTGACGAGCCCGGGTTACGCACCTGCGTGCCACGAGTGGTACCGGACCTGAGGATATTTTTTGGCAGCCTACGCAGCACCCCTACATTTATGCCTATTCCCTGCTGACGAGAGGTAACAACCTCGAAACACGTGTCCAGGGATGGCCAACGCGACAGTGATTTTTTGCTCAAGACCCTAGCAGAGACGCACCCGCTGATGCTTACTTCATGGACCACAATGCTTTGGGGCAACACACTGATAGGACAAGCAGTGTGCGATTACAGCGATAGGGACTACACACTGATACTGCCTCTGTAAGTTGTTTTTTGTGGTAGGTGTTGCAAGGGGGGTTGGAAGTTAGGGGAGTTAACAGCGGAAACTGGATAATACTGGTAACCGACCACCCGGGTTGGGTGAGCACTGTGACATCTTTAAAATATGTACGACCTGACACGCCGCCCGACCCCCGGGTTGTGGGCTGAATGGCTGTGTACAATATTTCTGTCTACTGTAGGCTTGATGGTGTCGTAGGTGTATTGGTTGACCTGTTTTGAAGTCTTGTCTCTAATTCCGCAATAAAAATCTGTTTAAAACAAAAAAAAAAAAAATAGGACAAGCAGTGTGCGACCAATTGGACTTTCTTTTATATTCAAGCTCCCTTGAGCTGGTGGGGCTGACGAGCCCGGGTTACGCACCTGCGTGCCACGAGTGGTACCGGACCTGAGGATATTTTTTGGCAGCCTACGCAGCACCCCTACATTTATGCCTATTCCCTGCTGACGAGAGGTAACAACCTCGAAACACGTGTCCAGGGATGGCCAACGTGACAGTGATTTTTTGCTCAAGACCCTGGCAGAGGCGCACCCGATGATGCTTACTTCATGGACCGCAATGCTTTGGGGAAACACGCTGATAGGACAAGCAGTGTGCGACCAATTGGACTTTCTTTTATATTCAAGCTCCTTTGAGTTGGTGGGGCTGACGAGCCCGGATTACGCACCTGCGTGCCACGAGTGGTACCGGACCTGAGGATGTTTTTTGGCAGCCTACGCAGCACCCCTACATTTATGCCTATTCCCTGCTGACGAGAGGTAACAACCTCGAAACACGTGTCCAGGGATGGCCAACGCGACAGTGATTTTTTGCTCAAGACCCTGGCAGAGGCGCACCCGCTGATGCTTACTTCATGGACCACAATTCTTTGGGGCAACACGCTGATAGGACAAGCAGTGTGCGACCAAATGGACTTTCTTTTATATTCAAGCTCCCTTGAGCTGGTGGGGCTGACGAGCCCGGGTTACGCACCTGCGTGCCACGAGTGGTACCGGACCTGAAGATATTTTTTGGCAGCCTACGCAGCACCCCTACATTTATGCCTATTCCCTGCTGACGAGAGGTAACAACCTCGAAACACGTGTCCAGGGATGGCCAACGCGACAGTGATTTTTTGCTCAAGACCCTGGCAGAGGCGCACCCGCTGATGCTTACTTCATGGACCACAATGCTTTGGGGCAACACGCTGATAGGACAAGCAGTGTGCGACCAATTGGACTTTCTTTTATATTCAAGCTCCCTTGAGCTGGTGGGGCTGACGAGCCCGGGTTACGCACCTGCGTGCCACGAGTGGTACCGGACCTGAGGATATTTTTTGGCAGCCTACGCAGCACCCCTACATTTATGCCTATTCCTGGCTGACGAGAGGTAACAACCTCGAAACACGTGTCCAGGGATGGCCAACGCGACAGTGATTTTTTGCTCAAGACCCTGGCAGAGGCGCACCCGCTGATGCTTACTTCATGGACCACAATGCTTTGGGGCAACACGCTGATAGGACAAGCAGTGTGCGACCAATTGGATTTTCTTTTATATTCAAGCTCCCTTGAGCTGGTGGGGCTGACGAGCCCGGGTTACGCACCTGCGTGCCACGAGTGGTACCGGACCTGAGGATATTTTTTGGCAGCCTACGCAGCACCCCTACATTTATGCCTATTCCCTGCTGACGAGAGGTAACAACCTCAAAACACGTGTCCAGGGATGGCCAACGCGACAGTGATTTCTTGCTCAAGACCCTGGCAGAGGCGCACCCGCTGATGCTTACTTCATGGACCACAATGCTTTGGGGCAACACGCTGATAGGACAAGCAGTGTGCGACCAATTGGACTTTCTTTTATATTCAAGCTCCCTTGAGCTGGTGGGGCGGACGAGCCCGGGTTACGCACCTGCGTGCCACGAGTGGTACCGGACCTGAGGATATTGTTTGACAGCCTACGCAGCACCCCTACATTTATGCCTATTCCTGGCTGACGAGAGGTAACAACCTCGAAACACGTGTCCAGGGATGGCCAACGCGACAGTGATTTTTTGCTCAAGACCCTGGCAGAGGCGCACCCGCTGATGCTTACTTCATGGACCACAATGCTTTTGGGCAACACGCTGATAGGACAAGCAGTGTGCGACCAATTGGACTTTCTTTTATATTCAAGCTCCCTTGAGCTGGTGGGGCTGATGAGCCCGGGTTACGCACCTGCGTGCCACGAGTGGTACTGGACCTGAGGATATTTTTTGGCAGCCTACGCAGCTCCCCTACATTTATGCCTATTCCCTGCTGACGAGAGGTAACAACCTCGAAACACGTGTCCAGGGATGGCCAACGCGACAGTGATTTTTTGCTCAAGACCCTGGCAGAGGCGCACCCGCTGATGCTTACTTCATGGACCACAATGCTTTGGGGCAACACGCTGATAGGACAAGCAGTGTGCGACCAATTGGACTTTCTTTTATATTCAAGCTCCCTTGAGCTGGTGGGGCTGACGAGCCCGGGCTATGCACCTGCGTGCCACGAGTGGCACCGGACCTGAGGATATTTTTTGGCAGCCTACGCAGCACTCCTACATTTATGCCTATTCCTTGATGACGAGAGGTAACAACCTCGAAACACGTGTCCAGGGATGGCCAACGCGACAGTGATTTTTTGCTCAAGACCCTGGCAGAGGAGAACCCGCTGATGCTTACTTCATGGACCACAATGCTTTGGGGCAACAAGCTGATAGGACAAGCAGTGTGCGACCAGTTGGACTTTCTTTTATATTCAAGCTCCCTTGAGCTGGTGGGGCTGACGAGCCCGGGTTACGCACCTGCGTGCCACGAGTGGTACCGGACCTGAGGATATTTTTTGGCAGCCTACGCAGCACTCCTACATTTATGCCTATTCCCTGCTGACGAGAGGTAACAACCTCGAAACACGTGTCCAGGGATGGCCAACGCGACTGGTTTTTTGCTCAAGACCCTGGCAGAGGCGCACCTGCTGATGCTTACTTCATGGATCAAAATGCTTTGGGGCAACACGCTGATAGGACAAGCAGTGTGCGAAAAATTGGACTTTCTTTCATATTCAAGATCCCTTGAGCTGGTGGGGCTGATGAGCCCGGGTTACGCACCTGCGTGCTACGAGTGGTACCGGACCTGAGGATATTTTTTGGCAGCCTACGCAGCACCCCTACATTTATGCCTATTCCCTTCTGACGAGAGGTAACAACATCGAAACACGTGTCCAGGGATGGCCAACGCGACAGTGATTTTTTGCTCAAGACCCTGGCAGAGGCGCACCCGCTGATGCTTACTTCATGGACCACAATGCTTTGGGGCAACACGCTGATAGGACAAGCAGTGTACGACCAATTGGACTTTCTTTTATATTCAAGCTCCCTTGAGCGGTGGGGCTGACGAGCCCGGGTTACGCACCTGCGTGCCACGAGTGGTACCGGACCTGAGGATATTTTTTGGCAGCCTACGCAGCACGACTACATTTATGCCTATTCCCCGCTGACGAGAGGTAACAACCTCGAAACACGTGTCCAGGGATGGCCAACGCGACAGTGATTTTTTGCTCAAGACCCTGGCAGAGGCGCACCCGCTGATGCTTACTTCATGGACCGCAATGCTTTGGGGCAACACGCTGATAGGACAAGCAGTGTGCGACCAATTGGACTTTCTTTTATATTCAAGCTCCTTTGAGCTGGTGGGACTGACGAGCCCGGGTTATGCACCTGCGTGCCACGAGTGGTACCGGACCTGAGGATGTTTTTTGGCAGCCTACGCAGCACCCCTACATTTATGCCTATTCCCTGCTGACGAGAGGTAACAACCTCGAAACACGTGTCCAGGGATGGCCAACGTGATAGTGATTGTTTGCTCAAGACCCTGGCAGAGGGGCACCCGCTGATGCTTACTTCATGGACCACAATGATTTGGGGCAACACGCTGATAGGACAACCAGTGTGCGACCAATTGGACTTTCTTTTATATTCAACCTCCCTTGAGCTGGTGGGGCTGATGAGCCCGGGTTACGCACCTGCGTGCCACGAGTGGTACCGGACCTGAGGATATTTTTTGGCAGCCTATGCAGCACCCCTACATTTATGCCTATTCCCTGCTGACGAGAGGTAACAACCTCGAAACACGTGTCCAGGGATGGCCAACGCGACAGTGAGTTTTTTGCTCAAGACCCTAGCAGAGGCGCACCCGCTGATGCTTACTTCATGGACCACAATGCTTTGGGGCAACACGCTGATAGGACAAGCAGTGTGCCACCAATTGGACTTTCTTTTATATTCAAGCTCCCTTGAGCTGGTGGGGCTGACGAGCCCGGGTTACGCACCTGCGTGCCACAAGTGGTACCGGACCTGAGGATATTTTTTGGCAGCCTACGCAGCACCCCTACATTTATGCCTATTCCCTGCTGACGAGAGGTAACAACCTCGAAACACGTGTCCAGGGATGGCCAACGCGACAGTGAGTTTTTTGCTCAAGACCCTGGCAGAGGCGCACCCGCTGATGCCTACTTCATGGACCACAATGCTTTGGGGCAACACGCTGATAGGACAAGCAGTGTGCCACCAATTGGACTTTCTTTTATATTCAAGCTCCCTTGAGCTGGTGGGGCTGATGAGCCCGGGTTACGCACCTGCGTGCCACGAATGGTACCGGACATGAGGATGTTTTTTGGCAGCCTACGCAGCACCCCTACATTTATGCCTATTCCCTGCTGACGAGAGGTAACAACCTCGAAACACGTGTCCAGGGATGGCCAACGCGACAGTGATTTTTTGCTCAAGACCCTGGCAGAGGCGCACCCGCTGATGCTTACTTCATGGACCACAATTCTTTGGGGCAACACGCTGATAGGACAAGCAGTGTGCGACCAAATGGACTTTCTTTTATATTCAAGCTCCCTTGAGCTGGTGGGGCTGACGAGCCCGGGTTACGCACCTGCGTGCCACGAGTGGTACCGGACCTGAAGATATTTTTTGGCAGCCTACGCAGCACCCCTACATTTATGCCTATTCCCTGCTGACGAGAGGTAACAACCTCGAAACACGTGTCCAGGGATGGCCAACGCGACAGTGATTTTTTGCTCAAGACCCTGGCAGAGGCGCACCCGCTGATGCTTACTTCATGGACCACAATGCTTTGGGGCAACACGCTGATAGGACAAGCAGTGTGCGACCAATTGGACTTTCTTTTATATTCAAGCTCCCTTGAGCTGGTGGGGCTGACGAGCCCGGGTTACGCACCTGCGTGCCACGAGTGGTACCGGACCTGAGGATATTTTTTGGCAGCCTACGCAGCACCCCTACATTTATGCCTATTCCTGGCTGACGAGAGGTAACAACCTCGAAACACGTGTCCAGGGATGGCCAACGCGACAGTGATTTTTTGCTCAAGACCCTGGCAGAGGCGCACCCGCTGATGCTTACTTCATGGACCACAATGCTTTGGGGCAACACGCTGATAGGACAAGCAGTGTGCGACCAATTGGATTTTCTTTTATATTCAAGCTCCCTTGAGCTGGTGGGGCTGACGAGCCCGGGTTACGCACCTGCGTGCCACGAGTGGTACCGGACCTGAGGATATTTTTTGGCAGCCTACGCAGCACCCCTACATTTATGCCTATTCCCTGCTGACGAGAGGTAACAACCTCAAAACACGTGTCCAGGGATGGCCAACGCGACAGTGATTTCTTGCTCAAGACCCTGGCAGAGGCGCACCCGCTGATGCTTACTTCATGGACCACAATGCTTTGGGGCAACACGCTGATAGGACAAGCAGTGTGCGACCAATTGGACTTTCTTTTATATTCAAGCTCCCTTGAGCTGGTGGGGCGGACGAGCCCGGGTTACGCACCTGCGTGCCACGAGTGGTACCGGACCTGAGGATATTGTTTGACAGCCTACGCAGCACCCCTACATTTATGCCTATTCCTGGCTGACGAGAGGTAACAACCTCGAAACACGTGTCCAGGGATGGCCAACGCGACAGTGATTTTTTGCTCAAGACCCTGGCAGAGGCGCACCCGCTGATGCTTACTTCATGGACCACAATGCTTTTGGGCAACACGCTGATAGGACAAGCAGTGTGCGACCAATTGGACTTTCTTTTATATTCAAGCTCCCTTGAGCTGGTGGGGCTGACGAGCCCGGGTTACGCACCTGCGTGCCACGAGTGGTACTGGACCTGAGGATATTTTTTGGCAGCCTACGCAGCTCCCCTACATTTATGCCTATTCCCTGCTGACGAGAGGTAACAACCTCGAAACACGTGTCCAGGGATGGCCAACGCGACAGTGATTTTTTGCTCAAGACCCTGGCAGAGGCGCACCCGCTGATGCTTACTTCATGGACCACAATGCTTTGGGGCAACACGCTGATAGGACAAGCAGTGTGCGACCAATTGGACTTTCTTTTATATTCAAGCTCCCTTGAGCTGGTGGGGCTGACGAGCCCGGGCTATGCACCTGCGTGCCACGAGTGGCACCGGACCTGAGGATATTTTTTGGCAGCCTACGCAGCACTCCTACATTTATGCCTATTCCTTGATGACGAGAGGTAACAACCTCGAAACACGTGTCCAGGGATGGCCAACGCGACAGTGATTTTTTGCTCAAGACCCTGGCAGAGGAGAACCCGCTGATGCTTACTTCATGGACCACAATGCTTTGGGGCAACAAGCTGATAGGACAAGCAGTGTGCGACCAGTTGGACTTTCTTTTATATTCAAGCTCCCTTGAGCTGGTGGGGCTGACGAGCCCGGGTTACGCACCTGCGTGCCACGAGTGGTACCGGACCTGAGGATATTTTTTGGCAGCCTACGCAGCACTCCTACATTTATGCCTATTCCCTGCTGACGAGAGGTAACAACCTCGAAACACGTGTCCAGGGATGGCCAACGCGACTGGTTTTTTGCTCAAGACCCTGGCAGAGGCGCACCTGCTGATGCTTACTTCATGGATCAAAATGCTTTGGGGCAACACGCTGATAGGACAAGCAGTGTGCGAAAAATTGGACTTTCTTTCATATTCAAGATCCCTTGAGCTGGTGGGGCTGATGAGCCCGGGTTACGCACCTGCGTGCTACGAGTGGTACCGGACCTGAGGATATTTTTTGGCAGCCTACGCAGCACCCCTACATTTATGCCTATTCCCTTCTGACGAGAGGTAACAACATCGAAACACGTGTCCAGGGATGGCCAACGCGACAGTGATTTTTTGCTCAAGACCCTGGCAGAGGCGCACCCGCTGATGCTTACTTCATGGACCACAATGCTTTGGGGCAACACGCTGATAGGACAAGCAGTGTACGACCAATTGGACTTTCTTTTATATTCAAGCTCCCTTGAGCGGTGGGGCTGACGAGCCCGGGTTACGCACCTGCGTGCCACGAGTGGTACCGGACCTGAGGATATTTTTTGGCAGCCTACGCAGCACGACTACATTTATGCCTATTCCCTGCTGACGAGAGGTAACAACCTCGAAACACGTGTCCAGGGATGGCCAACGCGACAGTGATTTTTTGCTCAAGACCCTGGCAGAGGCGCACCCGCTGATGCTTACTTCATGGACCGCAATGCTTTGGGGCAACACGCTGATAGGACAAGCAGTGTGCGACCAATTGGACTTTCTTTTATATTCAAGCTCCTTTGAGCTGGTCGGACTGACGAGCCCGGGTTATGCACCTGCGTGCCACGAGTGGTACCGGACCTGAGGATGTTTTTTGGCAGCCTACGCAGCACCCCTACATTTATGCCTATTCCCTGCTGACGAGAGGTAACAACCTCGAAACACGTGTCCAGGGATGGCCAACGCGACAGTGATTGTTTGCTCAAGACCCTGGCAGAGGGGCACCCGCTGATGCTTACTTCATGGACCACAATGATTTGGGGCAACACGCTGATAGGACAACCAGTGTGCGACCAATTGGACTTTCTTTTATATTCAACCTCCCTTGAGCTGGTGGGGCTGATGAGCCCGGGTTACGCACCTGCGTGCCACGAGTGGTACCGGACCTGAGGATATTTTTTGGCAGCCTATGCAGCACCCCTACATTTATGCCTATTCCCTGCTGACGAGAGGTAACAACCTCGAAACACGTGTCCAGGGATGGCCAACGCGACAGTGAGTTTTTTGCTCAAGACCCTAGCAGAGGCGCACCCGCTGATGCTTACTTCATGGACCACAATGCTTTGGGGCAACACGCTGATAGGACAAGCAGTGTGCCACCAATTGGACTTTCTTTTATATTCAAGCTCCCTTGAGCTGGTGGGGCTGACGAGCCCGGGTTACGCACCTGCGTGCCACAAGTGGTACCGGACCTGAGGATATTTTTTGGCAGCCTACGCAGCACCCCTACATTTATGCCTATTCCCTGCTGACGAGAGGTAACAACCTCGAAACACGTGTCCAGGGATGGCCAACGCGACAGTGAGTTTTTTGCTCAAGACCCTGGCAGAGGCGCACCCGCTGATGCCTACTTCATGGACCACAATGCTTTGGGGCAACACGCTGATAGGACAAGCAGTGTGCCACCAATTGGACTTTCTTTTATATTCAAGCTCCCTTGAGCTGGTGGGGCTGATGAGCCCGGGTTACGCACCTGCGTGCCACGAATGGTACCGGACATGAGGATATTTTTTGCCAGCCTACGCAGCACCCTTACATTTATACCTATTCCCTGCTGACGAGAGGTAACAACCTCGAAACACGTATCCAGGGATGGCCAACGCGACAGTGATTTTTTGCTCAAGACCCTGGCAGAGGCGCACCCGCTGATGCTTACTTCATGGACCACAATGCTTTGGGGCAACACGCTGATAGGACAAGCAGTGTGCGACCAATTGGACTTTCTTTTATATTTAAGCTCCCTTCAGCTGGTGGGGCTGACGAGCCCGGGTTACGCACCTGCATGCCACGAGTGGTACCGGACCTGAGGATATTTTTTGGCAGCCTACGCAGCACCCCTACATTTATGCCTATTCCCTGCTGACGAGAGGTAAAAACCTCAAAACACGTGTCCAGTGATGGCCAACGCGACAGTGATTTTTTGCTCAAGACCCTGGCAGAGGCGCACCCGCTGATGCTTACTTTATGGACCACAATGCTTTGGGGCAACACGCTGATAGGACAAGCAGTGTGGGACCAATTGGACTTTCTTTTATATTCAAGCTCCCTTGAGCTGGTGGGGCTGACGAGCCCGGGTTACGCACCTGCGTGCCACGAGTGGTACCGGACCTGAGGATATTTTTTGGCAGCCTACGCAGCACCCCTACATTTATGCCTATTCCCTGCTGACGAGAGGTAACAACCTCGAAACACGTGTCCAGGGATGGCCAACGCGACAGTGATTTTTTGCTCAAGACCCTAGCAGAGACGCACCCGCTGATGCTTACTTCATGGACCACAATGCTTTGGGGCAACACACTGATAGGACAAGCAGTGTGCGATTACAGCGATAGGGACTACACACTGATACTGCCTCTGTAAGTTGTTTTTTGTGGTAGGTGTTGCAAGGGGGGTTGGAAGTTAGGGGAGTTAAAAGCGGAAACTGGATAATACTGGTAACCGACCACCCGGGTTGGGTGAGCACTGTGACATCTTTAAAATATGTACGACCTGACACGCCGCCCGACCCCCGGGTTGTGGGCTGAATGGCTGTGTACGATATTTCTGTCTACTGTAGGCTTGATGGTGTCGTAGGTGTATTGGTTGACCTGTTTTGAAGTCTTGTCTCTAATTCCGCAATAAAAATCTGTTTAAAAAAAAAAAAAAAAAAATAGGACAAGCAGTGTGCGACCAATTGGACTTTCTTTTATATTCAAGCTCCCTTGAGCTGGTGGGGCTGACGAGCCCGGGTTACGCACCTGCGTGCCACGAGTGGTACCGGACCTGAGGATATTTTTTGGCAGCCTACGCAGCACCCCTACATTTATGCCTATTCCCTGCTGACGAGAGGTAACAACCTCGAAACACGTGTCCAGGGATGGCCAACGCGACAGTGATTTTTTGCTCAAGACCCTGGCAGAGGCGCACCCGATGATGCTTACTTCATGGACCGCAATGCTTTGGGGAAACACGCTGATAGGACAAGCAGTGTGCGACCAATTGGACTTTCTTTTATATTCAAGCTCCTTTGAGTTGGTGGGGCTGACGAGCCCGGGTTACGCACCTGCGTGCCACGAGTGGTACCGGACCTGAGGATGTTTTTTGGCAGCCTACGCAGCACCCCTACATTTATGCCTATTCCCTGCTGACGAGAGGTAACAACCTCGAAACACGTGTCCAGGGATGGCCAACGCGACAGTGATTTTTTGCTCAAGACCCTGGCAGAGGCGCACCCGCTGATGCTTACTTCATGGACCACAATTCTTTGGGGCAACACGCTGATAGGACAAGCAGTGTGCGACCAATTGGACTTTCTTTTATATTCAAGCTCCCTTGAGCTGGTGGGGCTGACGAGCCCGGGTTACGCACCTGCGTGCCACGAGTGGTACCGGACCTGAGGATATTTTTTGGCAGCCTACGCAGCACCCCTACATTTATGCCTATTCCCTGCTGACGAGAGGTAACAACCTCGAAACACGTGTCCAGGGATGGCCAACGCGACAGTGAGTTTTTTGCTCAAGACCCTAGCAGAGGCGCACCCGCTGATGCTTACTTCATGGACCACAATGCTTTGGGGCAACACGCTGATAGGACAAGCAGTGTGCCACCAATTGGACTTTCTTTTATATTCAAGCTCCCTTGAGCTGGTGGGGCTGACGAGCCCGGGTTACGCACCTGCGTGCCACAAGTGGTACCGGACCTGAGGATATTTTTTGGCAGCCTACGCAGCACCCCTACATTTATGCCTATTCCCTGCTGACGAGAGGTAACAACCTCGAAACACGTGTCCAGGGATGGCCAACGTGACAGTGAGTTTTTTGCTCAAGACCCTGGCAGAGGCGCACCCGCTGATGCCTACTTCATGGACCACAATGCTTTGGGGCAACACGCTGATAGGACAAGCAGTGTGCCACCAATTGGACTTTCTTTTATATTCAAGCTCCCTTGAGCTGGTGGGGCTGATGAGCCCGGGTTACGCACCTGCGTGCCACGAATGGTACCGGACGTGAGGATATTTTTTGCCAGCCTACGCAGCACCCTTACATTTATACCTATTCCCTGCTGACGAGAGGTAACAACCTCGAAACACGTGTCCAGGGATGGCCAACGCGACAGTGATTTTTTGCTCAAGACCCTGGCAGAGGCGCACCCGCTGATGCTTACTTCATGGACCACAATGCTTTGGGGCAACACGCTGATAGGACAAGCAGTGTGCGACCAATTGGACTTTCTTTTATATTTAAGCTCCCTTGAGCTGGTGGGGCTGACGAGCCCGGGTTACGCACCTGCATGCCACGAGTGGTACCGGACCTGAGGATATTTTTTGGCAGCCTACGCAGCACCCCTACATTTATGCCTATTCCCTGCTGACGAGAGGTAACAACCTCAAAACACGTGTCCAGTGATGGCCAACGCGACAGTGATTTTTTGCTCAAGACCCTGGCAGAGGCGCACCCGATGATGCTTACTTTATGGACCACAATGCTTTGGGGCAACACGCTGATAGGACAAGCAGTGTGGGACCAATTGGACTTTCTTCTATATTCAAGCTCCCTTGAGCTGGTGGGGCTGACGAGCCCGGGTTACGCACCTGCGTGCCACGAGTGGTACCGGACCTGAGGATATTTTTTGGCAGCCTACGCAGCACCCCTACATTTATGCCTATTCCCTGCTGACGAGAGGTAACAACCTCAAAACACGTGTCCAGGGATGGCCAACGCGACAGTGATTTTTTGCTCAAGACCCTAGCAGAGACGCACCCGCTGATGCTTACTTCATGGACCACAATGCTTTGGGGCAACACACTGATAGGACAAGCAGTGTGCGATTACAGCGATAGGGACTACACACTGATACTGCCTCTGTAAGTTGTTTTTTGTGGTAGGTGTTGCAAGGGGGGTTGGAAGTTAGGGGAGTTAAAAGCGGAAACTGGATAATACTGGTAACCGACCACCCGGGTTGGGTGAGCACTGTGACATCTTTAAAATATGTACGACCTGACACGCCGCCCGACCCCCGGGTTGTGGGCTGAATGGCTGTGTACGATATTTCTGTCTACTGTAGGCTTGATGGTGTCGTAGGTGTATTGGTTGACCTGTTTTGAAGTCTTGTCTCTAATTCCGCAATAAAAATCTGTTTAAAAAAAAAAAAAAATAGGACAAGCAGTGTGCGACCAATTGGACTTTCTTTTATATTCAAGCTCCCTTGAGCTGGTGGGGCTGACGAGCCCGGGTTACGCACCTGCGTGCCACGAGTGGTACCGGACCTGAGGATATTTTTTGGCAGCCTACGCAGCACCCCTACATTTATGCCTATTCCCTGCTGACGAGAGGTAACAACCTCGAAACACGTGTCCAGGGATGGCCAACGCGACAGTGATTTTTTGCTCAAGACCCTGGCAGAGGCGCACCCGATGATGCTTACTTCATGGACCGCAATGCTTTGGGGAAACACGCTGATAGGACAAGCAGTGTGCGACCAATTGGACTTTCTTTTATATTCAAGCTCCTTTGAGTTGGTGGGGCTGACGAGCCCGGGTTACGCACCTGCGTGCCACGAGTGGTACCGGACCTGAGGATGTTTTTTGGCAGCCTACGCAGCACCCCTACATTTATGCCTATTCCCTGCTGACGAGAGGTAACAACCTCGAAACACGTGTCCAGGGATGGCCAACGCGACAGTGATTTTTTGCTCAAGACCCTGGCAGAGGCGCACCCGCTGATGCTTACTTCATGGACCACAATTCTTTGGGGCAACACGCTGATAGGACAAGCAGTGTGCGACCAATTGGACTTTCTTTTATATTCAAGCTCCCTTGAGCTGGTGGGGCTGACGAGCCCGGGTTACGCACCTGCGTGCCACGAGTGGTACCGGACCTGAGGATATTTTTTTGGAGCCTACGCAGCACCCTTACATTTATGCCTATTCCCTGCTGACGAGAGGTAACAACCTCGAAACACGTGTCCAGGGATGGCCAACGCGACAGTGATTTTTTGCTCAAGACCCTGGCAGAGGCGCACCCGCTGATGCTTACTTCATGGACCACAATGCTTTGGGGCAACACGCTGATAGGACAAGCAGTGTGCGACCAATTGGACTTTCTTTTATATTCAAGCTCCCTTGAGCTGGTGGGGCTGACGAGCCCGGGTTACGCACCTGCGTGCCACGAGTGGTACCGGACCTGAGGATATTTTTTGGCAGCCTACGCAGCACCCCTACATTTATGCCTATTCCTGGCTGACGAGAGGTAACAACCTCGAAACACGTGTCCAGGGATGGCCAACGCGACAGTGATTTTTTGCTCAAGACCCTGGCAGAGGCGCACCCGCTGATGCTTACTTCATGGACCACAATGCTTTGGGGCAACACGCTGATAGGACAAGCAGTGTGCGACCAATTGGACTTTCTTTTATATTCAAGCTCCCTTGAGCTGGTGGGGCTGACGAGCCCGGGTTACGCACCTGCGTGCCACGAGTGGTACCGGACCTGAGGATATTTTTTGGCAGCCTACGCAGCACCCCTACATTTATGCCTATTCCCTGCTGACGAGAGGTAACAACCTCGAAACACGTGTCCAGGGATGGCCAACGCGACAGTGATTTTTTGCTCAAGACCCTAGCAGAGACGCACCCGCTGATGCTTACTTCATGGACCACAATGCTTTGGGGCAACACACTGATAGGACAAGCAGTGTGCGATTACAGCGATAGGGACTACACACTGATACTGCCTCTGTAAGTTGTTTTTTGTGGTAGGTGTTGCAAGGGGGGTTGGAAGTTAGGGGAGTTAAAAGCGGAAACTGGATAATACTGGTAACCGACCACCCGGGTTGGGTGAGCACTGTGACATCTTTAAAATATGTACGACCTGACACGCCGCCCGACCCCCGGGTTGTGGGCTGAATGGCTGTGTACGATATTTCTGTCTACTGTAGGCTTGATGGTGTCGTAGGTGTATTGGTTGACCTGTTTTGAAGTCTTGTCTCTAATTCCGCAATAAAAATCTGTTTAAAAAAAAAAAAAAAAAAAATAGGACAAGCAGTGTGCGACCAATTGGACTTTCTTTTATATTCAAGCTCCCTTGAGCTGGTGGGGCTGACGAGCCCGGGTTACGCACCTGCGTGCCACGAGTGGTACCGGACCTGAGGATATTTTTTGGCAGCCTACGCAGCACCCCTACATTTATGCCTATTCCCTGCTGACGAGAGGTAACAACATCGAAACACGTGTCCAGGGATGGCCAACGCGACAGTGATTTTTTGCTCAAGACCCTGGCAGAGGCGCACCTGCTGATGCTTACTTCATGGACCACAATGCTTTGGGGCAACACGCTGATAGGACAAGCAGTGTGCGAAAAATTGGACTTTCTTTTATATTCAAGCTCCCTTGAGCTGGTGGGGCTGATGAGCCCGGGTTACGCACCTGCGTGCTACGAGTGGTACCGGACCTGAGGATATTTTTTGACAGCCTACGCAGCACCCCTACATTTATGCCTATTCCCTGCTGACGAGAGGTAACAACGTCGAAACACGTTTCCAGGGATGGCCAACGCGACAGTGATTTTTTGCTCAAGACCCTGGCAGAGGAGAACCCGCTGATGCTTACTTCATGGACCACAATGCTTTGGGGCAACAAGCTGATAGGACAAGCAGTGTGCGACCAATTGGACTTTCTTTTATATTCAAGCTCCCTTGAGCTGGTGGGGCTGACGAGCCCGGGTTACGCACCTGCGTGCCACGAGTGGTACCGGACCTGAGGATATTTTTTGGCAGCCTACGCAGCACCCCTACATTTATGCCTATTCCCTGCTGACGAGAGGTAACAACCTCGAAACACGTGTCCAGGGATGGCCAACGCGACAGTGATTTTTTGCTCAAGACCCTGGCAGAGGCGCAACCGATGATGCTTACTTCATGGACCGCAATGCTTTGGGGAAACACGCTGATAGGACAAGCAGTGTGCGACCAATTGGACTTTCTTTTATATTCAAGCTCCTTTGAGTTGGTGGGGCTGACGAGCCCGGGTTACGCTTCTGCGTGCCACGAGTGATACCGGACCTGAGGATGTTTTTTGGCAGCCTACGCAGCACCCCTACATTTATGCCTATTCCCTGCTGACGAGAGGTAACAACCTCGAAACACGTGTCCAGGGATGGCCAACGCGACAGTGATTTTTTGCTCAAGACCCTGGCAGAGGCGCACCCGCTGATGCTTACTTCATGGACCACAATTCTTTGGGGCAACACGCTGATAGGACAAGCAGTGTGCGACCAATTGGACTTTCTTTTATATTCAAGCTCCCTTGAGCTGGTGGGGCTGACGAGCCCGGGTTACGCACCTGCGTGCCACGAGTGGTACCGGACCTGAGGATATTTTTTGGCAGCCTACGCAGCACCCCTACATTTATGCCTATTCCCTGCTGACGAGAGGTAACAACCTCGAAACACGTGTCCAGGGATGGCCAACGCGACAGTGATTTTTTGCTCAAGACCCTGGCAGAGGCGCACCCGCTGATGCTTACTTCATGGACCACAATGCTTTGGGGCAACACGCTGATAGGACAAGCAGTGTGCGACCAATTGGACTTTCTTTTATATTCAAGCTCCCTTGAGCTGGTGGGGCTGACGAGCCCGGGTTACGCACCTGCGTGCCACGAGTGGTACCGGACCTGAGGATATTTTTTGGCAGCCTACGCAGCACCCCTACATTTATGCCTATTCCTGGCTGACGAGAGGTAACAACCTCGAAACACGTGTCCAGGGATGGCTGTTGGAAATGGGATCTCTGGCTGGCCAAGGCTTTCGCCAAAGTCAGTCAGAGACCACCACACCCAAGTCAGGGCAAGGGAGTTACACGCCAAGATAACCCCTACTCACCCTCTAGGTAACGTGGCGCGAGCAGCAAGGCTAAACTTGGAGGCGATGTAAGTTAAGTATTTGCGCATGCACCCCAGCAACAACAACCAAAGGCCCACCACAAAGGAAACTCCACACAAGGTTATATAAAAATAGCCTTTGTATTACACCAAAACACATTAGATAAAACACACACTTTACAATGTGCCAGAGGCACGGGCAGAATTTACAAGGGATTATTTACAAGACAGGGCCACCTGGACCACTGTCAGGAATCAGAAGTAGCACTTTCAGAAATAGCACTTAGTACATAGAATATAGCACAAAATAGCACACAACCAGTAATCACTGGTAACAGGACCTCACTAGCACCACCTGTACTAGGGAGAAAACAACCACCTATGTATCACAATACCTGTAGGGGTGTAAGCACATAACACATGATGCAATGCATAACATTCATTCAGAGGTGTAAAGAGGAAAACACATGATGCATCAACAATACATTCAGAGGTGTAACAATAAAACACAGTTGCGCAAAACTCACAAGTCACCACCTGTGACTGTCCCTGTGTCCCAATGTCAGGGCCTAAACGTGGCAGTTGCCCACAAAGTGCTGGGCAACTGGTGCAGGGAAAGTTAGGGCACTGTGGAGCCTCTCTGGCTCAAGAACCACCACTGTGGCACTGCGGAGCCTCTCTGGGCTCAGAAGTAAATCAAAATGCCCTCCTAGAGCCTCTCTGGACTCTTGCAAATGTGGCACCACCGTTGGAGTCCCCCCTCTGGGGACTCGAAATCAATGAAGGCCCCTTGAGCCCCTCTCAGGGCTCTAAACACGACTGTGGCACCTTTGAGCCTCGCTGGGCTCTAAACAAATAAAGGTGATGCCCCCTGAGCCTCTCAGGGCTATTAACATCAAGCAATGCCCCCAAGAGCCTCGGGGCTCTAAGAACACTTGCCCCTTCGTTGGAGTCCCACTCGGGGGACTCTAGAGACACCAATGCCCCCTTTGCCGGTGGAGCCTCGCAGGCTCGAAAGAAGATGTGGGCGGGAGCCTCTCTGGGCTCTGCACAAATGGGGCGCCGTGAGCCTCGCACTGGAGGGGAGGGGCGGGCACCGTCAATGTGCCCCGACGCCCCCCTCTCCCTGAGCAGTCACTCACCGGCTTCTGCAGATGCTCCCTCGGTCTGGGGAGTAGCGCGTCTCCTCTGCCCGGCGGCTCTTCTTCTCCCCGGGGCTCCGGCAGGCAGCAGCTTCCGCCTGCCTCTCTCCTGCCCCCGGCCTGCCTGACTTCCGGGTCGCGGCTGCGGGGGCGGGACTTCCGGTCGGCCCGCTCTCCGATTGGCCGGCCGGCGAGAACACTTCCGGGTCGCACTTGGCAGCGGCCCGGCAACGTTTTTAAACACCCCGGGCTGCGGCGGTGAATCTCGAGGGGCAATGCCGGGTGGGCACCGGCCTTAATTACCATAAAGCGCGGTGGGCACGCGCTCGATTATTCAAAACCAGCGAGGTGGGCACTCGCTTTACAAGGTCGATAAGGCGCTCCCAAGCGCCAGGGGGCAATCACAGCGCTCCCAAGCGCTACAATTCCAAATAAAGCGCTCTCACAGCGCTAGAGGCCAATAAAGCGCTCCCTCAGCGCTAGGACCAAAAGAAAGCGCTTTCAAGCGCTAGGGCCCCAAGTAAAGCGCTCCCAGGCGCTTAACAGAAGCAAAGTCCAGCAAAGTTCAGGGAAGTAGGCAGAGGGGCAAGGCTGGGCCCAGAGCCAGCTCACTGGGTCTCCAGGCAGGGAGACAGCCCAAGTGGCGGTCCTCTGGCCCAGCAGCAGCAACAGCCCCCTCAGGATCCTGGAAGAGAACAACATCTGTGGGGACACAGCCCCATTTTTATACAGTGCATTCCTTTGTTCAAGGGTGTAGAGTGGGGGCGGAACCAGTCGCAGCTGGTTCTTGAGTACTCTGTTTACCTCAACCACCCTCTCTATTCACTGGCAGGGCTTGGGTCATTAGACACACCACAGGGGGGCGGAGCCAGCATTGTGTGGGGAAAACCCAGCCCATCCAGGACACAGGTACACTCCTCCCACACATCACTCATGCTGATCTCCCACTCACCACCGGGCAGACCCATCCAGACTTCCTGGAGCCTGGCATGCCAGCCAGCTCCAGCCAATCACACGCCAGCACCCTCACAGCACACGTACAGCCATGTCTAGAAATGGCGCTTCGCTACTAGACACATACATGCTGCATACACCGTTGCGCAGCATTCACTCACACGAGTTCACACATACCAGACTCAAGCCTGTACACCCCACGCATCAGGAACTACCAGGGACACATACATTCCCCATGCATTCCTATGGGCGGGCAGGCCTAGCTCAGCACATGCACTCAGAGTGCGCACGCACTTTCCACTGGGACACAGTGAAAGTGCGCAGAATCCCAAAATCACCATCTCCAGGTCACCATTTCAAGCAAAAAGTCTAGGGGTGAACCTGCCCTAAGGGCCAAAGTCCAACATAACCCCCTTCCAGCCAAAACGCAGGGGAGACCAATCACCACCGTGATGGACTTCCCTGCTTGGGGCGATAGAACACGGACGCGGGCCCACAACTGCAGGGACACCCTCCTGTTCTATGCCACGGTGAACCCATGGGATTCCTTCTAAACACACTGTCTGGACCAACTGGGCTACCCCACTGGTACTCCCAAGTTGTCCGCGGCCAGGACCAGGCCCTGGGCCACCCAGGTGCCACTGGTCCATGCCAATTCGCAGAGCGGGGGGTAGTAACCCCTGGCATATAGGAGCCATTTTCCACTCTTCCTGTCTGCAAGACAGGACTAGACTGCCACTGGTACTCCAGCCTAGGGCCTACAACCTCAGGCGGACCAGGAGTCTCGGGGAAGGCTCTCCTCCCCCTACCTCTTCTCCTAGGGTTCCTCCTCCCTCTGCGAGGGGTACCCCTAGAACGCCATTCCAACCCAGGACTTATCCACTCAGGTTGCACCGGGGTCAGAGGTGGGCTCTCCCACCCTCTGCACCCCCTTCCAGAGGTCTGCCCTCTCCCACCTGGAGAAGTTCCTCTGGACGAAGAACCGGTCAGGACACTGGTTACAGTCGTCCTACCCTTCAGGTCAGGCTGATCCTGAACCTGGCCTCCCAACCTCTGGTCTAGAACCTTCGGTGGAACAATTGCCTGGCACTCCAGGACTTCTGGGGATTCACACGCAATCCCCCTGAGGCTAACAGATGTCACATCTGTTGCGTGACTGTCTGTCTGGCGCAGATCTCCCGCCCTCTGTCCACCTGACAGTGCGTGACGATCCCCCAGACCAGAAGTGGTGTTACCATGGTCACTACACGGGAACCTAGCCCAACTGGGTAGTCCCTGACCCACTGGTCCTTCCACTGGGGAACTCCCCCAATCACTCCTCACTCTGGACTCCTGTACCCTCCCTACCGGAGCGGTACTGCCAGACTCTAGAACCACAGGAGCTCTGGTTACAGACACTCCAGGTCCTCTACTCACTAGGAGATCCTCCTCAAGTGGACTAACAGGACAGCCTAGGTCCCCAACCTGGTGTTCCCTCAAGAAACCACCCAGGTTCTGAGACAGGGCTTCGGGCCTCTGGGGGCTCTCAGCCACCCACTGACTCCTGCTCCACTGAGCCAGGCAGTCAGCCCCTACACCCTTCTCACTAACCAGGGACCTAGCTGGGCTACACTGAGCCTCTTCCACCACGCTGGGCTGGACGATCCCTGACCCACTACTTTTGGAGTCACTCACCAATGACTCTACAGAACCTCTGGTCCCTTCCCAGCGGTCTGCTTCCTCTGCCAGCTCACATGGTTCAGACAATCCACACCCTAACAGGTGTTGGCGCAACCCTGGTGAACAACAACTGAGCAACTGCTCTCTGAGAAGCATATCGAACAATAGGTCCCAATCACATTTCGTGGGCTCCCGTACCCAATCACACAGGGCTCCACAACAGTCCTCCTCAAAGTCTTCCCAAGACTGATGAGACGGTTTCCTAAGGTTCCTAAACCTCAACCTATTCTCCTCCTCTGGGGAAACAGGAACCATACTCTGGGAACTGGGACTTTCTAGACTGAGATTTAAATAGCTGCCACCACTGGATCCAACCCTCCCTGGGGGATCCAGAAACTCAACACTGCGCGCAGGGGATAGTCTACCCTCCAGAGCTACTTTGCCTCTGGTGGCGGCCCTCTCAGCCTCCTCTATCCTGTCCTGCGCTAAGACCCTCTCGGTCTCCAGCTGTTGCTTCTTAACCTCCAGCTGTTGCCTTCTAATGCCCAGCTGTGCCATAGCCTGGGCATGCTCCAACCTGAGCTTTTCTAAAGCCAGCTGGTGCTCCCTTTCTCTCCTCCTATCTTCCAGCTCCTCTGGGGACAGGGAAAGGGATGAGGCGCTGCCTCCTAAACTGGACCCAGCAAGGGACTCCCTATCTATGGGGTCCTCACTATCTGCTGGCGTCCCTGTGCTATCATCTTCTTCCTCCTCAGACTCTTCAGGGCTCCCCTCTGACCCACCACCCTCATGGTGTGAGACCCGGGCCCTCTCCGCACTGTGCTCACGCTCCCAGTCATCCTTCTGCCATTGGATCAGGTTACCCCTAAGTTGGGACTGGGTGTCTGACTCATTCACTGCAATGTCTCTCTCTTCGCAAAACTCTCTCAGTTCATGCAAAAACAGACCCCAGACATTAAAAGCAGACTCCATCTTGGCAAGATGCTCACAGACACGTGCAACACAGGGGACTGAACAATCTGAAGTAAGAGGACACAATTCCAAAACTTCAACAATCTCCTTATCAAAGAGAACTCATACTCATGCGTCCAGGAAAACACACCATTCATCCACACACACCCTCCCCTCGGATCGGTAAGGCAGTTTCTACCACCCCTGACTTCTCAACCTGACCAAAAGCGACACAGGTACCAAACTCTGGAAGCAGGGCGGGGGACAAATGTACTGAACACAATCAAATGACACTCTTCAGGAGAAGAAAATAATGAAACTTCCAAAACAATAAAATCCCCTAAAAATGTGGTCATCTAAATGCAGAGCTTTGTGGTATGGCCAGTTACTACTAAGGTACAACGCAAACACAAATCCTTATCCCGCCGCTTGCCGCCAATGTTGGAAATGGGATCTCTGGCTGGCCAAGGCTTTCGCCAAAGTCAGTCAGAGACCACCACACCCAAGTCAGGGCAAGGGAGTTACACGCCAAGATAACCCCTACTCACCCTCTAGGTAACGTGGCGCGAGCAGCAAGGCTAAACTTGGAGGCGATGTAAGTTAAGTATTTGCGCATGCACCCCAGCAACAACAACCAAAGGCCCACCACAAAGGAAACTCCACACAAGGTTATATAAAAATAGCCTTTGTATTACACCAAAACACATTAGATAAAACACACACTTTACAATGTGCCAGAGGCACGGGCAGAATTTACAAGGGATTATTTACAAGACAGGGCCACCTGGACCACTGTCAGGAATCAGAAGTAGCACTTTCAGAAATAGCACTTAGTACATAGAATATAGCACAAAATAGCACACAACCAGTAATCACTGGTAACAGGACCTCACTAGCACCACCTGTACTAGGGAGAAAACAACCACCTATGTATCACAATACCTGTAGGGGTGTAAGCACATAACACATGATGCAATGCATAACATTCATTCAGAGGTGTAAAGAGGAAAACACATGATGCATCAACAATACATTCAGAGGTGTAACAATAAAACACAGTTGCGCAAAACTCACAAGTCACCACCTGTGACTGTCCCTGTGTCCCAATGTCAGGGCCTAAACGTGGCAGTTGCCCACAAAGTGCTGGGCAACTGGTGCAGGGAAAGTTAGGGCACTGTGGAGCCTCTCTGGCTCAAGAACCACCACTGTGGCACTGCGGAGCCTCTCTGGGCTCAGAAGTAAATCAAAATGCCCTCCTAGAGCCTCTCTGGACTCTTGCAAATGTGGCACCACCGTTGGAGTCCCCCCTCTGGGGACTCGAAATCAATGAAGGCCCCTTGAGCCCCTCTCAGGGCTCTAAACACGACTGTGGCACCTTTGAGCCTCGCTGGGCTCTAAACAAATAAAGGTGATGCCCCCTGAGCCTCTCAGGGCTATTAACATCAAGCAATGCCCCCAAGAGCCTCGGGGCTCTAAGAACACTTGCCCCTTCGTTGGAGTCCCACTCGGGGGACTCTAGAGACACCAATGCCCCCTTTGCCGGTGGAGCCTCGCAGGCTCGAAAGAAGATGTGGGCGGGAGCCTCTCTGGGCTCTGCACAAATGGGGCGCCGTGAGCCTCGCACTGGAGGGGAGGGGCGGGCACCGTCAATGTGCCCCGACGCCCCCCTCTCCCTGAGCAGTCACTCACCGGCTTCTGCAGATGCTCCCTCGGTCTGGGGAGTAGCGCGTCTCCTCTGCCCGGCGGCTCTTCTTCTCCCCGGGGCTCCGGCAGGCAGCAGCTTCCGCCTGCCTCTCTCCTGCCCCCGGCCTGCCTGACTTCCGGGTCGCGGCTGCGGGGGCGGGACTTCCGGTCGGCCCGCTCTCCGATTGGCCGGCCGGCGAGAACACTTCCGGGTCGCACTTGGCAGCGGCCCGGCAACGTTTTTAAACACCCCGGGCTGCGGCGGTGAATCTCGAGGGGCAATGCCGGGTGGGCACCGGCCTTAATTACCATAAAGCGCGGTGGGCACGCGCTCGATTATTCAAAACCAGCGAGGTGGGCACTCGCTTTACAAGGTCGATAAGGCGCTCCCAAGCGCCAGGGGGCAATCACAGCGCTCCCAAGCGCTACAATTCCAAATAAAGCGCTCTCACAGCGCTAGAGGCCAATAAAGCGCTCCCTCAGCGCTAGGACCAAAAGAAAGCGCTTTCAAGCGCTAGGGCCCCAAGTAAAGCGCTCCCAGGCGCTTAACAGAAGCAAAGTCCAGCAAAGTTCAGGGAAGTAGGCAGAGGGGCAAGGCTGGGCCCAGAGCCAGCTCACTGGGTCTCCAGGCAGGGAGACAGCCCAAGTGGCGGTCCTCTGGCCCAGCAGCAGCAACAGCCCCCTCAGGATCCTGGAAGAGAACAACATCTGTGGGGACACAGCCCCATTTTTATACAGTGCATTCCTTTGTTCAAGGGTGTAGAGTGGGGGCGGAACCAGTCGCAGCTGGTTCTTGAGTACTCTGTTTACCTCAACCACCCTCTCTATTCACTGGCAGGGCTTGGGTCATTAGACACACCACAGGGGGGCGGAGCCAGCATTGTGTGGGGAAAACCCAGCCCATCCAGGACACAGGTACACTCCTCCCACACATCACTCATGCTGATCTCCCACTCACCACCGGGCAGACCCATCCAGACTTCCTGGAGCCTGGCATGCCAGCCAGCTCCAGCCAATCACACGCCAGCACCCTCACAGCACACGTACAGCCATGTCTAGAAATGGCGCTTCGCTACTAGACACATACATGCTGCATACACCGTTGCGCAGCATTCACTCACACGAGTTCACACATACCAGACTCAAGCCTGTACACCCCACGCATCAGGAACTACCAGGGACACATACATTCCCCATGCATTCCTATGGGCGGGCAGGCCTAGCTCAGCACATGCACTCAGAGTGCGCACGCACTTTCCACTGGGACACAGTGAAAGTGCGCAGAATCCCAAAATCACCATCTCCAGGTCACCATTTCAAGCAAAAAGTCTAGGGGTGAACCTGCCCTAAGGGCCAAAGTCCAACAATGGCCAACGCGACAGTGATTTTTTGCTCAAAACCCTGGCAGAGGCGCACCCGCTGATGCTTACTTCATGGACCACAATGCTTTGGGGCAACACGCTGATAGGACAAGCAGTGTGCGACCAATTGGACTTTCTTTTATATTCAAGCTCCCTTGAGCTGGTGGGGCTGACGAGCCCGGGTTACGCACCTGCGTGCCACGAGTGGTACCGGACCTGAGGATATTTTTTGGCAGCCTACGCAGCACCCCTACATTTATGCCTATTCCCTGCTGACGAGAGGTAACAACCTCAAAACACGTGTCCAGGGATGGCCAACGCGACAGTGATTTTTTGCTCAAGACCCTGGCAGAGGCGCACCCGCTGATGCTTACTTCATGGACCACAATGCTTTGGGGCAACACGCTGATAGGACAAGCAGTGTGCGACCAATTGGACTTTCTTTTATATTCAAGCTCCCTTGAGCTGGTGGGGCTGACGAGCCCGGGCTACGCACCTGCGTGCCACGAGTGGAACCGGACCGGAGGATATTTTTTGGCAGCCTACGCAGCACTCCTACATTTATGCCTATTCCTTGATGACGAGAGGTAACAACCTCGAAACACGTGTCCAGGGATGGCCAACGCGACAGTGATTTTTTGCTCAAGACCCTGGCAGAGGAGAACCCGCTGATGCTTACTTCATGGACCACAATGCTTTGGGGCAACAAGCTGATAGGACAAGCAGTGTGCGACCAATTGGACTTTCTTTTATATTCAAGCTCCCTTGAGCTGGTGGGGCTGACGAGCCCGGGTTACGCACCTGCGTGCCACGAGTGGTACCGGACCTGAGGATATTTTTTGGCAGCCTACGCAGCACCCCTACATTTAGGCCTATTCCCTGCTGACGAGAGGTAACAACATCGAAACACGTGTCCAGGGATGGCCAACGCGACAGTGATTTTTTGCTCAAGACCCTGGCAGAGGCGCACCTGCTGATGCTTACTTCATGGACCACAATGCTTTGGGGCAACACGCTGATAGGACAAGCAGTGTGCGAAAAATTGGACTTTCTTTTATATTCAAGCTCCCTTGAGCTGGTGGGGCTGATGAGCCCGGGTTACGCACCTGCGTGCTACAAGTGGTACCGGACCTGAGGATATTTTTTGGCAGCCTACGCAGCACCCCTACATTTATGCCTATTCCCTGCTGACGAGAGGTAACAACGTCGAAACACGTTTCCAGGGATGGCCAACGCGACAGTGATTTTTTGCTCAAGACCCTGGCAGAGGAGAACCCGCTGATGCTTACTTCATGGACCACAATGCTTTGGGGCAACAAGCTGATAGGACAAGCAGTGTGCGACCAATTGGACTTCCTTTTATATTCAAGCTCCCTTGAGCTGGTGGGGCTGACGAGCCCGGGTTTCGCACCTGTGTGCCACGAGTGGTACCGGACCTGAGGATATTTTTTGGCAGCCTACGCAGCACCCCTACATTTATGCCTATTCCCTGCTGACGAGAGGTAACAACCTCGAAACACGTGTCCAGGGATGGCCAACGCGACAGTGATTTTTTGCTCAAGACCCTGGCAGAGGCGCACCTGCTGATGCTTACTTCATGGACCACAATGCTTTGGGGCAACACGCTGATAGGACAAGCAGTGTGCGAAAAATTGGACTTTCTTTTATATTCAAGCTCCCTTGAGCTGGTGGGGCTGATGAGCCCGGGTTACGCACCTGCGTGCTACGAGTGGTACCGGACCTGAGGATATTTTTTGGCAGCCTACGCAGCACCCCTACATTTATGCCTATTCCCTGCTGACGAGAGGTAACAACGTCGAAACACGTTTCCAGGGATGGCCAACGCGACAGTGATTTTTTGCTCGAGACCCTGGCAGAGGAGAACCCGCTGATGCTTACTTCATGGACCACAATGCTTTGGGGCAACAAGCTGATAGGACAAGCAGTGTGCGACCAATTGGACTTTCTTTTATATTCAAGCTCCCTTGAGCAGGTGGGGCTGACGAGCCCGGGTTACGCACCTGTGTGCCACGAGTGGTACCGGACCTGAGGATATTTTTTGGCAGCCTACGCAGCACCCCTACATTTATGCCTATTCCCTGCTGACGAGAGGTAACAACCTCGAAACACGTGTCCAGGGATGGCCAACGCGACAGTGATTTTTTGCTCAAGACCCTGGCAGAGGCGCACCTGCTGATGCTTACTTCATGGACCACAATGCTTTGGGGCAACACGCTGATAGGACAAGCAGTGTGCGAAAAATTGGACTTTCTTTTATATTCAAGCTCCCTTGAGCTGGTGGGGCTGATGAGCCCGGGTTACGCACCTGCGTGCTACGAGTGGTACCGGACCTGAGGATATTTTTTGGCAGCCTACGCAGCACCCCTACATTTATGCCTATTCCCTGCTGACGAGAGGTAACAACGTCGAAACACGTTTCCAGGGATGGCCAACGCGACAGTGATTTTTTTCTCAAGACCCTGGCAGAGGCGCACCCGCTGATGCTTACTTCATGGACCACAATGCTTTGGGGCATCACGCTGATAGGACAAGCAGTGTGCGACCAATTGGACTTTCTTTTATATTCAAGCTCCCTTGAGCTGGTGGGGCTGACGAGCCCGGGTTACGCACCTGCGTGCCACGAGTGGTACCGGACCTGAGGATATTTTTTGGCAGCCTACGGAGCACCCCTACATTTATGCCTATTCCCTGCTGACGAGAGGTAACAACCTCGAAACACGTGTCCAGGTATGGCCAACGCGACAGTGATTTTTTGCTCAAGACCCTGGCAGAGGCGCACCCGCTGATGCTTACTTCACGGACCACAATGCTTTGGGGCAACACGCTGATAGGACAAGCAGTGTGCGACCAATTGGACTTTCTTTTATATTCAAGCTCCCTTGAGCTGGTGGGGCTGACGAGCCCGGGTTACGCACCTGCGTGCCACGAGTGGTACCGGACCTGAGGATATTTTTTGGCAGCCTACGCAGCACCCCTACATTTATGCCTATTCCCTGCTGACGAGAGGTAACAACCTCGAAACACGTGTCCAGGTATGGCCAACGCGACAGTGATTTTTTGCTCAAGACCCTGGCAGAGGCGCACCCGCTGATGCTTACTTCATGGACCGCAATGCTTTGGGGCAACACGCTGATAGGACAAGCAGTGTGCGACCAATTGGACTTTCTTTTATATTCAAGCTCCCTTGAGCTGGTGGGGCTGACGAGCCCGGGTTACGCACCTGCGTGCCACGAGTGGTACCGGACCTGAGGATATTTTTTGGCAGCCTATGCAGCACCCCTACATTTATGCCTATTCCCTGCTGACGAGAGGTAACAACCTCGAAACACGTGTCCAGGGACGGCCAACGCGACAGTGAATTTTTTGCTCAAGACCCTAGCAGAGGCGCACCCGATGATGCTTACTTCATGGACCACAATGCTTTGGGGCAACACGCTGATAGGACAAGCAGTGTGCCACCAATTGGACTTTCTTTTATATTCAAGCTCCCTTGAGCTGGTAGGGCTGATGAGCCCGGGTTACGCACCTGCGTGCCACAAGTGGTACCGGACCTGAGGATATTTTTTGGCAGCCTACGCAGCACCCTTACATTTATGCCTATTCCCTGCTGATGAGAGGTAACAACCTCAAAACACGTGTCCAGGGATGGCCAACGCGACAGTGATTTTTTGCTCAAGACCCTGGCAGAGGCGCACCCGCTGATGCTTACTTCATGGACCACAATGCTTTGGGGCAACACGCTGATAGGACAAGCAGGGTGCGACCAATTGGACTTTCTTTTATATTCAAGCTCCCTTGAGCTGGTGGGGCTGACGAGCCCGGGTTACGCACCTGTGTGCCACGAGTGGTACCGGACCTGAGGATATTTTTGGCAGCCTACGCAGCACCCCTACATTTATGCCTATTCCCTGCTGACGAGAGGTAACAACCTCGAAACACGTGTTCAGGGATGGCCAACGCGACAGTGATTTTTTGCTCAAGACCCTGGCAGAGGCGCACCCGCTGATGCCTACTTCATGGACCACAATGCTTTGGGGCAACACGCTGATAGGACAAGCAGTGTGCGACCAATTGGACTTTCTTTTATATTCAAGCTCCCTTGAGCTGGTGGGGCTGACAAGCCCGGGTTACGCACCTGCGTGCCACGAATGGTACTGGACGTGAGGATATTTTTTGCCAGCCTACGCAGCACCCTTACATTTATACCTATTCCCTGCTGACTAGAGGTAACAACCTCGAAACACGTGTCCAGGGATGGCCAACGCGACAGTGATTTTTTGCTCAAGACCCTGGCAGTGGCGCACCCGCTGGTGCTTACTTCATGGACCACAATGCTTTGGGGCAACACGCTGATAGGACAAGCAGTGTGCGACCAATTGGACTTTCTTTTATATTCAAGCTCCCTCGAGCTGGTGGGGCTGACGAGCCCGGGCTACGCACCTGCGTGCCACAAGTGGTACCGGACCTGAGGATATTTTTTGGCAGCCTACGCAGCACTCCTACATTTATGCCTATTCCTTGCTGTTGAGAGGTAACAACCTCGAAACACGTGTCCAGGGATGGCCAATGCGACAGTGATTTTTTGCTCAAGACCCTGGCAGAGGAGCACCCGCTGATGCTTACTTCATGGACCACAATGCTTTGGGGCAACAAGCTGATAGGACAAGCAGTGTGCGACCAATTGGACTTTCTTTTATATTCAAGCTCCCTTGAGCTGGTGGGGCTGACGAGCCCGGGTTACGCACCTGCGTGCCACGAGTGGTACCGGACCTGAGGATATTTTTTGGCAGCCTACGCAGCACCCCTACATTTATGCCTATTCCCTGCTGACGAGAGGTAACAACCTCGAAACACGTGTCCAGGGATGGCCAACGCGACAGTGATTTTTTGCTCAAGACCCTGGCAGAGGCGCAACGCTGATGCTTACTTCATGGACCACAATGCTTTCGGGCAACACGCTGATAGGACAAGCAGTGTGCGACCAATTGGACTTTCTTTTATATTCAAGCTCCCTTGAGCTGGTGGGGCTGACGAGCCCGGGTTACGCACCTGCGTGCCACGAGTGGTACCGGACCTGAGGATATTTTTTGGCAAGCTACCCAGCACACCTACATTTATGCCTATTCCCTGCTGACGAGAGGTAACAACCTCGAAACACGTGTCCAGGGATGGCCAACGCGACAGTGATTTTTTGCTCAAGACCCTGGCAGTGGCACACCCGCTGGTGCTTACTTCATGGACCACAATGCTTTGGGGCAACACGCTGATAGGACAAGCAGTGTGCGACCAATTGGACTTTCTTTTATATTCAAGCTCCCTTGAGCTGGTGGGGCTGACGAGCCCGGGCTACGCACCTGCGTGCCACGAGTGGTACCGGACCTGAGGATATTTTTTGGCAGCCTACGCAGCACTCCTACATTTATGCCTATTCCTTGCTGTTGAGAGGTAACAACCTCGAAACACGTGTCCAGGGATGGCCAACGCGACAGTGATTTTTTGCTCAAGACCCTGGCAGAGGAGCACCCGCTGATGCTTACTTCATGGACCACAATGCTTTGGGGCAACAAGCTGATAGGACAAGCAGTGTGCGACCAATTGGACTTTCTTTTATATTCAAGCTCCCTTGAGCTGGTGGGGCTGACGAGCCCGGGTTACGCACCTGCGTGCCACGAGTGGTACCGGACCTGAGGATATTTTTTGGCAGCCTACGCAGCACCCCTACATTTATGCCTATTCCCTGCTGACGAGAGGTAACAACCTCGAAACACGTGTCCAGGGATGGCCAACGCGACAGTGATGTTTTGCTCAAGACCCTGGCAGAGGCGCACCTGCTGATGCTTACTTCTTGGACCACAATGCTTTGGGGCAACACGCTGATAGGACAAGCAGTGTGCGAAAAATTGCACTTTCTTTTATATTCAAGCTCTCTTGAGCTGGTGGGGCTGATGAGCCTGGGTTACGCACCTGCGTGCCACGAGTGGTACCGGACCTGAGGATATTTTTTGGCAGCCTACGCAGCACCCCTACATTTATGCCTATTCCCTGCTGATGAGAGGTAACAACGTCGAAACACGTGTCCAGGGATGGCCAACGCGACAGTGATTTTTTGCTCAAGACCCTGGCAGAGGCGCAACGCTAATGCTTATTTCATGGACCACAATGCTTTCGGGCAACACGCTGATAGGACAAGCAGTGTGCGACCAATTGGACTTTCTTTTATATTCAAGCTCCCTTGAGCTGGTGGGGCTGACGAGCCCGGGTTACGCACCTGCGTGCCACGAGTGGTACCGGACCTGAGGATATTTTTTGGCAGCCTACGCAGCACCCCTACATTTATGCCTATTCCCTGCTGACGAGAGGTAACAACCTCGAAACACGTTTCCAGGGATGGCCAATGCGACAGTGATTTTTTGCTCAAGACCCTGGCAGAGGCGCACCTGCTGATGCTTACTTCATGGACCACAATGCTTTGGGGCAACACGCTGATAGGACAAGCAGTGTGCGAAAAATTGGACTTTCTTTTATATTCAAGCTCCCTTGAGCTGGTGGGGCTGATGAGCCCGGGTTACGCACCTGCGTGCTACGAGTGGTACCGGACCTGAGGATATTTTTTGGCAGCCTACGCAGCACCCCTACATTTATGCCTATTCCCTGCTGACGAGAGGTAACAATGTCGAAACACGTGTCCAGGGATGGCCAACGCGACAGTGATTTTTTTCTCAAGACCCTGGCAGAGGAGAACCCGCTGATGCTTACTTCATGGACCACAATGCTTTGGGGCAACAAGCTGATAGGACAAGCAGTGTGCGACCAATTGGACTTTCTTTTATATTCAAGCTCCCTTGAGCTGGTGGGGCTGACGAGCCCGGGTTACGCACCTGCGTGCCACGAGTGGTACCGGACCTGAGGATATTTTTTGGCAGCCTACGCAGCACCCCTACATTTATGCCTATTCCCTGCTGACGAGAGGTAACAACCTCGAAACACGTGTCCAGGGATGGCCAACGCGACAGTGATTTTTTGCTCAAGACCCTGGCAGAGGCGCACCTGCTGATGCTTACTTCATGGACCACAATGCTTTGGGGCAACACACTGATAGGACAAGCAGTGTGCGAAAAATTGGACTTTCTTTTATATTCAAGCTCCCTTGAGCTGGTGGGGCTGATGAGCCCGGGTTACGCACCTGCGTGCTACGAGTGGTACCGGACCTGAGGATATTTTTTGGCAGCCTACGCAGCACCCCTACATTTATGCCTATTCCCTGCTGACGAGAGGTAACAACGTCGAAACACGTGTCCAGGGATGGCCAACGCGACAGTGATTTTTTTCTCAAGACCCTGGCAGAGGCGCACCCGCTGATGCTTACTTCATGGACCACAATGCTTTGGGGCAACACGCTGATAGGACAAGCAGTGTGCGACCAATTGGACTTTCTTTTATATTCAAGCTCCCTTGAGCTGGTGGGGCTGACGAGCCCGGGTTACGCACCTGCGTGCCACGAGTGGTACCGGACCTGAGGATATTTTTTGGCAGCCTACGCAGCACCCCTACATTTATGCCTATTCCCTGCTGACGAGAGGTAACAACCTCGAAACATGTGTCCAGGTATGGCCAACGCGACAGTGATTTTTTGCTCAAGACCCTGGCAGAGGCGCACCCGCTGATGCTCACTTCATGGACCACAATGCTTTGGGGCAACACGCTGATAGGACAAGCAGTGTGCGACCAATTGGTCTTTCTTTTATATTCAAGCTCCCTTGAGCTGGTGGGGCTGACGAGCCCGGGTTACACACCTGCGTGCCACGAGTGGTAGCGGACCTGAGGATATTTTTTGGCAGCCTACGCAGCACCCCTACATTTATGCCTATTCCCTGCTGACGAGAGGTAACAACCTCGAAACACGTGTCCAGGGATGGCCAACGCGACAGTGATTTTTTGCTCAAGACCCTGGCAGAGGCGCACCCGCTGATGCTTACTTCATGGACCGCAATGCTTTGGGGCAACACGCTGATAGGACAAGCAGTGTGCGACCAATTGGACTTTCTTTTATATTCAAGCTCCCTTGAGCTGGTGGGGCTGATGAGCCCGGGTTACGCACCTGCGTGCTACGAGTGGTACCGGACCTGAGGATATTTTTTGGCAGCCTACGCAGCACCCCTACATTTATGCCTATTCCCTGCTGACGAGAGGTAACAACCTCGAAACACGTGTCCAGGGATGGCCAACGCGACAGTGATTTTTTTCTCAAGACCCTGGCAGAGGAGAACCCGCTGATGCTTACTTCATGGACCACAATGCTTTGGGGCAACAAGCTGATAGGACAAGCAGTGTGCGACCAATTGGACTTTCTTTTATATTCAAGCTCCCTTGAGCTGGTGGGGCTGACGAGCCCGGGTTACGCACCTGCGTGCCACGAGTGGTACCGGACCTGAGGATATTTTTTGGCAGCCTATGCAGCACCCCTACATTTATGCCTATTCCCTGCTGATGAGAGGTAACAACCTCAAAACATGTGTCCAGGGATGGCGAACGCGACAGTGATTTTTTGCTCAAGACCCTGGCAGAGGCGCACCCGCTGATGCTTACTTCATGGACCACAATGCTTTAGGGCAACACGCTGATAGGACAAGCAGGGTGCGACCAATTGGACTTTCTTTTATATTCAAGCTCCCTTGAGCTGGTGGGGCTGACGAGCCCGGGTTACGCACCTGTGTGCCACGAGTGGTACCGGACCTGAGGATATTTTTGGCAGCCTACGCAGCACCCCTACATTTATGCCTATTCCCTGCTGACGAGAGGTAACAACCTCGAAACACGTGTCCAGGGATGGCCAACGCGACAGTGATTTTTTGCTCAAAACCCTGGCAGAGGCGCACCCGCTGATGCCTACTTCATGGACCACAATGCTTTGGGGCAACACGCTGATAGGACAAGCAGTGTGCGACCAATTGGACTTTCTTTTATATTCAAGCTCCCTTGAGCTGGTGGGGCTGACGAGCCCGGGTTACGCACCTGCGTGCCACGAGTGGTACCGGACCTGAGGATATTTTTTGGCAGCCTACGCAGCACCCCTACATTTATGCCTATCCCCTGCTGACGAGAGGTAACAACCTCGAAACACGTGTCCAGGGATGGCCAACGCGACAGTGATTTTTTGCTCAAGACCCTGGCAGAGGCGCACCTGCTGATGCTTACTTCTTGGACCACAATGCTTTGGGGCAACACGCTGATAGGACAAGCAGTGTGCGAAAAATTTAACTTTCTTTTATATTCAAGCTCCCTTGAGCTGGTGGGGCTGATGAGCCTGGGTTACGCACCTGCGTGCCACGAGTAGTACCGGACCTGAGGATATTTTTTGGCAGCCTATGCAGCACCCCTACATTTATGCCTATTCCCTGCTGATGAGAGGTAACAACGTCGAAACACGTGTCCAGGGATGGCCAACGCGACAGTGATTTTTTGCTCAAGACCCTGGCAGAGGCGCAACACTGATGCTTACTTTATGGACCACAATGCTTTCGGGCAACACGCTGATAGGACAAGCAGTGTGCGACCAATTGGACTTTCTTTTATATTCAAGCTCCCTTGAGCTGGTGGGGCTGACGAGCCCGGGTTACGCACCTGCGTGCCACGAGTGGTACCGAACCTGAGGATATTTTTTGGCAGCCTACGCAGCACCCCTACATTTATGCCTATTCCCTGCTGACGAGAGGTAACAACCTCGAAACACGTGTCCAGGGATGGCCAACGCGACAGTGATTTTTTGCTCAAGACCCTGGCAGAGGCGCACCTGCTGATGCTTACTTCATGGACCACAATGCTTTGGGGCAACACGCTGATAGGACAAGCAGTGTGCGAAAAATTGGACTTTCTTTTATATTCAAGCTCCCTTGAGCTGGTGGGGCTGATGAGCCCGGGTTACGCACCTGCGTGCTACGAGTGGTACAGGACCTGAGGATATTTTTTGGCAGCCTACGCAGCACCCCTACATTTATGCCTATTCCCTCCTGACAAGAGGTAACAACGGCGAAACACGTTTCCAGGGATGGCCAACGCGACAGTGATTTTTTTCTCAAGACCCTGGCAGAGGCGCACCCGCTGATGCTTACTTCATGGACCACAATGCTTTGGGGCAACACGCTGATAGGACAAGCAGTGTGCGACCAATTGGACTTTCTTTTATATTCAAGCTCCCTTGAGCTGGTGGGGCTGACGAGCCCGGGTTACGCACCTGCGTGCCACGAGTGGTACCGGACCTGAGGATATTTTTTGGCAGCCTACGCAGCACCCCTACATTTATGCCTATTCCCTGCTGACGAGAGGTAACAACCTCGAAACACGTGTCCAGGTATGGCCAACGCAACAGTGATTTTTTGCTCAAGACCCTGGCAGAGGCGCACCCGCTGATGCTTACTTCACGGACCACAATGCTTTGGGGCAACACGCTGATAGGACAAGCAGTGTGCGACCAATTGGACTTTCTTTTATATTCAAGCTCCCTTGAGCTGGTGGGGCTGACGAGCCCGGGTTACGCACCTGCGTGCCACGAGTGGTACCGGACCTGAGGATATTTTTTGGCAGCCTACGCAGCACCCCTACATTTATGCCTATTCCCTGCTGACGAGAGGTAACAACCTCGAAACACGTGTCCAGGTATGGCCAACGCGACAGTGATTTTTTGCTCAAGACCCTGGCAGAGGCGCACCCGCTGATGCTTACTTCATGGACCGCAATGCTTTGGGGCAACACGCTGATAGGACAAGCAGTGTGCGACCAATTGGACTTTCTTTTATATTCAAGCTCCCTTGAGCTGGTGGGGCTGACGAGCCCGGGTTACGCACCTGCGTGCCACGAGTGGTACCGGACCTGAGGATATTTTTTGGCAGCCTATGCAGCACCCCTACATTTATGCCTATTCCCTGCTGACGAGAGGTAACAACCTTGAAACACGTGTCCAGGGACGGCCAACGCGACAGTGAATTTTTTGCTCAAGACCCTAGCAGAGGCGCACCCGATGATGCTTACTTCATGGACCACAATGCTTTGGGGCAACACGCTGATAGGACAAGCAGTGTGCCACCAATTGGACTTTCTTTTATATTCAAGCTCCCTTGAGCTGGTAGGGCTGACGAACCCGGGTTACGCACCTGCGTGCCACAAGTGGTACCGGACCTGAGGATATTTTTTGGCAGCCTACGCAGCACCCTTACATTTATGCCTATTCCCTGCTGATGAGAGGTAACAACCTCAAAACACGTGTCCAGGGATGGCCAACGCGACAGTGATTTTTTGCTCAAGACCCTGGCAGAGGCGCACCCGCTGATGCTTACTTCATGGACCACAATGCTTTGGGGCAACACGCTGATAGGACAAGCAGGGTGCGACCAATTGGACTTTCTTTTATATTCAAGCTCCCTTGAGCTGGTGGGGCTGACGAGCCCGGGTTACGCACCTGCGTGCCACGAGTGGTACCGGACCTGAGGATATTTTTTGGCAAGCTACCCAGCACCCCTACATTTATGCCTATTCCCTGCTGACGAGAGGTAACAACCTCGAAACACGTGTCCAGGGATGGCCAACGCGACAGTGATTTTTTGCTCAAGACCCTGGCAGTGGCACACCCGCTGGTGCTTACTTCATGGACCACAATGCTTTGGGGCAACACGCTGATAGGACAAGCAGTGTGCGACCAATTGGACTTTCTTTTATATTCAAGCTCCCTTGAGCTGGTGGGGCTGACGAGCCCGGGCTACGCACCTGCGTGCCACGAGTGGTACCGGACCTGAGGATATTTTTTGGCAGCCTACGCAGCACTCCTACATTTATGCCTATTCCTTGCTGTTGAGAGGTAACAACCTCGAAACACGTGTCCAGGGATGGCCAACGCGACAGTGATTTTTTGCTCAAGACCCTGGCAGAGGAGCACCCGCTGATGCTTACTTCATGGACCACAATGCTTTGGGGCAACAAGCTGATAGGACAAGCAGTGTGCGACCAATTGGACTTTCTTTTATATTCAAGCTCCCTTGAGCTGGTGGGGCTGACGAGCCCGGGTTACGCACCTGCGTGCCACGAGTGGTACCGGACCTGAGGATATTTTTTGGCAGCCTACGCAGCACCCCTACATTTATGCCTATTCCCTGCTGACGAGAGGTAACAACCTCGAAACACGTGTCCAGGGATGGCCAACGCGTCAGTGATTTTTTGCTCAAGACCCTGGCAGAGGCGCACCTGCTGATGCTTACTTCATGGACCACAATGCTTTGGGGCAACACGCTGATAGGACAAGCAGTGTGCGAAAAATTGGAATTTCTTTTATATTCAAGCTCCCTTGAGCTGGTGGGGCTGATGAGCCCGGGTTACGCACCTGCGTGCTACGAGTGGTACCGGACCTGAGGATATTTTTTGGCAGCCTACGCAGCACCCCTACATTTATGCCTATTCCCTGCTGACGAGAGGTAACAATGTCGAAACACGTGTCCAGGGATGGCCAACGCGACAGTGATTTTTTTCTCAAGACCCTGGCAGAGGAGAACCCGCTGATGCTTACTTCATGGACCACAATGCTTTGGGGCAACAAGCTGATAGGACAAGCAGTGTGCGACCAATTGGACTTTCTTTTATATTCAAGCTCCCTTGAGCTGGTGGGGCTGACGAGCCCGGGTTACGCACCTGCGTGCCACGAGTGGTACCGGACCTGAGGATATTTTTTGGCAGCCTACGCAGCACCCCTACATTTATGCCTATTCCCTGCTGACGAGAGGTAACAACCTCGAAACACGTGTCCAGGGATGGCCAACGCGACAGTGATTTTTTGCTCAAGACCCTGGCAGAGGCGCACCTGCTGATGCTTACTTCATGGACCACAATGCTTTGGGGCAACACACTGATAGGACAAGCAGTGTGCGAAAAATTGGACTTTCTTTTATATTCAAGCTCCCTTGAGCTGGTGGGGCTGATGAGCCCGGGTTACGCACCTGCGTGCTACGAGTGGTACCGGACCTGAGGATATTTTTTGGCAGCCTACGCAGCACCCCTACATTTATGCCTATTCCCTGCTGACGAGAGGTAACAACGTCGAAACACGTGTCCAGGGATGGCCAACGCGACAGTGATTTTTTTCTCAAGACCCTGGCAGAGGCGCACCCGCTGATGCTTACTTCATGGACCACAATGCTTTGGGGCAACACGCTGATAGGACAAGCAGTGTGCGACCAATTGGACTTTCTTTTATATTCAAGCTCCCTTGAGCTGGTGGGGCTGACGAGCCCGGGTTACGCACCTGCGTGCCACGAGTGGTACCGGACCTGAGGATATTTTTTGGCAGCCTACGCAGCACCCCTACATTTATGCCTATTCCCTGCTGACGAGAGGTAACAACCTCGAAACATGTGTCCAGGTATGGCCAACGCGACAGTGATTTTTTGCTCAAGACCCTGGCAGAGGCGCACCCGCTGATGCTCACTTCATGGACCACAATGCTTTGGGGCAACACGCTGATAGGACAAGCAGTGTGCGACCAATTGGGCTTTCTTTTATATTCAAGCTCCCTTGAGCTGGTGGGGCTGACGAGCCCGGGTTACACACCTGCGTGCCACGAGTGGTAGCGGACCTGAGGATATTTTTTGGCAGCCTACGCAGCACCCCTACATTTATGCCTATTCCCTGCTGACGAGAGGTAACAACCTCGAAACACGTGTCCAGGGATGGCCAACGCGACAGTGAATTTTTGCTCAAGACCCTGGCAGAGGCGCACCCGCTGATGCTTACTTCATGGACCGCAATGCTTTGGGGCAACACGCTGATAGGACAAGCAGTGTGCGACCAATTGGACTTTCTTTTATATTCAAGCTCCCTTGAGCTGGTGGGGCTGATGAGCCCGGGTTACGCACCTGCGTGCTACGAGTGGTACCGGACCTGAGGATATTTTTTGGCAGCCTACGCAGCACCCCTACATTTATGCCTATTCCCTGCTGACGAGAGGTAACAACCTCGAAACACGTGTCCAGGGATGGCCAACGCGACAGTGATTTTTTTCTCAAGACCCTGGCAGAGGAGAACCCGCTGATGCTTACTTCATGGACCACAATGCTTTGGGGCAACAAGCTGATAGGACAAGCAGTGTGCGACCAATTGGACTTTCTTTTATATTCAAGCTCCCTTGAGCTGGTGGGGCTGACGAGCCCGGGTTACGCACCTGCGTGCCACGAGTGGTACCGGACCTGAGGATATTTTTTGGCAGCCTATGCAGCACCCCTACATTTATGCCTATTCCCTGCTGACGAGAGGTAACAACCTCGAAACACGTGTCCAGGGACGGCCAACGCGACAGTGAATTTTTTGCTCAAGACCCTAGCAGAGGCGCACCCGATGATGCTTACTTCATGGACCACAATGCTTTGGGGCAACACGCTGATAGGACAAGCAGTGTGCCACCAATTGGACTTTCTTTTATATTCAAGCTCCCTTGAGCTGGTAGGGCTGACGAGCCCGGGTTACGCACCTGCGTGCCACAAGTGGTACCGGACCTGAGGATATTTTTTGGCAGCCTACGCAGCACCCTTACATTTATGCCTATTCCCTGCTGATGAGAGGTAACAACCTCAAAACACGTGTCCAGGGATGGCGAACGCGACAGTGATTTTTTGCTCAAGACCCTGGCAGAGGCGCACCCGCTGATGCTTACTTCATGGACCACAATGCTTTAGGGCAACACGCTGATAGGACAAGCAGGGTGCGACCAATTGGACTTTCTTTTATATTCAAGCTCCCTTGAGCTGGTGGGGTTGACGAGCCCGGGTTACGCACCTGTGTGCCACGAGTGGTACCGGACCTGAGGATATTTTTGGCAGCCTACGCAGCACCCCTACATTTATGCCTATTCCCTGCTGACGAGAGGTAACAACCTCGAAACACATGTCCAGGGATGGCCAACGCGACAGTGATTTTTTGCTCAAGACCCTGGCAGAGGCGCACCCGCTGATGCCTACTTCATGGACCACAATGCTTTGGGGCAACACGCTGATAGGACAAGCAGTGTGCGACCAATTGGACTTTCTTTTATATTCAAGCTCCCTTGAGCTGGTGGGGCTGACGAGCCCAGGCTACGCACCTGCGTGCCACAAGTGGTACCGGACCTGAGGATATTTTTTGGCAGCCTGCGCAGCACTCCTACATTTATGCCTATTCCTTGCTGTTGAGAGGTAACAACCTCGAAACACGTGTCCAGGGATGGCCAATGCGACAGTGATTTTTTGCTCAAGACCCTGGCAGAGGAGCACCCGCTGATGCTTACTTCATGGACCACAATGCTTTGGGGCAACAAGCTGATAGGACAAGCAGTGTGCGACCAATTGGACTTTCTTTTATATTCAAGCTCCCTTGAGCTGGTGGGGCTGACGAGCCCGGGTTACGCACCTGCGTGCCACGAGTGGTACCGGACCTGAGGATATTTTTTGGCAGCCTACGCAGCACCCCTACATTTATGCCTATCCCCTGCTGACGAGAGGTAACAACCTCGAAACACGTGTCCAGGGATGGCCAACGCGACAGTGATTTTTTGCTCAAGACCCTGGCAGAGGCGCACCTGCTGATGCTTACTTCTTGGACCACAATGCTTTGGGGCAACACGCTGATAGGACAAGCAGTGTGCGAAAAATTGAACTTTCTTTTATATTCAAGCTCCCTTGAGCTGGTGGGGCTGACGAGCCCGGGTTACGCACCTGCGTGCCACGAGTGGTACCGGACCTGAGGATATTTTTTGGCAGCCTACGCAGCACCCCTACATTTATGCCTATTCCCTGCTGACGAGAGGTAACAACGTCGAAACACGTGTCCAGGGATGGCCAACGCGACAGTGATTTTTTTCTCAAGACCCTGGCAGAGGCGCACCCGCTGATGCTTACTTCATGGACCACAATGCTTTGGGGCAACACGCTGATAGGACAAGCAGTGTGCGACCAATTGGACTTTCTTTTATATTCAAGCTCCCTTGAGCTGGTGGGGCTGACGAGCCCGGGTTACGCACCTGCGTGCCACGAGTGGTACCGGACCTGAGGATATTTTTTGGCAGCCTACGCAGCACCCCTACATTTATGCCTATTCCCTGCTGACGAGAGGTAACAACCTCGAAACATGTGTCCAGGTATGGCCAACGCGACAGTGATTTTTTGCTCAAGTCCCTGGCAGAGGCGCACCCGCTGATGCTCACTTCATGGACCACAATGCTTTGGGGCAACACGCTGATAGGACAAGCAGTGTGCGACCAATTGGGCTTTCTTTTATATTCAAGCTCCCTTGAGCTGGTGGGGCTGACGAGCCCGGGTTACACACCTGCGTGCCACGAGTGGTAGCGGACCTGAGGATATTTTTTGGCAGCCTACGCAGCACCCCTACATTTATGCCTATTCCCTGCTGACGAGAGGTAACAACCTCGAAACACGTGTCCAGGGATGGCCAACGCGACAGTGAATTTTTGCTCAAGACCCTGGCAGAGGCGCACCCGCTGATGCTTACTTCATGGACCGCAATGCTTTGGGGCAACACGCTGATAGGACAAGCAGTGTGCGACCAATTGGACTTTCTTTTATATTCAAGCTCCCTTGAGCTGGTGGGGCTGATGAGCCCGGGTTACGCACCTGCGTGCTACGAGTGGTACCGGACCTGAGGATATTTTTTGGCAGCCTACGCAGCACCCCTACATTTATGCCTATTCCCTGCTGACGAGAGGTAACAACCTCGAAACACGTGTCCAGGGATGGCCAACGCGACAGTGATTTTTTTCTCAAGACCCTGGCAGAGGAGAACCCGCTGATGCTTACTTCATGGACCACAATGCTTTGGGGCAACAAGCTGATAGGACAAGCAGTGTGCGACCAATTGGACTTTCTTTTATATTCAAGCTCCCTTGAGCTGGTGGGGCTGACGAGCCCGGGTTACGCACCTGCGTGCCACGAGTGGTACCGGACCTGAGGATATTTTTTGGCAGCCTATGCAGCACCCCTACATTTATGCCTATTCCCTGCTGACGAGAGGTAACAACCTCGAAACACGTGTCCAGGGACGGCCAACGCGACAGTGAATTTTTTGCTCAAGACCCTAGCAGAGGCGCACCCGATGATGCTTACTTCATGGACCACAATGCTTTGGGGCAACACGCTGATAGGACAAGCAGTGTGCCACCAATTGGACTTTCTTTTATATTCAAGCTCCCTTGAGCTGGTAGGGCTGACGAGCCCGGGTTACGCACCTGCGTGCCACAAGTGGTACCGGACCTGAGGATATTTTTTGGCAGCCTACGCAGCACCCTTACATTTATGCCTATTCCCTGCTGATGAGAGGTAACAACCTCAAAACACGTGTCCAGGGATGGCGAACGCGACAGTGATTTTTTGCTCAAGACCCTGGCAGAGGCGCACCCGCTGATGCTTACTTCATGGACCACAATGCTTTAGGGCAACACGCTGATAGGACAAGCAGGGTGCGACCAATTGGACTTTCTTTTATATTCAAGCTCCCTTGAGCTGGTGGGGTTGACGAGCCCGGGTTACGCACCTGTGTGCCACGAGTGGTACCGGACCTGAGGATATTTTTGGCAGCCTACGCAGCACCCCTACATTTATGCCTATTCCCTGCTGACGAGAGGTAACAACCTCGAAACACATGTCCAGGGATGGCCAACGCGACAGTGATTTTTTGCTCAAGACCCTGGCAGAGGCGCACCCGCTGATGCCTACTTCATGGACCACAATGCTTTGGGGCAACACGCTGATAGGACAAGCAGTGTGCGACCAATTGGACTTTCTTTTATATTCAAGCTCCCTTGAGCTGGTGGGGCTGACGAGCCCAGGCTACGCACCTGCGTGCCACAAGTGGTACCGGACCTGAGGATATTTTTTGGCAGCCTGCGCAGCACTCCTACATTTATGCCTATTCCTTGCTGTTGAGAGGTAACAACCTCGAAACACGTGTCCAGGGATGGCCAATGCGACAGTGATTTTTTGCTCAAGACCCTGGCAGAGGAGCACCCGCTGATGCTTACTTCATGGACCACAATGCTTTGGGGCAACAAGCTGATAGGACAAGCAGTGTGCGACCAATTGGACTTTCTTTTATATTCAAGCTCCCTTGAGCTGGTGGGGCTGACGAGCCCGGGTTACGCACCTGCGTGCCACGAGTGGTACCGGACCTGAGGATATTTTTTGGCAGCCTACGCAGCACCCCTACATTTATGCCTATCCCCTGCTGACGAGAGGTAACAACCTCGAAACACGTGTCCAGGGATGGCCAACGCGACAGTGATTTTTTGCTCAAGACCCTGGCAGAGGCGCACCTGCTGATGCTTACTTCTTGGACCACAATGCTTTGGGGCAACACGCTGATAGGACAAGCAGTGTGCGAAAAATTGAACTTTCTTTTATATTCAAGCTCCCTTGAGCTGGTGGGGCTGATGAGCCTGGGTTACGCACCTGCGTGCCACGAGTAGTACCGGACCTGAGGATATTTTTTGGCAGCCTATGCAGCACCCCTACATTTATGCCTATTCCCTGCTGATGAGAGGTAACAACGTCGAAACACGTGTCCAGGGATGGCCAACGCGACAGTGATTTTTTGCTCAAGACCCTGGCAGAGGCGCAACGCTGATGCTTACTTTATGGACCACAATGCTTTCGGGCAACACGCTGATAGGACAAGCAGTGTGCGACCAATTGGACTTTCTTTTATATTCAAGCTCCCTTGAGCTGGTGGGGCTGACGAGCCCGGGTTACGCACCTGCGTGCCACGAGTGGTACCGGACCTGAGGATATTTTTTGGCAAGCTACCCAGCACCCCTACATTTATGCCTATTCCCTGCTGACGAGAGGTAACAACCTCGAAACACGTGTCCAGGGATGGCCAACGCGACAGTGATTTTTTGCTCAAGACCCTGGCAGTGGCACAGCCGCTGGTGCTTACTTCATGGACCACAATGCTTTGGGGCAACACGCTGATAGGACAAGCAGTGTGGGACCAATTGGACTTTCTTTTATATTCAAGCTCCCTTGAGCTGGTGGGGCTGACGAGCCCGGGTTACGCACTTGCGTGCCACGAGTGGTACCGAACCTGAGGATATTTTTTGGCAGCCTACGCAGCACCCCTACATTTATGCCTATTCCCTGCTGACGAGAGGTAAAAACCTCGAAACACGTGTCCAGGGATGGCCAACGCGACAGTGATTTTTTGCTCAAGACCCTGGCAGAGGCGCACCTGCTGATGCTTACTTCATGGACCACAATGCTTTGGGGCAACACGCTGATAGGACAAGCAGTGTGCGAAAAATTGGACTTTCTTTTATATTCAAGCTCCCTTGAGCTGGTGGGGCTGATGAGCCCGGGTTACGCACCTGCGTGCTACGAGTGGTACCGGACCTGAGGATATTTTTTGGCAGCCTACGCAGCACCCCTACATTTATGCCTATTCCCTCCTGACAAGAGGTAACAACGTCGAAACACGTTTCCAGGGATGGCCAACGCGACAGTGATTTTTTTCTCAAGACCCTGGCAGAGGCGCACCCGCTGATGCTTACTTCATGGACCACAATGCTTTGGGGCAACACGCTGATAGGACAAGCAGTGTGCGACCAATTGGACTTTCTTTTATATTCAAGCTCCCTTGAGCTGGTGGGGCTGACGAGCCCGGGTTACGCACCTGCGTGCCACGAGTGGTACCGGACCTGAGGATATTTTTTGGCAGCCTACGCAGCACCCCTACATTTATGCCTATTCCCTGCTGACGAGAGGTAACAACCTCGAAACACGTGTCCAGGTATGGCCAACGCGACAGTGATTTTTTGCTCAAGACCCTGGCAGAGGCGCACCCGCTGATGCTTACTTCACGGACCACAATGCTTTGGGGCAACACGCTGATAGGACAAGCAGTGTGCGACCAATTGGACTTTCTTTTATATTCAAGCTCCCTTGAGCTGGTGGGGCTGACGAGCCCGGGTTACGCACCTGCGTGCCACGAGTGGTACCGGACCTGAGGATATTTTTTGGCAGCCTACGCAGCACCCCTACATTTATGCCTATTCCCTGCTGACGAGAGGTAACAACCTTGAAACACGTGTCCAGGTATGGCCAACGCGACAGTGATTTTTTGCTCAAGACCCTGGCAGAGGCGCACCCGCTGATGCTTACTTCATGGACCGCAATGCTTTGGGGCAACACGCTGATAGGACAAGCAGTGTGCGACCAATTGGACTTTCTTTTATATTCAAGCTCCCTTGAGCTGGTGGGGCTGACGAGCCCGGGTTACGCACCTGCGTGCCACGAGTGGTACCGGACCTGAGGATATTTTTTGGCAGCCTATGCAGCACCCCTACATTTATGCCTATTCCCTGCTGACGAGAGGTAACAACCTCGAAACACGTGTCCAGGGACGGCCAACGCGACAGTGAATTTTTTGCTCAAGACCCTAGCAGAGGCGCACCCGATGATGCTTACTTCATGGACCACAATGCTTTGGGGCAACACGCTGATAGGACAAGCAGTGTGCCACCAATTGGACTTTCTTTTATATTCAAGCTCCCTTGAGCTGGTAGGGCTGACGAACCCGGGTTACGCACCTGCGTGCCACAAGTGGTACCGGACCTGAGGATATTTTTTGGCAGCCTACGCAGCACCCTTACATTCATGCCTATTCCCTGCTGATGAGAGGTAACAACCTCAAAACACGTGTCCAGGGATGGCCAACGCGACAGTGATTTTTTGCTCAAGACCCTGGCAGAGGCGCACCCGCTGATGCTTACTTCATGGACCACAATGCTTTGGGGCAACACGCTGATAGGACAAGCAGGGTGCGACCAATTGGACTTTCTTTTATATTCAAGCTCCCTTGAGCTGGTGGGGCTGACGAGCCCGGGTTACGCACCTGTGTGCCACGAGTGGTACCGGACCTGAGGATATTTTTGGCAGCCTACGCAGCACCCCTACATTTATGCCTATTCCCTGCTGACGAGAGGTAACAACCTCGAAACACGTGTTCAGGGATGGCCAACGCGACAGTGATTTTTTGCTCAAGACCCTGGCAGAGGCGCACCCGCTGATGCCTACTTCATGGACCACAATGCTTTGGGGCAACACGCTGATAGGACAAGCAGTGTGCGACCAATTGGACTTTCTTTTATATTCAAGCTCCCTTGAGCTGGTGGGGCTGACAAGCCCGGGTTACGCACCTGCGTGCCACGAATGGTACTGGACGTGAGGATATTTTTTGCCAGCCTACGCAGCACCCTTACATTTATACCTATTCCCTGCTGACTAGAGGTAACAACCTCGAAACACGTGTCCAGGGATGGCCAACGCGACAGTGATTTTTTGCTCAAGACCCTGGCAGTGGCGCACCCGCTGGTGCTTACTTCATGGACCACAATGCTTTGGGGCAACACGCTGATAGGACAAGCAGTGTGCGACCAATTGGACTTTCTTTTATATTCAAGCTCCCTCGAGCTGGTGGGGCTGACGAGCCCGGGCTTCGCACCTGCGTGCCACAAGTGGTACCGGACCTGAGGATATTTTTTGACAGCCTACGCAGCACTCCTACATTTATGCCTATTCCTTGCTGTTGAGAGGTAACAACCTCAAAACACGTGTCCAGGGATGGCCAATGCGACAGTGATTTTTTGCTCAAGACCCTGGCAGAGGAGCACCCGCTGATGCTTACTTCATGGACCACAATGCTTTGGGGCAACAAGCTGATAGGACAAGCAGTGTGCGACCAATTGGACTTTCTTTTATATTCAAGCTCCCTTGAGCTGGTGGGGCTGACGAGCCCGGGTTACGCACCTGCGTGCCACGAGTGGTACCGGACCTGAGGATATTTTTTGGCAGCCTACGCAGCCCCCCTACATTTATGCCTATTCCCTGCTGACGAGAGGTAACAACCTCGAAACACGTGTCCAGGGATGGCCAACGCGACAGTGATTTTTTGCTCAAGACCCTGGCAGAGGCGCACCTGCTGATGCTTACTTCTTGGACCACAATGCTTTGGGGCAACACGCTGATAGGACAAGCAGTGTGCGAAAAATTGCACTTTCTTTTATATTCAAGCTCCCTTGAGCTGGTGGGGCTGATGAGCCTGGGTTACGCACCTGCGTGCCACGAGTAGTACCGGACCTGAGGATATTTTTTGGCAGCCTATGCAGCACCCCTACATTTATGCCTATTCCCTGCTGATGAGAGGTAACAACGTCGAAACACGTGTCCAGGGATGGCCAACGCGACAGTGATTTTTTGCTCAAGACCCTGGCAGAGGCGCAACGCTGATGCTTACTTCATGGACCACAATGCTTTCGGGCAACACGCTGATAGGACAAGCAGTGTGCGACCAATTGGACTTTCTTTTATATTCAAGCTCCCTTGAGCTGGTGGGGCTGACGAGCCCGGGTTACGCACCTGCTTGCCACGAGTGGTACCGGACCTGAGGATATTTTTTTGGCAAGCTACCCAGCACCCCTACATTTATGCCTATTCCCTGCTGACGAGAGGTAACAACCTTGAAACACGTGTCCAGGGATGGCCAACGCGACAGTGATTTTTTGCTCAAGACCCTGGCAGTAGCACCCGCTGGTGCTTACTTCATGGACCACAATGCTTTGGGGCAACACGCTGATAGGACAAGCAGTGTGCGACCAATTGGACTTTCTTTTATATTCAAGCTCCCTTGAGCTGGTGGGGCTGACGAGCCCGGGTTACGCACCTGCGTGCCACGAGTGGTACCGGACCTGAGGATATTTTTTGGCAGCCTACGCAGCACCCCTACATTTATGCCTATTCCCTGCTGACGAGAGGTAACAACCTCGAAACACGTGTCCAGGGATGGCCAACGCGACAGTGATGTTTTGCTCAAGACCCTGGCAGAGGCGCACCTGCTGATGCTTACTTCTTGGACCACAATGCTTTGGGGCAACACGCTGATAGGACAAGCAGTGTGCGAAAAATTGCACTTTCTTTTATATTCAAGCTCCCTTGAGCTGGTGGGGCTGATGAGCCTGGGTTACGCACCTGCGTGCCACGAGTGGTACCGGACCTGAGGATATTTTTTGGCAGCCTACGCAGCACCCCTACATTTATGCCTATTCCCTGCTGATGAGAGGTAACAACGTCGAAACACGTGTCCAGGGATGGCCAACGCGACAGTGATTTTTTGCTCAAGACCCTGGCAGAGGCGCAACGCTAATGCTTATTTCATGGACCACAATGCTTTCGGGCAACACGCTGATAGGACAAGCAGTGTGCGACCAATTGGACTTTCTTTTATATTCAAGCTCCCTTGAGCTGGTGGGGCTGACGAGCCCGGGTTACGCACCTGCGTGCCACGAGTGGTAACGGACCTGAGGATATTTTTTGGCAGCCTACGCAGCACCCCTACATTTATGCCTATTCCCTGCTGACGAGAGGTAACAACCTCGAAACACGTGTCCAGGGATGGCCAACGCGACAGTGATTTTTTGCTCAAGACCCTGGCAGAGGCGCACCTGCTGATGCTTACTTCTTGGACCACAATGCTTTGGGGCAACACGCTGATAGGACAAGCAGTGTTTTCGAAAAATTGCACTTTCTTTTATATTCAAGCTCCCTTGAGCTGGTGGGGCTGATGAGCCTGGGTTACGCACCTGCGTGCCACGAGTAGTACCGGACCTGAGGATATTTTTTGGCAGCCTATGCAGCACCCCTACATTTATGCCTATTCCCTGCTGATGAGAGGTAACAACGTCGAAACACGTGTCCAAGGATGGCCAACGCGACAGTGATTTTTTCCTCAAGACCCTGGCAGAGGCGCAACGCTGATGCTTACTTCATGGACCACAATGCTTTCGGGCAACACGCTGATAGGACAAGCAGTGTGCGACCAATTGGACTTTCTTTTATATTCAAGCTCCCTTGAGCTGGTGGGGCTGACGAGCCCGGGTTACGCACCTGCGTGCCACGAGTGGTACCGGACCTGAGGATATTTTTTGGCAAGCTACCCAGCACCCCTACATTTATGCCTATTCCCTGCTGACGAGAGGTAACAACCTCGAAACACGTGTCCAGGGATGGCCAACGCGACAGTGATTTTTTGCTCAAGACCCTGGCAGTGGCACACCCGCTGGTGCTTACTTCATGGACCACAATGCTTTGGGGCAACACGCTGATAGGACAAGCAGTGTGCGACCAATTGGACTTTCTTTTATATTCAAGCTCCCTTGAGCTGGTGGGGCTGACGAGCCCGGGCTACGCACCTGCGTGCCACGAGTGGTACCGGACCTGAGGATATTTTTTGGCAGCCTACGCAGCACTCCTACATTTATGCCTATTCCTTGCTGTTGAGAGGTAACAACCTCGAAACACGTGTCCAGGGATGGCCAACGCGACAGTGATTTTTTGCTCAAGACCCTGGCAGAGGAGCACCCGCTGATGCTTACTTCATGGACCACAATGCTTTGGGGCAACAAGCTGATAGGACAAGCAGTGTGCGACCAATTGGACTTTCTTTTATATTCAAGCTCCCTTGAGCTGGTGGGGCTGACGAGCCCGGGTTACGCACCTGCGTGCCACGAGTGGTACCGGACCTGAGGATATTTTTTGGCAGCCTACGCAGCACCCCTACATTTATGCCTATTCCCTGCTGACGAGAGGTAACAACCTCGAAACACGTGTCCAGGGATGGCCAACGCGACAGTGATTTTTTGCTCAAGACCCTGGCAGAGGCGCACCTGCTGATGCTTACTTCTTGGACCACAATGCTTTGGGGCAACACGCTGATAGGACAAGCAGTGTGCGAAAAATTGCACTTTCTTTTATATTCAAGCTCCCTTGAGCTGGTGGGGCTGATGAGCCTGGGTTACGCACCTGCGTGCCACGAGTGGTACCGGACCTGAGGATATTTTTTGGCAGCCTACGCAGCACCCCTACATTTATGCCTATTCCCTGCTGATGAGAGGTAACAACGTCGAAACACGTGTCCAGGGATGGCCAACGTGACAGTGATTTTTTGCTCAAGACCCTGGCAGAGGCGCAACGCTAATGCTTATTTCATGGACCACAATGCTTTCGGGCAACACGCTGATAGGACAAGCAGTGTGCGACCAATTGGACTTTCTTTTATATTCAAGCTTCCTTGAGCTGGTGGGGCTGACGAGCCCGGGTTACGCACCTGCGTGCCACGAGTGGTACCGGACCTGAGGATATTTTTTGGCAGCCTACGCAGCACCCCTACATTTATGCCTATTCCCTGCTGACGAGAGGTAACAACCTCGAAACACGTGTCCAGGGATGGCCAACGCGACAGTGATGTTTTGCTCAAGACCCTGGCAGAGGCGCACCTGCTGATGCTTACTTCTTGGACCACAATGCTTTGGGGCAACACGCTGATAGGACAAGCAGTGTGCGAAAAATTGCACTTTCTTTTATATTCAAGCTCCCTTGAGCTGGTGGGGCTGATGAGCCTGGGTTACGCACCTGCGTGCCACGAGTGGTACCGGACCTGAGGATATTTTTTGGCAGCCTACGCAGCACCCCTACATTTATGCCTATTCCCTGCTGATGAGAGGTAACAACGTCGAAACACGTGTCCAGGGATGGCCAACGCGACAGTGATTTTTTGCTCAAGACCCTGGCAGAGGCGCAACGCTAATGCTTATTTCATGGACCACAATGCTTTCGGGCAACACGCTGATAGGACAAGCAGTGTGCGACCAATTGGACTTTCTTTTATATTCAAGCTCCCTTGAGCTGGTGGGGCTGACGAGCCCGGGTTACGCACCTGCGTGCCACGAGTGGTAACGGACCTGAGGATATTTTTTGGCAGCCTACGCAGCACCCCTACATTTATGCCTATTCCCTGCTGACGAGAGGTAACAACCTCGAAACACGTGTCCAGGGATGGCCAACGCGACAGTGATTTTTTGCTCAAGACCCTGGCAGAGGCGCACCTGCTGATGCTTACTTCTTGGACCACAATGCTTTGGGGCAACACGCTGATAGGACAAGCAGTGTTTTCGAAAAATTGCACTTTCTTTTATATTCAAGCTCCCTTGAGCTGGTGGGGCTGATGAGCCTGGGTTACGCACCTGCGTGCCACGAGTAGTACCGGACCTGAGGATATTTTTTGGCAGCCTATGCAGCACCCCTACATTTATGCCTATTCCCTGCTGATGAGAGGTAACAACGTCGAAACACGTGTCCAAGGATGGCCAACGCGACAGTGATTTTTTCCTCAAGACCCTGGCAGAGGCGCAACGCTGATGCTTACTTCATGGACCACAATGCTTTCGGGCAACACGCTGATAGGACAAGCAGTGTGCGACCAATTGGACTTTCTTTTATATTCAAGCTCCCTTGAGCTGGTGGGGCTGACGAGCCCGGGTTACGCACCTGCGTGCCACGAGTGGTACCGGACCTGAGGATATTTTTTGGCAAGCTACCCAGCACCCCTACATTTATGCCTATTCCCTGCTGACGAGAGGTAACAACCTCGAAACACGTGTCCAGGGATGGCCAACGCGACAGTGATTTTTTGCTCAAGACCCTGGCAGTGGCACACCCGCTGGTGCTTACTTCATGGACCACAATGCTTTGGGGCAACACGCTGATAGGACAAGCAGTGTGCCACCAATTGGACTTTCTTTTATATTCAAGCTCCCTTGAGCTGGTGGGGCTGACGAGCCCGGGTTACGCACCTGCGTGCCACAAGTGGTACCAGACCTGAGGATATTTTTTGGCAGCCTACGCAGCACCCCTACATTTATGCCTATTCCCTGCTGACGAGAGGTAACAACCTCGAAACACGTGTCCAGGGATGGCCAACGCGACAGTGAGTTTTTTGCTCAAGACCCTGGCAGAGGCGCACCCGCTGATGCCTACTTCATGGACCACAATGCTTTGGGGCAACACGCTGATAGGACAAGCAGTGTGCGACCAATTGGACTTTCTTTTATATTCAAGCTCCCTTGAGCTGGTGGGGCTGACGAGCCCGGGTTACGCACCTGCGTGCCACGAGTGGTACCGGACCTGAGGATATTTTTTGGCAGCCTACGCAGCACCCCTACATTTATGCCTATTCCCTGCTGACGAGAGGTAACAACCTCGAAACACGTGTCCAGGGATGGCCAACGCGACAGTGATGTTTTGCTCAAGACCCTGGCAGAGGCGCACCTGCTGATGCTTACTTCTTGGACCACAATGCTTTGGGGCAACACGCTGATAGGACAAGCAGTGTGCGAAAAATTGCACTTTCTTTTATATTCAAGCTCCCTTGAGCTGGTGGGGCTGACGAGCCCGGGTTACGCACCTGCGTGCCACAAGTGGTACCAGACCTGAGGATATTTTTTGGCAGCCTACGCAGCACCCCTACATTTATGCCTATTCCCTGCTGACGAGAGGTAACAACCTCGAAACACGTGTCCAGGGATGGCCAACGCGACAGTGAGTTTTTTGCTCAAGACCCTGGCAGAGGCGCACCCGCTGATGCCTACTTCATGGACCACAATGCTTTGGGGCAACACGCTGATAGGACAAGCAGTGTGCCACCAATTGGACTTTCTTTTATATTCAAGCTCCCTTGAGCTGGTGGGGCTGACGAGCCCGGGTTACGCACCTGCGTGCCACGAGTGGTACCGGACCTGAGGATATTTTTTGGCAGCCTACGCAGCACCCCTACATTTATGCCTATTCCCTGCTGACGAGAGGTAACAACCTCGAAACACGTGTCCAGGTTTGGCCAACGCGACAGTGATGTTTTGCTCAAGACCCTGGCAGAGGCGCACCTGCTGATGCTTACTTCTTGGACCACAATGCTTTGGGGCAACACGCTGATAGGACAAGCAGTGTGCGAAAAATTGCACTTTCTTTTATATTCAAGCTCCCTTGAGCTGGTGGGGCTGATGAGCCTGGGTTACGCACCTGCGTGCCACGAGTGGTACCGGACCTGAGGATATTTTTTGGCAGCCTACGCAGCACCCCTACATTTATGCCTATTCCCTGCTGACGAGAGGTAACAACGTCGAAACACGTGTCCAGGGATGGCCAACGCGACAGTGATTTTTTGCTCAAGACCCTGGCAGAGGCGCAACGCTAATGCTTATTTCATGGACCACAATGCTTTCGGGCAACACGCTGATAGGACAAGCAGTGTGCGACCAATTGGACTTTCTTTTATATTCAAGCTCCCTTGAGCTGGTGGGGCTGACGAGCCCGGGTTACGCACCTGCGTGCCACGAGTGGTACCGGACCTGAGGATATTTTTTGGCAGCCTACGCAGCACCCCTACATTTATGCCTATTCCCTGCTGACGAGAGGTAACAACCTCGAAACACGTGTCCAGGGATGGCCAACGCGACAGTGATTTTTTGCTCAAGACCCTGGCAGAGGCGCACCTGCTGATGCTTACTTCTTGGACCACAATGCTTTGGGGCAACACGCTGATAGGACAAGCAGTGTGCGAAAAATTGCACTTTCTTTTATATTCAAGCTCCCTTGAGCTGGTGGGGCTGATGAGCCTGGGTTACGCACCTGCGTGCCACGAGTAGTACCGGACCTGAGGATATTTTTTGGCAGCCTATGCAGCACCCCTACATTTATGCCTATTCCCTGCTGATGAGAGGTAACAACGTCGAAACACGTGTCCAGGGATGGCCAATGCGACAGTGATTTTTTGCTCAAGACCCTGGCAGAGGCGCAACGCTGATGCTTACTTCATGGACCACAATGCTTTCGGGCAACACGCTGATAGGACAAGCAGTGTGCGACCAATTGGACTTTCTTTTATATTCAAGCTCCCTTGAGCTGGTGGGGCTGACGAGCCCGGGTTACGCACCTGCGTGCCACGAGTGGTACCGGACCTGAGGATATTTTTTGGCAAGCTACCCAGCACCCCTACATTTATGCCTATTCCCTGCTGACGAGAGGTAACAACCTCGAAACACGTGTCCAGGGATGGCCAACGCGACAGTGATTTTTTGCTCAAGACCCTGGCAGTGGCACACCCGCTGGTGCTTACTTCATGGACCACAATGCTTTGGGGCAACACGCTGATAGGACAAGCAGTGTGCGACCAATTGGACTTTCTTTTATATTCAAGCTCCCTTAAGCTGGTGGGGCTGACGAGCCCAGGCTACACACCTGCGTGCCACGAGTGGTACCGGACCTGAGGATATTTTTTGGCAGCCTACGCAGCACTCCTACATTTATGCCTATTCCTTGCTGTTGAGAGGTAACAACCTCGAAACACGTGTCCAGGGATGGCCAACGCGACAGTGATTTTTTGCTCAAGACCCTGGCAGAGGAGCACCCGCTGACGCTTACTTCATGGACCACAATGCTTTGGGGCAACAAGCTGATAGGACAAGCAGTGTGCGACCAATTGGACTTTCTTTTATATTCAAGCTCCCTTGAGCTGGTGGGGCTGACGAGCCCGGGTTACGCACCTGCGTGCCACGAGTGGTACCGGACCTGAGGATATTTTTTGGCAGCCTACGCAGCACCCCTACATTTATGCCTATTCCCTGCTGACGAGAGGTAACAACCTCGAAACACGTGTGCAGGGATGGCCAACGCGACAGTGATTTTTTGCTCAAGACCCTGGCAGAGGCGCACCTGCTGATTCTTACTTCTTGGACCACAATGCTTTGGGGCAACACGCTGATAGGACAAGCAGTGTGCGAAAAATTGCACTTTCTTTTATATTCAAGCTCCCTTGAGCTGGTGGGGCTGATGAGCCTGGGTTACGCACCTGCGTGCCACGAGTGGTACCGGACCTGAGGATATTTTTTGGCAGCCTACGCAGCACCCTACATTTATGCCTATTCCCTGCTGATGAGAGGTAACAACGTCGAAACACGTGTCCAGGGATGGCCAACGTGACAGTGATTTTTCGCTCAAGACCCTGGCAGAGGCGCAACGCTAATGCTTATTTCATGGACCACAACGCTTTCGGGCAACACGCTGATAGGACAAGCAGTGTGCGACCAATTGGACTTTCTTTTATATTCAAGCTCCCTTGAGCTGGTGGGGCTGACGAGCCCGGGTTACGCACCTGCGTGCCACGAGTGGTACCGGACGTGAGGATATTTTTTGGCAAGCTACCCAGCACCCCTACATTTATGCCTATTCCCTGCTGACGAGAGGTAACAACCTCGAAACACGTGTCCAGGGATGGCCAACGCGACAGTAATTTTTTGCTCAAGACCCTGGCAGAGGCGCACCCGTTGATGCTTACTTCATGGACCACAATTCTTTAGGGCAACACGCTGATAGGACAAGCAGTGTGCGACCAATTGGACTTTCTTTTATATTCAAGCTTCCTTGAGCTGGTGGGGCTGACAAGCCCGGGTTACGCACCTGCGTGCCACGAGTGGTACCGGACCTGAGGATATTTTTTGGCAGCCTACGTAGCACCCCTACATTTATGTCTATTACCTCCTGACAAGAGGTAACAACCTCGAAACACGTGTCCAGGGATGGCCAATGCGACAGTGATTTTTTGCTCAAGAGCCTGGCAGAGGCGCACCCGCTGATGCTTACTTCATGGACCACAATGCTTTGGGGCAACACTCTGATAGGACAAGCAGGGTGCGACCAATTGGACTTTCTTTTATTTTCAAGCTCCCTTGAGCTGGTGGGGCTGACGAGCCCGGCTTACGCACCTGCATGCCACGAGTGGTACCGGACCTGAGGATATTTTTTGGCAGCCTACGCAGCACGACTACATTTATGCCTATTCCCTGCTGACGAGAGGTAACAACCTCGAAACACGTGTCCAGGGATGGCCAACGCGACAGTGATTTTTTGCTCAAGACCCTGGCAGAGGCGCACCCGATGATGCTTACTTCATGGACCGCAATGCTTTGGGGCAACACGCTGATAGGACAAGCAGTGTGCGACCAATTGGACTTTCTTTTATATTCAAGCTCCTTTGAGCTGGTGGGGCTGACGAGCCCGGGTTATGCACCTGCGTGCCACGAGTGGTACCGGACCTGAGGATGTTTTTTGGCAGCCTACGCAGCACCCCTACATTTATGCCTATTCCCTGCTGACGAGAGGTAACAACCTCGAAACACGTGTCCAGGGATGGCCGTGACAGTGATTTTTTGCTCAAGACCCTGGCAGAGGCGCACCCGCTGATGCTTACTTCATGGACCACAATTCTTTGGGGCATCACGCTGATAGGACAAGCAGTGTGCAACCAATTGGACTTTCTTTTATATTCAAGCTCCCTTGAGCTGGTGGGGCTGACGAGCCCGGGTTACGCACCTGCGTGCCACGAGTGGTACCGGACCTGAGGATATTTTTTGGCAGCCTATGCAGCACCCCTACATTTATGCCTATTCCCTGCTGACGAGAGGTAACAACCTCGAAACACGTGTCCAGGGATGGCCAACGCGACAGTGAGTTTTTTGCTCAAGACCCTAGCAGAGGCGCACCCGCTGATGCTTACTTCATGGACCACAATGCTTTGGGGCAACACGCTGATAGGACAAGCAGTGTGCCACCAATTGGACTTTCTTTTATATTCAAGCTCCCTTGAGCTGGTGGGGCTGACGAGCCCGGGTTACGCACCTGCGTGCCACAAGTGGTACCAGACCTGAGGATATTTTTTGGCAGCCTACGCAGCACCCCTACATTTATGCCTATTCCCTGCTGACGAGAGGTAACAACCTCGAAACACGTGTCCAGGGATGGCCAACGCGACAGTGAGTTTTTTGCTCAAGACCCTGGCAGAGGCGCACCCGCTGATGCCTACTTCATGGACCACAATGCTTTGGGGCAACACGCTGATAGGACAAGCAGTGTGCCACCAATTGGACTTTCTTTTATATTCAAGCTCCCTTGAGCTGGTGGGGCTGACGAGCCCGGGTTACGCACCTGCGTGCCACGAATGGTACCGGACGTGAGGATATTTTTTGCCAGCCTACGCAGCACCCTTACATTTATACCTATTCCCTGCTGACGAGAGGTAACAACCTCGAAACACGTGTCCAGGGATGGCCAACGCAACAGTGATTTTTTGCTCAAGACCCTGGCAGAGGCGCACCCGCTGATGCTTACTTTATGGACCACAATGCTTTGGGGCAACACGCTGATAGGACAAGCAGTGTGGGACCAATTGGACTTTCTTTTATATTCAAGCTCCCTTGAGCTGGTGGGGCTGACGAGCCCGGGTTACGCTCCTGCGTGCCACGAGTGGTACCGGACCTGAGGATATTTTTTGGCAGCCTACGCAGCACCCCTACATTTATGCCTATTCCCTGCTGACGAGAGGTAACAACCTCGAAACACGTGTCCAGGGATGGCCAACGCGACAGTGATTTTTTGCTCAAGACCCTAGCAGAGACGCACGCGCTGATGCTTACTTCATGGACCACAATGCTTTGGGGCAACACACTGATAGGACAAGCAGTGTGCGATTACAGCGATAGGGACTACACACTGATACTGCCTCTGTAAGTTGTTTTTTGTGGTAGGTGTTGCAAGGGGGGTTGGAAGTTAGGGGAGTTAAAAGCGGAAACTGGATAATACTGGTAACCGACCACCCGGGTTGGGTGAGCACTGTGACATCTTTAAAATATGTACGACCTGACACGCCGCCCGACCCCCGGGTTGTGGGCTGAATGGCTGTGTACGATATTTCTGTCTACTGTAGGCTTGATGGTGTCGTAGGTGTATTGGTTGACCTGTTTTGAAGTCTTGTCTCTAATTCCGCAATAAAAATCTGTTTAAAAAAAAAAAAAAAAATAGGACAAGCAGTGTGCGACCAATTGGACTTTCTTTTATATTCAAGCTCCCTTGAGATGGTGAGGCTGACGAGCCCGGGTTACGCACCTGCGTGCCACGAGTGGTACCGGACCTGAGGATATTTTTTGGCAGCCTACGCAGCACCCCTACATTTATGCCTATTCCCTGCTGACGAGAGGTAACAACCTCGAAACACGTGTCCAGGGATGGCCAACGCGACAGTGATTTTTTGCTCAAGACCCTGGCAGAGGCGCACCCGATGATGCTTACTTCATGGACCGCAATGCTTTGGGGAAACACGCTGATAGGACAAGCAGTGTGCGACCAATTGGACTTTCTTTTATATTCAAGCTCCTTTGAGTTGGTGGGGCTGACGAGCCCGGGTTACGCACCTGCGTGCCACGAGTGGTACCGGACCTGAGGATGTTTTTTGGCAGCCTACGCAGCACCCCTACATTTATGCCTATTCCCTGCTGACGAGAGGTAACAACCTCGAAACACGTGTCCAGGGATGGCCAACGCGACAGTGATTTTTTGCTCAAGACCCTGGCAGAGGCGCACCCGCTGATGCTTACTTCATGGACCACAATTCTTTGGGGCAACACGCTGATAGGACAAGCAGTGAGCGACCAATTGGACTTTCTTTTATATTCAAGCTCCCTTGAGCTGGTGGGGCTGACGAGCCCGGGTTACGCACCTGCGTGCCACGAGTGGTACCGGACCTGAGGATATTTTTTGGCAGCCTACGCAGCACCCCTACATTTATGCCTATTCCCTGCTGACGAGAGGTAACAACCTCGAAACACGTGTCCAGGGATGGCCAACGCGACAGTGATTTTTTGCTCAGGACCCTGGCAGAGGCGCACCCGCTGATGCTTACTTCATGGACCACAATGCTTTGGGGCAACACGCTGATAGGACAAGCAGTGTGCGACCAATTGGACTTTCTTTTATATTCAAGCTCCCTTGAGCTGGTGGGGCTGACGAGCCCGGGTTACGCACCTGCGTGCCACGAGTGGTACCGGACCTGAGGATATTTTTTGGCAGCCTACGCAGCACCCCTACATTTATGCCTATTCCTGGCTGACGAGAGGTAACAACCTCGAAACACGTGTCCAGGGATGGCCAACGCGACAGTGAGTTTTTTGCTCAAGACCCTGGCAGAGGCGCACCCGCTGATGCTTACTTCATGGACCACAATGCTTTGGGGCAACACGCTGATAGGACAAGCAGTGTGCGACCAATTGGACTTTCTTTTATATTCAAGCTCCCTTGAGCTGGTGGGGCTGACGAGCCCGGGTTACGCACCTGCGTGCCACGAGTGGTACCGGACCTGAGGATATTTTTTGGCAGCCTACGCAGCACCCCTACATTTATGCCTATTCCCTGCTGACGAGAGGTAACAACCTCAAAACACGTGTCATGGGATGGCCAACGCGACAGTGATTTTTTGCTCAAGACCCTGGCAGAGGCGCACCCGCTGATGCTTACTTCATGGACCACAATGCTTTGGGGCAACACGCTGATAGGACAAGCAGTGTGCGACCAATTGGACTTTCTTTTATATTCAAGCTCCCTTGAGCTGGTGGGGCTGACGAGCCCGGGTTACGCACCTGCGTGCCACGAATGGTACTGGACGTGAGGATATTTTTTGCCAGCCTACGCAGCACCCTTACATTTATACCTATTCCCTGCTGACTGGAGGTAACAACCTCGAAACACGTGTCCAGGGATGGCCAACGCGACAGTGATTTTTTGCTCAAGACCCTGGCAGTGGCGCACCCGCTGGTGCTTACTTCATGGACCACAATGCTTTGGGGCAACACGCTGATAGGACAAGCAGTGTGCGACCAATTGGACATTCTTTTATATTCAAGCTCCCTTGAGCTGGTGGGGCTGACGAGCCCGGGATACGCACCTGCGTGCCACAAGTGGTACCGGACCTGAGGATATTTTTGGGCAGCCTACGCAGCACTCCTACATTTATGCCTATTCCTTGCTGTTGAGAGGTAACAACCTCGAAACACGTGTCCAGGGATGGCCAATGCGACAGTGATTTTTTGCTCAAGACCCTGGCAGAGGAGCACCCGCTGATGCTTACTTCATGGACCACAATGCTTTGGGGCAACAAGCTGATAGGACAAGCAGTGTGCGACCAATTGGACTTTCTTTTATATTCAAGCTCCCTTGAGCTGGTGGGGCTGACGAGCCCGGGTTACGCACCTGCGTGCCACGAGTGGTACCGGACCTGAGGATATTTTTTGGCAGCCTACGCAGCACCCCTACATTTATGCCTATTCCCTGCTGACGAGAGGTAACAACCTCGAAACACGTGTCCAGGGATGGCCAATGCGACAGTGATTTTTTGCTCAAGACCCTGGCAGAGGCGCACCTGCTGATACTTACTTCTTGGACCACAATGCTTTGGGGCAACACGCTGATAGGACAAGCAGTGTGCGAAAAATTGCACTTTCTTTTATATTTAAGCTCCCTTGAGCTGGTGGGGCTCATGAGCCTGGGTTACGCACCTGCGTGCCACGAGTAGTACCGGACCTGAGGATATTTTTTGGCAGCCTACGCAGCACCCCTACATTTATGCCTATTCCCTGCTGATGAGAGGTAACAACGTCGAAACACGTGTCCAGGGATGGCCAACGCGACAGTGATTTTTTGCTCAAGACCCTGGCAGAGGCACAACGCTGATGCTTACTTCATGGACCACAATGCTTTCGGGCAACACGCTGATAGGACAAGCAGTGTGCGACCAATTAGACTTTCTTTTATATTCAAGCTCCCTTGAGCTGGTGGGGCTGACGAGCCCGGGTTACGCACCTGCGTGCCACGAGTGGTACCGGACCTGAGGATATTTTTTGGCAAGCTACCCAGCACCCCTACATTTATGCCTATTCCCTGCTGACGAGAGGGAACAACCTCGAAACACGTGTCCAGGGATGGCCAACGCAACAGTGATTTTTTGCTCAAGACCCTGGCAGTGGCACACCCGCTGGTGCTTACTTCATGGACCACAATGCTTTGGGGCAACACGCTGATAGGACAAGCAGTGTGCGACCAATTGGACTTTCTTTTATATTCAAGCTCCCTTGAGCTGGTGGGGCTGACGAGCCCGGGCTACGCACCTGCGTGCCACGAGTGGTTTGGACCTGAGGATATTTTTTGGCAGCCTACGCAGCACTCCTACATTTATGCCTATTCCTTGCTGTTGAGAGGTAACAACCTCGAAACACGTGTCCAGGGATGGCCAACGCGACAGTGATTTTTTGCTCAAGACCCTGGCAGAGGAGCACCCGCTGATGCTTACTTCTTGGACCACAATGCTTTGGGGCAACACGCTGATAGGACAAGCAGTGTGCGAAAAATTGCACTTTCTTTTATATTCAAGCTCCCTTGAGCTGGTGGGGCTGATGAGCCTGGGTTACGCACCTGCGTGCCACGAGTGGTACCGGACCTGAGGATATTTTTTGGCAAGCTACCCAGCACCCCTACATTTATGCCTATTCCCTGCTGACGAGAGGTAACAACCTCGAAACACGTGTCCAGGGATGGCCAACGCGACAGTGATTTTTTGCTCAAGACCTTGGCAGAGGCGCACCCGCTGATGCTTACTTCATGGACCACAATTCTTTAGGGCAACACGCTGATAGGACAAGCAGTGTGCGACCAATTGGACTTTCTTTTATATTCAAGCTCCCTTGAGCTGGTGGGGCTGACGAGCCCGGGTTACGCACCTGCGTGCCACGAGTGGTACCGGACCTGAGGATATTTTTTGGCAGCCTACGCAGCACCCCTACATTTATGCCTATTCCCTGCTGACGAGAGGTAACAACCTCGAAACACGTGTCCAGGGATGGCCAACGCGACAGTGATTTTTTGCTCAAGACCCTGGCAGAGGTGTACCCGCTGATGCTTACTTCATGGACCACAATGCTTTGGGGCAACACGCTGATAGGACAAGCAGTGTGCGACCAATTGGACTTTCTTTTATATTCAAGCTCCCTTGAGCTGGTGGGGCTGACGAGCCCGGGTTACGCACCTGCGTGCCACGAGTGGTTCCGGACCTGAGGATATTTTTTGGCAGCCTACGTAGCACCCCTACATTTATGCCTATTCCCTCCTGATGAGAGGTAACAACCTCGAAACACGTGTCCAGGGATGGCCAACGCGACAGTGATTTTTTGCTCAAGACCCTGGCAGAGGCGCACCCGCTGATGCTTACTTCATGGACCACAATGCTTTGGGGCAACACGCTGATAGGACAAGCAGTGTGCGACCAATTGGACTTTCTTTTATATTCAAGCTCCCTTGAGCTGGTGGGGCTGACGAGCCCGGGTTACGCACCTGCGTGCCACGAGTGGTACCGGACCTGAGGATATTTTTTGGCAGCCTACGTAGCACCCCTACATTTATGCCTATTCCCTCCTGACAAGAGGTAACAACCTCGAAACACGTGTCCAGGGATGGCCAATGCGACAGTGATTTTTTGCTCAAGAGCCTGGCAGAGGCGCACCCGCTGATGCTTACTTCATGGACCACAATGCTTTGGGGCAACACTCTGATAGGACAAGCAGGGTGCGACCAATTGGACTTTCTTTTATTTTCAAGCTCCCTTGAGCTGGTGGGGCTGACGAGCCCGGCTTACGCACCTGCGTGCCACGAGTGGTACCGGACCTGAGGATATTTTTTGTGGCAGCCTACGCAGCACCCCTACATTTATGCCTATTCCCTGCTGACGAGAGGTAACAACCTCAAAACACGTGTCCAGGGATGGCCAACGCGACAGTGATTTTTTGCTCAAGACCCTGGCAGAGGCTCACCCGCTGATGCTTACTTCATGGACCACAATGCTTTGGGGCAACACGCTGATAGGACAAGCAGTGTGCGACCAATTGGACTTTCTTTTATATTCAAGCTCCCTTGAGCTGGTGGGGCTGACGAGCCCGGGTTACGCGACTGCGTGCCACAAGTGGTACCGGACCTGAGGATATTTTTTGGCAGCCTACGCAGCACCCCTACATTTATGCCTATTCCCTGCTGACGAGAGGTAACAACCTCAAAACACGTGTCCAGGGATGGCCAACGCAACAGTGATTTTTTGCTCAAGACCCTGGCAGAGGCGCACCCGCTGATGCTTACTTCATGGACCACAATGCTTTGGGGCAACACGCTGATAGCACAAGCAGTGTGCGACCAATTGGACTTTCTTTCATATTCAAGCTCCCTTGAGCTGGTGGGGCTGACGAGCCCTGGTTACGCACCTGCGTGCCACGAGTGGTACCGGACCTGAGGATATTTTTTGGCAGCCTTCGCAGCACCCCTATATTTATGCCTATTCCCTGCTGACGAGAGGTAACAACCTCGAAACACGTGTCCAGGGATGGCCAACGTGACAGTGATTTTTTGCTCAAGACCCTGGCCGAAGGGCACCCGCTGATGCTTACTTCATGGACCACAATGCTTTGGGGCAACACGCTGATAGGACAAGCAGTGTGCGACCAATTGGACTTTCTTTTATATTCAAGCTCCCTTGAGCTGGTGGGGCTGATGAGCCCAGGTTACGCACCTGCGTGCCACAAGTGGTACTGGACCTGAGGATATTTTTTGGCAGCCTACGCAGCACCCCTACATTTATGCCTATTCCCTGCTGACGAGAGGTAACAACCTCGAAACACGTGTCCAGGGATGGCCAACGCGACAGTGATTTTTTGCTCAAGACCCTGGCAGAGGCACACCCGCTGATGCTTACTTCATGGATCACAATGCTTTGGGGCAACACGCTGATAGGACAAGCAGTGTGCGACCAATTGGACCAACTTTATGATGATGATGCAGACGATCAGGAAATAGAACTGAGTATTAAATTTCATCTGATGATTCTCCTTAATAAGCATGAGCAAGCTATCTTTCCCTATATTACCTTACAAGGGCAAACTTAAACTAAGAATCATTTCGTAAGGGGTACATCAGAAAGTTGTTTGCTGTCTGAGTCTTCAGTAGTAGGCACTCCAACAATGGGTCAAGTAGCAGAAAGCCATACAAACAGAAGCATAGGTTTGCTCTAGGTGAAAAATCTAAGATGACTCTCTTTGCCTCACTTGGTTCAGCTTAAAATATCAACTGCAGTCAGAGTAAACAATCCCAAATGATATTTGCCGGTGAATTTCCATAGTCTGGCACAACTGGATACTTTCACCACATTTCCCACATCGCTACGTTGCAACTTCGCTCATCCTTGGTTATCCCTCTCATCTCCCATGAGAGCTTGCCTCCTTGCTCATTACCAAGCTTCTCGTTGCCAACGTCAACTTCTCATACCTTGCTATCTAAAGAAAACAAAACCTTCCTATACCAATGAGGCTTTTTCTCTCCATACCTGCAATGAAAACAAAATACAAGTACAAACATTCTACATTGAAGTTTAAACACAAATTACATAACACACTCTAAACCTGACCATGGACCGAACAGTTTCTCGAGGCCCATTCTAGTCAATTTAGCACTGCACAGGGTTACAAAATATGTGCACATTTCTTTACACCAAAAAAATGCAGCTCCTTAATACATGTATAAATTGTAAAGAATTACAAAGATGTCATTATAAATGCACATGCATAAAATAAATTCTTGTTACACGTATGAATGTCTAAACATTAGTTTACACACATTCAAATTGAATAACCTCACAATGCGTCACGTTTATGTTAACATAACCTATCACATTAATGTGTGGCACATAACCTTTATTAATCACGTTCTTTTCATGAGAATCTCATGTGGAATACTTTAAATATGCAATACTCCACTCCCTTTTGTAACGTTAATTACACAGAATATATGCGAGTGCTGACTACACACGAATATGATGCACTCCTACGATATCTCAGAGGGGATCAAGATTACACTTTTCCACCACCCTTCCAAGCTAGAATACAATTCTAGAAATGCTGAGAAATCTATAAACTCATTCACAATCAGAATTGACCCCACTTAGTGGATCTAATCACAATGTCTGGAGGCTTGAGAGGGTGAAGAAATGAGAAATGCTGCTTCTGGACGACCATGGAAGACCGGTCATTGCTCAAAAGCAACACTTCTTAGGATCAGCCACTTTCACATGGAACTCCCTTCCTGCTGCTTTAAGAAAACTAACTGCACTCATCAACTTCAGGAAAATCTACCGTAAAGCCCAACTATTCAGACAATTTCTAAACATGCCTTTTAGTTCCTCAGCCTGAGTTTAAGGCTCTCTGGTATGTGATTCCTTCTGCTTACTCACTGTCCTGTCTTACACCATGTTGATGTATGCCAGTTCTCTACTGAAACGATTCAGCTGAAACAGCTGGAGGGGATCAATAATAAACCCTATTTTTAAGGGAGGAGACCAAACAAACCTATCAAACTACAGATTAATAGCTCTTATTGACTCGGAAGCGAAATATTATGCATCATTAATATTGGAAGATCTAATAGAGTGGTCTAATTCCAAGAACTTGATCCCACCTCAACAAACCGGAGTTCGGAATGGGTATGGTATGCTAACTAACATGACAACACTAGCATCAATTGCAGAAAAGAGCGAACGACAAAAGAAGAAACTGCAACTCTGCTTTATAGCTCTGAAAGCAGCTGTTGACCGGGTTGATCGTCCACTTCTATGTATTAAATTAAGACAGTGGGATATTCAAGAAACAATGTTAAGAGCAATTAAATCACTATACACAGAAACATGGATTCAGATTAAGGTAGAGGATGGGACCAAAATATCAAGGAAAATACCTACAGCAAGGGGTCTTAAGCAAGGGTGTGTGTTAGCACCACACCTGTTCAACCTCTTTACGGCAGATTTATCCACCCACCTGGAGCAAGTCAATTCGCATGCTCCAAGGTTAGGTTCATTAACGATATCCCATCTATTATATGCTGATGACATTGTGCTGCTGAGTCATACAGAGATTGGACTTCAAAGACTGATAAAAGAAACTGCTGCATATACAAAACTCAATAAATTGGAAATTAACATCACCAAGACAAAAAACATGCTTATTGGGAATAACCTCCATGCCGCACTAAAGATCAGGCTGGATAATTAATTTTGATGAAAATGTTAACTTCCGTGCACACCAACAGTATATGATTAGGAAAAATAATGCTCTAATACATTCATTCAGTTTACTTGCTAAAAAACTAGATGGCCCCTCTTATCAGCCATTGCCCTCTGTAATCAAAGCTAAACTTCTTCCATCTCTTACTTACCCAAGTACGGTGATGCATGGAAAGGAATCCAAAATGTTGGATAGATTACAAGTCAAAACATACAGTCGGGTCTTTTTGCCCTGTAATGCCTCTCCTGCTCAAATTCGTTTGGAATTAGGATTGATAAACATAGCAAGAATATATCACTTCATCAATTCCATGGATAAATTAAGAAATAATCTGTCTAGCCCTCTAATCAGTGCTTTATGGGAATTGGTGAATAATGATGTGAATTCAAGTTACAACAAATTCTTGTCATCATCTTTACAACTAACTAATGCGGGTTACTTAAGGGACTTGAATTTATCGCATACTACTTTCTGCCAAGCCATGAACAAAACTGCAAAAACACATTCGCTATTTGAGGACAAAGGCATATTTTCGCAGCGATCCCATGCCTGGATGACAATTCATACCTACATCACATTGCAACCGGCAACTTATCTGTACCAAACATATCCAGTGTACTTTAAGAAAAAACTATTGGTCATACGCTTAGGTGAACTGCTGTCTCTGTCAGACAAACCAGCATGGCAAAATAAATGCCCAAAAACATGCAGATGATGTGATGCTCCAAATGAGGATTTTGTGCATTTGGTCACCATATGTCTCAAACTGAATAATGTACGCGATACACTTTTGAAACACCTATTTAATGGGAGAGGGATACGTATGTGAAGAACAGCCATCATGAGAAGTCTGGCCCCTACAGATCCTCAGCTAATAATCAAACTTCTGAAATGTTTACAACTTCACGATAAAGCAGTCAAGCAGAATTGTAAGCTGCATACTATAGCAGGAGGAATTTGCCTCGTAGAATGAGTACATTACATTTATATGCCATTAAAACAGTAGTAAGATGTTGACATTTAGAGTTGTGAAATTTTATATTGAGGTATACGTCACTTTATAGCAACGGTGAAGAGTATCCACATTAATGACTGAATTAATTTTACAATGATAACGTTTTTAATGAGACAAAAAGAGTTTCCATAATTGTAGCAATATTATTTCATGTTTCTAATATAAGTGATTATTTTAAAAAGGATTGCTTTTATATGTACATTGTGATGGTTTTTATTAACTAATAACAATAAACTCTTATTTACATTTACAGAAACGATTCAATGCAAAAGCACCCTAACACCTTTTATGGCACTGCATAAAAGGTTCAACTATAAATATGATAGTGCTATCCCTAATTTGTTGCAGGAACAAAACGTTCCTTCATATGACTCATCTTCAAGAAGTATCCACCTAATGTTTTGTCAGTCTCTCTTCTGCACAGTTTAGTTTTCTAGTGTATGCAGTGAGGTTGGTCTGACAAATATTTGTCAATCTCATCTCCTGCATTGGTTATTTCCATAAATTGTAGCTTTTCAGTGGTCCCTATAGAAGAACAGCATCCTTGATAGACTCTTTCCACTAAACACAATTGGCGTCCCAGACCCTGCTGAACTTCTCATTATTGGACAGAGCATATGCATTTTAAATGTTAAAAAAGAAGTTTCTTATATTTTTATTAAATGATTATTATCGTATAATGACATTACATACAAGAAAAATATTTTGATTCCTCAAAATAATTACTGTATTTATTAGCAAAGTGAATCATCAAAGTTGTAAAAGGGGAAGAGTGAGAGCAAAGTCTTGATTTTAACCATTGTAGCTATGGACATCGCAGTTTACGGCAAAATCGTCTTTTTTCACAGTGACGTATTTGCAGAGCCTCGGATCAAATATTGTTATGCAAAGCTGCTCATCAAACGACGAGGGCATTCCAAACCTGAAATGGAAAATAAAAAAATACCTTACTATACAGAAATGTCAGCAATACTGATAAATTATTGACTTCTATATCTCAAGTCTTTAAGGGGCATATTTTGGCGAATTTTGGCGTTTGCGAATCGCAAACGGCGTTTTGATATGTAGGTGCATATTAGCAAAATAAGGAATCGCAAAAATTGCGATTCCTTATTTTGCTCAAGCATTTAAGGAATCGCAATTTTGCCATTCCTTAAATGCTATGTAGGAGTCAATTAAAAAATGTGATTCAGGCTTAAGGAATCGCAAAATACCACCTACTCCAAGTAGATGGTATTTTGCGATTTCCTTTAAAAATGCAATTTTTTTTTTATTCAAAGTGTCATATGGCGCACAGACATGCCCTTAGGGCATGTCTGTGCGCCACGTGTACTTACAGGCACATTCCAGGGGTGCAACAGGTGTCCTTTGGATTGAGATTCCCAAATTGCGATTTTCTCATAGAAAATCGAAATTTGAGAATGTATCCCCCTTCATTCCTATGGGTCTCTTGGCCCATAGGAATGAATGGGACACTCATTCCTATATTGCGATTCGCAATTTGCTAATCGCAATTAAGGAATATTAGGTAATCGCAAAAAAATTGCAAATTAATACTTCATTCCATTTTGCGACTCTCAAATAGCGATTCCTTAAAAATCGCTATTTCAGAATCGCAAAATGGAGATTACCTACATATGCCCCTAAATCTCGATCACTGTAACTGAGATATACCAAGAAGTGGTAAAACGGGAAGGCCAACAATGGGGGATTCACTAACACGGCTGTCCAATGAAGCAAAACAGAAGTAAACATTTCATGTAAAGGTGATGGTTTGCCACACACTGTTATTAGGCAAATTTTCTTTTTGCAAGACTGCTCAATATTGTAATGTTAATTTCCTGTTGTTTCACTCGTGTAACAGAGGAGAAAAATACTGACCCAGTTGTGATTTTCTACTGGTTTTAATATCAGCGTAAACATAAGGTGTTTTAGTGTCTTATTACTGCTTATTTAAGACCAGTATTTAAAGACTACTGAAAATTGATGAATACTCGTGCTTATCTGAATTCTGAACACGTCTTATTTCTGTAAACTTCATTTAGTAGGAAAAATGTGTTACATTTAAACCTTTAATGGGAAATAGGAACATTAGTTGTATATAATGAATTTTAAAGAAGAACTTAATTAATAGGAGTTGTCAAGACATTTTATTTATTAAACACATCTTAAATAATGCAACATTTATACATACATAGAGGTGCTTCAAGATAACGGTTTTCACTTATTGGTCTGCTAAATTGTCATTCACCTTTTGTTTTTCCTCACCACACTATAGAGCAGGCATCCTCAACTAGTAGCTAGTGAGCTACTGCTAGCTCTCCAGCTACTTATAAGTAGCTCTCCTACTAGAATTAGCTGAATTAATATATATGCATCACAAAATTGAAAAGTGTGTATTCGGGATGAAATTGTGTGTATTTTCATATTTGGAGAAAAATTGTTGGATTTCTCAAATATATTTAATAAGCTGATATTTAAGTGATAAATCACAAGGCATTAGGGAGACTTATTACTAATGTTAAAACCTTGATGCCAGGGAATCGCGGCTATGGCTGTCATGTATTACCCATGTAGATTCAGTCTAGGAATTTTTTTAAGAATAAAATGTTTCTATTAGTCATTGAAAACCATAAACATTATGAATAAAAATACAATTAACTACAAAATAAAATTGCAAAAAAAAGGGTAGAATGGAGAGTATTAAAAGCAATCAGCAACCAGGCACCTCAAAATCAACATCTAAAAAAAAACAGGGCGTCATTATTATATGGTCAGGGTGACTACTGTTTAAAAAATTACAGGGTATATTCCTCCTTCAGACCAACGGTCATTGACACCAAGATACCATGGCACGCACAAGGAGCCACCATGTTTAGATTCATGTGAAATTTTATATGTACCTAAATTTAAGGCATCTAAAAAATATTGATTTCATATTACACTTGTGTGCGAAATAGCATGAAATATCAGATCATAATAACATCAGGACTCAGCATGCCAGGAAAGGGAAACCAATGAGCCCAGATTCTCTCTAGCAGACCGCCATACCGATACAATGGTGTAGGGTTAACAGCCATGAGCTGCGTGCAAAATTACACAGAAAGTGCTATAGTGCTGGAATTCGAACTTAGGGGGATCGGATCACCTAGCAGCCAACCATAAAAGTACAGTTAATCAGTAGTGCTTAGGATAGACGTCTGGCCTTGCGGGATAGGGAGTCGATGGGCACAGGTTCCCCATAGCAGCCCACCATAATATGGGTGGAATCTACGGACTCTTGATGAACCTCTCTTGGTTAATAGCCTTGGCCCCAGCTGATCTTGGGAATTTTCCTTAACGAGAGTCTTGAAAGAGTCCAAAACATGCACCATACGGATGTTGAGCCTTGTGTTCATTGGGTCCATTTACTCAATTGCTGTTGACCTACATGTCCTGATCCCTAATGCATTCAATTCGTTCTTCGACAGCTCTCCATTGGTCCCCTGGTGCTGGGCAAGTACAAAGGACGTGCAGCAGCATTTCATCTGTCTAGTGACACAAGCAACATTTCAGGTCACCCCTCTGACATTCTTCCTGCCATTTTGGTATACAGTCCAAAGTCGGGATTTCATCAAGCCTCAGCGGCAGTAGTTTCTGCTTGATCCTCAGGGAGTAAGTAGACTACATTAGGGGGAACTTCTTTCGGTCGTCATATGATTTCAATACCAGCCACCCTTGTGAATGTTTGGCCACTTCCCCTTTATCTTCCAGCCAGCATTGCAGCTTAATGGATTTGTTTACTGCCCCTTTGAATGCTTGGGTGGATATGGCTAAGCTCCATAGTCCACTGAGGCCAAAGTTTTCTATACTCGTTCGAGATATGTTTTATATTCATCCTTTCCTCTTTGATGTTGATTTCAGACCAAATTAGGCTAGCCAATGAACATTTGGCAACTGATCTTTGTGGTGTAGCGGTCTAGTGTACCGCACACGTCGCACCATGACATCATCGGACATCCGGCGGCGGCCATGATCTCCATTTGGGCCGCGGACTCCATATAGTTAGGAGCGCAATTTTTGCGCTCCCGGGAGAGATTAAATAAATAATAAAGAAGTGACTAATAACCTTCAACAGTGTCACTGGTAGTTTGTGCAGGCCAGAGTGGGGTAATAACCAATTTTACAATGGCGAGGAGGCAGTGACGGTGCCGGCCGACTCAGGGAGGCGCCCAGAACCCACAACAGGGCAGGGACAGCAGCGTGCCCAGCCCCCACTCGCCTGCACGTGCCAGAAGCGGACCCCGTCCACACACTAGGGTACCGGAAGCATGGCAGAGACACCACGACCACGCAGCCAGACCACATAGCCACGCCACCAAAGCAAAGGCGTCCACTGGGGCCACCACGAACGTCGCAGCATGAAGCCGCCAGACGACGCCGCGCAGCCTGCAGCGCAAGTGGATCGGCGAGGGAGCACAACAAGTAGGCCTCCGGTAAGCTGGCGCACAGGGGCGACAACCCAGAGGGGATGGAAAGTAGCCCCCAGAAGGACAGCATGACAGCTGAGCACAAACACCTCGGCACAGGCCCCCAGGGTGGCGCAGAAGACCCAGAGCCACGAGCCAACGAGATCAGGAACATGTGTGCGCAGACATTTTCATTGACGAAACCTGTGCCCTTCCTGCCCAAGGTTGGGGAACCAGAGATGCCCTGGGAGGACTGGAAACCATACTTCCTCAACGACTTTTCGGTGTTAGAAGAGGAAGGTGGAGAAGAGTTCACCAGCGCATGATGCAAGAAAATACTACTACATAACCTGGGCCCAGCAGGTTAACCTCAATACCTCCACCTAGTGAAAAAGGAAAGACCAGCTGCAGACACTGACGTGTTTCAGCATGCATTAGAGGATCTAGATGCGCACCACCGTCCTGTTGTATGCACAGCCATAGACCAATACAATTTCTTCCAAAGAAAACAGGCAAAAGGAGAAACAGTGGACGAATACGTGGCAGCGCTACAAAAATTATCCGTCACATGTAAGTTTGGCGCCCTACATGAGGAATTAATAAGAGACCAGATAATTATGCACACGATCAACACGTCCGTACAGGAGGAAGACCTTCAGAAGCGAAGTCAAGTACATAGCGTCAGACTCACGCAAAGAGAATGAAGAGGAGGAGACCGAGGAGGATGATGAAATCCTGATGGTGGGAGAGCAAGTTCTGGGATTGGGGTGCGCCACAGATAAGAAGCCCAAGTGTGAAATGACGATAGGAGACATACCAATCACCATGGTGGCCGACTCTGGATCACCATACACGATCATTCAGAGAAGTGTGTGGGAGAGGGAGTTCGCACCCAAGACCAACCAGCACCTTCTACCGTCGGACATCCACCCGGTGATGTTCACGGGCGAACCTATCCCAATGGTGGGATACTGCCAGATGCCATTCGAATTTAAAGGTAGAACAACAGGAGGAAAACTATACGTGGCAGAGAAGGGGCCGTCCGTGTTGGGCTGGAGAGACCAAGGAGCCCTCGGAATAAAGCTAAACCCAGGAGGACGCACACAAGTCCTCATGACAACAGACGCACTTGATAGAGGGGCGCAAAGATGGCGAGAAGAATATCCAGCCATGTTCCAAGAAACCATAGGGTGTATGGCGAAATTCACGCACAAAATATGCTTGAAGGAAGGGGCTCAACCCTCATGCCACAGGGTACGCAACATTCCGGTCAGATGCAGAGCTGCAGTACAGGAGGAACTATAGAGGTTGGAAGAGAACGGGGTAATAGAAGCAATCGACAGCGCTGAGTGGTTGGCGCCATTGGTGGTTGCCCAAAAGCCTAACGGAAAGTTGAGATTGTGCGTGGATCTCCACGAGCTGAACAAGAACATTGTCGTGGACAAGTTCCCACTCCCCAAAATAAATGAAATGCTGGCGAAGACTAGGGGTGTGCGATGGTTTACCACAATTGACTTGACATTAGCGTACCATCAGGTAGCGTTACACAAATCCTGCAACCATCTCACAGCGTTCATTACCCCATTCGGCTGTTATAAATTCTTGAGGATGCCGTTTGGGTTGGCCTCGGCAGCCGCCGTATTCCAATAGTTGATGTATCGACTGTTTCATAAAATGGAAGGCATCCAGTTTTTTCAAGATGACATATTTGTGATGGGGACAACAAGAGAAGATCACGACAGAAAAGTGAGGACAGTACTAACTACACTGATGCAGAATGGGTGAATTCAGTCACATACTTGGGGCACGAAATCAGCAAGTGAAGGATCGAACCGAAGGCCTCGAACGTGACAGCAATCAGGGACTCTCCCACCCTAGGAAACAAAGAAGACATCCGAACCTTCCTGGGGATGGCAGAGTTCTATAGTAAGTTTGTTCCCCACTTTGCCTGAAAAACGCACTTTATGCGACAACTATTGAGGGACAAATCAACGTTCAAGTGGACTGAAACAGAACAGAAGGAGTTTGAAGAAATGAAACGGAACATCTGTGAAGCCGTCCCCATACAAGGGTTTGACCAAGACACCTTGACCATATTGACCACAGACGCCAGCGACCGTGGATTGGGCGCAGTGCTGACGCAACGCACAGACGAAGGAGGAAGTGCCACGATAAGCTTTGCATCCAGGGCCGTGGCCCCGAACGAGCAAAAGTTCAGCGTCGTAGAAAAAGAAATGCTGGCGGCGGTATGGGCAATGGAGAGGTTTCGGCAGTTTCTGTGGGGCGGGAAGTTTTTACTACGCACTGACCACAAACCCTTGATGAAAGTGCTCACGTCGAGCGGACACGACCACGCGACACCCAGGATAGCGAAAATGACGTTGAGGCTACTAGACTATGTGTACGAGGTCGAGTACATACCATACCACAAAAACAAGGTAGCAGACTTCTTAAGCAGAGCGGCGTCCAAAGAGAGAGCCGAAGACCAGACCAGCAGCGAATGGGAAGACTACGCCATAGCAACCACAGGGGACCCTGAAAGAGCCATAAGTGCCCAGGAATGGGAAGCGGAGTATGCCAAAGATACTACACTCAACGCCGTGAAGTCATACGTGACCACATGGTGGCCGGACAAGAGGCTGCAGGACAATGGTGTAAAACAATATTGGGAAATCTGAGAGGAGCTCTCCATTGGTGACAATCCATGTTTCCTGCTGCGGGGGCCAAAGTAGTCCCCCCACAGTCCTTGACGAATCAACTCCTAGCTATAGGGCACGAAGGACATCTTGGCATCGTCAAGACCAAATGGAGAATGAAAGAAGACTACTGGTGGCCAGGGATGGACCTACAAATTGAGAAATATGTCCGTGCATGCCGACAAGACCCAAAGGATGCTACGTCCACCCCTCAGGAAGTACAACTGCCTAGAAAACCTGTGGGAAGAAATATCCATTGACATTCTGGGGCCAATTCTGGATGGACAAGGCATGCCGAAATACCTCACCGTACTCATAGATAGGTACTCGAAGTGGCCAGAAGGGGACATCAAAGAGAACACAGAAACAGAAACCATACTGGCGTTTCTTACTGATACCTTAATAAGGGAGGGTATACCCAAGGGAATACTAAGTGACAATGGGCCGCAGTTCGTCTCAGCCAAATGGGATGCGTATATGGAGAGGAACGGCATAGCCGTGAGGCGCACACCGATATACCACCCCACGGGAAATTGCCTCGTGGAACGATTTAATAGAGTGATCATGGGGTCGGTCCAGGCAGCCATCAGCCAGGGCAAAGACTGGGAATAGGAAATAAAAAGGCTGATGTGGGCCTACAGCATAACGCCTACGGCCACAGGGTACAGCCCGTTCAGGATACTGAGAGGAAGTGAACCGTTCACCAAGGACAACGTTGCATGGAAAGACCTTACAGTTCAGAGCCACTGGTCACCTGCCATAGTCCGGAAGAATTTGGAGAAGGCACAGTCGGTGTACGCTGAACATTTCGACAAGATGCACAGCACCAAGGAAACCACGTTGGAGAGAGGAGAGTGGGTGAGAGTAAGGAACCCCATAGTGAAGAAGAATGGCAACAGCAAATTTACCCCACCATTGCAAGTCATGGAACCGTACTCAAGATCAGCACTCCTCAGCGACGGCAAAGTATGGTCTCAAGACCGGATGGCGAAGTGCAACCGCGTGGAGAATTGGAACAACGTAAGAGAGACGAAGTTGGACACACCGAGGAAGGAGGAGCACCCTGGGAGCAACAGGGAAGGAGAAGGCGCCGCGAAACACAGAACTGTGAACTCACACAACAGTTTTCCATCAGAGGAACCCACGGTATACAGACACGTAGAGGCAGGAAGATCCACCTCCCCAGAAGGTTTGAAGCGTAAGACATGACCTGCAAGTAAGAGTGTTCAATATCGTTGTTATTGTTAAAGGGGGGAGATGTGGTGTAGTGGTCTAGTGTACCGCACACGTCGCACCATGACGTCATCGGATATCCGGCAGCGGCCATGATCTCCATTGGCGCCGCGGACTCCGTATAGTTAGGAGTGCGATTCCGGTGCTCCCGGGACAGATTAAATAAATAATAAAGAAGTGACTAATAACCTTCACCAGTGTCACTGGTAGTTTGTGCAGGCCAGAGTGGGGTAATAACCAACTTTACAATCTTAGCAAGAGACTGTTTTGTCAATGAGATCTCCAGCCTTACTTGGGATGGTGATGGCAACCGTGTATGATGTACTGACGTGATATTGTGGGTAAGCTTGCATGGAGTGCCTACTTATGTAATCTTTTCTGACATGATCACTATTACCACACTAAAAATATCAGTAGTTTGGTATGATTTTCATTGAATATGAGCAGCTCTTGTTACAGAAAAGGTTGGAGACACCTGGTATAGAGCATGGGAAAGTAGTTCAGCCCACTTCCGGTTACTACCAGGCCTTTCACGCACAAATGTCTATCAGCAAGCACCCATAAAAACTGGGGTTTGCTTTACGTTAACTTACTTTCTGTCTCAGCAACTCAACTGCATGGTCTGTGGAGAAATACTAGAGGGTGCATTTCTCATATTTGAAGTGCTAGGGTATATTGTGGTGTTTGCAGTGAATTCATCTTTTAATTTAAACAATATTTTAAAAAACAAATGCCATTCGTTTACTATATTAGCCTTGCATCAATCCTTTTTTTTTAAATATAACTGTGTTTTACGCATACTATGTTTGTATACTTGCTTTCCAAAATGTGCACTGTAGTTTCTCATATCTTCTATACCTCTCGATTCATTAAAGCTTGATCATTCTATTGAAGTCAAGTTGTGGAACGCATATCTGAGCACTTCACGCTTTTCTCCTCTTTTGCTTTCCAAGGTCCTACATGTATGGCCATGAATGTCAATTCACCCAAATGCTAGACGTAGCGAAGTGACATCAAACACCCTTTGACCACCCCTCACAATGACATCACAGGAAGTGATGTCATATGACCGTTGACCATGATGACACTAAAGGTGTTTTAAAAATATGCAATAAGTGTAAGATTAATGGAATAGCAAGAAAGTTAACAGCATAGATAAAATCTAGTTTAGTTACTGACCATATATTAACGAGGGTGCTTGTATGATATGTTTTGGTGCACCCACTGCCTTGGGGCTGCTAGTGTATCTTTTAACACACAGGGTAAATAGAGATGATAACATACGTGTGTATGTAAATCCTGAATATAGCTGTAGCATATTTACAAAAAACATAGATTGTCAAAGCACCGACAACAATTGTTTATAAAAACAAAAGGCCTCTACTTTACTAGCTACATAAATGGTACTTATGCTATTGACCTCACTAAGTCAGACTCAGGTGTGCAAATAACTAACAGTGTAGTCCAAAATCTTTCGTACATAAAATAACACTGTGTTTAGATCTCCATGTTATGTGGAACTGCAGCACCTTGCCGCCTAAGAGTGTTGAACTGCTAGGGATTTTATTCAGGCACCAGAAAGCAGAACAACCTTCTCTTTCTGAATAATTTTCTTTTTTTTGCTTTACAGTAAGTTACTATGTAAAGAACTCTGCTACATAGCCCTGACTAGACAGTACATTTTAGTGAGTGCTATTTCTTTGAATCATATTTCAAAACTCTCATCTCCTGCTAATAGGGCTGCAATCTGGCAGAATTTTGTACCAGCATGACCAGTATTTTCTAGTCCCAGAGGGTTCAAGAATAAGGAAAATCACCCTAAGCTGGTATTTTTTCCCTTATCAGCGCATACTTAAAACTGTAAATATATAGAAGAAAACATTTTACAATGACCTACAGATTAACCTTTATGATCATTGACTGATAATTAAAGTAAGCAAACACCGCAAGGCCATGTTAAAAATGAAAACAGTTCTAGTATAATATCTGGGCCTTTATTGTTTCTTAAAACATAAACATTTGGCTGGTATTTTCCTCTACGAAAGGTTGCAATCCTACCTCCTAGACTAAACCTTAAATGCTTTTGTAACTTGGAATCACTTCATTACACTATGCACCTTATTCCTGATCCACAACTCATGCTATTCCATCACTGACACAAGACAGAGCTGTCTGGGTTTACTTCAATCCTAACACATTGCATTTCCTCCTGTTATGGAACTGAGGCCCACACATAGCTCTTCTCTTGTACTTCCGCATCACTGCATTCAAATGCATTAGTCACCCATTTAGAGCGCCCTCGGATCACCCATGATGCCCGCTTAGCGAGCAACTGCATACCCATTGAGCTTACTGGCAATGAGTGCGCTTTGCTGCTTGAGAGCCTGCTAGAATCTCAAAAATACACAACTATGACCTCTCTCATTGTTCAGTTCAGTAAATCTTTATTCGATGATTAAAAAAACATCATAAAAGTATATATACAATTTAAAAAGCAATTAAATAACATATCTGAACTCCATCCAATTTCATCGATCAAGAATTAAAAGGTTTAAAAAATATTTGTGATAGGACAATTAATTAACCCTGTCCTCTTGTGTTTCTTAACCTCACAGAGACCCTGATAAAATTCATAATACAGTATAAAGTGCGCGTGTCATTTGCTCTTTGTAAAAAGTGCAAAGCAGCCTTGGCATGGCGAAATCTTGCCTGTTTTAGAATATCCACCAAGACTTTACGTCTAGGCATCTTATAAAAGGGAGATAAAAGTACAAAATGAAGGGTGTCCTGCGGAGACCGATTGTCACAGCCACAGGCACCCTTCTGCTCAATTGTTGAAGTAAAACCTGGTGTATCAGCCAGTATATTAGGTAATAAATTAAGCCTAAAACGAGACATTAAAAACCTATCCTGAGAGTTATCCATCAAATATAAGTTTGGTTCCATACCCTCGCTATTCTTAATCAGACAATAGGCACTTACAGAATGTTTTAACATTTCCACTCTTGCTCTATTTGTGGCAAACCGTACAAGCAACGTCTTTTTTAATCTGTAATTTGTCAAGATTTGATAATGTACTTGGGTCGCTAAAAAGATCCTTTCGATCTAGATCCTCTGAAGTGGTCTGGATGTATTTTAGCCATGGGATCTGTAGACCTTTGTCCCTCTGTAGACAATCTCTCATAATTTGTCTGCTACGGTCCGCCTCAGGATTTGCCTACATTTTTAATCATGCCATAATGGGTCTAAGCTTAACCTGATCCTCAATAAAAGGTCTGCCTAGCTCTCTGTGCGCAATTACTGCTGGGGTGCTCTGAGGGATTTTTAAGATCCTTCCCAGGTATTTATCTTCCTCCAGCTGCAATTGCTTCACATTCACGAAGCCCCACACTTCTGATCCATACATGGCTTTCGTGCTGCTTATAGAGCCATATAGGTTCATAACCTGTTCCGGGGACCAACGACCCAGCCTTCGGGCAAAGTTTGTTATGGTGCCATTTGAGGATATCAGTTTTGTGCACCGCTCTTCTACTAGAGATTAGAATTTTAGTGCCCCATCAAACAGCAACCCGAGGTAAGAGAAAGACTGCACCTTCTCTATAGTATGAGTCCCTATTTTATATGCAAACTTCCTGCAGGATTTCGTGCCCACCAACATCACAAAGGACTTGCTTAAGTTCATCGATAGATCTAAGGTGTCCATAAAATTAACAAATCCATCAATTAAACATTGCAAGCCCCTCGGTGTACGGGCAAACAGGACCGCGTCATCCGCGTACAATAGCACCGGTATATGGCGCGTTCCTGCTTTTGGACAATCTGTATTCAAGGCAATCAGGGTTCTCTCCAAGTTGTTAATATAAAGAGAGAAAAGAAAAGGGGCAAGAATATAACCTTGTCTCACTCCACTAGTACATGGAAAGGGTTCTGTTCCCCCCCCCCCATGTTATAGCGGACTTTGGCAGTGGTGTCCCAGTGTAGTTCTCTAAGGAAATCAATCAGACCTGGATCAATTCCCATTTGCTCATCACGACCCATAGCTTATTCCTATTCACATGATCAAACGCAGCTGCTAGGTCGATAAACCCCAAGTAGATAGCTCCGTTGGTGGCTTTAGTGTATTTTGCCACCAACAAATAGAGGTTAAGACATTGATCACTAGTGAACCTGCCAGATCTAAAACCATACTGGGTGTCAGAAATGGTATGATGCTCTTCCGTCCAATCCATGAGCCATTTCAAAATTACCCGGCACAGGATTTTGTCTGAAACATCGATTAGTGATATTGGCCTATAGCATTGGGGATTGTCCATGTTGCCTTTCTTAAAAATGGGGACAATTATTGCGGTAGTCCAAGAGCGGGGCAATTCGGACTTAATAGCCGCATTTAACACCCTCGTGAGGATGGGAGCCCATAGATCTACATTGCTCAGATACAGGTCAGGTGGTGTACCATCAGGGCCTGGAGCTTTGTTACGAGTAAGGCCTTGAATCCCCTTAGTTATTTCTTCTGTCAGTTTCCTGATTGTGGTTATATAGTCCCTCGAAATGTGTCACCCACTGTTCGGGTAAGATGTTTGTCCCAATACCAGGGGTGCTATTGTCCTGAAAACATGGCCTATTGATTATCCTCCAAAACTCTGTTGAGTCCCCTCTTTTCCCCGCCTCCCTTAGGTCGGCCCACACTTCCACTTGAAGGGAAACCTTTCTTTGCTTCAGGACGCTTTTATATATTTGTCTACAATGGGCCACTTTCAACTTGTCCCTCGGGTTGGCTTTCAGGCTAAGCTTTAGGTCTCTCAAAGCTCGTGAGCAATTATTATCAAACCATCTTGGGTGTGTGGTATTTCTACTAGGGCATTTTACCTTCAGTAGACTCTCTATCAGGCTAGTTACTGACCCGAACGCCATGACCAGGGAATACCCATCTATCGCTAGGTCTAAGCATTCATCAATCAGTTCCTTCCCTTTAGCCATTAGAGATTTGTAAAATGCCTCCCCGTCAATTTTCGACCACCTGAGCCATCTTGCCTGTTCAATTGCCCTAATCTTGGTGTCTGGCTGTCAGCACTTCTTAAAAGTCCTTGACATGTAAGTTCTAGAACTAAAGGATTGTGGTCACTGAATATACTCCAATCAATCCTTGCTGAGCTAATCCAGTTTTTTTAAAGTCTGAACACTAGAATGTAATGATTTATGTTGCCACTATTTAATATGTACTCCACTAAACTGGTATCCCTGAAGTATACAATTATACAATTGCCCGCTATGTCCTTGCTTCTGCTACCTAGCCAGTTCACCCTTCTCACGTGCAGGATTTCCCCATTCTTGTTGTCGGGTAGTGGCCTATTCTGTTTTAACAAAAATATAATCTTATTTTTTAATTCAGTGTGTGTCACTTTCTGTTATGGTTTCCATACTGGAATCCCCACAAGTACAACTACATATGGGCATGCTTCAGGGGGTAAATGTATGGTTGTCACAGGACTACTGATTCCTCCATTTCTCTCCCGACTTATGTGATATGTCTCCGCTGGTTTAGGGGTCGGGAGCTTTCCATTTTGCCGTTGTAATATTGGCTGACTCCGCTCCCGATCTTGTGCCCAAGATTCCTACTCCTACTATATTATTGTCAGCACCCGCTTGAGATGAGGCATTTAAGGGAGTTGGTGCCTGTATATCAGTCTGTTGCCGTCTGCTGGCACTGTTGGTTTGTGGGGGGGCTGAGGGTCTGAGCCAATATCCACTGTGGCAGTGATGCCTAATGCTCTTGTATTCGGCATGATGCCCTGTGTCCTCCCCTGCTTATTTAGTTTGTTTATTATTTTATCTAACCTGCTAACTAGTGGTTTAATCTGGCTAGCAATAAGCAGTTCTAGATGGTTTTGTAAGCTTGTGATTACATGAGCTACCCAGCTCGGCGGATCTGGCGCCTGTGATGCTTGTACTTCGATGACCTCATCCTCTGTACTTCTAGATTGGGGGGTAATAGGGCGTAATTTTGTTTTCTTCTGGGCACAACTTTGTGGCAAAAGCTCTTTTTTTCCTGCTGGTAGGGGCTTTATTATTAGATAATGGTACTGCCTTTTCTGGAGCGACAGCCAACTGTGCACATGGGATATCATGAACAGGTGACTCCGAGATGACAAATGGGGAACCAACCCTTGTCTCGTAATGGTTTTCCTGCGGGGGTGTGGATAGATCAGTTGTTGGCGTTAAGGATAGGCGTCTCTCCGCTCGCTCTATTTCGCTAGATACTACCCCAATAACTTTCCTCAGCATGAGGTCAATCGCAGTGGGCTGTACGTTTGGTGGAAGCGATAGATTGGGCTCTAGAACATTTACCCGGGGTGTGAGGGGGATGGGAGGTTTGGCCTTTGTTGAGCGAGTTTTTACTTTACTGGCCATCCTATAGATCAGCGTTACCCAAACTGTGGTCCGCGGACCCCCAGGGGTCCGTGAGACATTCCCAGGGGGTCCGCAGGACTCAGGTGCCTGCCATCATAGTGAAAATCTAAACACTCATGCTGGGAATGTTGGCACTGGGGAGGGAGGGCTCTTCTCTGCTGCATGTGATTGTTTTACAAATGTACCTATGCATTTACAGTAACAGCGTGCGTATGCTTTAAAAACATCTTTCCTTTTTATGTCAGCCTCATGTAACATAGTTGCTTAGATCAGCTGGCACTTACCACACAGTGCTGTCGAGAGGCGACATTACCTGTTACATAAAGCCCCTCGATAATCCTTCATCCGTTCAGAAACAAAGTGACGAGCTGGGTCTTCGAATTTCTGACCTCCGGATTGCCTGGGATGCATTAGTCTGCAAGCCATCAGACCTGGGTAAGTCGACTAACCATCTTTAAACAGATACAAAATGGCAGGGAACCATTTAAAAAAGATTGCGGCGCCTGCTCTCTGATTTTGCACTAGTGAAATAGCACATACATCACCTCCAAGACGCTAACATTTGGGCCAGAACCTTCTGAAACATTGCTAGACAGCTAGAGTGACAGGAAAAAGTTAACTTTCCACGATGCTAGAGTTTTATAACACCACAAAAATCCGAGTCACTACTAGGCCTGCTAATATCTAGAGTGGATGTCATTTGGAAATTGCATCGTTTGGCACAACGCAATAATAAATAACACGGAATGCTGCGTGAGTCTGAGGCCTGTAATTATGCGCTGTGCATAACGATCCCAGTATTAAACTCCGCGATGGCACCCAAGTGCCCCACCATAGTAATGCATGCCAGGGGGTTCTGGAAAGGGGCGGGGCAAAGGCATTAGGAGGGGCACTGCAAAGGCAAACAATTCCAGTGGCAATGCACAGGAAGTAAATCACTCCCACGACGGATATATTGCATCGTGAAGCAGAAAAAAAACAGCTTCTGCATTTCACCATGTCCCTAGGAACAAACTAAACAGCGCCCATGGGCCCCCAGGATCATACCAACATTGGCCGTCCAGTCAAACCGGTGTGATCACAAGACTATATTCTGATCTCGTGCCACAGTCCTGAAGTCAGCTGCAGAACTCCCGGGTTCCAGGATAATCGTCCACAGTGTGCTGCTACATACAATGGATCCGAATCCGATGGGAGACTCCTGATTTTCGAAGCCATAAATGGCTTTCTTTTGACTGTCTCCCTCCTGAAATTGCCTCTGCTTGAATAGAAGTCAACAGGGTGATACACTCTCCTGATTATTTCTGTGAAATCTTCAATTTTGTTCTTCGGAATTTTTGGGAATGTATGCTTCTAGTCTAAATCTATCCTGTTTGGCAGCATATATACATTTACACATTACCAATAAAAAGGCAGAGAAAGCCCTTCTTGTGAATTGTTCAGATCTCACACCGGGTACGTTTAGTGAGTGAATTGAAATACATATTTGGTGCGCATTAGCAGCATATGTCGAAAGACCATCTTTAAAAATTAAATGTTATTCCTGCGGATCCCAGTGAAAGGTTTTGCAGAGATTTACAAATGCCAACCTCATGCGAGGAAGCTCTGCCTCTTCCCTCATGTATGTCATGTTTGAGAAGCACTGACAAAGCAAACAGCAGTTAGGATTGTGGACACCACAAGCTCCCCAAACACTCCTTTCATCCCCACACAGAACAGATAATAAATCACATTGATTTAGGCCCAGATCTCTTTCCTGGGGTGAATGTATGACATTGTTCTGCATTCTGTCCATCAATTGTTGTTTTTGCATTTGTCACGCCGAGTGGGCTGGGTATGCTCAGACGTGAGTCCCATGCTCTCCACACCACTGGAGTCAAGCTATCCAGGCTGATGAAGGCTGATAGCCAGAAACCGGTCCTTGGATGTTTGATTCCGGTCCAGGAAAGACATGGCTTGGCAGTTCGGGCTGGACTGTTCCCATGAGGCACAGGGTCAAGGCTGATTTGCATATGGCCATGTCTGACTGGGGGGGGGGTGTGGAGTGCAAAAAAACGATGGATTTAGGCCCAGATCTCTGTACTGGGGTGAATGTATGACATTGTTCTGCATTCTGTCCATCAATTGTTCGTTTTAGATAAAAAAATCACAGGCAGCAGCAGAGCAAGCTTCCTCTGCGCGCGCACAAATGCAGTGCAAGCTTCCGTCAACAGAAGTGAATTAGTTGAAAGGTACATGTGTATAGGTTACCATTACCTGGCAGGCAGGTAAAAATAGATGCAGCCAGGATCAGCAGTAGGATGTTCGTGTTGCTGTCTGATTGCTCACTTTCCACAAGATCTTGGGTGAATTACGTGTGCTGTCAAGCTTTCATATTCAGACATATCAAGCTCTTATTCTGTGTAGCCTTTGCAGTTTGTTGTTGACAAGGGACAGGGGCAGTGGGCATCCTAACAGGAGAGGGTCATGTCAGGTGCCATGCGAGGCCTCTCTGAAATATGCCTTAACTGCACTGCTCACCCCTTGGTGGTAAAATGTTGTTCTGTCTGTGATTAAAGATTATGTCTAACAGGGGTTTATGGTAATTGGCATAGCATTGTTCCATGAGCTCGATGAAACAATATGCCTCCTGTGCCGATACCTTCTTGCCATCTCTTGCACTTCCATGATGAACTCCTAATATAGACCTTGAATTTGCTCTGTACACTGGACTCATCGCTTTTGTGCACTACCTTGTTAGAATTTTCACAATATCCGTTGCTCCTTGGGGCAAGTCTTTATTATAAAATGCTTCATAATTGTATAATATTTTAGACCTTCTTAAACTGTGAATAGGTAAACATGATAATAATTCACAATCATTCAACCTGTTTCTGTAAGGAAGGGTCACCACTCCAGGGCTATGGAATGAGAATGTAGAGGTGCTGCTATGGTTGAGAGCAGGAGCCTTGTACCACTAAATAATTCACTGCTGTATGCATACATGTCCATGTCAATAGACCCAATACAGGCTGTCTCCCTCCTGAAATTGCCTCTGCTTCAAAAGACGTTTTTAAAAATAAATGTACATTATGCAAATTGCTTGGGGGTCCCCGGCTTCCAGAAGTGATTCAGTGGGGGTCCTCAGGAGTCAAAAGTTTGGGAACCACTGCTATAGATGATTAGTTAGATAACCCAGGGCAATCTCAATTACCCCAGTTAAACACACCCAGGTCAAGCCAATGTCCCCAACCTCTTGAACATAGACCACAAAAACACAATCCCCCCTCCAGCCCTCACAGTTAGTTTACGATTGGAGACCCAGTGTCCCAGTCCAAAGTTCCTTTAGCACCTGTTTCTCTTACTTTATGAATTGTCTCCTCGGCAAGGTATGGCCGTTTTCAGTCCCACAAGGAGCCAAGGGGGGTGGCCCAGCCCAGCCTCGTTTGGCCTCGGACGGCCTGCGACGATCCCGCCCTTGTCCCAGGCTTAGCCCGGCGACGCGGGGGCTCTGGTCGGCTTATAGCGCCTCCGGGCGCGGGATGATTGCTGGCGGCTTCCTGCCGCGAAGGATCTCATAGGTGTAGTCTCCCCCCTCTATGCGGCCGCGCTAGCGTGGAAAGAAACTGCGGCGGCGGGAGGGAGAACTACACGGGGCCAGGAGCTGTGGGAGCAGGCGGGAGGGCAGCACAGCGTCAAACGTTCACCCCCAGGTCAGCAGAGCTACCCTCTCTCGTTGATTCACATTACAAATTCGATCGAACTCTGTCTATAGTAACTTAGTTAAGGTGCCACATGGCCTGGGCTTCCATTAAGCCAGGCCGGGCCTCTCTCTCCATTGCACCACGTGGTAGGTCAGTGCATGGTGGGTGATAATCCAGCAGTGCCCTCACCTTTAGTGTATTCGTTAAGGCTTCACAATCTATGTGGACCATTTTTCTGCTTTGCAAAAAAATGCTCATCACAATCTATGGCGCCAAAAAGCTTTGTTCTATTTCTGGTTATTCGAGCAGCAAAGAGATGTAAACATTGTTTTCACTATTATAAAGATAGTGGATTTAGGTTAAGGGATCTGATCCCGTAAACCGTATTATCAAATTGTTCAAATTGCGTGATCCTGAGCATTTTCACACAGGTCTCCTTAATGTTTTTTTCACTCAAACGAGTGAGGCCCTAGAAATGGGCCTGCCTTCTGCATTACAAATAACACTAAAAAGTCATTCGTGTTGGTACTAACAAATATAAAATGCTAGAAAATAGTAACAAAATTGGAGCAGAGATTGAAAAATAGGATGAGAAAAATAAGAGTGTGCTGTTCAGGCAGATCAGTAGGTTAACGAGAGTTGTTGCATGAATATATGTGCTAACTGCCAGGGAAAGACTCGAATCTCATCACTGCTGCTAATTCAATCTTACATTTTTCCGTGCAGAGTGACATGAGTATGTTATACTTTGGCTAATAATTAAATACCTGTTGTATGTGGCTATATAGATTTTAAAGTTCAAGAATTGAATTGGAACAGCACTATTTGCACATACCATTGTGTAAAAAAGTGGTTTTGTGTCTAAAGTCATGGTTATGAACCTATACGACTATGGCATGCTGATTGTAACTCACTTAACATGGGGCAGTTCCATGGTTGTTATTGCTTGCCGGTAACCAGTGCTTTAAATGGAACAAAATAAGTGCAGGTACTCAACAATTTGAGATGTTAACTAGGGGGCGGGGCTTGTGGGGGGTTAGGGGTGGGGCTTGGGGGGGGGGTTTGGGTCAGTGTTAGGGGGCGGGGCTATTGGCAGTCCTAGGGGTGCTACAAGCGCACCCTTCCACCTCCGCTTCAAGTGCAGAGTGTGGTAATGAGGGCTTATCGGGCTTGCAACTATATATCTGCCTTGCTGGACACTGCAGCGAAAACATACACTTATGCAAGAACATGCACAGTGCCATAACATAATATAACATAACATAGAAACACTCGTGCACGCAGACAGACAGGAGGTTCGGTACATGTTATAGAAACGCTTACATTCGCTGCTGCACACATTACTAAACCTTGATTCCCACGTGCTGTGCTACAAGCATCACTATCACCACTTTTCTCCTCACTCTGGATTCAAACAAATGCTGCCCTACTCTGATATGCCAGCAGAAAGACTTCTCTTAGATTTCCTGAGAGTCACAAGATATGCCTGTTAACAGGCCCTGTTCTCACACCTACAGTGCTATGGACTACACAGAGCCTGAGTGCAGTCCTGCCAAGTGTTACGCATTATGCGTTAGCCTAACCCATTTCAAGCAAGTCCCCCCATTGCTGCATTAAAAATAATTATTACGCATATTGCGCCTCTTGTACTTAGATGTAAGGCTGGAGGACTGCAGTATTATAATTAGCACTCTGAGCAAAGCCACTGTTCATGCCAGTCCGCACTGCTGGCAGGTGGGGGCTGGCTCAGCTGTAGAGATACATTCACCCTCAGCATTTTGGATCAGGTGCGCACGTCAGGAGAGTGGATGCAATGATTTGACCAATGGCTGCACAGCCGAGACATGGCACTCAAAGGCTGGCTGGGTTGGCGCCAGTTATGTGCAGTTTGGTAGCAGCAGGTAAATCCTGCCGCTGTAGTGCTTGCACCGTTTGTGTTGTGTGCTGTGGTGTTGGTAAAATATATAACTTCCTTGATCAGCCCCCTGTGCGATTTAGCATACATGCCAACATTTCAGGAGAGCAAATAGGGAAATTAAAAAAAAAAATCGGGAGAATGGGGTTTTGGAAGTGGCTGCTGTAGGATCGGACATTTGAAACTCAAATGCACGTTTTTTTTCTTACCTTTTAGAAGCACGGAGCATAATGGCAGGCAGAGAGGCGTAGGGGGCGGAGCCGGAGCCGGGCGGTCGTGATCCGTCTTGGCTCCCGGCTCCAGCGCTGCTCGGGAGCTTGGTTTGGCGGTTCCCCAGTGGCCTGGGGGCTGTTTTCGGCACGCCTCGGAAGTGGAAGGTGCAGGGCACCTGCGGGGCTGCTCCGATCGCCCCTGGTGCCGCTGAAGCAGCTGGATCTGCGAGGAGACGCGAGGAGAGGACGGCCGCGGGCAAAATGGCGGCCGGAGCCCTGATGAGAGCGCCGATGACTTCAACCCTCAGTGGGAGGTACGCTTGACGGGCGAAATTTGAGGGACGCAGGGGCTGCCTCTAGTTGAGGATAGTCTCGGGGGGCCTCTGTAGCGGCAAGTCACCGGGGGCGACCCCCGTCACAATCTGCCTGCCTGACCTTAAAATGGCGGCCGGGTGTGACATGCAAATATCGGTCGGCGCCTCTACTTGACCATCTGGCCCCAGCGCTTACTGCCTCTCCCATAGGCGACCCCGCAAGCTCTCTCTGTGTCTCATACCTGAGGGGTGAGCCCTCCTCAAGGATCCTTGGCGGTGACCCTCGCCTGCATCTACCTCTGCATCTACGATCTACCGGACATTTGCAGTGCCTTATTGTGTGGTGCCCACCCGACGACAACAACCCGGGAGGTAGGGTCGCTGGCTGCTCGCTGATTCCTAGCGGAGCCTCCCGCTAACGTATCGCACCAACAGCGTCAACATGGCCTGCACCACCTGGCGCAAGCTCACACCCACCGAGCTGGCTGACCGCAAGCTCTCCAAGATGGCGACGCGACTGCGGCTGGCCTCCAGCTTCATCTTCCACCTGGACTCCCACCTTCTCTCCTGGACTTCTTGTTCTGTCCTGGCCGACACCTTCCTGCTGTTTTCGGACAGTTTTTTCTGGACTCTAGCCCTCCTTCCATTCCGTCGCCCTTTAACCCCTTATCCCCGTGGATGATCCTCAAATGTTTTCTCCCTTTTCTGCTTTCCCTTCTCTCCTTACCCTTGCATCCCTCCCACCCTCCCTTTGTGCTGTGACTGCATCCACACTTTTGGAACTCTGCTCTGTGATTTATTGAAATAACTCTAATCACTGGTAAATGCAGTAGACTCTTAGAGTATATCCATTCATTTCCCCTCCCTATGTATACAGGGATAACTCCAATCACTAGTATATGCAGTAGACCTTTGTACTCTCTACCATTCCTATGTGACTCTTAGAGTATATCCAGTCATATCCCCCCCTATGTATATAGAGATAACTCTAATGACTAAGTCCGCTGTGCTTTCTACCATTCCTATGTGACTCTTAGAGTATATCCATGTGTATCCCCTCCCTAAGTAGATAGTGATTTCACTAGTATATGCCTAGAGTTTATCGATTTGTATCTCCTCCTTGTGTGACTTTATCTCTTGTACATTTGCAATTTTTTCTGTTTGTACCTTTTTATAACGCATGTAATCCTAAGTCTTTCTATAACGCATGTTATCCTCAATCCGTATGTTTTCAACTGGTTCTTATGTAAGCCAACAATTTGCAAATTCTTTTTGTACTGTCAGTCCTTATGTTTGAAACTGGGTCCTATGTAAAGCGCTCTGACACCTTCGGGTAAAGTTCGCGCTATATAAAATCGCATAAATAAATAAATAAATAAAAAAGAGGGTGATGCAAGTGTAGGGCACTGGCCTGGCAGGTTGTTGGCAGTGCATGCACCCCCACCCCACTGTGGCAGCCCGGGCTGAAACAGCAACCCCTCCCACCCCCTAGTACTTCGCAGGTCTTTAAAAGACGATTCCCTTGTTAATGACGCTTGGTTGGTTTTTCACACCTTCGAGAGCCCCTCATCGCCACTCTTTGCTGGAAGAATGAGCACTTTACACAATACCAAGCCCTGTCAGCTGAAACCCCCGAGGAATCGGGCTTTTGCTTGTAGGAATCGGGAGGCGGGAGACTAGCCTTCAAATCAGTAGTCTCACGCCTGAATCGGGAGGGTTGGCATGTATGGATTTAGTGCCTGCAACTATACCTCTTGAGAATGCAGGCAGCGCAAATTCGACCTTACCGGACCCTACAGTGATGATTGCACATGCTCTCTGATTTAAAGTAGGGTCAACGTATTTTCCTCCTTTGAAACACTTACTTTTTAAATCAGAATTTCCTGCTAGCCCTGCCTCCAAGAGTTCATTGCTGCCCCTGTTTCTAATTAGATAATTACAGGAGGAGGTCGGTGTTCGGCCTGTCACCTCCTGACCTCAACACTTCCTGCCTTTTTAGCCCCTGTCGTGGGGGATCCCTGAAGTTTGTGTCCCACACAGCGTGAGTCTGAGAGCAGGTGCTGCGTGTCTTTAAAAGGCGCAACAAGCAGGGCTTTCGAGACAATGGTGCCACTTAGCAGAAAATCTCACGTTCATCACTACCTGAATTGGACACTGCCTCAGGCATCAGAGTGTGAGTCTGGCCCCTTCCAAAGTACTTCCAACTCTGAATGCCTACGGGCCGGCCGCGGCTCTATTAGCACATTGAAAGGGGAGAGATTAGCACTCGATTAGAGTGCTTCAGGAAAACGGACCCACTCCTTGTCAGCTGCATTGCTCTTCTTTTTTGTAAATGTCAATATCAATGAGCTTGGCTTAAAGTCCATGAGTACCGGTACTCTCTTTGGATAAAGAGAAGTTCCGGTACTCAAGCTCCGAAAATTTAGAGGTAAAGCACACAAGATGATGGACGGAATGTTGCACATTGGCAAAACATTCACCCCCAGTCACAGATCTGGGTTTAATCCATCGTTAATTTGCTCACCACGCCACCCCAGTTCAGACATGGCCATATGCAAACCAGTCTTGACCCTGTGCCTCATGGGAACAGTCCAGCCCGAACTGCCAAGCCATGTCTTCCCTGGACTGGAATCAAGCATCCTAGGAGCGAGCTACATTTCGTATCCCTATAGACTTCTATTGGTTTAGACAAGTGCTGTAGTGTGCCACTACCATATTTTGACTGTGCCATGTTTTAGCACTCATATCTCATCTAATTGTTGTTCCAAAATGTATCTAGGGATACGAGATGTGGCTAGATGCAGGGTGTGAGAGACCCGCTGGGACTACACTTGTATGAGAACACCAAACAGTTTGTATCTGTTTTTTAGATTCATGTAACGACTGAAGGACTGAATCGGAAAGGAGGACTCACATGGGGAGCCCGTTTTCATTATTTCATGTACCTCTAAGCTGGTAGGCGACACGGTGGCTTATTGAGGATAAATATGTCCATGATAACACGTATGGAATAGAGAGAGTTGATAGAGAGTGAGTGACTAGCAATATGCTTAACAGTGTGTCTATCTCTATTTTTATATCTGTTGACAGTTTTTTAGAATGATGTGTCCAACCTAGGTGCTGTGGCGAAAATTCTGGCTCTGAAGAATCTGCCCCAAAAAACGAAAGGCAGTGAAACATGTTGGCATTTAGTAATGGTATGCATAAATAGCATCCTACCTGGCTTTTACTCTTGATTTGGTTCACTTGGTAAAGAATAAAGTTGTTGGGAGTTTGAGTGAATCTTGTCAATTTTTAATCGCTTTTTACCACAACGTGGAGTGTGATTTGTTGTCACTTCACTGTATGCACTTCTATACACTTTTATTTTATTTTTGGACACTTTTTCTTTGGGCAAAATGATCGCCAATGATGAGAAAAATGGGCTTATCTGGTAAGTACCTGCCAGTTACCCTGTTGGTGGTGCGCCCGTGAGGGGTCATTTTGCCTTTTCACATTTTTTTCACAACATCCGTGTGTATGGGACTGCAAGAAAGAGGATTCTGATGAGCATATGCTGTGTGAGTCCCGTGTTTCTTTAAAACTGTCAACAAAGTTAAAAAGGGTTTTTATGTAATATAAATAAAATTTGTCACAAACTTATGTCGAGTGAGGGTTATGTAGAAGACTACAAATCTCCACGTAGACTACAAATTAAAAGATAATAGAAGATAGTTCTGTAGTCTGAGGAGCCTGGTCATTGTTGTTTGATGATTTTTGAGTGGAGGGCGACCAGAGCTCCTTTTTCCCTCTATGCTCCTTTTTGAATGCATCCCGTTTCCTCACTCCCAATGAGGAGAAATTATTAGTTATTGAAAAAGAGATGTTGGCCACTGTCCAGGCCATGGAAAAGTTCAGACAGTGCCTGTGGGGGGTCAATATTCACCCTCAGAACAGATCATAAACTCTTAGTTGAAGTCCTCACCGCCAGTGGCCACGTTAACCCCCTGTATTGCAAAGATGACTCTTAGATTATTAGACTATGTCTACAAAGTTGAGTATCTGCCTGATAATAAGAATAAAGTTGCAGATTATTTAAGTCACTCTCCCTTGCCTGTAGTTGAGTATCTACACAATGAATAGGATGATTACAGCATTGCATTCACTGAAGAGAAAGAGGATGTAATCAGCGCACAAGAATGGAAGTCAGCCTATGATAAGGACCATGCCCTTTTGCAATTGAAACATTTTGTAATGCAGGGATGGCCAGAGAAACGAGAGTTACCAAGTGAACATTGGAAATGTTGGGAACTCAGAGACGAATTGTCTATCAGCGATGACACCAGGTTCATCCTCAAAGAAGATAAAGTAATTCCTCCTGAAAGCATTAGGAGCCGCATCCTCAACATAATGCACAAGGGACAATTGGGTATTGTAAAATCCAAAAGGAGAGTGAAATCATCTTACTGGTGGCCTGGCATTGTCAACGATATCGAAAAACGTGAGATCGTGCATGTATTGCGCCAGTGCTGACAAGTTAAGACCTCCCTTAGGGGAGTACAAGCGGCCGGACAACCCATAGGATGAAATCTTAGTTGACATCCTAGGTCCTATTTTAGATTCATGGGGTGAACCTAAATACATCCTAGTCTTAATTGACAAATACTCTAAATAGCCTGAGTTAGAAATATGGGTAAAAGCTGACTTGCCCTCTGTCATATCCTTTTTAACCAACATCTTTTTGAGGGAGGGTATCCCTAGAACTATAATTTGTGACAGTGGTCCACTATTTATCTCTGACAAATGGACAGCCTTCCTTAACAGGAATGGGATCAAAGCTAGACATACCCCAATTTACCACCCTGCTGGTAACGGTTCAGAAGAACGTTTCAATCGAGTCATTATGGGCTCAGTCCAAGCTGCCATAAATGCAGGAAGTAATTGGGAGATCGTAGTTACCAAACCTGTTTGGGCTTATAGTATAACCCCCACAGTCACAGGGTACAGTCCTTTCAAGATTTTGCGGGGCAGAGAGCCCTTCACCAGGGACACCACGGTATGGATGGATCTCAAACTCCAAAGCAGATGGTCACCTTCAGTGGTAAAAAGCAATCTCACGTAAGCTCAGAAGATCTATAAGGAGTATCACAACAAAAAGCATGGAGTGAAGGACACCACGTTGGCCGTGGGCATTTGGGTCAAGGTAAAACTAGGCATGTTGTTCTAGTGGAGAAGTGTGGCTCACTGGTTAGAGGAGGCAGACCTGGAAGCAGAAGTCAGCCCGGGACCAGGGTTCAATTCCTGGCTTGGCGGGGTCTTGAGTCCTAAAATCTCCATGGACTCGACAATTCTCGCTCCGGTGCCTACTCGATTCACGGGTTCACACTCTGCGACTCTGGGCAATAGCTTGCTTAATCTCCACAACGGCCCCTCGTGGCGGGATGCCTGGCTTTCACCTTGCGGATACCCTGCCGGGGTTATCTCACAGGGGAATACCAGGACGGGTTCCCTAAGCAAGCGCTTAGAAACCGCTTGGTGATTTGCGCTATATAAATTCCTGTACATTTACATTTACATAGAAAGCTAACAGCAAGTTCAGTGACCCACTCCAAATCAAAGAGCTTTATTTCCGGTCCGCTTTGTTAAGTGACAACAAAATTTGGTCTTTAGTAAGAATGGCCAAATGCAACAAAGTCCTGTGGTGGAAATCTGACAACAACTTTACAGAAATTAATGATGGTTGCTAATGGTCTGAAGTTGAAGCCCATGGCGGTGCCGCAAAAACCAATATTGAACAGGAAATGGGTTCGGAGCAAGGTGTTACCGTCCAGAGTCAACCTAATGACTTATGTGAGCCAAGTGTCGTAATTACACACAGAGTGGAGCCACTGCTCTGGATGAGGAGGGACACAATTCCCCAGTCACTCAAATGTCAACCCGTGCAGGCAGACCTGTTGTTTTACCCCAAAAATACGACAAGTTTGTTACGTAACCGTCTTGAATTATCCTATTTGCACTTTACCGTTCACAACTGTTCAAGCATGGCATTGTTATTTATTTATTTATCTAGATATGTATTCAGGCACTATATATTGACTTAAGCATCGCTGGTGCCGTACACACATATTTATGCAAAGTACATATTGCTCTCAACGTAACTCATATTGTTCCTTCCAATATTGTAAGACGTGTGGTGTCATCTAGCTCTGCTTAGAAGGTTACCCGCCGACACCAGTGATGTCACCTATGGAATGTTGAGGGGGAATTAGATTGTGGGTAAAGAGTGTTTGGCATTTGGCAGCTACTGCGGTTGGCCGCACTTGTGTCAGGAGCCTGCCTTTCTGAGATCCAGAAGGAGGGGCTGCTTGGAGACTATACAAGCTAAACAGAGTTCTGACAACCCTCTTTTCTCTCTACTAACAATGCTCCTTGGCCCTCTGAGGCTTGGGGTCACAAGGAAAGTGCCGGGGGCAGCAAGCGGCCTAAATGACATCCATGGGCAATCCTCTGATATAATACTTATGCCATACCTTTGAGATTGTAAGGCAAGCATAATTTCTTTTTCAGACAATGCCTCCATGAAGTAAGATTTTTAAGCGGCATTTAGGTCCTTTCCCTCTTCTTTCCCTCTCCCTTGTCTTTTCTGGCTGCATGGAATGGTGGATAATTGCGGCTGATACGTCTGGTATATGGATGCCTCGCTGCTGGAGCGGTTTGGCCGTGTGAGCTGGAGAAGCACTTTGGCTTTTCAGAACTTCAGCAGTAGTCTACAGCGGGAGGGAGGTCACTTAGCGGGAGAAGACACCAGAGAGCGGCAAGCCTATGTGTGTGAACTGTTAGTAGCAGAAGACTGTGTTCTCTGAGTCAGAGGAAGCATGATGAGCATGTACCATCTAGTGGCAAATGTTGCCTATAATGTTTCCTTTAACTCAGCGCACCGACTTATTCGAGCAAAGAGCAATGGTTGTGTTTGGCTGTACACTTGGTGTTGCAGTATGTCGTGTCTGCGATTCACAAGAAGGGGGCCTAAAAGAGAGGCTAAGTGAAGAAGGGGCTACGGAACCAAGTTTGTAGAAACAACATATTGATTCTTCGTAACTTCCCCAACAGCGGAGAACGTCCTGCAAGGCAGGCAAGCAGCTTCCAACTGACTAGAGCAACTGTGGAATTTAATGTTTCTAGAATATGAGCAACAGTGCCCAAGTATAACAGTGAACCAGCAGATTGGCATCAAACAATAACACTGGAATTTCAGACAATAAAACATGCAAAGGAATAAAACAGGTACTAGGAAAAAGGAACAAAGTAAAAACGGTAAACACTACACTACTTCTGAGGTGCTGTTCCGGAAAGAGCTGAAAACTTTTTTGTTTCCTAAGTCCTAATCTCCCGGAGCATGGCTTGAGAGGCCTCTCCTAGCTGCTGTTCAGTCCTTGATAGCGCGGGGACACACCGGCAGGTGTAACCAGGCGCTTTAAAAATTCAGAATTATTATTATTACACATCTCCTTCCTTAATAATAAACCAATTAAATAAGTGACTTAATTTAAAACAAAATCATTGAACTTTCTTGGAGTCACAATATCTCTTTTGGGATGATATACCCCCATCCTTTCAGATACAGATACTTTTATACTTTACTGCGTTCATTTACATCCAATTCCTGTTGAGTTATATCCCCTTGACTCAGTTTGCTTTCAACATTTTTTATATAAATACCTTAATATGCTGGATTAGATTCATTATCAAAGGAAGAATTGACTGTGGATTCTACCAATTTCAAAGCTAGTCACCCGCTTCCAGATCCCTGCATTCAAAAACCCGATTTCTCAGCCGGCTGCAGCTGGGACTGGTCTAGTGAGAGTCATAGTATTTACTGCAAGTAACCGGCTCCTGCAGGCCAGTGCACAACATTTTAGTCATAGACTCTCTGCCTGCACTTTCTCCGTGCTCCTCACAGGTAAGGGATAAAAACATGTATCTGTGTTTCGGATATCTGATCCTGCAGCCGCACAATAAGTTCCATACATGAAAGTAGACCAGATTTAAGCCTCAATAGAAGTTGATGGGAGAATAACAATCTCCTGATTATTTTACTAAAATCTCCCACTTTCCTCTACTAAAATGTTGACATGTATGCACTGTCCATAACTGCCTCCAATTTGGCTGAACTTTTGTCATTCAAGCTTTTACCATTTGTCAAACATTCATCAACTTTAGCTAATCTGGTTAAGCGCCACCAGGAATTAATATTGAGTTTGGTAGAGTATTTCCCCAACCTGACTATATTAAAAACTCTGGAAAATTTGGGCTCACTAACACAAAAAAGTAATTTGATTTTGACACAATCCCCAACTAGTAACTTAGAGTGATTTTGTAATCCTTACCACAATTTGTTTTCAGGGATACATTGGCCTTGGATTTAATATACATGTCCCTGATGTCAATATTGGGTAACTCTTGCCTCATCCATGAAGGATTGAGAGAAGTGCGGGGAACTCTCCCGTTCAACAAAGCAAATGGAGAGAATCCAGAAGTGGAACTGGGAAAGGAGTGATAAGCCCAAATCTTTTCTCCAAATCATTTTTTGACCTCAACTTTGCTGGCCAATGCTGCATTTACACCCTCTGCTACAACTCTGTTGAACCGCTCAACAAGACCATTAATGTTTGGGGAATATACTGCAGTTTTTCTGTAGAAAATACCTTTTTCTTTGAAAACGTTTTGTAAAGTGAGTGAAGTAAACTGTTTACTATTATCTGTGACATAAGTAGCTTCTTTATAAAAACATTTATCAAGGAATAAAATTACAGTCTCAGTGGTAGGTAGGGAAATCATTTGATTTCTACCCATTTACAAAAGTAATCAATGTGGACTAAGGCATAAATCGTACCTTTAGAGATAGGACCCAAAATATCCAAAGTCAATTTGGCCTAAGGCCACTTGGGAAATTCTGTTTAGACAACTTCAGCTTTCTTGGTGACTGATGACTTATTACAGAATTAGAACAAATAGAACATTTCTTTATGTAGGTCAAAATTTGGAAGTCCACATAATAGCTACCTGCTGGGTCTTTCTTGTTTAGAGTTTACCCGAAAAGTGGCAATCCAATAATCGCGTGGCGAACTGAGTTAGGTGGAACAAAACACTCCTCTTTCATTAGCAGATCATCCAAAATAACAATGGAATCTCTAACCTTTCAAAATACCTATATATCAGGAGAGAGAAATTTCTTACGCAGCCACCCATTTTTGGTCAAATCAACAACTTTTTAAAAAAAAAATCTGCATCATCCTTGAGACTTTCAGTCCAACTTTCCTTAGAGAACAATTTCTCACACAATATCAAAACATCATCAATAGATGTAGCCACACATTCTTCAATGAACTCTGTCTTGTTTTTCATGTTTCATGTTTTTATTAGTGTGGATGGTATAGAAGAGATTGAATGTGGATGTGAGAGATAGAATGAGTATGCCATAAAGTGTTAGGGGTTTAGTCAAGAAAATTGTACTTTGTGAGTAAGAATGGTCACGATATTTGCATTTGTACAGATGGCACAACATCTATGTCAAAACAAGGAAAAATGGAAAAATAGTATTGATATTATATATGGTTTTAAATGCTTTTTGGACACCAATAATAAAATAATTTAAAAGAAAGCAATAAAAATGTTTTGATAAAGCAATATTGTGTATGTCTCAGAAAATATATTAGTAACCCAGAGGAGCAGTTTTAACCCTAAAGAGCAAAGAAATAGAGGTCAAGAGGGAGGTTTTTGATATTGTGTTTTTTGTCCCCCTTTTCTCCCAGATCGTGTATGTAATATTTAGAGTATGTTCCCTTTTGTAGGAGAGGTCAGCTGGATAAAAAGTGTGCAACCACATTACATGGTCCCACTATATAGTCAGCATGAAAATTATATTTGTACATTTTAGACCAAATCCTAACCAGGTGGGCAGATGCTTTGCCTGTGACTTTGTTGAGTAAGGCCGATAAAGGTTTGTGATCAGTTTTAATGATGATTTGTTTACCCAAAATATATGCCTTAATCAAATTTCCACTGCCCAAGCACACACCAAATTCTCTGTCAATGGTGCAATATTTGGCTTCCAAGAAGGATAAAGACCTTGAGGCAAAGGTCACCATCTTCTCACAGGTCTGCCACTTCTGACTAAGCATAACTCCCAGAACTTCTACACCAGAGTCCACATCCACATAAAAACACAAGATAATTCCTGAATGGAAGGAAATAATGGTGAGGCATTGATGATCAAATACTGAAGCTTATCAAAGCCAACTTGATGTTCTGATGATCAGTGTGTGTGGAAGAGTTTTCAAAATAGGTGGAGGTATTTCCAACAAGGAAGAATGATGCAGCAACAATTGTGCAATGCTTAATGAAAGCCAGTTCTCCTAGGTTTGGGGTCCACCAGGGCATAGATAGTGATATAGGAGGTGACTGTCTGGCTGCAGTTCTGCAAAATATGGCATGTTTGGGAATAAAGTCTAAACTGCATGTCCCATACCAACCCCCACAGTTCAGGCCGTGGGAGAAAATGAATGCCAAAATAAAAAAAAGAAAATAGATTTGTAAAAGAATATGATGCTACAGACCTGAAACGACCTGATGCTTCACCTTTAGCACTGCACGCCATAAGGGCGAAGCTATCTAAAGCAACTCTGGAGACATAGTCATGGTGATGTTTCTCTTACTTCTAGGTGAAATGGATCATAGATGGACAAATTACGCCACCAACAAATTAACAGAAAAAGGTGCAAGGCTGCACCACCAACACCTAAGATGAAGGTACCAGAAATTGATCAGATTCTGTCACCAGAAGAGCTGTGCAACACACCAGACAAGGAAAGGATGGGCAAGACCATTCCTAAGAGCCACGCTGAGGGCCCAACATATAGTGTCACAGGGACGGTGACATCAACTGACACTGTTGAAGGAAGTGCACAACAAATTCTCAAAGAAAGGTGCGGGTCTGCACCTGCAGGAAAAATAGACTGACAAGGACAACGCAGGGCAGGTCCATGAAATCGCCCCTAATCAAGACAACTGTGGACCAGGAGGATAAGAAGATGACAGCACACTGTGTACCTTTACATTACTGACACTTACAGAAGTGTTATGGAACTGAGTGACTAACAGACGCTGTCGAGAAATATTTATTGCATAGTGCAAAACAATATTTGTTGGCCACTTAATTGTGAGTATGCTGTTGGTAAACAGACCACCGGCTGATATCACTATGCAATAGAAAGTAGTATGAATTTAATACTAGCATACCATTGTGTCCATGTTCAATAATGATTTTCTCATCAGAATGTGTCTGTGACAATATATGCATTTCCTCTCAGCACTTTGTAATGCCCTCCATGTTTGGTTTTACACTACTGTAGGATAGGACTATCCTAAAGGGGGGGGAATGTGGGGATAATATTGTATATATATATAGGTTTCAAGGACCTTGTAGTTAGAAATTAGCATTTAAAAAACCTTAGACATTCACTGAAAAAAACACAGGTTTCAGGGACGTTATAGTTAGAAATTAGCATTTAAAAACCTTAGAAATTCACTGAAAAAAACACATGTTTCAGGGACGTTACAGTTAGTTGGACATTTCACTTGTACAAAACCAGAGAAATTCGGCTGTTATAGTTAGTTCAGTAAAACTATAACTTGAGCCCCTGCAATGCACTGCTGATAACCTCACATATTACATCATTCATGAAATGGTCAGTGACATCACTGATGACATCTCAAGTGACATCACTGATGACATCACTGAGGACATCATCCAACGGGGTGCATTTGCACAGTGATGCAGGGAGGGGGGGGCCTGATGTGACGAGTGTTCAAATGCGCCCGTGGTGTGTTTTAAGTGGGGGGATTAAGTCCCATTGAATCCTGGGGGTCCCTGGGGTCCAACTAGCCCACCAGGCACCTCCAGTAAGCGCCACAGAGCTGCGTTGCTGAGAGGTATAAAAAGGGGCTTGGCCTCGTACCACCTCTCTGCAATGCAGTCCTGTGGCGCTTACTGAAGGTACCTGGTGGGCTAGTTGGGCCCCAGGGACCCCCAGGATTAAAGTGGAATTAATTCCCTAACTTAAAACGTGCCATGGAGAGCATTTCCAGAGTGTTGCTGGGAGGGTGCGGGGCCTCCGACGCGATGCCGGCTTTTTAAAACAAACAAAAACAATTTAGAAGGGGGGCTTTGTGGCCCCCTCCCTTTCCTATTTTTTGGGCCCTGGGGACCCCATCCCCCAGGGTCTGACCCCTATTTTGTTAATTTTATTTTAAAAAACAGAAGGGTGCCCCCCTCCGGAGTCCATTTCCGGCTCAGGGACCCCATCCGCCGGGGCATGGCCAGTATTTATTTTATTTAAACATTTGGCCTCCCTCCTCAGGCCATTAATGGCTCCGGGGACCCCATCCCCTGAGCCGGCCTTTCCTTTTATTAATTTTTCATTAAATATTTTATTTTAGGGGATGGGGGCCGCATGCCCCCTCCCGGGCCTCTTCTGGCCCCGGGGACCCCATCACCCTTGGCCTGGACACTCCATTAAAAAAAAAATGTTAATAACAGTGGAGTGGGGCCACATGGCCCCCCTCCAGGGCCACTTCTGGCCCCAAGACCCCATTCCCCAGGGCCTGGCGATCCTTTTTTATTTGGGAGGGGGGCTGCATAGCCCCCCTCCTCAGGCCAATTACATCCCCAGGGACCTCATCCCCCAGGGCCTGTCTTCGCAGTTTAAAAAAAATAAATGATATTCTCAAGGGAGGGGGGCTGCGTGGTACCCCTCCCGAACCACTTCTGGCCCCGGGAACCCCATCCCCCGGCCCTTTTCCGTTGGGGACCGTGGGGGCAGCCCCTTTTCCCCCATGCTCCCGCTGGCTCCCCGCCTCCTGCGGGAGCTGGCATTGCTTTTCCACACAGGGACCTGCTAACATGCAGCTCCCCTTGTGGAAAAGCAATCTGGTTTGGATTTTGTAAGCGAGAGCAGGAAATCTCTTCTTGCTTACAAAATCCAAACCAGTGTTTGCTATGACAGGGCGGGAGCCGCCCTGCCATAGCAAACAGCAGTGTCCGGGGGTGGGCCCCCGGGACTCTGCAGGAGCTGGCCCTGGGGAGTGGCGGTCCCCAGGGCCATGAAGGGCTCCAGTAGGGGGGGCCACGTGGCCCCCTCCTAATGTGTGCAAAGCGGTGGGGAAGGGGTGGTCCCCGGGCATGTGGAGGGGCTCGAGCCCCCCACAAAGGTTTTATTGTTAAGAACAAAAAAAGCCCCGGGGAGGTGGCGGTCCCCGGGGCAGCGGGGGGGCCGTGTGCCCCACAAATATTTAAGAAAAGCCCTGGGGAGTGGTGGTCCCCGGGGTTTGAGGGGGAAGATTATTAAAAAAAAGCCCCCGGGAGGTGGCGGACCCTGGGGCTGCCGGAGGGCTGTGTGCCCACCCGCATATACTTTACATAGCTCTGGGGAGGTGGGGGCCCCGGGGCTGCAGGGGCCCCGTAGGCCCCTGCAATTCTGAATTGGGCAATGCCCCCAGGACCTGGCCCACCCGGGGGCCTCATTTTAATGAAGCTAGATAGATAGATAGATGGATAGATAGATAGATAGATAGATAGATAGATAGATAGATAGATAGATAGATAGATAGATAGATAGATAGATAGATAGATAGATAGATAGATAGATAGATAGATAGATAGATAGATAGATAGATAGATAGATAGATAGATAGATAGATAGATAGATAGATAGATAGATAGATAGATAGATAGATACATAGCTAGTGGGGCAGGCATAGTCCCATTAGTAAACTCAAGGTGGGCTGGGAATGGTCCTCATATTTAATGTTATTAAAGTCGGACCCACTGTAGGGCGTAAAAGGTGCAGGAATTGAACCACAGAGACCAGCGTACAACAGAAATAATTTGAAATGAGGCACACCTGAGGACACGCTGTCAAGCTTAAAATGCGCAGGTCAATGTGGAAAGCACATGAAATTTACCGACTTGAAAGCAAGGCTTCTGAAGAAGAGGAGAGAATTCCTTGAAACGCATCAAGCCAGAGGACAAATTAACGGAATGAGAAGCTGCCTGCCATTGTGAAAATAAAGGGTGTTTCCTTACCTGCAGTCTGAGTGCAGCCTTAACTTGCTAATGCAATGTGGGTGACACACACACACACACACACACACACATATATATATATATATATATATATATATATATATATATATATATATATATATAAATTGATGGATGTTATGCGGCCTGGCCTAGGTCGCGGAGACGCCCTGCCGCGTGTGGTGCAGACCTAGTGCTTTGAAGATTCGATACACCGAGGAACAGAATGGCCAGTGTGAGCGATTTTTTATGCACAGTACGATGCAAGTGGCAGTTTGAACCCGACTCACTGGGGGAATGCTGTGTTTTAATTTGGCATACCACGGCATCCACTGGGATTACACTCAGAAGGGAACAACAAGTACCATCAGGCCAGTCGGCCTACGGCTCACAGGGCGGGACTTGCTATGCTTATCAAGGCTCCCTCTGACAGACGCTGAATCTTGCCTTTACTCCGCCCGTGATCAAGAGCACAGGCAGTGCTCGAAACGCGTTGGGCTCTACATGTTTGGAGTTGAGCTGTCTTTTCATCGAACTTGCTTCCTCACATTAAAGGCTGATTAACCTCTTGCTTCGTGGCGTCTCCTCATTGGGTTAATGAATTGATGGATGTTATGCGGCCTGGCCTAGGTTGCGGAGACGCCCTGCCGCGTGTGGTGCGGACCTGGTGTTTTGAAGATTCGACACACTGAGGAACAGAAGGGCCAGTGTGAGCGATTTTTTAAGCACAGTACGATGCAAGTGGCAGTTTGAACCCGACCCACTGGGGGAATACTGTGTTTTAATTTGGCATACCACGGCATCCACTGGGATTACACTCAGCAGGGAACGACAAGTACCATCAGGCCAGTCGGCCTACTCCTCACAGGGCGGGACTTGCTATGCTTATCAAGGCTCCCTCTGACAGCCGTATCTTGCCTTTACTCCGCCCGTGATAAAGAGCACAGGCAGTGCTCGAAACGCGTTGGGCTCTACATGTTTGGAGTTGAGCTGTCTTTTCATCGAACTTGCTTCCTCATATTAAAGGCTGATTAACCTCCTGCTTCGTGGCGTCTCCTCATTGGGTTAATGAATTGATGGATATATATATATTACCTACTGGCGGTCGCCAGTAGGTATATATAGTTAGGACCTAGTTTCCATAGGAAATCTGCAACATTCTATTGGGAATAACTTTGGCGCCGGTTGAGGAATTTGCGTGTAATTTTCCATAATTTAGGCCAGCTCCGCTCCGCTCCTTCCCTGGAAGTTTCGGGGGGATTCGTTATGCGGGGGCCGAGAAAAAAGGGGGGCCCCAAAACGTGTTTTCCCCATGTTATTTTCCATAGGACGTTCAGACACGGCTACAGCCCGAACCACTGAATGGAATTACACCAAACTTTGCAAAATTGTAGGGACTGGTACGCAGAAGTGCCTTTTCTATATTTGGTGAAAGTTGCTCCAGTGGTTTTTACGAAAATTAACTTAAAAAAAATGTATATCTCTATATGCGCGCACCGTACGCGTACCCGTACGCGCACCCGTACGCGTACGTAAGCGTATCTCTCCATACACGAGCTGCATGCTGATTGGCTGCCACTGTCTGTCAACACTCCAAAACAGAAATTGTGGGCAGCCATCTTGCAGAAAAAAAAACGTGTAGAACTCAAAATGGGGGCAGGGTAGAAGCACCCTGACCCCCTAGGCCTGCTCAGGGGGTCCCACAAGGCAAAAAAAATGTTTGTTTTTTTAAAAGTCGCGGGGTACGCGTACCCCGCCATTTATATATATATATATTTTTATGGCCTGGGGGTCCCTGTGGGACCCCCTGAGCAGGCCTAGGGGGTCAGGGTGCTTCTACCCTGCCCCCTTTGTGAGTTTTCCACCTTTGTTTCACTGCTTTCTTGTGCCTTGGTTCTACCGAGGCACAAGATGGCTGCCAACACTTCCTGGTTTGGAGTGTTGACAGACAATGGCAGCCAATCAGCATGCCTTCCAGAGAAAGCTGCATGCTCATTGGCTGTCAACACTTCTAACCAGGAAGTGTTGGCATCCATCTTGTGCTAGTGTTGACAGACAGTGGCAGCCAATCAGCATGCCTTCCCGAGAAAGCTGTATGCTGTTGGAATCCATCTTGTGCTCAGTAGACCGAGGCACAAGAAAGCAGAAAAACAAACGTGTAGAACACAAAAAGGGGCATGGTAGAAACACACTGACCCCCTAGGGCTGCTCAGGTGGTCCCACTAGGATATTAATATATTTAAACGTTATACGCTAATAGAATTAGCATTTTAAAAACATTGCAAATTCACTGAAAAAACCATAGGTTTAAGGCCTTATATAGTTAGGAATTAGCATTTAAAAAACCTTTGAAATTCACTGAAAAACCCATAGGTTTCAGGCCTTATATAGTTAGGAATTAGCATTGAAAAAACCTTTGAAATTCACTGAAAAAAACATAGGTTTCAGGCATTATATAGTTAGGAAATAGCATTTAAATAACCTTGCAAATTCACTGAAAAAAACATAGGTTTCAGGCCTTATATAGTTAGGAATTAGCATTTAAAAAACCTTTGAAATTCATTCAAAAAACTATAAGTTTTAGGGGTGTTATAGTTAGCTGGACATTTCACTCATACAAAACCATTGAAATTGCTCTTATATAGTTAGTTGTACTAACTATATTTCGCGCACCGGCAATCCACTGCTGATGATGTCACATATTACATCATTCATAACATGATCAGTGACATCACTGATGACATCTCAAATGACATCACTGATGACATCACTGATGACATTATCCACGTGACAATCATATACAACTTTTCCTTATCTAGTAAAATCTTTCATCACTCTTTGTAAAATACAGAGTATCATATTTGAATCCATTGACACAGCAATACAAGTATCTAAAAACCCACTCAGTGATTCCTAGATGTATACACACATCTAATCACTTACCTGTAGATTTACTCATACATGCTATCAATGAACAATAGAACACTATCAAAAATACTTATACACCTATATCGACATTACACACCAGCACACAACCTATTCACATATGAAGTTATCCTACTCACTTATGCAAACAATGGATCATACTTACATACTTACTTAGCTACACACTTATACAAACACCACTTCATAGTAAGTCATACTTAGTGTATGATAAAATCATTATTACAAGTATACAGTCACTCACACAATCATTGAGTCTTATGTATACTTATACTGTCACATACACTGCCCAGTGTTAGAATATGTAGTTTTAACTTCATATATCTACTGAATCAACTATTCACACATCTTTGGGCAGTCACACACCCCCTACCGAACCACACACACATTCACTCTCCCATACAAATACTCAGTTAACTAATTAATAACTAAAATACACTTTCACATAGCTAGTAAGCAACTGGAGAACCAGTTTACACAACAACTGACAAAGTGATACAGATATTCACACAGTTTAGTCACTATCCACTATATTTAGTGAGACACTATACATTGTTAAAGTAAACAGCCAATTACACTGCTACTAAATCCTCCATCCAAATATTTATTTTTATATATCCACTCATTCCTCAATGCAAATTGCTATATATATAATGCATATTTAAATAACGAAGCAAACCACATTCACTGGATGGTGTCATCAGTGATGTCATCAGTGATGTCATTTGAGATGTCATCAGTGATGTCACTGACCATGTCATGAATGATGTAATATGTGACATCGTCAGCAGTGGATTGCGGGTGCGTGAAATATAGTTAGTACAACTAACTATATAGGAGCAATTTCAATGGTTCTGTATGAGTGAAATGTCCAGCTAACTATAACACCCCTAAAACTTATAGTTTAGTTTTTTGAGTGAATTTCAAAGGTTTTTTAAATGCTAATTCCTAACTATATAAGGCCTGAAACCTATGGTTTTTTCAGTGAATAAATATATATATATATATATATATATATATATATTACCTACTGGCGGTCACCAGTAGGTAGTTATAGTTAGGACCTAGTTTCCATAGGAAATCCACAACATTCTATTTGGAATAACTTTGGCGCCGGTGGACGAATCTTTGTGAATTTCTCCAAGAAAATGGCCTGCTTGGTTCCGCTCCTTCCCTGAAAGTTTGGGGGTGATTCATCAAGTGGGGGCCGAGAAAAAAGGGGGTCCCAAAACATGTTTTCCCCATGCAATTTTCCATAGGGACCTTTAGCCAGGGCTACAGCCGAACGGCTGAACGGAATTACACGTAACTTGGCAGAGAGGTAGAGTTCTGTTCGCAGATTGTGCTTTTTGGTAAATGGTGTAAATCCGTTCAGTAGTTTCTGAGAAAATTGCAAGTAAAATCATACCAATATCTAGAGACGGAGTTCAGCACGCGTACTGAAATCTGTTCAATTACGAGCGCGAGCTGCATGCTGATTGGCTGTGAACTGCCTGTCAACACTTGAAACCAGGAAGTATTGGCGACCATCTTGTGCCTCGCTAGAACCGAGTCACAAGAAAACAGTAAAACAAAGCTCAGAAATAAGGGAAGGGGGTAGGGTAGAGACATTCTGAGCCTCAAAGGGTCATACATGGGTGTTTAGGCTCTATTTTTTATTTTTTATTTTTTTAAAGAAAAATTGCGGCGTACGCTTATGGAAATACGTAGAATTACGAGCAGGAGCTGCATGCTGATTGGCTGTCAATACTCCAAACCAGGAAGTGTTGGCAGCCATGTTGTTTGTCGGGAGAGCAGAGTCAGAAGATAACAGTAAAACAAAGTTGAGAAATAAGGAAACGGGGCAGGGTAGAAACATTCTGAGCCTATAGTCTTGGTCAGGGGGTGGTATATGGATCTTTAGGCTCAATTTTTTTTTTTTTAAATACAAAATGGTGGGGTACTCGTGCAGTACTTGTACACGGTGGAAAAGGTGAAAACAAAGTAGAAGTCTGTTTTATTCATTATGTCCCGCATATTATCAACAAAAGGCGATACATTATCATCGCTTTTATCGGCAGGAAACTGCCGATAAAGCGGTGATAATGGGCTTGATAATATGCCCTTGTGAATAACCATAGGATCCCAGGTTAACACCAGAACCTGGGCTGCTATGGGAAGTTACAAGGGCCTATTATTAACCACATTATCGCCACTTTATCGGCAGTTTCCTGTCGACAAAAGCGGCGATAATGTATCGCCTTTTGTTGATAATATGCTCCTTAATTTCTATGGTTGTATGTAAAGCTTTCTTTTTTTTTGGGGTGTAGCAGTTGTACTCTCTTCGTATGCTCAGTGTCGTTTCGAAGCCCACGTTTTCTTTTTCTTCAAGTTCAACAAGCAAACTTTTCTTTATATCAGTTAGTAAATCTGCCACTTTCTTTTCCCGGTTCGTGTGTGTCATACGCTGCTGTACTTTTGTACAGTATTAATAGTCATATTTTTTATATATTTATTTGAAAGGTAGTGACGAGGCGCCAAACGTTGATTACGTACTCCGTCCAACGCCATTTTAGTAGTTTCTCACCGTTGTTTTTATTATATCTGTTAGTTAGAACTCAGTAGTTTTCAATCCTAGTCTTGAATATTTTACTATAGTATTTCAACATAATTTTTATTGTGGACCGTCATACCCCTCCCCCACAAAATAAAAGAAGTATGTAGTTTTTTATTATTAACTTCATTAAACAATGAATATAAACGAAGCTCAATTATAACTATATATTAGAACTGGAAAAATAACTTAAACAATGTTATAAACAAATTATGAAATGGATTACAAAAGGTGTCCGATTGATAATCTGCAAAAGAAAAAAGAAAATTAGAGTTTAGAATTATGTAGATGTGAGTAAATGAGTTGTAGCATTACGGGGCATATTATCAAGAACGGTGATAACATTATTGCCGTTTCAGTGGCAGGAAACTGCAGCTAAAGCAGTCCAGGTTCTGGTGTTAACGTGGGCTACTATGGGAATTCACAAGGGCATATTATCAAGCCCATTATCTCCGTTTTTGCGGCAGGAAAGTGTTGCTATAAGTGGCGATAATGGGTTTGATAATATGCTCTATGGAATTCCAATCGAAGCTCATGTTAGATGTCCTTCACATCTAACATGAGCTTCGATTGGAATTCTATAGAGCATATTATCAAACCTATTATGGCCACTTTAGTGGTAGTTTGCTGCCGATAAAGTGGCGATAATTTTGTTGCCAAGGTTTGATAATATGGTCCTCTCTACTATCATAAATAAAAGTTACACTACAGTTTTACGAGTGCAGTGTACCTGGTACATTTTCTTGTTATAGTGCCGCATTCAAGTGGTGTCTATATGGAAGTGCCTACAGCGTTACTAACACCCGTTATGCCGAATTATTTTTAATGCATTCCTATGAAGGATTTGTAGATCTTGGCCTCTGTGCTTACCGTTGTATAACCCTTGCGGCCAAACACATAAGGAAGTGGACTTCACAACTTTACTGGGGCTGTTCCTCTACACATCCAAGCAGACAGCAGTGTCTAAGTTTAATAGAGAAAGAGAAATGAAGTCACAGAGAGTGAGATAGAGAAAGAGAGAGAAAACAACATTAAAACTGTGTCATAGAGTCTGGATTTGCGATTTTTTTCTTGAAAAGTTAGATGTATATTTACTAGCTCCTTGCATCACTTTATCCATGTTAAAAGTGACTCAAAAGTGGCGGAATAAGGTTGTGGATCTGTTTGTCAGACTGTTGTAACCTATCTGTTGTCACTGCTCGGAGGTAATTATTTATTTTACAGAGAAGCTGCTGAACACTACGCACTCTGGGCCATGATATCAAGCCTGGGCGACAAAATTATCGCCACTTTATCGGCAGGAAACTGTCGCTAAAGTGGTAATAATGGGTTTCATAATATGCTCTATGGAATTCCAATCGAAGCTCATGTTAGATGTCCTTCACATCTAACATGAGCTTCGATTGGAATTCAATAGAGCATACTATCAAACCTATTATGGCCACTTTAGCGGTAGTTTGCTGCCGATAAAGTGGCGATAGATTTGTTGCCAAGGTTTGATAATATGGTCCTCTCTACTATCATAAATAAAAGTTACACTACAGTTTTACGAGTGCAGTGTACCTGGTACATTTTCTTGTTATAGTGCCGCATTCAAGTGGTGTCTATATGGACGTGCCTACAGCGTTACTAACACATGTTATGCCGAATTATTTTTAATGCATTCCTATGAAGGATTTGTAGATCTTGGCCTCTGTGCTTACCATTGTATAACCCTTGCGGCCAAACACATAAGGAAGTGGACTTCACAACTTTACTGGGGCTGTTCCTCTACACATCCAAGCAGACAGCAGTGGCTAAGTTTAATAGAGAAAGAGAAATGAAGTCACAAAGAGTGAGATAGAGAAAGAGAGAGAAAACAACATTAAAACTGTGTCATAGAGTCTGGATTTGAGATTTTTTCTTGAAAAGTTAGATGTATATTTACTAGCTCCTTGTATCACTTTATCCATGTTAAAAGTGACACAAAAGTGGCGTTATAAGGTTGTGGATCTGTTTGTCAGACTGTTGTAACCTATCTGTTGTCACTGCTCGGAGGTAATTATTTATTTTACAGAGAAGCTGCTGAACACTACGCACTCTGGGCCATGATATCAAGCCTGGGCGACAAAATTATCGCCACTTTATCGGCAGGAAACTGTCGCTAAAGTGGCAATAATGGGTTTCATAATATGCTCTATGGAATTCCAATCGAAGCTCATGTTAGATGTCCTTCACATCTAACATGAGCTTCGATTGGAATTCAATAGAGCATACTATCAAACCTATTATGGCCACTTTAGCGGTAGTTTGCTGCCGATAAAGTGGCGATAAATTTATTGCCAAGGTTTGATAATATGGTCCTCTCTACTATCATAAATAAAAGTTACACTACGGTTTTATGAGTGCAGTGTACCTGATACATTTTAGTTGTTATAGTGCCGCGTTCAAGTGGTGTCTATATGGAAGTGCCTACTGCGTTACTGACGCCCGTTATGGCGACTGATTTCTAATGCATTGCTATGAAGGCTTTGTAAATCTAGGCTGCTGTGCTTACCTTGTATAAAGAGTGCGGCCACCGGAGTTCACCATTCGACATGAACTCTGCTTCTATACGTCAAAGTATATTCAATAAGTTTCTGAAGGATGTTTGCTGAAGGAAACAAAAAGACGTTTTGATTAGTCATCGTAAACTGAGTTGCGTAACTACTATCAAAAGTGAATTTTAATGTGGGTTCTTAATATTTCGTAGTTAAGCCTGTTGCAGCTCCAGCAAACAAAGGAAGATGAATAAGTTAATAGAGGCCTGGTAGGCCTCTTGACGCAGAAAAAAAAATACTATCATGGACGCACAATTAATAATAACAGAGGTCTAAGCACGTGGCGTAGTACAGAAATACGACACAGAAATGTGTGCACGCACAATTTTTAAGATTAGATGTGTATAGGACCTCGTTGCTTATAAAGAAATATTTCAATTATGTAAGTACAATTTAAAAGCATTGTGGGGTAGAAAAGCCATATGAAGGATAAAAAAATATACAATTTACAGTGGAGGCTGATGTTGTGACGTCTTCTCTTACCTTTGCTTATGTCGTCTTTTGTTGTGTCTTGAAAGGCTGCGGTTTCGCTGAGTCTGGGGTGTTTTTGACAGTCTGTCTGTCACCGCAGCACAGGCAGGCAAAAGAGAGTGTGCTCACGTCAGTGCCCGCATTATATGGGAACCGCGGGGGCTGACCACACCAAGGCCAGGGTAGCAGTTTCGTGGTCTGTAAGAATGATGGCCCTGGGGGACATGCCATTGGGTAATGTATTGGTTTCCAGGCTAAATGATAGCACGCATGCTAGTTGGTGGCATGTGGGTAGTGTGGGCGGGCGTGCACCGTGCTTGTTCAAGTATGAGTGTGTGCACTAACAATTAACATTATTAATCAACAAGGAGGGAGGAGGGATAGCTGTCCATTCTATTCCCCTGTGCTAATTCAAATAATCAATATGAGAATGGACACTTGTAACTGTGTTACAGTGGTTCTTTAGGCAACCCTCATAAACGCTATGTTGATCTCGGTTGCGGTTTATATCTGTTCTCCGCCCCACATATGCGTTATGGCATTATCATCGGGTTTGTCTAAATTTGTGCTGTATGCCAGCCTCAAGCCTGAGGCAACCTCTAGTATAGTGCAGCAGCGTCCAGACATATATCTAAAAAACAAACCTACATCATAAAAATGTTTTATTCACTAATAGATGAGGTTTAATATTAAAAAAAAGTCAGGTATACATGCAGACCGGGTTACTTGGTCTGATTATATCACTTAAAGAAAAACGTCAACATGTTTCTGCCCCTCCACGCCCAGCCGGGTCTAGGAGGCATTCGTCAGGATAAACAAAAAAAGGAGAAGAAACTGCACTCACACGATTTGTGTAGTAGTGTTAGTGGATTTTTATGTTACCACTCGGTTTCTGCGGAGGTATGATGTACCTGTAGTAAGAGAAACATGGGAAGGGGGTTGTATATACAGCACTATATAATTCATTTCTCGACTTGAGACAAAGTGCATAACTTATGCTTATTAGGTACACAGGGATAGGCTTATATGGAGACCATCGTGTTGAGGATAACGTAGAGGACAATGTGTAATCCTTTATACTAAGGGATTACTAATACGTTTTTTTATATGTGTAAGACTTCACTCATGTTGGTAATGTTGAGTTCTAGTGTGAAGACAAAACATTCTCTTACAGGAATCGATGTCACTACCCATACCTTCTTAGGTATTCCCTTTTAACATGATACAAACATCTATTACCTCTGTGATATTTCCGTCGTGTGTCTTCAGGGGAATTGGACACACTGGTCCCAGGCTGTAAGTAGAGCATAAGGGGGTTAAATCTCAAAATTATTCTTACCCCGCGTTGATATTTCTCTCAGAACTGGCTCTGATTCTCACCCGCTGGTGGAGGTTTGCTTGGTGGAGGTTTGAAGGACTCAATGATAATATACCGTGGCATCAATAGCATGATACCGATTGAAATACAGACTTTTGAACAAGCACTCCTCAAAGGGATAGATGAACTGAAGAACAATACCAAGCAACCCTTTCAAAACTTAACAAAGAAAGAACGTGCGGCCTTGGAGAGTCTACAGAAGAATGACAGAATAGTCATAAAACCGGCAGATCAGGAGGGGGGATTGTAATCCTTGAAAAAGAAGGATATAACCAACAATGCCTGGCGCTCCTTTCCGACACTCAATTCTATAAAATAATTTTGATTGATCCTACACCCAGATTACAGAACACAATCAATATGATGATCTTTGAGGCTGAAACCAACTCTTGGATTTCAAAGAAAGAAGCTGAATATCTATTGACAAAAGAACCGTTCTTTTATTTATTTCCGAAGACTCATAAAAACAGATCCCCACCTCCAGGCCACCCGATAGTTTCGGCGATTGGTTTGGTGTTGGAACCTTTGTCGAAATTCGCTGACCAATTCCTAAAACCTCTCGTGCAACAAACTCCGACGTATCTCAAGGATACTCGTGACCTCCTTAATCAACTCAATGGAATGAGTTTTGATCAAGAAACAATGTTACTTGTTGGTTTAGACGTAGAATCACTATACACCAGCCTGCCCCAAAAAGAAACCTTACAGACGTTAGAAAATATCCTATTTTTGGAGGAATGGAACCACCGTACCCCTCGGCATTTTATCTTGGAATGCTGTCGGTTAGCCTTAACCGAAAACTATTTTGAATATAACGGTACCCTGTTCTTTCAAAGCCATGGTACTTGTATGGGGAGTGCTTTTGCTCCATCAGTAGCAGGGCTGTATGTCAGCGAATTCGAGTCACAACATGTGCTGACTGACACGAACCCCTTTGTTTCCAATATTTTATATTGGAAACATTACATAGATGACATTCTAATGGTTTAGAAAAATGATAATGACCTCAACTTATTTGTTGAGTGGCTGAATCAAAGAGATAAATGTCTTAAGTTCACTTTTACATCTGATAGATATAGCATAGACTTTCTTGATCTTACTATTTTTATTGAAAGAGGACAGATTGAGACAAGAACTTTTTACAAACCAACAGCAAAAAACAGTCTCCTATCATAAAAAAGTTACCACCCAAAACCTTTACGAGACAATCTGCCTTATAGTCAATTCCTAAGGCTCAAGAGAAATTGCAGTAAAGAGAGTGACTACAAAATGCAGGCAAAAGAACTGAGTCAAAAATTGGAGATAAGAGACTACACATCCACAACCATATCGAAATGTCGGAAAAGGGCTAAACATCAGCCAAGAGAATGCCTCCTACAAAATAATGTCAAGGAACCAATCCCCGATCTTGTAACATGTGTTACAACCTTTTGCCCAGCGACATATGCGGTGCAAAAAATAGTCCCAAAAAACTGGCAAATACTGACATCTGGCAAATTCAATTGCCCAAAACCCAGATTCTCAAACAGAAGAACACGAAACTTAAGAGACATGCTTGTGCATACTCGACCAAAGAAGCAACCCAAAACAACAGAAATTAGGAACACAGAGATGATCCCAGTGACTGGCCATTATCCTCGTGGCTCTTGTCGAGTATGCAAGTTAACAACAGCAACTAAATCTCTAAAACTCACAGACTCACTGCTCTGGACACAAAAAGAACACACAAATTGTAACTCTACTCATGTTATTTACATGATTCTATGCTCCTGTAAAAAGAAATACATTGGAATGACTTGTAGAAAAATTAGGACACGAATCGGGGAGCACAAAAGTAATATCAAGACAAAAAAGATCACCACAAAATTGTGCGCACATTTCACTGAGTTCGGTCACAAAGCAGAGGAACTTAGGTGGACTGTGATCGAAATGTTACATAATAAAACTGTCAATGCTGAGAGAACATTATTTGAAAAAGAACAAAGATGGGTGGACCGTCTAAAAACTAATCTTGAAGGACTCAATGATAATATACCATGGCATCAATTTGCATCTTGAAATATGTACAATGTTGTAAACATCAGAACCTGGTTTTCCGTATTGAGATGCACATGAATATCTAATAGTCCTATGTTTATATCTATAACCAAATAAGTCTGTTCTCTATAATCATTAGACACCCATAAAAAACTAAGTTTATAACTGGTGTCAAATAACATCAAACTACACTCAATTAATATTGAATTCTAGAAAACATCTACACCATTAACTTGCCGATTTTTTTTATATTTTTCTACCTAAAATATGAACACATGACAGCGCGCCATAAAAAAGATGACCTCTGTGTAAATATAACATTCAGCAGGTAGATATATAACTAATACGTTGTGAGACTTATGGTTTCTCTTTAGAACCTCTTTTAGATAAAAACACATAAAAGATGAAAATACGTAAGTCCTTCGTTTATTTTATTTTTGACATCCCGCGAGACGTACAGAAAAGGAAGGCCCCGATCAAGACTTCCGTATCCAGGGGCAGAGCCAGCACAAGATGCGGAGCAAACCTCCACCACCGGGTGAGAATCAGAGCCAGTTCTGAGAGAAATATCAACACGGGGTAAGAATAATTTTGAGATTTAACCCCCTTATGCTCTACTTACAGCCTGGGACCAGTGTGTCCACTTCCCCTGAAGACACACAACGGAAATATCACAGAGGTAATAGATGTTTGTATCATGTTAAAAGGGAATACCTAAGAAGGTATGGGTAGTGACATTGATTCCTGTAAGAGAATGTTTTGTCTTCACACTAGAACTCAACATTACCAACATGAGTGAAGTCTTACACATATAAAAAAACGTATTAGTAATCCCTTAGTATAAAGGATTACACATTGTCCTCTACGTTATCCTCAACACGATGGTCTCCATATAAGCCTATCCCTGTGTACCTAATAAGCATAAGTTATGCACTTTGTCTCAAGTCGAGAAATTAATTATATAGTGCTGTATATACAACCCCCTTCCCATGTTTCTCTTACTACAGGTACATCATACCTCTGCAGAAACCGAGTAGTAACATAAAAATCCACTAACACTACTACACAAATCGTGTGAGTGCAGTTTCTTCTCCTTTTTTTGTTTATCCTGACGAATGCCCCCTAGACCCGGCTGGGCGTGGAGGGGCAGAAACATGTTGACGTTTTTCTTTAAGTGATATAATCCGACCAAGTAACCCGGTCTGCATGTATACCTGACTTTTTTAAATAATAAACCTCATCTATTAGCGAATAAAACATTTTTATGATGTAGGTTTGTTTTTTAGATATGTCTCTGGACACTGCTGCACTATACCAGAGGTTGCCTCAGGCTTGAGACTTGCATACAGCACAAATTAAGACAAAACCCGATGATAATGCCATAAAGCATATGTGGGGCGGAGAACAGATATAAACCGCAACCAAGATCAACATAGCGTTTATGAGGGTTGCCTAAAGAACCACTGTAAGGCAGTTACAAGTGTCCATTCTCATATTGATTATTTGCACTAACAATTAACAACAGAGAGAGATGGGGGCGGTGTTATCATGTGCGCAGAGGCAGGCCCAGAATCGGATCTGCAATGAGTCAGCACTTCTAATCATTCTCCTTAGCACGCCCTGAGCTCCGATTTGTCACTAAGAGGGAGATCGCACCATAGTTTGTACTGCTTATCATACTCAGTGAATACCTGTGCATACGGTACAAATATGCTTTGACTTTACGCGTCGTATTAAAGCTTTGGTGTGACGTCATGTACGGCGTTCTGTACACGAAAGGGGGCAATGTTTCTACTTGGTTTAAAACATGTATGTATTTAATACATACTAAGGGCAGACATTTGGGATAACTATGATATTTTTTAATACTTGTAACAATCATTTATTACTTTTAAAAAGAATTACACAAATCGCCGTAGAACATCATGCGTACTCGTATTGAAAGAGCTGCACAAGCGCATCATAAGCGTACGCAAAGCCATGTGACTTTAAAAGCAGAGATTTGATTGGTTCATAACTTTTCCTATTGCGACTGTTGAAAGTTCCGTCCCATTATAATTATTCGACTTTGACTTTCAAAGAAGAAGCATTTGTTCTCAGAATCTTCTCAAATAGAAGGAAGATCACAATAATAAGAGCAATGGACTCATCTTCCAGCAGTTCTTCAGAGCGAGATTTCATTCCTGAAGAACGTCCAAAGAAGAGGAAAGAAGCTCTAATTTGGAAGTTTTTCACTTTTCCAGAAGGTCAAAAAACGGGGTAATGCTCCAAAAGTAACCTGTAAAATTTGCCAAACAACTCTTTCAAGGGGTGATCCATGTAAAAAATACTCCTTTGGCACAGCAAATATGGTGCGACACGTGAAGAACTTGCACCCGAAGAACTTTGCTCGAGCTGCAAGACGGAGGTTGCACGAGAATCCACCTGCTACTGCACCAAGCACATCAAGTGCGGCATCAGCATTTTCAGCAAGCAGTCGACACCCACATATTGATTCTGACTTTGCTAAAGTTAAAATTCTATGCATTTATTGCGATAAACCTTTGTGTTATGGGGAACAGTCTATAGACTTGATGAAACGCAGGATGCAGGATCATTGCTGTCCTCGACATTAGTTCTTTTTTTCATTCTTTTGTTCCGCTTGGAATTTGTTGAGATAACACAAAAAAAATACAAAAGAAAAAAAACTGTTCTTTTCAGAACTACCTTCACTGGTCAAAGAAAGAACTATATTTCTATGGTAGTGTGGAGAAGTTTGTTAGAATGAATGTGTAGTTCATAGATGAATGAATGAATATGTTACTAGTGTATGGAGAATGTGAAAGTGCAGAACTATAAGGAACTGCTACAGCATAAATCTATAAGGTGTTTATCTATAGTATACAGTAGTATGTCCGAAGCACTTGAATGTATCATATGTACATAAATATGTTACAAGTGTATGCTTCAATTTGCACTGCTGGTGAAAGTGTCTGGGTGAATTTGTAAGTGTTGGGGCGGATTTGCAATCCCCTTGTGCCTCTTTTACACAGCCGTTGCGTCACTTTTGTGACACAGCGGTGGTGCAAAAGATGTGCCATGGTGTGTGCTATTAACAATGTGATGCATCTGGAGGGTGTATTACATTGTAAAGCGCTGCGCCAGAAGAGGCTTTCTTGTGCAGAAAGGGGTGCAGCAAGGCCTCCTTAAAGTGACTGAGTGAAATGTATAACATTTTATTCAGTGAGTTTTGAGCTTATGCTGCGTCAAAACCTTGCATGTGCTTGAAGCAGGTGTAAGGATTGATACAGCATTGTGAGCATAGGGCTCCAAGAGAATTGCTGGAGCTGTGTTATACTTGTAACCGACGTCAAGCAATAATTCATCCAAAAATTACTTTGCAATTTAGTTTTGTTATTATTTAATAATAAGAATATGAAATATAATCTAAAAAATAAAATAAATATAAAAATTTATATTAAAAATATAAGAAATTAGTATAAAAAGAAAAACATAATAATTAATACATTTATAAATTATAATTTACAAAACCTTTGAAATTCACTGAAAAAACCATAGGTTTCACACACGTTATAGTTAGGAATTAGCATTTAAAAAACCTTGCAAATTCATTGAAAAAACCATAGATTTCACACATGTTATAGTTAGGAATTAGCATTTAAAAAACTATGCAAATTCATTGAAAACAACATAGGTTTCACACGTTATAGTTAGCTGAACATTTCTCTCATACAAAACCTTTGAAATTCCTCCGTTATAGTTAGCTCAGCTAACTATAACTTGCGCGCCCGCAATGCACTGCTGATGACGTCACATATTACATCACTCATGACATGGTCAGTGACATCACTCATGACACCACTGATGACATGTCAAATGACATCCCTGATTACATCACTGATGACATCATGCTTGTGGCAGACCTCCTCTTACTGTAATATAACCTTTGATACACACGATCAAAAATAGAAACTAAAATTTTCACAAAAATGGAGATACCAATTCTAGTTAGAACAACCTATTGAGTAATCCCAAAATCTACATACACATCCACTCATTCACCAACAGTTCTATATAGTCACTCATACATGTACTCACTCATCATATGTACTCATACATCTATATATCCTGTTATACACTGACACTCATCTATAGTTACTCACACATATACTCACACATGCAAATAAACTATCAAATATCCATTTACTTGCATATACAGCTATACACCCACCACTACACTAACTTCTACAGAATCGTAGACATACTTACTCTCCTAAACAATCACTTATAGAAACACATACTTATTTATACAGGAAGTCTTAGAATCTCTCGCTCTCAGATATACTCACTTATATACTTCAATACTCACATATACTAGTTTAAAACATATGTAGTTACTCATAAAGATACTATTGAGACAGTCATTCACTCACTAACACACCCATACACACACTCATCCACCCATACATTCCTGCACACATACTGTCTTCAAAACACATACAAACAGTGAGTCAGTCATTCATGCATCTGTGCGCTAAGTAATACTCCCCACCGAACTGTACAAACACTCATTTTGGTACTCAAAAAACCAACTAATAACCCATATACACACTCATGTAGCTACTCACCATCCCATGCAGCCACTTATATACAAAGTGAGACACTGTTACAGATATTTAAATAGTTAAAGATTACTCGCTAGTACACCTATTCACTAAGATATACTTAAAAAGTCAGTTATACAATCAATTTTACAAAAAAACATCAATTTAGACACTTATTTACCCATTTATTCTTCCATCGACCTTTAGATATACATATATAAAAAAAACAATTCAGAAAGACACACATTCACTGGATGATGTCATCAGTGATGTCATCAGGGATGTCATTTGAGATGTCATCAGTGATGTCATGAGTGATGTCACTGACCATGTCATGAGTGATGTAATAATATGTGACGTCATCAGCAGTGCATTGCGGGCGCTCAAGCTATAGTTAGCTGAGCTAACTATAACGGAGGAATTTCAAAGATTTTGTATGAGAGAAATGTTCAGCTAACTATAACGTGTGAAACCTGCGGTTTTTTCAATGAATTTGCATAGTTTTTTAAATGCTAAATCCCAACTATTACGTGTGTGAAACCTATGGTTTTTTTCAATGAATTTGCATGGTTTTTTAAATGCTAATTCCTAACTATAACGTGTGTGAAAGCTATGTTTTTTTAGTGAATATATATATATATATATATATATATATATATATATATATATATATATATATATATATATATATATATATAACACACCACTCCTTCAAGGAAGAAGAAGAGACCAACAAACGGGGAAACTTGGAGGCATTTATTGTCCGTAGTTCACTACAAGGCAAATGCATTTCGGCTTTCAACAGCCTTCTTCAGTGCCAGAGGTGTTCATAGTCAGCATTTCATGGATTCAAATATCCTCTTCTGACCTGTAGCTCGTCACTTGCCCCGCCCTCAGGTGAGTATTCATGCGGCTCCATTTGTTCAGCCTGCAAATCCCAGAGTGCATTGTTCAGGCTCTGTGAAAGTTCTTTATGAGGGGGGGTTTGTTGACGCCACATTTAATTGACCCTCTAAAAATGGTTGTAGCCACAGACAGTCTATGCCCCCTTGTGTCCCCTAAACCACATCACCTTTAGTCAGAACGGGATCCTCTTCGGCGGGGACTCGGTGGAAATCCGCCTTGCCCGACGTGCAGCTGATTAACTGCAACACCGCCCCAAATTGTCTCCCAGGACCAAGGGGGGCTACGGCAGTTCCAGTACCCTGGAGGAAATGCAAATCCGCCGCAACGGTGAGCCAGCAGTTCCGTAGTCAGCTTCGCGATGTGGGGGTCTCCAAAGCGAGATGCTGGCAACCACGTGCAATATAACACACCACTCCTTCAAGGAAGAAGAAGAGACCAACAAACGGGGAAACTTGGAGGCATTTATTGTCCGTAGTTCACTACAAGGCAAATGCATTTCGGCTTTCAACAGCCTTCTTCAGTGCCAGAGGTGTTCATAGTCAGCATTTCATGGATTCAAATATCCTCTTCTGACCTGTAGCTCGTCACTTGCCCCGCCCTCAGGTGAGTATTCATGCGGCTCCATTTGTTCAGCCTGCAAATCCCAGAGTGCATTGTTCAGGCTCTGTGAAAGTTCTTTATGAGGGGGGGTTTGTTGACGCCACATTTAATTGACCCTCTAAAAATGGTCGTAGCCACAGACAGTCTATGCCCCCTTGTGTCCCCTAAACCACATCACCCTTAGTCAGAACGGGATCCTCTTCGGCGGGGACTCGGTGGAAATCCGCCTTGCCCGACGTGCAGCTGATTAACTGCAACACCGCCCCAAATTGTCTCCCAGGACCAAGGGGGGCTACGGCAGTTCCAGTACCCTGGAGGAAATGCAAATCCGCCGCAACGGTGAGCCAGCAGTTCCGTAGTCAGCTTCGCGATGTGGGGGTCTCCAAAGCGAGATGCTGGCAACCACGTGCAATATAACACACCACTCCTTCAAGGAAGAAGAAGAGACCAACAAACGGGGAAACTTGGAGGCATTTATTGTCCGTAGTTCACTACAAGGCAAATGCATTTCGGCTTTCAACAGCCTTCTTCAGTGCCAGAGGTGTTCATAGTCAGCATTTCATGGATTCAAATATCCTCTTCTGACCTGTAGCTCGTCACTTGCCCCGCCCTCAGGTGAGTATTCATGCGGCTCCATTTGTTCAGCCTGCAAATCCCAGAGTGCATTGTTCAGGCTCTGTGAAAGTTCTTTATGAGGGGGGGTTTTGTTGACGCCACATTTAATTGACCCTCTAAAAATGTTCGTAGCCACAGACAGTCTATGCCCCCTTGCGTCCCCTAAACCACATCACCCTTAGTCAGAACGGGATCCTCTTCGGCGGGGACTATATATTACAATGCACTTTATTAGCAATATAAGCTAGGCAAAGAGATTGTTTTCTCTATTTCTCTGTAAAAAAAGAGAAACCGCTTGTTTACATATGTGCAAATATGCTACACAGAGGCAATGAAATGGACAACAGCTACGTGATATAATTATGTATATAGCTCGTGTATGTCCTTTGATTGTGGGGTGTTTTTTTTAATCATGTCAATGACAGATTACCTATGAATTGTATTCATCGTTTCATTTTGCTTTTTTACTCATTGTGTTTTAAAAGGAATAATATCTTTTTTAACCATTGTAAGCATATTAATTTATATATATTTATATATTTATGGCTTGTGAATGTTTCCATTTTGCATATAACTTTGCACATTGTATCAAAATCTCCATGCTGCTATAAGTAACTCTACAATTTTTCTGCATTTGCACTTTATGTCGTCATTTCCTGTTACTTGCACTTTAAATGCCATCTTTTCTTTCGGCAACGCGTCATGTGATCAAGACCGGAGTGGGGGTCGAAGCGCGTTATGGCGGCCTTGCTCGGCATATTTAAAGCACTTTGATTGGCACCAAGAACTTTGGGTCCGCGTATCGTCATTTTTTGTCTACGGAAGACAAATGTTGGTGGCGAAGCCTTCATATATATATGTATGTACACTTTGATGAACTGCCAGTGATTTGCATAGGAGACGAGTTAGCGCTTTGCTGTTGCAGTGTTTAATGTGATAATGAATCTATCATCGACTTCCATCGTAAACTTTGTATGTGGCTTTGAACTATAGCGCCCACTGAGGATTTTGATCGTACATGGGGCAATGCATATGAGGATCCTACCCTAATGCGAGGAATTTTCCTAGCAACTTTGTACTTTCATTAAACTGATCCTTAATCACAGTTTAAATTGCGCATAGATGATGTGTTTGTAATCACCATATGTGCGTGTACGTTATTCGTTGCACTGCATCAATTTTCAGAACGCATTTCACTTACCTGGCTGAGTTGGTTCTTGGAGCTCCGATAACTCTCTAATGCTCCACTATTCTCGTTACCTCCTAAGCGTGCACTTTATGTTTGTTATTCACCTTTGTATTAATTGTTTTAATATTTGGATGTGGATCTTGCAAAATGATGTTCTTTGATTATGCGCGCTACATGCAATGCATCTATGCGGGTCAATCTGCTAGCAGCAACATATTGGCCAGTTAATATTATACATAATCACATTTTAAGTGGATAAGAATGCCAGTCTACTGCCATTTCGGCAATGCTATAGTGCACTAATCTATGTAAATATAAATTCATCTAGTTACATTTTATGTAACACATGCATTATACGGTTTAAATGAGGTTGTTGCAAATTTTCTATGTATTTAACTCATGACGTGTATATAAGGAATTTTAAAATGACGCCGAATAGATTGACAAAGGCTGCCACTGCGGCTGAAACGTGTCTCTCTTGGCTTCCTGGGTCTAGGCAGCCTGAATGCAATCAAGAAGACGTAAAATCCACAGCCTTGTGTGCGCGCTCTCTTTCTGGCTGGAGTGAAAGAATATATGTTATAAATGTATGTATGTATATATATTTTTATATATGTCCAACCATTGCTCCCCTCGCAGCCCCTAGGAGCACATAAGCGGCACACCCAAAAATGGAAAAATCTCCTTTAATCCGATTTGCAGCCTGGGTTTCACAACTATTGCCCAACGCGTTTCAACATTACGTCTTGATCACGGGCATTACACAATCATGACTGCTGAGAGTCCTACAGGTGAGTTCGACTAAATAACGTTTCAAATGAACCATGTAATTACCACAATGCATCCTGGTCTCAGTAGTCACCTCCATTGGTTATTTCTTTACGTGAATCCTGTTGGGATGCAAAAACAAAACAATCATGGCGTTCAGTTTTGTCCCGCCCCGAGCATGAATTTTCAAGCTCAGCCGGGCCCTCTAATGTCCGTGTAGAGGTGGTGCCTGCTTCTGCCGGCACTGGGCTGTGCCGTGAAATATGTCCAACCATTCTCCCCTCACAGCCCCGAGGAGCACATAAGCAGCACACCCAAAACTGGAAAAATCTCCTATAATCCGATCTGCAGCCTGGGTTTCACAACAATTGCCCAACGCGTTTCAACATTACGTCTTGATCACGGGCATTACACAATCACGACTGCTGAGAGTCCCACTGGTGAGTTAGACTAAATAACGTTTCAAATGAACCATATGATTACCACAATGCATCCTGGTCTCAGTAGTCACCTCCATTGGTTATTTCTTTACGTGAATCCTGTTGGGATGCAAAAACAAAACAATCATGGAGTTCAGTTTTCTCCCGCCCGAGCATGAATTTTGAAGCTCAGCCGGGCCCTCTAATGTCCGTGTAGAGGTGGTGCCTGCTTCTGCCAGCACTGGGCTGTGCCGTGAAATATGTCCAACCATTGCTCGCTTCGCAGCTCTGAGGAGCACATAAGCTGCACACCCAAAACTGGAAAAATCACCTTTAATCTGATTTGCAGCCTGGGTTTCACAACTATTGCCCAATGCGTTTCAACATTAGGTCTTGAACACGAGCATTACACAATCACGACTGCTGAGAGTCCCACAGGTGAGTTCGACTAAATAACGTTTCAAATGAACCATGTGATTACCACAATGCATCCTGGTCTCAGTAGTCACCTCCATTGGTTATTTCTTTACGTGAATCCTGTTGGGATGCAAAAACAAAACAATCATAGAGTTCAGATTTGTCCCGCCCCGAGCATGAATTTTGAAGCTCAGCCGGGCCCTCTAATGTCCGTGTAGAGGTGGTATATATATATATATATATATATATTACCTACTGGCGGTCGCGTTTCAGCCTGACGGCCTTGCTCACAGTAAGTGCAATTACTTTCTTGCAACTGTTTATACTTTCTTTGATTTCTACTATTCCCATAGACTTCTGGGATATGTAGTCCTTGTTTACATACAAGAATACACTTTCTGTTAGACATTGTTCTCAAAATTATTTCATGGGATATTTTTTATCGCAATGCATTTCAAAACAAGTGTGTATTTGATCAAACATGTTGCATGCTTTTCAAAAATTGATATTTAAATGCTATTAATGACATTTCTAATACATGTAGCAGTGTTGCATTTATACATTTTCAAATATTTTTGTGTATATGAGGCCAGCTCATTGCAACTTGCATCTATGTATATGTCCTGCATTATGGTATAGTACCCATATCAATTTGCTTTCACATGATAGTTCCATGCTTCATGTCCTCATCTCTTATGAGGGCAGATATTTTTTCAGGGCATTCTGTCTCTGCTTGTTGCTCCAAGTGCACGTAAAGCTCCTCGTCGAAGTTCATGCCTCCAGGAATTTTGGTTCTTAGTCTTATAATGTACTTTGATTCCAGCTGTCGGAATTTCCTTTTTCGATCTCCCATTCTCTCATGTTCCTCCACAGAGTCAATTGCAAAGTAGGACATTTTTCTCCAGTCTCCCCCTTGGCAAATTGAAAGATGTTTCGCTGTGGCGTAAGCCATATCTTTCTTTTTGACTGCCCTGATGTGCTCCAGGATTCGTTTTTTCAGATTACAGATTGTACTGCCTATGTAGAGCATTCCGCAGTTACACTGGATGGCATATACCACAAATTGCGTCGAGCATGTGATTTTTTTCTGGATTTCAATTACTCTTCCTTCTGGGTCTCTGATGTTTTTCTTATTAGTGCCAATTTTACAGGCTTTACAGACTTGACATTTGGTAAATCCCTTTTGTTGTTTCTCCAGCCAGTTTGGAGTCTTATTCTTTTGTTGTTTTCTTTGGTTGAAGTGGCTCTGAACTATTTTGTCTTTTATAGATGGTACTTTTTTGAACGTGATCAGAGGATTCGGCCCCATTAGCTTAGCCATGTCTGTATCCTGTTTGAGGATGGGCCAGTATTTTTGTACTGCTTGACGTATTTTGTGGGACTCCTTGCTGTATGTTAGTATTAGTCTTGAAATTTGTATATATATATATTCACTGAAAAAACCATAGGTTAGAGACCATATATAGTTAGCTGGACATTTTATTGACATAAAACCAATGAAATTCCATATATAGTTAGTTGCACTAACTATATATCGCGCACCCGCAATCCACTGCTGATGATGTCACATATTACATCATTCATGACATGGTCAGTGACATCACTGATGACATCACTGATGACATCTCAAATGACATCACTGATGACATCACTGATGACATCTCAAATGACATCACTGATGACATCTTCTAGTGTCTGGGTGTTTTTTTAAAGTTTAAATATGTTTTACATATTGAAGAATGCGTGGATGTATGGAAGACTGAGTGTGTGTGTGGCTGGCTGGGAGGTGTGTGACTCTGTGCATATCAATGTGTACTTGTATCAGTGATTGTATAAGAGAGTAAGTATGTGTTAGTATATGTGTGAAAAGTATGGTGTTCTGTGTTTAACTGTATAGATGAGGAAATCGAAGTGTGATTGATTCTTCACAGGACTGACTAGGTGTATGAGTGCATATGATAGTGTTGTAATAATGAGTGACTGTATGTATGAGTGATTGTATGGGTGAATGAGTGAATGTGTGTGTAGACGTAGGAATCAGTGAGTGCGTATGTAGTAACTGGTATTGGTGTGTCATGATGTCATCAGTGATGTCATTTGAGATGTCATCAGTGATGTCATTTGAGATGTCATCAGTGATGTCATCAGTGATGTCACTGACCATGTCATGAATGATGTAATATGTGACATCATCAGCAGTGGATTGCGGGTGCGCGATATATAGTTAGTGCAACTAACTATATATGGAATTTCATTGGTTTTATGTCAATAAAATGTCCAGCTAACTATATATGGTCTCTAACCTATGGTTTTTTCAGTGAATTTTCAAGGTTTTGTGAATGCAAATTCCTAACTATATATGGTCTATAACCTATGGTTTTTTCAGTGAATTTCATTGTTTTTTTAAAAGCTAATATCTATAGCTGTAAAATATATTCTTTATTACGTGACGTATCACGTAGCCACGTGAGTCGCCTCATGACGCGTCACATAACCGTGACGTATCGGCTCTGCAGCGCAAACAAAACCCGTAACGTAAGCGTGCCGGAGCACGCTTACAGATATATATATTTTTTTTAACCCTAATTAGACAAAATCCACACGTGCACATATCTTGAGGCCTTGCAAAGGCACATCAAACAAACAGTCCCTACAATTTTGCCAAGTTTGCTGGAAATCTATTCCCTTAATTTATTTTTTTACTGTTTCTCTTGGTTTTCCCCTTGTTACGCTTACCAGGACGCTACCCGGTACGCGAACCGGACGCTCCAAAAACACAAGATGGCGGACTCCCGTTACGCTGCCGGTTAGCTGCCCGGTTCGCGTACCGGGAAGCGCCTCTACCGCGAAAAATCGCGGGGGACTTTAATATCCCCCTCATCAATCCTAGGGGGTCAGGAGGGGTTTACCTTGCCCCCTTTCCTTCATTTCCCCCTTCTTTTTTCACCACATCTTGTCTCTCGAACCTACCGAGAGACAAGATGGCGGCCGCTCCGGACTGTTTACAATGTTGACAGCTACGCTGCCGGTTAGCTGCCCGGTTAGCTGCCCGGTGAGCTGCCCGGTGAGCTGCCCGGTTCGCGTTTTTTTTTTGCCCCGCGGGGCACTTTAATATCCCCCTCATCAATCCTAGGGGGTCAGGAGTGGTCTACCTTGCCCCCTTTCCTTCATTTCCCCCTTCATTTTTCACCACATCTTGTCTCTCGATCGTACCGAGAGACAAGATGGCGGCCGCTCCGGACTGTTTAGAATGTTGACAGACACCGGAGAGCCAATCAGCTTCGCTTCGCGAAGTTCCGTTACGCGTCAGGTACGCGAACCGGGGCGCTAACCGGAGCGCTGTCACAGATATATATATTTTTTTAAACGTTAATTTCTCAAAATCCACTGGAGCACATATATTGAGACATAGCAAAGGCACGTCGGGCAAACCATATCTACAATTTTGCCAAGTTTCATGTAAATCTATTCAGCCGTTCGAGCTAAAAGTGAGTCCAACCGCCCTATGGAAAAATGAATGGGAAAAACGCGTTTTGGGACCCCCCTTTTTTCTCGGCCCCCCCTTGACAAACCCCCCCCCAAATTTTCAGGGGCTGCTCAGAAACAAACTGTGCCATTTTCCTGAAAATTTCAGCCAATTCCGTCCACAGACGCCAAAGTTATTAGACATAGAATTTTCAGAAATCCCATAGAGAAAAAATCCTAACTATATATACCCACTGGCTATCGCCAGTAGGTAATATACATATATAAACATATATAATCTGCATATCTATATAAATATAAATGCATGCATACATATACATATATGCATACATATGCATGTTATTTACATGAAAGTTTTAAAAACACTTATAAAAGCAAAGCTAAAAAGCCACCTCATTACAAACAGAATGGCTTTAACTTAAACGAGGGCGAGATCTATTGCATTTTCAATGCTTGTTTACTTTGGTTCTATCAAGAAGGCATTCAGATGTGTCACACATTTGCCATAAATTCTGAATGTTAGCACTCTAGTTGCTCATTAGATCACTGTAGTAAAGCTAGTGCTCACCAGGGAAGTCTGCTGCTAATCATGGTTTGCAGCCATTTTCCCGCATTTTTTATCCCGCAGACTTTCAGTTTGCATACCATTATCCCGCAAGGTCATTGACCTCGCATACCATTATCCCGCATTTTTTCAAAACGCATGTGCATTTATCGCGCATGCCTTTACAAAGAATTACGTTTTAAAGGCATGTATGGTAAATGCATTTGCGTTGTGAAAACCACGATGACCAGAGAGGTAAGTGGGTTTGTGTTAATTTTTTCGTGGGTTAGTGATTGTGTAGTGTAGTGTAGTGTTGTGTAGTGTAGTGTTGTGTTAGTGTAGTGTAGAGTTGTGGTGGTTGTTTAGTGTAGGGTCATGCTGGGGGTAGTGTTTTAGGGTTGTGTTGTAGTGTTTGCGTAGTGTAGGGTCATGCTGGGGGTAGTGATTTAGGGTTTAGGGTAGTGTTGTAGTGTTTGCGTAGTGTAGGGTCATGCTGGGGGTAGTGTTTTAGGGTTTAGGGTTGTGTTGTAGTGTTTGCGTAGTGTAGGGTCATGCTGGGGCTAGTGTTTTAGGGTTTAGGGTAGTGTTGTAGTGTTTGCGTAGTGTAGGGTCATGCTGGGCGTAGTGTTTTAGGGTTTAGGATAGTGTTGTAGTGTTTGCGTAGTGTAGGGTCATGCTGGGGGTAGTGTTTTAGGGTTTTGGGTAGTGTTGTAGTGTTTGCGTAGTGTAGGGTCATGCTGGGGTGTAGTATTTTAGGGTTTAGGGTAGTGTTGTAGTGTTTGCGTAGTGTAGGGTCATGCTGGGGGTAGTGTTTTAGGGTTTTGGGTAGTGTTGTAGTGTTTGCGTAGTGTAGGGTCATGCTGGGGGTAGTGTTTTAGGGTTTTGGGTAGTGTTGTAGTGTTTGCGTAGTGTAGGGTCTAGGCTAATCTGCTGGTAAGAGAGGCTGCAGAGGCTTCGTGAATTTGTGGATATTTTTAAAAAACTTTTATATTGTTATTCCGCACTTGTAGTGAGCGCTTCTCAGCGCTTTGTCATCTTTGTATTTTGCTGATTTTAAAAGCATACCTATTTGCATTTGACCGCCGCTCTTGGCGCAACGCCCCTCCATTAGTGCTACTACTGTTTCCTTCGTACTACGCTGTAGTTGGCTCTTGTCACCGATCCGCCACGGCTTGTGCCGTTTGCAGCGGCGGTGGCCACACGAGCGCACCCTCACTTCCGCCCTACAGCATCACTTTCGCCCTGCTGGCCTATTGGCAGGTTAGCGGTCTAGTGATTGGAATAGTGGGGACTATTTAAATCCAGCCTTAGCATCAGTTCGGGGCTAATCTGCTGGTAAGAGAGGCTGCAGAGGCTTCGTGAATTTGTGGATATTTTTAAAAAACTTTTATATTGTTATTCCGCACTTGTAGTGAGCGCTTCTCAGCGCTTTGTCATCTTTGTATTTTGCTGATTTTAAAAGCATACCTATTTGCATTTGACCGCCGCTCTTGGCGCTACGCCCCTCCATTAGTGCTACTACTGTTTCCTTCGTACTACGCTGTAGTTGGCTCTTGTCACCGATCCGCCACGGCTTGTGCCGTTTGCAGCGGCGGTGGCCACACGAGCGCACCCTCATTTCCGCCCTACAGCATCACTTCCGCCCTGCTGGCCTATTGGCAGGTTAGCGGTCTAGTGATTGGAATAGTGGGGACTATTTAAATCCAGCCTTAGCATCAGTTTGGGGCTAATCTGCTGGTAAGAGAGGCTGCAGAGGCTTCGTGAATTTGTGGATATTTTTAAAAAACTTTTATATTGTTATTCCGCACTTGTAGTGAGCGCTTCTCAGCACTTTGTCATCTTTGTATTTTGCTGATTTTAAAAGCATACCTATTTGCATTTGACCGCCGCTCTTGGCGCAACGCCCCTCCATTAGTGCTACTACTGTTTCCTTCGTACTACGCTGTAGTTGGCTCTTGTCACCGATCCGCCACGGCTTGTGCCGTTTGCAGCGGCGGTGGCCACACGAGTGCACCCTCACTTCCGCCCTACAGCATCACTTCCGCCCTGCTGGCCTATTGGCAGGTTAGCGGTCTAGTGAATATCTTCCCTCGAGTACTTAATGACACAATGGCGGAAGCGCAGCGGACGAGCGCAGCGGGAGCGCCGACTTCGCGCCGAAGTCGTGCCAAAGTCCTGCCCGTCTGCGCCCGTCCGCTCCAGCACGGGCCCAGGGACCATTTCCCCTGTCCCTGCTCATATTACATATTCTCGGATTGCCTTATTGAGGTCACGGCGCCCGACTTGTTCTTCGGACATTGTTCTTAATTGTCGAGATGCGCCCATTACTTGTCCAATTTGCGCCTTTGCATTGGACTCACTTACTTCAAACATAGACTGTATGTCTTCCACCTCTTGGAATATGCCCTCTCCTACGCACACGTGCCCGTCTACCCCGCACAATTCATGTTCCCTTCTGAGGTTTATCAGCATTAACTGTCGATCTCTCTCGAAGCACAAGAGAGATATTTTGGATCTTTTGGAGACAGTTAGCCCAGCTGCTATGTTTGTCACTGAAACTTGGTTAAATGATAGCTCTGGCCCTGACATCGCCATGGCTCTCCCTAATGATTACACCTATGTGGGGCGAAACCGGGTTCTCCAAGAAGGTGGGGGAATTGCCATTATTTTCAAGAGAGAATTCTCTTGTAAATGGGAAGACCTCGATTTTCCAAACTGTGAAGCTGGTTTGTTTAAACTTTGTCTCTCGCCTCATTTTACTCTAACCGGCACCCTGATTTATCGCCCACCGGGCTCTGCTGGTAGGTGGGCCTCTTCCTTCCCTGAATTTATTGCCCCGTTTATAGCACAATCGACTAATTTTTAATTGTTGGTGACCTAAATATCCATTTTAACTCTGTGTCATGCGCCATCACTACACGTCTGTTACAGGACCTTGCAGCTTTAGATCTTCACCTTCATAATTCCGACCCTACCCATAAGGCTGGTAACCTATTAGACCCCATCATCTCCAACCTTACTGGCATTTCCTATCAGTCCTCAACTCCGGTCACCTGGTCTGACCATTTTATTGTTAACTTTTCAATTAAAATGACTGTGGCTAACTCCTCTAATCCTGCTCTTCCTCATAAAGCTAGTAGGAACTGGAAACGTTTAGATGTAGACAAACTAAATTCTTTTCTTGCCAACTAAAAACCTACGTTCCCCAGTATGACTATTAAAGAGCTACCCGTTGTCAGATCTTGGTTGACAACTGTCTTGGATTTCTGTCTTCCATCTCAAAGAAATAAATCTCAAATTCATCACCCACCGGCACCTTGGTTTAATGACACCCTTCGCCAAGAAAAGTCTAATTGTAAAAAATTGGAACGCATATGGCGTTCCACTTATGACTCAGATCTTAAAGTAAAATACAGGGCTGCCCTTAAAGCTTATCACTCGGCCTGTGATATCGCTAGAGCCAACTTTGCTAATAACACCATACTTACGGCTCAAAATAGACCTAAGGCCTTGTTTAAAATAGTCAAAGAGCCTTCAGGTGCGTCCTCTGTACCTAAGGACCCCTGTTTTGACACTGCCCAGTGTAATGCTTTAGCCAACTTCTTTCTTGAGAAAATTGATAGAATTTATGATACTTTTAACTCTACTCCCGCGGCTTCCACTGACTCTGATGAAGTCTTACTCAATCCCCTTCCTGCTACTATTACCTGCTTATCGTCCGCTACTCCCCTACTCCATGCTTGGGAACCTATTTCCCCTCTGCTTCTAAAAAAGTATCTCCAAGACATAAAATCTGGCTCACCCCTTGACCCAATGCCCCCTCAAATTTTGAGTTCTTTGGACCCAGCCTTACTCCATATTATTTTGGAGGTCCTGAATGCTTCACTAACTGAAGCTGTTGTCCCAAATGAATGGAAGCACGCAATGGTGGTCCCATTATTAAAAAAGGCCAATGCAGATCCCAACAACCTATCTAATTTTCGTCCTATTTCTTTGCTCTCATGTTTCTCTAAGATTCTTGAGAAACACGTTAATTCTCTGCTCAATTCTTACGTTGAAACTTCTAAATTTCTTCATGATTCTCAATCCGGGTTCAGGGCGGGTTTCTCTACTGAAACCACTCTCCTAGGTGTGTCGGAGACCATCAGAAGACAGGTGCACAATGGGGAGACAGTGGCACTCATCTTGCTTGATTTGAGTGCCGCATTCGACACCGTCTCCCATTCCATCCTGTTGTCCACCTTGAAATCTGTGGGTGTCGGTGGCTCCGCCCTGGCCTGGATTGCTAATTTTCTTTCTGATCGCACATTTCAAGATTTTTCTTCTACATCCGTTTCTTCAATACTTCTCTCCACTCACGGTGTTCCCCAAAGGTCTATTCTTCGCCCTCTTTTCTTTAATCTGTATGTGAGACCTCTGGCTTTTTTGGCCGAACAGGCTGGTCTCACAATTTATTCCTATGCTGATGACACTCAAGTCATCTATTCACTTTCTACCAATAAAAACCTTCCCTCCTCTTCCCTTCAGTCTGGACTGAAACAAATATCTGATTGGATGCTGAAGCACAAATTGAAATTAAACGGGGATAAAACAGAACTGCTCCTGTTTGGCTCAGATACCTCGCTCTGGGGCCCACAACATTGGCCTCCGGAGATGGGCCCTTTACCTACTCCAACCGTGACAGCCCGTAATCTTGGGGTCCTCCTCGACAATCAACTCTCCTTCAAGCAACACGTTGTGAAAGTCTCCGCCACCTGTATCACCATCATCAGGTGGCTGAGGAAAATCACGTGGATGCTGCCTGCTGACACCCTGAGGACTGTAGTCCAGGCTCTTGTCACCTCACGCCTGGACTACGGGAACATTCTACTCCTGGGTGCCTGCAAGGAGGTAACCAGGAAGTACCAGGTGGTACAGAATATGGCAGTTCGCCTTATATGTAACCTGCCTGCCAGAGCCTCGGCCGCGTCTCATATGCATAAATTGCATTGGTTGCGAATTGAGAGCCGAGTCAAATTCAAGGCACTCTGTCTAATGCATAAGATTATGACTGGCAGAGCCCCGAATTATCTATCCGCTTTGGTGCAGCAATATGTTCCTCCCCGTACACTTAGGTCTTCTACTCAGAACAAATTTAGGATACCACGCGTCAACAGAGCCAAAATGGGAGGGCGCTCATTCTCCTTGTTGGCACCCTCCCTATGGAACTCCTTACCCCAATCTCTACGCTCTGAATTGTGCTTTCTGACATTTCGTAAAGGAATCAAGACCTGGCTTTTTAATAATTAACCTCTGTTCCGATGTTCCTCCCACCTTGTATACCTTGCTGTTTGCCTTAGCGCCGGGAAACCTCCGGGTAGCTGCGCGCTTAATAAATGTAATTATAATAATAATAATAATATAATAATAATAATAGGGTCATGCTGGGGTGTAGTGTTTTAGGGTTTTGGGTAGTGTTGTAGTGTTTGCGTAGTGTAGGGTCATGCTGGGGTGTAGTGTTTTAGGGTTTTGGGTAGTGTTGTAGTGTTTGCGTAGTGTAGGGTCATGCTGGGGGTAGTGTTTTAGGGTTTTGGGTAGTGTTGTAGTGTTTGCGTAGTGTAGGGTCATGCTGGGGGTAGTGTTTTAGGGTTTTGGGTAGTGTTGTAGTGTTTGCGTAGTGTAGGGTCATGCTGGGGGGTAGTGTTTTAGGGTTTTGGGTAGTGTTGTAGTGTTTGCGTAGTGTAGGGTCATGCTGGGGGTAGTGTTTTAGGGTTTTGGGTAGTGTTGTAGTGTTTGCGTAGTGTAGGGTCATGCTGGGGGTAGTGTTTTAGGGTTTAGGGTAGTGTTGTAGTGTTTGCGTAGTGTAGGGTCATGCTGGGGGCAGTGTTTTAGGGTTTAGGGTAGTGTTGTAGTGTTTGCGTAGTGTAGGGTCATGCTGGGGGTAGTGTTTTAGGGTTTAGGGTAGTGTTGTAGTGTTTGCGTAGTGTAGGGTCATGCTGGGGGTAGTGTTTTAGGGTTTAGGGTAGTGTTGTAGTGTTTGCGTAGTGTAGGGTCATGCTGGGGGTAGTGGTTTAGGGTTTAGGGTAGTGTTGTAGTGTTTGCGTAGTGTAGGGTCATGCTGGGGTGTAGTGTTTTAGGGTTTTGGGTAGTTTTGTAGTGTTTGCGTAGTGTAGGGTCATGCTGGGGGTAGTGTTTTAGGGTTTAGGGTAGTGTTGTAGTGTTTGCGTAGTGTAGGGTCATGCTGGGGTGTAGTGTTTTAGGGTTTTGGGTAGTGTTGTAGTGTTTGCGTAGTGTAGGGTCATGCTGGGGGTAGTGTTTTAGGGTTTAGGGTAGTGTTGTAGTGTTTGCGTAGTGTAGGGTCATGCTGGGGGTAGTGTTTTAGGGTTTAGGGTTGTGTTGTAGTGTTTGCGTAGTGTAGGGTCATGCTGGGGGTAGTGTTTTAGGGTTTAGGGTTGTGTTGTAGTGTTTGTGTAGTGTAGGGTCATGCTGGGGGTAGTGTTTTAGGGTTTAGGGTAGTGTTGTAGTGTTTGCGTAGTGTAGGGTCATGCTGGGGTGTAGTGTTTTAGGGTTTTGGGTAGTGTTGTAGTGTTTGCGTAGTGTAGGGTCATGCTGGGGGTAGTGTTTTAGGGTTTAGGGTAGTGTTGTAGTGTTTGGGTAGTGTAGGGTCATGCTGGGGGTAGTGTTTTAGGGTTTAGGGTAGTGTTGTACTGTTTGTGTAGTGTAGGGTCATGCTGGGGGTAGTGTTTTAGGGTTTAGGGTAGTTTAGTTGTTTAGTGTATGCTAAAGGCATATTCGTTCTAAAAGTTTTCGTTATTTTAATTTGCGGCCTAATAGTACATGCAGGATTTTTTTTGCGGACCGATGGTATGCTGGATTTCGTCATATATTCGCTAATCATACTTTCTATGGCAAAATGAACCCCCTCATTTTGTTCCTTTTTAAATTAAATGTTTTAAGAGTTACCACTTTATTCCAATCAAGATGGCTTCAGGTGTGCCATACCTTTGTAATAAGCAGGACTGTTAGCACTCTAGTTGTTCTTTAGAACACTCTGGGACATTCTGTCATTGGGCTATAGTTGGGCTACATCTGGCTGATATTTGGGCTACATTTGTTTTTTTTTGTCTCTGGTGGCCATCTTTGGGCTACATTGGGCTACATTGGGCTACATTGGGCTACATTTGGGCTCCAACATATATATAGCCCAATGTAGCCCAATATATATTTTTCAAAGTTAATTTTCGTAAAAACCACTGGAGCCTATATCTTGAGACATAGCAAAGGCACATCGGGCTACCAGTCCCTACAATTTTGCCAAGTTTGGTGTAAATCCATTCAGCCGTTCAGGCTAAAAGTGAGGCCAACCGCCCTATGGAAAATTGCATGGGAAAAACACGTTTTGGGACCCCCCTTTTTTCTCGGCCCCCCCTTGACGAAACCCCCCCAAATTTTCAGGGGCTGCTCAGAAACAAAATGTTCCATTTTCCTGAAAATTTCAGCCAATTCTGTCCTCAAACGCCAAAGTTATTCGACATAGAATTTTCAAAAATCCCATAGGAAAAAAATCCTAACTATATATACCTACTGGCTATCGCCAGTAGGTAATATATATATATATATATATATATATATATATATATATATATATATATATATATATATATATATATATATATATATATATATATATATATATACATATATATATATATATATATATATATATATATATATATATATATATATATATATATATATATATATATATATATATATATATATATATATATATATAACCTACTGGCGGTCGCCAGTAGGTATATATAGTTAGGATTTTTTTGAATAGGGATTTCTGAAAATTCTATGTTGAATAACTTTGGCGTTGATGGACGGAATTGGCTGACATTTTCAGGAAAATGGCACATTTCGTTTCTGAGCGTCCCCTGAAAGTTTGGGGGGGTTTCGTCAAGCGGGGGCCGAGAAAAAAGGGGGGTCCCAAAACGTGTTTTTAACATTGAGTTTTCCATAGGGCGGTTGGACTCACTTTTAGCTCGAATGGCTGAATGGATTTCTATGAAACTTGGCAAAATTGTAGAGACTGTTTGCCCGATGTGCCTTTGCTAGGTCTCAAGATATGTGCTCCAGTGGATTTTGAGAAATTAACTTTCAAAAAAATATATATATCTGTGACAGCGTCCCGGTTGTTGTGTTGTGTGGGTGATGTAAGTACCAACATGTAGGTACCAATGAAGAGTCTAAAATTCAATGTACACCGTCTCCTCTGTAGATATTTTGTATGTTCTAATATGGGTTATTTAAATGTAAATGTGTGGAAAAGCACTTCATGCTTCAAAGCAATTGTATTTTTGAACTGATTGTTCTTTCCTCTTAGTCCTCCTCTTTGTTTTTTTTCCCCACACTCTTCTTCAGCATGATAGTTGATAAATTCGTTCCCTCCAAAAATGTATATACAGAAAAAAATTATATTAAATACATATAAAATATATTTTTCCTTTAAAAGAAGAATACATTTTACAGCTTTTGATATTTGCTATTAAAAAACCATTGAAATTCACTGAAAAAACCATAGGTTATTAGCCATATATAGTTAGGAATTAGCATTTACAAAACCTTGAAAATTCACTGAAAAAACCATAGGTTATAGACCATATATAGTTAGGAATTAGCATTTACAAAACCTTATTTTACTCACACAAACCATTGAAATTCGCATATATAGTTAGTTGCACTAACTATATATCGCGCACCCGCAATCCACTGCTGATCATGTCACATATTACATCATTCATGACATGGTCAGTGACATCACTGATGACATCACTGATGACATCTCAAATGACATCACTGATGACATCATTGATGACAACATCCAGTGACTGTATGTTTCTGTAAAGTTAAAATATGTCTTACATATTGAAGAATGAGTGGATGTATAAGTGTCTGGATGAAGGATTTAGTAGGTGCATGACTGACTGTATGAGTGAGTGATTAAATGTGTCTCACTGAGTGCATGGGTTAGTGACTAAACTGTCTTAATTTGTGCATCATTATGTCTGTTGTTCTGTAAACTGCTGCATGTGTTGATCAGTAGCTATATGAGTAACTATATGGGTTATTGATTGGTTGCCTAAGTATTTGTATGGGAGACTGAGTGTGTGTGTGGGTGGCTGGGAGGTGTATGACTCTGTGCATAGATGTGTGAGCAGTTGATTCACTAGTTGTATGGGTTCAAAAGTGCCTGTGGAAACAGCTGTATGGGCGGTTGACTGTGTGCATGAGTGTATTGGTGAGTGAATGGATATCTCAGTGCTACATGTCAAAGTAAGTACATATGTAAAACACAGTACATGTGAGAGTTGACATATATAAATAACTGTGCATAAGAGCCAGTGAATGTGTGAGTGGCTGTATGGATCATTGTGAACTTGTATCAGGGATTGTATAAGAGAGTAAATATGTGTTAGTATATGTTTGAATAAGTAAGGTGCGTATAACTGTATAGTTGAGGAAATGGAGGTGTGATTGATTCTTTGCATGACTGACTAGGTGTGTGAGTAACTCCATGGATGAGTGACAGTCTGTGAGTGTCTGTTTACACTGAGTGTATCTAAGGTTATATTAGAGTCTGAAGAGGTTCATCGTATTATCACATGAATGATGTCATCAGTGATGTGATCAGTAATGTCAAATGAGATGTCATCAGTGATGTCATCAGTGATGTCATCAGTGATGTCATCAGTGATGTCATTTGAGATGTCATCAGTGATGTCATCAGTGATGTCATTTGAGATGTCATCAGTGATGTCATCAGTGATGTCACTGACCATGTCATGAATGATGTAATATGTGACATGATCAGCAGTGGATTGCGGGTGCGCGATATATAGTTAGTGCAACTAACTATATATGCGAATTTCAATGGTTTTGTGTGAGTAAAATAAGGTTTTGTAAATGCTAATTCCTAACTATATATGGTCTATAACCAATGGTTTTTTCAGTGAATATATATATATATATATATATATATATATATATATATATATATATATATATATATATATATATATATTTTTCCATATGTATGCATTACAAAGATATCATGCTTAGATATATCACACTGTAACAAGTTGCCCGGAGCTGCAGAGGTTTCCAAATCTGACCTTGCCTGGACAAGCTTCCACAGCTGTTCAAAATCAACTTAGAGGTCACTTCGCTTTGTCTGAATGTCCATGCTAGTTTTCTCATAGTTTTGCTTACACTGTATGCCTGTATTATAATTGACACAGTGCTGAGCTTGCATTTCTCTGCTGCCGATATTTAGCATGTTGTATGCCTGTATTATTATTGGCATGGTGTCGATCTTGCATTTCCCTGTTAGCCATATTTGGCACTGTGTCTTTTTCTATTTCTGCTGAAGTTGCCATGCTGTTTGTATCTAGGGCCCTCAAACCATTCACGCAGAGAAGGAGCAGACTGAGAGCACCTTGTGTGTACTGACTCCTTCCTTGCTGGCCTGCAAGAATGCATCTACATAGTCAAATACATTTTATTTGTTCCTGAGCAAACAGCAGTGTTGTGTTTGAATATCGATACTGGATTTACTTACACACGGACTCATATTACTAGGGATATTGGAAGAGATATTGCCAGCCCTTATTACGTGGTGCTTCCCAGTTTGCAACGTGTGTGACTAGAGAAATATGTTCCAAACCTGATATTTCAGGATATTGGATATGTTATTGTTTTGACACCGATTGAGAGATTGTTCTCCTGAGCTACTTCATATGAGTAAGGAGACGTATTTCTTCACATTATTATCAAAGCCCTGATGAAGTTCCTCCATAGGAACGAAACGCGTTGGCTGATAGCCATTTTAAAACATTGATACCCATAAAGCAGTGTTTCACAAACTGGCGTCCGTGGACCCCCAGGTGTCTGTGACACATTCCCAGGGGGTCCTCAGGCAGCAGTTTTAAAAGCACTGCAAAGTTCCTTGTAGAATTTGCAGTTTTCGAGCAACAATAAAAGTGTCAAGATAACACCAGTGATTAATGTACCTGCTGGAGAGAGATGCGAGTTTTGTCCAGTGGCAGGTTTGACTTATCTGAGGTAGCACAGAGGGTTAATATGCCTGCTGCAAAAAAATGTTTACCATGCATTTTAAAAAACAGTATTTTATGTGCATAGGTCAGTGGGTTACTGCTTTTGTCACAGATATTCTTGTGTTACTTTGCAGCTCATAAGAGACAATCATAATCTAGCACAGTGACCTATAAACTGTCATCAAAGAGCTGCTTACACACTGCATGGTACAAGTTAGTAACTTATGTTTTTTTCCAGTCTTTCATGATCCTGATGCTGCTAAAGGGGTTTATTTGGGTGGAAATTGATTTTTATTGTTAAAGTCAATGCTAACCACTGAGTTATGTTCTGAATCCTGAGTTTGTGCTTTTGCAGACCAAGCACTCTTTAAAAATGCCTACCAGTATGAATGACATGTGAATCCTACACCTTGTAGTCCCCTTTGCCTTATGTAACATTTTCTCTACACTGATAAACATGTACGATTAATTGTCTCTATATGTGTGTGATGTAAAGTGCTCTGACATCCTACAATTGTATGAGAGATGCTATAAAACAAAATACATGTGATAGATGTGCTATGGAGAGGTGAGAGGCACTGTTGAAGGGTGATAATAAGGGAATCACTGAAGAACCCCAACAAAGATTGTTGTATCCTGGTGCATAGTAAGGTCATCATTTACTATTCTTTAAAAGCTAATACAATTCAATGTATAATGATACATTTGTTGTAGAATGCACCATTGCATCCTAAATTTTCTTGAGGGGGGAGAGCCTCCAAAGCCCCATTTGTAGTGGTCAGGCTCACTCACTGCACTTGGTGTGCACTGTATGGGGACTGGTCCGAAAACATTTGCCAGGGCTGCTTTGGGTTTTCTCTCTGGCCTTGGCAGGAGCAGGAGCCTTGGACTGCAAAATAAAACTAACCATTTAAAAGTTAATCACAGAGATGCAGCACCAACCTTCCCCTTACATTTTTCCGTTTTTTGCAAATTCTTTCAATAGAAAATACTAAAATCCTTAGTAATTCGAGTGTTTGTTTTATGTGCACATGTGTGTTTATTTTTTTAATTACTCTTTTAATGTTTGAAATTTAAATCATACAAATTGCTCCAGTGGTGAGTCAGTGGGGGTCCTCAGGAGTCAAAAGTTTGGGAACCCCTGCCAATAAAAAAATGACTCCCTCCTGTCCTCGTCCCCTTCCTACTAAACAAGTAAGATAATCTATCTCACCGACAGAAAAAAAGAAAAGAAGGAATGCTGGTACCACCCCTCCCCACTACTGGGAGTACATAACCGTACTCTACCCAGCATTCCTCCTGTTCTTATTTCTGTCTTCAGACAGTATGAAGGGGCCAGGAGCCTGGAGGCTCCTGGGGCTTACCTGCTGCTGGGCGGCGAGTGTACTGCAGATCTTCCTGGACTCCCTCCCTGCCGAGCTTGGGGGGTGTCCTGCTGGCTCCTCAGACAGGTCCTATGTTAAGGTGGATGTTATCTTTCAGCCTTCCATGGATTCCAGCTAATGAGGGAGTCTTCACCGTGCCTCCCGGGTTGCCGGGCATGTCAAGAGCGTGGCGGTCCCTGTTTGGTCTTGCCGGCGGCCCTTGGGTGGCTGGGGCGCTTCCTCCGGGTGTTTGGCCTGACTTCCTGGGTTTGGGGCAGGAAGTCAGGCAATTCTTCATGTGCAGCTTGCAGCGGTGGTGTGGGGTGCTTGCTTGCCCTTAAGTGAGTACCGAAAAGCAGTTTCTTTCTTTCCATTCCTGCAATTTCCACTTGCTGCTTGGTTTTGCCCGCTGTTCTGGGGGCTACCATTGTATTGTGCTGCTTTGCGGGCCCTGCCTTGGGTCGGTCTGCTTTGTGTCCCGTGGTCTAGGGGCTCCTGTGCTTTACCCTCGGTCTGGGGTCTGCCTGCTGTTCAGTGCCTGATGTTCTCAACGGAGCACTGCAGGTCGGGCTTCTCTTCGCCTTCTTCTGCTTCTGAGGATGAGTGGTTCGGGGGTGATGAACTGAAGTGCAAGTACATTGACAAGGAGAGGTTGCTTGACTTGTTGAAGCATGTAAAGTCGAATATGGGGTTTCCTTGCGATAATGTCCCGAGCATGTCTGGGGGTTCCTTGGTTCACCAGTTTCAAAGCATTGCTGCGGTTGATGTTCCAGTCCACTCATATATCCGAGAGGTGCTTATCAGGGAATGGAAGGACCCTGATTGCATTATGCTTCCTCGTTTCATGGTGAAACTCTATCCTCTTCAGGATATGGCCAAAGACTTTCCTGACTCTACTCTCATCAATTCTTTTGTGGTCAGTCTGGTGGGTCGTACTTCCTTGGCTGAGCAGGCGGTGGTCAGGGATCCAGTGGACAAGAAAGTGGACGCTTCCCTGCGGAAGGTCTATTCTGGTTCCCATCTGGCACTCAGGGCTGGCATTTATGGGATTTATGTGGCTCTATCACTAATTTCGGATATCAAGTCCGTGTATGGTTCTGTGGATGCTTCCACTGACTGTTCTGGGCTTCTGGAACATATTGAGTGGCTGGTGGAGTTCCTGTCTGATGTTTCCTTGGACGTGGTGAGAGCCTCGGCCCTTTCTGGCGGGGCTTGTGTGGCGGCTTGCTGCAATTTGGTTTTGAAGGACTGGTAAATGGATTCGGCCCAGAAGTCTTCTGCCCTGCAGTTGCCTTTTCAGGGTACCATGATGTTTTGGGAAGAGTTTGAGGGCAAACTGCATTGTCTTTTTAAGGAAAAGAAGCATTCTTCCTCGTTCAAGCAGTTTTCTTCTATAACAGTTTCTTCGAAACCCAAGTCCTTCTTCCATCCTTCCTCTTGCAGGCAGTTTTCTCATGGTAGGGGGCGGTTTCAGTATGGTAAAGGTCAGGACAAGAAAGCGAAGTCTCCTCCTGCGAAGCCTCGTTCCTGACTATCTGGCAGCTGACACGGGATCCTTGGTCAGAGGTCAGCTTAGGATGAACTCCTGTTCCGATTTGTGGGTGCTGGACATTGTGAAGATGGGGTACCTCAAGGAATTTTCAGACCCTCCTCCTGACTCTGGGGTCCGTCCAACTCCCTGGCCCTCTTGTCAGTCCAAGAGGTTGGAGCTGTGTCTTGGGATCAGGGCTCTGATGGACAAGTGGGTGGTTTAGGCGGTTCCTCCTGTGGAGACGGGCCAGGGTTTTTATTCCATAATTTTCCTAGTCCCCAAGGTGATTGGGGGTTCCGTCTTGTCCTGGATTTGAAGGCCCTGAACAATTTTTTTTTGCATCTGCCATTCAAAAGGGAGACTCTCCAACGAGTGATTCCGCTGGTTCTCCTGGGGCATTTCATGTGCACCCTGGTCCTTCAGGACGCCTATTATCATGTCCATGACACAGCAGGTCCCGGAGGTCTGTCAGCACAGGACTCAAGATATTGTTTGGGACTTTTAAGTTTGAGGAGCTCATTCTACAGTCCGCTGTGGTTGTTATTTCTTGTTTTCGCCTATTACCATGTGCCAGTTCACCTCCTGTCTCGTCGGTTCCTGAGGTTTTGTCTTCAGGGGAGGTATCATCAGTTTCAGGTCCAGTCGTTCGGCCTTCGGTCGACCCCCAGGGTGTTCACCAAGGTGGTGGCCCTGTTGGTGGCTTTGTTTCATCTTCAGGGTGTTCTGATTTACCCTTACCTGGACATTTGGCTCCTTTATGCTCCTTCCAGGTATCAGTTGTTGAGGGACCAGGAGTTGGTGTGTTCAGCATTAGGGGCCCTTGGGTTTCTGTTGAATCTCCCCAAGTGTCAACGAGTGCCTTCCCGGGACTTGACGTTCATATGGGCTCGTTTCCTCACCGTTCTGAGTCGAGTTTTCCTGCCGGTGTCTCAGGCGGTGACCTTGTGCTCCCTTGCTCGTAGTTTTCTGGTGGGTTGTTCTTTTCCGACCCATCTCTGGTTGCGCCTTCTGGTCCTGTTGGTGGCTACGGTGTTCACGGTGCCTTGGGTGCGTTTCCATTTGTGTCCTCTTTGGTCCTTTCTGTTGGCTCTGTGGGATCCATAGTCTCAAAATGTGTCCCTCTTGGTTCCTGTGTCTCTCTCGATCCTCCCTGTTCTACGCTGGTGGACGGTGTCAGACAATCTCTGCCTCTGTAGTCCTCTCCCCCGGTTGTCCTAACAACAGATGCCAGTGTACTGGGGTGGGGGGTGAATTTGGGGTCGGACTTTCTTCAGTGTCGTTGGTCCCTTCTGGAGAGTTGGCGGTCTTTGAATTTAGAGCGTTGTCTGCTGTGTTCCGGGCAATCATTGGGGTTTGGAGTCAACTTTTGAACAACAATGTGCTGGTTTGTTCGGGCAACACGGTGACGATGGCCTACTTGAATCACCAAGGGGGGTATCAGGTCCCAGTCCCTGAATGCTGTGGTGTCCCTGTTGTTGTCAAGGGCCCCATAAGTCTTACCTTTGACATGTGAAGTATTCTCGCAGAGATGACATGAGCCACCACCACCGGACCCACCTTACCCCAGCTGGCTATAAACAGGCTAGGATGGCGATGGGTACGGGGGAGGAAGCCAAGATAACGCTGTGGTGTTCTAGTAGGCCAGTTAGGAAAACTCCCTCTGTCTCTATCCGTGAGCACCGGGAACTGAGAAGAGAAAAAACAGCCTCTTTAGTAAGGACACAAACACACAATCACACCCCCTGCTCCTCCTTCTATTGCACATGCGAAAACGGTTTTTACCTGTTCAGGAAGACTCCACGAAGCTAGGAATTTTAGTCAGTTGAGTCACTGTGGGTAGCGCTCCTAGTTAAAGAATCAATCAGGCACCCTGGTGTGGAGCTTGGAGGAAACAGACAACAAGCACTCCAACGCGGTGTAACAAAAGAAAGGAAAATAGTGCTCCAGTGCAGGTAAGATAAAAAAAAAAGGAACAGCGCTTCAGCGAGGCACCCCAGAAAGTAAATAGCGCTCCAGCGCGGTATAACAACAGAAAGAAATAGCGCTCCAGCGCGGAAAGGTCAAAAGAGGAAACAGCGCTCCAGCGCAGCACCCCAGAAAGTAACTAGCACTCCAGCGCGGTGTAACCAAAGAAGGAAATAGCACTCCAGCGCAGGGAAAGTCAAGAAGGCAAGCAGCGCTCCAGCGTGGTGTAACCAAAGAAGGAAATAGTGCTCCAGTGCAGGGAAAGTCAAGAAGGCATGCAGCGCTCCAGCGCGGTGTAAACAATGAAGGAAAGAGCGCTCCAGCACGGGGAAAGTCAAGAAGGCACGCAGCGCTCCAGCGCGGTGTAACCAAAAAAGGACCAGGCAATGGCAGTGCGGCCGGCGCGGCAAAGGATACCTGGACTGAAGTAGCAGGCTACAGGAGAACACGGAATCCGAAGCGCAGATCGGGCGGAAACCGCGTTTCAAATGCTGTTCCCCCTGGAAGCTCTGGACGCCGCAGGAGCATCCGGAGTGTAGCTAGACTGCTAACTCCCAAGGAACGGAAGTCTGGTGTTCTGATTTCTGCATGTGTCGCGGTGCTGCAGAACCTCCCGCATTCACACTGGAGGACCTAATCTAGCGGGACATGACAGTTGTTTTGCTCGGCAGAGGGGCACCTTTTGTCTCTGGTGGCTGTTAATATCCGAGGAGTAGACAATGGGGTGGCAGATGTCCTCAGTCGTTTTTTTCCCACCTCCCAGGAGGTGGCCTTGACTCCGGTGGCCTTTCACCTGGTGTGCGGGAGGTTTGGTCATCCTTTTCTCGCCCTCTTTGTTTCCCGGCTCTTTGCTCTGCTTCCCCGCTTTTGCTCCGGAGTCCCTTAGGCGGGGTCTTGGCTGTCTCAGCTGCTGTATGCGTTTCCTCCAATTGCTCTGATCCCTCGGTTTCTGTCTCGGTTGGTGCTAGAGGATCGGGAGGGGGTGGTGCCCTTCTGACCCCGCCGGACATGTTTGCCCACTCTGTAGTTGTTGGCTGTTCAGGGTCCTTGGTTCTTCCCGTTCCCTCCGTCTCTCTTGCGGTCTGCACCGTTGTTGTCCCTCCGTCCCCTTCATAGCATCCCTCCCTCCCGATCTTTCCGGCCCTCATCTGGGGCTTGGTGGTTCAGGAGGAATGCTGGGTAGAGTATGGTTATGTACTCCCAGTAGGGGAAGGAGGGGTGATAGATTATCTCACTTGTTTAGTATGAAGGGGACGAGGACAATGGGACCCGGAGTAATGAAGATTACCGGTAAGTAATAGGACATTGCTGGACTAACTTGGATGACTCTGACTCCATCCCTGGTGCAACTTCCTTCCTCAACAGAATTTGTTTTTCCTTGATCTCTGAGGAGCCTAACTGCTGCAGGCTCTGGAAGTGAGTACACTTACTATTTACAGAGAGGGATTGATGTGCTAAACCTTAGGTCAGCTGCTATTGGGAGTTCCTGTAGGTTGCCAGCAGTGTTGTGTGTGTTACGTTTGTTGCTCCTGGGAGGGTGCTAAAGTATTAATTTCCCTAACACAAACTCCCACCATCAAAATCCATTTATTATGGCCCTTAAGAAAAAAATGAATAAGAAGAGAAGGACGATGAGATGTAAATGACTGTTTTTAGGAATCTGTGTGCAAAAATTTTCTTTTTTAAAAAATCACTTTCCAATCATGCTATTCTGGGAATCAGATTGAACTGTCAGAAGCAGTCCTTGGGGACATACAGGGCTTATCTGTGACATGACTAATTTATATATGAGTTCATAGTAACATAAGACATTTTGAAATGTAATCGTTTGCTAAAAGGGCATACATCCTGTTATCCAATTGACAGAGGACAAGCTTTTATTCTTCATTACAATCAACCAGTATTACATCTTAAATCCAGGGAAAGATAGCCCACTGATTTTGACATTAAGCACCGTGCAGCACCAGTTTCTTTATATGCCAGATTTTCACCAGTGCCTCCAAAGTGGACAGGTATATACATTTTCATGTATTAGTCCTCAAAATGTGTATATGATCATACGTATAAACTGAACTATGAAGAGATCTCAATGTGCCCACCACAAGTCAATATTTGTGGCATGCCAGAGCAAAACACCTCAGTTATTGGTGTTTGTACACAAAGGGTTCTCAGAATATATGTGATATCCCTAATGCATTATATTATCAGGATCACCAGATGTTGCAAACATTTATATATTTACCAATTGGTTCCTGGATGACATATTTAGCTTTAGTATTAGGTCTACAGGATGGATCTCATAAGTTTGTGAATATTTTTGGTAGTATATAAATAGTGGACATGTCAGATTCTGATGTGTCACGTGCTCTTTTTTTGCTTGTCACCAATTCTTGTGGAATTGTACTAATATATTTCTGATAAAGTAATTCAAATAACATTTAGAACACTAATTAAACCAGATAGGAACAACTGAGCTTCACATGAGTAGAAATGGCAATTATGTTGTAGGCCAGAATTCGAAGACTTAAAGACTATAAGAAAAAGAGAAAAAATAATTGACAGACATGTAGTGGGACGCGTGTGCTCCCACACTGCGAAATTACATATTTGAAAACAAGTACTCATATTGGTGATGGCAATCAAAATATGCTCAATACATGGAGTATACTATATGAAGGTTCGCTTTCTAAAAACCCTAAACATTTTCTATTTTAATTACAGTAATAGGTTCATATTATTAGCTCAGATACTTGAAATTAAGTATGTGCTAATCAGCAGTGTCTTTAAAATGCGAAGGGGCACTGTGTTACCAATTCCTTGTTTTTGAACATGCATTACAAATAACTGGGGGGCATATTACCAACAACTAGCGATAATTATCGCTATGTTGGCTTAGCGGCTATAATTTTATCACCGTGTAGCGATGATTTTTATCACTTAGGAGCCTTGATATTATCAAGGTTTATCTCCTAAGCGATAAAAATCAGCCGAAATGCATGAATATCGCTGAAAAGTCCGCGATATTCATGCATTACCGAGCAAATGCTCTTAGCTATGTTATCCACCTCCCATTGGATAACATGGCTAAGAACTGCTCAGTGCAGGTGTTAGCTTTTGGAGATATTTGCGCTTAGCGCGAATATCTCCAAAAGTTGGTAATAGGAGATAGCGATGTTAGCGACTGTTTCCAGTCGCTAACATCTTGGCACGCCCACTTTGCATGTCATTAGTGATAAATTTCTCTGACATGCAAAACGGAGCCCAAGATGGTCGCTATCTCCTACTAGCTGTCGCTAACTGGTGTTAGCGACAGCTAGGTAATAGGGAGATAATTTTATCTCCGCTTTCTTGGCTTTTAAAGCCAAAAAAGCGGAGATAAATCCCTTGATAATATGCCCCTGGATGCTTTGAGAATAAAGCAAATTTCTTCGAAGAAAATGCTTGACTGAATGTAATTCAAACATTTGAAGTGCACTTTAAAAAGGAACGTTTACATTAAAATTGTATAATATGAGGAATTAAGTGCAAGTTAACTTGTTTACATGTATTCAACAAAAGTATATCGTTGTGCAGAATAATCTGATTTTTTTAACAAATAAAAATTGCCTTTGATATTTCGGACTAACACTTCATACTGTTTTAAGCTGTTTGGAGTATTCTACTGGAATGATATTTGTTTTGTATATAGATGAATTGACCGAGACAATGATTGCTGGGTACATGTATTACTTAAGAAGCAATCCCTACATTAATTGAATCATCATGTAATATGACCTCAACACTCTGGAGTTAAGAACTAAACTCCCGAAAATATTTTTTAAAGTGCAATTATTATGGCCTCCTAATTAATATCAACTGCCAACAAGAGTTTCGCTTTATAATGCAAGTTCTTCTTCAATTCATCACTTCACAAAGTATATATCAGAGACTCACTGATCATCAATATTTCAAGAGTATGTTAACTGAAATAGTTTCCTCACCTGGGCTAGCTTAAAGTTTCAGGTGTACAGCACTTTAGTTAGCAGTTTTTACATCATTTATCACAGTTTCTACAAGCAAAAAAATGGAACTAGAACATCCAATTGGTCTTTCCTTCACCTTGCTAAACTCTCTCCATACATTATACAAGGGATATACCATTTTTCATCAGGGTCCACGCAACAAATTCTTCATTGCTGACACTCTGACAACTACATATTCTGCTGCACTTTATCATTAAGATGAGACCATTAACGTTACCCTTCAACTTCTTGTTCACAATGCTGCACGCTCCATTATCTCTCCAGTCCTGCTACTAGCCCATCTTCCCCAATTGCCCCATAATTTCAGCACTACAAATTGCACAAGTATTGCATTTCACAAGCCCTACTTTACCCATACAAACACTTTGACCCTCAGATCATAAATCCCTTCACACACTAACACTGAACTTTTGAACAAATCTCAAAGCACCAGGACCAATCTGTTGTGGTTCAAAATTATCTGTAGCTCAAAAATACTCTGACTAGCCAACTGTTGTCTTCATTTACTGCCAGTTTTCTTCCCTCCCTTTTCTCTCTAAAGTCTTTGAAAGACTGGTCTTCAGTCAGGCAGTCAGGTACCTCATCTCCATCACCCGCACAGTCCCTACAATAAACTGTGGGGAAAATTAGCTCCACTGATTTTTTGAACCTCATAATATCTGCCCACCATACATAGATACCCTCTGAACTTAACCTACTAGCCTAATTAGTGACCTTTCTTATGGACATTGTTGTAACTTCCTTAAATTGTTCTCCGACAGTAATATGATGCACACCTTATTCTCACAATTCTCCTAACATACCTACCTCTCATTAAGAGTGTTTGGTTGCTCAGTTGCATCTTAGCCACGCTCCTTGCTTGCACGCACTTCACCTTAGCCACATGGTTTCAACATTTCAAACCATCTCTTTGCCAACAGTATACGCATTACCCCATGCTAGAATAATTGAGCAAACTGCCTCAGAGTCATGACACTAGCTGTCTCTGCAATGACTCAAGTTATATACTCACACTTGGATCTAAGCAACAACACTTACCTAATCAACCACCCAACCCAACAATATCCAACCCTCACCTGCACTAAGGAACCAGAGTGTTCACTTCTACAGAAGATTTGTCTAGTTTGCCTGTGTGAGAAATTGGGTTGTTAGTTGAGTGGGTTTCACCCCTGCTCAAGCAACAGCCACAATCCCTGTCAGGATGAACCCCAAAAGTCACTAAATTAACCTTTGCTTAATCCACTGTTAGCTTGGCTCAAAAGCAGTCAGGCTTAACTTAGAGGCAATGTGTAAACTGTTTATGTAGCACACAAACAGCAATAAAGTGAAAACGCAACACAAGAAGAATACCACACCAATTTAGAAAAATAGAGTAAGTTTTAATAAATTATTTGACATCTAAAATGACAAAAATTCAATTAGTATACCTGGAGTTGTAAATGTTTAAGATACAAACGAGCACCTAAAAGATCAAAGCGCCAACCACGAACATCTAGTCGCATGGGTCAAAGCCGAAAAATATGGTCGACCCTCATAGACTGTGAGTTGGATACAAAAAGGGATTGGGCCCATTCAGCGCTCATCTTCAGACTTTTAATGAATGTTGAAGTAGCAGTTCAGTGGGGCAAGGCTGCAGATGGTGCTCGAGGGGGAGGTTGCACCAATTGGGAGCCATTGACGAAGTCGGGGTGAAGCTTTCCACATTCGGATTTAGGGGCTATTTCCAATGGCGGGTGGATCGGATTTGCTGCTGCAGAGAAGAAAGCTACGGGAGCAGCTACACAGTCAAGTCGACTGGTGATCCACCTTGGGCAGAAAGACAAGACGGTTGGTCCAAGTCTCCTCTCAGTTCTCAGAGCAGTTATTATCCCTAAAACGTTTAAGCCCAAGTTGTTGATTTTGGCAATCTGGACACATTTAGCACCACCACTGAGGGTCCAGAGCTACAAGGGCACCACGTGGGGGGAGGGGGTGAACTCACTCAGGCAGGGTCTAGGTGTGGTTTAAGATGGGTGGAACCTTTTCTCTCTCTGAGGCTCTGATCAAGAGGCCGGCCAATTAGCCCTTGGAGTCACTGCGGTAGTCCTGCGTTCAACAGTATACCAGGCCTCAAATCAAGCAGCAGGACAGGCCTCAGAGGGTTGAGGGCAGGCTTCAGACAACAAAGCAGTCCTTCTAGGTTCAGCATAGCAGATGTCTGAAGAACACAGCCGGCCACAGCAGCAGGCTGTCCTCTTAGAGTCCTTCCACAGGTACGGAGAGTAAACTGAAGAGTGAGTCTGAGGGTCCTATTTTTATACCTCGTGCCTTCCTTGAAGTAGGAGACATTTCTGGAGAATACTCTTTGAAGTGCTTGAAGTTTGCTGCTTCGCCTGCCCTGGCTCCAAGCTCACTGCATGAACACTGCAGGGGTGACATGTCCTTTGTGTGAAGACAAAGTATAGCCTATTTAGTCACAAGTGAGGCATTTCCCAGCTCCGCCCTGCCCCATCCTGACAGTGTGGCCCGTCCAGGCTACGTAATCCCTCTATTGTGAGGCTGTCTGGGAGCAATAAACAAAGTCCAACTTCCAACTACACCCAGTCATGTGACCCAGGAATAGGCTGCCGGCACCAAATAGCTGGAGCAGGAATATAACAACTTTCTAAAAGTGGAATTTTTTAAATTGTAACTTAAAATCTGACTTAACCATTAAAGAAGGTTTTAAATTACAATTTCACAGACACCAAACATAAAATGTTTACCTTTTCCAATCAAAAATTAGAACTTATTAAATGTTATACGGCTACACAATGTTATTCTATGGAAGAGGTCTGCCTCAGAGTAGTGAAATACGAATTTAGGGTTTTTTCACTAACAGGACATATGAAACGTAAAAGTACATGTCCAAACTTTTAATTACAATGCACCTGCCCTATGGGCTATCTAAGGTTTATCCTAGGGGTGACCTATATGCAATAAAAGAGAGCTTTGAGGCTTGGCAAGGGAGTCATATTGTCAAGTTGAAATGGCTGTTTAAAACTGCATTCAAGCTGAAATGGCAGGCCTGGCACATGTTTAAGGGACCTACTTAATGGCCCTAGATATATGTTAGACCACTTTACAAGGGACTTATGAGTTAAATAAATATGCCAATCAGGTGTAAGCCAGTTTGACCATATTTTAGGGAGTGAACACACACATTTTAGCATGGGCCAGCAGTGGCAAAGTGGACAGAGTCCTACAGTCAACCAAAATGAATTCAACAAAATAGAGGGTTCAAGGCAAAACGTTTGGGGGAAGACCACCCTAAGGATACCAGGTCTAGCAGCCTGCTTCATACAAACTGTTTTAACAGTCCAATCCCCTTCTTTTACATCCAGGAGATCTAAACTACCCGAGTTCCTTTTCGAAAACCCTCTATCATCTCTCTATTTGTAAGTTAGCTTGATGTCTGTAGGCGTCACCTCCACTGTCTCCATAAATACTCCCTTCAGTGCTTTCAGAAGGTACTCAGCTTTTCATGTTCTCTTATTATTTAAGTTTATGAAGTCTGTTCAAACATCTTCTTATCCGAACCGGTCAAGATGACATGCCTTGGTAACTGAGCCCTTTTAGAATTTTTGCCAATTTTTGCACCATAATGCATTGCCGCTACTCCATGTGCTCCTTTGTTAAGCATCACTATATGACTAATAAACAGTAGTTCTGCACTGTACTGCACAACATTTTCACCAGTCTCTTTTCAACACAACATTTTGATGTCACTATGATATACCTATATTGTCATACACCACTTAAATACATATTCTGCATTCAGATTTTCTCACACAGACACTAAAACGTTCTAGCTGTACAGAAATAAATAATTGCAAATGCATCTTATAGTGGGTTAAAATTGTATGACGAAAACTGAGATCTCAAAAAAGAAACATTTTAACTAAACTAAGCAGAATAAGTTAAGTTATGTTAACAAAATTTATAACGCGCACGGCTACTCATTAGTGTCCCAGCGTGAGAACAAGTTAGAAAGAAACGGAATGAAATTGAGGAAGAGTATTCTTAGGCAAACAGTAGAGTTTTTAGTCTTTTTTTTAACACGGAAGGGTCTTTAATACTGTGTAGTTCAAGGGGGAGAGAATTCCACACTTCAGCCGCATTCAATGATAGAGAACTCCCTCCAATCCTTATCTGCCGAAAGCGAGGAATCGATGCTAGGCACTGTGAGTCCGAGCGCAGATGCCTTCGTGGAATATAAAAACTAAACCGCTTCTTTAGATAAAGAGGCCCTTGACCGTAGAAAGCTGAATGGGCCATCGTAACAGCCTTAAATTTCACTCTTTGGGCCACTGGAAGCGAGTGCAAATAACGCAGATGTTAACGCTGGACCGGGCCGGAATACCCATCAGGGCTCGTGCTGCAGTATTCTGGATGAACTGGAGTTTCTTAAGCTGGTATCCTGGTAGGCCAATATAAAGCGCATTGGCATAGTCTAGACGGCTAAGAATCAGAGCACGCATGACCATCGGATGTATGACGTTACAACGCACACTTTTACAACGCCTACCTTTACATCGCAGGTTTTACAACGCATACCATTACAATGCATAATGCTTTTGGGCGCTGGATAGTGAATAGTTTAATTTACTATTCCAACTCCAGTCCCCGTGGATAGTAGGGAAGGTTATTGGATAGTAAATTAACCTATTCCCTATCCTAGAGCGCCCCCCAGCGCTATGCGTTGTAATGGTTTGCGTTGTAAAAGTTGCGTTGTAATGGTAGTTTGTTGTAAAAGTTTAGTTGTAAAGGCTGTATACCATGACCATCTCTCTAGTGGGCCTAAGTATTAGGGGAAGAAACTTCTTGAGAGACTTCAATGTACCAATACATTATTATTAAATCTTTATTGTATGATTAATTAAAATCTTTACAAAAATAGCTGAAAGTGCATGTTTAGAAAAGGTAATAATAAAATGCATAAAATATGAATAAAATGACATGTTTAAAATACAGAGATAAACAAAGCACAACACATATAGAGGTTGTCAGATGAGGAAAGTGCAAAAACTGCTCTGAGGCATCATATTCCTACAGAAAATGAGTGTAAACATATGTATTATTGAAAATAAATGTATAAATGGTATCGACTGTCAATATTGCTTGAAGCCTAATTCACACAACTGTCACTTCTCTGGCTAAGTGTATGAGGATTCCAGCAGCAGCATAAAACTTCCCAATTAGTGCCAGCTCCATCGGGACGATGGTGGTGTAGAGGTGCCTTAGAGCCTCCTTACATGATTTAACACCGTGGCGTATGAACATAGTTCTTAGGTACAAGCGCCTTTTGGGCAGCAAAGCTGGACAGCAACAAATAAAATATTTCGCAGTTTCTGTGGAATGTTTACACAGATAACAGCCGTTGCCACTAGATGAACAGTTTTTCCAGTGGGCTCTATAATCTTGTATGGGCAAGGTTAGGAGCCTCACTCTCATACCTGACCATGACCTGCTTTTAAGTAGGGCTGACTTGTAGTGCTTTCATGTGAGGTGCTTAGGCCTTCTGCACCTAGGACTGACCTGATCTGTTCAAGGTCTTGTTGCCTCGAGATGCTCTTACCACACTTTTTTAGCAGGATCTTTAAGCTATACTTTAAGCTGTACCAAAACATTGGCCGGCAAGTTTGTTTACATGTGTGAGGACCGAAGGTTTTCCTCAAACCAGACACACAGGTTCTTAACTGCCTGTCCCGAGGTGCTAGGGAGTGGATATTCTGGCGGCCAAAGTGCTTCCCTGAACTGTCGGGGAAAAGATCAGAATAAAAGAATTTCAGACTTGTCTTCATTACATTTTAACTAGGCGGCTGCGAGCCATTTGAAGACAGCCGGCAAACAATTTTTGGCTTTCGTTGGGGAGGTATCAGATTTCTGCTCCCAGCTCCTCTGACAGACAGACCAAAGGGGTGACATATATATTACAAAAAAGGGGGGACTCAGGGTAGAGCCCTGAGGAACACCGGTGGCCACCTTTTGAGGGTTAGATGAAAAAGGAGGTAGCCACACTTGTTGAGATCTATCGGCCAGGAATGACTTAATCCAGTCTCTTGCGGGGCCTATAACACCAATATTTGCAGGGTGCGCTAATAGCAAAATAGTTTTTAGAGAAAAAACTGATGTTGTGAAGAGGGTTTGAGGGTCTCCTAATAAAATTATTTTAAAAAGATAGGAAACATCACACCTCCTTAAAGCCCTTCTGATACATTTTCTCGACAAAACAGAACACTTCAAGAAAGCACGTGTTTATGCTGTTTTATCAGATAAACAAGACAAATCATCGACGCTGTATAAGGGACGTTGTTGAACCTAAAGCATGCATTAGGAAATGTGTCCCTTAATAGCACCCAAACACAAATGGAATTTTAGCATTTCAATTAAATAAGTCCTGTGGAGTCAGTAGTAGCTGTAAATCAATGTAATACAGAAGGCAAAAATAATAGTCAGAAATGCAATATAGGGAATTAGCATAAGGCTCAATCAAATGCAGCAGACAATGACATGAAGTCAAGCCAAAAATATTCTCAGTCCAAATCTTGACACAAACTGACAGGAGTTCAGTCTTTAGAGTCAGGACAAATCAGACGTTGAAAATGTACTTAGAAATCAATGGAAACCTCACAGTCAGCAAAAAGGTGTGCAAAGCTAAACGAATTACAATGCAGAATTATACAATGTCACACATTACCACCATACTAGCACTTTCCCCTAACTGAATATTAATGTTCTCCATTCTGACTTAATATAATCAGCTGTGGCAGTACAAATCTAGTTACACAAACAATGAAAGTCTCAAAAATGAATTTGCTTACACTATCATAAGTTGAAAGAGCCTTGAAAGTAGTGAAAGGGTTCCTCCATAGTCCTTCGAGAGCAGGTTATGAATGCAAAGTAACCGTGCACATTTTGGTTACGTGTGGTGAACAGAGAATTTAAAACATAGCTGCAACAAATCGAAAATGGAAGTAAGGCGTAGTTCGGGCCTTTTTTTAACAAAGTACAGGAAAAAAAGTTCTGTCAAGTGAAGTGTTTTCGTTTTAGTGCAGAAATGTTCATAATGTTTACAACATATTTTCTTAACTCTAAAATCCTTATCAATAACTACTCTCATCAAAATCCCACTGACATCTATTCATAAAACAGTTCCTATTATCTTCAGCTTCTTGTAAGTCTATTCTTCCAAAACCGTCATGCCTTTATGCTCTCCAACTCGAAATCAACATTACTCAGCTTTCTTTTCTTGCAAATGTTGTAGTTGCCTTCTTCATACACCCACAAAATTAACCCCTCCTGAATTAAATTACATCAAGAAACTTTAGCAAAAGAATGGGACCGATTGTACACAAAGAGAACAAAAGTAATGAGGGCTTAATATATCCCTTTAAAGACTGCCACCAATATTATCAAACTACTCACCAAACTTTGCAAACACTTTCCAATCTCACTAAATCGCACACCAACTGATTCCCATAACACATACTTCTAGAGCCTTTACATCACAAGAAATATGTTATGTCACTAAATGTGATCATTATCATAATTTAACTTTATTCGATTAATCATAGAAAATCATAAATGTAGAAGTCAAGACATGATTTACAAATTTTGTGGTTAAATATATTATCCAGATCACTTAGCTGCTCAATTAAAAAAGTATTAATTTCCAATGGCGTTCAGCAAATTTCAAAGGGGGTATCAAAAAACAACTCCTAAAGGCTTATACAATGGACAGAAAAAGACAAAGTGCATTAGTGTCTGTGTAACACATTCTTTGCAGGGGCATACATTTATCGTTGATGAGTCAAAATGTCTTCAAGGGAAACAAAGTGCTGCCCAAACAAAATCTAGTCAATAGGGATCTTTCCCAGGCGATATTACCAGGGACAGATATGGTTCTAAATCTAGGGTAGAGGAATAACGGCATATTCTTGTAAGGTAGCTTTTTAAATTTCTCTCCATTACCCTATTCAGGGTAGTCAATGCAGTATATATGGCTTTTTAATCCATGGTATATTCCCATTTGTGATCTGGTCAGGCACTGTGTAGGATTTTATAGCCCAGATCACATGAGAGACAATTCGCTATTATATCCCTTTTGATAATAGCATGTTTACTGCCCCATTCAGAAAGTGATAGCGACATGAGGATGAATCTAATGTGATCTTCAACGTACCTGAGAAATAATTCCTCATGGTGAAAATAATGGAGACTGCAGGGCAGTAGGCCCAAGAGGCACCTGCAAAATCTATTTTCTACAAGCTGGAGATTTTTTGTTTTACAATAACCCCATAGTGCGGTCCCATAAAATATTGTCGGCAAACATTTTATCTTGTAAATTTCCAATAACCCTGCAATCGGTTTGTTCCCAACTCTCTTTGCAAACTTAAATAGCACCCCAAAATATTGATAAATCTTGAGCTCCTTATCTGAGAGGCAATTTGCCCATGCACTCAGTGGGTCAAATGTGATCCCCAAGTAAGGAAAGGACCATCCTGATGCGTAATCCCTTGCTAAAAATTGTAATTCTTGAATGCGCGAAAGTGGATTATTAGTTGAAGTGGATGGCGATCCCCTTCAAATAATGACACTATTCCTTACTAGGTCTAGTTAACCGCATGCGTGCGGGCGGAATTCCGCTCGTACGCTGAGATTTTTTAAAGCGCATGTTACGTGACGAGCTGGGCTCGTCATCAGCGTGCGAGGAGGCTACGCCATGACGAGCCCAGCTCGTCATCAGCGTGGAAGGGGTTAAGTCTCACTAATTTCAACCTGAGTTCAAATCCTGGTGACTGTATCACAGAGCAGGCAGGTTTAATTTTGGAGAAAAGTGTTAAGCATTTGTAAGTAAAGTACCAAAACCGTTTAAAAGCAGAAAACAAGGCAGAATAAAAATCCCACTCCAATTGATAAAATAGATACAATTTTTATAGGCACAGAGGTACCAAAATGGCAAAAATTGGATGTAGGGAATCACGGATACTATTTTCCAACTTTTAGAGGCTTATAGCGCCGTGGGCCAGATACAGGGACAAGGTTCATCCCAGTGGAAAGTTTAACATTAAATTTTATCGTATTTATGGAGGAAATCCTTGTTGATGAGGCGTTGGCAGGTCAGGGTGGCAGCTGGATCTGAAGGGCACATCAATAGGAACTGGCTGCAGTGCAGTACTTCAGTGGGAGCTTTGGTGTTGGCAGGAACCACGAGGGACACAAGGTGATATGCAGGAAAAAGTTTCAAAGTGTCCAGTCTTAATATTTAATGAGGGAAAGAGAGTACACTCTAACACCAGCCAAGAGTCCATGACTTTTTGGGCACCACTTGAGCATTAGGACTCAATCTCTCAGAAGCCACCAGAAGGGTCAAGGACAAATCCAGTGGAACAGGTCAACTTGCTCAGAAGAGGATATGGCTTCTTTCAGCTTTTGTATTCTTCAAGCTGAACAGGAGGCTAGCCTATAAGCATGTGGAGTACAGTGGAGTCCAGGTATCAGGTCTGAGTACAAGTGGGCAGCAGGTCCAACGTTGGGGGGGTTCTCTCCACAGGTTCAACAGCGGGTTCAGTTGTTCTCCTGTCTTTCACAGGTCCTGAGTTGTTTTGAAGAAAGTTTCGGGGGTGCTACATTTATGTTTGACACTAGCTTGTGGGTTTTAAAACTCCCTGGCCACTAGGGAAAAAGGTCCTAGGGGCAACCGTTCCCACTTTGACAATTTCCTGGGGTATCCCCGAAACAATTCCACAGTGCCCTGCTCGTCCAAAATCCAACCTGACAGAAACTTTCTTCCCCTGAAGAAAGCTCTGGGTACACCACTGAGGTGCGTATAGGGAAATTAGATACTTCCTTTATAAACCAGTTGTGAAACAGCTTTTTTCCCAGTGTGATTGGTGCCACTATGGCTACCTGGGCAATGGCAGGGGCATGCCTAGGTGGGAGGTACATCTGCCTGTGACATGGAATGCCTCTTTGAAGCTTGTTCAGTTGGTGAGCACATCCTCCAGGTCATGCTTTCACCAAGAGGACACAGGCCATCCCAGCTAAGGCCCATTTGTTCCCTCTCCCGGGAGCCATTCACACCCAATTGGGGATTATTTCTGAAAAGGCTACTAGAGGCTCTAGGCAGGAAAATGCCAACGCTTTCAAAGTCAATACAACAACAACAAGGTGATGGAAAGAATGCTTGAAATCTGGTTGTTTGTTTGCTTTCTGGGTTGCTTATTTTCCTGTTCAGGAAGCATCTGGCCTGGCAGTCTGGGCTGGACTGTTCTGATTGGAGCAGGGTTATGGCTAATTTGCAGATGGCTAGGTCTAAACTGTGGGGGCATGGTGGGTGGAAAACAATAGATGGAATGCGCATGAGCGATTGCCAGAGTAAACCATTCCATTCATCACTTTGTTTTTTGATGCCCTATGTGTGACTGGTATGCCCAGATGTGGGTCCTGTTCTCACTGTGCCACTGGGAGCAAGCTATAGCTTATGAGCCCATAATAAGGGTGAAACCAGTCCTGGGTTGCTTGTTTTCTGGTTCCAGGAGGACCTGGCCTGGCAGTTTGGGATGGACTAATTTGCGTACGGCTGGGTCCAAACATGAGGTGGCATGGTGAGCATAAAACTATGGTTGGGATGAGACCCTGAGCCATCATGAGTTCCTAAGAATAAATCAAACCTTCCATCCTTCACTTTTTATTTTTATGCCTTAACTTTCTAAAAGTGGCTTTTTCAAAATAGTGATTACAATTCAGCCTCACAATTAGATTGGATTTTAAATTACTATGATATTAATTTGAGTCCTTGAACCATGATTCTACCTAACTCCAAACTGATGTAATGCATTAGATGGTGTTATAATGTAACCCAGTCTTTTTCTATGGGAGAGCCAGCCTTGCCACAGTAAAAAATGAGTTTGGAGCTTTTTCACTGCCAGGACATGTAAAACATAAGTGTACACATCCTACCTTTTAAATACCATGCACACTGCCCTATAGGCATTTTGGGATTACCTTAGGGTGACTTATATGTAAGTCTATGCCTGGCAAATTGGGTATATCTTCAGGTTGATTTTGTCATTGAAAAAACTACACACTCAGGCTGTAGGGGCAGGCCTGAAGACTTGCTTTGCCTTGTCACTTAAGTGGTGGTGCAATAGTTGCTACAGTCCACTAGTTTAACTTACAGGCCATTGATACACTGTACATTATATACTGGGCCTTAAATGTAAGTTAAATGTGACCATATTGACTTTAACCAACTAGACAAGCTATTAGCGGTCAGAGCACATGCACTGGGTCCTTGTTAGCAGGGTCCCAGTATACAGAGTCCAAAAACGAACAGCATAAGCAAAAAGAAATGGGGATGATCATGCACAAAGCAACATTTTCTGACATTGAGAAATGTAATTATTAATAAGCCCACTAGTATCAGGTATAAAGCTGCAAAGTTGTTGAACCCTCAACACATCAAAGACCCTGCCTTCTTTCACTAGAATAATATCTAATGCTAAAGTATCTTGCATAATCATTCTACACATAGCTATTAGCGCCTCATTAATACAAGTGAATGCCCCTCCAGTGTCCAAAGACATACGATGAGCCGGAGTAGACAACTTTTTAATTTTAACATCGGTCAAACCCTTACGAATAGGAGGAATGAGAACACCAAACATATTTATTAACACCTACACAAAACCACACTTTGATCCTTTAAGATCCGCATCATTCATTTTATTCATCTCTGTCATATCATAGACACTTGGAAAACTAGAGCAAGATAGCAGCTTCCCACACAATTACATGGAAAGTTTTAACTAGTCTTACTGCAAACAAAATAAATCCCTCAAGGATTGGTTCATCCCCTATCAGAGACTTCTCATAAACTATATAAATCATATTATACTCACTTTTACCCACAAACTCAACTGACTTAGTATTCTGAGAGTTTTCACACACTACACAGAGTTCTTCTTTCTTTTCCTGCTTCACTCACAACTTCGGATGCATCCCCGCATATCTTAATTTCTCCTCAGCCTCCTCTTCCAATTTCATTTCTCTTGTCTCTTCCCAATTTCTACTAATCCTCACCTTTTGCTCATTATATTCTTTTATACTTTCATACTCAACATCACTCAAAGTACATGCAAAATCATTATTAGTGATGAAAGTTTCCAAGTTAGAACGCTAAATAGGTCTCAAGTGGTTAGAAATAGATTTCAAACATAAACTAAGAGTTCCAAGGAGACTTTGTTGCCCATAAGGTACAGTGCCAGGACTTCTTGATACACAAAAACACTGCAGGATAAAGAGTATGACAAAGTAAGTTTGAAATAAGTAACTCCTTTTGACACAGAAGAAACATGCAAATATAACAATTCTTCAATCTCTTAATCTCTGAAAACTCAGGCAATAAATTTAAATAAACGTTCATCTTATAGTGACCTAAAAACCTATTTGCATGTGTCAACTTTGTGTCCATTATGCCATTTTATGTAGTGGTTAATTCTTCACTCTGTTTTATAGGCGACTCATATTCAACCAGCAAGACTAAACACAACAGTAAGCCAACCAATATTATTGTTATCAATACTAATAGAACTAAGCATAATTTTGAACAACATTTCTGCTTATCAATTGCCATACTTCTGTAGATCTCTAAAAACAAGAGAAAAATAAAAAATCTGAAAAATCAAACCGCTAATCTGTACTGGAGTAGAATCAAAACAAAACTCAGGAAAAATGTTTTTTTAAGCAAAATCTTTTTAATGACTTAGTCAAGGTATTGAAATTTCCACAATGGTTCTACTTTAAAAGTGAATTGCCAACCTGTCAGATCATAAACTTCCACATAAGCATCTTCTCTGTCTGTGCTTTCAAAATGATATCATTCATGCGTTGCCTACTTTCTATTAAGCATTATCTCTCTGGCTGTTCACTTTCACTGTAATCAATATATCAACCTTCTTGTTCTGGCTATTCTCTGATTGTCGCTGGACTCTGTATTTTCCTGTACTTTTTTTCTGCATCCCACAGGTTCATGCCGCTTGCTGTCTTGATATACGTTATCACCGACAGGCTCACTTGTGACAACCATGTATGTTCATCTTCACTTGCAAACAGATTCTCTGTTTTATCTGAAATAGCTTGATTCTCATCTTCTATGACAAACTGTTTCTATTGGGAGTTCTAGAAACTCACATTTTCAGGTTCATTCTTTAATTCACATTCTTGATTTTTTGTTTGTCGATTTTCTACTTGATCTAGTTGTTCTTCTTGATTTTGATGTTGAATTTCAACATTTTCAACACCCTCTGGATCCTCGCAGAGAATTCCAGCTTGCCTCTGTGAGTCAGTGGTTGTTGTCACTACTTCATCTGCAGTGCTCACACTCCGTTCCAGGCATATGTGCTTCTTCACCAGCACCCAAACCCCAGGCTGGCAGGTGTGGCACAATACTTTCTTTGGTGAAGGTGTCACTAGATTTACAGAGTGAGAGCTAGAATGCACAGCATAAGCCAGACGTTTGCAGCCGTCTAGAACAATGTCATCACTGATAGACAGAAGTCCAGTTGTTGGGGTGCATTGGAACACACATCACTGTCCCCATTAGGACCTTGTGTGGAGAGAGTCCTGTCTTCTTGTCTGGAGTATTTTTCATGCCCATAAACACAAGAGGAAGTGCATCTGGTCAGTTCAATGACTTTGAGCTTTTCTAGCGGGCCCAAGATGCCCTTTGACCAAAATTGTCAAGGCATCCAAGGGGTGCAAGGCATTGGGGGTGGGGGAGTATAACTCACCCCTCCTCATCATGAAGTGAAAATGCCCCCGATCGGCACTCGTAGTGCCCAGCACCAACAGTGCCTCCTGACCTCAAAAAGAAATGCCCCCATTGCAGCTGCCCTCTATCCGGAGGGGCAGCTGTTGGAAACTGGCTTGGGCACCATGGTGCCACTAAAGCCCCACTCGGGGACTTTAAGAACAGAATTGCCCCCAACGTTGGAGTGGCCGGCTCTCCTGCGGGTCCACTCAGGGAAACAGGCACTAATACCACGGTGCCTCGTGAGCACCGATGTGAGAAGTTGGCCTGATGTATGATGTCTCCAGTTCTGGGGGCACCTTATATCAGTCCAAACAATCCCTTATGGTGATGGTTGTAAGTCAACCTTATAGACAAGCTATCCTAGGGGTAGCATGGACTAAGCAGCCTTAAAGGCTTAACTACAAAGGGCGAGTAAAGCGAGCTGTTTTACCATATACAATCCTGTAATATCAAATGAAAGGACATCACACAAGTTATATATTATCAAAATATATGTATTTATTCTTAGAATAATCCCCACTACTCTTTATGGACAATGAAGCACAAGCGTTTAAATAAAAGCACAGTTAAACATAGACAAGTTGCCCGTTTTGGATGAGGCCGGTGGCCACTCAAACCAATCAATCAATCAATCAATCATAACATTTGTATAGCGCGCTACTCACCCGGAAGGGTCTCAAGGTGCTTGGGGGGAAAGGGTCCGCTACTGCTCGAACAGCCAGGTCTTGAGTTGTCTTCTGAAGGCGAGATGGTCCTGGGTCAGTCGAAGGTGGATGGGGAGGGAGTTCCAAGTTTTGGCCGCCAGGTAGGAGAAGGATCTTCCTCCGGCGGTGGCTCTGCGGATGCGTGGAACGGCGGCGAGGGCGTGGTTGGTCGATCGTAGCTGGCGGGTGGGAGTGTAGAAGGTCAGGCGGTCGTTGAGGTACTTGGGGCCCAGGTTGTGGAGAGACTTGTGTGCGTGGGTGAGGAGCCTGAACGTGATCCTCTTGTTGACGGGGAGCCAGTGCAGGACCCTCAGGTGGCCGGAGATGTGGCAGCGACGGGGGATGTTCAGGATGAGTCGGGCGGTGGCGTTCTGGATGCGTTGGAGTCTTCTCTGAAGCTTGGCTGTGGTTCCGGCGTAGAGGGTGTTTCCGTAGTCCAGTCGGCTGGTGACGAGTGCCTGGGTGACCGTCTTCCTGGTTTTGGTCGGGATCCATCGGAAGATCTTGCGGAGCATGCGTAGGGTGTGAAAGCAGGATGAGGAGACGGCGTTGACTTGTCTGGTCATCGAGAGGGAGGAGTCCAGGATGAAGCCCAGGTTGCGTGCGTGGTCTGTTGGCTTGGGAGCGGTGCCCAGGGCGGGGGGCCACCAGGAGTCGTCCCAGGCGGAGGGCGATGGTCCCAGGATGAGGACTTCCGTCTTGTCTGAGTTCAGTTTCAGGCGGCTGGTCTTCATCCACTCGGCGACGTCTTTCATCCCTTCGTGTAGGCTGGTTCTGGCGGTGTCGGGGTCCCTGGTGAGGGAGAGGATCAGCTGGGTGTCGTCGGCGTAGGAGATGATGTTGAGGTTGTGTTGGCGTGCGATGGCTGCAAGAGGTCTCATGTAGACATTGAAGAGGGTGGGGCTGAGTGATGATCCTTGTGGTATGCCGCAGATGACTTCGGTGGCCTCGGATCGAAACGGGGGAGGCGAACTCTCTGTGTTCTTCCGGCGAGGAACGAGATGATCCACTCCAGTGCCTTCTCTTGGATGCCGATGTTGCTGAGGCGTTGAACTAGGGTGCGGTGGCAGACTGTGTCGAACGCTGCAGAGAGGTCCAGGAGGATGAGTGCCGCTGTTTCCCCGTTGTCGAGCAGGGCTCGGATGTCGTCGGTGGCTGCAATGAGGGCGGTCTCGGTGCTGTGGTTGGCTCTGAAACCGGACTGAGAGGGGTCGAGGGATCCGTTTGTCTCAAGGAAGGTGGCCAGCTGTCTGTTGACGATCTTCTCGATGTCTTTGGCAGGAAAAGGGAGGAGCGAGATGGGGCGGAAGTTCTTGAGGTCGGTGGGGTCCGCTGTTGGTTTCTTCAGTAGGGCGCTGAGCTCGGCGTGCTTCCAACTCTCCGGGAAGGTGGCGGTGTTGAAGGAGGAGTTGATGATGTTCCGGAGTTGGGGTGCGATGGTGGAGTCGGCCTTGTTGAAGACGTGGTGGGGGCACGGGTCGGTCGGCGATCTGGAGTGGATGGTGTTCATCATGCGGGCGGTGTCTTCGGTGGTCACTGTGGTCCAGGTGCGGAGGGCGGTGGTGGGAGGCGTTGGTTCGACGGTTGGGTGCGTGGATGGTGCACCGAAGCTGTTGTGGATGTCTGCGATCTTGCGGTGGAAGAACGAGGCGAGAGAGTCGCAGAGATCTTGTGAAGGAGTGATGTCGTTGTTGCCGGTGCTGGGGGTGCTATGTTATACCACATATATCAATAAAGTGGTATAACAATCACTAATTGATCTGGGGTAAGGCCTAGGGCCTTGGGAATCACTTGGACTACGATGCACTAACAGCAGTTAGGGCGGGAGTAGCCCGCGGAATTCGGGTGCAGTGCAGAAAGCACAAGCTTGCACCAATGCAAAGTCAATGGTGCGTAAAAGTTATTGAGTTACAGTTTTAAGAGTCTTCCGACTGGGCTAGAAGGACAAAACTTTAGACTTAGACACTAGAGGTGTAAAACACTACAGGAGCACCGGCGTTCAAGAGTTACCTCACCCACAGGAAGCGGATTCACAGGTGCAAAGGTGTGTCGGGTTTCGTCACGAAGATCTAGGGTGCCTGGAGATGAAGATGCTGCAGGCGTCCAGAAGAGAAGTGTCCGGTGCGATCCAAGGGTGGATCGAAGTTGTAGAGTACCTGAAAGCAGAGGGGACAGAGTCTGGGTCACTAGCCAGTGACCAGGAAGGAACCAGGAAGGAACCAGGCAATGTCGGGCGCAATCAGATCGATGTCGTGTAGCTTCTCTCCGCTGCCAAGTGGTCTCTGGGGCACCAAGAATGTCCTGGAGTGGATCACGAGCTGTCCAACAAAGGCACTCGCTGTCGGCGGTGTCGGCTTTAAGATCGAAGTCAACAGGCCTTGGCAAATGCAACCCACGCAGGAATCGAAGATGGCTTAACACTCGGACCAGCAAGGTCTGAGCGGGTGCTCCTTTTAAGGGGAGAGAGTGCCAGTCTGGAGCAACCAGATGCGGTGTGTAAATTCAAGGTTTCGTCGGTACTGGGGCCACTAGCCAACAGGCAAGCGACCGGACCAACGCATCGAGCAGAAAGATGCAAAAGGGCCCCACGCAGCACTCGTCGAGTGTGGAGGGGTGAGCTTCGGTGCACAAGCTGCTCGGGGCTGGAGCTTCTCAGACACCAATGCACAGCTTCAAGGGGGCCTCAGATGCTGCACGGTCAGCGCTTCGTTGTTTCTCCGAGATGGCCGCTCCCACGCTTCAGGTCGCCTCCACGGGTCTCAGCTCTGCAGGGACTGTGGATCGGGCTGTTAGAAACGTCGATGTGCTGGGTGGTGCCTGTTTGCACAGGGTGGTCACTCCTTGACCACAAGGGAGATTCTTCAGTCTTCCATGAGGAGTGGGATGTCGAAGGGTCCAGAGTTTTGTTTCATAAGTTTCAGTCATCTGGGGCTGGATTACCTGCTAGGTCCCTCCTATGGGTGTGACCTGGGAAGGGGGTGGTTACACCCCTTTCCCTTTGTCCAGTTTCGCGCCAGGACTGGGGCAGGATGGCCCCAGAACCGGTTTGACTGGAATCTGCCCAGGGACACCTTGTGCGCCCCAGGCAGTGTCTAGTTTCATTCAACCCTCCCTGCTACAATCCACTATCTCCTGTCTGGGGTGGTGGGACACCTCCCTGTGACAGGAAACCCTTTGTCAAGGCGTCCTCTGCCGAGTTTCGGTCAGCAGCAGGAGGCCAGACATGTGTCTGTGGCAGCAGCATCCATTTTGTGACGCTGGGGCTCTGGTTAGGATTAACCGCGTTTTAGTACAGTAACATGCCTGCGCCCTCTAGAAGGGTGGGATGCTATCCCCCTTACTGGCAAGGGGATAGTATTCCAATGTGTATGACACCAAACACGACATGTTTTGATAAAGCCAAACCAGAGTTGCATTAACGGTAAGGATTATAATGCACGTAAGAGTATATGGTATGGCAGCATCACTGGAACAGCATTAAGGAATTGGTCCCAACACTGCAGACAGGCTCAGCTCATGCTAGAGCACCATCTCACATAAAACCATGCACTCTGCCTCCAGGTCTGTAAAGGCCTGCCATAGGAGTGACTGATAGGTATAGATGTGTCCAGATATAGGTTTAGACATAGGTATACTACATCTAAGCAAGGGGTGAGTACACCACCTTGCCCCAGCTGTGGGAACAGCCAGTTGTGTCGATTTAAGTACCAGCCAGGGGTGGCAAAAGATATGCTGCAGCCCCTGGTAGGCCTTGGATGCACCTATGCCCTGGGCACCTATAGTGCATGGTACAGGGGCTGACAAGGTGTCCAGTACCAAATTGGTTATGTACCTATAGTACATGGAGTCCATTTAAAGAGAGAGCAGATAGCCTGGGGCCCTGATTAGCAGGATCCCATGCCAACTAAGTTGAAAACCAGCTAAACACAAGGCAAAAAATCTGGGGTAACCATAGTCAGGTATCCACCTTCCTACAACCGACAATGCACAGATTCGAGTCCCACTCACCGGGCACTCCGGGGACTCCTCTGGTTTCCATGTGGGCTACGCTTTCCTCCTCAGGTCTTCCTCTTGTCACCGGAAATCTCCGCGGGCCTTACCCCCCTTCTGCCAGGTGGGGGAAGGCTGGAATGCAGCAAATGGAGCCCGCATGGATCCGTCGCCTCTCGTTCCTCTTTGGGGCTCCGGGCTTCCTGCTTTCACCATGCACCTCTTCCGGCCACGCCCACAACCAGGCAAGTTGCCTGTCATCCGGGTCGCACCGCGGCGGTTCTTCTCTTCATGGGGGCAAAGTGAGGGGTGGGCAACCGCCGTAAAAATACCACCAATGCAGGGTGAGCTCCAACTCAGAGGGGCACACAACAGCTGGGTGGGCTCCAGCTCTTCACTCAAAATGCAGGGTAGGCTCCCGCTTAAAAGGTACCAATGAGGGGTGGACTTCCGCTTCTATTCTCAGTTCGCCACAGTGCGAGGTGAGCTCCTGCCGATAAGGATGTACGAATGCGGGGTGGGCTCCAGTCGATAAACACAAATTGTGGGGTGTGCTCCCGCTTTCTCCCAGCAACTTGGGGACTCCCTATGCCAGGATTCCCTAAATCATCATGCAGCACAGCGCTGCAGGACACCCACGCTCTTCTTGTCTTGGAAGAAGATATAGCGCTCACGAGGCTCTTAAGTCCCAATGTCCCAGGGGCACAAGGCTGGACTCAGGCAGACCAGCTCACAGGGCCCTCCAGCAGGGAAGCAGTCCCTTGTGGCGGTTGCTCCTGGGGCCCAGCAGCAGCAAGTCACCAAGAAGCACACATTTTCATGGGGTCACAACCCCAATATTTATACAGCATTTTCTTTTGTCTGCCCTTGGCACAGGACTTGGGTGAACCAGCCTGAGCTAGTTCTGTTTTTTCTTTGGAGCACTCTGTTTACAGGGCTCCTCTTCCCAATTGTCAGGTGGGGGCTCGTCATCAGACACACCACAGGGGAGCGAAGCCAGCATTCACCCAGGTAGGCACAGACCTATTCAGGGTCAAGGGACTACTCCTCCCTCTACTCTAAATGCAGATCCCCTATTCAGCCTAGCGCTGACTCACCCTGCCCCCTTCTGGAGCCACACACACATCACCAGCCCCTGTCACTCCAAAGCCAGACATACAATCCACATCAGGCAGGCAGACACATAGCACACAGAAATGTCAACTTCTAAAAGTGGCACTTCTAAAATAAGTATAATAAATCTACACACACTGTTGCATAGCATTTATTATCACTATTCCAAACATACCAAACTTGACCACGCTGTTCCTCTCATATCAGGAATTAACACTGAAACACTTATCCGGGAATCCCCAATGCATTCCTATGAGAGGGCAGCCTCACAGCAATGAGAAACCAAAAATGGCTGTTTGTCACTACCAGGACATGTCGCACACTTAAGGTGCATGTCCTACCTTTTACCTACAATATACCCTGCCCATAGTGGTGACTGACATGCAGTAAAAGGGGAGTCACAGACATGGCACACACTTTTGGTGTCACGTCACAGCAGCAGTAACACTGCGCGCACAGGCCCTGCAATGGCAAAGGCCTGAGACAGTTTGAAAGGCTACTCTGGTGGGTGGCGGAATCAGCGCTGCATGCCCACCAATAGCATTTAAATTACCAGCCCCGGGTATATGAGATAACACTTTACCAGGGACTGACAGGTACATTAAATAAGCCAAACAGGTGTAGACCAATCTTACCATGTTTATCACAGAGAGCACACACACTTTACACTGGACTGCAGTGATAAAGTGGCCAGAGTCCTAAAACCACCAACACCACGTCAGAAAAAAGGCTAGGAGGAAGGCAAAAAGTTCAGGGATGACCCTGCAAAAAGGTTCAAGTCCAACACCTCTATATAGATTTTATCTTTCACATTTTCTTCTGAATATGATTTATCATTTAGGGGTGTTCCCAACCACGGGCTCGTGGTACGCCTCTTTGCCACCTTGTCACTGTGATGGGATTTCCTGCCAAACTATTAAGCACTTTATATTATTCTGACCACACTACATAGCCTATTGATCCCAATTCCTATGACCACTGAGAGGTCTTTTAACTCGCATCTTAAAGGCTTGACTTTCTTGCAGGTCTTAGAGTAATCATTGATCGGTTTCACTGTTTTAAATTTCATAATTCAGGACCGGAGACTGAGAAAATGGTACCCATCATGAACTTAAACTGGCCTTGTGAGGTCCCATGATTTGTAGTGATTGGATATTAAATTGCAATTTTACTATCCTTATATTATATATGACTGAGTCAAAGAAACAGAACCTCTAACTAAACAACTTGGGCAATGGAGGACATATTATTAAATTAACCCAGTCATTTAAGCTCCTAAGAGGGGTAAGGCAGGGCTGCATCCTCGCACCGTTTCTTTTTTCAATCTACACAAACGGTATAGGTAAACATCTCGAGGATGCAGCCCTGGATGTTCCCATTTCTATAAACCATCACGATTACCAATTTTGGCTTATGAGGATGACGCTGTTTTGATGGCCCGAATGGGGTTGGGGCTCCATCGTCTGATATCGGCCTACTCGTATTTTATGTACTCGCTGGACCTACAGGTCAACCAGTCTAAATCATTCATAATTGGGGCTGGGGCAGGAAAACGTGAACAAACCCCATCCTTCTTTACGGAATATGGGAATATTGAAGTTGTGGAGTCTTTTCCCTACCTGGGTATACTTTTTAATAAAAAAAACAATCATGGTCTAGCTCATTGGAGGGAAGAGCAAGGGGCATGGAAAGAAGACCAATGGAGTTAAAATCATTTTCAAAAAGATTAGGAGCAAAACCCTAATTCCCATGAAAAAGATTGACCACGCCAAAACTAAGGCTGCAGCCCTATACGGGGCGGGTGTATGGGGGTTGGCACCTAGTGACTCCCACCTGGCCATAGAAAATAAATTCTTTAAAGCTTTTCCCTCTCTTCAACAGTCCTATTTCAACTACGTCCTACACATGGAACTAGCTTTAACCTACATTTTGGATGCTATCAAACTAGCGCCACTCCTGCTCTGGTTCTCTATCTGGCAGAGGGACACTGTCCAATGTATTCAGAACATCATAATTAACATCTTAAATTCAGGAAACTATAGCAGGATTAGATGGCTGCAATATGTAGGGAGGGAATTGACAGATATTGGCTTGAACCAACTTTTTAAGTACCCACCTACCTGTATGACCATATCGAGACGTATATTGATCGATATCTATATGTCACAGGCTCCCTATCTAAGGAGGAAAAAGAATTACCAAACAAGGTCAGCCCTCGTGTATGAAGTAATTCCATCTGTGCACGAGGGAGGTTATCTCCACCTGGCAGAGGTCACTATCCCACACCATAAATTTATTTTACTAAGATTTCGTTTTAATTTGATCCCATTGATGTTAGGATATCCTGGCAAGAAATATAAACACTCAGAACTTTCTGTGTGCCCGTGTGATAGCCACTCACCCCAAAATGATCTTCATGTTTTATTTTTCTGTGGGTTCTATCATCAGGAAAGGCAGGATTTTATTGTACCGATCTGTAAAGCTCTTCATTTTAGGTCTTGTCGTGTAGCATTGTACTTCTTTAAATCACTTCCAAATTCTTTGGTATGTTTTCTTTGGCATCTTTTTTCATGGGCATGCACGAAAAAAAGGAGACAAGTGGACCTATAATTAGCTGATTGGATTGTCTACTCAATGTTATCTTTTCTCAACTGTTTTAACTTGTGCCAAAGAATGTTACAATGATGGAAAGTCCACAGGTGGTAGGTTTTAAGTAGGTATTTATTGTAATATAGAGTTACAGAGGTATGATGTTAAAGCCAGGATAGAAAGTAGGCCAGTAAGTATCTCTGTAAATATGCCCCACCAGGAGCTGTCCTCCTGGCAGCTCAGCCTTCAGTCACCAACTGAATCTGTACACACATCCAACATTCTATGACATGTACAACATTCCACACAGAGAGCAGGGGAAGAAAGAGAATATAGAAATAACCATACAACAATTATGTATATATGGACGTAATGATTGGGATTACTTCTTTTCATTGAACCATTTTTAACCAATGAAATTTGATGTACTTTTATGATTTTATGGTTTTCTAAGATCGAATAAAGATTTGAATTGAATAGTATGTTTTAAGTTTTTATAATCCACTGTAGATAAATTGTCATTTCTCTGAGCTTTCATGGTCATACATTTGACTGAATAAAGTTTTATTGATTGATTAATTGACTGCCTTATACTGTACCCACAAATCATATCGAATTGCAGTCTCAAACAATGTATTCAAATCAACCCAAAGCATTTTTTAAACTGTCACTAATTTAACCATCTCTGTATACCACTTTTCTGGTTCTTCCCTAGGCTTTGGAAAGTTTACCATAAACTCAAGAAGATCAGACCTCTGCCAAGGAACACTCACATAATCACCTTCATGTACTTATTGCAAAGGAAACTCAGGCAAAACCAATTCAGGCTCCCTCACACACTCTTTCTCTTCTTTATCTACTTCTAGCTTTTTCTTCTTTGCTTTACCATCTCTCTTCTTACTCCATTTTTCTCTACAGCTTTTCAATTTGAACCAGATTGTATTATTATTTATTAATTCTCAAATATGTGCACATATATCTGTTTGATTTCCTCATCACACAGATCCATGCCACTCTTTTCTATTGTAGCAATTCAGATAATACTCTTCTGACAATTCTTCATATGTAGCATATGCATCACACGAGCATGTAGCTGCTTCCTTGTTCAGGAAACTCTATTCACTTGTACGGTATGTGCCCAGTTCTTCATGTCATTTGTACCCTTCAGAAGTTCTCGTTTTCTATTTTTTAGTTTTTAAGAAGTTATCTCAATTCTTTATTTTAAAAACATCAATTCCTCTCGTTACTGGTTAATTTGATTGCATTACAGTTACAGTAGTAACTTTATCAGTAGCAAGAGTAACTATATCGATGGATGAACTAGCAATTCCACTCGTACCTGCTTCATTCTCTGGTGGTGCAGTACCTACACTAGTAGGTGCAGAAGTAGGTACTGTCAATATTTGCATACTTGAACTTGTATTTCCTGCTCCCATATCTCGTATCCCATATGAGGTGGTCTGGTGGCTTGCAACACATTTGGAGGAGGCCTTCAATCAAGCAAATCATCTACAAAATCATCTTCCACATCTGAATCATTTTATGTACTTTTCCTTTCAGTTTTACTTCCAATAGTCCCACTATCTTTGTTCTTTTTGTTCCTATTACTCACTTTTGCAAACAATACACTCACACCCAACATCATATCCTCCCTCTATGCCCTGTTAGGCATGCCCAATCTCATTTCTCCCGGATTACTCACAGCATTTTTAACCTGGCTTTGCATTCTTTTCCATTCTTTTTCAACCTTCCTCTATCTCAAATAAGCAACCTTTCAGGCACAAAAGGTGCCCTCTAAAGAAATTGCATGTTCTTGTGATGGGAGAGTGAGGTAATTCGTGTTCTGTAATCTTGAGACCGCCTCATTCAGTTGCTAAGGCTTCTGTGTGACGTAGTCTCACTCATTTGAGTTTAATAAGTATGTTCTTTTTATATTTCAGCTTCTGTGCCAACTTCTTTGTTAGTTTAAAAGGATCAAGTATTAGTGAGACCCCTGAGAAGGAAGTTTAATTTCTTCAATTGGCGCCCACGTGGGGCTCATCAGAGAAGTGACTTTCTGAGGGAGTGATCTTGTCAGGAGACTGAAATCTATTGAGGAGGACAGGAGGACAGGATTCTACTAAGGAGGTACTCTGTGCACGGAGATTCTGGGAATTCTTTGTCTCTGCAGCCCAGTATATTTCTGATCTTCCTGATTTTGATACTCCACATGATGTCACTCCTGACTGAGAACCTTTTTGGCGTGAGTATTCTAAAAAAGACCGTTAGGTCATTTAGAACTTGGCAGTTAGAATTTGGACAACCTTTTGATTGGTAAGAGTAAGGTAGTTTAGTAACGCTTACTGTAGCTTAGGAATTTTGGAATTTGTGTTGGCCAACTTTGGATATGTATGGATTTGATATGCAAATTGCAATTTGTGTAGGAAGGTAATGAGGAGATTTTTCTCTATCCGATTTTGTTGAACGGTGCACGTACGAAGAGTACCTTAAGCACTACTTTGATTATAATATTTGCATATTCAGCAATATTTTTGGCATGCCTGTTTTCAAGCTCACATCAAAGAATGTGTTGCTTTTTTTGGAGGTACCATAGTGTGCTGTGAAGTAAATTAGCTGGCTCCCTTGAGGGAATATCTAAAAAGGTTTAGGTATAAAAACATATTTCTTCCTTAGTGATTTTGTATCCCCAGGGAATTAAAATATGACAAAATACAAACAAGGATCCTTTGTTCTGTGCAATTTTATGAATGGAGATATGCAGAGCGATGTTTGGTGTTCTGCTAGCCAAAGGTAGTGAATTGAGTGTATTATGGCTTCTTGGATATACATCAGTCTGTTGGGCTGTTTTTGCAGTCTTTTGGAACACTATTGAGAAGCGCTTCTTGTAAATATGATTTACAACTAGTATTTACAAATGGTTTGGTTTAAGTACAGTCTGTGGGCTGTCCTTTGTTTCTGTCCTGAGTATTGATTCGTGGGTTAAAAGTGTGTTTAAATGTCTATGTGGTTTTCCCATTAGTGCAACTTCTGTAAGTAAATAGCGATGGCGCTATTTACGAAATAAATGGCTAAAGCGCGCTGTATTGTGTGTCCTGAGTGTTTGACCCCTTTCTGTTTATGTCTGAAATGAGTTCAATGTGTGTTTGTGGTTTTTCTTGATGTTTTCAGTCTATTAAGCAAAATGTCTAAATGCTTAAAAACTAAAATTAAAATTCACATTCACTAGGAATAAAAAAGCCTCAAAAACAAAATTGTGTGTTTTGTAGAAAAACAAACTTATAGTATTTTTTACTTACATACATTGTATTAGATATTAACAGGCAAACACTTCAGCTGAAGTAAATTTTTGCTGAACTCAAACGCATATTATAGAACACGCATTGATATGTCTTAGTTTGAAAAAGACTGCCACCGTGCTCATGTTACAACACTGAGAGACAAGATTTTACCGCCGTAGACAAGAATATTTACTCAGCCAGGACTTCGCCCTCAGTTAAACACGGGTGAATCTTTGCATTTTAGAATGTTGTTTTAAAAAGGTTCCAAAACTAAGGTTCATTATATCATTATATTGTATTACAGGAAGACATTTCAATTAAGAGTTTTCCTCTCTTTAAGCATTTTTGTAAGCATATTCTTGGTTCTGTTGCTAAATCATAATTGTCCTTTTTTTAAAAAAAGTGGCGCAAAAATGTGTCATGTTTTAAGTTAGGCTTCTGTGCTTAGGCTTATAAATGAATGCGTCTAAAATGATAGGCAAGGGATGCAGCCTGCTTTTATATGTGGTATTATCAAAAATGATTGGGTTTATTAAAAATAATTATCAATTATGAAAAATATTTATTACAAATAAGTACTTCTAAATTCGTTTTTTACTATTTATAAAGCTTAATACTCATACTGTGACCTCCTAGCATTATAATTTAATTTAAGTTGTGTTGTACGGCATAATGAGGACATTTGCATATGGAATTTCACTTGGCGCAGGCGTAAAAAAATCTTTTTTTCTAAGGATTTGCATGAGATATGTCTAATGTCCAATCTCTGCAATCTGTAAAGAACCTTCTGAGGATGAGTAATATGTAACACAATTATAGGATATTTATTTTTAAGTGCCCCAAATATCAAAGTCGACATTGGGTAAAATAGACTATTCAAACAGCATTCTTGCCATTTACAATAGCTTTAAAGTGCCTTAGGCTTCAGTAAATGCATACATTTAGGTATAATACAAATTTGCAGGTTGTTCCCATTTGGGGTAGTTTTTTTGGGGGGGGCTCAGTGAGCCAATGTGCCCGGTGCAGAGGTTTGAGTTTAATATCAGGGTGGAAGGTTCTAACTCTAGCTGGACCTTCTGAGATGTTCATCCATTTCTGGTTGATGAACTGAGTACCGTTGCATAGGGTAGTAACAAACATTTGTTCTAAAGCTGGTATGTTATGTTATTATGTTCTGCGATTTATTCATAGTAAATGTTTTAATAAATCTAAGAATAGAAATAAATTGTAGCCCCTAAAAAGAAGTAATATATATAACATTTGTTTTTCAATAGGGTTAATTATTGCAGGTTAGAAAGAGTTAGGAAGGCTTTTTGTCTTTGACAGCTTCAGGGTGAGGAGAGAGAGAAGGCAGATTTTGACCTTGAGGTCAGTAAGGTGGGGGTTAGGAGTGAGTGAAAGCAGATGGAGAAATCATTGCTTGGAAAAGCTTCTCTGACAAGAAGACAGTAATGCTTGCACATTGTAGGAACCTTGAAAAATGGTGGGGACCAGTAATGCTGGCAGAGGCTGGCTAGCAGCCCAGAAAGTTCTGCTGAGGTGTTATTTTTAGCTCTTGGAGGACCGTGCAAGGCTTTCTTGTCGACATCTGCAGCCTATTAAATTTAACAAAAAAAATAATAAAATAGTTTGTGTGTTTTTCATGTTCTTGCATTTTGTCCTTCTATGAATTGTTCCTGCTGGTCCTGTGTGTCAGAAGCGACACAGTAAGTTGTATTTGATAACCGATCACCACTAACTGGTGACCAGCTGTCAAAAGGAGGGTGAGGAAAGTAAAAGAAATTGTAATTTCGATTTTAAGCCCGACAAATTAAGCAGGGTTTTGAGCTGCAGGTTCACAGTGCATAGAGTACATGACATGGTGTTATGCGTCACCGCTCATTTACATATGCTATTGTTTTGTCTATGCTTTTTTTGTGCTTGGTATACAGCAAGTATATCTGATGGCTTGACATGTGCGTTTTATTTTATTTTATGCATGTTTTTGTTTTATGTTGTTGCTTCTGATACTATTACAAGTTCTCCTGTGTGGTGAAGGGATGGTCATGACGATGCATATCGCTGCGCAACAGTTGGTTGGACTTATTCGGATACTAAATTCCACAGATAATGATATTACATGCTGTGAACATGCGAGACAACACTTCACCAGTGCATGTCTATTTGGCTATAATGGTATTGAAGGAAAATAAAAAGAGATATACAGGATCAAAATGTGTCACCTGCAGTTAGTCACGTTACTGCCCCTTCCCTTAAGGAACAGGCAGCCCTAGATTTATGTATCCTGATTGGACGTAAGGATAAATTATAGATCTGTGACTCTTGTACATGGTGACCTAATTTCTATATTACATTAGTCAGTTTTGTTCTGCTTCCTAAGTAGTGTATGGCTTTGTTCCTTAAAGGAAACCAGGTTTCATTTTTCCCTGAAGAAGGAACTGGAACATTAGCTGAGATTACCGTATATGGTGTAGTGGCCAGCGGTAGAGTTAAAATTTGTGTACTATTTTGACTTTTGTGTATCACCCATACTCTTGGTATTGTGTCACAAACTTGACTATCACCCGAGTAATTTCTTGTTCTTCCTATAGATTTTTCTTTTGCCGCTTCTCCCCTGATTGATGTCGCATTGTGCCTAGTTATTGGGGATTTTAGCTGTGACCTAGTCCCATTTCTCTTTTCCGTATTCCTTTCACCAGTCAGCCCTTTTATTATTGTTGGTGTATTGTTCAGGTTCACACTTCCAGACTGCAGTAAGGTACCAGGGACCCCCATATTATGTATAATTCCCTTTTGTATGACCAGACTGGTTTTCAAGAATTTTCTTTAGGCCTACTTCAATGTTTTCCAGTCTGACTGTCAGGGTAGTGATGGACTGGTTAACTGTCTCAATCCTATAATAAGACAAGTTTTCCACCTCAATAGGAGATACCTTACATTTATTTTTTGAACGTGACAAATATTCAATGACTATTTTAATTTGGATTTTTTACCCTTTTGTTCCTGCTTCTTTAATTTTCGGTGGGATCAGATGTGTTCTAAATCATAGAAATACCAGGACTCTCTAGGTATTGTCTTTTGTTTCCACATTTTGATCATTAGCCTTTGTATTGCATAGTGCACCTGATGCACAATTATTAAAGGGAAGTATCTACATGTCCCTGATAATCCGTATCATGTGATTTCTCTTTTGAGGTGTTCTAGATAAGGAATTTAGGAACACCTAGACGTAATCATTGAAAAAGAAAAAGAATTGTTTACCCCATTAGACAATGCCACCATGTGTGAGGACATCCATTCAGATAGAATTGCCATGTAACTATCTACCCTTAGATGGCAGAGGATAATGAAGGGTACCCAATTGAAGAGATTAGAAGTATTGCCTTTGAGAATGACAGTGTATTCTAGACCAGAATTGTCCCATGGCGTATGGCCACTCCCTCGCAGATTGCAGGCCACCTGCTTGCATTCCCATTGTTAAATACAATGAACTGTTTTTGTACTAAATTAAAGGAAATTAACAACTGTGTCACATTTCTTACGTCACTAGGTTCTGCGGTATCAAGTCATAATAACCTGCAGAACATTGATTTAAGCCTAATTCCCATCAGTGACAGCTACAGATGAGGGCCGGACGTCTTGACCCTACAGTCCCAGCACCCAGAAAGTAGCAAGGCTGGACAGCGATCGCCAGCGCGCCATCAATGGTTTCTCCAAAGCATCGTACTTGCTCCATCAGACGGCATTGGACATCACAGAACCAGAGTTTCAGTGCAAAAGAGTGATGGCAGGGCTGGTTTGAGGCTTCAGTTTTCTACCTGTCATGTGCTGGTAATCTCTGACAGTGTGCAGTCCCTTGAGCCCCTTGGCCTGAGTTTTGGCCACACCCCCCCTTTTCTTTGCTCCAACGGAAGGGCAGTGCACCGGAGGATTCAAGATTGCCAAAAGGAACTACATTGTGGTACCCATGATGAAAGGAAAAATTTAATGAAAGAGCAGTCCGAGCATCCTCTGACACTGAATAGTGAATGTTGGAGCCTGAAAGTGTTGCTGAGTGTGAAAGTCTGTTGCTCTTTCCTGATAAGAGTACTTGGGTCTGCATGAGATGATCTGTGCCCATGACCAACGAAGAGCACAATATCTGTAGTGCCTGCCGCAGAGGAAATATATTGGTGCACTGCATTGAGACATTGAGACTTTCGAGTGAGCTGTGAGTGTTTGCCAGGAGGGCACTCCAACGGATACTGAGAGCACTATTTTCATGGAAGGCCTGAATCAAGAGGCCCAATGCGACAATGGAAGCAGATTTGATGGACGATAGAAGCTTACCAGAGAGGCTTAGAACGGACTTTGGGTATAGTTGTGGTTGCACAAGTGTTTCCAGTGCCACTGTATGAAGTGGGTGTTGGATATGTTCATGAAATGTGTAGAATGGAAAATGCTTACCTAGCAATGAATTCGAATTTGCCTGCGTAATGGCAAAAGGAGGGTCTGAGGTAATTCAGTTTCAACTCCATTTTGTATTCCATCGCCATTTTGTGTTGCCTTTACACAGGCTGCTCGATGAACGAAGTGTCTCTGCCCTTTGGACTGCAACGGGTCGAAAACCCCTTCCGTCCTTGTTTTGAAAACAATCTCAAACACCAGCCGGCCTAACTAATTCTTGTCTGGACTACCTAATCCCTGTATCAACTATCTGTTAGCCTTTAGTATTCTTCTCTTGCCGTATCTTATCTTTTGGCCTTCGCTATTCTCTCCCTGTGTTTTCCTATTTCACAACCTTTCTTTTGAAGCATACAGACATGCCCTGACATTACTGATTAACCTATAGGTGCTGTCATTGATTGACTTATGGGGTTGGACAAAAACACGACTCAACGGGGACGTTCTGGTTACATGATGCCTTGTTTTGAATGTTTTCCTATTGGCTAATATTTGGCAGATCTTGCATGTCCATAATAGGCATTTTGCATGCTTGCATGAGCTAGGACTGCCCCTTGCTTTTATGATGAGTATGTAACCCTCAGATATATAATGCCCCAGTGTTCTGTACTCTTGAGACTGCCTCATTCAGTTGCTAAGGCTTCTGTGTGACGTAGTCTCACTCATTTGAGTTTAATAAAGATGTTATTTTTATATTTCAGCTTTTGTGCCAACTTCTTTGTTAGTTTAAAAGGATCAAGTATTAGTGAGACCCCTGAGAAGGAAGTTTAATTTCTTCAAGAGGAAGCTTTTGGAGGAATTGGTTCTTCTTATAAAACACGAGATAAATGATTTTCAATGTAAAACCCAGTTTTTTTTTTTTTTTTTTTTTTTTTTTTTGGTTTGTTACGCGCCGGCATCACACCCGAAGGTGTATCTCCGCGCGGTGCTGTGATGTGGACAGAAAGAGGAGCCTCCACCTAAAATAGTACCGTTTTTAGGCGCTTCCTGAAAGCTGGGTGACTGGGGCACTCTCTGAGGGAGAGGGGGAGGCAGTTCCATAGACGTGGACCCATGATGGAGAGGGCACGACCTCCTTGTCTGGTCTTATAATGTCTGGGAACCTGCAACAGCTGTTGGTTGGTAGACCTAAGGGTGCGAGACGGACGATGAAAGACAAATTTGTCCGCCAAGTACTGGGGTCCCAGATTGTAAAGACTTTTGTGTATCACACAGCAGATTTTAAATTCTACCCGTTTCCGGATAGGAAGCCAGTGAAGGGATTTGAGGAGGGGGAGGGAAGGCGTTCTAGGGGGGGAGTTGGTCACCAGCCGTGCTGCGGTGTTCTGCACCACTTGCAGTTTGTTAAGCACTCCCTCACTGGCCGCTAAGAGTAGGCCATTACAGTAGTCCAGGCGGCTCAAAACGAGGGCCTGGACCAAGGTCTTCCGGGTGTCATCGGGCAGAAGGGGGAACACCTTCCGAAGGAGGCTAATGACGTGGAAGCATGAACCCACAGTAGTGCCGGCATGGTGAGAAAGGGTGAGGTCCTGGTCTAGACGAACCCCCAGGTTTTTGACCACCTGTTTAGGGAGCGGGGCTTGTCCCAGGCTTGAAGGCCACCAGTCTGGGGTCCAAAGGATTTTCGCCTCCCCAAATAGCATGACCTCAGACTTTCCCACATTGCACTGTAGGAAATTCTTGGTCATCCAGCTGGCAATTGCAGTCATGCCGTTGGAGAATGATTGTTTTATCTCCGGGGTGAAGGTCTTGAAAGTAAACAGCAGCTGCGTGTCGTCAGCGTAGGAGATAGGCATAAACCCAAAGGACCTTAAATTGATTCCAAACAAACCACTCAAAAATACACACTTATACTAAACCAATCACAGCGTGGCTAGGGTAAAGGTCAACCAATCATAACACTCTTATGTAACTCCAACAGCCAACCTATTACAGTTCAGCTCACTGTGATGACCAATCAATAGCAGCATGACTCAGTGTGATGCCAAGTCAATAGCACAGTATACTATGTCACAATGCTAATTTTACCGAAAATCAAGAACAAACCAAATAACCAAGCATTTCAAACCAATTCAAACAAAGTTCTTGTCCGCTTTACTTAACTAAAGAAAAGAAAGGAAGGACAAGTCAATTTCACTCAGAGAGGGAACCATACCGTTCCTGCACAATCAATCACACTAAGGCAAATTTCCAACCGACGACAACTCATCCTACCAGTTCGCTTTTCTAAATGAAAACACACTCAGACCTTAAGTAACAGGGTAAACCCCTACAATAGTCTGTATTTGGCACATCAGAATACACAATTCTGCTTTGCAGACAAGTTTAGCACACTGAATAAGCCTCGCGACATTGGATTTTGATAAAATCTATTTACCAAAACGTTATCATTAACAAAAATTTAATTCTTTCAACACAACCCCAAACAGCATCAACACCTAAATAAACTCAGCAACGAACAACATAAATCCAACCTACAAAATCACAGTAAGTAAGCCACCTAAAGACCCGCAAATGAGAATCACGAAACAAAAGAGCTCACATACTATCTAATTTATATTGAAATACTAAACTACAAGTCCCACAATGTCCTTGAACAAAGCCAAAATCCACCACAATCCATCCAGCCCTAATGATACTCACTCTCCTTTGATCAGGAACAGCTCAGGAATACCAAAACACTGGAGATAATCCAATTTAGAAACCATTGCAACCAACCCATAAACTATCAACCCATATCACGTTTGCCTCTGCCAGCCAAACTCCTATATAAAGCCCTCAATTAGCAACTCTCTGCCCTTATAAATGAAAACAGCTTGCTAAATGATTCACAGTTCAGATTTCGGAGCCAGCACAGCACAAAATCAGCTTTCATAGTAGCCACAAAGAGCATTTGATCCATTGTAGACAGAGGAGACAGTGCAGCCTTGATACTTCTGAATCTCTCAGTGGCAATTGATACTGTCAATCACAGAATTCTGATGTATCGCTTGCATGAGCTAGGAACTGGAGACAAAGCTCTCGTCCTACTAACATCCTTTTTTGGCAGACAGGGAGCAATATACCTCTCTAGAAAAAGTTGTCTCTAAAACATGGAATCTTCCTTGTGGCGTCCCCCAAGGGGCGTCACTAAGTCCCACCCTTTTCAATTTGTACATTAGTCCCCTGGTTAAACCTTTGGGTTCTCTGTTGTCTCCTACGCAGACAACACACAAATCATGGTGTCTGCCTCAGGAAATCCGGTCCATACAGCTTACCAATTCAGCCTCTGTATAGAAAATATCAGTATTTGGATGGCAAATACCTACCTGAGCTTAAACTTTGGTAAGACCAAAGTTTTGCTTTTCAGAAATTACAACAAGTTTTAGTCCCCGGACTGGTAGCTACCAGACATGGACCCTCCCCATCCCCAGTGGAAAAGATTAGAAACCTGGGGGTCATTTTTGACAGAAAGCTCTCCTTTGAGAACCAGATCAACCAAATTGCGCCCTCAACTTCTTTCGCTTGAAGATCCTGAAAAAATGTCTACCATTTATCGCCTCTAATCTCCAAACATTGATCTTCTCAGCACTGATTTTGAGTAAATTATATAAAAACTTCAGACACCACAAAATGCAGCAGGCTGTCTCATTTTTATTCTTCCCAAAATTTCATACTGCATCTATGGCACTGAATCAACTGCACTGGCTACCTGTGAAAAAAATTGCTTTCAAGGATTTGTGCACTGCCTTTAAGGCACTATACAGTATTGGACCCGTTGCCCTCAGGCAATGCTTTAACTGGTATACTTCACCTAGGGGCCATATGTATCATAGTTCCGTTTTGCGAATTCCAAATAGCGATTCTTAAGGAATCGCTATTTAAGAATTCGCAAAACGGTATGTATGTACAAAATCGCTTTTTTATAGCGATTCCTTACCATTCCTAATTTGCAATTAGCAAATTGCTAATAGCAAATTACCCATTCATTTCTATGGCCCAGGAGGCCCATAGGAATGAAGGGGCAATTTGCGATTAGCAATTTGATAATCGCAAATTAGGAATTCTTTCAAGGGTGCAGGGGTGTCTCAAGAACACCCTGCTGCACCCCTGAAAATGACATTTGGGGGCATATGGCGCACATACATGCCCTAAGGGCATGTATGAGCGTCATATGGCACCTTTGGTTTTTTTGAAAAAAGCTTTTTTAAAAGAATTCGCAACTTACCACCAACTAGAAGTTGGTGGTAATTTGCGAATCCTTATGGGCATTTTTTGAATATTTTTTCTTTGATACATTGCATTTAAGGAATCGCAAAATTTGCAATTCCTTAAGTGCAATCGCAAAATAAGGAATAGCAAATTTTGTGATTCCTTATTTTGCATCAAACATGTTACATACCCCCACATGCATCAACCTATTTAGGAAGTGCAAACGGTGCGAATCGGTAAATTCGGCCGTTTGCACTTCCTAAATACGTTTTTGGGATGCATGAAACAATTCGCTATTTTTTGCATTTCTTAAAAATGCAAATGCAATTAAGGAATCGCATTTGTGCGATTCCTTAAATGCAATGCATCAATTTGTAAAATATAGCGAATTTTGAAATTGGAAGTGCAAATTAACACGAGGTTGACCCTCGTGTTAATTTGCGAAAATGTTTAAAACAGCAAAAAAATGCATTTTTTAAACTTGCATGTTACAGACACACATGTCCTTAGGACATGTGTGTGTGAAACATGCACCTGAAAATACATTTCAGGGGTGCAGCGGGGGGTCCTTTGGACCCCCCTCTGCACCCTTGCAATGCATCAAAAAATTGCGAGTGCAAAAAAAAAATGCAAAACGGCATTGATTCCTATGGGCATCTAGGCCCATAGGAATCAATGTAATGCCATTCCTTAATTGCGATTCGCAATTAAGGAATCGCAATTTCCGAAAATTAAGAAATCCTAAAAACTTTTAGGATTTCTTGATGCATAGGATTTTGCATTTCCTAAATAGCGATTCCTTAATTTTCGCTATTTAAGAAATGCAAAATCCTAGATTGATGCATTTAGCTAATTAGCATTCGCAAAGGCCGAAATTCGCAGAATTTCGGCCTTTGCGAATACTAATTAGCTTGATACATATGGCCCCTAGACTCTCACGTTCTTTAGGCTTGAAAAATATTGTGGTGCCCAATTTCAGATTTGCACATTGGGGCGGCAAAAGCTTTGTTACCATTACCTCTAAATTGTGGCATTCCCTCCCATTTGCACTGGAAAATTCCCGGACTCTTCTACAGTTCAAGAACGCATTAAAAAAGTGGCTCATCTAAATCTACGCCACTTGGTATCTATCCTGCCTCACTGATCATCCGTATGCAGCACAGGGCCAAGACACCTTCAGGTATGCGAGCACTATACAAAACTTTCTAACATAACATAACAGCAGAGAGAATTCAGATTTTAGGGTGCTAAGATTTTGGGGGTGCCTATTTTTGGGGTGCCTTATTTTTGGGGTGGCGATATTCTCCACCAAACAGTTGATCCTTTCTTATGAGAAAATCAAGATAAAGTGCCTACACAGGATCGGAGACGGTGTTGAACCTCAAGCATGTATGAGGCAAAGTGTCCCTAAATAGCACCCAAATACAAATGAGTTAATTAGCATTTCAAGGAAATATGCCTTCTAGAGTCAGCAGTACATTGTAAACCATGAAGGTTTATTGAAATAATTAAAGGAATTACAGAAGGAAAACATAACAATTAGTAAAAAATGCATAGTATTCAATATAGGGAATTAGCCTAAGGTTCAATCAAATGTAGCAAAGAGAATGGCATGCGGTTAAGGAACAAATATGTAAGTCCAAAGCATAGGACAAACAAACAAGGGTTCAATCTCAAGAGTCAGGGCAAATCAGACATCACTTACCTTCAGAATGCACCATATTTTCAGAAAACTTCACAAAAGAAATAAATGGAAATTCCCCACAGCACAAGGTGAGCAATACAAAATCACCTATTGCCACCATCATTGCACTTCCCCCGCCGAAATGTGAATTTGCTTTTTTCTGACCTACTTTCAGATGTGGCAGTAAAAATCTTTTTACACAAATAATGGAAATCTCGGAAATGATTTTGCATACAGTATTATAATCAGGAAAAATCTTGAAAGCAGTGAAAGGCTTCCTCCACAGCTCTTCCAGAACAGCATGTCAATGCAAGGTATATGAGCACATTTTGTTATATGTGTTGAACAGAGAAATAAAACATGGCTGCGACAAATCGAAAATGGACGTTAGGCCTAGTTTAGGCCTTGTTTATTTAAGCACAGTTCAGTCAATTCTTTATTTTCATTTTAGTGCAGACTTATTCATAATGTTTAGCACACATTTTATTAGATCAAATTCATCTTTATCACAAGTGCACTGGCGAGGATGAACAGAAAGAAGATATCGAACATACACTGTTCAATGGTCTGAAAGGTTATAATAGGTCTGACACAAAAAGTTAGAGAAAATATTCAATAAGTACTTCAAATTATTAACAATATATATAGAGTGCTTCCATCATCTTGGGGTTCAGTATGCCATAACTACCAGGTATTTCTAGTACCTGTAGCCAGGAAAATTGAAATATTCCCCTCTTTGATTGTATTTTTAAGTTACAAAAAACCAAAGCGGGAAAGCTGACAGCACCTACATGTTGGTGCTGAAGGGGTGTTTTGCTCCTAATAAATATGTTGCCTACTTTTATCTTTTTTCTCTGTTTTATTCTTTTTCTCACTCCCTTACTTTTTCATTTCTCTCTCCCTCTCTTTATTCTCTATCTCCTCTCTCTCCTTCCTTTTCCAGCAGTTAAATAATTTTTCTTTCCCTGTCTCGATCACTCTTGCTCCCTTGCCAGAACTGAAACCCACCTCATAGCTCTGTTATGACATTCTGCCAGAATTGATGAGATTCCTCATACAAAACAGATAGGTGGCATAGGCAGCAGTAATTGAGCTCTCAAGGTGACTCAGCCTGCTAGAAATAGGGCCAGAGCCACCTCCCAAATGTAGCTGCTTACGTGGGTGTTCCATACTCCTCTGCTTACATATTTCAGATCTAATTCTGAGCCAACCAAATGTAGGCTTATGCTTGTGGCTATCACATTAAAAGTAAGTTTCTGCATGACGTTTTACAGGCTGCTAAATTTCTAACATTGACTAAAAAAGATGAAGAAGAGTAGGCGTCCAAAAATACAGTCAATTGAAACATCACTGAAATTAAAGAATCACAGAACACTACTGTAATCCTTGTAAATGGGCATCCACCAAACAAAATAGACAATAAAGCAATGCTGCACTTGAAACCTTAGTTTTACTTTTCTACACAAGCTAATTTCTAGAAGAAACTCTGGCCACGCTAATAGGTGTCCGCATTAAAAGGTCAGGCTATTAGCTTTGGCAATACTTCTTGGCACTAGAATGCAAATGGGTGCATCAAAAATCATGTGCTCAAATGGATGGCGAAGATGGAATGAGATTTCCATCAAAGAAAACCCAGTATAAGGGACTACTGATGCGCACGCTTATGTCATGGTAAATGTTCCATCTAATTTATTTCCTCTGTGTGCGGCAGTATAAGATCTTTGTGAGCTACAGCCAAAGCTATGTGCACCAAGGAACTGCTCATGCATGGAAATCCAACTCTCAGCTACATACATCTGAGGAAATTAACACTCACAGCATTTGTTTACAATTATAGGGAAAACAGACACATTTCACAGATACAGCTCCATTTAATAGGGTCTTGAGGGAGTTTAGCAATGTAGATTCGCACCCTCATGAAATGAAATGCTTACTCTAGTTGCACCTATGCCCCAGGTTTAAAAAGGAACATGACTCAGAAGCTTGTACTGTTATAAGATTTTCCCATTCATTGGTGGGGTATATAAATAAGATTATGTGTGCTCAGCAAGTTGACAATTACAATACACCTTTACATTTTGATCTATCACTTAAATGTCATGAAGTCCATGCCTATAGACAGTGTGCGAAATGTGGAAATCCACGGCAAATATGGACTGTGGGAAATGGAGCTCAGATAAGTCAATGGCTATCACTAGATGTGTAAACAGCTACAACAAGGTGATGGATGGAGGGCTTGAATTAAACTCAGCCCCTGGTAATCGCTCGTGTTGCATTCCAATCCAAAGTCCAAATATATATTTTTTTATTTTCCTTATATTTTTACCAAGGGAGACTTACACCAGAATGTGGAGTGTCCCTTTGGTAAAGTAGAGGGGAAAGTAAAGGAGTTTATTTAACTAAAAGAAACGTAGTAAAAATATTTTTGTGTTAAATGTTAATGAAACTTAATTGTATATATTTTATCAAAATTTCGAACTAAATTAAAAAAGCTAGCGGACTATTAACTTATTTTTAATGATATAATTCATTAATTTAAATATATTAAATTTCAATAAATTTTCTGTCTAAATTAAAAAATTAATTCCCACATAGAGCGAAACAATATTTTTTGCTATGTATTCATAATTATTAAAAGTCATGTACAGAATGTTTTTAAAGTATTTTATTCATATGGTATTAAATATGAATGTTATATTAATTGATAATTAAACAAGGTTGCTGAAATATTTTATAATGAAATAATACATGTTTTATTTTTAACATTAAATTATATTAATTTATATGTTAAAATGTATATGTTAAAATATTTCAGATAATTAATTTAATTTAACATAAATTCTGCTTAATATATTCATAAAGCTCACAAAATCAATATAATTCCTAAACAATACCATGTTAAAGAGAAAGGTTTATTTCACATTGTAAACCAAAGAAAATTCATTTTATCTAGATACCTACTGGCTGCAGCATTGAATTTGGCCATCCTCGAGGCAGTTACAGGAATGGCAATCATCAAGCCACTTAGAGTAATAGGCATGTGGCTTTCCTTTTGCATCAATGCATCCTAAAACAGAATACATTCACATTGTTAAGAATAAATAAGAATTAATAGAGAAGGATGATAATATCATTTTGATATTGCCTGGCTGAAAACTCTAGATATCACATTAACACACCTGTAACCTACATGTATGAATCGTCATAGTCAAATAACTTTTGTAGCCATTCATAATCAATAATGGTGATAAGACAACGGGCCATAATTATAAAGGTCCATTTGGTGATAAGCATCTATTTATCTTTTTTCATACCTTCCAGGAATACCCTGTGGGATTTCAGGCAAGCAAAAGTCCTTTTTCAAGGGCAGAGATTGCACCCTCGGGTGCTTAGATCTCCTCAATTGTAAATTACCAACTTACAGGAGGGAAGTAGGAATGCCAAGTCACAACTTGCCTAGGAAGCTTGGGAATGGCCACAAACATGTATCTACAAACTGTTTGAGGGTGTAGGGGAAGGGTTTCTCTCCTTGAAGAAAACAAATGTGTGTTTCAACAGGGGATCTTAAGTAAGTTCCAGATTATTTAAAGCTGTGCCTAGATGACAAATGTGAATCTTTAAACAATCAAGGACATTATGTGCACACTGATCAACACGGCCGGCGCTGTTGTGATATCAGTAGGAGAGATTGAATACTATAGTAGTTTTCTCTGTTCCCTTGCTTATTTCTTGTAACAGCAGTTTACTAATAAATAGCAGCTTGAAACTCTAATCTTGAGTCGCTTTTAGGTTTAGTCTAATGACAGTTTTAGCTGTCTTGCTCACCTCATATTACCAAAACATTTTAGTAAAGACAATCAATCCATTGGTATGTTCAAGTGTCATTCACATTGTGCTATTACGCACCATAGCATAAAGAATTGGGCATCTTTCTAAATGGCTCAGTACGTACTTTAAGAAAGTTACCAGCAGCCAGATGACTTCTGCAAGGTACACAAAATAGTTGCAACTTCCTCCCATCCCGCAATCAAAGGGACTGCAATAGAGACCTAACGCTCTAAATCTTTTATTATCCATGGTGGACAGGGCCGTACTGGCCGTACCGGGCACCGGCATTTCCCCGGTGGGCCGCCAGGGGGGCGGGGGGGGGGCGGCTTTGGACCCCTATGGGGCTGTTTTTGTTTTTCAGCATAGCATTTTCACAAAAGCGGAAGCGGTAAGACGAGAGTGGCGCTTTCCACTAGCACAGCCCCCCCTTCCCCCAGGCCCGCCGATCTGTTTGCCAGGGCTGGTTTCGATTCCCAGTCTGGCCCTGATGGTGGATAAACAGCAACACAACAAAACAAAAACATGCACTTACTAAGGAATTCCAACCAACACAAGTTTTAGAAAAATAGACAAGATATTGACTACAAGCCAAAGTACATACATCTGGTGATAACGTTAGCAAACTATACAAGTCATAAAATGTCTCAAAGGCAGTTCAAGCGTGCTAACCCATAAAGGTAAAGAAGCTAGGACTCAAAGAAAGATTACGCTCAATAGACAATAAGCTCATAAGAAACCAAGCAACTGAAGTTTTATAAGAAAGTACGCATATGCTGAAGGTCTACCACAGTGTGCTGTTTAATGCCAATCAATAAGTACTACAGCATCGCCCTTTACTACTCCACAGAAAAACAGAGGAAACTAAATTGCAGTATATCTACGCTTGTAGGCTCTGCAAAACCATAAGTGCAATTATCAAATCTTTTGGTGGTCAAACAAGACTTCTACATGACATGTCGAAATTCACCCTCAGAAGAAAACAAGGCAGCCCATAACTTAGTTTTAATATTGAAACAGGCTATACATTTATATATTCCAGTGGTAGATCAAAATACAAACATAAAGGAAAATGCTAAAATCTGCTAGAAAGAAGCTACTTCCCAGCAGAATATCTGATCATAATAAACAATCAATGGCATTAGCAAACACTGCCCAAAGACACCATTAGTAATCACTCTCTAGGAATTGATAGGAGGTTTTGCACAAAGCAAGAATGGACTACGTCTGGGGACATCTCGCTCTTAATTGTTTTACCTGATTTTTCTACTTGTAAAAATTGTTAAATCTTAACCATTTTACCAAACAAAAATCTTTTTGGCAATATTATTAATTGTTTGTCTATAATGTTTTTGTATGCTTTTATGGTTCAAAGAACCGAAATGATGATGAAACTGAACTGAACTGATAGGAGGTGTAACAGACAAATCCGGAAAGCAGAGTGATAAGAAATCTATCACCAGGGGGATCTGAGCCTCAAGGGAAAGGTTCTACTGTTCCTCATACACTATCCCAAACATGACGAAATAGAGAACTTTTTATATGGGAATCTCACCAAAGTACCATTAGTACCGCCACACAGCCTGAGGATAAACAGAAGATCTGTATTCTGCTAGAAGAAATCTCTGAGGAAAAGGTATCAGACTACTTCTCACCTTATTGGCTCATCAGAGAATGAAGAATGCATATAAATGAATGTTGTTTTTTCCTGTGAATCTGTCAAGCTTTGGCAACAATTGTAACCCATAATTCAATGCAATTAAGTATTACTGAGTTAATGGAGACCATAGGAAAAGGAGAAGGAAATAGACTGGGAGAAAGAGAAAGACTGCCAAAGGAAACAAAAAGATAAAGGTTCAAATAGGAATATCGTTCTATATCGTGCTACTGTAAGTCATAAAATCGCTTCTCACCTTGTGGAACGTAGTCTTCAAATGTGTGACCTAGATTATTTTTAAAGTGGCAAACCCCATCGTGCAATTTCACTAACGAGGCAATGGCAAGGAAAGTAAAGATGCTCTTCTGAAAAAGAGAAATAATATCAATTGACAGAAATGTATGATATCAGTCAGTGAATTTCCATATCATAGAATCTGAATTATCATATCATAGAATGAATATGATTGAAGCATCCTTATAACTGAACTGAGGCCAATGCGGAAGTGGCTCATATAGTTATGGGCTGCCCGCTGCTCTATTGTCAGTCATGTGCAGTATGATATTTTGCTGCATTGAGAATATTGAGTTTGGCGTGAAGGGCTTATAGGTGAGTAAAGCTTTAATATTATCACAGAGCTGTACAATGATCTAGTTAATGTATTTTAGGCTTTATTTAGTACTAATCTCACCGTCTAGCAACAGAGCACTGTGCAAGGCATAAAAGTGGTTAAAAGGTAGAGTAAATTGGAATCCTGTAAAAAAGTTAATACAAACGTCATACAGCCTTGTGTGTAGAGGTTCTTCTGTGTGTTTGTATGTGTATCTGCAGGTAGGCGAGTGTTGTCCTTCCTTGTGAATTCCTGCGTACACATTTTTGGATACAGCTTCACTCCTGCCACTAGTGTAAGTCAAAATGTAATATAAAGTGACACCCATATCAGTAGTATCTAAAACATAATTTGTTGCAGCAGCATTTATGCATACTTTCAGCACTGTGGTGACCATTAAGAATGAGACACTGACATTTACACCAGACCAGGAAAGGTTGAAGAAAAGCCCTAGCAGTTGTTTGATTTTTTAAATATATTTTATGAACCCTAACTCAAGGGGATGTCTACATTGTTGCAAGTAGAAAGTCTTATGTGGTATGGCACTGGTACCTTACTATGGAATAATAGCACAATACACAAAGATGGACTCCAGGTGCTCTTTTGCACACCTTCTCTCTGTCCTGGTAGCGTGGCAAAGACCAGACAGGATACTTAGAGGAACATGTGTTAAGCATTTCACATCGCCAACATGGACAATAAGTAATTGACATGACTCTGGGGAAATCCGACACCAATTTGATAAATAGCTCTGATTTTTTAAATATTTGTAGACATCAAAATGAAGTCGATACATAAAGTGTAACCCGAGGTATACATTTTCAAGCATTAAATAAATCTGTGTAAAACATTAACGTTGCAGTCAACGGGACAAACACATATATGCAATTGTTTACTTAGAGAGTGAGTTTAATGGAACCCAATCATGGTTAAGGTCTTATGAGTCCCTAGACCAGTTCACAATAGCTAGCACAAATTTTTTAGGCTCAGGGGAATGGGGTGCAGAGCAGAGCTGTCAATCAGGCTTGTGGTCTTTGAATGGCTACCTCGGCAGAAAGGTAATTGTGGGTGTGTTGAGCAAAACCCTTTGGAAGGAGCTGGCCTTGGACCAGGAGTCTCCAGGCTGGTCAGATCTACCTGGCGCAGAGGTGCTTCTGGCTATCCATGGTGCTGAACAGGATCCGCAGCAACTGGTGCTGGCAGGGGTGTCAAGAGAGGGTGAAAACAAATGCAGTATATTTATGATGGAGCCAAGGGAGTGGTTGATCGCTTATGTAGGTGGAACACTTCTCTTGAAACATCGAATAAAGCAGGTAGAAGTCAGACTGACCACCAATAATACTTGGCGCCTAGAAGCAGTGCGATTGAGGAAATCTTCTTCCAAAGGACATGGGGAATGTTGTAGAAAGCTGAGCCTAACTAAGTGTTGGGACTACAATTCCCAGAAGCCACCTGTGGCTAAGCCAGACAGCTAGGTGGACAGTACTTCAAGGTCATGGATTTCATCATTTATGCCTGCTGACTGCAGGGGACTGGTTACTCTAGCCCAAGGAAGTTTTGTGAAGTCTGGTTTTTGCAGAAGGGTTTACCTTCCATTTCGAACTGTTCTTTAGCCTAGATGGAGTCGAAATCCATCAGGTTCATGGTGGCTGCCACATTGCAGAGCTTAGCGCCTCTCTTCGTGGAGTCCTACCTTGTTGTGGAATCAGGTCTCTTCTTGGTATCACATGGAATGTGAGGTTCTGTTGTTTGTAGTGCCCCTTAAACCCTGGATTTAGGAGGTGTTAGTGACTGTGATGATTAGTAGCAGACGCCGCCCACCACAGGTAAGAGAGGTGGGGTGGGGTGGGGGGAGTCACCTGATGACGGGGTAGGTAAACTTAAATTAAAAAAAAAAAACACTGAACTTGCGCTCCACCAAGGAAGTGACACTTCTGGTGGAGGTATGTCACTAAACTAGTCCGAACCTACCTTTTAGACTAAATTCAAGATGGCCACAACCACCCTCAACTGTATACTTCAGCTGCAGCACCCTAGAGGTGTGGTCAGCCTTATCAAAGTGCATGCCTCCTGAATAGCTAATTTTCCTGCCTGCCCATGAAAAACAGTTCCTGAGGCGAGGGAAGGCTTTTCTTTGTCCAGCAGTGACAATGAAGCCTTTGAGGCTCACCGTCACAATGGTTCCATTCACTGACCATCCTGTGCGGCAGAGGTGTCGCCTCCTGCCCACAGGTATTTGTTCCTGACCTATGGGAGGTCCCCAGCTCCCCAGCATGAGGACAGATCTCTGTCTCGGAGGCAAACCCTAGAAAAAGCCCACCAAGACACAAAGTTTAACTTGATGGGCACTGTCTACTGTCATGCTCGTTAAACCTCGACACACCATCGTGGCAGGGGTTAAAAAGCATGGTGTTTGACATCATACATGAAGGAAATCGACCATTCCATTATGAAGGTGGACATCTGGGGATGTCCAGTGCTCAGCCAATGTTATCCTATTGAGGGTCGGTCACTTGTGGTAGACTTACGTTTATAATGTTGCCAGAGGGCAATATATGCTTGCACATATATTCCCATACATTTAACATAATGCACCCTGCCTCCTTGGCTATAGGAGGCCTGCATTAAGGGTGATTGACATATATTAAATGCAGTGAGGTGACCCAGTCACACATGGCATGTGCAGGGTCGAACTCAAACAGGCAAGCTGCCCGTGCAGGGCTGACATGCCAGGCCTGCAGACTTTGTTTTCGTTCGGGTTGGTACAATAAGTGCTGCAGCCCTGGTGGCCCTTTTACATTCCTGCCCTGGCTACCACTGGCCCCATATACTATGGCCTTACAGGCAGGGCCGGACTGGGAACCGAAACCGGCCCTGTCAAACAGCTCGGCCGCCCCCCTGGGGGGGGGAGGGCCGAAGTGTTTGCTAGGGCTGGTTTCGGATGATTTTGTTACTGGGGTTCGATACTGCAGGTCCCCGATAACAGAAATGCCTCCCAGGGGCCCAAAACCGTCCCCCAACCTGGCAGCTCACCGGGGAAACGCCGAGTGCCCACAACGGCCAGTCCGGCCCTGCTTACACGGGTGTAAAAGTACTTGCCAACTGGGTGTACCAATTTACATTTGCAGTTTAAGGAAAAGAGCACTGGTGCTGGGGCCTGGTTAGCAAGATCCAGCACACGTTCAGACCAAATAACACAGCATCTAGCAGCAAAAGGTGTGGGGAAGACTATCCAAAGAAGGCACTTTACAAAAAGTACTCCTCAAGTGACTGGTGCTGGAGGACTATTGGATGACTGTAAGAGTAAATCATTTGACCCATTAAATCATTGATTTTACTAATGTTAAAAAGTTATTGGTAGAAATAAGTGAGTGTGGCCAGCTGGCAACGACTTAGAGAAGTTGAAAGTATAGAGCCTAAGTCTATAAAATCTTTGCACCTACCCTGGCATTTCGATAATGCCATGTGATACAGAATGGCACTTGAATGGATGGGGCTTGCAGAGTCAGGTCCTATGCCCACTCCTCGGTCTTCTCATTAGATAATGATCGGAACACCACATAGCGTTAATTGATCTGCCCTTAGGAAACACATTTCACACTGCATATTTCAGTGGTGGTATTGCTTTGAGTACTGCAGCGGTGCTTCTGTACCTACTTACCGGCTCAAAGGGGACACTGTGCCTTCTGTAATGTGCATGTGAAGACATGTCCTTCTGTACTTTTCTCTCAAAGCAAAGAGAGACTCCAATAAGTGCTCATGCCTCATGTTTCCTTTGATTGAAATTAGACACATATAAAGTCTGTCTGCCAAAACCAGAATGCCATCATGGATAAGATTTCCGGCGTCCAACCAAGGACCAATCCTAGTTTTTTACCTTGAACTGCATCCTCAGAACAGCACTATACGCAATGCAAAATTACTGCTTTTCAACCCTCTATTAGAAAGCTTGTGGAATTTTTTGGTGTCCCCAAAATATTCCAGGACTGGGATTAAAATAGTAAATAAGCCTCCTGGAATACTTAAAGGAACATTTCATTTCCCCAAATATTCTAGAACTGGATTTAGCCCAGTAAATCTTAATTCTCTATGTCCACCACACCCATTACTGCCCTGAGGGCACGAGCCAGAGCAGACAATGCAAGCCTAAAGGTGTTTATCCTTTTTGCTCCATGCATCGTCATTCATTTACCATCAGATCTAACTTTACCACTGAATGGCGCAATTGCGAAATAACTTTAAAATAACACATTTTCCAGGGTGGCTGTAGAGAAGTACGATTTTATATGATATTAATCTTTTCATGTAAAGAAACATTTTTAAAAATAATATATTTGAAGTTAAAAAATGTTCATAACTAAAAGCATGAGGAATAACTACATCTTGGAAAGTTGACTGATATAACATTAGAACAGATGTATGCCAGTGCTGTAAGTGAATACATGCCTTGACATGTCTAGACTGAACATGTCTAGCCCCGAAACTGAACTTTTACTACATAATATTGAACTGAAACGCTCTAGATTCTATGGGGAATATTCTTAAGAACATGCGATACTCATGGCAAAAAATCGGCTAACGCAATCTCTCATATCGCCGTCTATTGCGGGAAAATAACTCTGTGTCAACGTCGTATTCACAACATGGCGGTAACATGCGATAGTATCCCGACAACGTGTCAAATGTCTGCGTTAAAAGTCCCTGGACGGCGATAAAAATCTAAACCCCAACTCAAAAAAACCTGTGATGAGCACAACTGCGATAAAAAATCCAGCAAGAAGCAGAGCCAGCCTGCAAGTCCCACAAGTCAGGCAGCCAAGATCACTATAAAGTGGCAACCAAAAACACAAACAAGACCCAAACAACTGCAAATCACCATGGAGGTAGCCAGAGCAAGTACAGAAGACAATCAGAACCCCACATGCCCCACAGAGGACAGGCCTGCGACCATCATTGGGGAGACGGTGGCAGGAGTTGGGGGACCGGACACTGCACAACATGACCTGAGCCAACAGCAACAGGATGAATAACAACCAGGGACTGGGGGAACGACAGGAGATAGGCACAATGGCACACATGCACAAGTAAGTATAGTACATCTGTGGGCAAACCATGCCCAATTGTCACAGCTCCGACAAAGAGCCCAATTTACGCAAGTCTGCAACATCTCAGCACTGTATAAGCACAGAAGTGAAAGGTACAACGCCTGAAAGGGATAAGGGCCAGCCAAATCAGAGCCGAAGGGGCAACCTACCCACAATGCAGCACACACACATAAGATGCAGAGCACCCCAACATTGACAACAATGTGGTACAAACTGCAACACTTTCACAACAGAAAAGACAACACAACTACTGCCGCTTGTGTGTAGAAAATGGCCATTCGCATTTGGCATAGCAGGAAACTGTGAGATCACAATGTACAAGTACAACCTCACATCCCTGATGGTGTAGAAATGCCAAGTGTCCCGCTTCAAATAGGCATCTCCTCATGAACAGTCAAATTGTACATTGCCATGCAATCTGACAGTATACTTGTACAATGCGTGAACATATATGTGAACACAATGTCAATCTGCATTTCCCCTTCACATTGCAGAGGGAAAATCAACACCTCCTGCAGAGCAGACCCAACAACTCAGCACTGATGATGAAGAGGGCCTCCCCAACATCTACACCGATGCACTCCAACAGCTCAGGGACAGCTCCGGCACCCCACCTCCAGGAGCAGGGCAGCCCAGCTGCCTCCATGAGACCCCCACCCCCTGCACAAACCACAGCAGGAAGCACCCACCACCACGGCTGTCTCCCAGGAACCCCATGACCAACACATGGCCTTCCAACGTAGTGTGTTAGGGTGCCAGGAGGAGATGTCTGACCAGCTGCGGGTGGGGTTCGACCTCATGGCAGCCAAACTAGATGCCATATGCAGGTGTCTAAGTCCCATCAGGGACCACTTACAGTCCCTAGCGGACACCCACTGTCCGCTCCTTGCTCTACAACAAACCATGGCTGGCATTGCTGAAGTCATGAGTCTGAGCCAAGAACAACTGTCTATTCAGAGTGGCTCTAGCGATGTCACCCGTGAGTTGGGACACATAAGGAGAGTGATGGAGAGCTTTAAGCGGATGCAGGCGGAAAGAATGTTTGCCGTGGCTGCACACCAGCGAGATGTAGCTGTGATCTTCCATGCCCTGCAGATCCTCGTCATGGCATTGCCACCACAAGGCCTGGCGTGGATGGATGCTGGTGTTAGTAATACATCCACATCTCCTCCCTCTGAAGTGTCAGTGACACAGAGTGTGACAGATTTTCCATCTCCGTCCCCTGATGTGTCACTGCCACACAGTGATGCAGACAAAACACCACCAACCACATATGAGGCCCCCGACACATCAGAGGATGAAAATTATGATGAATCTGGCTTTGTGGCTAGAATGAAGTGGGTAGCATTCACCTCCGCCATATGGCCGGGTTCAGCTTGGTTCTGCCCTCTGCATCATGCCCTGAAATAACACCTTGCACTGTCCCCCTATACACTGAGAGACACTCACCTTGGACCTTGACATGGACTGCCATATTTGGTTTGCTTACCAACGTCACAGCAATCACACTGCGGACTGTAGTCTTCCACTCCCTATGAACTTGTCAATCCCAAAAGGACTCTGGCTGCCCCTCCACGGGCAAACAATGTAAAGTCCAGCTTCAACACTCCACTGAATGTGAATAACACATTCCAATTCACACAGATGTGTCATGGCCATGATCAATCAAGAATGAAAGTATGGATGATTGTAGGGGCAGTGATTCCACAAAAAGTTACTCCCTGGGTAAAGCTATCAATGCGCCTGTATGGCCGTGACCCAGATAGGCATTGAGACACACATTGTCATTCAAATCAACACTCATCGCACTTGAATACAAGTGAAGGTGCGTAGACTTTATTAGCACATGCGTGTCAGCACGGGCAAGATAAGTGCCACAACATGCAGACCAATGCAGCAGTATGTCAGAATGAGGAACGCTGCCAAGCGCCGTTGTCCACTCCGGGGGAGTGCCTCACCTTTCACGGGTGTGCGTTAAGCTGCGTTGTTGTCCGGCTCATATATTCATATAGAGTCCAGGTGAATGCAGCCATGTCCACTATTGCTGTGGGATATGCGACCAGATTTCCAAGATGCAACAAGGTGTTGGGACATGTGCAATGTGTTCCAATCTGTTGTGGCTGCAGGTATGTAGTTACTCATCCATGAAAGCGATTGCAGCTTCGTAGGCTAACATTTCCAACATGAGGTCATTGTCGACTTCATCAGACAGTACGGCGAGGCGATCCATTAGCAGTTCCAGACAGATGTGCTGCGTCCACCCCTTACACCAATTTGCACTACAGCCTAATAGGGGAGCGCTACAATGTGGTCACTGCACACGAGTATTTGTGCAATCTTCCAGGTCCAGCTGCCAGCATGTATGCCAAGTATCAAGGCATCCCATAAATGGGTATCACAGTGACCCTCCTGGTCATGGGTCAACAAGGGGTGCACTTACATGTTAAAATCCAGTTCAGCTACCGTCCTGTTGGATAGGCAGACATCCATGGATCACTCGAATATGCACGATTGACAGTGCAACACAGTCTGAACGCAGGTGACGTTGGCAAAGTGGAAGCTTAGCCGGTAACTGATCCGCAGCACTACCAGTGGCAGTGCCCCCAGTAAATGCAGTATTCGTGCACGGTACAGTTCCACGTGATTGGGGATGTGCATGTGTCCGGGATGTTTGGCCATTGCGTTAGTGGCTCTTGTTGAAGCTGCACTATTCTGACCTGCGCCAGTTCTGTGGACAAAATGCCACAACTCGAATCAATGAGTTGTTTTAGTGTGCACCGGTTGTATGCCTGGGATGTTGTGGGAGTAAGTGTGAAGGCCATTCCATGCAAGATAACTTCGAGCAAGGACTCCTGTGTGGGGTGTGTATACGTTGGTCTCTCGCCGGGCTGTGCGTAGTGTGGGAGTCGGCATCAGCTGCTATAGTATCTGTCAGGGGTTGCCAGGCACATGCAATTCCAAGGTCGGAGGTGCAGATGTGCTTCCGCCTGATATTTCAGACAAAGGTGCTTTCATCCCTAGTGTAAGTTTGTAATCTGCTTCCATTCATGAAATGTGAAGTGGCTTGTTGGGGGTGGGGTGGAATGAGTGCGACTTTGGGATTCATTTTTGACATCTTGCATGTGGCATATGAGCAGCATCACTGTGTGTTACGTGGCCTCACAGCTGCCCCTCCCGCCCACCGAACCCATTTACTCATCTGCGCTGCACGATTGCATCACTTGCTCTCCTACGGCACAGTATTGTCATGCCTGTCTGCGCATGTCCACAAGCCTGTGATGTTGGCCGTTGGAGGTGGTGGGCCACGTGAGTGTAGGCCTATGGTAAGGATAAGGCCGGACACAGAAATAGAGTACATGCCTGGCTGAACTGGTGTTGCTAATGTGGCTAGGCATTTGGCTCATGCTGCGGCAATACAGATACGGTGACGACTTAGCTACATGTCATGTCCAAGCTCTTACCCACTGCCTGAGGTGACATTGTTGCATCCACTGTCCACAGCACAATGTAATGTGGTAGGGCCCGGGGCCATCATTCGTACATAATGACCACACGGATACACTTGGATAGATAGTGGAACTGGCTACGGGCACGTGCGCCCGGCCCCTTTCTATTACCAGGATCACATATCCAGTGACGCCTGTGGTAGATGGGTGTGGGGTGAGTGTGAGCCAGCCCTCAGGGAGTGGTTGGTGCTGGCAACAACTTGAACAGTGATCACCATTAAAGCGGAAACAAAAAACACCAACATAACACAAACAACTACGAAGCATCATGGGAGGTATCCAAGGCAAGTATAGAGGTCTCCCAGTATTCAATCAGATGGGGCCATAACTAGTGGCGCACTGAGTTAGGGGCACCAGAGCTGAGCGTGTTCATGTGAAGAAATTGTCATTGATTGTGTCCCTTCGGGATATTCCTGCTGCAGCTGCTGTGGGGTGTGTTACACCTGCCTCATCTTCATCATCATTGTACCAGGTCTTTCACACTGCCTGAGGTGACATTGTTGCTTCCGCAGTCCACAGCACGTAACTCAATCATAAAGGGTCCATGATTTGTGGTGCACAGAGTTAGTGGCACCTGTGGTGCTCAGGGGATGCGTGGCCTGCGATGATGCAAGGTCAGGGCGGGCCGCACTGGTAGCAATGTCTGTTGCCTACTGGACTGAGTCATCTGCAATCGCGACTCAATCTGAATTGTGAGCCCTGCTGACTGCAGTGTAGGCCGGAGGAGGAGGTCAGCAGGGGCCCTCAGCCTTGTGGTGTTGACTTGTGGTGCACAGAGTTAGTGTCACCTGAGGTGCTCAGGGGGTGTGTGGCCAGCGGTGATGCCTCATCTGTGGGGAAGAAAGCGATACAAAAGGTGATGATGGACGGAGCGTTTGAGCAAATCAAACACTCACCCCCAGTCAACTGATCTGGGTTTAATCCATCACCATTCTTTAGCTCACTCAGCCACCCCAGTTCAGACATGGCCATATGCAAATCAGTCTGACCTTGTGCCTCATGGGAACAGTCCAGCCCGAACTGCCTAGCCATGTCTTCCCTGGACCGAAAACAAGCATCCTGGGACCGGTTTCGGATTCATAATCCTCATCAGCCAGGCTATCTTGAATCCAGTGGCCAAGTGAGCAAGGGACTCAAGTCTGAGCATACCCTGCCACACTTAGGGCGAACAAAGCGATACAAAAGGGGATGATGGACGGAGCGTTTGAGCAAATCAAACACTCACCCCCAGTCAACTGATCTGGGTTTAATCTATCACCATTCTTTAGCTCACTCAGCCACCCCAGTTCAGACATGGCCATATGCAAATCAGTCTGACCCTGTGCCTCATGGGAACAGTCCAGCCCGAACTGCCTAACCATATCTTCCCTGGACCGGAAACAAGCATCCTGGGACCGGTTTCGGATTCATAATCCTCATCAGCCAGGCTATCTTGAATCCAGTGGCCAAGTGAGCAAGGGACTCACGTCTGAGCATACCCTGCCACACTTAGGGCAAACAAAGCGATACAAAAGGGGATGATGGACGGAGCGTTTGAGCAAATCAAACACTCACCCCCAGTCAACTGATCTGGGTTTAATCCATCACCATTCTTTAGCTCACTCAGCCACCCCAGTTCAGACATGGCCATATGCAAATCAGTCTGACCCTGTGCCTCATGGGAACAGTCCAGCCCGAACTGCCTAGCCATGTCTTCCCTGGACCGGAAACAAGCATCCTGGGACCGGTTTCGGATTCATAATCCTCATCAGCCAGGCTATCTTCAATCCAGTGGCCAAGTGAGCAAGGGACTCACGTCTGAGCATACCCTGCCACACTTAGGGCAAACAAAGAGATACAAAAGGGGATGATGGACGGAGCGTTTGAGCAAATCAAACACTCACCCCCAGTCAACTGATCTGGGTTTAATCCATCACCATTCTTTAGCTCACTCAGCCACCCCAGTACAGACATGGCCATATGCAAATCAGTCTGACCCTGTGCCTCATGGGAACAGTCCAGCCCGAACTGCCTAACCATGTCTTCCCTGGACCGGAAACAAGCATCCTGGGACCGGTTTTGGATTCATAATCCTCATCAGCCAGGCTATCTTGAATCCAGTGGCCAAGTGAGCAAGGTACTCACGTCTGAGCATACCCTGCCACACTTAGGGCGAACAAAGCGATACAAAAGGGGATGATGGACGGAGCGTTTGAGCAAATCAAACACTCACCCCCAGTCAACTGATCTGGGTTTAATCCATCACCATTCTTTAGCTCACTCAGCCACCCCAGTTCAGACATGGCCATATGCAAATCAGTCTGACCCTGTGCCTCATGGGAACAGTCCAGCCCGAACTGCCTAGCCATGTCTTCCCTGGACCGGAAACAAGCATCCTGGGACCGGTTTCGGATTCATAATCCTCATCAGCCAGGCTATCTTGAATCCAGTGGCCAAGTGAGCAAGGGACTCACGTCTGAGCATACCCTGCCACACTTAGGGCAAACAAAGCGATACAAAAGGGGATGATGGACGGAGCGTTTGAGCAAATCAAACACTCACCCCCAGTCAACTGATCTGGGTTTAATCCATCACCATTCTTTAGCTCACTCAGCCACCACCAGTTCGGAAATGGCCATATGCAAATCAGTCTGACCCTGTGCCTCATGGGAACAGTCCAGCCCGAACTGCCTAGCCATGTCTTCCCTGGACCGGAAACAAGCATCCTGGGACCGGTTTCGGATTCATAATCCTCATCAGCCAGGCTATCTTGAATCCAGTGGCCAAGTGAGCAAGGGACTCACGTCTGAGCATACCCTGCCACACTTAGGGCGAACAAAGCGATACAAAAGGGGATGATGGACGGAGCGTTTGAGCAAATCAAACATTCACCCCCAGTCAACTGATCTGGGTTAAATCCATCACCATTCTTTAGCTCACTCAGCCACCCCAGTTCAGACATGGCCATATGCAAATCAGTCCGACCCTGTGCCTCATGGGAAAAGTCCAGCCCGAACTGCCTAGCCATGTCTTCCCTGGACCGGAAACAAGCATCCTGGGACCGGTTTCGGATTCATAATCCTCATCAGCCAGGCTATCTTGAATCCAGTGGCCAAGTGAGCAAGGGACTCACATCTGAGCATACCCTGCCACACTTAGGGCGAACAAAGCGATACGAAAGGGGATGATGGACGGAGCGTTTGAGCAAATCAAACACTCACCCCCAGTCAACTGATCTGGGTTTAATCCATCACCATTCTTTAGCTCACTCAGCCACCCTAGTTCAGACATGGCCATATGCAAATCAGTCTGACCCTGTGCCTCATGGGAACAGTCCAGCCCGAACTGCCTAGCCATGTCTTCCCTGGACCGGAAACAATCATCCTGGGACCGGTTTCGGATTCATAATCCTCATCAGTCAGGCTATCTTGAATCCAGTGGCCAAGTGAGCAAGGGACTCACGTCTGCGCATACCCTGCCACACTTAGGGCGAACAAAGCGATACAAAAGGGGATGATGGACGGAGCGTTTGAGCAAATCTAACACTCACCCCCAGTCAACTGATCTGGGTTTAATCCATCACCATTCTTTAGCTCACTCAGCAACCCCAGTTCAGACATGGCCATATGCAAATCAGTCTGACCCTGTGCCTCATGGGAACAGTCCAGCCCGAACTGCCTAGCCATGTCTTCCCTGGACCGGAAACAAGCATCCTGGGACCGGTTTCGGATTCATAATCCTCATCAGCCAGGCTATCTTGAATCCAGTGGCCAAGTGAGCAAGGGACTCACGTCTGAGCATACCCTGCCACACTTAGGGCAAACAAAGCGATACAAAAGGGGATGATGGACGGAGCGTTTGAGCAAATCAAACACTCACGCCCAGTCAACTGATCTGGGTTTAATCCATCACCATTCTTTAGCTCACTCAGCAACCCCAGTTCAGACATGGCCATATACAAATCAGTCTGACCCTGTGCCTCATGGGAACAGTCCAGCCCGAACTGCCTAGCCATGTCTTCCCTGGACCGGAAACAAGCATCCTGGGACCGGTTTCGGATTCATAATCCTCATCAGCCAGGCTATCTTGAATCCAGTGGCCAAGTGAGCAAGGGACTCACGTCTGAGCATACCCTGCCACACTTAGGGCGAACAAAGCGATACAAAAGGGGATGATGGACGGAGCGTTTGAGCAAATCAAACACTCACCCCCAGTCAACTGATCTGGGTTTAATCCATCACCATTCTTTAGTTCACTCAGCCACCCCAGTTCAGACATGGCCATATGCAAATCAGTCTGATCCTGTGCCTCATGGGAACAGTCCAGCCCGAACTGCCTAGCCATGTCTTCCCTGGACCGGAAACAAGCATCCTGGGACCGGTTTCGGATTCATAATCCTCATCAGCCAGGCTATCTTGAATCCAGTGGCCAAGTGAGCAAGGGACTCACGTCTGAGCATACCCTACCACGCTTAGGGCGACCAAAGCGATACAAAAGGGGATGATGGACGGAGCGTTTGAGCAAATCAAACACTCACCCCCAGTCAACTGATCTGGGTTTAATCAATCACCATTCTTTAGCTCACTGAGCCACCCCAGTTCAGACATGGCCATATGCAAATCAGTCTGACCCTGTGCCTCATGGGAACAGTCCAGCCCGAACTGCCTAGCCATGTCTTCCCTGGACCGGAAACAAGCATCCTGGGACCGGTTTCGGATTCATAATCCTCATCAGCCAGGCTATCTTGAATCCAGTGGCCAAGTGAGCAAGGGACTCACGTCTGAGCATACCCTGCCACACTTAGGGCAAACAAAGCGATACAAAAGGGGATGATGGACGGAGCGTTTGAACAAATCAAACACTCACCCCCAGTCAACTGATCTGGGTTTAATCCATCACCATTCTTTAGCTCACTCAGCCACCCCAGTTCAGACATGGCCATATGCAAATCAGTCTGACCCTGTGCCTCATGGGAACAGTCCAGCCCGAACTGCCTAGCCATGTCTTCCCTGGACCGGAAGCAAGCATCCTGGGACCGGTTTCGGATTCATAATCCTCATCAGTCAGGCTATCTTGAATCCAGTGGCCAAGTGAGCAAGGGACTCACGTCTGAGCATACCCTGCCACACTTAGGGCGAAAAAAAAGCAATACAAAAGGGGATGATGGATGGAGCGTTTGAGCAAATCAAACACTCACCCCCAGTCAACTGATCTGGGTTTAATCCATCACCATTCTTTAGCTTACTCAGCAACCCCAGTTCAGACATGGCCATATGCAAATCAGTCTGACCCGGTGCCTCATGGGAACAGTCCAGCCCGAACTGCCTAGCCATGTCTTCCCTGGACCGGAAACAAGCATCCTGGGACTGGTTTCGGATTCATAATCCTCATCAGCCAGGCTATCTTGAATCCAGTGGCCAAGTGAGCAAGGGACACAAGTCTGAGCATACCCTGCCACACTTAGGGCGAACAAAGCGATACAAAAGGGGATGATGGACGGAGCGTTTGAGCAAATCAAACACTCACCCCCAGTCAACTGATCTGGGTTTAATCCATCACCATTCTTTAGCTCACTCAGCCACCCCAGTTCAGACATGGCCATATGCAAATCAGTCTGACCCTGTGCCTCATGGGAACAGTCCAGCCCGAACTGCCTAGCCATGTCTTCCCTGGACCGGAAACAAGCATCCTGGGACCGGTTTCGGATTCATAATCCTCATCAGCCAGGCTATCTTGAATCCAGTGGCCAAGTGAGCAAGGTACTCACGTCTGAGCATACCCTGCCACACTTAGGGCGAACAAACCGATACAAAAGGGGATGATGGACGGAGCGTTTGAGCAAATCTAACACTCACCTCCAGTCAACTGATCTGGGTTTAATCCATCACCATTCTTTAGCTCACTCAGCAACCCCAGTTCAGACATGGCCATATGCAAATCAGTCTGACCCTGTGCCTCATGGGAACAGTCCAGCCCGAACTGCCTAGCCATGTCTTCCCTGGACCGGAAACAAGCATCCTGGGACCGGTTTCGGATTCACAATCCTCATCAGCCAGGCTATCTTGAATCCAGTGGCCAAGTGAGCAAGGGACTCACGTCTGAGCATACCATGCCACACTTAGGGCAAACAAAGCGATACAAAAGGGGATGATGGACGGAGCGTTTGAGCAAATCAAACACTCACGCCCAGTCAACTGATCTGGGTTTAATCCATCACCATTCTTTAGCTCACTCAGCAACCCCAGTTCAGACATGGCCATATGCAAATCAGTCTGACCCTGTGCCTCATGGGAACAGTCCAGCCCGAACTGCCTAGCCATGTCTTCCCTGGACCGGAAACAAGCATCCTGGGACCGGTTTCGGATTCATAATCCTCATCAGCCAGGCTATCTTGAATCCAGTGGCCAAGTGAGCAAGGGACTCACGTCTGAGCATACCCTGCCACACTTAGGGCGAACAAAGCGATACAAAAGGGGAAGATGGACGGAGCGTTTGAGCAAATCAAACACTCACCCCCAGTCAACTGATCTGGGTTTAATCCATCACCATTCTTTAGTTCACTCAGCCACCCCAGTCCAGACATGGCCATATGCAAATCAGTCTGATCCTGTGCCTCATGGGAACAGTCCAGCCCGAACTGCCTGGCCATGTCTTCCCTGGACCGGAAACAAGCATCCTGGGACCGGTTTCGGATTCATAATCTTCATCAGCCAGACTATCTTGAATCCAGTGGCCAAGTGAGCAAGGGACTCACGTCTGAGCATACCCTACCACGCTTAGGGCGATCAAAGCGATACAAAAGGGGATGATGGACGGAGCGTTTGAGCAAATCAAACACTCACCCCCAGTCAACTGATCTGGGTTTAATCAATCACCATTCTTTAGCTCACTGAGCCACCCCAGTTCAGACATGGCCATATGCAAATCAGTCTGACCCTGTGCCTCATGGGAACAGTCCAGCCCGAACTGCCTAGCCATGTCTTCCCTGGACCGGAAACAAGCATCCTGGGACCGGTTTCGGATTCATAATCCTCATCAGCCAGGCTATCTTGAATCCAGTGGCCAAGTGAGCAAGGGACTCACGTCTGAGCATACCCTGCCACACTTAGGGCGAACAAAGCGATACAAAAGGGGATGATGGACGGAGCGTTTGAGCAAATCAAACATTCACCCCCAGTCAACTGATCTGGGTTAAATCCATCACCATTCTTTAGCTCACTCAGCCACCCCAGTTCAGACATGGCCATATGCAAATCAGTCCGACCCTGTGCCTCATGGGAAAAGTCCAGCCCGAACTGCCTAGCCATGTCTTCCCTGGACCGGAAACAAGCATCCTGGGACCGGTTTCGGATTCATAATCCTCATCAGCCAGGCTATCTTGAATCCAGTGGCCAAGTGAGCAAGGGACTCACATCTGAGCATACCCTGCCACACTTAGGGCGAACAAAGCGATACGAAAGGGGATGATGGACGGAGCGTTTGAGCAAATCAAACACTCACCCCCAGTCAACTGATCTGGGTTTAATCCATCACCATTCTTTAGCTCACTCAGCCACCCTAGTTCAGACATGGCCATATGCAAATCAGTCTGACCCTGTGCCTCATGGGAACAGTCCAGCCCGAACTGCCTAGCCATGTCTTCCCTGGACCGGAAACAATCATCCTGGGACCGGTTTCGGATTCATAATCCTCATCAGTCAGGCTATCTTGAATCCAGTGGCCAAGTGAGCAAGGGACTCACGTCTGCGCATACCCTGCCACACTTAGGGCGAACAAAGCGATACAAAAGGGGATGATGGACGGAGCGTTTGAGCAAATCTAACACTCACCCCCAGTCAACTGATCTGGGTTTAATCCATCACCATTCTTTAGCTCACTCAGCAACCCCAGTTCAGACATGGCCATATGCAAATCAGTCTGACCCTGTGCCTCATGGGAACAGTCCAGCCCGAACTGCCTAGCCATGTCTTCCCTGGACCGGAAACAAGCATCCTGGGACCGGTTTCGGATTCATAATCCTCATCAGCCAGGCTATCTTGAATCCAGTGGCCAAGTGAGCAAGGGACTCACGTCTGAGCATACCCTGCCACACTTAGGGCAAACAAAGCGATACAAAAGGGGATGATGGACGGAGCGTTTGAGCAAATCAAACACTCACGCCCAGTCAACTGATCTGGGTTTAATCCATCACCATTCTTTAGCTCACTCAGCAACCCCAGTTCAGACATGGCCATATACAAATCAGTCTGACCCTGTGCCTCATGGGAACAGTCCAGCCCGAACTGCCTAGCCATGTCTTCCCTGGACCGGAAACAAGCATCCTGGGACCGGTTTCGGATTCATAATCCTCATCAGCCAGGCTATCTTGAATCCAGTGGCCAAGTGAGCAAGGGACTCACGTCTGAGCATACCCTGCCACACTTAGGGCGAACAAAGCGATACAAAAGGGGATGATGGACGGAGCGTTTGAGCAAATCAAACACTCACCCCCAGTCAACTGATCTGGGTTTAATCCATCACCATTCTTTAGTTCACTCAGCCACCCCAGTTCAGACATGGCCATATGCAAATCAGTCTGATCCTGTGCCTCATGGGAACAGTCCAGCCCGAACTGCCTAGCCATGTCTTCCCTGGACCGGAAACAAGCATCCTGGGACCGGTTTCGGATTCATAATCCTCATCAGCCAGGCTATCTTGAATCCAGTGGCAAAGTGAGCAAGGGACTCACGTCTGAGCATACCCTACCACGCTTAGGGCGACCAAAGCGATACAAAAGGGGATGATGGACGGAGCGTTTGAGCAAATCAAACACTCACCCCCAGTCAACTGATCTGGGTTTAATCAATCACCATTCTTTAGCTCACTGAGCCACCCCAGTTCAGACATGGCCATATGCAAATCAGTCTGACCCTGTGCCTCATGGGAACAGTCCAGCCCGAACTGCCTAGCCATGTCTTCCCTGGACCGGAAACAAGCATCCTGGGACCGGTTTCGGATTCATAATCCTCATCAGCCAGGCTATCTTGAATCCAGTGGCCAAGTGAGCAAGGGACTCACGTCTGAGCATACCCTGCCACACTTAGGGCAAACAAAGCGATACAAAAGGGGATGATGGACGGAGCGTTTGAACAAATCAAACACTCACCCCCAGTCAACTGATCTGGGTTTAATCCATCACCATTCTTTAGCTCACTCAGCCACCCCAGTTCAGACATGGCCATATGCAAATCAGTCTGACCCTGTGCCTCATGGGAACAGTCCAGCCCGAACTGCCTAGCCATGTCTTCCCTGGACCGGAAGCAAGCATCCTGGGACCGGTTTCGGATTCATAATCCTCATCAGTCAGGCTATCTTGAATCCAGTGGCCAAGTGAGCAAGGGACTCACGTCTGAGCATACCCTGCCACACTTAGGGCGAAAAAAAAGCAATACAAAAGGGGATGATGGATGGAGCGTTTGAGCAAATCAAACACTCACCCCCAGTCAACTGATCTGGGTTTAATCCATCACCATTCTTTAGCTTACTCAGCAACCCCAGTTCAGACATGGCCATATGCAAATCAGTCTGACCCGGTGCCTCATGGGAACAGTCCAGCCCGAACTGCCTAGCCATGTCTTCCCTGGACCGGAAACAAGCATCCTGGGACTGGTTTCGGATTCATAATCCTCATCAGCCAGGCTATCTTGAATCCAGTGGCCAAGTGAGCAAGGGACACAAGTCTGAGCATACCCTGCCACACTTAGGGCGAACAAAGCGATACAAAAGGGGATGATGGACGGAGCGTTTGAGCAAATCAAACACTCACCCCCAGTCAACTGATCTGGGTTTAATCCATCACCATTCTTTAGCTCACTCAGCCACCCCAGTTCAGACATGGCCATATGCAAATCAGTCTGACCCTGTGCCTCATGGGAACAGTCCAGCCCGAACTGCCTAGCCATGTCTTCCCTGGACCGGAAACAAGCATCCTGGGACCGGTTTCGGATTCATAATCCTCATCAGCCAGGCTATCTTGAATCCAGTGGCCAAGTGAGCAAGGTACTCACGTCTGAGCATACCCTGCCACACTTAGGGCGAACAAACCGATACAAAAGGGGATGATGGACGGAGCGTTTGAGCAAATCTAACACTCACCTCCAGTCAACTGATCTGGGTTTAATCCATCACCATTCTTTAGCTCACTCAGCAACCCCAGTTCAGACATGGCCATATGCAAATCAGTCTGACCCTGTGCCTCATGGGAACAGTCCAGCCCGAACTGCCTAGCCATGTCTTCCCTGGACCGGAAACAAGCATCCTGGGACCGGTTTCGGATTCACAATCCTCATCAGCCAGGCTATCTTGAATCCAGTGGCCAAGTGAGCAAGGGACTCACGTCTGAGCATACCATGCCACACTTAGGGCAAACAAAGCGATACAAAAGGGGATGATGGACGGAGCGTTTGAGCAAATCAAACACTCACGCCCAGTCAACTGATCTGGGTTTAATCCATCACCATTCTTTAGCTCACTCAGCAACCCCAGTTCAGACATGGCCATATGCAAATCAGTCTGACCCTGTGCCTCATGGGAACAGTCCAGCCCGAACTGCCTAGCCATGTCTTCCCTGGACCGGAAACAAGCATCCTGGGACCGGTTTCGGATTCATAATCCTCATCAGCCAGGCTATCTTGAATCCAGTGGCCAAGTGAGCAAGGGACTCACGTCTGAGCATACCCTGCCACACTTAGGGCGAACAAAGCGATACAAAAGGGGAAGATGGACGGAGCGTTTGAGCAAATCAAACACTCACCCCCAGTCAACTGATCTGGGTTTAATCCATCACCATTCTTTAGTTCACTCAGCCACCCCAGTCCAGACATGGCCATATGCAAATCAGTCTGATCCTGTGCCTCATGGGAACAGTCCAGCCCGAACTGCCTGGCCATGTCTTCCCTGGACCGGAAACAAGCATCCTGGGACCGGTTTCGGATTCATAATCTTCATCAGCCAGACTATCTTGAATCCAGTGGCCAAGTGAGCAAGGGACTCACGTCTGAGCATACCCTACCACGCTTAGGGCGATCAAAGCGATACAAAAGGGGATGATGGACGGAGCGTTTGAGCAAATCAAACACTCACCCCCAGTCAACTGATCTGGGTTTAATCAATCACCATTCTTTAGCTCACTGAGCCACCCCAGTTCAGACATGGCCATATGCAAATCAGTCTGACCCTGTGCCTCATGGGAACAGTCCAGCCCGAACTGCCTAGCCATGTCTTCCCTGGACCGGAAACAAGCATCCTGGGACCGGTTTCGGATTCATAATCCTCATCAGCCAGGCTATCTTGAATCCAGTGGCCAAGTGAGCAAGGGACTCACGTCTGAGCATACCCTGCCACACTTAGGGCGAACAAAGCGATACAAAAGGGGATGATGGACGGAGCGTTTGAGCAAATCAAACACTCACCCCCAGTCAACTGATCTGGGTTTAATCCATCACCATTCTTTAGCTCACTCAGCCACCCCAGTTCAGACATGGCCATATGCAAATCAGTCTGACCCTGTGCCTCATGGGAACAGTCCAGCCCGAACTGCCTAGCCATGTCTTCCCTGGACCGGAAACAAGCATCCTGGGACCGGTTTCGGATTCATAATCCTCATCAGCCAGGCTATCTTGAATCCAGTGGCCAAGTGAGCAAGGTACTCACGTCTGAGCATACCCTGCCACACTTAGGGCGAACAAACCGATACAAAAGGGGATGATGGACGGAGCGTTTGAGCAAATCTAACACTCACCTCCAGTCAACTGATCTGGGTTTAATCCATCACCATTCTTTAGCTCACTCAGCAACCCCAGTTCAGACATGGCCATATGCAAATCAGTCTGACCATGTGCCTCATGGGAACAGTCCAGCCCGAACTGCCTAGCCATGTCTTCCCTGGACCGGAAACAAGCATCCTGGGACCGGTTTCGGATTCATAATCCTCATCAGCCAGGCTATCTTGAATCCAGTGGCCAAGTGAGCAAGGGACTCACGTCTGAGCATACCATGCCACACTTAGGGCAAACAAAGCGATACAAAAGGGGATGATGGACGGAGCGTTTGAGCAAATCAAACACTCACGCCCAGTCAACTGATCTGGGTTTAATCCATCACCATTCTTTAGCTCACTCAGCAACCCCAGTTCAGACATGGCCATATGCAAATCAGTCTGACCCTGTGCCTCATGGGAACAGTCCAGCCCGAACTGCATAGCCATGTCTTCCCTGGACCGGAAACAAGCATCCTGGGACCGGTTTCGGATTCATAATCCTCATCAGCCAGGCTATCTTGAATCCAGTGGCCAAGTGAGCAAGGGACTCACGTCTGAGCATACCCTGCCACACTTAGGGCGAACAAAGCGATACAAAAGGGGAAGATGGACGGAGCGTTTGAGCAAATCAAACACTCACCCCCAGTCAACTGATCTGGGTTTAATCCATCACCATTCTTTAGTTCACTCAGCCACCCCAGTCCAGACATGGCCATATGCAAATCAGTCTGATCCTGTGCCTCATGGGAACAGTCCAGCCCGAACTGCCTGGCCATGTCTTCCCTGGACCGGAAACAAGCATCCTGGGACCGGTTTCGGATTCATAATCTTCATCAGCCAGACTATCTTGAATCCAGTGGCCAAGTGAGCAAGGGACTCACGTCTGAGCATACCCTACCACGCTTAGGGCGATCAAAGCGATACAAAAGGGGATGATGGACGGAGCGTTTGAGCAAATCAAACACTCACCCCCAGTCAACTGATCTGGGTTTAATCCATCACCATTCTTTAGCTCACTCAGCCACCCCCGTTCAGACATGGCCATATGCAAATCAGTCTGACCCTGTGCCTCATGGGAACAGTCCAGCCCCAAATTCCTAGCCATGTCTTCCCTGGACCGAAAACAAGCATCCTGGGACCGGTTTCGGATTCATAATCCTCATCAGCCAGGCTATCTTGAATCCAGTGGCCAAGTGAGCAAGGGACTCACGTCTGAGCATACCCTGCCACACTTAGGGCGAACAAAGCGATACAAAAGGGGATGATGGACGGAGCGTTTGAGCAAATCAAACACTCACCCCCAGTCAACTGATCTGGGTTTAATCCATCACCATTCTTTAGCTCACTCAGCCACCCCAGTTCAGACATGGCCATATGCAAATCAGTCTGACCCTGTGCCTCATGGGAACAGTCCAGCCCGAACTGCCTAGCCATGTCTTCCCTGGACCGGAAACAAGCATCCTGGGACCGGTTTCGGATTCATAATCCTCATCAGCCAGGCTATCTTGAATCCAGTGGCCAAGTGAGCAAGGGACTCACGTCTGAGCATACCCTGCCACACTTAGGGCGAACAAAGCGATACAAAAGGGGATGATGGACAGAGCGTTTGAGCAAATCAAACAATCACCCCCAGTCAACTGATGTGGGTTTCATCCATCACCATTTTTTAGCTCACTCAGCCACCCCAGTTCAGACATGGCCATATGCAAATCAGTCTGACCCTGTGCCTCATGGGAACAGTCCAGCCCGAACTGCCTAGCCATGTCTTCCCTGGACCGGAAACAAGCATCCTGGGACCGGTTTCGGATTCATAATCCTCATCAGCCAGGCTATCTTGAATCCAGTGGCCAAGTGAGCAAGGGACTAACGTCTGAGCATACCCTGCCACACTTAGGGCAAACAAAGCGATACAAAAGGGGATGATGGACGGAGCGTTTGAGCAAATCAAACACTCACCCCCAGTCAACTGATCTGGGTTTAATCCATCACCATTCTTTAACTCACTCAGCCACCCCAGTTTAGACATGCCTCAGGATGCTTGTTTCAGGTCCATGGAAGACATGGCTTGGCAGTTCGGGCTGGACTGTTCCCATGAGGCACATGGTCAGACTGGTTTGCATATGGCCATGTCTGAAATGGGGTGGCTGAGTGGGCTAAAGAATGGTGATGGATTAAACCCAGATCAGTTGATTGGGGGTGAGTGTTTGATTTGCTCAAACGCTCCGTCCATCATCCCCTTTTGTATCGCTTTGTTCGCCCTAAGTGTGGCAGGGTATGCTCAGACGTGAGTCCCTTGCTCACTTGGCCACTGGATTCAAGATAGCCTGGCTGATGAGGATTATGAATCCGAAACCGTTCCCAGGATGCATGTTTCCGGTCCATGGAAGACATGGCTTGGCAGTTCGGGCTGGACTGTTCCCATGAGGCACAGGGTCAGACTGATTTGCATATGGCCATGTCTGAAATGGGGTGGCTGAGTGGGCTAAAGAATGGTGATGGATTAAACCTAGATCAGTTGACTGGGGGTGAGTGTTTGATTTGCTCAATCGCTCCGTCCATCATCCCCTTTTGTATCGCTTTGTTCGCCCTAAGTGTGGCAGGGTATGCTCAGACGTGAGTCCCTTGCTCACTTGGCCACTGGATTCAAGATAGCCTGGCTGATGAGGATTATGAATCCGAAACCGGTCCCAGGATGCTTGTTTCCGGTCCATGGAAGACATGGCTTGGCAGTTCGGGCTGAACTGTTCCCATGAGGCACAGGGTCAGACTGATTTGCATATGGCCATGTCTGAAATGGGGTGGCTGAGTGGGCTAAAGAATGGTGATGGATTAAACCCAGATCAGTTGACTGGGGGGTGAGTGTTTGATTTGCTCAAATTCTCCGTCCATCATCCCCTTTTGTATCGCTTTGTTCACCCTAAGTGTGGCAGGGTATGCTCAGACGTGAGTCCCTTGCGCACTTGGCCACTGGATTCAAGATAGCCTGGCTGATGAGGATTATGAATCCGAAACCGGTCCCAGGATGCTTTTTTCTGGTCCATGGAAGACATGGCTTGGCAGTTCGGGCTGGACTGTTCCCATGAGGCACATGGTCGGACTGATTTGCATATGGCCATATCTGAAATGAGGTGGCTGAGTGGGCTAAAGAATGGTGATGGATTAAACCCAGATCAGTTGACTGGGGGTGAGTGTTTGATTTGCTCAAACGCTCCGTCCATCATCCCCTTTTGTATCGCTTTGTTCGCCCTAAGTGTGGCAGGGTATACTCAGACGTGAGTCCCTTGCTCACTTGGCCACTGGATTCAAGATAGCCTGGCTGATGAGGATTATGAATCCGAAACCGGTCCCAGGATGCTTGTTTCCGGTCGAGGGAAGACATGGCTTGGCAGTTCGGGCTGGACTGTTCCCATGAGGCACAGGGTCAGACTGATTTGCATATGGCCATGTCTGAACTGGGGTGGCTCAGTGAGCTAAAGAATGGTGATTGATTAAACCCAGATCAGTTGACTGGGGGTGAGTGTTTGATGTGCTCAAACGCTCCGTCCATCATCCCCTTTTGTATCGCTTTGTTCGCCCTAAGTGTGGCAGGGTATGCTCAGACGTGAGTCCCTTGCTCACTTGGCCACTGGATTCAAGATAGCCTGGCTGATGAGGATTATGAATCCGAAACCGGTCCCAGGATGCTTGTTTCCGGTCCAGGGAAGACATGGCTAGGCAGTTCGGGCTGGACTGTTCCCATGAGGCACAGGGTCAGACTGATTTGCATATGGCCATGTCTGAACTGGGGTGGCTGAGTGAGCTAAAGAATGGTGATGGATTAAACCCAGATCAGTTGACTGGGGGTGAGTGTTTGATTTGCTCAAACGCTCCGTCCATCATCCCCTTTTGTATCGCTTTGTTCGCCCTAAGTGTGGCAGGGTATGCTCAGACGTGAGTCCCTTGCTCACTTGGCCACTGGATTCAAGATAGCCTGGCTGATGAGGATTATGAATCCGAAACCGGTCCCAGGATGCTTGTTTCCGGTCCTGGGAAGACATGGCTAGGCAGTTCGGGCTGGACTGTTCCCATGAGGCACAGGGTCAGACTGATTTGCATATGGCCATGTCTGAAATAGGGTGGCTGAGTGGGCTAAAGAATGGTGATGGATTAAACCCAGATCAGTTGACTGGGGGTGAATGTTTGATTTGCTCAAACGCTCCGTCCATCATCCTCTTTTGTATCGCTTTGTTCGCCCTAAGTGTGGCAGGGTATGCTCAGACGTGAGTCCCTTGCTCACTTGGCCACTGGATTCAAGATAGCCTGGCTGATGAGGATTATGAATCCGAAACCGGTCCCAGGATGCTTGTTTCCGGTCCATGGAAGACATGGCTTGGCAGTTCGGGCTGGACTGTTCCCATGAGGCACAGGGTCAGACTGATTTGCATATGGCCATATCTGAAATGAGGTGGCTGAGTGGGCTAAAGAATGGTGATGGATTAAACCCAGATCAGTTGACTGGGGGTGAGTGTTTGATTTGCTCAAACGCTCCGTCCATCATCCTCTTTTGTATCGCTTTGTTCGCCCTAAGTGTGGCAGGGTATGCTCAGACGTGAGTCCCTTGCTCACTTGGCCACTGGATTCAAGATAGCCTGGCTGATGAGGATTATGAATCCGAAACCGGTCCCAGGATGCTTGTTTCCGGTCCATGGAAGACATGGCTTGGCAGTTCGGGCTGGACTGTTCCCATGAGGCACAGGGTCAGACTGATTTGCATATGGCCATATCTGAAATGAGGTGGCTGAGTGGGCTAAAGAATGGTGATGGATTAAACCCAGATCAGTTGACTGGGGGTGAGTGTTTGATTTGCTCAAACGCTCCGTCCATCATCCCCTTTTGTATCGCTTTGTTCGCCCTAAGTGTGGCAGGGTATGCTCAGACGTGAGTCCCTTGCTCACTTGGCCACTGGATTCAAGATAGCCTGGCTGATGAGGATTATGAATCCGAAACCGGTCGCAGGATGCTTGTTTCCGGTCCATGGAAGACATGGCTTGGCAGTTCGGGCTGGACTGTTCCCATGAGGCACAGGGTCAGACTGATTTACATATGGCCATGTCTGAAATGAGGTGGCTGAGTGGGCTAAAGAATGGTGATGGACTAAACCCAGATCAGTTGACTGGGGGTGAGTATTTGATTTGCTCAAACGCTCCGTCCATCATCCCCTTTTGTATCGCGTCATCTGTGGGTGCCACACTGGACGCAATGTCTGTGGCCTACTAGCCTGCGCCATGAATTAATCAAGACTGTATTCGATTTGTTAGCCCTGCTGACCGCAATGTAGGTCAAAGGCAGTAGCCAGTACAGATATAACTCTGTGGTGCTGTGCCGCTTGTGGTAAATAAATAAATAATACCCTATTTTTGACTAAACATATATCATAACAGATAGCTCAATAAATAAGAGTCAAGATTCGAGGTAGTAGGAGTTTTGCAGGTTTAATACAGCATAAGGACAGGAACAGGACGACCTGCACGGGAACAGGGGCCCAGCAGGGGAAAAGTGGCCCAGCAGCTGCTGGGGTTGGGTCTGGGATGAGCGCGCTAACTTTTAATAACAATACATGAACTTATATACATAACGCAAACACATAGCATTACATTGCAGTAGGCGTAGCAGTGGGTGGAGCAGAAAGCGTGACGTGTAGCAGTCGCGAAAGATAAGAGTAGAAGTAGGTGTAACTGGGCGTATACATAGACATGTGGTGCAGACGTAACAGAATATGTCATGAATGGGGCGGAAACATTGGAGGGGGCTACCTAAGGAGCCGGGACCTCTAACCTGGTGGTGCGCGCAAACTGGCAATGACGTGTTACTAGGAGAAGCTGGGGGCTATGAACTCTGTGCTAGGAGCAGAGACTAAAGTCTGGAGGGTCGGAGCGACATGTACCTAAACCCTATCTAGTATCTGATGTTTAGGGAACATGTTGATATAAACTAGAAGTCAAGAGGGGAAAGGCTAACTGACTCTAAGACTGGACCATGCATTATTCTACATGTAGTGCGTGATGAAGAATATTAAATGACCATTAAATGCAGTATTTCTCTAACGTGGAGACGTGAAGGCTAGACAATGACGGAAACTATTGATGCAGTTCAGTAGCTTAGGAATGCAGAGAAGGAGGACTGAACTGATAACTGGAACTATAACATACTTTTGGCAGACTCAGAGGCAGAGCCAAGCTGCACCGGGCACTGCGAGGCAGGAAGTAAGTGAAAGGTCGAGGATACAGGTGGGGGCTGTATCGCTCCTCAGCGAGGCTTCAGGAGACAGGAGCTGAATCTGATGTCCGGGCCCTTTTGAGGCCTAGAAACGGGGACTTTATAATGGAATAATGTGCACACTGAGAAACGTGGCAACATTACTTTACATAGGCCTGATATTCGTAGTATTCACGAGGACTGGAAACTGGCATACTAGAGGTGGACACAACTGTAATTGCGTCATTAATCAGATATGGGGAGTACATATGCATATTTAATCATGCACACATAACATATGATGGATGAGGCGTAGGGACACAGAACATGACAAAATTTACTTTTCCACATTCCCTCCTTGTCACTACGTTTCCATCAGGAAACATCAATATTCATGATACCATCTATCATTTCATATAGTATCATTTGCTCGTCTCGAATGGTCTTGGAACGGGATTTAGAACGGGGCTTGGGACTAGGAATACAAGAGGTAGCACAAATGCCGCAAATCGCAGGGCCACATTGTATACAGAGGCAGCAGCTGAATATGATCGCTACTGCAATACCTAGAAAGGACAGGACTTTCCATCCCCATGCGGAAATTATATTCCAGAACCAACCGGACCATGTCCAGGTGCCTGGATCTTGGTGTAACAGATGGGCAATTTTATGGAGTCTGGTTATAGCTGAATAAACAGACGGCGCGTTATTTGGAATGAAAATGCAGCAACTAGATCCGATGACTCTACAGGCCCCGCCCCTATCGGCCAGTATGACGTCAAGGACGAGACGATTCTGTAAAACGACAATTCTCATAAAGGATTGCTCTTCGGTTAAGTTACCTAGAGCAGAGGCAGTCTCATCTACTACAGCTTCAAGGGTTCTTGTTAACCTACGGATTAACTTACTGTTTACAACTGTACCTAAATAAGGGAACACACCTTTATCAATATCAATGAATTGTTCTGCAGCAGTTTCAGTATAATCGACAATCGGGAGATTTCTCTTGTGTCTAGTATCTACTAGGAAGGAATTCCTATGGTAGTCAGGTGGGGCTAGAAAAACTGGTGGCAGTAGGAAGGCAATGTAACAGGTTCCCTCCCAATCGAGGGGCAGACGAACATATGCAGTTTGACCACAAACAAAATATGAATGACGTGAAGCTTTGAAAATAGATTTCCCACTGTCACTATACTCGACAACAGTAGTACATTCGCTATGTCCTACGTGTACGGAACCCTTATTTCGGACACATAATTCGCCTTTGACTGGTAGTACTGAAATAGCAGGTAAGTCTGGAGTAGTATCAGACTGAACATTCAGGACCATAAAATTCGACGAATAATTACCTAAATTATACACTTCGTTTTCTAGATCTAAACCTGTTCTGTGGGGGAAACCTTGCTTGTCTGGGAAACATGTGCTGTTAAGAAAAGACATATCTGTTGAGGATGACGTTAACGTGGACCATGCTCCACACGAACCATTATGTGAGAATGGATAAGGAAAGAGTGGCAGAACTCCCTTTGACGTCTGGAAAGGGGGGAGTCGACCACACACCCAACAATTAGTGGCATTGCTGGTCTGGTGTGAGTAATGTAACATACGAATAAAAGAATTATTACGCATAGCGAGGCGGTATGAATATTCGTGAGGAGGCAGATCACTAAACGTGTGCTCTACTGTAACATTAGCAGACTTATTTACATGAAGAACTGGAAAACACAGGAAAAATGCGTAACTAGTGCAGGAAATCATAATGCTGAGAAATAATATGAAACTTAGAAAAACGATACATTGAATTGAGTTTTTGCTAACTCTCTCACTATGGGGGTCTATTTTATACATGTCAGAAACAGTCTAACCGTTTCACCTAGGGGAGGACTTAGACAATCAAACTGACTGACTTATTTTACTAGACCGTAGTTTATGCTTATACTCCTGCTGCGGAGTTTTCTCTACCAAGGGAGGGGTTGTATCAATGTCATTTGCGGGACAGTCCTTAGGAACAATGTTCTGGCAAGTCTTGATATCCTGGGAAATGTTTTTAAAGACAGGTTTCAGTCCTTTAAAAAGTTTAACGTGAGAAAGGTGTATCCATCCTTTTCGGCCTTCCAACTTCACGGCTGTACGGGTGGTGAGGAGGACCTGACGGGGCTCTTTCCATCGAGGCTCCAGCGGACTTGATCTGTCAAAGTTCCGGACCATCACCATGGAACCTGGAACGATCTCGTGCGGTGCCACCTCGGTATTGTCTGGAAATGCGGCGGCAACCTGTGAACGACATGAGTTGAGGGCAGACATCAAGGAAGCTAGGTAATCTGTCAGCATATTACATGAAACATCAGTAATACTTCGGGGTCTAGGAGTACCCCACATGTTAGGGGGGCGGCCGAATACGACCTCATACGGGGACAGACCTGATCTGGAATGTGCGACCATGCGCATATAAAACAAAGCGACTGGCAGAGCTACTAGCCAGTCCACACCCTTATCTTTACATATTTTTGCAATTCGAATTTTCAGAGTCTGATTATGTCTCTCGACTAGACCGGCTGCTTCAGGATGGCGTACACAATGGAACTTCCACTGGTACCCTAACAACAGGGAAACGTGCTTCATGAGTTCAGATGAGAATGGCTGACCGTTATCAGAATATACGACTCTAGGGAGTCCATATCGAGGGAAGAATTCACGAACCAACTGCTTGGCAGTGGTCGCGGCTGTGTAATCTGGGACTGGATATGCTTCTGTCCATCTGGACAAAGCGCATACAACTACAAGGACATACTTGAAACCTCGACATCGCTCCATCTGAATATAATCCATCTGGAGGACTTCAAAAGGGTGGTCAGGAGGCTGGAAACCACCTTGTTCCACCGGGACACTTTTACCTGGATTAAACTGACAACATATCATACAGGTACGGACTTTCTGCTTGGCTGCAGCTCGTAAATGTTTGTTGAACCAAATGTTCTGGATACTGTCTAACATAGCTTTTTCTCCTAAATGTGCTGGACTATGTGCGGTATTAATAATGACTTGAACCATAGAGTCGGGGAGAAACCATGTGGCTCTACCCTTTGTTAACCATCCTTGATCTGTCTGGACCCCTCCTTGTTCAGACCATTTCTTGATTTCTTCGGGAGCAGCATGTAACTGGATATCTATGACATCTTGTGTAGGGTCCTTAACTGTCATACATGTAGCCGGATCTGGAGTGTGTGTCAGGTTAACTGGAATGTCTGGAGTCTGTGCTGTAAGCTTGGCTGTGCGATCTGCTAGATCGTTACCTTGAGAAATAATGTCAGTAACTTTCGTATGTGCTTTGCATTTCATGATAGCAATAGATGTCGGTAAATGTATTGCATCTAACAGAGCTTGAATAAGGAGACCATGCTGAATCTTGGTTCCATGAGAAGTCATGAAACCTCTCTCCTGCCAGAGCACTCCGAAGTCGTGTACGACTCCAAATGCATAACGTGAATCTGTGTAAACATTAACTCTCTGGTTCTTGGCGTGTATACAGGCTTGTGTCAGAGCAACTAGCTCTGCTGCTTGAGCGGACAGGGTATCAATACGGTGTGTTTCAATAACTTCGGTGTCAGTAGTCACTGCATACGCGGCGACTAGTTCTCCTGTACTTGTTCTCATACATGAACCATCCACATAAAGTGTCAGGTCGGAGTCTGGTAACGGAATATCTGTCAGGTCTTGTCTTGGCTTTGTCGTAATGTTGACTACTTCCACACAGTCATGTGGGGCAGGATTTGAACTAACTGATGGTAACAGTGTAGCAGGATTCAGGACGTTGCAGCGTCTGATTTCTATGTGTGGCCGGAACAGTGTCAATTCATAACCTGTTAAACGTGCAATTGTCAAGTGCTGAGTTTGTGTTCGGTTTAAAAGAACTTCTACTGAATGTGGGACTTGTACTGTCAGGGAGTGTCCTAAAACTATGGAATCACTTTGCCTGATAGCTAGTGCTGTGGCTGCAACTGACTTGAGGCACGCAGGCAACGCCTGGGCGACTGGATCTAATGTGCTCGAAAAATAAGCACAGGGCTTGTATTGTCCTGCTTGATCTTGTGTGAGAACAGATAATGCTGTACCTTCACGTTCAGTAACGAAAAGTGTAAAAGGCTTACTGTAGTTCGGTGTAGCTAGAACTGGAGCTTGGCATAGGGCTTTCTTTAACTCGTTGAAACTAAGTGTATGTTCAGATGTCCAAGGGAGGACAGTCGATACGGCTGCCTCCTGTGTCGTTAACTGTATCAGTGGCTTGGCTAGAAATGCATACTGGGGAATCCATTGTCTACAATAAGAAGTAAGGCCGATAAAGGCACGTACCTCCTTCTGGGTTCTGGGCTGGGGAAGACTCGCTATCAACTGGATACGGTCTGGTGTCAACTGCCTACCCCTCTTGGACAGCAAGTGTCCTAAGTATACCACTTGCTGGACACAGAATTGAAGCTTCGAAGGGGACACCTTGTGCCCCATCTCGGCTAGAAAATACAGAACCGTGAGTGACGCTCGCTCGCAGTCACGTTCAGAACGGGCTGTGATCAGTAGATCATCGACATACTGGAGCAGGGCAGTGTCAGTTGGCATGTGAATGTTGTCTAGTTGTCTCTTGAGTGCTTGACTGTAAATACTAGGGCTTTCTGTGAAACCTTGAGGAGCGCGTGTGAACATATAGCTCCTTCCATTTAAACAAAATCCGAAAAGAAACTGGCTGTCTGGATGAATTGGAACACTAAAAAATGCGTTCTTGAGGTCGATTACTGTAAAAAACGTGGCTTCGGAATCAATGGCTGTCAATAGGGAAGAGATGTCTGGGACAACTGGGTACTGCGGAATAATACATTTGTTAAGCTCTCGTAAGTCAATCACTAATCGATATACTGGGGGTGCATTAGGATCAGTACGTTTCATGACTGGAATGATCGGAGAATTACATACATTGGAGTCAGTTTCTACAACTACTCCTTGAGCGATGAGCTCGTCAATAATTTTGGATAAGGCTGCTACAGCCTCGGGTGGCAATCTGTACTGTCTGATACGTGGTAACACTACACCTGGTTTGAGAGTCACACGATAGGGTGTGATTTGCATGTAACCTACATCAGTTGGACCTTGCGCCCATAAATGCTGCGGAACATTAGACAGTCTTGAATCAAAATCTCGTAATACATAGTGACCCTTAAAGTCACGTAGGAACAGACGTATTCCCTCTGGGGAACAGCATATGACTGCACCTAATTCTTTCAGTGTTTTAATGCCTAATAGGTTTTCTGGACATGACTTAGTAAGTAACAGGTCAGTAGTGCGGGACAATGGACCTACTTCTAGAGTAACTGGCTTTGATATTTCATTAACGATGGGCTTTCCTGAAAATCTACAGGTATCTCGATGAGAGGCAAGCCTACCTCCCTCTCTAGGCTGTTTCATGAATATGGCTGGTACTCTGGATACTCGGACTGTGCATACTGGTACATCTGCGATGTAACGTGCTGTGTTGCAGCAATAGGCTGCGGTACTGTAACTGTCTGTGGTGCATTCTGTGACTGAGGAGTCTGTGAAACTTGTTCTTGTCTAGGCGGACGTGGTCTTTCTTTAGTCTTACCAGTAGCTATGTTGTGTTTCAGAACTGCACACTCGTTTATGAAATGACCTGGCTGTTTACAATAATTGCAGTTCCCTTTAACGGGAGCTGCAGGATGACTGGCTTGATTCGGACCCCTCTTCTGACTGTCTTGAGGAACAGATTGTGCAACTAGCACTTTCATTTTCGTGTCTTTCATACGTTTTCTTTCGTGTTCTTGCTCTTCCCTGATTCTATTCTGGTGGTATTGGAGCATCTGGAGCATCTGGGACGGAGTATTAGCTTGCCAGGTGCTTTCGACTTTCAAAACTCGATTTTTAATTGGTGGACTTGAATTCTCGACTAATTTAGTAACAAAAAGGTGAGGGTATGACTCACTACTTGTCTTGAGACCACTGTTGATACTAAAACATTTTTCAAATCTAGAATAAAAATCACTAATATCTTCATCTTGTTTCTGTTTACAGGCTGAGATTGCATCCCAGTCTTCTTTTCTAGTTGTTAATAATCTGGGTAAAACTTGAATCAATAATTCTGGTAATTCTTTACATTTATCTCCAAGACCGGTACCTGGTACTCGTGCCTTGTCTTCAGCTTCTAGAGCTGTCCAATCGATCTTTTTCTCTCCCACCTCCCATTCTTTTTCCTTTAGCTTTTCATACACCCCTGCGGGCAACAGGACCTTTAACATTTTAATGATATCTGGGTAAGTGTATTCTCCCATACGGAGCATGTCTTTTAATTCTCTATGGAACCCTGCTGGATCTTTGTCATGACAGGGAATTAATTTCTTCATTTCAAGGAGTTCCATCTTTGTGATTGGAGTGTATACAAACACTCGTTGCATTTCGCCACCCGTTCCTTTAACTGGGTGGACTTCTCGTAACGGATTCTGTCTGTCTATGTAGAATGATTTACTTTCTGGGGGTGAGACATGAACAAAATGCGGGTTCAGGAATGTTCTATATTTGTGACGCTGTTCTAGAATGACACTAATTAAATCGGTACCTAGACCTCTCCATTTATACTGGAGTAACTCGTTCAGGATATCATGTAACGGACCTGGATCAGAGTGCTGACCCTCATACAGAGTAATGAGGTGCTGGATCATATACATACCCACCAGTCGCTGCTCGGCTGGGGGCAATTTCAGAAACATTTGTGCCACTATTTCGTCTGGAAAAGTGGTAGAATCAGTAATCCATCGGACTGCTGATCGGGCTAGTTCTTGTTCATGCATAGTACTTAACTCACTGTAACCGATTCGTGATTTCAGAATGTGATCGGTAGCTTGAAATACTTGTTCTAGGGAACCTTGTTCTGGTACTGAATGATGGAAAATAGACTTGTGTTCTAGACGTAAATGGCGATCTGGAAATCTAGGTTTTCCTACATACGCTATTCTGGCAGTATTCTCGTCGTCTTCCTCTTCAGGATCAGAGGTACTTTCTTTTTCGCTTACTTGTGCTGCTTTACGCTGTTCGTGTATCTTTATTATCTCTCTACGGATTTTCTTGTACATACTTTCCATGGCACTAATGGTATTGTGCTTTCCTTCGGCTATATTATCACTCCACTTTGTCAGAGTTTTCATTTCGGCTGGATCTTTAGACGGGTAATCTTGTTCTCTTATTAGACAATTAATTAAGAACTTTAATATCATACGCTGAATCTCGGCTTTCCTTTGAGACATGGCATCACTAATACTTTCTGGATCATCCCCTGTACGGATGAAACGATATATTCTGTCTAGATCTTCTTTCCTATTCGGCAAGGTGACTAGATACTCGGTCACCCTCCTTACGCGTACTGAATATAAAACCATATTAAATTCGCCTGGAACTGGGTCATAGACACATTCGCCAAGGGTTTGCCTGATTTCTGCAACAGACTTATTACTTTTAGGAGTACGCTGTGATGCTTGAGCATGTAATTCGAGTGCTGATAAACGCTTGTATGGCGGCGGGGTTTGAGGAAGACCTCCCCCTGCGGCCCCTAAACTGGAATCATCAACTGATGCTTTTCGTCCTGGCAGGGTCGGTAATTGTAACGTGGGCTGGACTTGTATTGCGGGCTGACCCGGGGGGGCTGTTAAGGGCACCCCGGTGTCTGGAGGAGCAGGAATTACCTGATTTACAGGGACTGGTGGAGCGTGAACAGGATTTGCATATTCAGGGACTGTGTCGTCCAAATAGGACGAAATGAAAATATCAGCTGCGGTCTGTTTGTGACGTAGCTTGGTCGGAACTAATGGTGGCGGGAAATTACTGGATGCCTCCGGGGTCGCTTTTGGCAAGCCCTCAGCAAGAAGAGGATACATACCCTTAATGAGGGCATGCCTCTGTCTGTCTGATTGCTCAGTTCTAACTCGTTCACCTATCTCGATTAATTCTCTTTCTTGGGCTCGTTCTTGGGATTCTCTACTTAGTTCTGTCTTTCTGATTTCTTTTTCGGTTCTTTTATGAGCTTCTTTGCGCCATAACTCGATGGCGTCTTTCTGTGACTGTCTGGCTTTCTTTTTCCATAATGCTTCTTCTACTCGCATGATGCATTCAGCATCCCATGTACCCGATACGGGCCATCTATACTTTTCTTCTAACTGTTTGGTATAATCTACCCATAAATCTAGATACAATATGGCGCTTATGCCATGCTTCTGATACATAAAGTGACCTGGACTGTCCCTAGGCGGAACAGGAACTGCTTCTTCTAACAAACCCTTTCTAGTTTTTAACTGACGTAGTCTCGAAAAGAGAGACATTGTAAACTTGAATCGGAACACAATACAATAGACGAGGAACAATAACAATTGGGAAAACAATTCAGGCATACCACGACATTGGAAATACATTGAACAACATCATAACATTACAGTTCGGACAGAATATTACCTGGAATACTGAGAACAGAAACATAAGAATTTCTCGAGAACGGAACAGACTAGAGTTACTGGATGCACTGCTGAAACAGTACGGAACATACCGGTCCCATAAAGGGACGCATCAAGACCCGTATCCACCTAGGTGAACACTTCGTTTGTGGGCCTGGGTACCACCTACCCACGGACCAGAGTCAATTTAGATTGACCCTGTCTAGATACTACCCCAGTAATGGTACTCACCGGGCAGCAAGAACGGAAGGCCTTGGACTGGACTGGACTGCTACGACGACGGACGACGAACTTCGGACTTCAGTTACGGGTGGGCCTCCGGATACCTCGGACCTTGGACTCTCGGCTTGGGCTCTGGTCGGGACTCGCCGCGTTCCTCCACCGTCTCGTTTGGATGCTGGACCGCCTCCTCCGTCTCCTCCGTAGGCCTGAGGGATACTTGAAGCAGAAATATCTGCACGTGGCCGGTATGGTTCCGTCACGGCTGCAGAGGGTCAGGGGGTCGGCGTGGCTTCACCGACGCGTGGGGAAAGGGCAAGTCCCTATTCGGGCGCCATTATGTGGTAAATAAATAAATAATACCCTATTTTTGACTAAACATATATCATAACAGATAGCTCAATAAATAAGAGTCAAGATTCGAGGTAGTAGGAGTTTTGCAGGTTTAATACAGCATAAGGACAGGAACAGGACGACCTGCACGGGAACAGGGGCCCAGCAGGGGAAAAGAGGCCCAGCAGCTGCTGGGGTTGGGTCTGGGATGAGCGCGCTAACTTTTAATAACAATACATGAACTTATATACATAACGCAAACACATAGCATTACATTGCAGTAGGCGTAGCAGTGGGTGGAGCAGAAAGCGTGACGTGTAGCAGTCGCGAAAGATAAGAGTAGAAGTAGGTGTAACTGGGCGTATACATAGACATGTGGTGCAGACGTAACAGAATATGTCATGAATGGGGCGGAAACATTGGAGGGGGCTACCTAAGCAGCCGGGACCTCTAACCTGGTGGTGCGCGCAAACTGGCAATGACGTGTTACTAGGAGAAGCTGGGGGCTATGAACTCTGTGCTAGGAGCAGAGACTAAAGTCTGGAGGGTCGGAGCGACATGTACCTAAACCCTATCTAGTATCTGATGTTTAGGGAACATGTTGATATAAACTAGAAGTCAAGAGGGGAAAGGCTAACTGACTCTAAGACTGGACCATGCATTATTCTACATGTAGTGCGTGATGAAGAATATTAAATGACCATTAAATGCAGTATTTCTCTAACGTGGAGACGTGAAGGCTAGACAATGACGGAAACTATTGATGCAGTTCAGTAGCTTAGGAATGCAGAGAAGGAGGACTGAACTGATAACTGGAACTATAACATACTTTTGGCAGACTCAGAGGCAGAGCCAAGCTGCACCGGGCACTGCGAGGCAGGAAGTAAGTGAAAGGTCGAGGATACAGGTGGGGGCTGTATCGCTCCTCAGCGAGGCTTCAGGAGACAGGAGCTGAATCTGATGTCCGGGCCCTTTTGAGGCCTAGAAACGGGGACTTTATAATGGAATAACGTGCACACTGAGAAACGTGGCAACATTACTTTACATAGGCCTGATATTCGTAGTATTCACGAGGACTGGAAACTGGCATACTAGAGGTGGACACAACTGTAATTGCGTCATTAATCAGACATGGGGAGTACATATGCATATTTAATCATGCACACATAACATATGATGGATGAGGCGTAGGGACACAGAACATGACAAAATTTACTTTTCCACACGCTGGGGGCCTGTGTTGTGGATGCAAGCGATCGACTGAGGAGGCCAGCAGTCAATTCGGGGGCCTCGTGGCAAGGTGAGGGGCGCCGCCCTGGCAGACGCGTTGGCCATCCCGTAAAGGAACCATGCCCAGAGCCCCGGCCTATTTATTCACACTCCTACGCTAGACTGGCGTATGCCAGACCAGCCCACTCTGCTTACGCTTACAGGGTGGGCCACACAGCTACATGACCGAGGTCTTCCCCGCTGCCTAAGTTAACATGGTTGCGTCCCCTGTCCACAACACTGCAAACACCAGCAGTATGTGTCCACATGGACAGGTCTGTGCATGTGGATACTGAGGTCTGTCCAGCACATCACCGCCACACTTGGCATTGTGTGCATTCTTATTCATGAGTGACTTGCCTCCTTCACACATACTTGGTTCCCACCTCTCCCCACATTCTGCTATTGTGTGGCTGAGGGGCCATGCTGTTTTTGGAACGTCCGCTGTCCTGTTCTGCACTGCCTTGGTAGTAGCTCGGGGTGGGGTGGTGTGGGGGGGCATGGGGGTCGTGATGTTGGGTGTTGAGGACCTCTTGGGTCTCTGAGCTTCATGATCAGTGTCTCCATGACATGTGTTGGTCTTCAGATGTGGCTCTGAGCTGGGCTCCCTTTCATACTGCATGTAGTCGTCCTGCTTTACACCAGTAAAAGGCAGGTGTTAAATCCCTGCTGCTAACACTCCTTTTCGCCTGTTTTTGGAACGCATCGCAGATCTGGCTGGTTGTTGAGAATATCATGAAGGGGTGTGTTTGTTTGTTTTTGCACGGGAACGCCTATTCTGCATATCGTTAGCGTTACTTGTCGCTCTCATCCGAGGCGATGTTTTTTGCTGAAGCTATAGCTGGAAAACTGGCGATATCGGCAGTTTGCACCAGCTTGAGAATGGGGCCATAATTCTTTCGCCACTTTTGCTGTGTTAAAGCGCCAAAAACTCGACGATAAGTCCTTGAGAATATGCCCCTATGTTTATTAGTGTACTGTGAATGTTTATGATTCTGTTGTGTACATTGCTTTTAAAGCACTCTGATACCCATAGGGTTGTGTCAGCGCTATTTAAAACTCCAAAAATAAGCAAATAAAAAATTGAGTTGTGAGATCACTTCCGCTGCCCCTGGCATTTTGGTGAATTGACGTTCATGAGTGAATCCCATAGATTTCCAACCATAAGTTTGTGAATTCAGAGAGAATTTTGACTTCTACCCGGGAGTTTTGTAAATCATAAATCCCTGTTATGTGTAGATGCATGTCACTCATCAGAAAATGTACACTTGCCTTTGTCTTTTAAGCCCCCAGCTTTTGTTTAAAAACCCAGTTATTTGTGTCAATTGCAGTATTGGCTCAACTGGGCCAGGTTAGTAATGAATATAAATGAAAAGTCCAGGGTTGAAAACTTGGTGTCCCTAGCACACATTTTATTTTTACACAAGTGTACAATGTAATCTAATAAATGACATATTTCCTATGACAATAAACGGATTGCTATGATGCTGAACTATCTCTACTGACCTTACAAACATAATTCAGACACGTTTGATACATAACAATCACAGAGGCGTTGTTGGAACCTCGCCCTTTGTGATCACAACAAGTTATTAGTTGATTTTCTCTTGATATGAGCAAGGACAGTATCTTGAGGTTTAAACTGTATTTTAATGTACCATGATATAAAAGTTCATAAGGTATCAGTAATGATTTACATAGAGGTGTGAATTCAGAAGTGTTGGCGATATTTATCCCTACAAAACTTTCAACCAATCCTGCATGTGTGCCATGACAACACAGGCTGCCTGTTCGTTAGAGCAATGTTCTTGCTGACTGTGAACTATATGATTCCTAGCTAATTCAAAATGTGTTTACATATTCCACCAAGATTTTTCATACTCATCATAAAAATGTTACCAGAGTGGAAGCTTCTTAAAATGCCAACATAGTTTTTTAAACATGACTCAGTATCCCACATGGATGCATTATCCAAATTGTCCATTTTCCATGGCATATGTGAAACCTTTGTCATTTCAACTTGCAGTGTTGCCTGTTTTCTTGTGTTGTATCACACCTCAGTAAATTCAATCTAATGACTACATACTAGACCTACCAGCACACAGTGCCACTCCACTGTCTGTTACACAATATGAGCTCCATTCACTCAGTCACCCAGTGAGGAACCATTATCACAGAGTGGATCAAAAGATGGGCTGGAAACTCCAGCCATTAGTTGGAGCCTCTGCACAGTGGATGTCCAAAAGGAATGTGAAAACACCTAAAGACAGTGGCAACAGACTGAAATGCTTTTGTTTTATTTCAAAATTGTGATGAGGGGTAAAAAAAAAAGAACAAGCAATGTTCAGCACAAAGCCCTCCCACCCTAGGCCCGTTCCCTCCTGTCACCTGGTGTAACATGTTTAGAAGTTTGCAGGTCTGACATGCCAAAATTCCAGGCTATGCCCAATGTTCTAAATATTAACACCGACAAACTCCTAGTCCACTCTCAGATCTTGCTTTGTTTTCTTAGCTGCGCTCTTCTCTCGTCCATAGTCTCTTGCTTGGTCTTAGTCAGCGCCACTGAAATTATGTGATTCTGTGGCCATGGAATTTTCCACTCAGTTATGGATTTCCCATATTTGCCATCTAAACCATCATTTGCTGCATAATTTGCTAATTTTAACAAATAAAAAAGAAAATTCTAGCTTAATAGGATCAAAGATTACTAAGCATGTTGCAACACATGTTGCCGCGCAGATGAGGGTCCCTCAGAAAGTTAGTTTATTGCTTTAGATGGGTGTTAAACTTGTACTTGTAGAGTAAAACCTTTTTCTAGACAATGTTTACCTTTGTACAAATTACAAAATAATGAAGTATTACTGTCACAAAATATGCCACATTATGCTGCATAATTGGTCTTTTCATGCCACATAATTTAGTCAACCCTGCCGCAAAATGTAGTCCTCCTCTGTCGCATAATTTCAGTGGCAAAGGTCTTAGTCTTCTTACAGGGTTCCGCCTTCTCTCTGTTCGGCGACTTACAAAGCACTGTTCATAAAATACCTTACATTTCTGCTTCTGTTCATGTATCTGTCCCGTATGTGGACACAACCGCGCACATCCCTAGCTCCTTTTAATAGCTCATGTAAACATTAAACCAACCTTTCTCAATAATTTTCAATCACCGTCTTTCACATCTCACTCATTGCAACGCACAGTTACATGTTTTGAAGCATTTGAGTAAATATTATGTGCCATCTAAAAACACAATAGATGGTGCATAACAGAACAAATTAATTATCAAAATCTAAATAGATGTCTGCAATGTAAAGTAAGAAAGAATCTCATACGACACAACTATGTACTCCTGTGTTGGCATGTGGCAGCTATCTAAGGTTTGCCTCTGGTCTAACAGTTTACTGGATGCGAAAGCAATTAACATCCACTGCAAACCCAATTTCTGTCCCACCATCAACTCCACCGCTCCCCAGCTCCTTCTCTTTGTGTTTGTCAGATAACACTTTAGACCACACAAACGCAGCTGAAGACTCAGTCAACAGTTATGAAATGCACAAATCTATCAGAATATATCTCTGGTTGTCATGCTTTTCCATGGGCCACGATTCAATTAGAGCATAGAAGGAATTTAGTCATTCATTCATTTACTTTATTCGGTTGAAAGAAAATACTAGGGCTGGGCGTAGTTTGCGAAGTAGCGCTACGCGAAGCTACGCAAGTGCACTACGCAAACGGTTTAGTACCCTGTTTGCACTGTGCAAGATGGCGAGTAGATTTTTACTCAAGCGGCAGCTTTCTCAACGCGGACTGGTAGTTTCTCATCGCAAGCGGTCGCGAGCATACGCGACCACTCGCAATGAGAAACCTGACCTCCCCGCATTGAGAATCTCGCTGGGAGGTTTATTTTCCAAGCTCGCGGTCGGCAACTTGATGTTGCTGATCCCAAACGAGGAAAAAGTCTCACCGGGATGTCATTTTGCTTGCTCGCGGTCGCCAACTTGATGTTGAGGACCGCGAGCAAGCAAAAAATGACAGCTACGCTACGCGTGTTTGCATTGTGCTACGTGCAGTTTGCGTAGTGCGAAGTAGCGCAAACTACACAAGCGTAACTTAGTGCTTTGCCCAGGGTTAGAAAATACAACCATAAAAGTACACAAGTAAAACTCTTACAAATATATAAATATAAGCAATGAAAACTCTGGTCAATTAATCCAAAACTCCAAATTATTTAGTACATAAAACACAATAGAGTAGACAATCAATCGTCTTAGTTAATATATGCAATTAATCAATTATATTTAGGCAACAGTCAATAACATCTAAAAGAAATTATATAAATCTGATAAAAAAAGGTAAAAACTACATAGATATCAATTGCTTAGCCCTTGCAACATGCTTTGCTTATTTTAATGTAGCAAGCACAAGATGATGGACGGAGTGCTGAAACTTTTCAGACACTCACCACCAGTCACAGATCTGGGTTGAATCCATCATCATTCTTTAGCTCACTTCGCCACCTCAGTTCAGACCTAGCTATATGCAAATCAGTCTTGACCCTGAGCCTCATTGGAACAGTCCAGCCCGAACCGCCTAGCCAGGTCTTCCCTGAACCGTAAACAAGCATCCTGGGACCGGTTTCTGGGTAACACCCTTCATCAGCCAGGCTACCTTGAATCCAGTGGCAAAGTGAGCAAGGGACCAATGTCTGGGCATACCCTGCCACTTAGGGCGAACAAAGCAAACACAATAAGAAAATGGACTTAGCGCTGAAACTTTTCAGACACTCACCCCCAGTCACTATTAGAGCTGAGTTAAATCCATCATTGTTATTCACCTCACTTCACCACCTCAGCTCAGACCCAGCCATATGCAAATCAGTATTGACCCTGCTCCTCATGGGAATAGTCCTAAGATATGCCAATGCAAGTATTTTCAAACCTAGGCATCTTCTAATTTAGGCATCTGAAGGTGACTGCAGCAGTGTGAAGAATTCTGCGACACAGGGGATTGACAGCAGAGCACAGTGTCTGGGCATACCTTGACAACTTAGGGAGAACAAAGCAAACACAATAAGATAATGTACTGAGCGCTGAAACTTTTCAGACACTCACCCCTAGTCACTATCGCCACCCCAGTTCAGACCCAGCCATATGCAAATCAGTTTTGACCCTGCTCCTCATGGGTACAGTCCAGCCGAAACTGCCAAACCAGGTACTCCCTGGACCGGAAACAAGCATCCTGGCAATGGTTTTGGGGTAACACCCCTCTTCAGCCAGGCTAGCTTCAATCCAGTGTCAAAGTGAGTAAGGGACCCACATCTAGACATACCCTGCCAACTTAGGGCAAAAAAAGCAAACAGAATAAGATAATGATTGGAGCGCTGAAATGTTTCAGACACTTTCACCATTAGATTTGGGTTAAATCCATCATCAGTATTTAGCTCACTTTGCCACCCCTGTTCAGACCCAGCCATATGCAAATCAGTCTTGACCCTGCTCCTAATGGGAATAGTTCAGCCCGAAAGGCCAAGCCAGGCCCTCCTTGGACTGGAAACAAGCATCCTGGGACCGGTTATAGGGTGACATCCTTCATCAGCCAGGCTAGCTTGGATCCAGTGACAAAGTGAGCAAGGGACCCATATCTGGGCATACCCTGCCAACTTAGGGCGAACAAAGCCAACAAAATAAGATAATAGACAGAGAGTTGAAAACTTTCAGACACTCACCCCAGCCACTATTAGATCTGGGTTAAATCCATCATCATTATTTAGCTCACTTCACCACCCCAGTTCAGACCCAGCCATATGTAAATCAGTCTTGACCCTGCTCTTCATGGGAAGAGTTCAGTCCAAACGGCCAAGCGAGGTCCCCCCTGGACCGGAAACAAGCATCCTGGAACCGTTTTTGGGGTAACACCCCTCATCAGCCAGGCTAGCTTGAATCGAGTGGCAAAGAGCGCAGGGGACCAATTTCTGGGCATAGCCTGCCAACTTAGGACATACAAAGCAAACACAATAAGATAATTGACAGAACACTAAAACTTTTCAGACATTCACCCCAGTCACTATTAGATCTGGGTTAAATCCATAATCGTTACTTAGCTCACTTCGCCACCCCAGTTAAGACCAAGCCTTGTGCAAATCAGTCTTGACCCGGATTCTCAGATAATCAGTCCAGCCTGAACTGCCAAGCCAGGTCCTCCCTGGACCGGAAACAAGCATCCTCGGACGAGTTTAAGGGAAACACCCCTCTACAGCCAGGCTAGCTTGAATCCAGTGGGAAAGTGAGGAAGGGACCCATATCTGGGTATTCTCCACCAACTTAGGGTAAACAAAGCAAGCAAAATAAGATAATGGACGGAGCGCTGAAATGTTTCATACACTCACCCCCAGTCACAGATCTGGGTTGAATCCATCATCATTCTTTATCTCACTCTGCCACCTCAGTTCAGACCCAGCTATATGCAAATCAGTCCTGACTGGACTGTTTCCATGAGGCACAGGGTCAAGACTGATTTGCATATACCTGGGTCTGAACTGGGGTGGTGTAGTGAGCTAAAGGGTGTAGTGAGCGAAAGAACAATGATGGATTCAACCCAGAATTGTTACTGGGGGTGAGTGTCTGAAATGTTTTAGCACTCCGTCCAACATCTCGTTGTGTTCGCCCTAAGTCCTCAGGGTATGCCCAGACATGGGTCCCTTGCTCACTTTGCCACTGGATTCAAGCTAGCCTGGCTATTGAGGGGTGTTACCCCAAAACTGGTCCCAGGATGCTTGTTTCAGGTCCAGGGAATACCTGGCTTGGCAGTTCGGGCTAGACTGTTCCCATGAGGCATAGGGTTAAGACTGCTTTGCATATAGTGGTGTCTGAACTGGGGTGGCAAAGTGAGCTAAAGTATGATGATGGATTTAACCCAGATCTGTGACTGGGGGTGAGTGTCTGATAAGTTTCAGCACTCCATCCATCATCTCCTTTGTTTGCTTTGTTCGACCTTAGTTGGCAGGGTATGCCCAGACGTGGATCCCTTGCTCACTTTGCCACTAGATTTAATCTAGCCTGCCTGAAGACAGCTGTTAGCCCGAAACCGGTCCCTGGATGCTTGTTTCTGGTCCAGGGAAGACATGGCTCGGCAGTTCAGGCTGGACTGTTCCCATGAGGCATAGGGTCAAGACTGCTTTGCATATAGCGGTGTCTGAACTGGGGTGGCAAAGGGAGCTAAAGAATGATGATGGATTCAACCCAGATCTGTGACTGGGGGTGAGTGTCTGAAAAGTTTCAGCACTCTGACCTTCTTCCCTTGTGTTTGCTTTTGTTATTTTAATAGCATTCATTAAAAAAAGTGCAACATTGTAACACAAAAAGGGGTCGTTTAGTACCACCAAATATTTCATTGCAGCATTATGAGGTATGATATTCTGGGCAACAAACGTAGGTTTCAGATAGATTGACCTACAATTCCGATACAGTTTGCAGAACAATAAAAAGTGCATGGTGCTTTGTTTGGTCTGTCCATCACAAGGACAAAAATATATATCAGAGGTTTAGAACGTAATATGGGGGAAGGTAACAAGGTGATGCACAATACCACATCACAGCCTTGTCAGCAAAAATCGGTGCTGCATATTGGTTACATATACCAGATAATTGTTGCCCCCTCCTCCTTATCCAAGGACTTATAAAATATTACTGTTGATTTGTTCTCTTCATCTGTCTCACTTTTGTCCAGCCTAGTTCGGAAAAATATTTTTCTAGCCCTATTCTTAGATAGTGATGTGAACTGGGTGTGGTCAGACCAAATTGATAGATTGAACAATTTACCAAGGTAGAGTTAATGTAGGATAACCAGGGTATGTTTAAGGCCTTGTCCAAGGCAAAACAGTCAATAATAATAGTTTTAGGAAAGCTGGTCTCTTCCTTAGCCCAAAGTGATATCCATAATAACAAGGGTCTCACCAAAAGATGATCTTCTAAAAACTGCAAGCCAACCTCATTATGAACTATGGTATTGGATGCACAAGCAATATATAGTATTGTTTCTGCAAATATATTTGTCTTGTTAATAAAGCCCATTACAAATATGTAAAATGACTCCAGCTGTTAAAGAATGAGGGAATATGGAAACACTGTTGTTTAAAATGGGCGTCAAAATAAAATTTGAAATGAATGTTGGTCACACATCGACAGTAACCAGTATTAACTATAAAACAAAAATCTCCACTTTATGGTTCAAACATTTTAGAAATTCAAGAGCTCCTGAAAGTCTAGTAGCAGAATAATCAATTGCTTAAACATTCTGTACACATTTGTAGACTTGGCTAACAAACCAGAACACAGAAAAAAAGATTGGGAAGGTATTTATTCTTAAACCATACATTACGCATTCCCGGGGCATTAGGTCCAACTCAGATTAGGTGCATTTGAAATCTATAATTGGGAGGACGAATCACAGCTCCATAGATGTAGCTTGTGGTAATTTTTAGTGACGATCCATCAAATATCTCTCTTTTGCTCCAACCGTGGAACTGGTTACAATGGACTTCAAAACTTTAACAAAGCAATGTCTTCTTCCAATGACTTGCCCGGAACCTCTCTGGAGAGAGCCCTTTTGAACATTTTAAAATTAAAATCATCCATCTTCCACATTACCTTTAATGTGATATTTGCAAGACAATTGTCAATATTGGGATCAAGCAGATGATTTTTTGTACAGTAAAAAGATCGCTCTCTAATGGCCAAACCTAATGAAAGGTACATCTGAAGACCTAAACAGTGTCATTTGGCTTTAAAAAGCCCTAGTATAGTAGACAGAATATCAACGATAATCCTCTAATTCAAGATAAATACATGGTACAAAATTGGTTTAGGAAGAGAAAGGATTATTCATCAAACAATACAAGTTAAGGTGTTATATTCTTTATTCAAATTTCCCAAGGTGGTTGCATTACCATACAAGAAGTAGAATTTAACTTTCCTAGAATAACCTTTATAATGTAATGAGCCCTACTTTGTACATTGGATCATGGTTGTTGACAACATTTTCAGAACTGGGTAATAACAATATAAGGTTTGCTCTATCGCATTTTTTCTACATACCAGGTACATTTCATAGATTGCAAGGTATAGATCACAATTTGATTGTTTTGACTGTTTATTGTTGCCACTTTCTAAAGTGTACTTGTTTGGCTCATTCAAGGCCCTTTGCCACGCGATAGATGTAAAGTACGTTAAAATTGTACTGTTAGCGTACATTAGGGTTTGATCTTTAAAGCAGCTAGATTTTTGCGAGTCCAGTTTTGTACAATGTGAAGGGTGATGGAGATACCACAACTGCTTTTCTTAAAACCATGTGAGATTCTTATTTTTCCAGGCAAATTGGAGAGGAGCTCTTGGTTTTATCTGGACTAAACTGCCCGTCAATCAATCAGGGTTTACAGAGCATGGCTGCTTCACCTGTGAGGGTCTCAAGGCACTGTCTGATAAATTTGCCTGTTCTTCTATCAGTTAAACATCCTTGTCTTGAGGTCCTTTCTTAATTTCTGGAGCGATGGTGAGGCTCGGAGGTGCAGGAGCATATAATTCCAGGTCTTGGCTCCCAGATGGGAGCAGAAGCGGCATCCGCTGTTTGGCTGGTGGATGCAAGGGGTTGCAGCTAGGGCGAGGGATCCGGATCTAAGTTTCCTGGTGGACTGGTCAAAGGTCACTCATTGATTGAAGTTGAAGTATGCTGGTCCTTCGTTGAGTAGTTGCGCAATGCCTTGTATGTGTGGGTGAGAAGTTTTTACTGGTATCTCTTAATGAACTTCAGTGGACTTTCCTGAGGTGAGAGATTGTGTGTGTCTGTCAGGGGGTGGTTGAGGATGAGCCTGGTCACTGTGTTTTGGATTGTCTGGAGCTTCTTCATCAGTTAGACTGTTATCCCTATGCAGAGGAAGTTGCCGTAGTCAAGTTTGCAGGTGACGAGAACCTGCGTGACAGTTCACCTGGTGTTGGTCGTGAGCTATCTGAAAACCTTCCTGACCATACGGAGCATGAGGAAGAAGGCGGTGGAGATGGCACTTACTTGCTTCTTCATGGATATCTGGCTGCCATGAATGATGCAGAGGATTCCGGACATGTTGGGTGGGTATCAGGGTTGGACCCAGCTCCGGTGACCACTATTCATTGTTCCAGCATGTGTCCTTGCCTTTCCGGAAGATGAATAATTTAATCTTGTCAGTGTACAGTTTGAATCAGTTGTTGTTTATCCAGTCAGGGACATCTTCCATACTTCTTTTGGAACTTGTCTTTGACTGTTCTTGGATTGTTAGTCCTAGAGAGGATGAGTTGGGTGTCATCGGCATAGGAGATGATGTTGAGTCTATGGCTTTTGATAATGTTGGCCGGGGGGCCATGTATGTGTTAAGAGGGTTGGGCTGAGGTATGAGCCTTGAGGTACCCCTTATGTAATTGTATGATCTGATTCAAAAGGTAAGGATTCAAGCCTCAAGCATGCAGTTTTACTCATAGAGGCTACTACAAAATTTCAGTCACATATACTTATTTTACCTTTAGATTGCTGTTTAGTATATTAGTTGTTGTACTGATGTCTGCCTAGCTGTGTCAGTAACTGTTTCAATCTGTCCTTGGGTGTGCATCCTCAAAATCTAAAGTTATGGAACAGTACAAGAACTAATTAGTAAATTATATTATGCTAATAGATGATGCCATTGATCTGCATAAAAAGAAAATAAGTTGACATATATATTAGTTTTACAATTAATGGAATTACAAAAAAGTTTTACAATTTTAACCATGCATAAAGAAATAATTATAAAAAATAACTAGAGATTTCTCAATCTGTAAAGGTATGTATTAATATAAATAAGCATTTTATTTTCCCTTATTTACTGTTCTCTACTACTTTACTCATACAACATTAAATATAGTACTCTTTAAGCAGATATCATTGAACAGTGGGGAAAGACAATCATAAATATTGTAGGAAAAAACAAATCTGCACCCAATCTGGTTGCAATTAAGGAACAATGTGATTGCACTCACTACAAATAAACATAACAGAACTTATTAAACTATTTACAAATATAGTTTTCTACACAATCACTACAAATACATGCATGCATATCTCCACAGCAGCACAAAAGAAAGTGATGTTTGGAAGCACTTTACTATACCTTCTGGGGGAAAGAAGGTAACAGCTAAATATGTGCAGTGTAAAGTTTGCGGCATACAGTTACCTAGTAGCATTGCCAAGAAATATTCACTTGATGCAAGTTCCAATTAGAGGAACTTAAAAGCAATTCATGAAGAGGTGAACAACTGAATGATGCACGAGAAACTAGGCACAACAGAATATTCCACCACTAGAGTACCTTTGGGAGAACCTTCTTCAGCTGCGGTAATCAGAATACCAACAGCCTGTGAATATTTGTGTGAGATGATTACTCACTGTGCAAAATTTTATGTTTGCTACTGTAAAAATGTCTTATGTGGCTAAATTTTCCCAATTGCTATACCTGTGTGAATGATTATATAGGTGTGTGAGTACGTGTAGGAGTACCAGTATGGGTATATGTGTGACCCTTACATTAACTCAATAAAAGATATATTTATAACTTTACTAGTATATATTTTTTAACATATTACAATACATTTTAAACCAAACAATTCAAAAGAATACATAACATAACTCATGCAACTGTTTACACATACAGAAATACACTGAAACTTGAACATTTGCACACAGAAAAAGTAGCAACATAGGAAAAAAAATCGATGATTCATAGAAATGTAGAATAAGGGGAAAAAAAGAGCTACAAGGGAGGTGTAGACATACTCCAGTGTATAAATGGGAATAAAGTAGTCTTTGTATTATTCGGCAGGGTTACATTGATACAGTAAGACTCCACCCATGTACTTGCAGTGCTGCTGTCTATTTACTTTGCCTCTGCAAATGTATAAACGAATGAATAATGGTATTATTATCATGTTGAGCTTAAGTACTTGTTCTGAAATTTAGGAACACTCGCTTGGTTTCTACCCCTGAGTTCTGCAGAATATCTCTGGGATCACTTACATCACTTTCCGAGAGAAGCAACTCTAACATTAAAGTTATGATACACTGAGCTTCTGAAAGAGCTTAAAGGTATAGTTGTGTATTTTCCTTTAGATGTGAACCTCTATATTGAAACTGTGGGTGTAGAGACAGATTTTGAAGAACCACTTGTTTTTCTAGTGATTGATAAGTCCACGAAAAACAACAAAATCTGTTAGGAACTAGTGAATGTAAATAAGATGAAGAAAATTAAATATCTTAAACACAATAATGTGTACTATAAAGATGTAGTTGTCGTCTAGCATGAACTTTGCACGATGAAACAAATGTTGCCTACAAGTTTACAATTTGAAAAACTGGATAGAAGTAGATCAGGAGAAATATATAAGCATTACAGTATCCATCTACTACATTCAAAAAAGATTATGGGGATGCCATTGACCTGTATCAGATAATCAAGCTGGAATAACTCCAATAAGTGTCTGAAGAAAAGGTTTCTCAAGTTGTTTCTTCTCCAAAACTCTTAGAAACACCTTCCTGAAAAACAACAGTACCTTTAACAAACATTTGAAAACAACCCCATAAAATCCTCCCAGTATTAGTCACACAGTTTCTAACACTGCATTTCAACCTGCACTCCTCTGGGATTAATTTGTACTAGCCTACAAGGACCTCTTTTATAGTGAGATACCTCAACCTCTTTCCCTTCTATAAAGCCAGCATGTTGTCCATCCCACCACCATGAATAAGACTTCAAAGGCACCTTTACAATCCTTTTAAGAGATCCTCTGTTACACTACAGCTACTTCTTATGCCAGAAGTAACCTGCCTATATCAAACCGCTCCTTAAAATCAGGCAACAAGTCTCTGAATATAAAACTATTTCTTCTGCACTGGACACAGTAGCAGTGCTCATTCCTTTTCAGTTAGGCTCTAACAGCTATTTGGCTTACAAGTGCACCTTCTGAACACTCCAGCCAGCAAGACCCTTTTCTCCTCCAGGGTTGTCTTAACCTCACCTTTACTCTCATTTGCACCCAGCTGGTCCAGCTGTTGCCCCAGGTCCCACTCAGCCTTTCTGTCTGTTAGATCCTCAGGGGACAGGATTTGGGAGGAGACAGTACTTCCTGCACCATATCCAATAGAGACGATTGTCTCTGAGTGATCCCATCTCCCATCTGGAGCCTTTACCCACTAATTTCTCCACTCCTCTGCATCCTTCTGAAAACCACTACACTTTAAGGCCCTCATTCTGAGGTCAACTACAATCAGGGTTCTCTCTTTTCAAGTATGCTGAAGTAGCCCAAACTCTTCTTGTGGTGCAGATTGCATTCTGTGCATGTCCTTCCAGGCTCTTAGGGTGAACTAGTACTTCAACTTGGACATGTAGTTGAGTAAATGGGTGTGTTAATGAGTTTATGGTTGTGTGACTGAGTGTTGCAGTCACTGTCTGGCTATATGAGTGGTGGGAACATAAGTGCTTTTGTGGGTGTGTAAACAGGACCAAGCTACACAGCTAAAGTTACTCACACACACACGTTCACACTGATACAGCCACTGACACACCTAGCTACACATCGATGCAGTCACTGACACACCCAACTACACACCAATACAGGCACTGGCACGACCGGCCAAACAATAATGCATCCAATAACACGCCCAGGCACACCCTGACACACTCAGGGACTTACCAATGCAGACGCTCACACTCCCAGGCATACAGCAATGCAGACACTGACACAGCCAGCCAAACACTAATGCCTAAAAAACACACACAGATGCACACACTCCAGGACATACCAATGCAGATTCTGACAAACCTAGGCATACAACAATGCAGACACTGACACAGCCAGCCAAAACCTAATGCATCCAATAAGACACACAGGCACACGTTGAGGTGCACACTGAGACACTTAGAAACTTACCAATACAGACACTGACACCCAGCCATATAGAAATGCAGACACTGACACATCCTGCCTAATACTAATATATGGAATAACACACCCGGGCACACACTGGCACATCCAGGGACTTTTAAATACAGAAACTAACACACAGGCATACAGCAATGCAGACACTGACATATCCAGCCAGACAGTAATGTATTCAGTAGCACACTCAGGTACAGACTGATGCATATGCTAACACACCGAGGCACAAACTGATGCAAAGACCAACATACCCAGTCACTCACTAATGCATTCACTAACACGCCTAAGCATACACTCATGCATATACTGACAGACCCACTCTCACACTGATATAGTCACCAACACATAAAAACACAGAGTAAGCTCTTTGTATGGTAGATGGTGGTTCTAACAAGACCCCTTTTTTAGGTCTCACCTCTCAATGCGCATGCGCATTGAGTGGAGCGAGACTATAGGGGCTTAAACAGACTTTAACTAACTGGTGATTTGATGCTGTGCCCGTGCGCGTGCACAGCATCAAATCGTCAGGCATCTGTTGCCCAGCTTGGTGCCGCTCCACCCCCTGCGGCATCAAAGGCTTTCACGGCCGGCCGGCCGTGCTTTCAGTTTCACGGCCGGCCGGCAGTGTCTCCTTTTCCTTTAACTTGTTTCTTGTTTAACCAGTCTGTCCGTATCTGCCAACTTTGTTTACTTTATCTTTAAAATGCTGAATTGCGTCATTCACACTTACTTTAACTATGTTTAATCCTTTTCCCTACACCCTCCCTTTTCCAACTGCTCCTGCCCGTACCTTGTCTGTCCGCATCTGCCAACTTTGTTTACTTTTTCATAAAAGCGCAGAATCGCGGCACAAGCACTTTTACTTTCACCATGTTTAAAGAAAAGCGTGTTTGGCGGTCGCTTGTTTTTGTATGTGGGTGTGTAACGCAGCATACGGAAACACGTGCGCTGTTTATGTGAAGTATTACATGGAGCAAAATCGAGTTGTGTTTCTTTACCATGGATGACATTTGAAACTTGTGTTCCTTGTCAAGCGTGCGCGAGTATGCACTTGACTATGTGTGTTAATGCTCGAGTGTACTACTGAGCCCTATTTGTGCATACATGTTTGTGCAATTGCGTATTTGTATGCTGCTTTTAAAAAAAATGTCTTTGTGTGTGTGTTTCTCTTGTAGCCGCCGTGCCTGTGACCTTCCATTATTTCTTCGACTAAGACACTTTATGTAAAACACCTAAAAACACACGTACATGTTTTCAGGGAAACCATCATGCCTGACTTAGCATTAAAGGTCAATGGTGTGCTCTACACATACAGTTGATATAAGACGCAGACCTTTTGTACACCGACTTCATCCCCCCCCCGCAGCAATTGAAATAAAGCTATCACCCAACCAGAGTCACAGCAGAACACAATACCCAGAACATATCGGTACAGAATGACCCGGGGCATGTGCAAAGCAGGGGAGTAGATGCACATAATCGCCAGCCACACCACACACCACCATTTGTCTGTGCCTCGGCATCAGACTGACCCACCCCAATCAGACTTCAAAGGAAGCCGCTCCCGCCCCCCTCAGCGCAATGCCAGAACATCTTTTTAGGGCTGCGACAACCCGCACCGCCTCTCCCTCCTCTTCCTCGCACAACTCGCGTTTATTTGTTTAAAAAAATTATTTCATATTGCCAATGCTTGTGTTTTTTTTTATTTTTACAATAGCGATCGAGCAGATCTAATGCCCTTTCCCAATGCTAGTTTAATATTTACCATCGCACCAGGGAACGGGGGCCTTTATGGCTCACTTGCTACACTGGAGGCCTTACTGTGTACTTGACATGCTAATTGAGCACTACAATGAGAACTACAGTCATCCTACATTCTCCGAAGTCGCAATCCTGTGCAGGAATTTGCCATCTATGGGGTGGTCCCCTCCCTCACCCCACACACCTATGGATCTTCAGAGGTGCGTGTGAAGGGAAGTCTGACAAAGTAAACAGTACCCTGTGCATTTCCATCGAGAGTCAGTCAAACACTGGTCGTTGCTATTTATATGATCTTTTCTGTAAGTTGCTAATTTCTTAGCCGCCGCTTACGGAAACCGCGTGAGCTTTGCTCGCCTTATCGAAATAAACGATAGCCATGCTCCTGTCGGAGACGGATACCAAAGCAGCGGTTCAGGCTGCCGCACATGAGGATTGCGCACTAAGAGGAGAAAGGTCCTTAACGGGGCTGAGGGAGGGCTGGACCCTATATACTGCAAACCACCAAAATGTGCCCCCTCACTCAATCACTTAAGTGTTTTAGGGACCAAATAAACATGAACTTTAGATTTGGTCCGGTATCTTTATTTATACCTTTTTTTTCTTTAAATGATTATTTCAAAAACAATTTTATATGGCGGATGAAGAATACAACACACACAGTGATTAACAATTAACACTATTTATTGTTAAATAAGGACAACACCTTTTTTCTCAGGTTGGTGCTGTCACTGGAGTTATCCTGGTTGTGCCCTGAATAAAGGATTTGGTCTATTTATAGAAACCCTCATTGGCCAACCTAATACTAATACTCAGGTACTTTTAAATTCTATTCAAACGGTACTTCTTTCACAAGAAGAAGCCATTTGGTTGTATTAAAACGTTTTGTTTTTTACATTCCAACAGAAAAATTACAAGAGCCCTGATGATAGTTTGGAAACCCTATGCCCAAACTTGAAACGCGTCGGCAATCCAACAAGAGTAAAGCATATACATTGAATGTGTATCAAAGAATATATTTACTTTGCGTTTTTTCTCTTGTATTGAATTGGCTCTTTTCATGTATTTGTTGATTTAATTGCACAAAATTGTCCAGTTGTCATGCTTATAATTTAGCATTGTATTATTTGTGGGATGTTACATTGGAAATTTTCTTTGAATGTGCTAGTGGTATTGTGTTAATGTAGTTTAGTGTTAATTGTTAATCACTGTGTGTGTTGTATTCTTCATCCGCCATATAAAATTGTTTTTGAAATAATCATTTAAAGAAAAAAAAGGTATAAATAAAGATACCGGACCAAATCTAAAGTTCATGTTTATTTGGTCCCTAAAACACTTAAGTGATTGAGTGAGGGGGCACATTTTGGTGGTTTGCAGCACATGAGGATTGTGCACATTAGAGGAATGCAGAGATGCCTGCAGCGCTTCTGCGACATTCTAGTTTTTGATGTTGAACTCAAACGTGTGAATAGTACACAGACTGGACAATCCTTTACTTGGTGCCATCCTGGAGACCAATCCCTGGCACGGTGTGAGACCAGCAGGACAATGAATGCCACCCCAACGTGGTTACTTCTCCAGGCTTACTGCTGAATGGGACTGCGGCCTTTCACCGCGTGCTGCTCGGCCCTTTCCAGACCTTCCCAGGTGCTTTAAATTCAAAGTGCCCACAGATTTGACGTGAGCAGTTTGGGCTAAATTTTGGTTAATATTCACTGAAACGTTACAAAAATATAAATTATGCGGGGTTGTAAATCCAGGAGTATCAAACAGTCAACACAAACAAAATATAAAAGGGCTGTTTATTTATAACGAAATGTCATTTTGCGAGTGCCATGAATGACCATTTTCTATTTGTAAATGGACTCTGTGTGTGTGGCGGGCTGACCTGTCTTAATTAGATGCTGGCAAGCACCCAAGGCAAAAAGTAAGTGCAGTGCACTTTAAGTGGATTCTATTTTTATAAAGCGCGCACAGAATGTTCTATATTTGTATTTTGAAGGAAAAAATAAATTATATTCGTGCTGTACTTTCGCTGTCTCGAACCCTGACTTTTTTCCTGCTATTTAATGGGATTTATGTTTCCAGTAGATTTTCAAAGACTAGTTAATTGACCATTTAGATGAGTATTAACAAAACTGCATTTCCGTACAGCCTTTGGGCCCTGGGTGTTATTTCACTACTCCATGATGCCCCTTCTGTATTGTAATTGAACTTTTGTAGCTCACCTTTTGTCGATCTTGGAAACATGAAAGGATGAATTGGCCTGTCCTGGTGCATCTGTGACCTGCAGATTATACACACAATCTATCTATCACATTCACTCTATCTATCTATCTATCTATCTATCTATCTATCTATCTATCTATCTATCTATCTATCTATCTATCTATCTATCTATCTATCTATCTATCTATCTATCTATCTATCTATCTATCTATCTATCTATCTATCTATCTATCTATCTATCTATCTGTCTGTCTGTCTATCTATCTATCTATCTATCTGTCTATCTATCTATCTGTCTATCTATCTATCTATCTATCTATCAGACTCTATCTATCAGACTCTATCTATCTATCTATCTGTCTATCTATCTATCTATCTATCTATCTATCTATCAGTGCCTCTGAAAAACTGCTTGCCACAAATTGTGCCCTTTCCAATATTTTCCTGATATCTTCTTTTCCCCAGAGATTATAATAAAGTGCTTCCACACATCACTTTCGCTTCTGTGAGGTGGTGTGTCTTCTTCTTCATCCTCAAGAGGTTGTGGATCCTCATCTTGGATGGATGATGAAGCTTCAGCCAGTATCTGAAAGCACAGTACTGTTGGTTCTCAATCCTCCTTCTAGAGACTTCACTGGACAGGTGACTGCTTTTGGGTGTGGTTTTCTATGTGGAAGGGTGGGGTCCTAATGTATCCAATCAAAAGGCAAGGTTTGGGTCTGTTTTTGAGTGAATTCACAAATCTGGCCTGTAAATTTGTGGCTTTGTGAAACTGGTAAAATGGGTACATTTTTAGAAAAACAGATATAAGGTGGTCTATATATATGTGTAAATATGGTCACACTGTTGTTATTAATAACAATTGAGGGGTATACATATGTGCAGTAATTTATAACATTTTTGGCAAATCCACGGATTCAGACTCGCAGATTTGTTCCAATCACATGTTTGGGAGTAAAAACCATTGAGTAGAAATCCATCTATGTTTTTGGACCTGCAAAGGTACCACAGTACCCCAAAAAATATTTTTACAATTTATTTTATTGACATTAAAAAACGTCATTTATTTACATTAGGTACATATGTGATTTTTATGTTTTATAAAATATAAAAATAATATTTGTAAAAAAAGAATGGGTACACTACAAAAAAACGAAATTCAAAATAAAAAAACATTGTAATACATTTAGTATTAACCCCTTCGCTGCTAGGCCTTTTCCCCCCATGTTAAGCCTTTTTTTGGCTATTTGGGGTAGTTCGCGCTTAGGGCCCCTGTAACTTTTTGACCACATAATGGTATCCATGCCAAATTTGCGTCCTTTTCTTCCAACATCCCAGGGTTACCTAGGGTTTGTGGATTCCCCTGAAGGGGACCCAGAAAATAGCCAAAATACAGTTAAACTTTGGGTTTTTTCAGAAAAAAAGGGCTACAGATGAAAGCGTCTGTTCTTTTTTCCCTGCAAATGGTATCAACAAAGGGGTTGTGGTGCTGAAATCACCATCTTCCCTGTGAGGTATCATTTTACTCGCAAGACTGACGGGGTTGGACATTTGTGCTGGCACTGTGATTCCACCCAAAAATATGTGGAAAATGTGTGTAAATATGAGGTTTGCAGGGCATTCTGGGTAGGAAAACGTTGGGGGATCCACGCAAGTCATACCTCGCTAGACTCCCCCGGGTGTCTAAAGAAGCTTTTACCAGATCTGACATTCGACCCTCTGTTAAGGATCCTGCAAGCAAAACTCCAGCCAACAATTACTTATGGGAGTGAAGCACTGAAGGGAAAAGATGCAACAACTCTCGACAATATAATATCTAAATCATACCGAGCAATTTTCCAACTCCCGAAAATGGTCTCCCCAGCCCAAATACGATTGGAATTTGGCCTCCAAAAACAGTCCCTTGAATGCATGGGAGCATTTGTGAAATGTTGGCACAAAATTAAAGGCGATGAAAAGGGAACCCTGAACGACCAACTTTGGATGGAGCTTTCCCGTCCAGGAAAAACACCAGCAAGCATTTATCTTGAGGAATCTATCAAACACCTAGGTCTAAGAGAGTTGTGGGAAGTTCAGGTAAACCATCTAACATTAAAAAAAACTCTGACAAAGGTAACTCCTTTACTATCTGCAATTGAGGACAAGAAAACATTAGCCAAACGATCACACGGCTGGATGGTCCTACATACATACAACAAATTAAAACCCCAGTTTTACCTGAAAATGGGATTAAAAATCAACATCAAGGAAAAATTCCTAAGACTCCGACTGGGGGTCGGCCCCTTTAAACAATTTCTGCCGCCTTGGGAGAGAAACGAAGGAGCCCAGTAGTGTCGTTTATGATGCAGCGGTGTTGAGGACGCAATTCATGTTATATGCATCTGTATCAGGGTAAAAGACATAAGGGTCACCCTGTTAAAGCCAGCACTCAAACAGTACGGAGCCAGAACATGTAGACAAGCGCTAATGTTGTGCTTCAACCCCGACCTGGTCCAGCTAAACTGCCGGCTAAGTAAATTCCTCGACATAACCGCAAAAAGAATAAAATATGGGAAAGAGCTGCAAAACAACTAATCTTCACATGAACTGACTGGAACGTAACAAGAATAGCCATACTCAAAATACCATTAGTAATGAGCAAGGCTAAAGTACAGAATGTTTTAATAATTTGTGATAACAATTTGTGTTATTTTAATACAATGTAAAATCATTCATTACAGAACAATTTTAACATAAGAAATGTTTATCTTTTGTATGCAATGGTTTTAATTAATCAAGCATAATAAAATAAACTTCAAACTTCAAACCCCGGGGTCTAGTATTCAGAAATGGGTGGGTTTGGTAGGATTCCCAAGATGGTGGCGTAGCCCAGGGCCAAAAACCCAGGTGATTGCCCTTGCAAACCAGGTTGTTTTGTGATAGGTCATTTTGGTGTCTCCTCAATACGTTTTGGACCCTTGCCTTTCAGGGGTACTTGACCTACCCATGCGAGTGAGGTACCATTTGTATCGAGAGACCTGGGGAAACGCTGGATAGTAGGACATTTATGGATCCACATAGATTCCGGACCTTTCCCACACAGAAATTTGAGGAAAAAAATGATTTTTTCAACAAAATTTGAGGTATTCAGGGGATTCTGGGTAGGGAAATGTTGGGGGACCCATGCAAGCAATACCTTGCTGGACTCCCCTAGATACCTAGTTTTCAGAAATGTGTGGGTTTGGTAGGTTTCCCTAGATGGCTGCCGAGCCCAGGGCCAAAAACTCATGGGACCCCCCTTGCAAAACCAGGTTGTTTTGCGATAGGTAATTTTGCTGTTTCCGCAATAGGTTTTGGGCCCTTGCCTGTCGGGGGTACTTGACCCACCCACCCGCATGAGGTACAATTTTCATCAGGAGACCCGTGGGAACGCTGGGTGGTAGGAAATTTGTAGATCCACACAGATTCCAGAACTTTCCCACAGAGAAATTTGAGAAAAAAGTGATTTTGTTAGCTAAATTTGAGGTTTGCAGAGGATCTTGGTAGGGAAAAGTTGAGGGACCCACGCAAGCCATACCTTCCTGGACTCACCTTGGTGTCTAGTTTTCTGTGGGTTTGGTGTGTGGGTTTGGTAGGTTTCCCTAGGTGCCGGCAGAGCTAGGGTTCAAAATCTACAGCTAGGCACTTTGCAAAAAAAGGGTCAGTGTTACTGAAAAATGTGGTGTGTCCACCTTCTGTTTTGGGCTGTTTTCTGTCACAGGCACAAGCCCTACCCACACAAGTGAGGTACCATTTTTCTTGGAAGACTTTAGGGTATGTGGAGTGGGCGAAATTTTGTGGATCCACACAGATCCCAAAACTTTCCATCACAGAAATCTTAGGAAGATGTGTTTTTTTTAACTAAGTTTGAGGTTTGCAAGGGATTCTTGGTAACAGAACCTGGTGAGAGGCACAAAAGTCACCCCATCCAAGATTCCCATGGTATCTAGTTTTCAAAATGTACAGGTTTGCTAGGTTTCTCTATGTGCCGGCTGCGCTAGGGCCCAAAATCCACAGTTAGGCACATTGCTAAAAAAATGTCTGTGCCTAGTGGGCTTTCGGCTGCCCTGGGTGGGGAGTCAAGGGGGGGGGGGGTTGCCCTGAAATGCCCTCACAGGGGGCAGAAATACTGTGACTATTTTTGGTGGGTGGGGACAATGGTATGCCCATTCTGGGCAGCCACCACTCAAAAATAAAGCCAGGTTAATCGCTGGCGCCTAGTGGGCTTTCCGCCCCTCTGGGGGGGGGGGGGGAGATCAGGAGCCACTGCCCCCATCTCTGGGGCAGAAAGACTGGAATTTCTCTGGGGGTTGGGGGTATTGTCATGCCTTGTCATGTATGGGCAGCGCCCACCGATACATGAATGCAAAAAAAATCCCTGGTTTCTTGTAGGCTTTCTACCCCCCGGGGTGGCAGATTAGGGGCTACTGCCCCCATGTGCCCCCCAGGGGGCAGAAAAACTAATTTGTTTTGGCATGCCTGTTTTGGGCAGCCCCCACCCTAATTCCAATTGCCAAAAATAAATCCTTGTCATCTTGTGGGCTTTTAGCATCCCCCCGGGGGAGCAGAAAGCCCACTAGATGCCAGGGTCTGTAATTTTTTTTGGGGGGTGGGGGCATTGACATTGCCATTTTGGGCAGCCCCCACCTTAATTTCAATTGCCAAAAATAAATCCCCAGCATCTTGTTGGCTTCCCCCCCCCTCCGGGGAGGCAGAAAGGCTGTAATTATGGCGGGGGTGGGGGTATTGGCATGGCCGTTTTGGAAAGCCCCCACCCTAAGTAAAATTGCAAAAAAAAATCCCTTGCATCTAGTATGTTTTCTGCCCCCCCCCGGATGGGCAGAAAGACTAAACTTTGCATGAATCTCATGACTGACTGGCATAAGTTCTTTTGGAAACCATGACAATATCTATTAATTTGAGCAAGCAATTGCTTCTCACATAGTTGCCTCTAATGATCACATCTATGTGTGAATGCATGGACTGAGCATGCAAAACTAACCCCAATAACTAATGGATTGACCACTAAATTTGGGCTCCCCGGTAGCATGCTATTCGTGGTAAAGCACTGCCATGCCTGTCAGGGGTAGTAAGAGCGATATCAATGTAATTTAAACAATTTAATATATGTGGAGTTACATATAGTGCACCTGTACATTCCTATATGTACTTAGCTTCATGAAATTATTCTTTTAGGACGTTATGTGCACGATAAAATGTGAAGATACGGAGGTTGATATCCAATGAACTTCCCATGTTCTCTAACCTGGGATTGTAAGCTTTTTCCAGTAAAGGAATTTTTTATTTTTTTTAACTAATAAGAAAAGGCATAGAGTACTGGTCAGCAGGGTATACTGTACTTATGAAAGAATGGGTCAGCTTTAATGGCGGTTACTCTGAGTCTAAATTACTTGTTCAGGTTTTCGAGTTGACCATCAGGGCTCACAGTTTATGATATTACAGAGCGGTTTTAGGCAGACCAGGGGTGAATAGGATCCATTAGGGTTTATTACATCCATCCTGGAGTCTGGCTTAATATAACGTTATCTACGATTTAGATTTAGTAACCATAAAACAGAGTTCTTCAATCTGTGGGGGCGCGCCCCCCCCCAGGGGGGGCGCAACACCATCTAAGGGGGGGGCGTGCACTCTACACTAAGATCTTCCCTTTGTTGGTGTTTTACTGTCCCGCATCGCAAGTCTTCACCCATTTCAAATGGGATTATTTTTTATTGTAGAGCTAACAGAGGGTTGGAGGGGGGAGGGAGGGGAAATAGATAAGGCACAACGTAAAGTGCCGTGCTTTTGTGATGTAAAGAGCCGAGTTAACTGTCCTTGGAGGGGGTTAATTCTTAGAGCTCAAATGCTTCAGCAGCAGTTGGAGGCAGGGAGTCTCCTGCTAAAAACGAAAGCAAGGAAACAGACAGTCTTGTTCCTTCATGTTCGATTTCGTAGCAGAAGAGAGTTCTTGCCTCCCATTACAGCTGAAATGACCGTCTGTTCCTTGCTTTCAGTTTTAGCAGAGGAGACATCCTGCCTCCCACTGCTGCTGAAGCATTTCAACTCTACAAGTTTAACCCCGTCCTGGGAGGGTTAGCTCTTAGCAAAAGGAGACAAAGTTTCTTTGAAATGTACACAGGGCTTCAAGTTGCCAAAAGAAAAATGCCAGTCAACCATAACACATGGCTGACTGGCATTTTTCTTTTGGCAACTTGAAGACTATGAAATTGCAGGCTGTTTAAACAACATGTTTAAACAGCCTGTAAATTCATTGTCCTGTCACTAAATATGCTTATAAAGAAGTATGTATACATTTGTAATGTGACTCTTCTGTCTTTGTTCCATTTTATTATCAATCATGGATCATTCAGGCAACCCTAGAACACAATTAACTGTGCTTCTATTTATATTTGCTGTTCAAGGTATGTGCTGACAATACAGCTTTAGGTGACTGTTTATTTTTTATTTTTGTACTGCCTGGGACATCAAAATAATGAGCTGGCAACCCTAATCATAAAACTGGAAGTTTGTTGTAAGATCAGCACATTTATTTCCTCCACCCTGATCCCTGGTTAATGCCATAATAGCAATTGTTTAACATATCTGAAACCCTATTCTGCCGTTAATAGCATGCTGAGTTACTGCAGGTGTTTGGAAATACACCCTGCACTCAGACAACTTGCTCCTCATTCACGTCCTTCACTTTCATGCTCACCCTGCACTCACATTGATCGCAATGTCCTCACACTGATCCTGATGCACTCACACCATTCATTCATTCATAATCTTTATTTCGGTACATTAGTACCATAACAGATACATAAAAAAACACATACATATACATTAAAACATGATTAACATTATTGCAAAATACCAAATGAGATAAAGTGCAGTTCAATAATGTTACAGTAAGGCTATTGCGGGGCGATTATCATTACATTTAAAACTGATTAAATAGATTAAAAAGGCATATATAGAAGTAAACACATATAAGATTCAAAGATAAATCCATAATTATTCTGGACGTTCTAGCACTAGTAATGATTAAAATATGGTTTATATGTACACTATCTATTCATTAATAATATAGTTAAAAATATTTTAGCATGGAGCTCTTAGATCTCAAACAAGGAATTTCTACTAGAGTTTCAGACCCTCTTTGGCTCTTATAAAATTTATAGCTAACAAAAACCTACTAATACCAAAAATAGTGACCTGACTGGTATCAGTCTTTAGAATCCTTCCTGCCTCTTTGTATGATCTTACACCTATATTTAAGCAGAGAGGTCTGATCCATCTTTTTCTGGGGGCCGCATAAGCCAAACAAAAGAACAAAATGTGCAAAGCATCTTCCTTAACTTTGCCTAAGCATAAAGTGCATAGATCATTACTATCGTTTGACCACCTTGCTATACTTGTATTTATCCTCAAGATACCATATCTGTATTTCATATAAAGTGTCTTAGCAAGTGGTGGGTATACTTCATCTAAAAAACATTCATAATGTCTACTATCCGTAAACATAAGGAAGTTGCTCGTTAATGATCCATTCACTCTTTCGTTTAACATACTGTATTCCATATATGCCCAAAACGATGATTTTAACATGTTCTTTAAGTATCGAGTTAATATTAACGGATCATCCCAGAAATGTGCTAGACCAATCTTGTTTAACCAAGTTCTAACATTTTTAAGCCATGCAATGCTATTACAACAATCCAGTTCCAGTATTTCTTTTAGACCATCCTTATAATTTGGCAACTTGGGGGTCGACCACAGTCTAACCCAGAGCATCAACATTCTAAGAATCGCATGGTGTTCGGTGCGTTTCATGTTCAGATCTAAAATAGGTGGTATTAGTGGTGTCCGGACAGGTAGTCTTAGTAACGCTCTATAAAATTTATTTTCACCAACATCAAAGACTTTTTTGCACATGGGTCCCCATAGTTCAGCTCCGTATAATGCTGCTGATTGTACTTTGAACTTAAAAACCTCTAAAGCTGGCGAAAATGCTTTGCCAAGACTATTTCCATGCCTTTTCATGATTGGTAACATGTTTTGCATAAGTATTATTTTACTTTTTTCTATCTGTGTTTTCCATAGTAGGTTAGAATCCAAGGAAACACCCAAATAGCTAAAATTCTGAACATGTTCAGTTTTTGGCCATTTAGAGTCAAGTTTTCCTTAAAGGTTTTATGTGGGTTTATAGCCATGTACTTCGTTTTATTGGTGTTAATCTCAAGGCCTTTTTTGCTGCAATATGTTTGGAATGTATTTAGTAGACATTGTAGGCCCTTGGGTGTTTGGGATATGAGTATGGTATCATCGGTGAAGAGGAGGGCTGAGACCCTTTCGCCCCCCAATTTTGGAGCATCATTGTTACAGCCCTCCAAAAAAGATGGTATATCGTTGACAAACAATGAAAACAGTGTTGGTGCCAACACACATCCTTGAGGAACCCCCCTCTTTATCGGTATTTGTCTTGTTAGCTCCCCTCCTGGGCCCCACCTAACCTTAGCATAATTGTTTTCATGCAGCTTTATAACCTGCTCTAAAAGGTTGGCTGGTAGCCCTTGGCGGCTAAGTGTCTCCCATAACAATTTCCGGGGGATTAAATCAAATGCAGCCAGAAGGTCTACAAAGGCTACATATAGATGACCCTTTCTTATATTTATATATTTCCACACAAGCAGCAAAACCTAAGGACCTGATCTATAGTACTTATTTTGGCTCTAAACCCTGCTTGGAACTTTGAGAGGACCGCTTTTTCCTCCACCCAGATATTTATGTGATTTAAAATATGCCTTGCATAAATCATCTTTAAAATATCAATTAAACGGATTGGACGATAATTCGCAGGATCGCTCCTGTCGCCCTTTTTAAAAATTGTAATGATTTCCGCCCCCCTCCATGTCTCCGGAAAATCTGCACCCGCAGCTACAGCATTAAATAAACAGTTAATATAGGGGCCCCAAACACTGATTTCGTGTTTATATAAATCTCACAGAATTTTGTCTAATCCGGGGGCCTTCCCATTTTTAACTAAATTAATAGCCAGTTCAGTTTCCTGTAGGTCAAAATCTAATTTATCTTCACTTGGGTTCAGCAATAACTCAGCCTCAGGAAAAAAACAATCTTCCTCTGGAGCATCATACAACTTAGTGAAATGCTCGATCCAAGTGGTCTTATCAAGGAAGACCTCCCTGGATCCTTTTTATTTTTTGTTTCCTTTGGCCACTATTCACCAGAATAACATTTGGTCACTGTTCTTGGCAGCGGTTAGCATGTTGGACCAAATCTCTTCGTCCCAAGAGGCTTTCGCCTTCTCCTGTATCCTCCTGTATTTTAGCCTCTTTAACTATCAACATATTGTTATTTTTTATTGCATGAACTAAGTCGCCTTTGCGATGCGACATTCTGTGTTATACGAGGATTTCCCTGCCAACTGGGGATTACTATCTCTACCAATCTTTTTTGTTTTTTTTGTTACCAACGCGATAAGTTCTTTGAAAAACCCCATGTGTAAATCTAGGAATGTGCTTTTTTCAGCTTGTGCGACCTCATATGTGCCAAAAATGTTGGCAAAAGTACTATAAATGTTTGCCAACAATTCGTCATGCTCCAACATGTACGCCCATTTGACTGAACAACGGTTATTGCTGACTATGATATCATCCGGGCTAGTATGAATTGTGCTTTCACTCTCGGTTGAGCTATGCACTAAACTACTATGAAGGGGAAGCTCAAGCGGACGATGATCACTTTCTATTCTTGGCCTAATCTCTAGGTCTACTGCATACGGCCAAATGTCAGAGGATAAAATTATATAATCAATTTTACTCTGGCACTTGCTTCTAAAAAAAGTTGAGGCCTTTGGGATATCAGATGGTAAACGTCCATTACATACTCTCAGACCGTGACCTACCATTAATCTCATAATTTGGAGAGCTAGGGCAGTACATGGAACCATCTTACTATTATTCATTATGGGAATTTTATTAGCACTATCTTCATCGTCTAAGATTTTTCCAAGCGCTGTAATGGGTTCATAGTTACTATTGAGATCACCACCTATTACTATGCTTGTGCCGGTATCTAGTGCTTTTAAAATGGAATCCATTTTTTCTATTATTGGTGACTCCCTATGGGCTGGGCACGGTCTGTTGTAGATATTATATAAATGGAGGACCCTTTTATCTTTGGTTACTATTTTAATTCCAAGAACATCTAGTGAGTGGATGCATAGTTGCGGGACACTGATGTTGAGAGTCACTTTTACCCAAATTACAAGGCCACCAGAGGGCCTTCCTCTCACAGATGGAACTGCAGCTATTTGTAAGGTTTTATACCCTACCCTGTGTAGAGTCCTTATAGCCCAGGTCTCCTGTAGGATGAAAATATCGCTTATTTCGATGTAATCGTTCTATTCAGGGTAGCTAAAGTTCGTACCTAAACCCGCTATGTTCCATGATATCAATTTTAGTTCTACAGTGTGCTTAGAACATGTGGCTCTCAAGGACCCATCTCTTAGCATATTTCCTATGTTATTATCTCCCCTAACCGGTGTATTCTAACATATTACACTTGCTGTTGCGATAGGAAATACAGTTTCACAGTCACATTGCTCAACTCCTGCCACCATTTCTTCGCAATGATTGTTTTTCCCCTCTAGTTCATACTCTGCAAGTACCTCCTGGGTTTCTTTTGCCGTTTCATTCATCGATTGCAGTCAATCAACCACCTCCAAAGAAATTAATTCTTGGAAGCTATTAAAGGTTTCGGGAAATGAAAAATTACCAAGGTTATGGATTGGTCATATTTCAGCAGGTTTGTAGAAATAACCTAGCAGTAGGGCATGGATATTAGTGCTTTGGATTGACATCTCCTTGTGCGCTTTCAATAACTTGCGGACAGTATGGGGTACCTAAAGTTTACGACAATATAATCTCCTTGTATGTCTTATAATGAATCCCCCACCCACCCTACCCTACGCACCATCAGGATTTCTTTCACCTTATGGATGTAAAACTTTTTAAACTTAGAAAGCCAATCTACAACTTTATTTCTAAGGTTGTGCCAGGATTCCTTCTGGTCTCTTCTCAGGACTGGCACACCCGCTGGTACTAGGACATAGGGACATGTGGCCGGGGGTAATTTCAGGACATCAGAATTAGGGATCAGGTCAGTCACCTTTGGACTGTACATTACTGCCTTCGCACTATCTTTTTCCAAATAGCTTGTTCTTTTGTCAGGTTGAACAGCAGTCTTGCTCTGAGACACACTATCCCCCAGTCCCTCTGATCATCTCCCTGCCCTAGCAAAGTTTACTAATTCGAGTCTAGGTTGTTTTGGGGTTTGTTCATTATCACTGGCTTTCTCAGTTTCCTTTTGTGCTATCCTCAGATCTGTTAGTAGGCGGGCCCCCTCCTCGATTATTCTATTGCCATCTTTAATCATTTTACCCAACTGAGCTATGGTGAAGTTTAGCTGATTCATTTTTGTGTACAAGCATTCATTTATTTGGATCTGTATTGAATCTAAGGCATTTTTAAAAATATCCACCACAGTACGTTCTTCTCATCCCTCCGCCTCATTCTACTTGCCTTGATTTAAGTAATAATCAACATTGGTTTGTACCCCAATTGATCTACCCAGAGCCTCTTCATATTCTTGCACATTGATGTCCCCTTTGTTTGTTCTCACTTTTGCCCCAGACTTCCCTTTCTTTTCTCCAGTTCTTTTCTCCTTTGGCAAGTTCTTTGTTCTTTCTTTTGTTGTTCCCACTGTTGTTTGGGCTCGTAGTCTTGTAGATATCCCGGCAGTCCCAGGTTCATTTGCACTTAATAACCCCTCTTTGATTTGCGATAATTCTATCACAGAGTTATTCAGAGTGAGTTGGGTGATTTGAGCGCAACTATCCTCATTCAGGTGCGAAGCAGTAGCCGGCTAATGTATGTTGGGTTGCCTATACGTTGGAAGGTTAGAAGGGTCGAGTGATAACCTTCTCTGTGCCAATTCAATTTCATGGCATAATACTGATTAAGCTCTGATTATAAAATCGTCAAGCGTACCTGCAGCACCCTTCCGTTTACACATGATTAATTATTTCTTTGTCTTTTTTTGTGATTGATTGATGAACCCAAATGTCTTAGAAATCAGGTTTCTTTTTGAGAAAAACGTGTGTGGGCCACTACAATCACAGCACTTGAATAAAATAACATAATACAACTCCAAATCAAAGTTAGAGTCAACAGCGGTCAACAAAGGGAGCAATAACACTTCCAACAGTTTTGCAACAAAAGATCTCACCGCCTGTACCTTATTTAGCGCGGGGCCATGAGAGGTGGCCCAGCCCAGCCTCCTTCGGCCTAAGACGGCCCGCCCTTGTCCCGGGCTTCTCCCGGCGACTCCTGCGCGTCCCGCGGGACGAGGATCCGAGCGTCCCTTTAAGCGCCTCCTGGTGCATTCTAACCGCGTTGGCGGCGTCCTCGTCGCAAGCGGAGTGCTGGGAATGGTAGTCCGGTGGCACCAAGAGTCGAAGTCCCGGTCCCGGTGGAGCTCAATGCAGTGTGCAGCCCGGCAACTGCCTTAGGAACAGAGTGTGCCAAGAAACAGAGTTCACAGGGGACTCAGCCCCGAGTGTCCCTTTAAGCGCCTCTTGGCGCGTGCCAACCGCGTCGGCGGCGTCCTCGCAGCAAGTGGAGTGCTGGGAATGGTAGTCCGGTGGTGCCAAAAGTCAAAATCCCAGTCCCGGTGAGGCTCAATGCAGCGTGCAGCCCGGTAAGTGCCCAAGGAACAGAGTGTGCCAAGAAACAGGGTTCACAGGGGACTCAGCCCCGAGCGTCCCTTTTAGCACCTCCCGGCGTGTGCTAACCACGTCGGCGGCGTCCTCATCGCAAGCGGAGTGCTGGGACTGGTAGTCCGGTGGCGCCAAGAGTCGAAGTCCCGGTCCCGGTGGGGCTCAATGCAGCGGGCGGCCCGGTAAGTGCGCAAGGAACAGAGTGTGCCAAGAAACAGAGTTCACACCATTCACCCGCTTACCCTGTACTCACAGTGATCACAATGCACTTGCGCTGATCACCCTGTACTTCGCCCTGCAGTCACGCAAGCAGACTACTCACCCTGCACTCATGTGACACTTCACTCACCTGTCCTCCTTACTGCTCAATCTGCAATTTCACTCAAATAAGACCATCACTAACCATACATTCATTTGTCCAAATCTGCACTTATATCCGCACCCAAATTCATATGGTCACTTCACTCACCCTGCGGTCACTCCTCTTACCCTACTCTCACACTGTTGCATGGCTCACCCTGCACTCACATGGTACTCCTGCCACCCACACAGCGCAGAGGGTTAATGTGCCTGCTACAAAGAATGTGTGCCATGCAGAATAAAGAACTGAGTGTGAGTAAACAACAAGTAGTGCTATATAAAATGAAATGATTGCCAGAAAGGTGCTATAGAGAGATGAGGTGCATTGTTGGTGAGTGGTAGTGAGGAAATTCATGGAGGAGGAGGAAATGGGGGAGGGGCACCAAAACAGACCATTCCACTGTGTGCAACCAGTGCTGGGGCCATCCCTGGCTGCGAGTGGGTCTAGTTGCTCCCCTGTACACAAGTATGGGCATGTCGTGCCCCGTCAAGGTTTTCTTCCTAAATTACAAAAGTACACATTTACATGCACTGCAATCCAGCCTTTCATTTCCCCACATCCACTCACAAACCGGCAGTTTATTAAACAATCTTATAGTGTTGAACATTATTTGCTGGATATGGCCCTTGATATGCGTTGGGTGGGCGATTATGTAGTGTACCAGATTGATTCCAGAAATTTCCGTCAGGTGATGGGGGGCCCAACATCTAAAAAAATTCAGCTGGGGGGGCTCAACCTACAAAAGTTTGAAGACCTCTGCCATAAAAGGTCAGGCAAAAAACATGTTGGCTACGGGTCTTAAGAAGCAGATTCAGTATTGGACAGCTGCAACATACATTTATGGAGTATCACTAAATACAGAGAGATAACTGGATTGTAAGGTTTAGAACGTGCATGAATATGGAATCTCTTTGGCTATTGATAATTTTTTGCGCAAAACCAACCTTGAAGCAGCATCAATATGAGGTTGGAATGCATTTAGGATCTCAAATCACATTAAAATGCTAGATCATCATCATTGACTTTTTTTCAGTTATAAAAAAAAGTACACAAAGCAGCATAAATATAAAAACATAACTTTTTTTTAATATATATTTATTGAGAATACAAGAGTACAGAACAATAATGCATGGCAACACACGGCGAGGCAAAATATAATAGTTTGATACAAAAGTAAATCACAAATTAACAGTACCGGACATTATGCAAAATATCATACCAAAGGCCATGAATCATAAGACAAAACACATGGATACATAGGAATACATATGAAGTCAGGGGAATTTACACAGCCACTTCTAAGTGGGACATGACTGCCCCCCCAAATTTGCTCCCCTAATTTTCTTTTCCGCCTGCCTTTCAGGGCATATAAACTATGTTCAATGTTGAACATAAAAAAGAACCTCGCCCGCCAGGCATCGAATGATGGAGCATCCTTTTGCAGCCAAGAAGAGGCTATACAGAGCCTAAGCACGGCTGTGGCTACAAAAACCAGATATACAATATTACTGGGCATAGAGCCCACATTTGCACCCGTTTCTACCCCCAGCAGAATCTGCATAGATGACAGTTGAATGGGTATTCCCAAGATCGCAGATAGAAACTTGCCCACTTGCTCAAACAAACTCCTCAACTCTACACATGAGCAAAAAATGTGTACCACATCAGCTGCGGGTGCACCACATCGGAAGCATTTTCCATCCGGTTCGCCACCCCATTTTAAAATTTTATCAGGCGTATGGTACAAATAAAAAACTGTTTTATAATGTTGGGCGGCTAAGTTAGCAGACATGAATAGTCGTCCAGCTAATTCAATTGAGGTCTCAAGTGAGATCCCTTGGCATCCTAGTCTATTCTCCCATTTATTAGTGTGAGTTTCTAAATCATAAGCATTGCATCTAGCATAAGATTATAAAGTATACCAATCCGTGCTGCTTTCTTATTTGCTTTGATGTTGTATATTCAAGCGAGCTTTCAGCAGATAATCGCGAATTTGCAGATATTTTAAAAAGTGTAAGCGCGGAAGCTGGTATTCCTCCCTAAGCTGCTCAAATGATTTTAACCTACCTTTTGTAGCTTGCCAGCTTAACACAACCCGATCCCAGAATACACTAGGAAATAAAATCGGAGCAATCAGTGGAGTGTACCAAGTTACTTATTCTACCATGTATATTTTTTTTATAGCTTTCCATACTTTATACGCAGCTATTAAGACCTTGAATCTTGTGCGCTTATAGTAGCTCCAATCCAAATTCAGGAAAAGGCGATTTTTTACTTCAGTACCTAACAACATACTGTATATAGAGGGTTGCTCAGCTGGGTCTGCCGGTCCTACCCCCGTGAGCAAGATGTTCATATTTTGGAGCATGCAAGCATAGTAATACAGCACAAAATCAGGTACCGCCCACCCCCCTACGGCCCTAGGTAAAACCATGTATCTCTTTGCATGCCGAGCTTTACCACGTGACCATATGAATCTCATGCACATGGATTGAAGTTTCATAAGATTAGCCTGAGATATCTCCAATGGTACGCATCTTAAAAAATAAAGACTCTTTGGTAGGACCATCATTTTTAAGATATTGCATCTGCCTACCAGCGATAAATGCAAGCATTCAGATTGGTGTAGTTGCTTTCGGATCCCAGTCATCAACCTCATCCAGTTAGATTCTACCAGGGCAGAGGCAGAGGCAGTGGCCCTTATTCGAACCCCCAGATACGTCACCTCTTGCAATACCCTAGGATCTGTGTAGAGTCCAGTATTGACACATAAAATTTGAGTTTTGGCAGTGTTTAATTTATAACCAGAGACTGCTCCATATACCGCCGCTAATTGCTCTATCTCCAGCATTGCTACTGCTGGTTTTGGGGAGACAACAGCCATGTCGTCGGCATATGCAAAGACGAGGTATTCTTGTTGGTGTATTATTACTGACGGTATCCGAGAATTATTCTCGATCATCTTTATAAACGGGTCGATGTATAGAGAAAATAAAAGTGGGGAGCAAGGGCAGCCTTGTCTTGTTCCCCTCCGTATAGACACTTCTGTCGATTGTAGCCCCATAGTACAGATCCTGGCTATTGGTTGATGGTATAACGTCTGCAGGGCTGTAATGAACTGTGACCCGAACCCGCGACTTCTCATCATAGCCCATTAAAAAAAACAGGATACTTGATCAAAAGCCTTTTCGGTGTCTATAAATATAAGTCTTATTGCCTCACCAGTGCCGTTAGCGTGGTCCATTAAGGCTATCACCCGGTTGACGTGATCTGTTGTTCCCCGTTTAGGAATAAATCCATGCTGCCGTATTGACACCAATGGAGAAATCACTGCTGCTAACCTTGACGCCAAGATTTTTTAATAGATTTTACCATCTGTGTTTAGCAATGATATAGGGCGATATGAGGCTGCCTGATCCGCAGGTTTTTCCTTTTTTCTAAAAACCACAATACTGGCCTCATTCCATGATTTAGGATATAGACCAGTCTGAGCCCGCCTGAAGATGACTAGCATATCGTCCTTTAGGACTTGTAAGAAACTTTTATAAATCTCCAGCAGGAGTTTTTCATGCCCCGCCGCCTTACCTGCGGATAGCCCATTAATAGCCTGTTCCAGTTCAAGGAGCGTAATAGGAACCTCTAGCTTCGCTGCTGCCTCCGCACCCAGATCTTGTTCACAATACTGCTGCAGTAGTGCTGTGGATTTTTGGCTGTCATAATCTTCACTTGAATATAATGTTTCATAGAACTGCTGAAATACTTCTAATATTTCTGTCTCACGTTCTACCATTCGCCCAGTGGAGTCAACAAGGGAGTTAATTCTTTGGGCAGCTTCCTTAGATCTCATTTTTTGGGCCAGGCACCTGCCACTTGCCTCCCCATACTCATAATTCAGCTGTCGCTTCACAGTATATGTTTTGGCCGCCTCTTGGATCCACTGGAGATTTATTTTTGCCTTACAACGGGCTACTTCGGCTGTTGAATCTTGAATATCACTGCCTATGTGTATATCTTGCACAAGCCGTTCCGCGGCCATTCTAAGTCCTTGGTACAACTCCGACAGTTTTAACCGCAATTGTTTTTGCACATGCAACCCAAAACTAAGAACCTCCCCCTAAAAGCTGCTTTGAATGCGTCCCAAACATAGCCCATCTCAGTACTCTACCTGTTGTTCCTAAAGGATTCTGTGATCCAACCTATCATATAATCATGACATTTTGGGTCCAACAGCAGTGTACGATCAAAGGAGAAATCCCTAGGCTTACTGGCTACACCAATAGTAGTTAGAGTCAAAACCACCAGTCCATGGTCAGATGTGACCTTCGGGTAGACCTGGATACATGCATCAGTTAACAGATATTGTGCGACAAAAAAGTAATCTAATCTCACCAACTTCTGATGGGGCGAAGAAAAGAAAGTGTATCCCGGATCATTACCCCTGAGATAAGACCATGAATCCACCAATCCATGCGCTGTTAGGAGTGATTGTAGTGACTTAAACACTTTTGATTTCCTGACCGTATACTTATAACTGTCATTATCCAGTGAGTTTGGTTGTAAATTTATGTTTAGATCACCACATACAATTACAGGGGTCGGCCAGGCCGCTAGCTCCACATTAAGAAAATCTAAAACGGCAGACTCATCCAAATTAGAACCGTATATGGAGCATAACGTGAATTTTAGTGATCCAACAACACATTCAGATATTGTCCATCTACCAAGTCCGTCCTTTAATATCCGGCCTGTGCCCACTATATGTTTTTTGGCCAGAATTGCAACGCCACGAGATGTATTTTATTGTTATTTTCATCCTGTGATGCAGACAGCACACCCCTAGGCCTCCTGCACGCATTTTCGCCAGCATTTCACGGCTCTAGCGGCCGTTTTTGGGCTTTTTAGGGCTTTATTTGGGGATTGTAAAATCTTTACACGGCGGCCATCTTGAGTGGGGCCCAGAGCGGTGAGAGCTCTCTAGTGGACCCCATAAAAGGAGCCCTGTATCAGCGCTCGCGAGATTCTGTGCCAAAAACGATCTAGAAGCGCTACCTGCTAAGGGACATTAAAAACTGTTGTTCTTGTCAGCTGTTTGAAGCTTTTTTAATCAAAAAATCGGCTTTTTAAAAATTGTTATTTTCATCCTGTGATGCAGACAGCACACCCCTAGGCCTCCTGCACGCATTTTCGCCAGCATTTCACGGCTCTAGCGGCCGTTTTTGGGCTTTTTAGGGCTTTATTTGGGGATTGTAAAATCTTTACACGGCGGCCATCTTGAGTGGGGCCCAGAGCGGTGAGAGCTCTCTAGTGGACCACATAAAAGGAAACGGACGCTCTACCGCGCTAGCGGTCGCGTTTGTGGGAGCGCCGTCCCTGGCGCCGGAGTCTCGCCTGAGTCAGCCCGTCTGCACCCGTCCGCGACAGGGCGCGGCACAGAGGCCATGGACTCCGTCCCAGTCCTCCCAGCCCTAACAGGTATTAGCAAACAACATATAAAATATTCTGCCCAAACTCTACGGGATCTAAAGCCACTATTTGAATGTTGCACTAAAATACCCTGGTCGACAGTTGAGGGAGGCTTTTCATGTCTTCAGTGTTGACGTCATTCACTCACTAGTATCATCCAACCAGAGGCAAACACTCCCTTAGATGGATTAAAGAGCTTCCTCCTAAATGTACGATCCCTACCCAAACACCAGCACCAGGTTTGGGATTTAGTTAATACTATTCAGCCGGATATATGTTTCCTCACTGAAACATGGATGAAGCCCCACACAATTACAGCTATAGCAATGGGGATCCCATCTGGATATAAGTTCAAACATCTAGACAGAGAAGTGAAAACAGGTGGTGGTTTGGCCATAATACATAAGGACGAGATAAAGGTCACAATACTCGAGCAATATCGAAGTCTACAACTAGAAATCATGATCTTTAAAATCGACCTAACTAGCCACACTTCCTGGAAAGGCGCTCTGGCTTATCGACCACCAGGATCAAACCCTGACTTTGCGCTCACTCTCCAAGAGCTTTTAGCTCCCCGTCTTAAATCCAAAGAAGACTTTATTCTCTTGGGAGATTTTAACATCCATGTAGATCAGCTAGAACTATCCGAATCCATTTCCCTACTTACGGATCTATCAAATTTAGGTCTAGAATTACAAAATAAAGGACCAACACATAGAGGCGGCCACACGCTAGATTTAGTTTTTTCCAACTGCACTAAATTAACCTGTCTTCCAGCAAAAGAGATTCTTTGGACGGATCATTTCTTGTTAGAATTTAACTTACTGACTCCAAAAAGATCCACTAATAAAGCACCATCTTCTCCTACCTGGCGCCGTCAATGGCATAAAATCTCAGTCAATAAACTACAGGAAATCTGGAAACAACCTGCCATATTGATAGATGATACAGCAGATACAGCGCTGGCTAAACTTAATGATTCAATCAAGCGAGCCATTGACATCATAGCCCCTTTAAAATCACACAAACCGTATCCCTCCTCCAAGCAGGAGAGCTGGTACTCATCTGAGTTAAGAGTAGAGAAGCGGAAATGTAGACGAGTAGAGAAAAAATGGAGGAGAAGTAAAACTGAGGAGTCTCGAGAAGTTTTTCTAGATGCCCAAATAACATACTATAAAAACAGAAAGCAAGCTAGGAAACACTGTTTAATGCAACAATTAACAGAAGCGGGTAACTGTCCCAAAGAGCTTTTTAAAATTCTGCAGAATTTTATAAAACCCGCCGCATGTGAGAGCTCTGACGATTTCTCGCAGATTCTATGCGATGAAATTTCCCTATTCTTCGAGGAAAAAATAAATACTATTTATGGAAGAATAGTGGCAGCTAATAACAACATGGATGATACCAATAAGCCCCTACCCCTGATCCCGCCAAAGCACAATAAACATCCGCTACTAGCTATTCCCCCAATTGACAATGCAGAGCTCCTCTCCCTTATCGCCCATATTAAATCTGGATCTCCACATGACCTCCTCCCTGCCAAGATGGTTGCCCCTCTGATTTCTCTCTTAGGACCATCCATAAAGAGTGTTATTAACATCTCTCTCATGAAAGGACAGGTCCCGGCAGACTGGAAAAGAGCGGTGGTAAACCCAATTAGAAAAAAAGCGGCTTCCCCATGGACAGACCTCTCAAACCTGCGTCCCATTTCACTTTTGCCTTATATCGGCAAAATAGCGGAGAAGCACGTGAACACCTATCTATCAGGACATCTAGAAGCGACGGAGGGCCTGGACTACTCGCAATCTGGGTTCAGGCCTAACCACAGCACCGAATCAGCCCTCCAAACAGTGACCAATAACATCAAAATGGCACTGGATGCGGGCAGCTCTATGATTCTGGTGCTGTTGGATCTCTCCGCCGCTTTTGATACGGTGTCTCACATGGTGCTTCTCGATCGTTTAAAGGACGTAGGTTTGGAAGGAATGGCTCTGTCATGGATGGAAAGTTTTCTATCTGGTCGCTCTCAAGAAGTTTGGCTGGGCTCCCACAAATCCACCTATAGGGAGCTCAACAAGGGAGTGCCACAGGGCTCATGTTTAAGCCTGACACTTTTCAATGTGTATGTGGCCCCCTTGGCCAACTTAGCAAGATCATTTGGGTTTACCCCGGTGTCGTACGCCGACGACACCCAACTCCTCTTTCCTTTAAAAATCTGACCCCTGCAATAAAAAGATCATTTGCAGATGGAATGAGAGCTATATCAGAGTGGATGTCATCAAACTGTCTTCAATGCAACGTAGAGAAAACAGAGGTCATGCTGTTTGGACAAGCGGCAACACACTGGTCACCTGAATGGTGGCCCTCAGAATTAGGTCCTGTTCCCAGCCCTAAGAGCACGGTAAAAAACCTGGGAGTGTTACTAGATCAGACACTCACGTTTAAAGATCATGTAAACCAGGTGGCTGGTACCTGCTTTCGGGCAATTGGGATGCTAAGAAGAGTGTTTCCCTATTTACCAGATTGCCGCAGGAAAACACTTGTGCAGGCGCTAGTCATCAGCAGAGTGGATTACTGTAACGGTCTTCTTTTAGGAGCCAACGAAGGACAACTTAATAAGTTACAAGTAGTCCAAAATACGGCGGCAAGGATAGTCCTGAATGCTCCCCCTAGGACTCCTTCCCGCCCCCTGCTGACTAGACTCCACTGGTTACCGGTGAGGAAACGAGTGCAGTTTAAGACACTATGTACCATCCACAAAAGTGTGATAGGCGAAGGCCCAAGATATTTGGCCGAAATTTTTCGGTCACACGTTCCTGGGCGCTCTCTGCGTTCTAGCAGTCAACAGTTACTGCAGCTACCTAGAATAAAGAAGTCCAGACAAGGAGGCCGAGCGCTGGCTCATGTGGGACCAGTGCTCTGGAACTCTCTACCTCTTGAGCTAAGATCACTCACTAGTCACTTGACTTTCCGGAAGACCCTAAAAACATACTTATTTACCAGCAACTAATTTCTTCCCTGTCTGATGGACTATCCCTTGAATAAGATCATCTGGAGCAATATTCTTACTGGCAAAGCGCGGAGATACCCCTTTGGGGGTTTATTCAGGCGCTATATAAGAATATAAAATAAATAAAATAAAATGTACAAGCTTGCTTAGTGCATACTAATACATTATAACCCAGTTCATTTAAGAGTTTCCGCTTAGCCCATACAACATGCGTCTCCTGGAGACAAATGATATCACAGCAGAGCACCTGAATCTCCCTTGCAACCCGCTGTCTTTTATTGACATAGTTCAGGCCCCTGACATTCAGTGTACCCAGTCTGATACCTTTAACTGCCATTCATTTCTTTCTTATAGACAACAATAGCATAAGGCCTCCACCTAGCAAACCTAAATTTCAAATAAAGAAAAATTTACTCTTGTATTGATTTTATGCTTAACCCCACCCCCCTGCCTCCCCCAACCCTCGATCGCCCGCCCACCCAATCAATCAATCAATCAGTGACACTTATAAAGCGCGCTACATACCCGTAGGGTCTCAAGGCGCTGGGGGGGGGGGGGTACCGCTACTGCTCGAACAGCCAGGTCTTCAGCTTCTTCCTGAAGGAGAGGTGGTCTTGGGTCAGGCGCAGGTCGGTCGGGAGGGAGTTCCAGGTTTTGGCGGCCAGGTAGGAGAAGGACCTTCCTCCTGTAGTCGTCCTTCGGATGCGGGGAACGGCGGCGAGGGCGTGGTTGGCTGATCGGAGGTGGCGTTTGGGAGCGTAGAAGTTGACTCGGCTGTTGAGGTAGCTCGGGCCTTGGTCGTGTAGGGCTTTGTGTGCGTGGGTGAGGAGGCGGAAGGTGATTCTTTTGTTGATGGGGAGCCAGTGAAGGTCTCTCAGATGTCCGGAGATGTGGCTGGTACGTGGGATGTCGAGGATGAGTCTGGCTGAGGCGTTCTGGATCCGCTGGAGTCTCTTCTGGAGCTTGGCGGTGGTACCGGCGTAGAGGGCGTTGCCGTAGTCCAGTCGGCTGGTGACGAGGGCCTGGGTGACGGTCTTCCTGGTCTCGGTGGGGATCCACCAGAAGATCTTCCGTAGCATGCGTAGGATGTTGAAGCACGCCGAGGAGACGTTGTTGACTTGCCTGGTCATGGAGAGGGAGGAGTCCAGGATGACGCCCAGGTTGCGTGCATGGTCTGTCGGTTTGGGTGCGGTGCCCAGGGCGGGAGGCCACCAGGAGTCGTCCCAGGCGGAGGGTGAGGAGCCCAGGATGAGGACCTCCGTCTTGTCCGAGTTCAGTTTCAGGCGGCTGGTCGTCATCCACTCGGCTACCTCTTTCATCCCTTCGTGCAGGTTGGCTCTGGCGGCGGCGGGGTCGTTGGTCAGGGAGAGGATCAGCTGGGTGTCGTCGGCGTAGGAGATTATGCTGAGGTTGTGTTTGCGTACGATGGCCGCGAGGGGGCTCATGTAGACGTTGAAGAGGGTGGGGCTCAGAGAGGATCCTTGGGGGACGCCGCAGATGACTTCGGTGGCCTCTGACTTGTACGGTGGTAGGCGGACTCTCTGTGTTCTTCCGTCGAGGAAGGAGATGATCCATTCCAGTGCCTTCCCCTGGATTCCGGCGTTGTTGAGGCGCTGCACTAGGGTGCGGTGGCAGACCGTGTCGAAAGCCGCGGAGAGGTCTAGGAGGATGAGGGCCGCTGTTTCTCCATTGTCCATCAGGGCTCGGATGTCATCGGTGGCGGCGATGAGGGCGGTCTCGGTGCTGTGATTGGCTCGGAAGCCGGACTGTGAGGGGTCGAGGGATCCGTTCGTCTTGAGGAAGGCGGCCATCTGCTTGTTGACGGTCTTCTCGATGACTTTGGCTGGAAACGGGAGGAGCGAGATGGGGCGGTAATTCTTGAGGTCGGTGGGGTCCGCTGTTGGTTTCTTGAGTAGAGCGCTGAGTTCGGCGTGTTTCCAGCTCTCAGGGAAGATGGTGGTGTCGAAGGATGTGTTGATGATGTCTCGCAGGTGGGGTGCGATGACAGCGTCGGCCTTGTTGAAGACGTGGTGAGGGCAGGGGTCGGTCGGTGATCCGGAGTGGATGGAGTTCATCGTGCGGATGGTGTCTTCGGTGCTGATCGGGGTCCAGGCGTGGAGGGTGGTGGTGGTGGGTGGTTGTTCGGTCATGGTGTGCGTTGGTTGGTTGTTGAAGCTGTTGTGTATGTCCGCGATCTTGTTGTGGAAGTATGAAGCGAGGGAGTTGCAGAGGTCTTGCGATGGGGTGATGTCGTTGTTTCCTGCGCTGGGGTTGGAAAGCTCTTTCACGATGTTGAAGAGTTCCTTGCAGTTGTGTGCGTTGTTGTCCAACCGGTCCTTGAATGCTGTTTTCTTGGCGGCGCGGATCAGCTGGTGGTGTTTCCGGGTGGCAAGTTTGAAGGAGGTCCTGTTGTCCGGTGTCGGTTCCCTTTTCCAGACTTTCTCGAGGGCTCGGCAGTTCTTCTTGGAGCTCTTGAGTTCGTCGGTGAACCATGGGGCCTTCTTGCTGCCGGGTCTGCTAGGCGGGGTCCTCAGTGGGGCGAGCTCGTCCGCCCAGACCCCCTCCCCCACCACCCACACCAGGGCTTAAGGACCATGTCCTCAGTGATGAGAGTGAATGTGCATTACCCTCCCCCAGGGCCCTCAGCCAGGCCATCACCCAATATTACTGATCTCTCAAATTGACACTGAAAGTTGTTCTGCCAAAAATACCATAGAAAAGAATATCTTATACAATCAACTATGCAGTCAGTTATGCTTGCAGAAATGTTACAATTTATATTTTAATCGCAAAGACCGGTCGGACTAATTAAATCATTAGCCGCCCAATCCGATAAAGAAACGCAAATGATGAGCAGTCATTCGAGAGAAAGAAAGAAAAGAGAGAATAAGAGAGAAAATAAGCCAGAGCAGTAAATATCAAATTTGTCTGTTACAGAGCAAAGTACAAACGCTTTGTATTATTCACTACCCAGTGTCTTCAAATAGTCTTGCGCCATATTTTCCGATGTGAAATATCGTGTCTGTTCTTTGTATATCACCTTTAATTTAGCCGCATTTAAGAGTAATGCCTGGCCGCCCTTGGCTTGGAACAACGAAATTAGCTGTCGCAGTTGCCATCTTTGCTGAACAGTGGAAGGGCAGAAATCAGGGCGAACAAAAAATTCACATCCTTTACCAGAGCGCCGTCTATCTGGGCGCGCTAAATCATAAATTGCCTTGCGGAGTAGATAGTTGTTGAGACATATTACAATTGCTCTAGGCAGGACATTTGCCCCTCCCCCCCCCCTGGAATCAGCATTACGTCAGCATTGTACGAAAGGGAATCTATGTGCCCTGATAACCTGTTTCCCATTGCCAGTCTTTTAACTCAGGGAAGGCCTCTGTAAAGACTTCAACAATGAACTTGCGCACATCTGCCCTTCCTTGGCCTCAGGTATGCCCAGAACATGTAGATTATTGCGCCGTGCGCGATTTTCCAGGTCTGTTAATTTCCACTCAACATCTGCTTTTGTCTTCTGCAGTGTCTCGAGAGCCGCTTGTTGTTTGATCAGGGAGTCCGCTGCACCAGCAATGCGCTCTTCGGTTTCAACTACTCTCGTAGTTAGTTCTGCATACGATTTCGCCATCCGTCGCACCGTGTTTTGCAGCTTCCGCACCGCTCCCTGTGTACGCACACTCTCTGCCATAGTCTCTGAATGGTGAGTCATTATGCTTTTGTAAATAATTTTCAAAGTAACCAGCTCATCCTGCTCAGAATTGCCCAGACAGAGCTCTGACACCTGATCACACGCATCTGGAGATGTACCGTCCCATCTAGGTTGTACAAGAGGAGATAAAAGAGGGGAGTTTTTATCCAATTCGTGGATTCTTCTTACAGTGTCTTGATCAAGAGGCTGCTCTAAAGATTGGGCAAGAGATTGACCTAGTTCATCATCTTCCAGCATCTCGCCTTCATCCCCCCAGTCACCAACTGTGCTAGTATTATCATCACCGGAGGCAGTTGACAAGTCTGTCATTGAGTAAAACTTGGCTTCTGAAGTGGCTGACTCGGCATCATTTGCGTCCTCATTTGTCTTATCTGCAGCGGAGGGAATCATCTTTTTATGTGTATTAGTAATTACAGCCACAGCAGCAGTTACTGAAGACCCGTTGGCAACCATCAAGTTGTCAGCAAGTTTACTGACGCTAGAGTCCGTCACATTACTTTTATCTGCTGCAGTAACATCGCTTGTATTCCCCCCGTCTTGCGGTCCTAAATGAGAGGGGGCTTGTGTACCAACACCCACCAACGCAGCACCAATTTTGACTTTGGCATTAGGCTTTTTGAAAAATATTGCGGGCACCGTAAGGTTTCCAGCAGGAGTGTCAGGTAGTGTATCAGCTTGCTCACCTGGAACCGGAGCCTGTGCCAGAACTGGGGCCGGTAAGTTGTGTGCAGGCTCAGCTTGCTGTCCTTTGGTCCCGCCATTGCCTCTGCCGCGCGGTGCTGATGGGCCGTTGCCCAAATCAGGCACATCTATGCCGGGAGTAACAACCGTGCTGACAGCTTCACTCACGCCTACCGCGTCTGCCCCCATGGCTGCAGCACCATTTGAATTTACCACTGAAGCGGGACCTCGGGTTTTGGCTCCTCTCCCTTTCGGAGCCATGAGTCAATCTTGTTTCTGCTACTGCTACGGTATGCCGCACGACTGCTAGCCGAGTTACACTCCGCCTCCAAACACACGGAGCCAGCTGGACCTGAGGACGCCGTAGGCTCTAGCTCTGAAGGCTAGATCCAAACTTCACGCTAACCACGAACCCGACCGCGGTTACACACCGAAGCGAACCCGGACAACTTCTATAGGCGGCAGAAGGCTACAGCATTCCGCTTCGGGAGATATCCTGGGAGCTGCAGCGTAGCATCGAACATTAACCAGGTGAGTAGCTGCTGGGAAGGACCGCTGAGGAGGTACCGCACAGGTCACTCACACGGCCACTGCTGCGGCCGCCATCTTGCAATATAAAAACATAACAGTGTAAACATTTTAATTTGCCCGCCCTTGTACCGGGCTTCTCCCGGCGCCTCCTGCGTGCGTCCCGCGGGACAAGGATCCGAGCATCCCTTTAAGCCCCTCCTGGCACGTGCTAACCGCGTCGGCGGCGTCCTCGTCGCAAGCGGAGTGCTGGGAATGGTAGTCCGGTGGCGCCAAGAGTCAAAGTCCCGGTCCCGGTGGGGCTCAATGAAGCGTGCAGCCCTGTAAGTGCCTAAGGAACAGAGTGCGCCAAGAAACAGGGTTCACAGGGGATTCAGCCCCGAGCGTCCCTTTTAGCGCCCCCTGGCACGTGCTAACCGCGACGGCGGCGTCCTCGTCGCAAGCGGAGTGCTGGGAATGGTAGTCCGGTGGCGCCAAGAGTTGCAGTCCCGGTCCCGGTGGGGCTCAATGCAGCGTGCAGCCCGGTAAGTGCCCAAGAAACAGAGTGTGCCAAGAAACAGAGTTCACACCATTCACCCGCTTACCCTGTACTCACAGTGATCACAATGCACTTGCACTGTTCACCCTGTACTTCACCCTGCAGACACACAAGCACACTACTCACCCTGCACTCAAGTGACACTTCACTCACCTGTCCACCTTACTGCTCAATCTGCAATTTCACTCAAATACGACCATCACTAACCATACATTAATTTGTCCAAATCTGCACTTATATCCGCACCCAAATTCATATGGTCACTTCACTCACCCTGCGGTCACTCCTCTTACCCTACTCTCACACTGTAGCATGGCTCACCCTGCACTCACATGGTACTCCTGCCACCCACACAGCGCAGAGGGTTAATGTGCCTGCTACAAAGAATGTGTACCAGGTAGATCAAAGAACTGAGTGTGAGTAAACAACAAGTAGTGCTATATAAAATGAAATGATTGCCAGAAAGGTGCTATAGAGAGATGAGGTGCATTGTTGGTGAGTGGTAGTGAGGAAATTCATGGAGAAGGAGGAAATGGGGAAGGGGGCGCCAAAACAGATCATTCCACAGTGTGCAACCAGTGCTGGGGCCATCCCTGGCTGCGAGTGGGTCCAGTTGCTCCCCTGTACACAAGTATGGGCATGTCGTGCCCCGTCAAGGTTTACTCCCTAAATTACAAAAGTACACATTTACATGCACTGCAATCCAGCCTTTCATTTCCCCAAACCCACTCACAAACCGGCAGTTTACTAAACACTCTTATAGTGTTGAACATTATTTGCCGGATATGGCCCGTGATATGCGTGGGGTGGTCGATTATGTAGTGTACCAGATTGATTCCAGAAATTTCCGTCAGGAGATTGGGGGGGCCCAACATCTAAAAAAATTCAGCTGGGGGGGCTCAACCTACAAAAGTTTGAAGACTTCTGCCATAAAAGGTCAGGCAAAAAACATGTAGGCTACGGGTCTTAAGAAGCAGATTCAGTATTGGACAGCTGCAACATAAATTTATGGAGTATCACTCAATACAGAGAGATAACTGGATTGTAAGGTTTAGAACGTGCATGACTATGGAATCTCTTTGGCTATTGATAATTTTATGCTCAAAACGAACTTTGAAGCAGCATCAATATGAGTTTGGAATACATTTAGGATCTCAAATCACATTAAAATGCTAGATCATCATCATTAATTTTTATTCAGTTATAAAAAAAGTACACAAAGCAGCATAAATATAAAAACATAACAGTGTAAACATTTTAATTTGATAAACAGTATTAGAAAAAAATATATTTCCAAGGAACAACAAACTTGATAGGGCCTTTTGACAAAGCCCTATTATCTAGCAGCTGTTCTTGAACAAATGCTAAAAGTCGCTTAAATCACTTAAAAGGAGCCATAAGCCCAATTAGACTTAAAGTGTGACTGGTCTGATCATTATCAAATTCCCTTCCTCATCTTGGATAAGGGCTTGGGTAGACAGGGACAACCCCTTAGAGCGAAACAACTGATGTGCAATATGAGAGAACTCAACATCAATATGCTAACTTCAATCAACAAAAATAGACTACAGCCCCCACAACATGACCAACCTTGACGATCTCTCTGATCACTACATTAACACAGTGTCTAACATTCTTGATTCTATTGCCCAGAAGCAACTCAAAAGGATTCCCGTCAAAAACAATCTAAACCATGGTTTAATGGTTCCCTAGATGATGAACGGCGCAATCTTATAATCTCTGAGAGATGCAGGAGAAACACACCCTCCACCACAAATCTCACTCAACTTTGAAAAGTGAGAAGTACCTACAACAAACACATCCACCTGGCTAAAATAGACCACTTCAGAACTCAATTGAATGGAGCCAAAAATAAACCCAAGAAACTCTTTGAAATCATCAAGGAACAAACTAACCAGTCTTCTAACCAGATCTCTACTCCGGTATCCCTGCTCCCTAGTTGTAATGATTTCATAGCTCACTTGTCTGAAAAAACAAGGAAATTCAAGCTGGAGCTACTACCTGTCACCCGAACTCGGAGGTCTATGAAACTTTCCGCAGGATCAGCTGAGCTGGCAGAATCCCCAACAATATACTCTCCCTTGGGCTGCTCTCTCAAAATACAATACCTCTTGGAATTTCTTTCTCCTCCCAGATGTCACGGTGCTCCTACATAACATGGTGTCCCTTAAACCCTCCTACCATTTCTGTGATCCTTTACCTGCTAAGCTTTTTAAAGAACTCAATTCAGCCATTCTCCATCTTTGGTCCAGGATCCTTCAAGAATCCCTCTTACAGAGAAAGATTCCGGAATGCCTAAAGGTTGGGCAAGTTACTCCCATTCCTAAGAATCCCAATACGGACCTATCAGAATCGAACAACTTCCGACCTATAACCAGCATTATGACACTAGCTAAATTGTTTGAAAAATGCGTCCACTCGCAGGTCGGCAACCACATTGATAAATATCAGCTCCTTGACCCCCATCAGTCAGGTTTCAGATCAGGGCACATTACTGAAATGGCACTAATGCACATTATTGATGGCGCCTGGAGAGCCCTTGACCAAACTGTCCCTTGTCTCTTGATCCTTCTGGACCTGTCTTCAGCCTTTGATACCATCAAATATGAAAACCTGCTTGACCTTCTTCAACACAGGATGGGTCTCTCAGACTTGGTCCTAAATTGGTTTGCCTCCTTCCTGCATAACCGCACGCAAAGGATCAAAGTTAACCATTCTCTTGCATCCAGTACCCCGTTCATGATAGGAGTGTCCCAAGGATCTGCGCTCTCGCTCACTCTCTTCAACCTTTTTATGGATCCACTTTCTGTCATTCTGAACCTTGCGAACATTCAGTATCACATGAATGTGGATGACACGCAACTGTACCTGAAAATCTCCTCTCAAGAGGACATGAAAACGTTAAATGCTGCACTTGCACAAACCCAACAAAGGTTAGCTCAGAACCATCTGCTGTTAAATACTCTAAAGAACTGAATTTCTTTTGATCTCCGCACCCAATCACTCGGCTCCTACCCTAGACTGGCTTAAACAACTCACTGCTCTGAACTGCACCCCTCGTGTTGTTGACACATCAGTGCTACTATTAGGGGAGCCAACTTCCAACTTAACACCCTTAAGAAAATCAAACCTTTCCTACCCCCGAAGATCTCAGGCCGGCAGTTCAATCCTTGGTTATCTCTAGATTAGAAAATGGTCTGGTGACCCTTGCTGGACTGCCCAAAGCTAGCTTGGCCCCACTCAGAGCTAGCCTGAACGCATCGGCTAGACTCATCACAGGCTCTAGAAAGCATGACCTCCTCTCCCACGACCTTTTGCATCAAAATTGGCTATCTATCGAAGCCAGAATCCGACTCAAGATAGCTTGCCTGACTCATAAAACTATACACTACAACACCCCAATCTACCTGGCAAATAAGCTTGCACTTTCGGGCTCCAGCCGGAACCTTAGAACTGCGTACACCCTATTCTTGAAACCTCCAAGATTCAAAAAGAAAAGATCTTACAATCGTGCTTTCACCGGTCTTGCTCCCCTCCCTGCCCTCCAAATTCAGATACAATCCTTCCACTGCATCCTTCAAGAAACTTTTCAAATGGCTACTCTTGAACGAACTTTAACAGCATTAACCTGTGATCATGCTCTTGTTTTTGTTAATACTCTGATTCTTGTTGTACTACACTAATGGGTTTTATTGTATACTTTTACGTTATTTGGCTCTTGTGCTCTAGGGCACTTTAACAGCATCAAATTGTGATCATGCTCATGTCTTGTTTATACTCTGATTCTTGCTGCATTAAAGATAGGTGTGGTGCAGAGGCCAGGGCAGCTGACTCTGGAGCGCAGGGCTCACGGTTCGATCCGGGGCTCCGGTGGCAGCTCAGCTCACCACCATGTGACTCTGGGCAATAGCTCACTTAATTTCCGCAACGTCCCCCAGTGCCTTAAGGACCCGTAAGGGTGAGTAGTTTGCGCTTTACAAATACGGATTTATTTATTTACACTGGTGCGTTTTATTGTATATTGTTATGCTCTTCGTGGTCTAGGGCACCGCTGATACCGCCAGCTCTTAACCTGATCTATTGCCCCCTCTGTTGTAACTTCACCTACTGTCCCATTATGTTTGTACCCTTGCTTTCACCAATTCTGTACAGCACTCTGATACCCATATGGGTCTTGTTCGCGCTTTATAAAACTATTAATATAAATAAATAAATAAAGTGTATGGTGCATTAGGGTATTGTTACCTCTTTTTCTGAGATACCATATAGAGATTAAATAGCTGGCAGCTGAATAAACAACATAGCTCCTAGTGTCTGACCTGCATATTCTTAAGACATTTTGCCGGTGGTCAAGCCCAAGGAGGTGGCATAGAGGGATGATCCAGCGAGCTTGAACAATAGTTGCTCGTCGTTCTCTATTGAGTGACAACCCATATGGCAAAAATTTGAGGATTTGACATTATACCTCCAAGAAGAAGCAAATGAAGCAGTTAGTAGGATCCCCAGTCTAAATTTAATGTAACAAGACCTTTACATTGGCGTATTCTCATAGTGCATAAAATCTTCAAATTAAGAGCCACACTGAAAAGACAAATATTGAACCGCTAGACTGCCAAAAGAAACAGCAGACATTTTGAAGCCAAGGACAGCATTCCAGTAGTAATCCTAGCTTAACAAGACATAATCTAACATGGGCTATCCACAGGATCCTAAAGGCCTGTTGGTGAGCTAAAAGTTCAAACAAAGCATTCTCTGTATGGCGCAAGTTTCTCGGATGTCCCTATCCTTGTCAAAAATAAAATAGGCTTAAGATAGGCTGTATTTATACTTGCCTGAAATTTAGATCAAGCCTTAAGGGAAGTAGTGGTGTACCTTTTGGTAACTTCAGTAGGGATCTTAAGAAGGAATTTTTGCATTTGTCTAGCACATCAAGATTGCAATATCCCCACAAATCTGAACGATAAAGACCTGTATATTTTCAGTCCAGGTGAAATAGGATAGGAAGAGGGTTTATTTGCAAATCTAACAATAGCTTTATTCTTGAGGGACAGAGAACTTTTTCCTATCTGTGCTGACCAACTGGTAAAGTCTGACAATCTCACCCCTCGATAGTCAAATTCTAACACTGTATCCAATTGGGAAACAACCTTTACAACGCAACTTTTACAACGCACTACCATTACAACGAAACTTTTACAACGCAACATCCATTACAACGCATGCCATTACAACGCAACCATTACAACGCATGACACTACAACGCATACCACTACAACGCATGTCATTACAACGCAGTCATTACAACGCATACCATTACAACGCATAACATTACCATCCAACACTTACCCTACTGTTGCACCCCCTGGAGTGAGAATAGTAATTTTTGCCCCTACACTATCGAACACTTACCCTACTGTTGCACCCCCTGGAGTTAGAATAGTAATTTTTACGCCTACACTATCCAACACTTACCCTACTGTTGCACCCCCTGGAGTTAGAATAGTAAATTTTACCCCTACACTATCCAATACTTACCATATATGCTATGTATTGGTATGCGTTGTAATGGTATGCGTTGTAAAGGTAGTATGCGTTGTAATGGAATGCGTCGTAATGGTAGTTTTGTGAGATGCGTTGTAATGGCATGCGTTGTAATGGAATGCATTGTAATGGATGTTGCGTTGTAAAAGTTTTGTTGTAATGGCATGCGTTGTAAAAGTATGCGTTGTAGTGACATACATCCTATCCAATTTGGCTCTGTCTAAAGCCACATTCTAATTTGCTTTCTTGCTGTGTGAGAATATAATGTAAATGGTTTTAGACTTGTTGATTTCAAGCCCGTGGTCTTTACAAAATTGGATAAACTTCCCCAAAAGGGCATTAAGACCCACTGCAGCTTTAGATATAAGAAGCATGTCATCTGCAAACAGCAGACTTGGTATTTTGGATTCATCACTTTTGGGTGCATCATTCACACAATTCATTAATCACTTTTAGGTGCAAAAGCAGCCCAGATTGAAAATAAGGCAGAATTATGGTATCATATTTAGAAGCAAAAACACAATGAGGAGCAAAATCACATTTGGTACAACATATAGGGGCAGATGTAGGTAAATCTCATTTACCGATTCATAAATACCGAATTTTACCGATTCGGTATTTATGAATCTGTAAATGAGATGTAGGTAAAAATTCGGTATTTTTTACCGAATCGGTAAGATTCGGTATTTACCGATTCGGTAAATACCGAATCGGTATTTGCTATTGAATCCTACGGGTTTCAAGGGCCATAGGATTCAATAGCAAATACCGGTTCGGTATTTACCGAATCGGTAAAAATACCAAATTGCTAAGGGGGACAGGGTGTCACTTTGACACCCTGTTGCACCCCTGTAACTGGCGATTGCGCCATGTGGCACACATACATGCCCTTAGGGCATGTCTGTGTGCAACATGGCACAGGTGTACATGCACAGAAGTGCATGTACACAAAAATTCGTAATTTACCATGCAATTGTATTGCATGGTAAATACCGAATTCTAAAGGCCCTGTAGCACTGTTAGAAGTGCTACCTACATCACAAAATAAATTTTCGGTATTTTTACCGAATGGTAAATTTACCGAATCTGTAAAATGTATAGAATCGGTAAATTTACCGATTCTGTAATTTTACCGATTCGGTAAAATTACCGAATCTGTAAAATTACCGAAAATGTCAGTTTTTTTGGCCACTACATCTCCATAGCCCTTTACCGGTCGGAAACGGCCGAAAATCGGTATTTTCGGCCGTTTGAGACCGGTAAAGGGCTACCTACATCTGGCCCCTACAGTAGTAGTATGGTAATAGTGTAATATGAAATGAAGTTGCAAAATGGCTCAATAAAGACAGAAACTGCAGTAGAAATGTGTCGCATGAAGGTAATCAGTGTGTATGAACGTGATATTATATTTGGTTGTCAGCTCATTTACATGAAAAATCACCATTGGTGCAACAATAACATAGCTTTGCAAAATGTTTATAAACACAAATGTGGAGCATCACATTTAAAGTAAATTCACTCTCTGCACAAATGGTGTAGGGTGCAATATTATCTTTTAGATCTAAATCTCATGGGTGCAAAAATACAGAGTGTAAATTTAGCAGGCGTGTGGAAACACATTCAGGAGCACAAATCCATTTTAGGAGCTAAACACATTTCAACAAAATTGAATTTAGTTGCAAAATCAGAGTTGGATGCAAAAAGAGCACGGTTTGAGGAGACTCTTTCGGGTGGAAAAATAAAATTAAGACAAAAAATGCTCAAAATCACTCATGGCACAAGTCAGCAGGAGCATGGTACCATTTTAAGGCGTAAAGTCATTGAATACAGAGAGTAAATATGGTTACAAGATGTTACACTAACTGTACATATGAGGTGGTGGAGATGGACTCTTTTCCAATCACCACTCAAAAATGTAAAGCAGCGCAACACATATGGCTTTCTACAAATTTGAAATACTCTTCAAGTAAACAATGCTGAAGGGGGCCGACCAAAACAATTCAGTGGCTGGGGGCAGCTGACCCAAAGCCCACTCTGTGGATTTTTGTTTTTTTGTTACGTGAACCTCAGCAATCAGCAAGGACTCTGAAGCAATGCCTAGAAATTAATTGAGGGGGGCCACAACTGAATGCACCCAGTGTGCTTCCTGTCTGAGCTTGTGATGACTATGAATAGGTTAATGGTTGCCAGTGGGACTTGGAGAAGGATGAGTGAGGTGAAAGTGAAGAGAGGCATCACAGAGTCTGGGAAATAAAAGTGCAAAACATGTTCCCACAATTTGAGCTCCAGGCGGTATGTAGGATCCACCCTCCCTTCTACGTAGCCCATCTCCCAAAAAAAAAAAATGTTCCACCTCATGGGCAGAGGTTATGTCTCTCAGTGTGACTGAATTGAAACTCTATGTGATTCTGCTATGCGCTCACTTCCTAGACTAGACCCTAACGTGATGTCAACTATCTCACCTCCCATTGCCTCTCAGTCCTTGCAGTCGAAATCGATAATGACGCTTCACTCCAAAGCAAAAGGAAAAGACCCACCCCCTCAGCACCTTGGTTCAATAAAGCTCTCTATGATGAAAGTAAGAACCTTAGAATCTTGGAGAAACAGTGGAGGCAATCTCCATCCACCTCCAATCTCTCTCTTTTACGTTCAGCAAGATCCAAATACCACAATCACATCGTCTATGAAAAAGCATCACATTTCAGATCCCTCCTTGACTCAGCCAAAAACAGACCCAAAAAATGTTGTGACTTCATCAAAAACCCAAACCGCTCTCCCCTAACCATGAAGCCTGAGGATTCTACAAAGAAAACAGCAGACTTTGCTATAGTCTTTGATGAAAAGGTCAAATCACTGGTGGATCAGGTCACCCACCCCCATTGAGGAGCGAAAATCCTTAGTCACTTGGCAGAAATTTGACGTCATCTCGGAAGATGACCTCCTCAAATGCATCCTCGAAAGCAAATCCTCCAACCATTCTTCTGACCCCATCCCTAGTGACATCGCCATTGATTTCTACACCCATACTCTCTCTTAATGGACCAGGCTAGTCAATCTCTTCCTCAGTCAAGGCTCCCTCCCTGTTGCCCTTAAAACAGGACAGGTTACCCCTCTTCTAAAAAAAACTTCCGCTGATGCGATCGACCTCAACAACTTCCGCCCCATCACCAACCTCCCTTTTCTTTCGAAAATTACAGAAAAATGTGTTTCAAAACAACTTTCCCTACATATTATGGACAATAATCTCCTCGACATTTTCCTGTCTGGCTTCATTCAAAATTGCAGCACTGAAACAGCCCTGCTGCAAGTGATTGATGATGAGCTGCATATACTCGACTCTGGGGAATTGGGTCTTCTGATTCTTCTAGACCTCTCTGCACCTTTGACACTGTTAATCATAACACCCTCCTTAACACTCTTCAACAGAGAATGGACTTGGAAGACACAGTGCTTCAATGGTTTGCCTCATTCCTCTCGGACAGATCCCAAATGATCAAGATAGCAAACAGTCTTTCGTCTCCATTGGATGTAGGTCAAGGTGTCCTTTATGGCTCTATCCTTGCACCCCCTTCGTTTAATCTCTACCTGGAACCATTATGGAACCTCCTAAGTAAATCTGGGATTTATTACCATCTCTTTGTGGACGACACTCAAATCAACCTCAAGGTGTCTTCTGCACATGATCTCTCACTACTCAACTCTACTCTCAACTCTATTCACAACTGGATGTTAGCTCACCAACTCATTCTAAATCCCTCCAAAACTAAATTCCTCCTCCTATCTACCTCTCTCTCCCCTCATCCTGTTCAATCTTGGATGGATCAGCTGAATTTACTCAACAATAAACCCATCATTGTGGACAGCGCTAAATCTCTAGGTGTCATAATTGACAAAAGACTCAACTTAATCTCCCATATCAACTCTATTGCACGTTACCAGTTATGCCTTCTGTGGGGGATTCGTCGGTTCGTCCCAGAGAAAGACCTAAAAACCTTGGTACTATCGCTGGTGATCTCTAGACTGGATTATTGCAATTCTCTTCTGACAGGCTTACCCAAATCCGATCTCTCTCCTCTCAAATCCATCCTCCATTCAGCAGTTTGCTTTACTTCAGCGTCTAAACAAACCGACCACACCACTCCTATCCTGTCTTCTCTTCTATGGCTTCCCATCGGGCGAGATCTATTTACAAAACTGCCAGCATCACCCACAAAGCCTTGCACACTTCCTCCCTCATTACCTGGCGAATAAATTGAAATTGTCTGGAGGCGCTAGACCTTCTTTCAATACAGAAAAGCTTCTGCTTGAGCCTCCCCTCCTTCAAAAGGGAAAGATCGATGGTGCAACCCTTCTTAGGTAATGCGGTGAGAATCTGGAACTCGCTTCCTCCATTGCTCCGTGCCCCCTCCTCTACCCGGATCTTCAAAGCTGACCTCAAATCTCTTCTCTTCCAAAGACACTTTCAGAACTAATACTTTCTTTCTCAGGCCCCTCTAGGAAGTTCGCTCATCATTGTAAATTTTTAATTTTTCCTTGTACATTCCTCACCCTTGCTTGCTGTGTTGGATATTGTGTTTGTGTACCCTACCTTTTTTTGTCTCCTGTTTATTTTTGTAACGTTCTATTATGTAACGATGTTCTCATGTAATGTAACTGGTCCTATTGTACAGAAGAACTCTGACACCTTCGGGTAATGTCCGCGCTATATAAAAATGCACTAAATAAAATAAATCAAAACACTGACCCCCCAGTTACAGAGGTATCAGATGAGTGTCTCCTACATCTAAATATTGCTGCTAGCCATCGTCCACAGACACCATAGCCTCCAACGGCACCACCCCCACACAACCGCAGCTCCACGCTAGACTTTAATCTTTCTGAAAGTTTACTTACCATTGTGAAGCAGTGTTCCTCGTTGCGGAGAATCTGTGTTCTTTTAACTGATTTGTGCTTTTAAATAGAGCGCGTGTTGCAACCAAGAACGATAAGCAGCAGATACATTTTTCAAAACCAGAAGTTAATGCTTTTTTGCAAAAAAGCTGTGTCCTCTAAGCTTGCTCGGAGGAGGGACGTTTTCACTCGGAATAATCCAGTAACAGGCAGCCTTCTTCGGTGTTACCAATGGCATCATTGTTTGCGCTGCAACGCTGGCTTTTTTGCCCAGCACCACATAATGAGGTCTCAAAGCGCATAAGCTTACCAGCTTAAGTACAGAGATGCAGTGGTATTTGGCATGCTCTGTTTGTTTTCTAGGTTCTCAGGAAGGGACGTCATAAAACCGGTGTATGGTATAACAATGTTTGGCTCATATTTGCTATCTCACGTAACCAAGAGGTTTCTTATTGGCGGAAACCATCGATTCACCCTCACAACCTTAGAGTTTCCAGTGCTTGCAATGCTGCTGGAAACAGTTTCAGAGTGGGGGCGTGGCCACTGATGTCTTATCACTAAACTTATAGCAGAGGTGAAACAGCATTTAAAGTTGTGGTCTACCAAGTAAGTCAACCCTAATCAGGGAGCGAGTGGAAGGAAATGGTGCATTTTTAGGATAATTTTCACAAACATCTTAAAAAGGTGTATTTTCACTTACAGGCGACGTTCACCATTTGAAATGGCCGCCTTTTGCAAACTCACCGACCAGAAATAGGTACTGGACAACCAGCAAATTTTTGATTGGGTGAGATCAAGAAGCTGGCAAATATGTGAAATAAGAAAGGTGGTCTCGATCTGACTCCCGGTTGCTGTGGTACGTGTACCCTTTTGATTATTGATGTGCGCCATCACAGAAACCTCTTCACCCCCATGGCACAGCAAGAACAGTGATAGACTGGAACTTAGATGCGACAAGAGACTAATGGGATTGTCAAATAAGCCCCCCTTTATTCTCCTTTTGTAAGGGGATCCTTACAGTCTGCATTCGTTTACAGTAAAGAAAGTTTGGCAAAAATAGGGGGGGTGGATTCACCTTTCACTCATCACTGAAAGTTGGGAAATGTTTTCATAGTTCCTTTAGTGGGGGTGTAATCATTCTCAGAACACATTATCATGTCCCTCTCCATCTGATAGCAAGGCCAAGAAGCCATTCGATAGTTCACAATTTCCAAAAGTTCCCTTGATGAAGTCCCAGAACGGTTTATATGTCCAGTACAAACTTTCTTGTTATATTTTTGCAATTTCAGAAGGTGATGCAGCCTGAAACACCAAATCAGAGCAGAAGTAATGCCCATCATTAACACTGTGCCAGGACAAGTAATGCCCACCATTACCACTGCCAGGAGGAATAATGCCCACCATTAACACTGTGCCAGGAAAAGTTATGACCACTATTAACACTGTGCCAGGAGAAGTAATCTCCACCTTTACCACTGTTAGAAGTAATGCCCACCAATAACACTGTGCCAGGAGAAGTAATGCTCACCATTAACACCATGCCAGAAGAAGTAATCCCCACCATTACCACTACCAGGAGAAGTAATGGCACCATTAATGCTGCCAGGAGAAGTAAGGACCATCATTAACACTGTGCCAGAAGTAAGGCCCACAATTAACACTGTGCCAGGAGTGGTAATCCCCACCTTTACCACTGATAGGAGAAGTAATGCCCACCATTAACACTGTGCCAGGAAAAGTAATCCCCACCATTAATGCTGTGCCAGGAGAAATGGGCCCACCATTAACACTGTGCCAGTAGTAGTAAAGTCCACCATTAACATTGCCAGGTGAAGTAGTGCCCACCATTAACGCTGTGCCAGGAGAAATAATGGCCACGATTAACACTGCCAAGAGAAGTAATGCCCACCATTAACACTGCCAGGAGAAGTAAAGCCCACCATTGACACTGTGCAATGAGAAGTAATGATCATCATGAATAAAGGGATCAGTGCTCCCGATACTAGTCTTCTAGATCCGAACAGCAAACTATGGCTGCTGCCGACCAGAGACACTATTCTGCCCACTTGCTGCTGAGCCAAGCTCAAGCAGAGGGAACCAGGACTTTAGTTACCCTGTCACAGGGTGGTGAGACCACCTTCATGACAGGACTTAGTGTATTAGGACACGGTGGGGGCGCTTGCCAGCGCCACTCAGTCTGCTTGAGGTGCACATTTGGTGCCCTCCTTGTATACTCTGTTTAAACCAGCTCAGGGAGCCATTGGTTCCCAGTCAGTCCCCTCTGCTTGCAGGTACTTCTCATCTTGAATCCACCTTTGGTTTCCACCGGAGACTTTCACCTTCTTCGCCAGCAGCACCATCCTGAAGTCCTCCATTGAGTTTTTTGGCGGTTTCAGACACCACTTCACACCTATGCAAACGGCTTCCCTGGTGTAGGTATCCCGGTTCCTAGGGTATCTATGAGTCAGGTGGCTCTCAAACCTTCTGTCTTCCACTGGGTTTCTTCAGGGTCCACTGGGAAGGGCCCTTCATCTTTAAAATTGCAATTGCGACTTACCCGTTGACTTGAATTGAGCATGCAGTCGTGTTCCACTCTGCACACGGCCTCCGTGGGGTTCCTGGTTACTTACCTCAGGTGGTTCCTTGAGTCCCCAACACTTCTACGTCTTCTGTGTATAGTCTTGACTCGAGACGTGGTTCGCATCCCACTATTTTAGTATATGGTTTGATCTTCCCCTGGAGACCACTGTGTATCCGTGCTACTTACTTATTTTCTTTGCAAAGTATTGTGTAAATTGCGTATATCTCCAGGTAGGAGATATCTGTGTGTTAGCGAGTGTCTTATAATAAATACATATTTTTATAAATACACTGTGTGGATCTTTGTCACTTAATCTATACCATTAAGATTGGGTTCTGGTAAAACAAGCTGCTTTACACTCCTTCTGGACTAAGTCTGAAGGCTGCTCTCCACAGCTACCAGTTAGAGAAGGTGAACGGCATTTACCACGAAAGCGAGACAACGCGGTTGTTACAATGACCACGTTGTTACATTGCAAACCTTTACAACGCAAGTTGGAACAACGACTTGCGTTAGGGGGCAGAAGGTGTTGGATTTAAAATCCATCACCTTCCCTACTATTGCACAGACTGGAGTTGGAACAGTAAATTATACTATTCCAACATCCGGCGCCCCCTATAGCAAGTCATTGTTCTGACTTGCGGCGTAAAGGTATACGAAGTAACAACGCGGTCGATGTAACAACCATGTTGTAATGGCATACGTTGTAAACGCATGTGGACTAATGTGCCATATTCGTTAGAGAGCTCTCTAAGGTTGGCTAAGACCACTAAAATTACTATAAGGGTTGTCTGAGTTAGTGCAGGGTACTACACTTACATAAGTGAGCACCATATACTAAGTCAGCCTCCTTCATAGCACTATAGAAAAAGTTTCCCCTACTGTTACTCTACAAATGAATACAGCCTCTCAATACATTCCCATGAAGCAGCTGATCGGAATATTAATCAAAGATTAACCATACAGAATAGGTCAGAAGCCATTGTCAACAAAGCAGTGTTTTGTGGCCTACACCATTATACCTTAATAACTAAGATTTCTGAATCAGCAGAACACTAATTGCTGAATATTAACTTTTTTGGGGTTTGATATACCTTTACGTATCCTGCTACCTATACTTGAGATGGTATGAACTGATATTCATATACTATTTTATTGAAAATGATAACTAAACATCAGAAGGTAGGTGCTAACTTTTAAAATGTTTTATGACCCAACAATGTGTAGAGTTCAACATATACTAATTTTCCAAAAACAGCACTTATATAAAAAAAATAGGACAGTCGAACTATAGGACTGAAAGACCAAGCCAATCCTAGCCAGAACTTAAAAGTCAATTAAACATAGAGTAGTACAGTGGGTTAATGGGCCTGCTGCATAGACCACATAATACTTCATGGCTAAAATATCAGAAAATGTCCTATCATGATTAAATGCAGACTCCGCCTCATTCAATACAATGTGTTACACAGAACCTATTATGATAGCTTACGGCTATATAGGATGGGGAAAATAGACAACGACAGATGTCTTCGATGTCACAGGGCAGGCGGAGATTTTTATCATGTACTATGGTCATGTGGGGTAATTCAAACCTACTGGACCCACATTTTCTCGGAACTGCAGGAGATACTGGAGGTACCGCTTACACAGGAGCCCAAGCTGGCTTTATTGGGGATGTCCAATGATGTGGATTTGCCACGCCCTCTCATAATCTTCCTGGTTTTAGCTTTGGTGGTGGCAAAAAGGGACATAGCAAAACGGTGGGGGTCTCCGATCCCCCCGGACTTGGAGGAATGGAGAACTGGGCTGGACCTGTACATGGCGGCTGAGAGGGTGACCTACAAATCCAGAGGGTGACCTAGAAAGTTCCGAAAGATTTGGTCCAAGTGGAGACTCTATCATGGACTCGATGGGGGGCTGGGGGACGGTTGAACTCATTCTTAATTTACTAATTCACGTGGATGGTGGCGGGAGGGATGGGGAAGGGGAATTGAGAGAAGTTTATTCATCGATCAGCATTCTTTTTCAACTATATGATGTGCCACATACCAACAGTTTGCGATTGTGGGAAGGCGGGTCCGGGAATAGAGGGATGAATGTTGCTAATTGTATGACTGTACTGTTGAGCTTTGCACAAAATGCAAATAAAAATGTTAAAAAAAAAAAAAGAAAATGTCCTATCATAAGATACGTTATAATAATTACAATATCCAAGATATTAAATTTAAAAGAAACAAAATGGTGGTAATTTCAAACACATAGCAAAATGGGGCGGTAAAGCTCAAAAGCAAAAGAAATAAAAAAAATCTGACTAATGGGGTTAAAATGAGGCACGATATGAAGTATAACTGTTACTAAAAGGTTTACGAAATTTTACATGGACATTTACTTTCAATGTTTTTGTTTGTGGCAATGGTGCATGGCATTCCCATGCTGAAATATGGTTTTACCTCATCACCAAATTGGTTATGACACATCACACAAGCGGCGTTACAACGAAGTACACAATTTCTCAAAAAGAAATATGTGCAGAACAGCTTTTTATTTGTGTGACACTTCAAACAAGTGCAAATATATAAGAACAGTCACTGAAACGATAAATTCCAACTCAAAAGTTAATAGAATAAATCACTGTTAAAAGGTGCCTGACGTTTTGTAGTAACACACACCATATGCAGCGAGAAATTAAAAATATAGGCCTCTTGATAGCAACTTTTGCGTATGAACGGCATTAAGGTTTGGGTTGTTGTCATTCCTCCTGCACCCCTACCTGCACCCCTACCTCCAGTGCCAGTGGGTGTTTGAGTGATCCATTCTTTTTAGGTCTCGACCTACAGCATTGCTTTAGCAATTTTAGCAATGCGTGTTTGTCGAGATTATAGTGAGGCTTTCAAAAGTCTACCAAAACTGCTGCGGATCGGGTACAGTTCATGTGAGCCAGGCACGTGCACATAGCACACAACAAGCCTCGGCATCAGACTTCAAAGGAATGCGCTCCCCCGCCCCCGCCACAGCAATGCCGAGAGCTTGTTCTCCTTACCATGCACCCACGGGACTCAAAGGAGCTTAGTTGCTTATTCAAATTGCTTTAAAATGTGAAAACTTTTATAAGCACCTCTACTCGCACTCTCTTTGTGCCTTGAAACTAAATTTAACAGTCCTGCTGCGCTTTAACTCCCTCCCCCTCCCTCCCCACAGAGCTCGTATTTTTAATATTAATTTTCAGCCCATGCCACTTTTACATTAAAAAAATGCCAGCACCCTGCCATCTTAGTCAAACATTACAGGCATGTTGCTCAGGGCCGGACTGGCTACCGGGCTATTTTTGCTGGGGTGGCAGGGTGGGGTCAAGGTTCACTGCACAGGGGCTCATTTTGATGCTGAGGAGCTGCCCACACTTCCAAATAAACAATGCAATACAAATAGCTTTAAATCATACTTTTCTGAACATTTGTTTTGCATTGTTTATTAAGGAAAGCCCGGTAGCCAGTCCGGCCCTGATGTTGTTTTAAAATGTACACAGCGCGTGTATTGGGTAATTTCACTTAGCAGGTGCAATGTAAATAGTTAAATGCACGCGCTCTATATATTTAGATACAACAAGCCTGGAAGGTTTAAGGGCCAGATGTAGGTGTCCAAATACCGGTCGGAAACGGCTGAAAATACAGATTTTCAGCCGTTTCCGAACGGTATTTGAACATTGGTATGTAGGGGTATGAAAAACCTACAGATTCGGTAATTTTACCGAATCGGTAATTTTAGCGAGTCGGTAAAATTACAGAATCGGTAAATTTACAGATTCTGTAAATTTTACCGATTCGGTAAAATTACCGATGGGTAAAAATACAGAATCTGTCATTTACTATGTAGGTAGCACTGTTAACAGTGCTACAGGCCATTCAGGGTTCGGTATTTACCATGTAATACTATTACATGGTAAATAACGAATTCCTGTGTACATGCACATGCATGTACACCTGTGCCATGTGGCACACAGACATGCCCTAAGGGCATGTATGTGTGTCACATGGCACACAAGCCTAAAACAGGGGTGCAACAGGGTGTCAAAGTGACACCCTGTCCCCCTTGTAAAATCGGTAAATTTACCGATTCGGTAATTACCGATTCGGTATTTGCTATGGAATCCTATGGGCTTCAAGGCCCATAGGATTCCATAGCAAATACCGAATTGGTAATTACTGATTCGGTAATTACCGAATCTTACCGATTCGGTATTTTTACCGAATTTTTTACCTACATAGCAATTACCGAATAGTAAATACCGAATCGGTAAAATTTGGTATTTACCATTCGGTAATTTGCTATTACCTACATCTGGGCCTAAGTGAGAACTAAACTATGTGTAAACTGGAGACAAGGCTAACTTTTGTGAACAATTGATCCTCCTCAACAAGCACGTGCATCCAGCTTCTACAGCTCCATCATTTCTGCTGGGAACAGACAACAGGCGCCACAAGGCAGGCAGAGACATCCTCCTTGATGAATGCTTATGAAATTCCATGTGTGAACACTAAACAGACCCGAGGCGCCAGGAGAGCAGAAGGCACACAGAGACATCCTCCGTAATTGCTGTTTCCCCTCTGAGGCCAATTAGTTGGCGCTTAACTCCAACCTTTTTGCTTTATCAAAAGCCTTTATTATTAAAATAAGGGTACTGTCTTAAACAGTATTGTTTGCATGTACGATTTTTATTATAACTTTGTTCGCCCAATTTCATCATTTCACACACGCACAATTGTTCCGGAAGGCTTCATTAAATTACAAAAAGAGAAGTTGTATTTGTTAAATCACCTTGGGCACAGCTATGGTGTTTTGCAACAGTTGATTGATTCTAAACTCGCATTTATTTATGACGTCAAACCCTACAACTATATTACCATCATTGAATATTTCTACAGTTGGCTATTTTTTGGAAGTGGAATACGTGATTAGCAGGTTGAGCTGTATTATAAAGTGGTGCCGGTGTAAAGCGCTCCAATGCCTTCGGGTCCAGTTCGCGCTATATAAATGTACTTCTGTTTTGCTAAAAATAAAGGAACACAGAGTAGCTTATTTTTTCATTCATTTCATTCAAATTGTTTGCAACTGAAATCTTTCATAAGCACCTCTATATGCACTCTGTTTGTGCCTTGGAAATAAATAAAACAGTCCTGCCACGCTTCTGTTCTGCAACACACACAACCACACAGACACACACTACCACACACACACACACATACAACCACACACACAAACACAGACACACACACACAACCACACCCATCAACACACACACAACCACAAGCACACACATAACACACACAACACACACAACCACACACAACCACAAACACAACACACACAACCACACACACAACAACACACACACAACCACACACATAACCACACACACAACCACACACACACAACCACACAACAACCACAACCACACACACAACCACAACCACACACACAACCACACACAATCACACATACAACCACACACAAAAAATGACACACAGAACCACACACACAACCACAACAACACACACAACCACACACACAACCACAACCACACACACACAACCACACACACACAACTACAATCACACACAAAACTACACACACAACCACACAAATACACACACACAACTACAAACACAACACACACAATCACACACACACCACACACAACACCACACACAACCACACATACAACCACACACACACACAACCACACACAACCACACACACAACACACACAACCACACACACAACCACACACACAACCACACACACACCCACACACACACACCCACACACACAACCTCACACACACAACCCCACACACACAACCCCACACACACAACCCCCCACACACAACCCCCCACACACACAACCCCACACACACACAAACAACCCCCCCACACACAACCCACCACACACACAACCCCACACACAGCCCACACACACAACCCCCCACACACACCCACACACACTGCGCCCTCACACTACTTTAGGCCACACACACTGCACACTCACACACTGCGCACTCACACTACTTTAGGCCAGACACACTGAGGCCACACACTACTTAGGCCACACATACTGCACCCTCACACTACTTTAGTCCACACACACTGCGCCCTCACACTACTTTAGGCCAAACACACTGCACCCTCACACTACTTTAGGCCACACACACTGCGCCCTCATACTACTTTAGGCCACACACGCTGCACCCTCACACTACTTTAGGCCACACACCTGTGCCCTCACACACTGTGCCCTCACACACTGCACCCTCACACACTGCACCCTCACACACTGCACCCTCACACACTGCACCCGCTCACACTCTGCACCCTCACACACTCTGCACCCTCACACACAATTACACTCTACTGAATACAACATACACTCCACACAATACCACTCAGTTCCACATAATTTTATGCTACATAATTACACTGAGATCAACGCAACATACACTCCAAATACCACTCAGTGCCACATAATTACACACCACATAATTACACTCTACTGAATGCAACACACACTCCATACAATACCACTCAGTGTCACATAATTATATGCTACATAATTACAATGCAACATACACTCCAAACAATACCACTCAGTGCCACATAATTACACGCCACACAATTACACACTACTGAATACAACATACACTCCTCATAAATACCACTCAGTGCCACATAAATATATGCTACATAATTACACTGCGCTCAACGCAACATACACTCCAAATACCACTCAGTGCCACATAATTACACGTCTATCTATCGCCCTCACTCTATCTATCTTTTGCCCTCACTCTATCTATCTATCGCCCTCACTCTATCTGTCTATCGCCCTCACTGTATCTATTGCCCTCACTCTATCTATCTATAGCCCTCACTCTATCTATCTATAGCCCTCACTCTATCTATCTATCGCCCTCACTCTATCTATCGCCCTCACTCTATCTATCACCCTCATTCTATCTATTGCCCTCCCTCTATCTATTGCCCTCACTCTATCCCTCTATCGCCCTCACTCTATCTATCGCCCTCACTCCCTCTATCTATCTGTCAACCTCTACATATCTGTCTATCGCCCTCTATCTATTTATCTATCACCCTCTATCTATCTATCTATCTATCGCCCTCACTCTATCTATCGCCCTCTATCTATCTATCTATCGCCCTCACTCTAACTATCGCCCTCTTTCTATCGATCACCCTCACCATATCTATCACCTTCACTCTATCTATCTGTCTATCGCCCTCTATCTATCTATCGCCCCCTATCTATCTATCTATCACCCTCACTCTATCTATCGCCCTCTATCTATCTATCACCCTCACTCTATCTATCGCCCTCTATCTATCTATCACCCTCACTCTATCTATTGCCCTCTATCCATCTATCTATCTAGTGCCCTCACTCTATCTATCGCCCTCACTCTATCTGTCTAGCGCACTCACTCTATCTATCACCATCACTCTATCCATTTATCTATTGATCGCCTCACTCACTCTATCTATCTATCTATCTATCTATCTATCTATCTATCTATCTATCTATCTATCTATCTATCTATCTATCTATCGCCCTCAATCCTATCTATCCATCTATCTATCGCCCTCACTCCTATCTATCTATCGCCCTCACTCTATCTATCTATCGCCCTCCCTCTATCTATCTATCGCCCTCACTCTATCTATCTGTCTATCGCACTCACTCTATCTATCGCCATCACTCTATCCATCTATCTATCGATCGCCCTCACTCTATCTATCTATCTATCGCCCTCACTCCTATCTATCTATCTATCTATCTATCTATCTATCTATCTATCTATCTATCGCCCTCACTCCTATCTATCTATCGCCTCACTCTATCTATCGCCCTCACTCTATCTATCTATCGCCCCCCCTCTACCTATCTATCGCCCTCACTCTATCTATCGCACTCACTCTATCTGTCTATCGCACCACCACAGCATCACTAAGGGGCACCACAGCATCACTATGCGCTACCACAGCATCACAGAACGCCACAGCATCACTCGTCGCCACCACAACATCACTCGTCGCCATCACTCAATCAATCTGTGCAACCACTCAACAACAACTTGTTCAAATATGTTCTATCAATGTTTCAAGCTCTATTACAAATGTCACAAAAATATGTTAATATTTCACTTCTGTTCACAATAAAATACACTGAACATAATCTTCACAAAAGTTATTTACAAAAGTTTAAGCTATGGCCATTATATATTTCAATAACTCTTATTTAAGTATTAATTATTTAAAAAAAAATAAAAGCCATTGTTATTTGTAATATCAATACATCTAAGTCACGTAAATACAACACATATTGCATTACAAATGCTATAGGTGTCACATTTGCGAAAGTTATAACTATTGGCATTGTAAATGACAAAGCTATTAATTTCGCTATTTTCAAAACCAACACATAAATAAAAAAATTGTCATTTACAATACCAATAGCTCAAACTTTCCTAATGCGAGACCTATTGCATTGCAAATGCTTGTTTCCATTGGACTCATAATAAGGTTCTAAAGTATTGTGTAATTCCCTGCACAACACGCCCTATCCAGTCCTGACTCATATTTCAGAGCAGTGAACTCCGAGGTTGCTCTCCTCCTATGGGATAGCAAGCCGGCAAGGGTGGCAGCAAACAAACTGATCAGAAGTTGGTATGGTGTGGGGATTGCTTTACCCGATATCAAGGCATACTATTGGGATTCGCAACTCACGCTCATCAATCAGTGGATCCATGTACCTGACACTGACCCTGCCTACCGACTGGACAGAGTGGCTCTGGGGAAGGGTGGAGTCAATAGGGTACTTTACAACAAACGTAAAACCCGAGACCTCATGGGCCCAACGACACACACAATTAGTGTCTGGCACACGGTAACACGGCACCTGGGCTGGTCAGACAGACTAACGCAACACACTCCTCTGTTGTACACAGGCAAACTGGGCACCGTGGGAAAGAGCAAGGGATTTCAAAAATGGGACCTGATAGGGATCTCCCAGCTGGGGGACCTCTGGCACAATGGAGAGGTTATGAGCTTTGCCCACCTACAAGAACAATACATGATGGCTCCGGGGGAAAAATTTCGATATATACAGATTAACCATGCGATAGATGCAGTCCTCCCAACTTGCGAAATACTCCCAGTATCATCCCCTTTAGAGGACCGGCTAATAACTGACTATTTAGACAAAAAAGCAACCTCACTCACTTACAAGAAAATTATTAATAACTGGACGGACCCACTCGACTGACTTAGGGCTCTTTGGCAGACGACGGTGGGGGGATATGGACGGCCCTGACTGGCGGGACGAGATTGCGTTGCATAAAGAGGTGGTAATTTCCTCTAGACTACGGCTGGTACAGCTAAAAATACTGCACAGGACCTATTACACATGGGTAATACTGCATAAGATGGGAAGAATCCCCGACCTACATTGCTTACGCCTCTGCAGCACCATAGGTACATTTTATCACACCTTGTGGGAGTGCCCACTACTTACACCATACTAGGCAGCAGTGATATACACCATTAAGGACGTCAGAGAGAAGCAAGTCTTGCTCGAACCTCTATGCTGCCTCCTCAACATATGGGAACCAACAGACCTTACCACGCTGAACGTCAGTGGGCAACGACAGGCATGATGATAGCTAAACTAAATTTAGCTCAAAAATGGGGGTCTGCAAGTGTACCTTCTTTACTAGACTGATGTAGAGATATGGATATGATTATGATAGCTGAGAAGTCCACCTTAATTCACAGGGGATGCCCAAAGAAATGGGGAAGGGTGTGGGGCAAATGGAATATCTATAGGGGAAACATCTGTACACCTCCGCTATTGGATCAGGATTCGGATGATGAGATAGGACTTTATTGTAATCATCATAGAGTTGGTCTCTCTGCGGAAACAGTGTATCGATTGGCTGTGTGTAACTATCCTCGTGACTGTAACACTGTATATGCAGATTGTCTTTTACTTCAATAAAATGTTTTAAAATATAAATGAATAAATATTGTGGGATTTCCCCCATCTTTTGGAATATATATATATATATATATGTTTGTCGAGCTGTTTCCTGCTAATGTTTCCTCGCGCTATAATTGCTGTGGCTTAGGGAGGAAAGTTACTCCTTAAAGCAACATGTTTCGAGCAATTTTATAAAAATAGAATGGTTGGGTGTATTTTTCAAATATTGAGGCAAAACAATCAAGAATTGGGTTTTGAGATAATTTTGTGATGTTTGGGAAGCCCAACAAGTGTGAAGCATCAGAATGCATTGTTAGGACAGCACAGCAAAACAATGGGATACCATTGAATGTCTTTTCCAGTGCTTGTTCTGTTGGGTGGCTTACGTTTCTTTATATCTTTTCCTTACATCTGATTTTCTTCTTGGGCTCGGCCCTTTCTACTGAGGTCAATTTTTGGTCAGCAGACAAATTCAACCCTTCCTCATGGGTGGACAAAAGTAGTGCCGACAAGCTGAGGAAAGTGTTCCCCTAGATACCTGAGCTTCCCTAAAAATTGACATTTCCATCAGATGTGCTAGAGGAATGATCAGTTGCAGACAAGGACAATGTTCACCCCCCCTTCTATTGATCCCGGGTTGAGGGTCAGGCATTGTAAAGGGTGTCAGCATTCCACTGGCTTTCTGTTATGTTTGCTTCTCCTTTTGGCTAAGATGCTTCCAAATACCAGAAAAGTGGGTTTGTCAATTATATTGGTGGCTCTGCAGATTTAAACACATCGTATTTTCGACTTTTCCAAATGTTGGCTTCCCAAAATGGGGCGTGGTGGCCAACACTCTCCCCTCTGTCTTTGATGGTGTAGGCCTTGCAATCTTGTTGCTGAAAGGAATTCCTTCAGAAGCAGGGATTTCAAAGAGGTATCACATACCATCCAACTCTCTAGGAAACCAGCAACCCTAAAGTTGTACTTGGAGCACTCAGGGCTGCTTTCTGTCTTATGTACTAATCTCTGAATGTCTCGTCTTTCAGGTGATGTCTTTAAGATACCTCCCATTAATCTCACTGTTAGATCAGTTCAGCAAGACCGGGCAAACTCTTGAGCAAATAGATTTGGCAACGAATTAAAACAGACCCAAAGATCATACTGTGGGTCATATTATCAAGCCAGGCGATAAAATTATCGCCGCTTTAGCGGCAGAAAACTGCTGCTAAAACGGCGATAATGGGCTTGATAATATGCTCTATGGAATTTCAATTGAAGCACATATTAAATATGAAGGACATCTAACATGGGCTTCAATTGGAATTCCATAGAGCATATTATCAAGCCCATTATCGCCGTTTTAGCAGCAGTTTTCTGCCGCTAAAGCAGCGATAATTTTATTGCCTGTCTTGATAATATGCCCCTGTATTCTTTGGTAAGTTACAGTTTTGGATTTGTATGTGGTATTACGTGTTAAGAAGGGCTTCAACTACTCAAACCAAACCATGCATTTGTATATGTTTTCTCAGTAATCTACGCATGCCTTGAGATCAGAACAAGCAAACATGTTCACTTGTTCATCAAGAAACATCAAGCAACAATTTTTCAGCTATCTGCAAAATTTGATTGCTTACAAAAAAATCAAAAATATTGTAGCATGATTATTCAATTCATGCAATGTACCTTATGCATGCAGGTGTTTGTGCATACTTAATAATATGCATACATTATTATCAAATTGAATGGCACATATTCTGTCAAGCTCAAAAGATTGGGGGTCATATTATCAAGAACTGCGTTAAAAATTATCGCTGGTTTAGTGGCAGAAAACCGCCGCTAAAATGTCGATAATGGGCTTGATAATATGCCATTGAGCATTCCAATAGAAGTCCATGTTCTGGTGTGAACATGGGCTTCTATTGGAATTCTCCAGGGCATATTATCAAGCCCATTATTGCCGTTTTAGCGGCAGTTTTCTGCCGCTAAACCGGCGATAATTTTAATGCCGTTCTTGATAATATGCCCCTAAATGTTTGGTCAGAGCTGCAAGAATTTCATATTTTGCTTTGCTGGTTTCAAGTAGATGTTTGTGGCAGACATGTAATCAACTAGTTTTAGACCTCAGACCTTGAGAATGGTGCAGAGGGCGGCAAGTCCCTTCCAACGGAGGATAAGTAACTGGTCAGCCTTTATTCTCTTGTATACTAAATCTGGCATTTCTTTCCCAGCCAGAGACCAGTAAGCTCGCAGTTAAGCACCGTGACATGCTGCCTGCCCCCTGCTCCCCCTACCTCCTGACAGTGTAACTAAGAACAGTGTTGAGGCGTGACCTCTCACGGGTTTGCTTTTCAATACTACGTAAGCCATTCAAAGTGGGAGATTCTAGGGTAGTTTTGTTCAAAATTTCCTTAGGGGGGGTGGGCGACAGACCTCTCTGTCTTTTTCTACACACAGTTGTTTTATCAATATGGGGTTGAGTGTAGAGGATAGGGCAAGGTGGGTGGGGTGGGGATTTGGGAGGGGGAAGAGATTGTTCTTGCATTTGTTTATGTTAAATGCACTGGACAAATGAACATTACATGCTCAACCTGGTTGACTTACCGACAGCCGTGGGCGGGTCTCAACAGGACTACCCCTTTCCCACCATGCTACCCATGTCACCCCCCCCCCCCCATAGTGGATCCAACACTGTCGGTGCTCACCTGGAACGTTAACAGTCTCAGGGACAGAATTAAACGGGGGCTAGAAGCGCAATATATAAAACATCTCCACCCAGACATAGTTATACTCCAAGACACGCATCTACTGGGCACACACTGTCACTTCCTTGGGAGGACAATGTACACAGTTATGGCACATGCTGGCTTTACCTCTGGCTCAAGAGGAGTTGCTATCCTGATTAGAAAATTTCCCCCTTTCACAGTAACCCATAAATGGATAGACCCGGATGTTAGGTTTGTTGGGGTTATGGGTACGTGGGGCAGGAGCAACATTACCATTATATGTGTATACTCCCCCACCCCCTGATTGCAGCCGTCGGTGCTCCTTAAGGTAGCAGACATTCTCTTGGAGACCCCTGCATCCTTTCACATCGTATGGGGAGACTTCAATGATGTCCTCAGCACCCAGATGGACCGTTCAGGGAGGCTAGATAGAGGCACGGACATCATACTCCTGGCACGCTTTACTGACACTCTCGGGCGGATGTATGATGTTACAACGCATACATTTACAACGCCTACCTTTACATCGCAAGTTTTACAACGCATACCATTACAACGCATAGTGCTTTTGGGCGCTGGATAGTGAATAGTTTAATTTACTATTCCAACTCCAGTCCCCGTGGATAGTAGGGAAGGTGTTGGATAGTACATTAAACCTATTCCCTATCCTAGAGCGCCCCCCAGCGCAATGCGTTGTAATGGTTTGCGTTGTAAAAGTTGCGCCGTAAAGGCACTGCGTGGTAAAAGTTGCGTTGTAAAGGATGTTTACCCTCTCGGGCTTACGGATGTGTGGAGGTCCCAACATCTAAATACCCGACAATACTCCTATTTCTCGGCGGCACATTGGGTATACTCCAGGCTGGATTATGTTTTTGCCCCAAGGGTGAACTAGGGATTGTTGGCCGAACGGACTACCTCACCAGGGGTTTGTCAGATCACTCACCGCAACTGGTTTCACTATTGCCTAGGTCCCGAGATTCTCATCCTACCTGGAAATTAAATGCCTGGGACCTGCACAAAGACATAATTCTTAAAGGTCTCCGAACCAACACTGAGATCTTCCTCCCAGAGAATCTGGGTACAGTAGACTCCGGAACCACACTATGGGAGGGGAGAGGAGTTGGCCTTACGGCTAGGGCGGTCGACTGCGAATCTGGGGAACTGGGTTTGAGTCTCAGCAATGACGCTGAACATCCTGTGATTCTGGGCAAATCACTTAATCTCTTCATGCCTAACAAAAATAAATGTGTCCTCACGTAATGCAACTGGTGCTATGTAAAGCGCTATGATACCCATTTCGGGTCAAGTTTGCGCTATATAAAACTCTGTTAAACAAAAAATATACAAAACCGTGCAAGATAGGACCCAGAACCGGATTTCATGGGAAAAGAGGAACGAACAGGAACAAATAAAGCAAATGGAACACCAACTATTTATCTTAGAGGGGGGGTGTGGTCAGACCATGGACCAAGATGGCAGCGTACTTCCGAAGCTCCGACCGATTCCCCGGAAGATCCGGTGCACCTGGTGGCCCTGGATGTAGTGACACCACGGCGACAGTCACACGCGACTCCCATGTCTCCCGGTCTCCGCCGAGCTCACCTTTTATTCCCCGCTGCTCGGGAACAGCAGTTGTTGCTTGCTGTGACTGAGGCCTGTTGCGCTCAGCAGCACCAGGGGCTTGATTAGATCAGCTGCCCAATGGAGACGGAGCCCGCACCAGGAGGCGCGATGAGCAGCGGCCTGCACTGACTCGCCCGGCCTAGCTGGGACCTTCCGCTCTCCAAAACAGGGAGCACAACACATCCCTGACTGGTTGGGACGGCCAGGAGTGATGAGTCCTGTTTCCCAGCGCACAGGGCGGCCCACCCGATTTCCCCGGGTGAGCCTGGGGACCGACAAAGCGGCCGGATCGTGGCGGGGCCTCCTCTCACATTGGACCTCGCTCCTGCCTTCCCTAACAGTTCTCCCCATATTCTGGAGGAACTGTGCCCCTGATGTTGCGTTTGGTGCTTCCGGCCCCCACATTTCAACCAACTTTGGTGCAACGTTGCTATGTGCCTGCACACGATGAATAGCTGGGCACAGATTGTGACACTGGGGCACATATATTGAGGTTGCTGAGCGCTCCTCGCATTCGCAGCGCCCAGACCCGGCGGATGCTACCACACTGGGACCAACTAGGCGGGTGAGACTACTTTCTTTGAGTGCCACTGAACTTCCCACCGCTGCCCTGTTCAGGCCAGCCCAGGGGCTCCCTTTGGCTCTTCCTCTCCCCCTCCATGGCCATGGGGAAAGTCGACCTGAAACAATGAAAGCTGCCATTTGAGAAGACAGTGGGCGGTACGGACCCTTCTGGTGGCACCATGGCTGAAGGGGACAACCCAGTGTGCCCTCCCCAACCTTCTGGGCCTGGAAGCAAGGCCCTGATGGTGGAACTGCGAGCCGGCTTCAAAACTCTGGACAGGAGGTTCGATGCCCTGGATAGGAGACTGGACAAGTTGGGGGCCAGAATAGATAAACACGTCTCACGCTGGGATATGACGGAGGGCAGAATCTCCAATCTTGAAGCACCTTGAATGGATCGAAAAGGTGCTCAAGACCATCGTCATGAAGAATGAGGACTTGGAGGCCAGGGGATGGCGTAATATTATACGAATCATGGGTATTCTGGAATCCACCAACACTGGGCGTCTTGATGGGTTTGTAGAGGGCCTCCTGTGTGACCTATTTGGCCATGACTCTTTCACACCCACTTTTGTGATCGAGAGGGCATATTGAATGCTTGGTCCCCGTCCTAATCCCGGTTGCACTCCTCGCCCGATCATGGCACGGCTCCTTAATTTTAGGGACACTGAACTGCGCCTGGCCTGGGAGCGGGGGGTCTCTGGATTGGCAGGGTTCCTCTGTTTCCCTGTATCCTGTCTTCACTGAGATGGTTCAGGAGGCCGGTCGGAAGTTTGGGGCAGTCAAACTTGCTCTTCCAAAAGCTGATCTGAGGTATGGAATGCTCTACCCTGCAAGTTTGAAAGTGGATATTGACGGCAGGTTCAGTATCTTTGATGCCCTGGCCAAGTAGCAGGAGTTCTTCAGAAATCATTCGAACACTGCCCAGCTGAACAGCTCGTTTACCCTGGACTGCTCTCCCTGCCTGCCGGATTCTGACGCTAGCTCGGAACTGTTCTCCGCACATGGGTAGCTCCACTGCATATCAATGACCTGATAAGTAATGCTCTCTTTTCTTGGCTTTCGCCTCTCGCCGCTAGATGTATGGCCTCTATGATTGGTTTCCGTGGGACACTTTTCAAGTACGGGGATTATTAGGAGCGTTGCCTCCCCCATACTCTTTGCACCTTCTGAGTTTATACGGTTCAACTGTTGTAAAGTTTATTCAGGTATCTAATCGGGATTTGGATTTTCCCCTATGTAATGGGTATGGGGATGGGTGGGGGGTGGGGATGTTGTAGGTTGGAGACCTTTTCTTTCTTATTTATACTATTTACTGCATTTACCATTATGTCTTGTGATCCAATATGGAGAAGCCTTAAAGATTTTATTATTGTCACGTAACACTAGCCACATTGAACACATTACCCTTTTATTTTGGAATGTACGGGGGCTTAATGACACCCGCAAATGCAAACAGGTGCTTCATTACTTGCAGCGCCACCAGGTGGACATTGCCTTTTTTCCAGGAGACGCATCTCCCTCCCACTCCTCCCCGTACTTAGTTGGGGCCCCAACAGGTTTTTTGCTGGGTATAGTACTTATTCCAGGGGGGGTCTCAATTTTGGTGCATAAACATCTGCCGTTCAGGGTGGTGGCGGTGCACTCTGACTCAGGTGGCAGATACATTTTAGTGAAGCGCTGGCTTCTAGGCCATACAATCCACCTGGTAAAAGTCTACGCTCCCAATATAGACAGCCCGGATTTCCTCACTGAACTCCACTCCCGCATTGACACAATGGGAGCCGATCACATATGTTTGGGTGCTGACCTTAACATTCTGCTAAATCCCCAGTTGGACAGTACTGCCACCTCATCTGACTCCAAGCCTAGGGCTAGAAGAACCCTTTCCACACTGATCTATACTTACCATTTAGCAGACATGTGGCATCACATGCACTCAGTTGCACCCACATACACACATTATTCTGCCCCTCACAACACCTGGACCCTTCTGGATTACTGGTTCCTCACCCCCAGTATCGCCACTTGGTCGTACTCAATCACCCACCTCCCACGTACACTCTCTGACCATTCTCCAGTGGTGCTTGGGTTGCAGATTGCGGGGGTGGGGGACAGGATGGGGCAATGGCGATTTCCCGAGATGGCCCTCCGAGACTCTACGGCCACATTGTGGGAGGCATTTAAAGCTTATATTAGGGGATATGTATCTCCAAAAGTGCTGGCATATTGAAGGACCTTTGCCGCAATTTGGCTGGGATAGAGACTAAGCTAGCTGGCCTGGACACATGCCGGGAAACCCCCGCCCCTACCCCAACCTTCGACATAGAGCATCACTGTTGACGGAATTCAGGAGGCGTCGGAAAGAGAGGCTCACTTGCTGAGAAAGTATGCTGCAACCAGGCTGTATGGGGTAGGGGAATGCCCGGGACGTACACTGGTCAGACTCACTCACCCCAACCGTGGGCCCTCGTACATCACCTCTCTGCATGCCCTCAGGTCAAACTGATCACCGACTGTGCGAGCATTACCAACAGGGTTTTTTCTTATTACCAAGACCTCTACAGGACCAGTGTTGACCCTGACCTGACTGTCAGTAATGCATACCTCAATGAGGTAGCCTTGGTTTGGCTGCAACAGGCACACAGGGACTTCCTCGCCGAGTCCTTTGCTATGGACGAAGTGCAACAAGCGAACAAAGACATGGATAGCTCCAAAGCACCCAGTCTCGATGAGTTCCCTGTTTGTTTTTATAGGCCTCGCAGCAGTGCGAATCCTACAGGCCCCTCTCGCTGCTGAACTTTGATTATAAAATCGATGTTAGAAATGGGGTCTCTAGTTGGCAGAGGTAGATACCTTTGTCCAAGTAGGGGCCCTTGCTTCTGGTCAGGGTAAGGGGGATACACTCCTGAAGTAACCCCTGCTCACCGCCTTGGTAGCTTGGCACGGGCAGACAGGCTTATCCCAGAGGCAGTGCGTAAAGCATTTGTGAACACATACAGTAACAGTGAAAACACTACAAATGGACACCACACCAATCTAGAAAAATAAGTATTCTTAATTTAAACAAGACCAAACGACAAAAATCTACAATACATTATTAAAAATAAGACTTTCGAATGGTAGAAATAGTTCAGTTCAATGCCAGTTGTAAATGCAACACTTTTCTCACAAAGTACTTTAGATGCATCATGCAAAACAAACAAAAGGGTCGCAGAGAAGGTGATGCGTCAGTCCTTTACTGCAGCACAGGGGACGGCAGGGGAGGTGATGCATCTGCTCCTTACCGAAGAGGAGGGGATGCATCTGTTTCTTACTGCGTACCGATTACAATGCGACAAGATGGCGCCTTGATGCATTGCGACGATCTGGTGTGATGCGACAAAAGGGCGGCGCGATGCGATGGTCCGGTACGATGCATGATCTTTTGCAGCCGTACTGCAGGTGCTGCGACGGTTTTCTCGGTGATGCGTGAGGACCTGGTGTGGATGCGGCACGCTTCTTCCTGGTTGCTCGGTGAGGCGTCGGAACTAAGTGCGGATGAGGCACGCTTCTCCCCCATGACTCGGCGATGCGTCGGGAATCGGTGTGGATGCGACACACTTCTTTTCGTTGCGTCGATCTTCCAGCTCCCAGCGACAAACAGTCTATAGAGGTTCTAAATAGCAGCAGGCACCTCTTTGCAGGTAGAATTCCCAGCAAGGAAATTCAGGGGAGCTAGTGGTGAAGTCTTTGTGTCCCTGAGACTTCAGACAGGAGGCAAGCTCAGTTTCAAGCCCTTGGTGATCTTTTTCTTCAAGCAGGTGACAAAACAAACAGCAAAGTCCTTCTTCTCCTTTCCTTGGCAGCAAGAAGCCACTGCAGACCAACCCCAGAAAACAAACAGCACAGGGGCAGTATTTCTTCTCAACTTACCTGGCTCTTTTCCTTGGCAAAGGTTTTCTCTTGATTTCCCTGAAGTGATCTACAGTTCTGGGGTCTGGGTCCCCCTTTTTATACACACAAATTCTTTGTTCTCTGAAGGCAGAGAGTGTCTGTACCCAGTCAAAACCAGTTCTGTCCTCACTGGTGCAGCTTCCTGGCAGGAGGTGGAGAAAGCATTGTTGACAGCAGACCTGGCCCAGGCAGGTAGAAGGAATTCTCCTCCCCCTTTCTAAAAGTGGGATTTTCAAACACAGAATGTAAAAATCACCCTCACTAAAAGATGCACTTTAACATTCTGAGTTCAGGCATACTAAACCTTATTGTCCTATCTTGTTCCTAGGGCCAGTTATGTTTATAAGGTGTTATAAACATAGCCTTGCAATAGTGAAAAACGAAATTGGCAGTATTTCACTATCAGGACATGCCACACACATCAGGGCATGTCCTACCTTTCACATACAATGCACCCTGCCCACAGGGGTACCTTGGGCCCACCTTAGGGGTGACTAACATGTAGTAAAGGGAAGGTTTAGGGACTGGCAAGTGGGTGCACTTGCCAAGTCGAAATGGCAGTCCCAGATTGCACAAAATGTAACAGAAGGGGGGAGAGAGAGGGTCAGTGGATTCGATCTCCCTGTACGTATACATAAACAAAGTGGAATCCACTCAAGGTAGTGATCCCAAAAGTGATGGGGAGACACACAGTGTTGTTTAAATGCCCCTCACACACCAACAGGCCCCTTGGTGTCATGCTTCATCATCGGGGCCTTCGCGCCCCTCTACGGGATGCGGCGTGCTACGACTAGCGAGTGCGCAGGAGCACTTGGAAGTGAACTATGTGTGGGGGTGTGTGTGTATATATAACCAAAGTGTGAGTGAGGTGAGGTGAAAAAAATGAAAAAGTTAAAAAATACCTGGCACGTGGGAGAAGAACAGAATTTTATTAGTCCCCGGCTGGTATTGTTAAAAAAGTGCAGAGCGTGGTTAGGTAGATACGAGTTAAGGTATCTGGAACCACTGTGAAAGTGTCAACATGTTTCGGAGGGCACAGCCTCCTTCTTCAGGACGAGGGTTATGCACTTTCCCTCACCTTACTCACCTTACTCACATGTAAAATGTAAAAGTGTTTAATTAAAAATTACCACAATGTGTAATGTTCCTAACAATGTTATTTTGGTGTTAGTGAATGTCGTTGCGCCCAGTTGGCGAGAGAACTTAGAGTCCTAATATGTGAGACCTCATGAGCCTAAGCGTATATTGGGGATCCCTCCTTCCTGCTCAGAAAGACGGTTACTGCATGTGCCATTCGCCTGCCTTCCCTCAACGCGGCTCCGATGAAGTCACTTCATCGGAGCCGCGTTGAGGGAAGGCAGGCGAATACGCTTAGGCTCATGAGGTCTCACATATTAGGACTCTAAGTTCTCTCGCCAACTGGGCGCAACGACATTCACTAACACCAAAATAACATTGTTAGGAACATTACACATTGTGGTAATTTTTAATTAAACACTTTTACATTTTACATGTGAGTGAGGTGAGGGAAAGTGCATAACCCTCGTCCTGAAGAAGGAGGCTGTGCCCTCCGAAACATGTTGACACTTTCACAGTGGTTCCAGATACCTTAACTCGTATCTACCTAACCACGCTCTGCACTTTTTTAACAATACCAGCCGGGGACTAATAAAATTCTGTTCTTCTCCCACGTGCCAGGTATTTTTTAACTTTTTCATTTTTTTCACCTCACCTCACTCACACTTTGGTTATATATACACACACACCCCCACACATAGTTCACTTCCAAGTGCTCCTGCGCACTCGCTAGTCGTAGCACGCCGCATCCCGTAGAGGGGCGCGAAGGCCCCGATGATGAAGCATGACACCAAGGGGCCTGTTGGTGTGTGAGGGGCATTTAAACAACACTGTGTGTCTCCCCATCACTTTTGGGATCACTACCTTGAGTGGATTCCACTTTGTTTATAGTCCCAGATTGCACACAGGCTCTGCAATGGCAGGCCTGAGTCACATTTTACAGGCTGCTTCTGTAGGTGGCACAATCAGAGCTGCAAGCCCACCAGCAGCATGTGATTTACAGGCCTTGGGCTCACATGGTGTACTGTACTAGGGTCTGACTAGTAAATCAAATAACCAGTCATGGAGTTACTAATCCATAACAACAATTTACACAAGGGAGCACTTGCACTTTGGCACTGGACAGCAGTGGCAAAGTGTCCAAAGCATCTAGACCAGCAAAAACATATGAGGCTACAGCAAAAAGATGGGAGGCAGAACCACGCCAATGGTGCCAAGTCTAACAGTCGACAAGATGATTTCGCCCGCTAAGGCGGGTTTCATCCCTCGTCGGTCCACTGCATTAAATTAGCGCACTCTGTTTGCCACTCTCCACCGAGTCAATCCTTCTCTTCCAGCGGCGGCGGTCCTACTGGACGCCGAGAAAGCCTTTGACTCGCTGGAGTGGCCCTTCCTCAGAGCCACCCTGTTGTGACTCGGCATTCCACCCATGTTTATTTCCGTGATTTCAGAATACTGTTAAATGGCACTCATTCCACCTCCTTCGCATTATCAAGATCGACCAGGCAGGGCTGTCCCCTTTCCACACTTCTCTTTATAATCGCAATGGACCCTCTTGTCCGGCACCTTCGTGACAAACATTCGCACAGGGGCATCCAATGTAATACTGGGCCTCTCTTGCTTACCCTTTACGCAGATGACGTCATTCTTTATGTTCGGAACCCAGATGATAATTTAGAACCTGTCCTTCATGAATTTACCGGATTTGGTGCCATGTCGGGTTGCACATTAACAGGGAAAATCCAAGGTGTTTTCCTTTGACAGATGCCCCATGCCTTCGAGTTTCGGAATTCCCACTTAAAGTGGTGTAACGACTCAGTCAAATAACTTGGCATACACCTGCATAAGGATCAACCACAAATCTTTCAACTCAACTATGGTCCAGCCTTGGAGAAACTCTCTGATATTATCGATCACTGGTTGAAACTCTCCCTGTCAATGGCCGGTAGAATGGCTCTCATTAAAATGGTCATCCTCCCGCAATTTTTATATTTGTTTCAAAATATCCCTATACCGTTGTACGGGAACTTCTTTGTGACTCTTTATTCTGAACTTCTTCGTCTGGTGTGGGGGGGGGGGGTCAGCCTAGGATCAGCTGGGATGCTCTTACTTTGCCCTTTGAATGTGGGGGATTCGGAGTTACTAACTTTTTTATTTATTAGTTGATTGCACAGTGTAGCTTCTTACGCCACTGGTTCCATGCAGACGCTCGAATCCCATATCTCAGGCCCAAAGCAGACCTCGCCCTCCCCCCCTATTGGCATTATTGCCGATGGGGTTGCCTCGTGACCCCCAAGATTTACAAACCCTCTCCACAACAACTTGGGCGTGGAAACAACTGTCTCGAGCAACCGGGGCGCCATTGCTTTATTCTCCATCCCTCCTGCTGGCGGTGAACCTATGGTCCCTAACACCAAGGAGGCTGTAGTGCAGCGCACCCTTTCTAAATTTAACCTGGGAACCTTTGTGGATTTATTCCCAAATAATTATGTATTTTCTCGCTGTGAGGTCCACTGTCCCGACATCCTATGGAACCGGCTGACTTTCCCCCATTGTCGCTCCTCATCAAGGATACCAGCGGTGACCACTTGATGTCCAAAATTTATAAGGCCCCCTTTGCTCTTCTTCCACCTCGGGATGGGAAACTGAGGCAGACATAGGAAGGTGACCTGGGTCAGCCCCTATCTGACGCTCAGTGGCACTGTTGTTGTGAACAAACCTGCAAGATTTCCTTTAATTATAGGCACAAATTGTTGCACTTAAAATATATGGGGTGAACATATGTTACACCATGTATTGTCCACTGTATGGATTCCCCCAGACCCCACTCTTGTCCTCGGTGCAAGTCCCCCATGGCAGATTTTGCACACGTGGCATGGACCTGTGTCAGGGTTGCCGCATTTTGGGGTAAAGTATTTGAGGCGCTATCTTTGATGTTGGACCGTCCCCTCCCTCCGTCTCCCCTCAGAGTCTTACTGGGATATGTCAGAGATCTCCCCAAGTCCTGTAGGCGATTTTGCGCTCTTGCACTGCTTTTGGCTAAAAGGGAGGTCGCTAATTTTTGGGGGAATAAACACTCGCCCACACTGAAGGGTTGAATATACAGCATGACCTTTTGCAACACTAACTCGGAACTCTACGCCCAGCTACAGCCCCCAGCATCCCGCCCTCTTGATATACGGCAGCCTTTCAAATTTTGTTTGTTGGCCCAAACATTGGTGAGTTCGCACACCGACTCAGAGGCCACCACAAAGCTGTAATTTTGCATTGTTACACTGTCTTTGCTTTACAACGTATATACTCAGGGAAACAAGATGAAACATATTGTTATATCATTGCTGATGTGTTACCCAGTGGATCTCAAAATGCATTGGTTGTCTTTTTGGGAAAAACCTTTAAATAAAGGTTTAAAAAAAAACTACTTGTCTTAGAGAGGAATGTTCCAGACAAGCCTGACCCATTGTTATCCCGACAACTAGAAGCCCTGAGAATAGAGTATCGGGAGATGGCTCATGAGGAGGCAAAGAAGCAAAGGCTGGCAACCCTGCACCGTTTATACAAAGTGGGGGACAAGGTCAGGAAGTTACTAGCCTAGCTCAGTAAAAAGGAATCTGACGCTAGATGGGTTGATTCCATCAGGGACGGCCGGGTGGAAACCTACACCAAAAATCTACAGATATTATCGGCATTCGCCCAACACTATGTTGATTTTTATGATAGGAAGACGACTAGCACTATTGAAGATTTTAGCAAATACCTTTCAGACATCCGTACCCCTAGTGTAGGTGAGGAAGATATGGAGATGCTAGAGAAAGATCTGATGCTGGAAGAGGTTGAAAATGCTGTGAATAGGTTAAGACCTGGCAGAACACCGAGCCCAAATGGTCTCCCAGCTGAATTTAAAAAAAAGTTTAATGATCTCCTTGGTCCCCTTTTACTGGGTCTCTACAGAGACCAGTATGAGGAGGGAATTCTCCCAGCTGACCTTTGCACTGCCACACTGTTGGTAAACCACAAGAAAGGTAACCCCATGGATAAGTGTGACTCATAGCACCCAATTTCCCTACTTAACACAGAGGTTAAAATCCTGGCTACTATCCTGCCCATACGCCTCCTTAGGGTTGTCACGACACTCATTCACTGTGAACAATCTGGTTTTATGCCAGGTCGGGTGACTAGATGGAACCTCCGAAGAGCACATAACCAGGTGATGGCCGCCAGAAACCACACCACTCCACACTCCTTTCTGGCATTAGACGCAGAAAAGACTTTTGTTGCGGTACACTGGTGCTTTCTAGATGCTGTCCTGGTGAAATTTGGCTTTGGCCCGAAATTTGAGAAATGGGTTGCTCTCCTATATACTGAACAAAGAGCAGCGGTGCGAGTTAACGGCGGGCTCTCCCCTACTTTCCTGATCTTTCGTGGGACCAGGCAGGGGTGTCCTCTCTCCCCACTGCTGTTTGCTCTAGTGACAGAACCCCTAACTTGTATAATTAGACAGCATTAGGGGATACTGGGCTTTCAGATCACAGATAATGACCAAGAACAGGAAAAGATTTTGCTCTATGCGGATTATATCCTCTTATTTAGCACAAACATAGCCACAACGATTCCCTTGGTTTTCTATATTGCAGAGGGATATGGCTGGTTCTCTGGGTATAAGGTTAACTATCATTAATCCATTCTGTATGGCTCAAAGCAAGACATGGACTGGCCACCACTAACCGGAGACCTGCATATTGCTACAGAGGGATTGCAATACCTTGTGATCTGTATTACCCCTGACCCCACAGTTTGTCCTGCACACAATATACAGCGGGTACTATCAAATTTTCCAAAGGACATCGACAGATGGGGAGGCCTACCACTTACTATGATGGGGCGTGCTGCCATGTTTAAGATTATTTCTCTGCCCCAATTTCTTTATGCATTACAAAACACATATCGCCCTTTACCCAGATCGATATTTAGGTAAATTGACCCTGAGCTCTGTGTATTCCTCTGGCTGAAAGGACACCCCAGAATTGCTTTGAAGACCCTACAACGCCACCCGTATAATGGGCGACTTGCACTTCCCGATGTTGAGGAATATTACTGGGCAGCTCACCTTACACCCATGAATGATTGGATACATGCATTAGGGGACCACCCCACCTATAGACTGGAAAGGGAGACACTAGCACCAAAAACATTTCTGCATAATCTATATGGAGGTAAAGGAACCCATAGACTACTTCCGGCTACAAGAGTCGCCATTGAGGTTTGGGACAGGACCACCTGGGTTCCGGGTTGGACACACAGAATAACCAGGGCAAACCCCTGTGGATGGCAGGGAAACAACCTTTACAAGGCAGTCATTACATCAGACTACCTTTACAACGCAGTCCTTACAATGCAACATCCTTTACATCGCATGCCATTACAACGCAGCCATTACATCGCATGCCATTAAGACGCAATGTTAGGTAAGTAATGGGGAATAGTATTTTTACCCCTACACTATCCAACACTTACCCTACTGTTGCACTCACTTGAGTGGGAATAGTAATTTTTACCCCTACACTATCCATCACTTACCGTACTGTTGCACTTACTGGAGTGGGAATAGTAATTTTTACCCCTACACTATCCAACACTTACCCTACTGTTGCCCTAAAAGTAATATGCGTTGTAATGGTATGCATTGTAATGGTATGCGTTGTAATGGAATGCGTTGTAGATGTAGCTTCTAAAAATGCATTGTGATGGCATGCGATGTAAAATAATGCGTTGTAATGGATGTTGCGATGTAAAAACTGTGTTGTAAATGTTTGCGTTGTAACGTCATACATTTGTGGATGGGTACCAGTTTAACCCGTTCCGTGCTGCCGTCGGCCATTGGCCGACGGCAGCACAACCTCCCCAGTCCTGCCGTCGGCCGTCGGCCGACGCCGCCCCGCCCGTTTTGCGGATGTGCCGCACTTACATAAAATTGCGGCCGCCGTTAAGGCGTTAAAGAACATAACAAGCTTCGGGGCTTCAAAACATGGGATCTACTGGGGATTTCTACAGTGGGAGATATCATAGCCAAGGGCGCACTCAAACCCTTTTCAGTCCTTCGGATAGTATTCCAACTTCACACCTCCCAGTTCCTTAAATATGCTCAGTTGTGGCACGTATAAGGGGGGCGGAGGTCATGGAAGATAACGAGTTTCCAGAATATGCACCTCTGGAAGAGAGAATACTTCAGGAAGAGTTAACCACTAAGGCAGTCTCTATAACCTACAAAACAATAAGTAATAATATGCCCGATTCTCTGGGTAAGCTGAGGGAGACGTGGGTAGGAGACATGGGGGTGATGGAGGGTGTAGATTGAGAGAAAGGAAGGTCGCTTAGCCGGTGATACTTCCAACCCAGCCGGGCTCAGGACCATAGGAAGTGTGGATAAACTTTAATTCCGGTGTAGCACCGGAATTAAAGTTTATCGACGCTTCCTATGGTCCTGAGCCCAGCCGGGTTGGAAGTGTCACCGGCTAAGCGACCTTCCTTTCACTCACTCCAAAGTTACAGCCCTGATGAGTCGCATTGCTATGCGACGAAACACGTTTCGGCTGGATACACAAGAAACTAAAGAAGATTTTCTTTAATATGATGTTTTTCTCTGACAGCTTATTTAACAATTATATGTTCACTTCCTGCTCATGTATGATATGCTTTAGAAATATTGAATAATACTTACTCTCTGGTTGTGTGCAATGGGCACTTATTTGATGTTTGTAAAGTTTGTTCAGTGAACAGACGCACCACGGGGGGTTATAGGGCTTATCCCCTCGCTCATTCGCACCAACACCTAATACTGTAGAAATTGAAATAACCTAGCGTTTATTTTGCAGAGCGCCCTTTCCCTTAACCCTTAAAAACCCTTTTCTTCTGTTACATTGGTGTAGATTGAGAGGCTGCTTTGATGCACCCTAGAGAGGTTGTGATACGGCCAGGGTCCATCTCATCCAATTCAAAATCCTCCATCGGGTCTATTATGACAGAGAAAAATTACATAAAATGGGTCATGCAGAGTCTCCTAGGTGCTTGCGCTTCCAGGCTGCCCAGGCAACTTTCTTCACATGATATGGGCCTGTCCACATATATATTGACATACTGGCAGGATATAATTGGTGAAGTAAATCTAATCCTGAGCACCTCTATTCGGCTAGATCCTAAATTCATCCTTCTGGGTGTCCCCTGCGACACTGACATCTCCCGACCTCAACTACTTTTTAGTACACTGAGTTTGGTGGTGGCCAAGCGGGACATCGCACGACACTGGGGCCCCCTCTCTCTATAAAATGGTAGCCGGGATGGATCTTTACATGGCTGAAGAGGGGGTGACATATAATAGCAGAGGGTGCCCTAGAAAATTCACAAAAATATGGGGCAGCTGGATGAGACACTATGGTCTAACCCAAGAGGCCGGGGACTCACAAAATGTTGGAACGGGGACGTCTGAATAAAAGATGTCTCTCGAACCCGGATGCTCTGAGAAGGGAATGTGATGGAGATTGCAGTTTTTTTAAGGTGTACAGGGATGATGGAGGTGACCCTGCTATGGCAATGCACTTTTCTGATCAGCTGGTTACCGGGTTTGAGCCAATTATGCAAATATGTACAGTCTAAGTGCAATTCGTTGTTATAGTTATGTGAATGTGTAATGTTTTTGCACCTGATAAAAATTAAAAAATATATATTTTTTTTAAAATAATGATGTGATGTCGCTGCCTCTATAGGGTGGCTTGATGACAGAAATCACTTGCCAAAGAATATCATCTTCTGTATAATTTGTTTGTAAAAAATAATCAACTAATCATACAGTTGTGACCTCACACCTCTGTCTTCTTCAGTATTTGACAGATTATGATTCTGATTTTTTTGCAAGGTTTGTCCAATGTAAAACAACTTGTAGGGGCAGAGTATCGTGTACACCACATTTTGGGTACTGCTCTTCGATAATTATTTCAGATCAATTTTAGTGTTGCAGTTTAAACTCCTTAGATTCAATGGTGCGCGGCCATACACTGCACTGTCCACATTAGTGCCTGATCAGTAGAGGTAAACCCCAAAGGTCATTGATGGAGCATTGTGGATTATTTTTTGTAAAGGCAGCAGGTACCAAATGGTCTCTAGGATTTTTTCCTTTATGGAATACAAAGGTCCGTCTCTCAGGTTTAAGGTCACCTGCTGTAAGGATGTCAAACTGTTTTTAATATATCTCTTCACCATATGTAACACAGGTGAAAAAGTTGTTACACAAACAAGTTTGCTATTAAACTTTTTGGAGTTAGGTGTTAACAAAATTTCTTGAGCCAATGTCATGCCTGTTTTAAGGAACGTCTAGTTAAATGTTTTTGCGTTGGCTTTTGCAATCAGTTTTTGTGATCATGTTTTTGAAGAAGTCTTTCTTAAATTTGCAGGTTTGTCTAATTCTGAGAAACTGGCTGTATGGAAGAAAATCACACAGGGCCCTTGGGTGATGACTCGAGTAAGCTAGCAGAATATTCCCCTCTGTGGGCTTGCAGTAGAGAGTGGTGTAAAGTTTTCCATTTTCTGATTTTACTCTGAGATTAGGGAATGGTATTTTGAACCTGTGGCAATGCAATTTAAATCTGAGTCACTTATAGTTTAAATGTAGCCACTGATTGAAGTCAATTAGGAGAGTTTGTGATCCTTGCCAGGTTATAAAGTTGTTCTCTATAGATCTCTTTCACATCATTATACAATGATGGAAAGGATTAGTGGAGGTCAGGATTATTTCTTACTACAAGTTGTCCATAAACAGGATGGTTATTTGGGATCAAAAAATACTCTCATAGATGCTACTTTAATATGCAGGTACAACTAATTATGAAATAAAAAGAAGTCCTTGGTCAATGCTAGATTGAGTAGGTCAATGCTAAAACATGTGGGGACCTGGTGAGGTCTGGGTCTCATGTCCAGCACATTTCGATTAACACCAACACCCTCAGTTTGCGACGGTGGTGTACAGTGATTTAATGTCCATTGTAACCAAAAAGGAGTGTGATGTTCAATTGTATTAATACAATTCATACCGTACCTCACACAGGAAGATATTTGGAATGAAGCTTTTCATAAAGAAGTCCACACGTCGTTCAATGGGTTCCAAGATGTAGCCGCAGCCAGATACAGTGAACCTCCCTGGGGGCATTCCATATTCTTGTGAACACTAGGTAATGTTTATATCACAGGGATGCAGACATTCCTGATATTAAGGTAAAGAAACTCATTGAGACTCAGGTATCCTTTTTTTCTTGCCTATAATGGTAATGGAAAGGCCTTTCGTTTGTCCCCACAAAACAAACCAATTTTGGGGAATTACAAACTGAACAGCTCAGGTGCAGAATAATGCTGCAAGATAAGAAGCATTATAAACTACCCAGACAACTCACGTAAACAGAACATTATGTGAAACTCACTGCAGACCCCACTAAATAGATTCAACAAGTGATCCCTTCCATTTGGCTGGGACAGGCGGCTGCCCTTTTGAAGCTTGGCGATCTGCAAGCCCATCCCTCTAGCCACCCTGTCGGAAGGAGGTCATACGTCTTCCCACCAACAAACCTGTTGTCCTTATTTTTGTGGGAGCCATTCACATCTCTGGCAGAAGTGCCGCAGGCTGTATCCAGTAACAGCTAATCAGAAATTGCTACTAGAAACTTTTTAGGCAAGAAGAAGTGACTCTCTATCATCACCTTTACATTAATAGCTTAAATCCGGGTTTGTCAAAAACTCATGTTTAATCTCACGATTACTTGGATACCTTGAAGTAACAATCTAGGTATTCACAAATGGAGGTTGGCACTTTCTACATGTAAAAGTTTAACCTCATGTTAGTCAATGGCCTGCCTTGCTGTAGGGAAAATGGTGAGTTTTCAATGTCAGGACAAGTAAAACATAAAATAAACATGCCCTTTTTAACATTCTGCACCCTGCCTTTAGAGCAGTTAAGGTCTACCTCAGAGGTGACGTATATTTATTAAAAAGGCAGGTTTGGACTTGGCAAGATGATTATTTTGCCAAGTCGAGTTGGCAGTTGAAAAGTTGCCAGCCTAAGCTGCATTGGGAGACCTCGAGCCATGTTTTCACCTTGTCACTCGAGTGGTGGAGCAATGAGAGCTGCAATCCACTAGTGACATTTAATTTAGATGACCTGGGTGCACCCAGTACCATTTACTAGGGACTTATAGGTATGGTAAATATGACAATAAGGTATTAGCCCATTGCACATATGTTTGGGGGTTCTGAACACACACACTGAGACCTGGTCAGCAGGGCACAGTGCACTTTGGAGATGAAAAACCAGCAGCATCAGTCCAAACATTTGGGGGTGATCATACAAAAAGAGGCATTTCATAATTACATAGTTTAGGGTGAAAAAGCCTGAGAGGGACACATGCTTGGTTAGCGGATTGAGAGTAATTTTTCAAGTATCAAGGTTCTCCTGTGTTCAAAACGTGCAGCAGCGACATTGATGCTTTCACAAGAGCATTGTTTGTGCACAGATTAGGTGCTGCTGGCAGCAGAGGGGATCTTGCTAGAAATACTATGTTCAGACTTAAAGGCTGACATCAATGTGTTGTCAAAGAATTCGAACAATATGCTGATCCTCATCTAACACCAGAAATAGAATGCATAATCGCTGATGAAAAAACCAAATCACGAAATATTCACTAACTTTCAACTGTACCTCTTGTTCCTAAATTTTCTTTTGAGACTGAGTAGTAAAATATTATCTGGAGCAGATACCTGTGTCATAAAAGAGCCAGATGAAGGATACACAGGACTGCACGGGTGAACTGTTTCTTCTCTATCCTCAAGTTCTGCTAGTTGAAATTAAATCAAGCATAATGGTCATTCTGAGTTTGGCATTTTCTAACTCTCTGTAGTTTGTTACTTCGGTCAAAATTGTACATGTACGTTTTCACAATATGAGATTCCTCCCTTGTGGTGATGGCCCCTTTTCCCAGCAAGGATCTGTTCAATACAATAATGATGGTAAACTTGATTAAAGGAAATTTTTTGCTAACAGATTTGGAAAAGATAAACAAAATACTTCTGATTCCATTCAGTCATTCTTTAGCCACAATCCGCTGTGACAGGCTAGAGGTTGAGGAACCAAGCAATGTGTGAGTCTTACTCAGGCTAAGAGTCTGGCTCGGCACTTGTGCAAAGGGCCAGTGGCGGCTCCTCCGTTATGGCAGAGAAGCGTTGCTCCCATTCCAGCAGCCCAAAGAAAAAGAAAACGATAATAAACCCTGGTTTCTTATCATTTTATTTTGTTTCCGAGAGTATTGGGTCAGGCCAGTGGGATAACAGGCACCCACGGGATTGGTATGCACTGTTATCGGTACACAAGATAGTTTAGCCGGCCGTCTCTGGCCGGCCAAACTGTTATGCGCACTTTCCATGTTCTCCACACAGGCAGGATTACAGCCTGGGGGGAGAACATGCCCAGACTCCCAGTCCCTGGCTGAGCGCCAAACCACATCACTCAGACCAATCACAACGCTGCACTGCAGCGTTGTGATTGGTTCAGGTTAGCCTGGGTGCTTTGTGATTCCGGCTGGAGCAAAGCGAGGACAGGAGGAATGAAGAGAAGAGACACTGGGAAAGGAGGTAAGTTAAAAAAAATACTACCCCCCTGCCACCTACCCCCACCTGTAGGAACGCTGCTGTAGCTTTAAATAAGCACACGGAGCCTGGAGTGCAGTTAACTTGTTTATTTCCCCGGAGCGCCGGGACTCTGCATCTGTTACCCTGCCCGGCTCTGCGCCACACAAAATGGCCGCCTTCCGGTTCCTGTGTGTGCCTTCCGGTTCCTGTCCTAGCGGGAAAGGCTAGACCGTCACCACATATCTCCCCCCCTTTAATCATGAAAACAGTAACCTTAACAGGAGAAAATTGTCTTACTGAATATCCATGGCAAAGTCCTTGAACTTCTTGGGAACTCCCACGATCCTTCCTGCTCTCGTCCTCACCACTCCTGCTTCCTTTTCGCCTCCTTGGGTTTCCGGGACTGCGTGCAAACCTCGTGCCCCAGTTCCCTCCAGTTCCTCTTTGTCCCACTCTTCCACATTACCCTTCACGCTTGAGTCACCTCCATTCTCTCTCTCTCTTCCATTTTCACCGTTTTCGTTCTCTGTTCCCTCTACTCGCTTTTCCTTTCGTTCAACGTGCTCTTGTCTCCTTCCTCGATGTTCACTGCTCATCATCTCCTCATCCCTTTCCGTGTCGCCAATTTCGTCCGTTCCCCATCTCAGGATTTTGTTGCATTTCGCCATCCTGTCTTGCGACCACACTTTGCCGTCGCTCAGCAATGCCGATCTGGCATACAGTTCTAAGATTTGCAGGGGTGGTGTGAACTTGCTTTCTCCTTTCCTTTTTAGTGTCGCTACCTTCACCCTCACCCAGTCTCCTTTTTCCAGTGTCACTCCTCGTACATTGCGTCGCTTGTTGAAATGCTCTGTGTAAGTCTCTTGAGCTCTTTCCAGGTTACGTTTCACTATCGCAGGTGACCACTTGCTTTGCACCACCACCTGTCTCCATGCAATGTTGTCCTTTGTAAACGGCTCTCTTCCCCTCAAGATTTTGAAGGGGCTGTAACCTGTACTTCCCGGCCTGATGCGATAGGCCCACAGCATCTTGGGTAGCTCCTTTTCCCAATCCTGCCCATCACGTATGGCTGCCTGGACAGTCCCCATTATAACCCGGTTGAACCGTTCTGCCAGTCCATTCCCCGCCGGATGATATATGGGGGTGTGCTTAACTTCTATTCCATTTCTGGACATGAAGGATTCCCATTGGGCTGAGACAAACTGCGGTCCGTTGTCACAAGTTATAACCTTGGGGATCCCTTCCTTTATGAATATCGCATTCAAGAATGCCAATACTGCTTCAGAGTCCACCGTTTCCTTGACCTCCACTTCAGGCCACTTGGAGTACCTGTCAACCAATACTATGGCATATTTCTGTACTCCCTCAGTGTCCAAGATGGGCCCTATGATGTCTATTGATACCATCTCCCACAGGCCGCTGGGCACCGGGAACGTTCCCAACTGTGGTCTCATCATGGTTTGGGACTTGTCTGCCTTGGAGCAAGAGTCGCAATTTCTCACATACCTTTCCACTTGAGCGTCGATCGCCTGCCACCAATACGCCTGTCTAGCCAGGGCCTTAGTTTTGGTGATCCCTTGGTGTCCTTCATGTAAAAGCGCCAATAAGTGTTCTACCAGTCCCTTGGGGGGAATGACCTTATCACCCCTCAGTAGGAACATGGGATTCTCTCCTAGGGACAGCTCCTCTCTCACTTCCCAGTACTTCCTCATCTTCTCGTCGAGGTGCCTCTTCTCCGGCCACCCATGCCTAACATATCCCTTTATCGCCTCCAAGTCGTCATCTAGTCTGTACGCCTCCGCCCATTCCTGTGCACTGATTACTTGCTCCATGTCCTGCACGGTCGCTACCATGTAGCCTTCCCATCCCGGGTTTCCTTGTTCATCTGCTCTCTCCATGGCGGCTGCCCTGCTCAAGAAATCTGCGCCTTTATTCTTAGGCCCCGGAATATATTCCACCTCATACACGTAGTCCAGGAGCCTTAGTGTCATTTTTGCTAACCTCGGGGTGGCATGCACATGTCCATTTGAGGTTAGAACTCTTATTAACGGTTTGTGGTCTGTGCGGACTAAGAACTTAGCCCCCCACAGGTATTGTTGGAAGCGCTCTATCGCCCACACCACCGCCAGCATTTCTTTTTCGATGACACTGAATTTTTCTTCATTTGGTTCCAGGGATCTGGATGCAAAGCTGAACGTTGATACCTCTCCTTTGTCCGATCTTTGCATCAATACCGCTCCCAGGCCCCGGTCGCTGGCGTCGATGGTGAGTATGGATTCTGCTGCTTGGTCAAAGCCTTTGAGCGGTATGGCTTCACCCATTTCCTTCTTTAAGGCCTCGAATTCCTCCTGCTCTTCCTTGTCCCACTTGAATCCGTTTCTCTCCTTCAGCAGTTGACGTAGGCAGTGTGTCTTGGTGGCAAAGTTGGGGATGAATTTGCTATAGAATTCGGCCATGCCGAGGAACGATCTGACGTCTTCTTTCTTCGTGGGAGCTGGTGCATCCTTTATCGCTTACATGTTAGCTCTCTTCAGCTCAATTCCCTTCTCGCTTATTTCGTGCCCCAGATACGTCACTGACGGTACCCCAAATTTGCACTTTGCCCATTCTGCGGTGAGCCCATTGTCTTGTAGTGTTTTTAGCACCGCGTGCAGCTTTTCATTGTGCTCTTGTTTGGATTTTCCCATTACGAGAATATCATCTTGGAAGAATTGAACTCCTCCCACCTTTTGGAAGAGCTTGTGCATCAGTTTTTGAAATACTGCCACGGCAGACGCCAGTCCAAACGGCATTCTCGCGAATTTATAACATCCAAAGGGTGTTATGAAGGATGTGAGGTGGCTGCATGTTGGGTGGAGTGTCACCTGATGGTACGCTGAGGATAGGTCCACCGTCGAGAACCATTTTATCCCTTTAGTCATGGAGAGCATCTCGTTTATGCGTGGAAGCGGAAATTTGTCAATCAGAATGTTCTTATTAAGTTCCCTGAGGTCCACGCACAACCTCACTTTCCCATTGGGTTTTTGAGCTACAACTAAGGGCGACAACCATTCCGCGCTTTCGATAGCTTGTATCACACCACTTTTCTCCAATCTGTCGAGTTCCTCTCGTACCGCCTCCCTACAGCGGAATGGTATGTTCCGGACCTTGTGGATTACGGGTTTTGCTCCTTCTTTCAACCGTATCATGTGCTTGAACTTTGCCAGCTCTCCTATCTGTCCGCTAAACACTTTGGGATATTCTCTTTGCCATGCCTGCTCCTCTTGTCCTCCTTCCGTATTCATCAGCAGTACTTTCTCTACTCCTCCTGGGTTTAGCTGGATCCCCAGCGCACCTTGATCTTTCCAGCCTTGCACCGACGGCCCCTTTTCGGCCACATACAGCTTACAGGTAGCTTGACGTCCCTTAAATTCAAACTGCAGAGGGCAATATCCCACCATGGGTATCCTCTGTCCAGTGTAGGTAACCGGCCTCACATCCATGGGACGTAATTCTGTCTTAAGTTTTTTCAAGAATTTCTCTTCCCACACTTTCCTCTGAACAATCGTGATGGGGGCTCCTGAGTCGGCCACTATGTCGATTTGTACCCCTCTAATGCACATGTTGAGTCTCGGTTTGTCGGACTCCTTACAATCCACATCCAGGACTTGGGCGTCAATGTATAGGATTTCATCGAGGTACTCTTCCTCTGCTTGCGCCTCTTCCTCCTCTGGGCCACCCTGGTCAATGTACTTGATGGTTGCACCTTTGGATTTCCGTTGGCACACTTTCTCGTAATGTCCGAATACGCCACAGAACGCACACTTCGCCCTGAACGCTGGGCATACTTTGTCGTTCCCAAGTGTGAGGCGCTTCCACATCTGTAGCAACTCAGTCTTCTGTCCCCACCTGTTTTCGGAGGTGTTCCCATGGTCTGCTGTCCTCTCTTGTAGAACTGGTTTTTAGGTGGTCCTTGTTGCTTGGTTTTGTCTCCTTTATTGTGCACCATAACCCTGCAAACCGTTTGTGTGCTCCCCGTGTCCTTTCTAGCTGCTTGCGCACATCTTTTCGACATCTCTGCCTTCTTCACCAAGGCCCAAACCTCCTTGAGGGGAGCGTCACCATTCACCCACAGTTTTTCTTGAATGTGCGTGCTCGACGTATGCATGATGATTTGATCTCTTACCAGGTCGTCGTGAAGGGCGCCAAATTTGCACGTAAGCACCAGCTTTTGTAATGCCGCCACATACTCATCGACGGTCTCTCCACTCTCCTGTTTTCTCTGGAAAAAGTTGTACCTATCTATGGCCACACATACCACCGGCCTATAGTGTGCATCAAGATCCTCTATAGCATGCCGGAATACATCCGTGTCCGTTGCATCTCTTGTGCCTTTGACCATGGTGTCAAACACCCTTAGCCCTTCTGGCCCCAGATTGTGTAGTAGTATCTTCCTCCTTCTCGGGCTCGTGTATGCTGCCTCTTTTTCTTCCTCCAAGGCCTCCAGGTAATTCAGGAAATATCGTTTCCGGTCTTCCCAAGGCATCGTGGGTTCTCCTCTCTTTGGAAGGAATGGCACCATTTGGGTGAGGGAAGTGGACGGTGTCGCCATCCTCTTGTTGCCCCTCGGGACTGCCTGGGCGGGAACGTTGCGGTTGGGCGGGCTGCCAGGTGCTTGCTTGGTGTTCCCGCCTTCCCCTTGGTCTTGTGTGCTGACCTCCCCTCCTGCTGCCCCTCTGGGTTCCAGGTTATCTTGCTGTCCACCCCTTTCCGCCTTTCCAGGCCCTTTACCCCGCTCGAGCTGTTCCACCAGCGTGTCGTGTCTGGGGGTGTGGGCAGGTGTTACACGGCGCCTCCTCCTCTTTCGCGCATTGGGTTGTGAGGCCTACCACGTTGTTGCGGCCACTCGCGCCCTTTTCTCGCGACTCGCGCACTCAACCCTGGATTCGCCCCCTCGCCGGGAGTAGCTTCCCTCTCTGCATGTGGTGTGCAGTTCCTGCAAGAATGGGTCGGTGCAGAGCGCCGCAGTCTCCGTTGTGTGCCTGCCGGCTGCGCTGATGTCCATCCTCTGCCGCGCTCCGAGGACACTCCTGGTGCTCCTGTGAATGTGCGTTCCCTTTTCATTTTTTTTTTTCAGTGGATCTCATCCCGCCTTGTCGCCATTGTAGGAACGCTGCTGTAGCTTTAAATAAGCACACGGACCCTGGAGTGCAGTTAACTTGTTTATTTCCCCGGAGCGCCGGGACTCTGTATCTGTTACCCTGCCCGGCTCGGCGCCACACAAAATGGCCGCCTTCCGGTTCCTGTGTGTGCCTTCCGGTTCCGGTCCTAGCGGGAAAGGCTAGACCGTCACCACACCACCTCGATCCGTACCAGCCACCAATGGAAAGGGCACACGTGGCTAAAAAAAGCCAAGCTTGGGTTCCGAGCCCTGTCCCATTGTCTGCTTAGTGCTGGATTTAACGCACCAAAACTGCTGAGCATGGGAGTAGTGAACACATTTATGAAATGTAAAACGTTTCTTTTCCTTTTGAGTTTAATAGCAGAACTTGTAAATGAATGTCTGTAGTCAGCCAAACTTCAAATATCTTTCACAAACACATAGGAAATGTAGGTCTGTGGGATTTCCTGACCTCTTCAGTTTTGTTGGTCTATGTAATTATTTTCACGGTGTAGAGACCCTTCTGAAATTGTTCTGTTTTTTGTTAAGTCAGGGTATTCAGTGGCAATAACATAAAACTAAAGTGAGCTCAGATATGTTGCTCCACTCTAATTCCCTGAAAAGGAGTACATGGTTGTGAGTATGGGCGTCCGCAGGGAGTGGCAAAGAGGGGCCCTTGCCCCCCCCCCCTGGAGCTCCCTTCCTTTCCCCCGTGTGTGCAGCCCGGGCTGAGACGGTGAACACCCTAAATATTGATTCCAAAATATAGACTGCCCAAAATATCGAATCAAAAATATAGACAGCCCAGAATATCGAATTACTAAAATATAGACTGCCCAGAATATCGAATTTAGGGTATGAAATATCGAATTCCATAATATCTAATTTAAAATATTGATTTCCATTACATCGATTTTGTTTTTAGTGTTATGTATGGTAGTATATGTATTACAATTATGTATTAATTTTGTAATGTATGTTTAATTTTTTTAAAGTAATGAATGTTATGTAATTTAATTTTTGCGTAATTTAATTCTGTAGCAGGTTGTGGGTTAATAGGGGAATAGGGTGGGAAGTAATTTAATTATAGTAAATTAAATATTACTTTTTATTTATATGTATTGATAATTAATTGATTGATAATTAATTTTTAATTGGTAATTAATTTTTATTAAATGGTTATTTATTTTTAATAATTGGTAAATCATTTTTATTAATTGATTAATTGATAATTATCTTAATTGTATTTATTTGAAGTGGGTTGTGTGTTTATAGGACAATAGGGTGGGAAGTGATTTAATTGTAATAAAGTTACAAATTATTTTTATTTATATGAATTGATAATTAATTGATAATTAATTATTAATTGGTAATCCATTTTTATTCATTAGCAATTAATTTTTTCAATTGGTAATTCATTTGTATTAATTGGTAATTATTTTTTATTATTTTTTATTGGTATTGATAATTAATTTCATTTTATTTTAATATTAAATCATTGCTTTCCCTATTGTTGCACTCTCTGGAGTTGGAATAGTAATACATTTTTACCCATACGCTATCCAACGCTTTCCCTACTGTTGCACTCACTGGAGTGGGAATAGTAATTATTACCCCTACGCTATCCAACGCTTTCCCTACTGTTGCACTCACTGGAGTGGGATTTGTAATTTTCACCCTCCCGCCAATGTTGTGTAAGCTTGGAGTGTTCAGCTTTTGAGGTGCCAGGGGGTAACTTTAGGGTTCAGGTTGGGTGTGGGTTTTAGGGTGCCAGGGAGTAATTTTAGGGTTCAGGGTGGGCTAGTGATTAATGATTGGGGTGCCAGGGGGTAATTTTAGGGTTCCGGGTGGGTATGGGTTTTGGGGTACCAGATGCCAGGGGGTAATTTTAGGGTTCCATGTGGGTATGGGTTTTGGTGTGCCAGGGGGTAGTTTTAGGGTTCAGTGTGGGTATGGGTGTTGGGGTGCCAGGGGGAATAATTTTAGGGTTCAGGGTGGGTATGGATTTTGGGGTACCAGGGGGGGTAATTTTAGGGTTCAGGGTGGGCTAGTGATTAATGATTGGGGTGCCAGGGGGTAATTTTAGGGTTCTGGGTGGGGATGGGTTTTGGGGTACCAGCTGCCAGGGGGTAATTTTAGGGTTCCAGGTGGGTATGGGTGTTGGTGTGCCAGGGGGTAGTTTTAGGGTTCAGTGGGGGTATGGGTGTTGGGGTGCCAGGGGGAATAATTTTAGGGTTCAGGGTGGGTATGGGTTTTAAGGGGCCAGGGGGGTAATTTTAGGGTTCAGGGCGGGTATGAGTTTTGGGGGGCAAGGGTAATTTTAGGGTTCAGGGTGAGTATGGGTTTTGGGATGCCAGGGGGACAATTGTAGGGGTCAGGGCGGGTATGGGTTATGGGTTTTTGGGTGCCAGGGGGCTAATATTAGGGATCAGGGAATGTATGAGCTTTAAGGAGCTGGGGGTGGGTAATTTTAGGGTTCATGTGTGCTCTAATTGTTGTCCAGTTTCAAATGCAGAATTCATCACTTTTTTTCCTCAGCTTGGCCTGAGCATTACCCGTTCCTGATTGTCTGCCATTTTAACCCCACCCTATTTGTTAACATCAGCCTCGCCCCTTCATTTGCCAGGTTAGCCCCCCCTGGAAAAATTTCCGCAGATGCCCATGGTTGTGAGAGTGACAGAAAAGTGTTACACCATCCCTGCTCCAATTCACTGGTCAGTATTGTCCCTTGTTTCTAAATGGTAAAATAAATGGGGAGTCCATCCAGTAGCTGTGCTGCATTATGTGTTACTAGGAAACATTTGATCAGATTCTGCTTTACACCTTCACCAAACTGTGTGATCCTAGGTAAACTACTTTACTGAAATGTGTCGCATTTTCCTTGTACCAACAAATAATTCAATTCAGTATATTTACGACACAAAACTCACTAGTACATGGTTTAATAGACAATAGACTGCTGCTGGGGGAGGCCCTGCGTTGTTGTTCCCTCTCTCCCAGCGAGCAGCCAGGGTTCCCACGTAGAGGTCAACCGTAGGGTCGGCAGGACTATGGGAGCTAGCGGGGTCTGCGCTGTACAGAAAGACCAACGCGAGAGGAGCTGTATAGCTCCAGTAGAAGAAGCAGCTGAGGCCCCGTTAGAGCAGCACTGGTGCACCACCCTGCTCCCCAGAGCAGTCTGGGCTCCAGCAGCATGGCCTGCAAGGTTTCACCTGTCCAGCGCTTGCTCCTGTGAAATGGTGGTGGTGTGGACTGCTGGAGCATCTGAGGGAGGTAGGGTGACCAACCATCTGTAAATTTCAGGGACCGTCCGTAATTTAGATCTTACGTCCATTGTCCGTGAGGATCGCTTTTACGCACGTCTTTTGTCCATAATTTGGGCATTATAGGGAACTGCACTGTTTCCTGCATTAAGCCTCAATTCCCAGATGGGGCTGCCTCACACTCCTCCTTGGAGCACAAGAGCAGCCCCACCCTCCCCTTTGTCATTCTGTATGCAGCTGATTGCCACATACAGAATGACAATGGGCCAGTCTGGGCTGCACAGCATGTGGTGGGACCCTTTGATGTCAGGCTCCGCCCACATGCCTGTTATTTGCACATGCCCTCAAGGACACCATCTCAAAACCAATCAAAGCACTGATATGCTCAAAGACGTACACAGACCAAGTCCATATGGACCTTAACATCGGGCACTCCATTCCTCCAAGATCCAGTACGCAGAACAAACAACCTCTCACACTCTATCCACATAACACACACCATTAGCTTGGCTTCTGATATTTATCTGCATAATTTCTCAGACTAGTAGTAACTCGGATGCCAGACAGGAGCATAGTGTCATTTTCTTATGCGCAATCTGTACAGCTCAAAGCACCGCAGCATTGCATATTCAAAGCAGCCCACAGAGCCTCAGGGCCATACATACCAACGTCAGAAGGGGAAACATCCTTTACAACGCAACTTTTACCACGCAGTGCCTTTACGACACAACTTTTACAACGCAAACCATTACAACGCATTGCGCTGGGGCGCGCTCTAGGATAGGGAATACGTTTAATTTACTATCCAACACCTTCCCTAGTGTCCACGGGGACTGGAGTTGGAATAGTAAATTAAACTTTTCACTATCCAGCACCCCAAAGCGCTATGCGCTGTAAAGGTTTGCGATGTAAAAACCGCGTTGTAAAGGCATGCGATGTAAAAGCATGCGTTGTAATGTCATACATCCCGTCAGAAGCAGCACCATACACGTACACGCAGGCCATACATGGCATATGCCAATGACATAACAGAACATGCGCTTCCAGCATGCGCATTAACAGATGAGTTCCTCGGTGTTGTATATTAGATATTTATTGTTGTCCAAATCAAAGAAACTCATTTTATCTACCTAGGGAGGATGACAGACAAAGTGGACCTGTCAAGATTAAAACCTGTTACCATGGCGTGAATCACTCAAGATAACAAAACAAACCCTACACTTCAAAAATTAAATCTCAGGCAAATTGCACCTGAATAATAAAAAATAGCACCTTAAATTCCACTCATGACCAGTAACAAGACGCTGTAAAAAAAAAATAATTACACACAAGTCTTTACATATTTCTACACGGCCTGCCACTAAATTTCATGAGATGTTTGCTACTAATAGGGACATCGACATTTTTGACCGAGTTACCTAGATCAGTCACGGCTCGCAATACTCGCGGAAGAGGGATGGGCCACGCAGTGTTTTGCACAGGGGTTACATCGGAGGCATTAAACAACAAGCATTGAAAATGCAATAGGTTTCGCTTTTGAATAAGTTAAAACCATTTGCTCTGCTATAAAACACCATTGGCAAAGCAAAAGGCTTTAACTTAATGAAACGTATTGAATTCGGCGGTAATTGGAGTTAGGCCGGCGTTTACGAGCAAACCTCTCCCCAACGAAAAGCCTGTTTAGCTCACAGAAACACGAAAATATTACTCACTTCGACCAGGCACAAAACGTCCGATATCTGTTCATTTTCATCATCCAAAAAATAAACCATCAACACTCGTTGGCTCCGGGTATTTAAATTTTTATTTTTTGTAGTTTTATATAGCGCAAACTTGACCCGAAGGTAGTGGAGGCTTTATATGAGCACCAGTAACGTTACATAAGGACACGTTTGCAGAATGCGCAGGACGCGCTGAAAAGCAACAAGAACACACACACGTAAAAACTCAAACGGGAGTATAAATGAATGCAGCTGGATTTCTTCAGCACGAGTTTTATTTCGGCATTCTGCAAATAAAAAAATCCTATAGTAAGGTATGTTGACCTGCATTTAAGACCTTCGCTTCCACAGATATTTACAGGTCTAACATTTTTGTGTCCCACTCTGATTTAAAGGGTTGTATTATTACGTTTTTGCACACACATCCTCACATGATAGTTCCTCTCTTTGCATTTTCCGTACAAAACCTTGTTGTGCACTCCAACTCCAATGTGGATATAAGTTCAGAACGGTTTTTATTGAATCGATTGAAAAACGACTCGATTTTTCCGAACAGGTACATTGTTTACGCCTTCGATAGAACTGATTTTGCGAGAGAACCATGTCCGACTAATGCGCTCCCTTTCTTTTCTGAGTTAAATGAGAAAATAGCGGGGGGCATGAAGGGAGCTTGTTTGCTTTGTTTCTGACATTTTATGAACACATTTCTTTTCGTCATACGTGCGTGGGTGTTTGCTTGTTTGTTGATAATGCTTTGTCGTCGTCTCCTTCCTACATCTTTTATTAGCAATTAAAAGTGGTGTGGACTACACCTTGTAATGTAGCTTGAATTGTATATATAAGATATAGAACTCGCGGAGCTCTGATGAACGGTGGCTTGATGGTACAGACAGCATTTTATTGGATCAGGCGCACCCTAACAGGTCTGTACATGGAACAGAACGATATGGTGCATGTGAGGGAGGCACAGGGGTCATTTAACAGAAAAGAGGACTGCTTTTTTCTGGGTTTGGGGAATATAAATGGCAAAGTAGTCCATTGTTCACATTTTTATATTGCACTATTATAAATATGTACAATTTTAGAAGCAGAGAGAAAATAATACGCTCAGAATCACACGAATTTCTAACTGAAGATAGGATTAGAACGCAGGCCTCAAAATTACAATTTCGGCAAATTATCCAGGATTACACCCCCCCCCCCCCCCACCCGCCACCCTACATTGTGTGCACACGTTCAGCTGCTTGTACTAAGGGTTCATACACATTCACTTCTGGACTCGTGACCTCAACGGGTCGATCGGGTGAGGGGTCGGTTTCACGCGCTCGGTGCACAAAGCCCACAGACTCGCTTCAACGCGTCCCTCCAACCCGCCTCCACTTGGGGATTTCTGTCCTTACCGGTTTTTATCAGCACATTTAATTTTTTTCATCGCCCAAAAGTTGTTCTGTGCTGCTGCTCAGACCTGTTAACGCTGAAAAAATAAAAGTACATTCTTGGACCAAAAATACTAACCGAACTAGTAAGAGCGTTAAAATGACCCGCACAAATTACATTACAACGCAGCATTCCTCAGAAGGCTTTGTAAAGCATGCGCACATTGGGAACGTTACAATGCAGGCTAATGATGTCGGAATGCAGTATTCCTAAAACCCTTTGTCCTAACGTCATGTGAATAATCACGGAAATAAGTATTGGACTAAAAAACTCGTTTCTGCGTTTATTTCTAAAATGAAAATCCAGACGGCGTTGCATTTCTATTTCCTGTCCTTTAGAAATCCCTTCCCACCCATATTCTCAAACCTTTCAGGCCCCTGGCCTGCGCGCCATCCATTCCTGCAGGTGACTCGCCTGCCCTGAGCTTGTAATACCTTCATTGCTCCCACCGGGGACGGATTTTATCTGTGTTGTGAGCCGATAGCAGTGTCCCGGGCCGGCAGCCAATCACAGCGCGGCCCGGGGAATGACGTCACGGGGGTGTCCCGGGCCGGCAGCCAATCACAGCGTGGCCTGGGACACACGGCAACAAGGGGCGGGACTTAAAAAAAGAGTCAGAAACGCCCACGATTCGCGTTCTGACCGGGAAAGAGTGATGGACCACCGTGTCTTCCAATGGCTAGCCTCCATTTATGGAGCTAGCCAATGGAAGAAGGGGCGGTTTCAAGTCCTCACTATTGAGCTAACGTTAGATTTCGCCTTGGGCGGAGCAACTGCTACGCAGTTGCTACGGCTAAGGCGAAACCAAAAAATGAAAACGTACCTTACCGGGTCCTGTGCCGCCTTTTCTCCTGCGTCGGGTCCCGTGCTGCCTCAGCTGCTCCTGAACAGGAACAGGCATGCTCCATCCCCTTCTGTAAGCCAATCACAACGCTGAAATATCAGTATTGTGATTGATGCGGAGTCGCGGCCAGCCCAGCCGGGCACCTGTAGGGAGGCCATTTTCTCTATGTAGGCTGCATGCAGCCTACATAGAGAAAATGGAGAGCGCGCATGACTTATTTGGTCAGCCCCAGGGCCGACCAAACAGTCAGGGCACTCAGAGTGGTGCAACCTACTCCTCCCCGAACTGCCCACCCGCCCCAACCACGCATACCCCTGCCATCTGCTTTCTCGCAGCACAAGAAGCAGAAAATAAAATGATATTTAAAATACCATTTTATTTTCTGCTTCTCGCACTGCGAGAAAGCGGTGTGGCGGCGCTCCTACTCCCTAATGCAGCGGCCGCCACTGCCTCCCCCAACCTCTGTCTAGGGCAGGGCATTCAGTCAAACAAAAGAAATGTGCAAAAAAACGCGATTGCTGCTACATGAGAATCCAGTTCAAGAAAATAAGCTGGTGAAAGAAGTTAAAAAGAAGGGGCTAGAGTTATTTTAGTCTCGCCATTTTAGAACTGATGCATTTCCAATATTATATTTAGGGAAGCCATCATTGCTGCTTTTTTTTTAATTTATGCAACTAACAACAATTGACAAAGCCAATAGTTCTGGCTTGTTGCAGGTGTAACGTTACTTGTCGTGTTATATATCTGGATACAATCACAGAAGAGGCAAAATACCAGTCGGGCGGTACACTAAACTAAGCACAGATTTTTAGCTTAGGTGTTTTAATAGACCTCCCAGTTTTTTCATCCCACTTAAAGCCCTGGAAACAACATAATGTCACAGTCATCCCATGGCCTGGCACTGTGTATCATATATGACTCTTACTTCCACTTTTGATGTGCAAGGGCATAGTGAACCCTACCCCACCCCTTCCTTTAGGAACTACAGCAAGGGTGACATTCTTGATGGGCCTCTTTTGTCTGCAACTCTGCAGACAAAGGCTCAGCTCACAATTAATATGAAAAGGTGGGCGAATGAGTACGAGAAGGAATGGGTGGATGGCTGGATAGATTAGTGACAGGGTGAATGGATGAATGAAAGGGCAAATGGGTGGAGAGTGAAAGAAAGGATGGATGAGAGAAAAGGTAAAAAGATGGATGTATGGGTGGGTGGGTAGATTAATGGGTAAAAGGGTGGATGGATGAGTGAAAGATTGGATGATGGGCACGTGAAACGGTGGATGGATGAGTGAATTAATGGATAATTGATTCATTGATAAGTGAAAGGGTGAATGGATGGACGGATGAGTGAAAGGGTGGATGTAGGGATGGATGAGTGAGTGAAAGGGAGGGTAGATGGACAAAATGATGGATTGATGAGTGAAGGAGTGAAAGGGTGGATGGATGAGGGATAGGGTCAATGGATGGATTCATGAGTGGATGAGTAGATGGATGGGTGGAAGGAAAGATGTGTAAGTTAAAGGGTCGATGGAGAGAGAAAGGGATTATGTATGGATGACTGATGGGGTGAATGGGTGGAAGGATGAGTGACTGGGTGGATGGATGAGTATATGAAAGGATGGTGGGATGGGTGAAAGGCTAAAAGGCTGGATGGATGAGTGAATGGATGGATGGGTGGAAGAGTGGATGGATGAGTGTACCGATGTATAGGGTGAAAGGGTGTATGGATGGATAATGGATGGATGAGTGAAAGGGTGGATGGGGGATGGATGAGTGAAATGATGGATGGAAGGATACATGATGGGTAGGTTTGCAAATGGTTGAATATGTTTGGATATGGATGGGCTTAATTATATACTATTGTGTGACCTCCTCGGATGTGTCTGTAAAACGCAACTTTTGTCCCGAAGTTTTGTCCTCAATTTTGACCTCCTGTCCTGAATTTTTGTCCTCAATTTTGACCCTTTGTCCTGAATTTTTACACTCGCCATCCTGAATTTGCACCCATGCAAGTTGGTCATCCTAGATGGAGGGCTACGAGATCCTTCAGGGCTCACCTTCCTGGGTCTAGGGCTGGTGTGGCACCCCCGCTTGGGGATGCCCTGACACTCTCATTCCCTCTGGTGGTGACCTCCGCAGTGGGGTGCACAGACGCTTGTCTGGCCACCCTGTGACTGCCGGTTGGCATGGCTGAGTGGGTATGGAGTCGGCCCTGACCCCCAGAGTGGTCCTCTGAACTTGGCTCTCTCGGCAGCCGTGCGGCAAGGTTGCCTCTGTATTGGGACGCTGATCGCTGTGGGAGCCCCCGGGGTATTGAAATACCTCGGCACACGATTGACATTCCTGGTGGTGCTGAGGGAGGGAATCTTTCATCTCTGTGACTTGCACCACGCAGTTGTCTGGTACAGTCTTTCCCTTCCTGCCTGATGTATGCCTAGTGAACCCAGTAATGCCAGTGCCATCCATAATATTGCCTCACTTTTCAGAGACTGCTCCATTGAATGCAGGAAGTGGGTTCTAGCAGAAGAGAACCACCAACCTCGCCCAGAATTGTGGCTGAGTCCAACACAACAGATAAAAGCAATCCTCAGCACACGTCTGAAAGGTAAAAACAATAGTAATGCATAATAGTGTGCACAAATTGTAAACACAATGTTCGAAATCCTTTTTCCCGTTATTCTTTTCCTTCCGTTATTTCATAAAGTTCTTTGTCAGCCAACACGTGTTTCGTCGCAAACATTGGAAATTTGTACCGCAACTTTCTCAAGGCTCCAATATCTCCGGTAGGAATTTCTCATGTGGTGATAATTCCATCCCACATTGGACAATACATAATATCCTTTGTAAGAGTCTAGTATTCTGGCTCCAAACTGGTTTCAGATTATAATTTGATCCAAACACATAAGCTCACTTAGTGAGTCTAATAAATACCCATGTCCTTGAGTATGAGACCTCGAGGACATGGCTGTTTATTAGACTATTAGAATATGGAAGGAAAAGAATAAAGGAAAAAGGATTATGAACATTGTGTTTACAATTTGTGTACACTATTAATGCATAATATGCATTACTATTGTTTTCATCTTTCAGGCGTGTGCTGAGGATTGCTTTTATCTAGTGTTAGTAAGACAAATGAGGTGTCTTCCCTCACAACCCTTTTCCTTTCTGCTATATTGCAATCTTGTAATAATCACTTACCTGTGGTTTTCTCCTCTTCATCCGAGGGGCACGCTTCCTCTAACGCGGTTCTGGCATTCCTGGTCCTGGATATAAAGAAAAGGAGAAATACACCTACCAAATCATCCCTATGACAGATTACGGGAACAATAAAAGCGCATAAACCATAAACCACAAGGACTATAGTCCCAAGATTCTTATATAGCGAAATACTTGACACGCTGATTGAGGACAGGGGATAGGTCTACAGGCCATTGGCCTGTAGACCTGTAGACCTGTTTACGCTCACGGAGGTGCTCATAAGGGGAGCCAAAACCAGGCTTGGGGAGGCTGGGCTGGGCCTCCTCTTGGTCCCCTGTCTCCAAAACCATCAGGCTTTAAGGGCGAGTCTCATTGGACAAATCTAAGTCTATTTGGTAATTGGAGATCCCTGAAGATACTTTTGCACAATGGGGAAATTCAAGTGTGCGGGTGGGGGGTTTTCTTCTTCACCACAGCAAAAGTAACCACCATTGACAAAATGCTCCAAAGGCCCATAGGTGTAAAAGCCACCAAAATAGAACTCACGGACAGGAGACTCTAATTAGGAGGTGGTGGTGGAGAATCCTCCTTGGGTATAACACCTTTTCCCCTTCAGAGGACCAATCTGAATCTTTAGTTGCCGTTCAATCTGATATTGCCTTTTAGCAGCAGCAAGGGAAAACAACCTAACCCTTTTCTGTAACTTAATTGCCACCAGGAATAAGGAAGGAAAGTCTAAAATCGAAAATAATGCTGCTGCTAAGGCCTGGATAGCCCACTTTACTAATCTATATAAAAAAAGCCTGAAGAGGGCACACCCTCTGTATCTCCAGTCATTTCTGTGCACAACACACCAGGGAGGGACCTGGGAGGATTTCCCCTGATAACGTGTATGGAAATAGATTAGGCCATCAGGAAGATAGCCCCTCGTATAGCCACAGGCAATGATAAGGTTCCTGGAGATTTGCTTTTATCAGAAATAGACATTTGGACACCATACCTTACATTGGTTTTTAACACCATTTTAAATGGAGCAAGTATTCCCAAAATGTGGGCAGAGGCAAAGATTCTTCCAATTAATAATAAGGGGAGTCTGCTGGATTTAGCCAATTACAGGCCTATCAGTTTAATAGACACTTCCCAAAAACTGTTTGTCAAAGTTATACTCAGCAGGCGTCAGAATTGGCTTGAAGAGAAAGACATACTTTGCACCCTTCAAGGTGGCTTTTGACCTAATGCCTCCACTGATGACCAGGTCTTTAGTCTGCAGAAGATATATTGGAAGACTGCTAGTATTGAGAAGGGAAGGCTTTATGCTGTTTTTGTTAACCTTAGAGCAGCGTTTGATTTGGTCCCCAGAACCCTGCTGTAAAAATGTCTAACTGAAATGGGCCTCCCAGCTTACTTGTGCAGTATAATTGAGAAACTCCATCAGAACAATTACGCACAAGTAAGATGTGGTAAGCTTGGTAAAGTAACCGAACACCTTCCTGCATCGTAAGACAGGGATGCGTATTGGCCACTACCCTTTTTACCCTGTTTTTAAATGATCTAATTGATTTTTTAAATGGTTGTGACAATGATGCCCCTCAACTGGCAGGCATGAGGGTTCCGGCTTTCATGCTAGCCGATGATATGCTTTTGCTGTCAAAATTACCAAGGGGGCTTCAGAAATTATTGGACCATTTTAGTAGATTCTGTGTGACGAGGGAGTAGAAATTACCATTAATCAAACTAAGTGTATGGTCTTTAACCCTTGTCCTACCACACACCCAAACCCCAGATTAGATGGTGTCCCCTTTGGACAAGTACAATTTTTTGATTATTTAGGGATTCCACTTTGTGAGAATGTGAGAGAATATTTTTAAGAGCAGGCAGTGGTCCCCTGCCTGCCCTTAAAAAATATGAAACTGGAAAGTTTCATTTTTCTTTTTTAAATGAATCCCGTTTCCTTTAAGGAAAACGGGCTTCGTTTAAAAAACAAGCATTTGGAAATGCAATCGGTCTTGCATGTGTTTGTGTTGAAGCTATTGGCATTGTAAATGGCAATGTATTTTACTTATGTGTCATGGAGTTTATGTATGTGGTGTGTAGTGGAACTATGTGGGTTGGATTGGATTAGTTAGTTGTGTAATTGTGTGCAGCGTAGTGTGGTGTGAAGTGGATTTGTGCAGTGGCATTATGTGACATGGTGTGTTGTGGAAATATATGGTTAGCAATTTTGTGGTAATCAGTGTAGTGGCATTAGGTGTAGTGGGATTGTGTGGAGGGATAACGTGTACAGTTTAATTATGTGGTCTGCAGTTGAATTTTGCAGTACAATGTGGAATTGTGTGGTGTGGATTGGACGTATGTGGTGTTGTGTCATTGTGTTGTTGAGTTGTATTATGTGGTTTGGTGTTAAATTATGTGGTGCCGGTTGGAAATGTGTGGAGCTGAACAGTGTGGCATGGAACTTTGTGTATAGCTTTGCGTTTTTTGTGACGGAAAAGAAGAAATAGGTTGGAGCTAAGCTTCAGATCTATGAGTTTTAAAAAAAAAGCAAAGAGTTGGAGCTATTGGCATTGTAAATGTAAATGTCTCTTACCTATGTGTTATGGATTGGAGTGGATGTATGTGGTGTGTACCAATTATGTGGGTTGGATTGGACTTGTTAGTTATGGGGTTGGGTGGTGTGAAACTGTGTGGTGTGGATTTGTGTAGTGGAATTATGTGGTATTTTGTGCAGTTGTATTATGTGGATCGTAATTATGTATTTTTGAGTGTATTGGAATTATGTGGAGTGAGACTGTGTGTAATGGAGTTCAAGTATGTGGAGTAGTATTTTGTGTTGCGGAGTGTTATGTAGTGGAGTTTAAAGAAGACACTGTGTACAACAGAATGACTCTTTCAAAAAAAGAATTATAAAAAATGTCTTCTAGTTTATTTTTGTCCTTGCAATGCTGACAATCTCCTCCTTCCTGTTTTAATGCTTGTTTGTTATAGCTTTTTTTTGTTATGCAGGGACATAAACATTAGGAGGGTGGAAATTGAGAAATACTACCTGAATTACAACATGAGCAGCGGACGGACACTTGGAGAGAATCAACAGATGCCAGATTCTGAGGGCACACTGAGGTGGTGCTGTGTAATGCTGAAGTGGTGCTGTGTAGGGCTGAGGTGGTGCTGAGTGAGGCTGAGGTGGTGGTGCTATGCTGGGTCTGAGGTGGTGCTGAGATGATTCTCGGGTGGTGCTGGGTGATGAGTTGGTGCTGTGCTGAGGGAAGGCTGTGCTGATGTTGAAGTTGTGCTGCATTGGCGCCGTGTTGCTGCTAAGGTGGGGCTGCTTTGGTGCTGAGCTGGTGGTGATGCACTGATGAGGAGCTAGTGCTGTGCTAATGCTGAGGTGGTGCTGCTATACTGATGCTCGGGTGCTGCTGAGCTGGTGCTGAGTTGGTGCTAAGTGATGCTGATGTGGTGTTGTGCTGAAGTGGTGGTGCACTGTTGTGGATATGGTGCTATGCAAATGCAGAGGTGGTGTTGTGCGAATGCTGATTTGGTGGCGCACTGATAAGGAGGTGGTGCTGAGTGATATTGAGGTGGTACTGAGTGATATGGAGGTGGTGTTGAGTGATATTGGGGTGGTGCTGAGTGATGCTGTGGTGCTGCTGAGTGGTGGTGCTGCGCTGGTGCTGAGGAGGTTCCAAGTGATGCTGAGTTTGTGCTGCGCTGATGCTGACCTGGTGCTGCATGGGTCCTAAGTTGCTGCTGAGGCGGTGCTGCGCTGGTAGTGGTGCACTAATGCAGAGGTTGTGCTGTGGTAATGCTGAGATGGTGCTGTGCTGATGTTGATGTGGTGCTGCGCTGGTGCTGAGTTGGTAGTGCACTGAGGAGGTAGTGCTGTGCTAATGCCGAGATGGTACTGTGCTGATGAGGAGATTGTGCTGTGCTGGTGCTGAGATGGGGCTGTGCTGATGCTGAGGTGGTGGTTGTTAGACCTGGCATCATTGGCATGAGTCTCTCCTCCATTTTTTCTGTTTGCCTCCTCTGTTTACGATGTTTTTGCTGGTATATGCTTTGGGCACTGTGCCACTGCTGATCAGTGCCACAGTGCAAGTGCTCCCTATGTGAAATTGCTGTATTGATTTACTTCCATGTTTGGCTTATTTGGTTTACTGTCAGTCCCTAGTAGAGTGCACCAGAAGTGCCAGGGCTTGTAAATACAAATGCTGCTAGTGGGCTTGCAGCACATGTTGTGCCACCCACAAGAGCGGCCTAGTAAAAGTATGTCTGAAGGTCTGCCATTGCCAGACCACGTGCAGTCTGACTGTCACGAGGACTGCGCAAGTACACCTACTTGCCAGTCCCTAAACCTTCCCTTAACTTCATGTTAGTCACCCCTATGGTAGGCCCACGGGCAGGGTGCATTATAGCATAAGGTAGGACAAGCCTGACAAGGTTGGCATGTCCTAATAGTGAATTACAGCCATAGTCGTTTTTCACTATTGTAAGGTAACCTGCTCTCCATCAGTTAGAATGGGCTGCCAAGATTATTAATGCTATAATCCTAGCGGGCTCGGGGAGCATGGTGCAATGTCGAGTTTGGTATCCCTGAACTCAGGGTTTAATAATGCATCCGTTTGTGTGGATGGTTTTTGGACTCTGTGTTTGAAAATAGCACTTTTAGAAAGTAGCTATTTTCTTGTCTAACTGTCTACCGGTCTCTGCTGGTTCTGGTGTGCGTGTGACAGGAGCTGGGTGGCTCCAGAGAGTCTGAATGAGTCAGTGTGGGATGAGTGGGGCATTTGCATTGAGAGTAGGGGAAGAGTAGCTCTTGATAGCCTGCCCTGCCTGATACAATGTTGGCTCCGCCCCCCTGCCAGGCGACTGATGACTCTGTGCTTGCCTGGGACTTTCCTGGCCCGCCTCCTGCCGGGCAGCTGATGGCCCTGCCCCTGCCAGTGACAATGCTGGCTCCGCTCCTGCTGAGCGGCTGAGGACTCTGCCCTGCCCAGTGAATAGGCCAGGTGCTTCGGTCTGGCAACACCCACAACAAACCCAGGATGGGGGGAAATTCCCCTGCATGGACAAAGGGATCAAAGCCAAAAAGGGGTATAAGAGAAGGACCCCTGAACCAAGAAATCAGATCACTTCTGACAAGGAAACCTGAACCAAGGACAAGAAGCCTGCTGATCTAAGGACTGCCTACCCCTTCTGCCAGAGTGCTGTGTGTTGGGGGAATCCTGCATTGCTTCTTTATTTTTGCCAAGGAACCAGGAGAGAGGAACTGTGTGTGTACTCTCACTCTTTGCTGAGAAAATCTCCAAGGGCTGGAAGAGTGCCAGTCTCCTGTTGAAGTCACAGGGCTAAAGGACTTCATCTGCTTAAAGTGCTATTTGCTGGAGTTTGCGAATCCAGCACCTCTGAAAGAATCCAGCAATCTCGACGCCGACGGACGCCGCCGAATCCAGCTCGACATCGTGAGTAACGGCTCCAGTGTCCCGCTTCCTCGACGCCGGCCGCCGGGCCCGATCGACGCCAGCAGCAACGCCAGTGAGTAGTGAGTTCGGCTCCAGCTCCAAGTGACCCCGTGTCTGCACCGCTGCTGATCGCATCGACTTCGAGCCCTCTCGACGCCGTGAGCGCTGCTCACTCTTGCAACATCGACATCGACGACGTCGTATCCTGCTTCATCTCGTGAGCGCTGCTCCCGCCTGACTTCGGTCGACGCCGCTGCAGATCGCCCCGACTCCGAGGCCCGATCGACGCCGAAGACGCGACGCCGGACATCTCGACGCCGCTGATCCTCGAGTGCTTCACTTTTCCAAGGTACTGTGTTGTGGGGGTCTGTGCGACTCCGGGCTCGACGTAGCGCTCCTCGCGGTCGACGCCGAACCTTTGGATTAACTTTGCCTCGACGTCGTGTGACTCCCGTGTGGGTTACATTGTTGCCAAGAACTGTGTTTTTAGAGAAGAAGAGTTGCTTTTGATATTAAAGACTTTGTGCTAAGAAGAAACCGTGCTTGAACTATTAGTTTTCCTTCCAAGAGTATTTATTAAGACTGTGGTATATTTTTGTCGTTATTTGGTCTTGTGCTAAGCCTTATATAAAAATCCTTATTTTTATAATACTACTGTGTCGTGTCCATTTGTAGTGTATTCACTTTATTACTGTATGTGGTCATAAATGCTTAACGCACTGCCTCTGAGATAAGCCTGTCTGCTTTGCCAAGCTACCAAGGGGGTGAGCAGGGGTTATCTAAGTGTGTGATCTCCTTGCCCTGACTAGAAAAGGTGTGTCCCTATTTGTCAGAAGTGTATACCTCTGCCAACTAGAGACAGCCGCTTCTAACATTGGTGGGTCAGCGGTGGGATTTTGAACTTTGCATTTATGACCCATGTGCAGTGATTAGTGTGCGCTACATAGTGAAAGCAGACCATAGCGCAGCCACAATCTGTTTTGGTTGGATATTCTATTTTTGTTCTCCGCTTTTCCTGAAGCTTGATTTTTTGAACACTGCCAGTTTTAACCATGAGTGATACCGGAGTCACTCCCCTTGTTGTTGTTGAGGAGGAATTTGATAGAGCCAAGATAGGGACATACGAAAAGAAGCAACTGCAATACTTTTGCAAGCAGTTTAAAGTTCCTACCAAAGGCATCTCCCGGAAAGGAGACTATTCCAAAGCATTGGAGGCCTGGTTAGCGGCCAGAGATCCCTCTGATCTGGTGGTGGTACCGACAGAGGAAGGGGAGGAAGAAGTGCCCGTGACTGGGCCTGTATCCCCTCCTGGCAGCAGTGTTTCCTCCAAAGGTCTTTCCCCTGAAGAAAGAGAAGAAAGGGCGAAGGAGCGAGCCTACAACATGGAGATGGCAAAACTTAAGATAAATGGGCAGTTGGAGATAGAGAATGCAAGAGGCAGGAGAGAAGCTGATTTGGAGATCAAAAGATTAGAGTTTGAAAGAGAGAAGTTAGCTTTTGAGCGTGATACCAAGTTGAGGGAGTTGGAGCTCCAAGCTAAAAAGTTAGAATTGAATCCCTCTGGTGGCAGCGTCCCATCTGTGCCTGCAGAAAGTAGGTTTTATTTTCCCAAAGATGTGATCAAAGATTTTCAGAAGAATGAGGATATTGGTCAATGGTTTAAAGCATATGAGTTAGCATTGTTGGCCCACCGGGTCCCTGAGAAGGATTGGGGAGCGGGGTTGTGGGGTCGCTTTGTGAATGAGGGAAGAGATACCCTGTTAGACATGCCTGTTGAGAATAGGACGTCTTATGCTCATATGAAAGATGCTTTAATGTTAAGGTATGGCCTAACCCCAGAAAAGTACAGACAGGCCTTTAGAGAATGTAAGAAGTTGCCTGGTACCACGTGGGTGGAGTATGTGTCATATTTTTGCAGAGCCATGGATGGTTGGGTAAAGGGCAGCAAAGTGGAAAGTTATGATGCTCTTTATGATTTGTTTGCTTGGGAGCACTTGTCTAATAACTGTTTTCCAGAGCTGCGCCAGCACCTTATTGATAGCAAGATATCTAACCCTAGAAAACTTGCTGAAGAGGCGGACCGCTGGGTCAGTACCAGGGTCCACAAGGGTCCAGTGGGAGACTCAGCCAAAGGTGGGCAGGGTCCCCAGCAGAAGAGTGGGGGGGACAAGGGTAAACAGAAGGAGTTCCAGAAAGGGCCCCAAAGTAATCCCCAAGGGAACCAAGGGAAGGGTTCCCAGCCTCCCTCAGATAAGAAATCAGAGGCCCCGACAGGTAAACCTGGTCGTAGGGGCCCCATGGCTTGCTTCGCTTGTAAGCAGGTGGGACACCGTTTTTATGATCCTCAGTGTCCCTTGAAGAACTCTAGTGCACCACCCGGTGCACCACCACGTGCCGCCCCCCGTCAGTTGGCTAGTGTAGCTCTGGGAGGGGAGGAGATGGTTGCCCATGGTGGGGAGGGCCCCGCAGAGATGTCCCTGGTCTCTCTAGGAGACATGGAATTGGTCCCGCCACCCCCTCTGCCTAGTAACACTAAAAAATATAGGCAGTGGGTGACCATTAATGGCCATAGAGTGGAAGCTCTCAGAGACACCGGAGCGAGTGTGACAGCTGTCAAGTGTCACTTGGTGTCCAGAGAGCAGGTTGTTCCCCACGCATTCTACCCTGTGATAGCTGCTGACAACTCCCAGAGAGAGTGTGAGGTAGCTCAAGTTTCCTTTGAATGGGGGGGAGTTTCAGGTACTCTTCAGGTTGCTGTGAGGCCCGCCATGCCTGTTGATTGTCTCCTGGGCAACGATTTAGAAGACTCCCCTTGGGCTAAGGTGGAGAGGGAGACACATTTGAAAATGTTGGGTGTGCCAGAGTGGGTGTGTGCAACCACTCGATCCATGACAGCAAGTAAGGGTGTTGATGGGGTTCTGGAGCCTGAAAGTATGGCCCAGGACCCAGCTGTGAAGAGAAGAGGCAGGGGGCGCGGGAAACCGTCCCCCGTAGTTCCCGTGGTCCAGGAGGAGGCAGACCTTGAGGGGTATGCCCTGGAACCCACAGGGGAACAAGTTGCTGAACTGGGAGACCTGCCCGAGCTGACCCATTGGCAGCAGGATGGTGGTCCCTCCAGGGAGGAATTCTGTGCAGAACAGAAAGAGTGCCCTTCTCTTGTGGGTATGAGGCAGCAGGCCTCAGCCCAAACCTCAGGTGATCAGCCAGGGTCACATTTTGTTTACTGGGAGAACGACCTCCTGTATAGCGAGCCTAAGGCTGCTGAGCCTGGGTCAGCCCGTGTGCTGGTGGTACCCCAGCGCTTCAGAGCCTTCCTACTGGGTTTGGCTCACGACGTTCCTTTAGCTGGACATCTGGGGCAGGACAAGACCTATGACAGGCTTGTCACCCATTTCTATTGGCCTCAGATGCGAAGGGACACAGATGTCCATTGCAAGACCTGTCAGACTTGCCAGGCAAGTGGGAAAAGTGGGCGGAAGCAGAAGGCTCCCCTCCAACCTTTTCCCGTGGTCAGTACCCCCTTTGACCGGGTGGGGATTGACATTGTTGGGCCACTGGACCCCAAGACAGCCCTGGGCAACAGGTTCATCCTGGTCTTGGTGGACCATGCCACACGGTACCCGGAAGCCATCCCTCTCAGAACAGTGACTGCCCCCGTGGTGGGACGGGCACTGATGGGTGTTTTCTCCCGAATGGGGTTCCCCAGAGAGGTGGTGTCAGACCGGGGCACCAACTTCATTTCCAACTATATGAAGTCTCTGTGGAAGGAGTGTGGGGTAACTTATAAGTTCACCACTCCTTACCACCCTCAAGGTAATGGGTTGGTTGAAAGATTCAACCGTACCCTTAAAGGCATGATTATGGGTCTTGAAGAACCAATGAGGCGTAAATGGGACGTCCTCTTGCCATGCCTGTTGTTTGCTTACCGTGAGGTGCCACAGAAGTCTCTAGGGTTCAGCCCCTTTGAGCTTTTGTATGGTCACCCGGTAAGAGGACCTTTAAGTCTGGTCAAAGAAGGCTGGGAGCAATCTCCCAGGAAACCTCCCCAGGATGTATACAGTTACATGCTGGCCTTTAGGAACCAGACTAGGCGCTTCAGGGATCTTGCTCAGGCAAATCTGGAGGCCAGCCAGGAGGAGATGAAGCGGTGGTACGACCAGAAGGCCACTCTGGTAGAGCTTCAGCCTGGACAGAAAGTTTGGGTCATGTCCCCTGTGGAACCTTGTGCGCTCAAGGACAGGTGGACTGGACCATTTGAGGTTGTGGAGAAAAAGAGCGATGTCACCTACATGGTGGATTTAAAGTCTCCCAAGAACCCCTTGCGGGTCCTGCATGTCAACCGTTTGAAGCCCCACTTAGAAAGGTCCGAAGTGGGCATGCTCCTAGCTACAGATGCTGGAATGGAGGAGGAGAGTGAGCCTCTTCCTGACCTCCTGTCTGCAAAAGAGCAAGATGGGTCAGTGGATGGTGTTGTCCTCTCTGACACACTGACCCCTGAACAGCAGCAGGATTGTCGCCATTTGTTGGGGCAATTCCCTGATCTGTTTTCCTTGATTCCTGGTGTTACTCAGTGGTGTGTCCATGATGTAGACACAGGGGACAGCACTCCTGTCAAGCACAAGGCTTACAGAGTGACTGACAAGGTCAGAGCATACATCAAGGAGGAGGTCTCCAAGATGTTTGCCTTAGGGGTGGTTGAGTCCTCTAGCAGTCCTTGGGCCAGCCCCGTGGTCTTGGTTCCAAAGGCTGCAGCGCCTGGTGCTTCACCGGAACTTCGGTTCTGTGTGGATTATCGAGGACTCAATTCAGTCACCAAGACTGACGCGCACCCCATCCCCAGAGCTGATGAGCTCATAGATCGGTTAGGGGCTGCCCGGTACCTTAGTACGTTTGATCTAACGTCTGGGTACTGGCAGATCGCCTTGACTGATGGGGCAAAAGAGAGGTCAGCATTCTCCACACCAGATGGGCACTACCAGTTCCGGGTTATGCCCTTTGGGATGAAGAATGCCCCTGCCACCTTCCAGAGGTTGGTCAACCAGGTCTTGGCTGGACTGGAGGATTTCAGTGCCGCCTACCTGGACGACATCGCAGTGTTCAGCGCCAGCTGGGAGGAACACTTGTGCCACCTCCAGGAAGTGTTGTTGGCCCTGCGCAGAGCAGGCCTCACAATCAAAGCCAGTAAGTGCCAGATTGGGCAGGGTTCAGTGGTGTACTTGGGGCACCAAGTAGGGAGCGGCAAGGTGGCCCCCCTGCAACCCAAGATTGATACCATCCTGGCATGGGCACCGCCCAAAACCCAGACTCAGGTGAGAGCCTTCTTGGGTCTCACGGGTTATTACAGGAGGTTTGTCAAGGATTATGGTAACATTGTGCACCCCTTGACTTCGCTGACTTCCAGGAAGCAGCCCCGACTTGTGAACTGGACTGACGCCTGTCAGACGGCCTTTGACACCCTGAAAACTGCAATGTGCACAGCACCCATACTCCAGGCACCCGACTTTTCGAAAGAATTTGTTGTCCAGACGGACGCTTCAGAGCATGGCGTGGGGGCTGTTCTAGCTCAGGTGAATGAAGAGGGCCGAGACTTACCTGTAGCCTTCATCAGCAGGAGGTTACTTCCCAGGGAACAGAGGTGGAGTGCGATAGAAAGAGAAGCATTTGCTGTGGTCTGGGCACTGAAAAAGCTGAGACCCTACCTGTTTGGGACTCACTTCCGGGTGCAGACAGACCACAGGCCCCTCAGATGGTTGATGCAGATGAGGGGTGAGAATCCAAAGCTGTTGAGGTGGTCCATTTCCCTACAGGGGATGGACTTCACGGTGGAACACCGCCCTGGCACAGATCACGCCAATGCTGATGGTCTGTCCAGATTTTTCCGCCTTAGTGATGAGGACTCCCTAGGGTAAGGGTAGTTCTCCCCACATTTCAGCTGGAGGGGACACGTGTTAGACCTGGCATCATTGGCATGAGTCTCTCCTCCATTTTTTCTGTTTGCCTCCTCTGTTTACGATGTTTTTGCTGGTATATGCTTTGGGCACTGTGCCACTGCTGATCAGTGCCACAGTGCAAGTGCTCCCTATGTGAAATTGCTGTATTGATTTACTTCCATGTTTGGCTTATTTGGTTTACTGTCAGTCCCTAGTAGAGTGCACCAGAAGTGCCAGGGCTTGTAAATACAAATGCTGCTAGTGGGCTTGCAGCACATGTTGTGCCACCCACAAGAGCGGCCTAGTAAAAGTATGTCTGAAGGTCTGCCATTGCCAGACCACGTGCAGTCTGACTGTCACGAGGACTGCGCAAGTACACCTACTTGCCAGTCCCTAAACCTTCCCTTAACTTCATGTTAGTCACCCCTATGGTAGGCCCACGGGCAGGGTGCATTATAGCATAAGGTAGGACAAGCCTGACAAGGTTGGCATGTCCTAATAGTGAATTACAGCCATAGTCGTTTTTCACTATTGTAAGGTAACCTGCTCTCCATCAGTTAGAATGGGCTGCCAAGATTATTAATGCTATAATCCTAGCGGGCTCGGGGAGCATGGTGCAATGTCGAGTTTGGTATCCCTGAACTCAGGGTTTAATAATGCATCCGTTTGTGTGGATGGTTTTTGGACTCTGTGTTTGAAAATAGCACTTTTAGAAAGTAGCTATTTTCTTGTCTAACTGTCTACCGGTCTCTGCTGGTTCTGGTGTGCGTGTGACAGGAGCTGGGTGGCTCCAGAGAGTCTGAATGAGTCAGTGTGGGATGAGTGGGGCATTTGCATTGAGAGTAGGGGAAGAGTAGCTCTTGATAGCCTGCCCTGCCTGATACAATGTTGGCTCCGCCCCCCTGCCAGGCGACTGATGACTCTGTGCTTGCCTGGGACTTTCCTGGCCCGCCTCCTGCCGGGCAGCTGATGGCCCTGCCCCTGCCAGTGACAATGCTGGCTCCGCTCCTGCTGAGCGGCTGAGGACTCTGCCCTGCCCAGTGAATAGGCCAGGTGCTTCGGTCTGGCAACACCCACAACAAACCCAGGATGGGGGGAAATTCCCCTGCATGGACAAAGGGATCAAAGCCAAAAAGGGGTATAAGAGAAGGACCCCTGAACCAAGAAATCAGATCACTTCTGACAAGGAAACCTGAACCAAGGACAAGAAGCCTGCTGATCTAAGGACTGCCTACCCCTTCTGCCAGAGTGCTGTGTGTTGGGGGAATCCTGCATTGCTTCTTTATTTTTGCCAAGGAACCAGGAGAGAGGAACTGTGTGTGTACTCTCACTCTTTGCTGAGAAAATCTCCAAGGGCTGGAAGAGTGCCAGTCTCCTGTTGAAGTCACAGGGCTAAAGGACTTCATCTGCTTAAAGTGCTATTTGCTGGAGTTTGCAAATCCAGCACCTCTGAAAGAATCCAGCAATCTCGACGCCGACGGACGCCGCCGAATCCAGCTCGACATCGTGAGTAACGGCTCCAGTGTCCCGCTTCCTCGACGCCGGCCGCCGGGCCCGATCGACGCCAGCAGCAACGCCAGTGAGTAGTGAGTTCGGCTCCAGCTCCAAGTGACCCCGTGTCTGCACCGCTGCTGATCGCATCGACTTCGAGCCCTCTCGACGCCGTGAGCGCTGCTCACTCTTGCAACATCGACATCGACGACGTCGTATCCTGCTTCATCTCGTGAGCGCTGCTCCCGCCTGACTTTGGTCGACGCAGCTGCAGATCGCCCCGACTCCGAGGCCCGATCGACGCCGAAGACGCGACGCCGGACATCTCGACGCCGCTGATCCTCGAGTGCTTCACTTTTCCAAGGTACTGTGTTGTGGGGGTCTGTGCGACTCCGGGCTCGACGTAGCGCTCCTCGCGGTCGACGCCGAACCTTTGGATTAACTTTGCCTCGACGTCGTGTGACTCCCGTGTGGGTTACATTGTTGCCAAGAACTGTGTTTTAGAGAAGAAGAGTTGCTTTTGATACTAAAGACTTTGTGCTAAGAAGAAACCGTGCTTGAACTATTAGTTTTCCTTCCAAGAGTATTTATTAAGACTGTGGTATATTTTTGTCGTTATTTGGTCTTGTGCTAAGCCTTATATAAAAATCCTTATTTTTATAATACTACTGTGTCGTGTCCATTTGTAGTGTATTCACTTTATTACTGTATGTGGTCATAAATGCTTAACGCACTGCCTCTGAGATAAGCCTGTCTGCTTTGCCAAGCTACCAAGGGGGTGAGCAGGGGTTATCTAAGTGTGTGATCTCCTTGCCCTGACTAGAAAAGGTGTGTCCCTATTTGTCAGAAGTGTATACCTCTGCCAACTAGAGACAGCCGCTTCTAACAGTGGTGTTCAGGTGTTGCTGTGCTAATGAGGAGATGGTGTTGCGCTGGTGCTGCACTGATGCTGATTTGGTGCTACACTGGTGGATCACTGCTGTGGAGGTAGTGCTGTGTTGATGCTGATTTGCTGTGCTGATGCTGAGGTGGTGCTGAGTGATGCTGAGGTGGTGGTGCTGCACTGTTTCTGAGGTGGTGCTGAGCTGGTGATCAGGTGGTGCTGAGTGATGTTGAGTTTGTGCTGTACTGAGGTAGTTGTGCGCTGATGCTGAGGTGCAGCTGCGTTGGAGGTGGTGCACTGATGCTGAGATAGTGCTGTGCAGTGCTGATGTTAAGGAGGTATTGCACTGATGCTGAGTTGGTGGTGCACTGAGGAGGAGGTGGTGCTGTGTTGATGCTGGGACGGTGCTCAGGTGATGTTGAGGTAAGGCTGAGTGATGCACATTACCTCACCACTACTCTTTAACAGTGTCCCTTAAGGATCCATAACCACTAATGTTCAGAGGCATTTAATTAGTTATAAAGCACAACACATACCAGTGAGGGTGTCAGAGCACTTTGTATCACACACAAATTACACAGAGACAATCAATCATAAGTGTATAAATTAGTGTAAAGGACATGTTAAATAACACAGAGGACTACGCGGTGTAGGCGTCACAAGTCATGCATATTGGTAGGCAGCATTGCTAAAGAGTGCTTGGGCCCCAAAAGCACAAACTCAGAATTGAAAACATAACACCATAGTTGGGGATTCTCTCAAATAAAAAGAATCAGTTTCCATCCAGAGGAACCCTTTTTGTAACTTTAATATCTCCTCTAATCTTTACTTTGCAGTGCATGCAGTTCTTTGATGACAGTTAGAAATTCTCTGTTCTGTTAGGATTTTAACTTATAAGCTGCAAGTAACTGAAAAGCAGTAACCAATTAAACTATTTACATTTTATGCACTTTTTAATCTGCATGGTACACTTTCTTCACAGCTGGCATATTAACCCTCTGGCTACCTTGCAATGAGGTAAAATTTCTTCCACTAGACAACTCTAATCTGTCCAGCAAGAACATCAATCACCGGAGTTATCTTGACATTTTTATTGTCTGGAAATTGCAGGAGGCCAGGAATGTGTGGAGTGCTTTCAACAACAAAATAAACTCTGAAACATTTCCCCTCTGAAGTCAGTATCCAGTGCGATTGCACAGCCCTTGTGCTGGCCTTGTGTTCCTGTTCTGTTTTTATTTAATGTAATAGATTCAAATGCACATTTTAAAGGGGATTTTTTTCCAGAAGGAAACATTTTGGCCTCAGCACAAAACTGATGAGGAGAAACTTCCAACTCCTCAGCCAGCAGCCAAGCACAAGTTCTGGACGGGAGGAAAAAACACAAGCAGCATGCATATTAAAGTATCATTTCAAGCTGTGTATAAGTTTTGGCTTAACTTTTTACGTGATTTAGAGCTGCAGTAGCTAGAAAGCATGGGTGGCTGCTGCTGGCTTCAGACAGGAAGGACGAGAAGTGAATGCTGCAGTAACATGTAAGCAGTTACGTCTGAGCACCCACAGTGTAACAAGCGGTTGAAAACATAATAAAATAGCCCCCCCACGAGCAGATCAACAGAACAAAATGTAATGATATTGTAATAAGTTCCTGCTCCTTGGAGGGAAAAGGAGGGACAAAGACGCAGAACTGGCCACTAGTAAGCAAGTATTTTTAAAGGACATTGAAAAAAACAAATGAGAAGCAAGGAATGGCATTTTGCCTGAGAGATATATGTATACTAAAGTATACAAGAGGTTGTACGCTTGCTCTTGACCTAAAAAAGACTGCTTTATTTAACAGCAGTCCCAGACATGGTGGTCTGCTGACCCCACCAGGCCACCATCCCTGTGAGTGCTAGCCATTCCTAATGGGGTCTCAAATTGCGACAGCCTCATTAATATTAATTAGGCATGCAGTTTGCAACCCCATTAGGAATCATCTGAGACACTGCTATACATCCCAATTTGAGAGACACACATCGCGAGTCGCAAATGCGATGCAATTTGCAAGCTGCAAATCGGTGAGTCGTACATCTGGCCCTTTTATCTATTGCATTATTAATGGCAAAGGATAACTATCAGTTTGAAAGTTTTTCTGACGACATAGGACCTAATTTAGTCAAAAAACTATATGTCTAATTTAAACATGGAAATATACCCTTACATGATTTTCATGTCAAAATGGCTAGGACCACTAAATAATATGGTCCAGGGGGGCCCAATGTGTGGTTATAAGAAGGAGGATGTTCCTTCTTTTTCTAGCATATGGAGGGGTGAGAGCAAAATGGCTGCTTCCTATTTGCAGGACACTTGGTACAACAAGGAATGAGGAAGCCTACGGAATCCTTCAAACCGATACAAGCCCACTTTTGGTATTTGCTGTTTCTAGATATTTGTTTCACATTTGGCTGATGATGAACAGAGAACTTAACTTAACTTAACCACAATAACCCCTCTAATTACATTTTATAAATCCTGTCTCCACTTCTTATCCAACAGCTGATCTAACCCTTGGCTTTATTTTACTTAAGGAACATGAATTTGGTGTTTGTAGAGCGTTTATTTTATTTGAATCTTAATGAGCAGGTTCTGTCTTTACCTTTTTAATCAATGCTATTTTTAACCTATTTTTACTATTGTATTTGTTGTACTGTGCATCTCTTTTATGGTATATTACCAAAATAAAGAGTATTATGATGATGATGCAGATGAGAAACAATAATGATGTTGCTCATATATATACTTGAATACAGTGCTCATGACAGACTCAGGGGTAGATTACAATGGCGGAAGGACCGCCACTGCCAGCCAATGCGGTGGCGGTCCTTCCATACACCGAACACGAGTTTACCCCCGCCAAATTAGGATGGCGATCGCAAAGACGGTCAGCCATGGAACGGCCACAGGCAATCTTTACGATTGCCTGGCAGAGCGGTCTTCACAGGTTAAATGGCGGCGGTGCCTAGCAGGCACCATCCGCCAAATTACGATGATGGCTGGAGACAGCCTTTCCAAGGTTGTGGAACTGCCATGAAAAGGCTGGAGGATTGGGTTTTGGGCCCATTGCGGGCCCCCCTTGTGTTGGGGGAGGTGAGGGTGCACTTGGGGGATACCCATGGTACCCCCTACATTCGACAGCACTACATGGCAGGCACCGTGTGGTGTGTGCAATGCAGTGCTGTGAAATGCACAACATGGCATTTTAGCATCGCAGCGGGTGCTGCTGTTAGCAGCAACCGCCACAATGTTAAAATGCAGGATCTGACCATCATGGTGGAGGTCGCATCCTGATTCGGTGTGCGGGACCACCGCATACATGGCGGACGGTCCCGGTTTACACCAAGATGGCGGACGGACTCCTGTCCGTCCACCATCCTAATGAGCCCTTCAGTGTTTTGATTGACTCGTCACAAGGTCGTCTGGGCATGGGGTTATAGTCAAATGTTTTAAAGCTTTTTTTAAGAATATATTAAATTTCTCCAAGAACCAAAGGGTAGCGCACAGTCACTTCATGATTATATAATTCGGGCACAGTTCCAGTGCCTTTTGCCGTCAGAGTTGGCTCCACTGGAAGATGCTATCACTTAACAAGGGAGGAATAAGGCCCTGGGCACCGATGGGCTTCCTATCGAATTGTACGCAACGTATGCTGATTGGACGGCCCCTTGTTTCACCAAGCTGTTCAAAGGGGCAGGCGAGGCTGAAGAGGAGCCACGCTCAATGTGCGAAGCACAGATAACAGAACTACCCAAGCCTGGCAGAGGTGGCAGCCTCATAAAATCATATAGACCCCTTTCATTAATAAACGTGATTTATAAGATACTCAGCAAAATATTGGCCAATAGACTTTTGACCCACTTACAGAAATGTGTTCACCCTGACCAATCAGGATTCATCCCGAAGACTAGCACTTTTCACAATATTAGGTGCCTAATCCTGGTCGTGCACTCACCAGAAACAGCGCTCCTGACAGCTCTAGCGATTGATATTGAAAAAGGGTTTACTCTCCTATCGTGGCACTGCTTATATGTTGCAGTGACAGGCATGGGACTTAGCAGTACCTTTCTCAAGTGAACAAAAGCTCCAATACACAAACGCAACAGCCATGGCAAAAACTGGCGGTATATTCTTTACTGGCTATGCTGTGGGAAGGGACACCAGACTGGATTGCCCATTCCCCCAGCTGCTGTTCACTTTCATGCTAGAACCCCACACCAATGTCCTTAGATGAGGCATGCATTATCAGGGACTAGTAGTTAACGCAGTCCTCCTCCACCTCTCCCTGTAAGCCAATAGCACGTGACTATATCTGAAAGGTGAGGCGGAGGACGTGCATGGGACTTTGAGGCCCTTGAATAGTTTGGGGCATTTTCTGGACTATGTGGCAAATTTGGGAAAACTCCTGTGCATATTTTTTTGCAGACCGTGAGGGGGACATAAGCCTTCAGTGATATGGAACACTTTGTGCTGGGAAAAAGTCACACTTAAGTAACTGCGAGTCTGTATTTAAAGGACAGAGTAAAGCTTGTTAGATGACAATGTAATTGCAGTAGTTGCCTCCCTTTGACAAGCTACACAATTTTGGCAGACATTCCTGCAATCTGTAAGGGGGAAGGTGGCCCTGACAAAGATGATTATAGACCCCCGGCTGCTGTATTTCTTCACAGCACTCTCAATACCTATTTCCAGGAGTTTCTTCTGGAGTGGAATAGTTCCTACAGCTTTTTTTCGGGGCCATATAGGAAGAGAATCATGCTTCTTAAGTTTAGATTGCCTGCCTCAGAGGGGGGCATGGCGGTCCCTGATTTTGAGCTTTATTATTTAGAAGCCCAACTACAGTGGGCAGTGAAATGGCAGGACCATTGCTGCTGTACCAGCTATTCAGATACTATGGACCGCCTTCCAGTGAACATTTTGGTACCTGCTTGCTGCTGGCCCTCTCTGAGACACCCCAGGGCAAGACAATCCTGCTCACATACCTCCACTTTATGTGGGTGGGCGATACAACAAACAAGCACACAGGTGCCCCATGCCCACAAACTCCTGCTTTCAATTTTCTTGGCCTTACCGCACAGGAACATATGGAATAAAATGCAGGTATGAGTGGTGAGGTCGGTCATCACAGTTGGCTATCTATATGTGAATCAATCTATCAATCAATCAATCAATCATTCATTTTTATAGCGCACTAATCACCCATGAAGGTCTCAAGGCGCTGAGCGGGGGAGGGGGTGCAGCTACTGCTCGAACAGCCAAGTCTTGAGAAGTCTCCTGAGGGTCAGCAGGTCCTGGGTCTGTCGTAGCTGTGTGGGGAGGCTGTTCCATGTCTTGCTGGCGAGGTAGGCGAAGGATCTGCCACCGGTGGAGGTTCTGTGGATGCCTGGGACGGTGGCAAGGGTGAGGTCATCAGAGCGAAGCTGGCGGTTCAGGGTGTAGAAGGTGAGACGCTTGTTGAGGTATGCTGGCCCGGCGTTGTGCAGTGCTTTGTGGGTGTGGGTGAGGAGCTTGAAAGTGATCCTCATGTTGACTGGGACCCAGTGCAGGTCTCTCAGGTGGGCAGTGATGTGGGTGTGGCGGGGTATGATGAGGATCAGGCGTGCGGAGGTGTTCTGTCTACGTTGGAGTCTCTTGAGTTTGACCGTGGTCCCTGCGTAGAGGGTGTCATTGTAGTCCAATCTGCTGCTGACGTGGGCCTGTGTGACCGTCCTTCTTGTTCTGGTGGGGATGCAGCTGTAGATCTTGGTGAGCATGCGGAGGGTGTTGAAGCAGGAGGAGGAGACGGCGTTGACTTGCTGGGTCATTGAGAGCTATGAGTCCAGGATGATCTCCAGGTTGTGTGCGTGGTCGGTAGGCGTGGGTGCAGCTCCCAGGGCGGCTGGCCACCAAGAGTTGTCCCAGGCGGAGGGAGTGGATCTGAGGATGAGGACCTCTGTCTTGTCCGAGTTAAGTTTCAGGCGGTGGCCTTCATTCCTTCGTGGAGGTTGGTTTTTGCGGTGGCAATCTTTTTGGTGAGTGAGAAGATCAGTTGAGTGTCGTTGGCGTAGAGACGATGTTGAGGTTGTGCGAGTGGACGATGTTGGCGAACGGTGCCATGTAGACATTGAAAAGGGTAGGGCTGAGGGATGATCATTGAGGCACGCCGCAGATGTTCTTGGTGGCTTCGGAACGGAAGTGGGGAGGCAGATCCTCTGTGTTCTGTCAGTGAGGAAGGAGGTGGTCCAGTCCAGGGCTTTGTCGCGTATTCCTGCATCGAGCAGGCGTGTGCATAGGATGTGGTGGCGGACGGTGTCGAAGGCGGCTGAGAGGTCCAGGAGGATGAGGGCTGTGGTTTTGCCATTGTCCAGTAGGGTCCTGATGTCGTCTGTGGCAGCAATGAGGGCAGTTTTGGTGCTGTGATTACTGCGGAATCTGGATTGGGACGGGTCCAGGATGTTGTTTTCCTCGAGGAAGTGGGTCAGTTGCCTTTTGTCGATCTTTTTGATGACTTTCGCCGGGAACTGGAGCAGAGAGATGGGCCGGAAGTTCTTGAGGGCCTTTGGGTCCGCTGTGGGTTTCTTGAGTAGGGCGTTGATCTCGGCATGCTTCTAGCTTTCCAGGAAGGTGTCGGTCTCGAAGGAGCTGTTGATGATCTTCCAGAGTTGGGGTGCGATGATGTGGTTTGCTTTGTTGAAGATGTGGTGAGGGCAGGGGTCAGATTGTGACCATGGCCTTGATGGTGTCATCGTTGTTGACGTGGGTCCAGGAGAGCAGTTGGTTGCTGAGGCAGGGGGGCGGTGAGTCTGCAGTGTGGGTGGCTAAAGGGAGGGTCTGGGTGTTGAAGCTGTCATGGATGTCTGTGATCTTGCTGTGAAAGAAGGTGGCTAGGGAGTCGCATAGGTCTTGTGACGGAGGGATGCAGTTGGAGCTGGAGCTGGGGTTGGAGAGCTCCTTCACGATGCTGAAGAGCTCTTTGCTGTTGTGTGCGTTCTTGTCGATGTGTTCCTTAAAGGAGGTCCTGTATGGTTCTCCGGTGACTGTTCGTGGTGCCACTTTTTCTCGAGTCTTCGGCAAGTCCATTTTGAGTCCTGGAGGTCGGTGGTGAACCAGTTGACCTTTCTGTCGGTGAGTCTGTTTGAGGGTTTTTTGATCGGGGTGAGAGTGTTGGTGCAGTCGTCGATCCATTGCCTGAGGTTGCTGGCGGCTGTGTCGGTGGTGTCTGATGGTGGGTCTCGGGCGAGGGCGGTGATGAGCTGGTCTTTCATGACCTTGTTCCTACTGTGGTAGGGAATCCGTTGTGGGTGGTGGTGCGTAGTGGGTTTCTTGAAGTTGAAGTGGACGCAGGAGTGGTCGGTCAGTGTAGTTCGGTGGTGTGGCTGAAGGTGACGTGGTTGCTGAATGAGAGGAAAGGGTAGAGCGGGAATCGGGCAATAGCATTTCCCAGCCGTTACAGAACAGTATGAAGTACAGCCGACCCATTTACTGTGACACAGAGCATTCACAGAGGGGATGCACAAGTGGTAGAATACTGGGACTGCAAAACTGCCGTCCCATACATGTATGCAGCAGGTTTGCGAGATTAATGAGCAGCGCCATGCAATATCATTCCTGTACCGTGCACCTTTGGGCCAGGCGAAGAGCAGTCTGGAACCGCTCCAAAAGAAGTGGGCTCTGGACCTAGGTTCTCCTATCAATGAATGCGCCTGGACTAAGATACTAGAGCACACCCCCACAGTGTCACACAATGCGAGATTCAAGCTCATACAATATGATATACAGACACAGCGTGTGCACATACCACCCAAGCGTATGAACCTGATGCCCCTGAATACCCAGGCCGAATGGCCCGGGTTTGAGGAGGAGAACGTGAAGTTCTACCACATAGTCTGGCTCTATCTTGTACTGTCTACATCAGGGCCTGCTTTAGGGCAGTGCGATCGGTGCAGCTGCATCTGGCACTAACTGTGGGGGCCGCTGTGTTTAAAAATAATGTATGAGTTTAAACGCATGCGCTGCAGAGTTCTCTATGCGTCCAGCAGTTTTCAGCAGCAATAAAAATATTAAGATAATTCTGGCGATGAATGTTATTGTTGGAGAGGGATCGAGTTTTCTTTTGTGGTAGTTTTGAATCATCATAAAATAATGCAGAGGTTAATGTGCCTGCTGCAAACAGTGTGTACCATGCAGATCACAAAACTTAGTGTAAGTGAACTATGAGTAGCGCTAAAAAGCTGTATGTCACAGAGGGAATATGGAGAGATGAGAGGCACTGATGGAGGGTGATAATGAGGGAATTCGTGGAGAAAGGTCATTGGGCACCAGGGGCAGCTCCTCTGTTATGGAGGAGGAGCGTTGCCCCACTCCTGAAAGGCAGCAAATGACAAATAAATGGTGATAATGATATTTATCACCAAATTTATTTTACACCTACTCGGCCGAGTCCGCAGAGTCTAGGGATGGGTAGGGCCATGCTCCGAGTCAGCAGCAGCCATGCCCAGGAAGGAGAAGTGGTAGATGTACTGTAAGTGCACATGTTGGTTTGGCCAGCTGTCTTAGGCTGGCCAAACCGACATGCGCACTTATATTTCTCCAACCCAGCTGTCTTGCACAAATAGGTGGGAGAAGAGGCACAGGCTTCCTGTCCTTAACAGAGCAGCATTTCAGCCCTCTGAGGCCAATCCCGGTGCTTCTCTCAATGATGGGTAATAGCATGAGAGAAGCCTCTTTATTGGGTGGGGAGGCGAAGAAAAGGAGCACAAGGTGACTGGACCAGAGGAGCACTGAGGTGGCGGCCAGGAGTAACAGGTAAGTTGTTTTGTGTTAATTATTCTCCCAGGCCCCACCCCCTACTTCCAGGCCAAGTTTGAGAGGCAGCAGCTGTCACTGTTGGGGCGCCAAAAAAGATTGTGGCACCAGGGGCCACCAGTGCGATACCTGTCCCTGTTCTACATATTGGAACAGACTGTTGAAGGTTATCAGTGTAGCTACTGCCAGATTGCTATCTGCGACCCCCGGAGTCTGCCTGCCGGGGAGCTTTCCTAGAACAGAGGCCACTGCCCTCACAACTAGATTTGCAGACGCGGAGTGATTTTAGCTAGGCGACAGCTGGCAATGAATCGGAGAAGCCGGGAAGGCTTGAGGACACAGAGCTGGCTAAGCTTGTCAAGAGAAGGAGCGGTGCTGCGTAGAGAGGCTAACGGGGGGATAAGGACAGGGGACTGTATTGACTCCTGGGCACAAATACGCCAGGATATACCACACATGACAGAGGGCAGATGATTTATGACGAAGGGTCGGGGGACTCCTCCACATAAGTGAAACACACCTGAAAACAAGCGAGGCCACTTCTGCTCAGGCCCCCTTGCCCCCGCACAATCTGCATACATTAATGGGCCCGCCCTGCCAGAGTAAGGGGGTGGCACCTTTGCCTGTTGATAAAAGGGAGGTAATGGACGCCCAGCCACCACCAGAAAGGCCATTCAGGCACCCACTGGGCCGCGGGCAGCATCCAACCAACACAGAAACCACCCAAATCAGCCCCCCAGACTGCTAAAAAAAAGCAGCCCACAGCTAAAACTGGACACCGGCTCCTCGGACATTGCCCGAGTGCTCCCCGTTACCAACCCGACACTGTTTGGCTCTCAGGGAACTTGACGAGGGCCAATATTATAGGTTTGGTTTGCTTTGAAGGCAGGCCTCTTAAGATGCTGCCATATCTATAAAACCCACCTCTGTCTTTCAGTATTTTCTCATAGTTGGGCATCTAGTTAAGTATACTTCGTAATTTTGTATCTTACCACTTATCTCTTCACCCTTCCACCCAATCCATTCCATAGTAATGTTACATGATACAATGTCACTTACACTGTACGTTTTAACAAGTGTGTGTTGAAACGTACACCGTAGGTGACACTGTATTGCTTAAAATTATTGCGGATTGGGTGGAAGGGTGGAGAGGCAAGTGATATGGCCCTCCTCAATTCACATTGTCACTGTAAAAGTTGTGAGTGGTGATATAATCACTGTTCTAAATGTAAACATACAATTTGTAGAGCTATTCTTTTTGAACATTTCACAACTTTATGCATGATATTTTTTTGTCTGACTTGCAATGGCTCGGCTCGGATATTTTGTCCCACAGTGCCATAGGCGTTCGCGTGGCTCGTTTTTGACTCGGCTCTCTCTAAATGAGATTGCGGGGTTGCCGACCTCTGGAACGTTATATAATCGTATGGTATCTCCTGTTGTATATTGTTAGATTTGTCAGTCGACAAGCAGCTTGCATTTATTTAATTTTTGTTTAATGAATTGCTCAATTCTTGATTCTGAACCAGCAACATAATATCAAATACAACTATATCGTGCTTACCTTGTTTTTTTTCAATGTCGATTTACGTTGTGATCAAATATATAATGTCGCTTCTCTAAACAGAACACATGCTATCTCATATTTGTTTCTAAAGGCGTACATGCTCAAGTGCTTTACAGAGTTATAGCCCGAATGCTCGAAAATAACTTTCAAACGTGAATTAACAATACTTACAAAAAGTAACAGCAGAGGGCATTTGCATTCCCCAAAGCCAAGCATTGCTGTTCACTTGAAGGACAAATGTGCAACATTTAATCTGGGAACCGACTGATATTACTGTAACTCTACTGTTTCTTGTCCTGTTCCCCAGGCCAAGTTCATTTCCCGAGGCCAAATTCATTTACACGTATTCAAAATATTGTTCTTCATTTTCCCACCTTCCATCGGGCCCCTGGACAATACATTAGCTATAAAAAAAAAGCATAGTGTAAAATTATGCTCCCCGGCTTCCACTTTAAATTATCACGTGGTGACGACAGAAAAAATATACAAAAGATTTTACATTAAAAAAAATTCAGGACAATTTGTTATTTTCCAATATTTGTGCCATTTATTATTATTTATTAGAATAAGCTCAAGAGAGACTTCCTTCTTTGAGGAGTGGAAGTATTGTACGACGTAAAATATTGAGGGCAGGTCTAAAAAAAACCAATGCGTAACACAATTTCTCTTACTGCCTGTGACAAGAACGTACCTCATAGCAAAGCAAAACATTAGACAGTGACATAATACAACTGCCTCAGAGAGAGAACCCACAGCATAAGTACACAAGATCTGTATTAGTGTAGTGGTGATGGCTCCTCTTTACCTCGGTGCACACGCTCATTTGGCGTGTCCAATCCAAATTGGGTCATGTGCAACTTTACTACAAATGTGCGCTGTTTGCAGGTTACCTCTTCCTCTGAAACAGCACACTCAAACATGTGCTTTAATGTCTTCTCCAGGCTTTTATGCACGTAGTATGCAACCCTTGAATGGAACCCTAAAGGACCCCATGAAGGGGAGCAGTCAAACAGTGCACCCAAATTTGGGGACGGCTTCAAAATACACCGTTGTAGGGTGGAGGGCAGACTGTCTCTGCACAGACTACAGCCAGTAACAGACTCTGAAGGTATCCTGAGCCTACCGCTAGAGTATGAGCAAACCACTCCTCCAACTAAAGGCCCGCTTTTAGACAGCACATGGGGGTTGTATGGAAGCTGTACAGTTTTTGTTTGACCCTCCACGTCCCGTCCTTTGGTTGTACAGCATTACAACGCATGCTTTTACAACACATGCCTTTACCATCAATCTTTTACAATAGATGCATTTACCATGCATCTGCATTTACTACACATGCCTTTCCCATGCAGGCAAGTATAAATAGGGTAGGCTCGCCAGTAGGTAGTTATAGTTAGGACCTAGTTACCATGGGAAAATCGCAACATTCTATTTCCAATAACTTTGGCGCCGGATGACGAATTTTCGCGAAATTTTCAAAACTCGTGAGGCGCTCCGGTCTGCTCCTATCCTGAAAGTTTCGGGGTGATTCGGCAAGCGGGGCCGAGAAAAAAGGGGGGTCCCAAACCATGTTTTCTCCATGTTATTTTCCATGGGAAACTTTAGACACGGCTACAGCCCAAACTGCTGAACGGAATGACACCAAATTTGGCAAAAAGGTAGAGTTTGGTTCAGAAAGCGACCTTTGTTTTAAATGGTGTCAATCTGTTCAGTAGATGTCGAGAAATTCAAAAAATAAAAGTCAAAAAATCAATTTCCCATAGGAAACTTTAGCCAAGGCTACAGCCCGAACTGCTGAACAGAATTACACCACATTTGGCAAAAAGGTACTCTTTGATTCAGAAAGTGACTTTTTTTTAAAAATGGTGTAAATCCGTTCAGTAGCTTTTTAAATATTAATGGAAAACAAAATATATATCTGGGCAGAGCCTAACCACACATGTCAACGTGAGATCTGATTGGTTGTCAGCACTTCATCCAAGAAGTGTTGGCAGCTATCTTGGGACCAATATAAATGATAGCACTTATTAAAAAGCATTGCAGTTAATAGAAGGTTTTAAGACTGTAGTTACATTATAAATCATTTGTTGATGGTACCATACTCATTTTAGGAACTGTGGTGTGTTCTAAGGTGATTTTACCATGTGAAAAAGCCTTCTGCTATAGTGTAGCAGAAGGCTTTTTCACATGGAACAATCATGTCCGATCTTCCTTTCTCTCTTTCCCACTTTTATTTCCTTCTTCGAGGGCAATTCACAACACCAGCTATGACAACTGACGCCATGACTGTGATTACCTAGCGATACATGTACGTCCTACGAATATGTCAACAATGTACTGATTGTAACCCCATCGGCACACAATGTCACCAGTATTGCGTTCACTATTTGTGCACTGTATATCTGTACTGTATATATAAAAAAATATTCTCAATAAAACCGGTTCAAATAAAAAACAAAAAAGAAAAAGCCTTCTGCTGGGATATCATGAATCATGTTTGAGAGAAAACTATTTTCTCATGCTTTTCCCACAGAGGTTTGGAAGGTGATCTATAAGCTAAACTGAGAGCACATTTTCAGTATTCACATTATCTTTCTTAGTCATGTGAGAATGAAGTCTGACATTCTCAGTAAAACATGTGCATCCAACAAGGGCAAAGACTGTCAGTTGATTCCTTTGTGTCCTACTGCAGCTTCCTAGAGTGTTCTAAAGAACAACTAAAGCGCTAACAGTCCTACTTATGACAAACGTATTACACACCTGAAGCCATCTTGATTGGAATAAAGTGGTAACTCTTAAAATATTTAATTTAAAAAGGAACAAAATCAGGGAGTTCATTTTGCCATAGAAAGTATGATTAGTGCTGCAGAAAGAAAAATGAGGGCACATTTTGAGTGACTTCTCACTACAGTGATCTAATAAGCAACTAGAGCGCTAACATTCTGAATTTATGCAAATGTGTGACACATCTGAATGCCTCCTTGATGGAATCAAAGTAAAAAACTGAAAGTATTACCTACTGAAGAGACTGCAGTAAATAAGGAAATTAGGAAACTTCATAACAAATAAATCTCCCAAGATGGCCCCCAGAGACAAAAGAGCCCAAATGTTGCACAAATATCACCCAGATGTAGCCCACATGTAGCCCAATGACAGAAGTGTGCAAAACACTTTTTATTTTTTGTGTTTTTGCAGTTTTATATAGTGCAGACTTGTCAGGTATTGGAGTGCTTTACATAAGCATTGGTAACATCACACAAGAACAAATTCATTTTGGTTGTAGACATGGGGAGATTAAGTGATTTGACCAGAATCACAGAATGTCGAGCTGAAGCTGAAACTCCAACCTTGTTCCCTAGTTGCAAAGTCTGCAGCTCTGGAAGTAACACCACATCCTCTCCCCTAAGTGCAACATTTAATCAAGTGGTCAACTGGATAAAAAAACATAAAGTGATTTGACGCTATTTGAAAACTCAGAAAATATGTCCTCATTTTAGTTTTTTAGAGCACTAACCATAATTTTGATGCAAATAAGACCCTCTCATATATGTAATTTCTAAAGGAAATGCTCTAGATATTACAGTTTTGAATACATCAAGATGTCATCAGGCATTCTACACCTTTGTAATAAATATAGAATGTTAGCAATCTAGTTGTTCATTAGGATACTGTTGAGAGGCAGGGGCTAGGGGCACTGACTCTGAAAATTAAAGGCAGTTAGGAGGGTGCAGAGGCAACATTTTGACCACACTGGGCAGGCAGGAAGGGCATTGGCAGCACAACAGACTATGGAGGGCAGTGGAAAGGGGGGCAGGGGCAACAAACCAACAATACAGGACTGGCAAGAGAGGCTGTTGCAATATAATAGACCATTGTGGGCAGAAGGAAGAGGCAGTGGTAGTACAACCATACATGCCAACAGACCCAATTCAGTCAGGAAACATCCAATGTTTTTAAGCCCAAATGGGCTTAATTTGATCTGTCTCCTGTCTACAATCTCCTCTTTTTCAATGTAAGTCAAAGGGGAAAATCAATACCCCAGTTTTGTTTCAAAATCTCCCTCTTACTTAGTTCAAAAGGGTGGCAAGTATAGTACATTGGATCATGGAAGGCAGGAGGAATTGGGGTAGGGACATGGACTTGGATAACAGAGGACAGGAGGAACATGGAGAGGTGCACCAAACTGACCCTATAGGGCAGGCATCAGGGTGTGCAGCAGCACAAAACACCACACAGGGCATCTGGGACGGGAGTGCAGCACTACAATCCATAGAAAGCAATAGGGAGGGAACAGGACCATGCACATGAACAAAAGAGAACAGAGGGGGAAAAGGCAATGGTAGCTAGCTGACCATAATGGACAGACAAGAGAGAAAGCTACAGCATAACGGGCCATAAAGGCCAGGAGGGGTGGATCAGGGGCATTACAATGGAATAGACCAGCCAGGAGGGAGGGAATAGGGGTCTGCACATGGAAACATAGGGCTAGAGGCAAGGGGGCAGGGCAGGAGCAGCAAGATGATCATGGAGGTCAGGCAGGATGGGCACTAGACGCAAGACACACCATGGAGAGCAACAGTGAGACTATAATGACATTCATACAAACCATGGAGGGAAGGTGGGAGGGGGTCAGGGGCAGCTAGCTGACCACACAGGGAAGGTAGGAGGGGCCGGGGCAGCACTGAAGACCATGCATGGCAAGCGAGGGGGTTAGTGGCAGCACAATGGCTATGATGGACAAGAAGGAGGGTGCAGGGGCATGCACAAAAGACCATGGAGGATAGAAGGGAGGGTCAGGACCAGGGCACAGACAAGAGAGTTCAGGGGAAGGGACCTCACAACAGACCACGCGGGGCAGGCAGGAGGAGTAGTTGCAGCACAACAGACCAGGGAGGGAAGAAGGGTGTGGCAGTAAAATGGACCATGGAGGACAGGAGGAAGGGGATAGGGGCATGGAATGTGGCCAGGCAGGGTGGAGGTGGCAGGGACAGGTTACAGTCATCTGACAATGCTTGGCAGGTGGGAGGGGAGTGGCAGCTCAACAGAACACTCAGAGTAGAAAGAGTGGCAGGTCCATGGAACATGGAGGGCAAAAAGGATGGAGCAGGGGCATGCACACAGACATAGGAGGGCAGAGGAAGGAAAATAGTGGCAGCAAGCTAAGCACAGAGGCTAAGCAGGAGGTCAATGATGGGGCATAGAATTGGGCAATGGAGGGCAGGAGGAGTGGACTGGTACATCATGCTACATGGTGGGCAGTGGCAGCACATCAAACAATGCATGGCAGGAGGGAGGAGGGAGGAGGCTAGTCCATGGATTCAGACAAAAGAGGATAGGAAGGAGGTGAATGGGGCAGCAAGCTAACTGTTCAGAAAAGGCGGAAAGGCCAGTGGCAGAACAATAGCCACACAGGGCTGTAATAAGGGAGCAGGGACATAGACTTGGACAATGGATGGCTAGGAGGAGGGAAGGCTGGAGCAGTAAGCTTGGGTGGAGGCAACACAATGCCAGGCCCTGCTTCCAACCCTCCACCATCCATTGTGATATGCATCTTACTTAACGTAAAAAAAAACTAGAAATTTGCTGAAAAAAACAAAGATTACAGAGACAGTATAGTTAGACTCAAATTTCACTCATACACAACCAGGGAATTTCAGCAGTTATAGTTACCTGAGCTAACTATAACTTACGGCCCTGCAATGTACTGCTAATGACCTCAGACAGTACATCATTCATGACATGGTCAGTTACATCACTCATGACATCACTCATGACATCTCAAATGAGCTGTGAATGGAATGGAACTCTAATCGCTAGAACTTTATTTAGGGATAGTGTGTGTATATTAACACCCCTTTTTTCTGTTCTTTCGTGTAAGAACCATTACAATACACAACGTGCCCATATTAATATGGCTGATAGCCTTTCACTTTAAAGTAATGTGTAGTCCATTGTTTATGTTGATATTTGCAATCATAAGTATGTTTATTATGAATAAGTCACGTTGATGAACATACAGGTATGGCGGTCACGGGGCAAGATATGGTAAAATAACATTGTGTGCATATTAACACTTGCATTCTTTTCTTTATTGTATCAATTCCTGAATTTTCACATCGTGACAAATATGGCCGCCAGATTTTTGGATTGAAGTAATATGATGTCCTTTGTTAATGTTGGCAACTGGAGGCATTTGTACATTTAAATAAGGATGCCACAATGACGTCTTGTATCGTTATCAAGGTTCAGACGAGCTGAAACGAGTGCATCACGTCCTTTGCAGATTAAATACTTCCAAACTACAACCTGAGTGCTGATTCCTTCCTTGTAAGAGTGAGAGGAGATTAAATACATATATATAAAATTCACCCAAAAAAAACACAAGTTTCAGGGACATTATAGTTAGAAATTAGCATTTATAAAACCTCAAAAATTCACTGAAAAAAACACAGGTTTCATGGACGTCATAGTTAGTTGGGCATTTCACTCATACAAAACAAGAGAAATTCAGCCGTTATAGTTAGTTGTGCTAACTATAACTTGCGCCCCCGCAATGCACTGCTGATGACTTCATATATTACATCACTCACTTCCACCGGACACTTCCACCGGCCCGGAGGATGCGGAAAAAACGCAATTCTAATGAGGGACTATGTACGTATCCTAGCACTCTGCAAATACCTAAGCACTTATAAATTTAGCATGCACTCTCTTTGCAGCACTGTAATTACTCCAGTTATTAGTCATATACTTAAGGAATGGCCTAGCCACTAACCCAAGTACAGGTACAATGTTTTGTACACTATGCATGCAGATCTCTAACAAGCTACATACTATTAAGGCGCTCTTCTAAATACCCAGGTAATACAAGGGAATCACCATTCACTCTTAGGCAGGCAACAGCATTCTGGGGGTGGCAGCGCCACTATTTGCATTACACGTGTGGAACTACATGTCCCAACATGCAGAGCGCTTTGGGCTGGAAGCTAGGAGTGGCTGAAAGGCACAAATGCCGCTGAATATCTCCGAGCAGAGAGCGGCCTGGGAACACACATTTGCCATTGTCTCATCACCTGAAGGGAGGCGAAGGGAAGTAAAGAAAATACGATTGTATAGACATCCGAGAGGTAATAAACTGAACCAGCGTCCCGGAATGAAGGGATCATTCAAGGCAGCTTAGAAGGTCAGCCAAACGTGCACCCCCTCTAAATCTGGGCACCCTAGGCCCAGCTCACCCATTTCCAAAAGTCGGCTCTGGAAGAAAATACATTCTTGGTATAAAAGGGCGGGAAAGCGTCTAAGTGGAAATGCTGCCCTTGAACCCCGGACAGCGCCGAGACGCCTGTGGGCAATTGTTCGCGCTATATTAAATGTTAAAAAATAAATAAAAATAAATAAATTGACTCTTCGTTTCAGCTCTTGCCTTATTATGGAGAGCTGGACAAATGAAAGCAATATCTGGAGGCAGCGCCTCATCATCTTTTAATATCTCCCCTGCTTCTCCTACAGCGATGCGGCCTGGCAGTCCAATTAGATGCCACGAAGCGCTGATGCCTGCTCCGTGGCTCTGCTCCCGTTCCCTCCAAGCCGCTGGAACGAGAAGCATGTCTCTTGTGCAGCGCGAGCCTCCTCTGCCTTGTGCTGGAGCATCAGGCGGCGGCGCGGGGTGCTGGGCTCCTCATTAAATAACTCACCTTGTGTTTGGCGGAGACGAGTTCACCGTCCGTGGTGATGGTCCTGTGGTGAGGGCGGGAAACAAAGACGAGGGTGAGCGGAGGGGAAAGTGGTCATGGTAATGGAAATGGTGCAGAAGAGAAAGGAGAAACGTGGGATAGGTTAAAAGAAAGAGGGAAGACCCGTGGGAGGAGGAAGGGACAAGTGATTTACCTGGAGTGGCAGCGGGGCTGTTCCTGCCAACAACAACAACAAAAAAATGGCTGCCGCAAAGCTCAAAAATTTTTGGGGGGTGAGTGACGGATGACGTCACAGATAGAAAGAACCTAAAAAACACGCCCCCGAATCCGAAAAAGACGGGGCTTAAAGGGAGTGATGCCCCTCTCCTTCAATGGCTGGCCTCCGTCCAGGAAGCCAGCCAATGGAGAAGAGGGGCGGGTTGGAAGCCCCCTCTAAGAAACATTAAATCTTAGGCTCCGCCCACTGCTACACAGTACGATGGTCCTCAACCTAAAAAGGATAGGGTTTACCAAACGAACTGTACTGCATCACCCTGCTGACCCCTTTTTAGGTCTCGGCATCGAGACCTATTGTCGCTGAGTTCGCTCTCAACGGAGACAGAGCGGTGCACGAGCCTACCAGGGTCTGTGGACGCGCTTACGAAGGCACGCACACACACACAGACAGACCCGCAAACAGACACACACGCGCAGACACACACACACACACACGTGCCAAGCCCCGCAAGCCCCACTTACCGCATCAGCGGCCTCAGTCGCCACTCCTCCTGACTTCTGCTGCCACTGCTCCTGTGGGCCGGCCATCCACTCCGTGGGAGCATAAGACGGACGTGAGCGTGCACATCCCGACACCGGAAGTTCGGAAGAGTGCACGCTCACGGCTTGTTTCTCTTCCTGTCTAGGGGATCTTCCTCCCGTCTGTACCATTAAGAAGGGTTATTTATTGTACCGCAAAAGTAGACACGCATTCACAAAATGAATAATTGCCACAAATGACTTGCAATATATATAGCTATTTGGCGCTGTTAAATACAGTGCCTACATAGCAAAAGCAGTACCGAGTGAGTCTTTAGGTGTGCTGTATGGCCCGTTTCCCCCTCGGAAGCCTGCACAATGGTACAGGCCAAGGCGCGCGCTGGCTCTGGTGGTTGGGTGGCTCCAGGGGGCGGGGCGCTTCAGTCTGTGGCGCGGAAAGAACACGCTGGGCCTGGATGTTTGGGTACTAGAAGTAGCATCTGCTGATGCAGGGGTAGGGGGACGGAACTGCGGGCCGAGGCCATGGAGGAGCTGACGGTCCCCGAGGACATGTTTAAGGATGTCAAGTTCTACCCGGTTGGAGATCTGGATCCTCAGGTACTTGAGACGGAAGGTCTGGGAAGAAGTAGGACCCAGGCTCCAAAAGGGAAGGAGCGGTATCTGGCCAGTGCTTTCTGACCTGGATCTTGGTCAGCAAGAAAGGACGCGCCCGGGCATTGCAAGGCTGTGTCTCCGTCCTGCTTATAAATTATTAACACAAGAGGCCCATGTTTTGAGCTGCAAACTTGTTTTTCGAGTCACAACCTGCTGTGAGACTGGTGGCCTTCCTTCCAACCAATGGGAATGGAGTGCTTTCATTGCCCAATGGCATTGCGTTGTGCTGTGATTAGCTAAAGACATGCCTGAAACAGGTGGCAAAGGGTTAAGACCAGTTTAGATAACTGCAGATCGTTTTGTTTTGAAAACATCACGCAATGGCATTTTTAAATGTGCACAGCCAAATCTACCAGCACTTGCAGTAAAATATTTTGAAACGTTTTAGTAACACAATGGATTTGCTGTGCTCCTGGAGTGAGTGCATTTATTAAATGTGGTGAAATTCAGTAACTGTGAATTGTGTACTGTGTACTGATGATGTTGCATTACATTTTCAAATTATTTCTGGAAGTGCTTCGAATTAAAATCTACCACTTGTGCTAATGCGATAGCGCTGATACAGGTATTGGATTGGTAGGATTTCTTTGCACCGCCAACGGATACCTATTGATTTACATGATCATTTTTCTGACTGCAGTAATTATGAGCCTTGAGGGTAATACTATCCTATTGTACTGATAAAGACCCTGCTTGCAAGTAACAACTGAGTTTGAAACGTTGGCGTAAATTGTTGGCTGGATATTTAACGTTCAATCTGTGAACTCTAAACACTGTAATCAGTACATCCAAAATAAAGTGTCTAAACCAGTGGTTCCCAAACTTTTGACTCCTGAGGACCCCCATTGAGTCACCACTGGAAGCCGGGGACCCCCAAGCGATTTGTATGAGTTAAATTTCAAACATTAACCCCTTGCGCGCTCGTGACGGAACCATTCCGTCACGAGCCACGGTGGGGCTGTGCTGGTGACGGAATGGTTCCGTCACGGCCCGGCCGCCGCGGCGCTGATTTTGCGCCTGTGCGGCGCGTTCTTTTGAGCGGGCAGGGCCGTGACGGAACCATTCCGTCACCAGCACAGCGCCACCGTGGCTCGTGACGGAGTGGTTCCAACACGAGCATGGCGGCGCCTTGCGGCCCCCCCTGCCCCCTAGCGCCACGGCGGAATTACCGCCACGGCCAAGGGGTTAAAACAGTAATTCGAAAAAAATACACACGTGTGCACACAAAACAAATACTCAAAGTACTAAGGATTTTGGGGCCAGATGTATGACCATTTCATTTAGCGCCTCGTAATTGGTGACACATTGCGAGTGGCAAATTGCGAGTCGCTAAATGAAATGTACAACAGTTTGTTTAACACTGTTTGGGATTCCCAGTGGGGTCGCAAATTGCGAGGTTCATTAATATTAATGAGCCTCTCGCAATTTGCTAGCCCATTGGGAATGCCAGCCCTCCCAGCGATGGTGGCCTGCTGGGCTCTGCAGTCCACCATGTCTCGGACTGCATTTAAATAAAGCAGTTAAAAAAAAAATGCAGCCTGTTTACCATGCATTTACAAAAAAAGAGAATGAAACGTTTTCGTTTCATTTTCTAAGGGCAGGCAGAGGTCCCTGGGACCACTGCCTGACCTTGAAAAATTATTTTGCATGCATATGGGAAGGGGTCCACTGGGGACCCCTTCCCATTTGCGAATGCATTACCATCTACTTGAAGTAGGTGGTAATTGTGACTGTTTTGCGAACGCAAAACATTTGTACATGGTTTTGAGACTCGCTATTTGGAAGGGAATGCCCCTTCCAAATAGCAAGTTGCAAAACTTATTTAGAGAGTCGCAAACAAATTGCGACTCGCGAAATAGGCTATGCACATGGCCCAGTAGGTTTTTGCATGGGCAAACGGGTTCGCAAACCCGTTCGCGCATATAAAAACAGATCGTACATCTGGCCCTTAGTATTTTATATTGAAGTAATAGCCCCTCTGTCACATGTATTTCATTTGTTTTGTAGCATCTCTCATACCATTGTAGGATTTCAGAGCACTTTACATCACACACATATAGAGACATTGAATCATACATGTAAATCAGTGTGTATATAAAATGTTTAAAGAGTGCTTGGTCTGGAAAAGCAAAAACTCAGGATTCAGAGCATAACACAGTGGCTAGCATTGACTTTAACATTAAAAATGTATTTCCACCCAAATATATATTTTTAGCAGCATCATGATAATGAATAACTGGGACAAAATATAAGTTACTAACTGGTTCCATGCAGTTTGCAAGCAGCTCTTTGATGACAGTTTATAGGTCCCTCTGCTAGATTACAATTGTCACTTATGAAGTGCACAGTAATAAAGGAATCTCTGTGACAAAAGCAGTGACCACGAACCTAGGCACATAAAATGCTGCTTTTTAAGATGCATGTTACACATTCTTTGCAGTAGGCACATTAACCCTCTGTGCTACATTGGTTAAATCAAAGCTGCCACTGAACAAAACTCTCCTCACTCTCCAGCAGGTGCATTAATCACTGGCATTCTCTTGTCACTTTTATTGTTGCTGGAAAGCTGCTAATTATACAAGAAACGTTTCTGTGCTTTTAAAACTGTTGCCTACGGACCCCCTGGGAATGTGTCACGGACCCCTGGGGGTCCGCGGACCACAGTTTGGGAAACACTGGTCTAAACAGTCAATATTCTGTTTGCTTCTTACATTCAGCTGTGCACCTTTACTCTTAGGTCACTAATCGTCAGCACTGTGCCGTCACATGGAACACCTACGTGTCCTTCTCATGCATCTTGAAGAAAATAAAATTAGATTACTGTATACAAATGTATTTATATTGCTAATTTTGATTAATCCAGGAGTGTACAGCATGATTGCTACTTCTATCTCCCCGCCCCTTTCATTTGTTACCTTGGTTGTGTATTAGAGCTTTGCCTAAAAACATCCTGACATCTGCGTCAAGGAGGCATCCTTTGCTAGCCTAGATATTGTTTGGTGTCTTATGGTGTTAATATGCTAAAGGTTTTTGTGTACTGTTGTTGGTCAGGATTTGTTACAGCGTTACGTTGCCTTATTGGGCGTCAAAGGCTGAGGTGATTGGAACGTTTCAGTAGAGTTCCAATGGGGTTTAAAGTCCTAAATAACCACTCAAAAGTAAGACATACCATCTCTGCCATTGCGTTTGATGCAAGCGAGTATTCTTATTAAAGTGGCAACCGTTTTCAGGCTTATTTTCGATTTTCTTTGGGCAGCTGTAACACGGAGCACAGATAAGGCTGCCGCTTTTGCTCCTAACCTGGCTGCTCTCTTTAATTGCAAAAGTACGGCTGTGCTTAATTACTATATGATTAGGATCAACATGGAGGCACTGGTATCAAGAGCTTTTCCTAGGTCTATTCTTTTGAGAATGACCCTCTCGGAAGTTCTTAGCATCGACCTCCTCCCTCCCTGCTACCTTGTTCCAAACCTTCAATTTCTCCCTATTAATCACCATAAAGCCTGAGCTTCTATGATTTGACCTTCCTTGGGGGAGGGCGGGGGCTCTTTGCTTCAGCTCTGGGGGATGGCTGGGGGCTTGGGGTAGTCTAACTGCATCTGCCTGCAGCCACTGTCATCAAATGGCTGGAGCAACCTGTTACTCAGCAAGTGGGTGGTGAACCCCCTCCGTTACTAAGGAACTGGAAGCTCTGGAAACGGGAGAGGGCGTGCAGGCGATCGGCTTGCAGCGGATGAGGCAGCGTCTCAACAAGGCATAGATTTTTGAAGATTCTCTTTGAAACCTTTGCGAAAGCACTGTTATTTGCTGATTCCCAGTAAGTAAGCACTCCTTAATCTCTCAATTGTGTGTGTGTGTGGCTCTGTGTGTGTGTGTGTGTGGCTCTGTGTGTGTGTGTGTGGCTGTGTGTGTGTGTGGCTCTGTGTGTGTGTGTGTGTGTGGCTCTCTGTGTGTGTGTGTGGCTGTGTGTGTGTGTGGCTCTGTGTGCGTGCGTGTGGTTCTGTGTGTGTGTGTGTGTGTGTGGCTCTGTGTGTGTGTGTGGCTCTCTGTGTGTGGCTCTGTGTGTATGTGTGGCTCTGTGAGTGTGTGGCTCTGTGTGTATGTGTGCTCTCTGTCTGTGTGTGTGTGGCTCTGTGTGTATGTGTGGCTCTCTGTCTGTGTGTGTGTGTGGCTCTGTGTGTGTGTGGATCTGTCTGTGTGTGTGTGGCTCTGTCTGTGTGTGTGTGGCTCTGTCTGTGTGTGTGTGGCTCTGTCTGTGTGTGTGTGGCTCTGTGTGTGTGTGTGTGTGTGGCTCTGTGTGTGTGTGTGGCTCTGTGAGTGTGGCTCTGTGAGTGTGGCTCTGTCTGTGTGTGGCTCTGTGTGTGTGTGTGGCTCTGTGAGTGTGGCTCTGTGTGTGTGTGGCTGTGTGTGTGTGGCTCTGTGTGCGTGTGTGTGGCTCTGTGTGTGTGTGTGTGTGGCTCTGTCTGTGTGTGGCTCTGTCTGTGTGTGTGTGTGGCTCTGTCTGTGTGTGTGTGGCTCTGTCTGTGTGTGGCTCTGTCTGTGTGTGTGGCTCTGTCTGTGTGTGTGTGTGGCTCTGTCTGTGTGTGGCGCTGTTTGTTTGTGGCTCTGTCTGTGTGTGCCTCTGTCTGTGTGTGGCTCTGTCTGTGTGTGGCTGTCTGTGTGTGGCTGTCTGTGTGTGGCTCTGTCTGTGTGTGTGTGGGGCTCTGTCTGTGTGTGTGTGTGGCTCTGTCTGTGTGTGTGTGTGTGGCTCTGTCTGTGTGTGTGGCTCTGTCTGTGTGTGTGTGTCTCTGTCTGTGTGTGGCGCTGTCTGTTTGTGGCTCTGTCTGTGTGTGGCTCTGTCTGTGTGTGGCTCTGTCTGTGTGTGGCTGTCTGTGTGTGGCTGTCTGTGTGTGGCTGTCTGTGTGTGGCTGTGTGTGTGTGTGCGTGTGTGTGTGTGTGTGTGTGTGGCTCTGTGTCCGCTAATACTCTCTACTACCCTCTAATGCTCACCTATTGCCATTGTAAATGACAATACCATTTAATTATGTTTTTAAAAAACAAAAAATGAAAAAAATGCCATTTGCAATGCCAATAGCTCTAACTTTAATAAAGCCGAGACCATTGCATTGTAAATGCTTGTTTAGGGTTGGGTTATAGAGTATGTTTCCCTAAAATGAGCTTTTATGGACATTATTCATACCATCATTTTGAAAAACAGGACTGGAAATGCTAATTTAACATTATATACATATATTGTGTTCACTTGAGGGTGCTCATACATTTTTGGGGATGGGCTAAGATACATTATGTTGGACTGTCATTTTTACTAGCAAACCTTTCTGAATTTAAGGTATTTGTTGCCTAGAACAATGAGAGTATTGCTGAAATGCACATGATAATTGTATATAAAACCTAAAGTTTAGTATAAACTGTAATTTAAACTCTCTAAAGAAATACATGTACTTGCGATTGTAGTGATCACTGCATTATTTGCATAAATGCTGTTGAAATAAGAGTAAGAAGTATTTCACCTGAAGTTATATTATTGTGTGTTGGTTAATAGTGGTTCAATCTTGCATGATTCTAAGGACCCAAACCTTTAACGTTTGTATAATAATCAATGCAGAACTGGCCCAGTTCGCTGAAGAGTTGTCCATTTTTGTTGCACCCATGTTCTAATGATTAGGAAGTTATCGGGTCTCAGTGCTGTGCCATCTGTGATATTGTGATTTAGCCTAAAATTGAAGCAGTACACCCTATCCTCTTTTCGGATTCCTTCCTTTCAGGGTGAACTAAATTATATAATACACTGCAAATGAATTACATGTAATTAAAATAACCCATGAAGTTGATGGTCAGTCACGGCTGAGAAATGCTTTCCATATAAGAACATGTGGAAATATTAACAAATCCACAAGCGGAACAGGTGATGGGTATGCCATAGTATTCGCACATCCAAAAAGGCATTAAACAGTCAGGGAAATAATGTATAACAACAAAGGAAAAGAGTTCTTAGAGTGGTGTTTTCCTGGGACGCATATCCTGCCACCTTGTGTGAAGTGGTCCACCTGGAAAATGTTTCAGGCCTACACTGATGACTTGCTTTTGAGGACATTGGACAGCTGCAGGCTCATTGTAGCCTTAGTTTCTTATTTCCCGGACTTAGACTTTCTGCCCTGATGCTACACTGTGCTTAAGATATCACTTATTCCTGGACTGGATTGCTACAATACGAACTTGGGAAGTTTCTATTGTTCTTCCATGACGAATTGGTCTTTTTAAGACTTGGCAACACATAGCCCACTAATAGTAGAATTGCATTATAGATACAAGTGGAATCTGCAACAGACTGTGCACTTCAAAATACCACAACTGGCTATTGGTTGAGCTTGATAAATTTTCATCATTGCCACTATTTGGCCTGGACCAACCAATTCCGCGCTTCCGTTTGTGATGAAGCACGATCTAATCCTGCACCACCCTGCACTTGAATAAATTGATTACCTTAATTCAGCCTTGAAAACCTCCCTGTGACAAAACATGTGCCAGCTGCTGCTTTTTTAAATTTTTTATTTAATCCTCATTAGCCTCCTAGCCACCCATATTAAACTCAAAACGATACCGTCTATGGGCTTTTTATCTCATACGTCGACTTTAACATCAAAGGCTTGTGCTGCCGCCCGGTAGATATTAGGCCTCTAACTTCATGCTTTCCAAAGACCCCGAGGCTTCGATCTTCCGGCTGCTGCTACCTTGGGAAAAGCCGGAAGGTAGCCAGCTGCTGCTTTGTCTGTGATGTCACGTCTTGCTCCTCAAGGACTATGAAAAATACTGAGAGGAACAAATACAAACGATAAATACTTGGACTTTGAAGTATTTTATTGTTTCAAACTATATGGTAACCAGTGGTCTTACTCCTGTGCTGCTGTATCTTTTGTTGGCATATTCACAAGCCCAGACCAGTGCTAAACTTTCTTTCTCACGTTGCGAGTGAGCATGTTGTGTGTGTGAAAGGTTTTTTTACATTTCTTTTTTATTAAAAACAAGGTATCACAGGTAAAAACAATGAACAAGCATGTCTTTCCGCAGTACATCCATCAACACTGTTCCCAGTAAGTACAGAGTTCACCAAAAAATCTAAAACATTGCACCTTATGACTAATAGGGAGCATACTACTCTGGTACATGCCTTTGTCTAGCCAACGGCGGTTCACAGATCTCTCCCCTGTAACTGTTCCATTTGTTTCATATTTGTGTCCACTTGTTAGGGCAGCCTCTTGATACACTTACTGTCTATTGGTAAACATACAATGGTCCATATCATTTTTCCAAAGTGTCAAGGGCGGCCGTTCCTGTCCCCCCCGCAGCTTTGCAATATTCCGCCTGAGCCTGGAAGAAATAGCTGTTTCCCTTTGAGAGGCAAGAGCCTCAAGCCATTCCCCGTCATCCAGTCCCGCTACGTCATAATCCCATTTGGTTCTGAGACAGAGGAGGGGGACAGGCTTCTTGTTGACAAGTTTTTTGTTGATTAGTGAAATTGCCTTCCCGGGAAGGTGTCCATCTAGTATCCTGTCCACTAGCTGGGATGACTCTGGTGGTGTCTCTCCCCCAGGTATTGCCGCCTGTAGCGCATGTCTAATCTGCAGGTATCTGAATCATTCCATATCAACTAGTTCGTATTCTTCCTTCAGTTGGACAAAATAAATTACCCCGCCCTCCATAGGTCAGCGACTGGGGAAATACCTATCAAGTCCCACCGGTCAAAGCCTTTTGTGAATCTTAGAGTGCCTAGTTGTGCAGCCTCCCAGAGTGTGGTGGCCAGTGGGACCTTATCTTTCCAGCCCAAACTCATCGTGGCAGTCTGCCACACCTGAACGGCATGGCCAGTGGGTCCCATCAGTTTTAATTTAGAGGGGTTAGCATACTGCATGCCCTCAAAAACTCCGCCAGGGAATAGCCACCTATCCATATTAAATCCTGTATCGCTCTGCGGTCCATATGTACATTGGTTTACTGCTATTAGTTGTGCCGCCCAGTAATATCTTTTTATGTTCAGAAGGACTATACTCCCATCATACCAGCCTCTGGTGAGCTTAGGAATTGATATCCGAGGCGGCTTCCCCTCCCATAGGAGTTCTCTCAGAGCACAGTCAATAGATTTAAAATATTCTGTTTTCACTGGGTGTGGCATGTTCTGAAAAGGCGTAGAGGAAACATGAAAGGGACATCTTTTTAAATAGGGCTGCACGCCCCAACAGAGACAGTGGAAGCGTATTTTAATGCAAGATATCGCTCCTGAGTCTTTGCAACGGGGGGAGGAGAGTCAGGTCATGAAAAAGCGTCAGGTCTTTGGACACATGAACCCCCAGGTATTTGAATCCTGTTGTGACTTCGGCAATAGTGAACCTCCTGGGTAAGATTGTCGATTTACCACTGATGACATAGAGAACCGACTTAGACCAGTTAATAGTGTGCCCGAAAAAACTTCCCAAAGACTATGAAGATGTGCAGTACTCTATTCAGGGAGGACACCGGCGATGCCAGGTATAGTAAGTTATCATCGGCATACAGCGAGATGCGGCCCTCTCATTCCTCAGCCCATCTTAGCCCTCTGTGACAGTCTTTTACTGGGGTATGCCACGATATGTCTCCAACGATTCAGAAAAGGGGGTGGTGATGAACAGAGTGTCTGAATTAAGCAGACCACTCTTACCCAGTCCAAAGATCAGGGCTTGATCCATCACCGTTATTTATCTCACTGCCCCATCCTAGCTCAGAACCTGGCTATATGCAAATTAGTCTGTCCCTGGCCCAGTGCATCATGGGAACAGGGCAGACCAAACTACCAAGCCAATTCTTCACCAGAAAGGAGACAAGCTACCGGGGACCGGTTTCTGGCATTTCAGCCTCTTCGGCCCGGCTTGCTTGAATCCTGATGGAGCAGTGAGAAAGGGACTCATGTCTGAGTATACCCTGCCACACCTATAGTGGCCAAAAACGATTCAGAAAAGGGGGTGGTGATGAACAGAGTGTCTGAATTAAGCAGACCACTCTTACCCAGTCCAAAGATCAGGGCTTGATCCATCACCGTTATTTATCTCACTGCCCCATCCCAGCTCAGAACCTGGCTATATGCAAATTAGTCTGTCCCTGGCCCAGTGCATCATGGGAACAGGGCAGACCAAACTACCAAGCCAATTCTTCACCAGAAAGGAGACAAGCTACCGGGGACCGGTTTCTGGCATTTCAGCCTCTTCGGCCCGGCTTGCTTGAATCCTGATGGAGCAGTGAGAAAGGGACTCATGTCTGAGTATACCCTGCCACACCTATAGTGGCCAAAAACGATTCAGAAAAGGGGGTGGTGATGAACAGAGTGTCTGAATTAAGCAGACCACTCTTACCCAGTCCAAAGATCAGGGCTTGATCCATCACCGTTATTTATCTCACTGCCCCATCCCAGCTCAGAACCTGGCTATATGCAAATTAGTCTGTCCCTGGCCCAGTGCATCATGGGAACAGGGCAGACCAAACTACCAAGCCAATTCTTCACCAGAAAGGAGACAAGCTACCGGGGACCGGTTTCTGGCATTTCAGCCTCTTCGGCCCGGCTTGCTTGAATCCTGATGGAGCAGTGAGAAAGGGACTCATGTCTGAGTATACCCTGCCACACCTATAGTGGCCAAAAACGATTCAGAAAAGGGGGTGGTGATGAACAGAGTGTCTGAATTAAGCAGACCACTCTTACCCAGTCCAAAGATCAGGGCTTGATCCATCACCGTTATTTATCTCACTGCCCCATCCCAGCTCAGAACCTGGCTATATGCAAATTAGTCTGTCCCTAGCCCAGTGCATCATGGGAACAGGGCAGACCAAACTACCAAGCCAATTCTTCACCAGAAAGGAGACAAGCTACCGGGGACCGGTTTCTGGCATTTCAGCCTCTTCGGCCCGGCTTGCTTGAATCCTGATGGAGCAGTGAGAAAGGGACTCATGTCTGAGTATACCCTGCCACACCTATAGTGGCCAAAAACGATATGTCTCCAGGCATTTGTCTGTCCATTGTGCTATGCAAGGATGGCTTCTAACCCGATAGGGCTAGCATTCACTACAACCTCTGAATAAAGTTTGTGATCAAAATAGGCCATTTCAGAGGCATTCTCAATGACTTGCTTGATTTTTTGGAAGCTCGTCTCACATTCACGTGAACAATAAAATGGCACATTTTTGGGCATCAACTCCTTTAACGGTGCCCTGACCATAGCAAAGTCTTGTATATATCTGAAACAGTAAAGGGATATTCCAAGGAATGATCGCAATATCGAAATATCCTATGGGGGATTTGCAATAGAGAACGCTTACATTCTAGCTGGATTAAGTTTCATACCCCCATCAGAAAAGACATGACCAAACAATTTCAAGCTTTTGTTGTGGAATTCATTTCATTTCATTTCATAATGTTCATTTCGATACAACAGTATCATAAAAGTTACATTAAAAAAAACAATACAAGTACATAAAAAAGGAGAGATCTCAATATTACAGCTACCAGGTAGAATACAATTCAATAGTTAATAAATATGATGGATGGGCGGAACAATCATTAAATTAAGAACCTTATATAAATTATTTAAAAAGGCATATATATATATATATATATATAAGATAAGAACATCCACATTTTAAGGACATAGTTACCTATAGAACTAAAGTGCAAGAAATTTAAGGACAAGCATTTGAATACAAAATATAACATTCAAGTTCAGATTTGGGCCAAAGTATTCCAAATTTACCAAATATATATCCGTAGGAATGCAACTTATTATATTGTTTCTTAGACAACACATATATCTCAATAGCAGTTCACTAAAATTTCTCCCCGGCCTTTGTTCTTAGAAAGTTTACAGCCAACAAAAACATGCTAATACCAAAGACAGTGACCTGGCAAGTATCAGTTTTTTAAATCTGTTCTGCTTCTCTATACGATCTCACACCTATATTTATACAAAGTGGTCTAATCCATCTTTTTCTGGGGACCGTATAGGCCGGACAAAAAAATAAAACATGTGGAATATCTTCTTTGACTTTTCCTAAGCACAGAGTGCACGTTTCATTGGTATCGTTTGACCACCTTGCTACACTTTTATACACTTTTATCATTAGTACATCGTATCTGTACTTCAAGTATAGGTTTTTAGCGAGTGGTGGATTAACTTCATCTAGGAATAGTTCAAAGCAAGCTGTGTCTTTAAATGCAAGAAACCTGCTAGTAAATGATTCATTCACTCTATCACTTAGTCTGTTATGGACCATAAAAGCCCAAAAGAATGTTTTTAAAATCTTTTTCGAGCTTGGGGTGAGTATAGATGGATTATTCCAAAAATGTGCTTCTTTAACCAAGTACAGACATGTTTAAACCAAACAATGCTGTTGTTAGTATCTAGATCCTTTATTTCTGTTAGGGCCACCTTATAATCCAGCAACTCAGGTCTTGACCAAAGTCTGACCCAAAACATCAGGGGTCTCAATATTGCGTAATGGTCAGTGCGTTTCATGTTAAGATCTGGCATGGTCGGTGTTAGCGGAGTACGTACTGGAATCTTTAACAATGCTCTATAAAATGTATTCTCGCTAACTTCAAAAGCCTTTTTGCACGAGTTCAGCCCCATATAGTGCTGCTGATTGGGTTTTAAATCGGACTACCTCAAGTGCTGGCGATACCGCCTTGCTAAGGCTATTTCCATGCCTTTTTAAGATCGGTAACGTGTTTTGCGTTAATGACTGCTTGCTCTTTTCTATTTGGGTTTTCCATGACAATTTCGAGTCCAAGGACACCCCCAAATAATTAACATTTTTAACATATTCCAATTTCTGTCCCTTTAAAAACAAATTTTCTCTAAAAGACTTATGAGGATTTAATGCCATGTACTTTGTCTTATTGGTATTAATCTCAAGACCCTTTTCACTACAGTAGGTTCGGAAAGTGCTAAGTAAACATTGCAGGCCCTTCGGTGTTTGAAATATAAGAATAGTATCGTCAGCAAATAATAGGGCTGGTATTTCCTCTCCCCCCAGTTTCGGTGCATCATTGCTACAACCCTTTATAATAACATGGAATGTCATTAACAAATAATGAAAACAAGGTTGGTGCTAGCACGCAGCCTTGGCGAACCCCTCTTTTTATGGGGATAGGGTTAGTTAGTTCGCGACCGGGGCCCCACCTCACCTTGGCATACTTGTTTTCATGAAATCTTACGATCTGCTCCAAAAGGTTGGCTGGTAACCCCTCACTGTTCAGTGTCTTCCATAGAAAGTGTCTGGGGATGAGATCAAACGCAGCCCTTAAATCAACAAACGCCACGTATAAGTGGCCCTTCCTTATGTTTACATACTTCCAGCACAGGCAACAAAACCTAAAAACTTGGTCTATAGTGCTTTTCTTGGCTCTGAAACCTGCCTGGAACTTTGAGAGGACTACTTTCTCCTCGGCCCAAAAATTGATATGATCTAAAATATGCCTTGAATATATTTTCTGTAAAATGTCAATTAAACTAATTGCGCGATAGTTCGCAGGATCGCTCCTATCGCCCTTTTTAAAATTACAAATGATTTCCGCCCCCCTCCACGTCTCTGGTAAATCAGCTCCTGCGGCTACAGAATTACACAAGTGATTAGTATAGGGGCCCCAGACACGGGTATCATGTTTGAATAAATCTCCCAGAATCTTGTCTAGTCCTGGGGCTTTACTATTTTTCACTAAATCTATAGCCAAGATCGTTTCTTGTAAATTAAAAACTAGGATTTCTTCACTCGGGCGTAGTAATAAATCTACATTAGTTGGACTTTCAGTCTCAGGGGCTCTATACAACTTGGTAAAATGATTTACCCAAGTGGTCTCATCAAGATAAACATCTCTAGAGCCCTTTAAATTTTTATTTCCTTTGGCCACGAGTTTCCAAAATGCCATTTGTTCCTTACTTTTTGCCAACAGTTCAGCCCAAATTTCATCATCCCAGAGTTCCTTAGCATTCTCTAGGACTTTGTTATATTTCAATCTTGTTTCTTTGACTGTCTGAGAACTATTATTTTTCACAGCTAGTACTAACTCAGTTTTGGCAGCACGGCAGTCCTTATTATACCAAGGTTTCCCCATGAGCCTTGAATATCCATTTTTCCCATTTGATTTGACGTTTTTTGTTAGAAATGGAACTAGTGCCTTGAAGAAACCCTTGTGTAGTTCTAAGAATTTATTTTTTTCCATTTCCATGGTATCACAGTTACAAAAAGTGTTTGAAAAAGTGCTGTAAATACTTGCCAACTTTTCGCCATGCTCCAACATGTGAGCCCATTTGACCGAGCGGCGATTATTACTAACTATGATGTTGTCGATGCTTCTACAACAAGGAATACTGCTGCCCTCCACTGAAATTGACAGTAGTCTATTTTCAAGACAAGTTCAAGCGGACGGTGATCACTCTCTACCCTTTGTATCATTTTTCAGTCTGCAGCATAAGGCCAAATATCAAGGGAAAGAATTATATAATCTATATTGCTTTGAGTAGTATTTCTACAAAAGGTTGGAACCTTCGATACTTCTGATGGAAGGCGACAATTGCATGCCCTTAGGCCGTGACCCACCATTAGTCTCATGATTTGTAATGCTAAAGTAGTACACGGGACAGTTTTACAGTTATGTATTGTAGGAATCTTATTGGCCAAATCTTCATCTTCTAGAATCATTCCAAGCCCTACAATAGGTTCATAATTGCGATTGAAGTCTCCACCTATCACTATGCTTGTGCTTGGATCCACTAAATTTAGAATAGAGTCCTTTTGCTCAATTATCGTGGACTCCTTCGATGCCAAGCCAGGTCGGTTATAAACATTATATATATGGAGCACCCTTTTATCCTTGGTCGTTATTTTGATCCCAAGTATATCTAGGGACTCCGTGTCTAATCGTATTATACTAATAACAAGGGTTATTTTGCCCCAGATAACCAAACCACCCGAAGGTCTTCCTCTTACTGACGGAACTGCTGCCAAGAAAAAGGTTTAATATCCTACCCTGTGTATAATCATAGTTGCCCAGGTCTCATGTAGTAAGCAAATATCGCTTGTTTTGATAAATTTGTTCCATTCAGGATCCCTAGCATTCTTTTTAAGGCCCGCTATATTTCATGAAATAACTTTTAGATCAACGAGGGCCCCGTCACTAGCTTTTCTCAGTGGACTTTCATTGGGTAATGTATCAGTGCATCTCAGAATTGGTAGCACGTCCTCATTCACACAACAGGATTCTTCCCCCCCATTTCTTCACTAGAGTTCTTGATTGGTACCATATTTATTGCCCCTACTTTCCTCCTTACAAACTTCAATACATTTTTACTAACATCTGACTGGTGCAGTCAATCTATCGCTTCCAGAGAGGACAGTTCTTAGAAACTGTTAAAGGTTTCTGGCAATAGCAAGTTATGTTGCTTGTTCTCAGGTCCAATTACCATCTGTTTATAAAAATATTCCAAGGGTAGAGCGTGTATATTAGTTTTGCAAGTTGGAGTTTCCTCATATGCCTTCAATAGGGTACGGACTACATGGGGATGCCTAAAATTAACAACAATACAGTCACCCTGTATATCCTTTAGAGAATCTCCCACCCACCCTACCCTGCGAACCATCAGGATCTCGCTTATTTTATTGAAGTTGAACTTTTTGTATTTGGATAACCAATCAACAACTTTATTCCTGAGATTGAGCCAAGATTTTTTTGATCTCTTTTCAATGCTGGGACACCGGCTAAGACTAAAACATATGGACATGTCGCAGGAGCTAAGATCAGAGTATCCGAATTGGGAATTAAATCTGCCCCCTTTGGGCTATACACCAATGTCCGGCAACCAGCACGCTCTGGATTAATTGTGCTGTTGTTGGGACGGATAGGAGTCTTCTTCTTTGGGTCATGCGTCATTAAAGCCTCTGCTCCTTTTCCCTTCTGGGCACTGTTTGAAATTATTGTACTAGGTTGGTTCAAAGTGTTACCAGCATCATACAATTCATTACTGATCATTGAAGCCTTCTTTAGATCGACTATTAAATTTGCCCCTTCTTTAATTATCCCATTTCCCTCGCCAATATTCTTGCCTAAAAAATTTATTGCATCATTTAGTTGGGCGATTTTATTATCTATGGCCCTTAATTTGCTGTCCATGCATTCATTTATATGGCTCTGGATAGAATCTAAGGTGGTTTTGAAAATATCTGCCACTGCTTGTTCCACTGCCCCTACTACTTCATTATCTCCGCTTGATCCTAAGTGATTCTTAACATCAGTTTGCAACCCTATAGTTCTGTGCCTGCTTCCTTCATTTTCCAGTGTATTGGGATCCCTGTAACATGAATCCCCTTTTCCACCCACTTTCCCTTTTTTTTCACCAGTTTTTTCCCCCTCTCTGATTTTACATTCTTATCATCTTTTTCTTCGGATACTCTCATTGTTTTCTGTACCCGTAATCTTGTAGAAATTCCCGGACTTGCTTGATCATTTATATCAAGCGGTCTAATTGGGTCTATTTTAGTTTTATTCAAAATAAGTTGGGCATTATCATGAAGGATATCCATACCTATATTTGGCAGCAGTACATTATGTGGTGTTTGTACCCCAGTTTGCATATATGTAGGGAGTTTGAAGGGGTCTAATGAGAGTCTTCTTTGCGCTAGTTCGATTTCGTTGGTGAACAACCTTTACAACTCAACTTTTACAACACAAACCATTACAACGCATTGCGCTGGGGGGCGCTCTAGGATAGGGAATAGATTTAATTTACTATCCAACACCTTCCCTACTATCCACGGGGACTGGAGTTGGAATAGTAAATTAAATAATTCACTATCCAACACCCAAAAGCACTATGCGTTGTAATGGTATTCGTTGTAAATACCGCGTTGTAAAGGCATGCAATGTAAAAGTATGCGTTGTAATGTCATACATCCGATTTCGTTACATAGCACAGATTCTGCACGCGTTATAAAATCTCCTGGCGTTCCAGCAGTTCCCTTCCGTTTATTCATCATTAGATTAGCCTCCCCTAACTTGATCAACAGGCAGTATTAAGCTACCAAGTTTCTGCAATAGCTCCAAAACAACCCACCACCAACTCTATAGTTAGAAATAAATATAGCAGAGATAGCAAGTATCACCAAGATGTTCAATTAACACAGCCCGCTTAACTATTCATATAATCCAACAAAACCAGTTTGCGGGACTGTAATGTACTAGCTTGGGTGGTATAACACTCAATAATAGATCGTCACGAAATGTCCAGTAATAGCCACTAGATGAAATCGAGAGATCAATGGGCGGCCGAATACGGGGATAGTAAAAAGAGAGCAGCACCCATATAAATTAACTGGGCGAAGTAACAGTTAATGGAGGGGAGCGATATGAAGATTAAGAGTTATTTCACCAAGTGTACCTTCAATATGCTGGAACCAAGAGGATCGGCCCAGCCCAGCCTCTTCCAGCCTCGGACAGCCTTAGAAGGGCCCGCCCTTGTCCCGGGCTTCTCCTGGCGCCACCTGCGCGCGTCCCGCGTTGCGTGGGGGAAGGCGGCTCTTTATAGCACAATGTCAGCGCCTCCCCCTGCAGCAGCTGTTACCACTCTGGGTCAGGCGAATGAAGCGGTGCACCTTGGGAGCAGAAGTCCCACCAGGGTGTTGATGCACAGCAGGCAGGCGTCCCATGGATGAAACAGCACAGCACAGCTCACGGCGATATGGGCAAAAGTAAGATCCAAAGGGCCCCGCGCTGCGTGGGGGAAGGTGGCGCTTTATAGCGCGATGTCAGCGCCTCCCCCTGCAGCAGCTGTTACCACTCTGGCTCTGTTAAAATCTAGATTGTGACGTAAACATTATCGGCGCCATCTTGTCCCTTTTAGGCTCTTATGTGCGCGTAAGTAGCGGCCATTTTGAATGCCATGGCCTCTCTGCCCACTACCGATAGCCAGCGCGTCTCTCTCTCTCCCTCTCTGACCCCGCAAGCATCCCCCGCGCGCTGACAGCCCACGTTCTCACATGCTTGGGCCATAAACCACCCCTTCAATGCGACTCTGTCTCCGAGCCACATCCCGTGCTGAACCCTCTCGCTCTTTCATCTCATTCAAAGAACAGGCCCTTTTTGATATCCTCTTCCTCCCTGCCCGATTGTCTGACCTGATCCCAGGCCATCGCCTAGCCCAACAGATGCAGTTTATTGCCCCCTACAGTAGGACCTCGCCTCACATCAAAGGAGCGGAGATTAATCAATGCTTCACACCCCTAGATCCGACCGATCGCCCACATTCTTGTTCCCAGCGGAATGTCCAGCTGCGCGATAGCCATCATGCTGAGATTTGGGTGGGGACCTCTACTGTAGATATGTGTGAGAACGGGCCTGAACCGGGGATTCCAAAGATGCCTTTTTAAACTTCAAAGCAATACCACGGATGTCATAAATGTAATAAAGTCATAATCTTGTGTATAAGAGGCCAGGCCTCAGAGATGCGTTTAGAGCACCTCGAGAAGATACCCTGTTGTCTGATTTGACGTGTTCTGCTCCGTCGGAATAAACTCCTGTTTCCTGCCTTCCAGTCTCCAGCGCCTGCCTCTTTATTTGGTAACCGTGAGTTGGGTGAGAGGCGGCTAACGCCGGGCAATCCTTGAAAAGGGGTAATCGACCTGATCTGCCTGACCCTTTTTCAACAATTGGCGTCCCAAACGTGGGGCCCATCAGCGACGCGTGGATCCAGTGGGAGAGGTCCCAACGACAGAGTGAACGACCGCAACGATTGGGAAGAGCTCCTGCCCGATAGACCCTCGTCTGGCAGCCGATCATCCGAACTTCACCGGTTCCGAGCAGACCTCTCTCGAGTGATCTACGGTCCTGACTGGGAACCATCAGGAGTGCCACAGCAATTACGGAGAACAGAGGACGATCAGGCGCTGGAAGCGGAAGACGAGAAACTGTCCATGCGGTCCAGGTAAGGTGTCGTGTAACACGACGAATTGCGAATTGATTGTTTAATTGTTTGAAAATACTAGTATTACTCATTTGATTGTTTCTGAGAGATTCTCTATTTGCAAACAAGCACGGAGTCGCCATACTCTGTTTAGTCTTTGCAGATAGTGAAGGGTAGGTAACGCAGGCCTTTGCCCCCGTTGTAATCCGTCGTGCCTACTTCCCTCTCCATTTGATTGATTGTTATCCAAGCATTTACTGTTTTGGAATTGGTTCTCTTTGGATCATTCTCTATTTACAAAAAAGCACAGAGTCGCAATACTCTGTTTAGTCCTCGTGAATAGTGAAGGATAGGTAACGCAGGCTTTTGGCCCCGGTGTAATACGTCGTGCCTACTTTTATCCCTCATTTGATTGATTGTTTGACCGAACATTGATCGTTCGGAATTGGTTCTCTTTGGGTTATTCTCTATTTACAAATAAGCACAGGGTCGCCATGCTCTGTTTAGTCTTTGTGAATAGTGAAGGATAGGTAGTGCAGACTTTTGTCCCCTTTGTAACCCGTCATGCCTATCTTTGCCCCGTTTGTTGGTAGTTGGTTCAGCCCGGACCGTTTATTAGAGGTAGATCATCCGGCTCCACCGGAAGACGCCCCTAATAAAAAGGACATAAATATATATAAAAAATTGCGGGTTAGCCGCTGTATCGTGCTAGCAAACAAAAACATAAAAATCGCTAAGAACAACGAAAGAAATCGAACAAAATCAGTAGGCCACTGATGAGATCCTTTTTACCAGCTAAAATAGAATTACTAAGGATAGCCCCTTACGAGAAATATGAAACTAGTGGGAGGAGCCAAGTTCGAAGCCGCGATGGACGCAAGGCAGCTCGACTCCTCCGTCCCTGCTGCCCAAACATGTCCGCCCCACCGCCCACCACGCCCAATAATGGCAACATGATACAGATAAAAGTTAACAGATACCTACCCCCATTCCGGAAACTCCCGAAGTGCAGCAGGTTCGCAGCTACGCCCATCCGGAAGACGAGGCCCCCGGCACGTATAGGGCGGGGCCTTGCTGGCAGCCATCGGCCGAAGAGGTCGTTGGGTGGATGGCCCGGAAGCACCACGGCCACGATGTTGTTGTACTGGCCTTCCCATTCGTCCACCCTGAGGTGGCATCCAGCGAGCCACGGGTGGGGGGGGTGAATGCCTTGCTGATGACCCCCCCCCTCTTATTGCCTGGTCCGACCATCACATATACCTGCGCCAGGAGACGGCGTGGGGTGCACTGGGAGGGAGAGGCGGCGCGAACGAGCCTCCCCCACCTCCCCAGGTGGAGGTCCCTCAGCTGCACCCCAGCGCTTCACTTGGCCAGCTGAGTTGCGCCCGCTCTTGCGGCACAGTGCCTCGCTCGGCCGGTTGAGTTTCGCCTGCTCTTGCGGCTACAGCGTCTCACCCACCATCCGGCTGAATTGCACCCGCTCTTGCGGTACAGTGACAGGCGGCTGCCACGGAGCTAACGAAATGGCGGTCGGCTCCACAGACTTGGGCCTGGCCTGCAAGGATGGCTTTGGGCAACCCTGGAACTCGGACGCTTGACTGCTAGGGCATGGGCCCCATTCCCGAAAGCGTCCCCTCAGCCTTGAAGATTCTACAAGAGTCACCGGGGCCCCCGACCCCCGCAGACTTCCGGTGGGGAGCGACTGCCATGATTGCTCGCGGAATGGCCACGACGTAGCCACGGGATGGTGGCGCTCTCATACTGACGCCAGCTTCAGTCTGAAACATCCAGAAACACTGTAGACTACCAATTCGATCAGTTCCGGTGGAGCCCCAACGTGACCCGGTAGGGAAGAACTTGCCCTCCCCTCTTTGACTGATGGTTCTTGTTGCCTGTCCCTTCTGTTGTCATTTAACGGAACTTTTTTGGATTGCCGAAAGGGGTTCTGGTCCGACCGCTGGTTGGTGGAGACATTTTGACTATATTCTGGACCTGCCCGGCCTCGCCCAAAATGGCGCCGGTATAAATGAGACTCGCAACTCCTTGATGTGTACTGGTTGCTCAGCCTTGATATCATGAGATATGTATGCAGTTTTGGAGCTCATGGCGGGCGGGGACGGGTACTGATTGAACATTTGGACATCCCTATCGATATTAAGTTCTGATGTATTATTGATTACTGTACTATTGAAAGTTCGAATTAACGTTACTCATGGTACTTGCCCGCAAATGTATAGCTAGATAATTTCATTGTAACTGGTCCTGTCGTACCTTGATTATAAAATTAAGTCCACCGATTCCGCAACTGTTAGACACCTTAGTTCCTGCAACCTAATGGCCCACCCGTTACGTTTTTTCTACAGTGTAAATGTCCCCTCGTCATATACGATTCCAGTTTGCTCCGTGGCCGGCCCACGTGGTTGTAGGCCCGTATTTTTATGCTGACATCTTTTTCAATCAAGGTTTTAAAAGAAAAAAATAAATAAAATATGTAGAACTAGCCTCATATCAGTCACTTAGATTGGTAGGTTCTCGGATAAAGGCTACTATTTTCAAAATAAATAAAGGACAAGTAAAATGAAGCAATTTTGGTTATGAAAAATTAGAAAGGCATGGTACATACGAACAATGCGAAAAGAATAGTCAAGATCTGTCGTATTTTTGCATTCCTGCAGCATAAGCAATAGGTAAAGGATCCGGATATTTAGATATATCTATGAATAGGACAATAGACCAGTTCCTCTGGGCTGCAATGCCGAGATGCAAGGTACTGCTTCCCAAAGAAGATAAGTTAGGCACGTGGTAGGTAAAAACATTTTCGTGTTTTTGCGCGCTGATGTGCTTTGTACGCTGTCACCCCCCCCTTCTCTTTCTCTGCAGGTTAATATCGGAATTTCAGCTGGAGTATGGAGAAGACCCAGAATGCACCGTGTTACACGCAGAAAGAAGAAGAATTGTATGGTATGAATGCGCGCGTGGGCCCCGATTTGTGTTGTATGAATGCTCATGTGTGGCGCACGTCTGGGTTGACGGACGAATGCTTTTTTGTATGACTGAGGTATGGATCGAGCGGTTAATGGAATAAGAAAAACGAGCCCGAACATGATACCTGCATGTGAAGGACGAAAAAGAATATAGCACTTACCTTACCTAGGAACGACTCTCTCCCTCTCTGGAGCTAGTGAATGGGAGAGTGGCCTACGCCAGAAACTTGAAGGGTTATTGTAGTACCTCGGACCCCAACCGATATCCCAAATGAACGCCCTAAATGACGCGCACCAGTGAGTCAACTTAATGTGCAGACTAGATGAGAAAAGTTAAGGATACCCCGGGTTGGGGTTCATCCAAAACCCCCCCTCAGCCCAGAAATTAGGGATATTGTCATGTTTTAGATTCACCCCCTCTTCTTCCATCCTCATAGAAAAGTCAGAATTGCACCATCGCACATCCGACAGACACCCCTCCTTTACCTCAACTTGGATCGTCATTTGTTAGATGTTGGAAGACCCCACCGTGAGTATAAGCACGACTGGACCAGTGTCCGACCAATTAAAGGGAGTAAGTATTTATTGAAGCGAGGTTACCAACAGAAATTGTCTGCTATTAGGAAGGAAGGAGAACGAAGAACTCGACCCCCAAATGAATTAAATGGAGTACTGAAAATATGCAACACGCATGAAAAGGCTCTTTCGCCAAAAATAGCCCTCTGTTTTATCTTAAGTTTTCGTACTTGATGTATGTACTGTCGCACCCTATCTGGTATTTGTGTATACGTAAACTATGAATTTATGTTTTCCCTCAGCTTGTGTTTTATACGTGAAACTGACCCGCACTGATCTATATGTGTGTGCACTGAATAGCCTATTATTGTACACGTCTCTCTCTCTCTCTCTCTCTCTCTCCCTCTTTTTATGTTGTACGTGTACTAATAGCCTATTTGGTACGCACGACGCTCTCTCCCTCTGAGGGCTCCCTCGCTCCCTTTTGAATAAATGACGACACTGTACCTCGCCGGTACGGGAATAATTGGCTTTTAGACACGACAGTGTTTGAACAAATTGACAGAAACAAAACGATCGTATTTTGCCATATTACTGCCTCTCCTTTCTGTAAAATGATGAAACTTAATTGGCTGAGAAAGAAAGGACAGGTGAGACGACTGATGTCCCCTAATCTGACCCTTAATAAGGGAACTATATGTCAGTGGCTTTTGTCTTAAGTACTTTGGTAACACCACCCTCATCGTTCGGATTACCACCGCCCATTGTACAAAAACAGAATGTCCGATACGTCCCCGTTCCTCCAGAATGGTCCCAGTTCTGTACCAGCCGTCCCAGAAAATCTTAAAGACTGTAGCTATAGTCCCATGATAACAGCATTTCACATTTTTTATAAATTAACAGACCTTGAAGAAACATATAGCTCAACAGGATTTGTTTTAGACAAACGCGAGTCTCTACTGAAGGAGCCGGTTTGAATTCGATAAACTATGTAAATTTTAGATATCAGACTTCTTGCCACGTTCGCAAATATAACAAGAGTAAAACGCCAGACAGACATGTTGTTTGAAAATAAAAAAATGCTTGCCGACCTGCACTACAGCAATGATGCATGAGTTAACAACATACACCGATGTAAGGATTACTAAGCATCCACCCTATCGTGACCAATGAACGTTTCCCCAACTACTTGGGGTTGGGAGAGAAATTAAAGTGTGTAAACGTCTTCCCCTGCCAATTCTCTAAAAAAAAAAACTGTTTTTTTTTACTCATTTAAGGATAACGTGCAGTCGTCGGAGGAGAGGGGCCGGATGTGACGCACAACCTGGCTGCAGATCGGGGAATATCTATGACCTCGACCAAGGTGGAGCCACAGAGCAAAGAGTTGCGGGACAAGGCACCGTTCTCAGTGTGGAAAGTGAAGGAAAGAAGGGCCGCCCAGAAGCCCCTGCACATTGATGAGCTCGTGCCGAAAGTCCCAGCCCATTGTGCCCGATTGATTGGCCCACTTGCTTGAAATTTCTGCCCTCCTTGGTCCGTTTCAGATCTGATCCCACTCCACCCTCTCTTCCCTCGGCCTCCCAAAGCACGCCCCCATCACCCCCCTTTTTTTCATATGGAATTTTTTGAACTTGACTCTGAGACGAAAGACATCACAAAAGATAGAATAGGGTTTGTCATGAAGGAAGAACGGAATGCGGGTACCCCGCCTAAGGTACCTATGATACATTAGTTAAGGAACAGGACAAACACAGGACTGTGGTCCAAGAGCAAAGAATGGCCACACCCTGCAACGCGAGATCTGAAGTAGAGCTGGACGCATAGCTCCACCGCCGGTGCTCAACAGTGCCAACGAAAGAAAAAAAACAATGAGAGCCTACCAGTGATGGCTCGCTGAAAATAGACACTGGACAGACGAACCCGTTTTGAACATTGCCACCTCTTGACTGTCCCTTGTATTCAGTTGAATTCCTCTCCCAACTACTTGTATTGATTATCACCCAATTGAGCTTTCGAAACCTTACATCGGTCACTTTCAACTGTACATGGATACCTAAGAAAGCGTTAACTCTGTATCATGATGATTGTAGAGCACCAGTTATGCACATAAGCATACCGTCTAGTTTTGACCCCCATGAAGTCCAGACCTCAAGAAATATACGTAATAGCCCTTATTTGGCCAGAACATTTTTGTATGACATCATGTTTGTATTCGAACGAATTTCCTACATCGTCTAAATAATATCCCCGTCTCCAAGGTCTAACATATGACACAGCTAATGTAATTTTGTATGCACTGCCTCCTCGCCTATCGCATCGACTACATGTGGTTATGTTCTGGAGTACCGTAAAGGACTGGGGATGGAAGTTGCTCATGATTGTACTGATACCAATCGTCGTAATATGCGGACTCTGCCTGGGTATTCAATGCTTGCCACCTCTGTGTTCACTATTTGCTAACTGTGTTTGCCCTAAGACTCCGAACTTTGAAGCTGAACGCATGAAAGCTTTGTATGATGTAGAAATCCGCAATATGATGGGGATAGACATAAATTGACAAGCTGGCTAGATATGTTGAAAATGGAGGACTGTTAAAATCTAGATTGTGACGTAAACATTATCGGCGCCATCTTGTCCCTTTTAGGCTCTTATGTGCGCGTAAGTAGCGGCCATTTTGAATGCCATGGCCTCTCTGCCCACTACCGATAGCCAGCGCGTCTCTCTCTCTCTCCCTCTCTGACCCCGCAAGCATCCCCCGCGCGCTGACAGCCCACGTTCTCACATGCTTGGGCCATAAACCACCCCTGCAACGCGACTCTGTCTCCGAGCCACATCCCGTGCTGAATCCTCTCGCTCTTTCATCTCATTCAAAGAACAGGCCCTTTTTGATAACCTCATCCTCCCTGCCCGATTGTCTGACCTGATCCCAGGCCATCGCCTAGCCCAACAGATGCAGTTTATTGCCCCCTACAGTAGGACCTCGCCTCACATCAAAGGAGCGGGGATTAATCAATGCCTTCACACCACTAGATCCGACCGATCGCCCACATTCTTGTTCCCAGCGGAATGTCCAGCTGCGCGATAGCCATCATGCTGAGATTTGGGTGGGGACCTCTACTGTAGATATGTGTGAGAACGGGCCTGAACCGGAGATTCCAAAGATGCCTTTTTAAACTTCAAAGCAATACCACGGATGTCATAAATGTAATAAAGTCATAAACTTGTGTATAAGAGGCCAGGCCTCAGAGATGCGTTTAGAGCACCCCGAGAAGATACCCTGTTGTCTGATTTGACGTGTTCTGCTCCGTCGGAATAAACTCCTGTTTCCTGCCTTCCAGTCTCCAGCGCCTGCCTCTTTATTTGGTAACCGTGAGTTGGGTGAGAGGCGGCTAACGCCGGGCAATCCTTGAAAAGGGGTAATCGACCTGATCTGCCTGACCCTTTTTCAACAGCTCAGGCGAATGAAGTGGTGCACCCTGGGAGCAGAAGACCCACCAGGGTGTTGATGCACAGCAGGCAGGCGTCCCGTGGACGAAACAGCACAGCACGGCTCAAGGCGATATGGGCAAAAGTAAGATCCAAAGGGCCCCACATTTGTCAGCATTAACAGTTAAGCTTGCATCAGTAAGCAAACAAGATACTTGCATGACGGCTTTGTCATGCTCTTTCTGAGTGCTATGGAAAACCTTATGTCATCACTATGAATGAATGAATGAAGGAATGAATGAATGAATGAATACTTTATTGTATGATCACCTAAAATCATTTACAAAAGCAAAGCATATTACGATCATTGTAAAATAACAGTAGATTGATAAAAGATAAACGTTTAAGAAAAACATTTAAAGTGCAAAGAGATTTAAAAGAAAAGGAAAAAGAGAAAGTTAAAAAAAACATGTACATATGCATCGGGTTGGACAGTCAGTGCCCTAATGTCAGATCATCTTAGCTTATCAAGCTTGGTACCGAATCACCGGTGGCCATGAAATACTTTGTTTATTTGTCTGTTCAATTATGGTGGCAATGTTCATGACCTTGTGTTTTGCTAGGAATTAGTGAAGCATCACTATTGATACTATAGATGCTCATCGACATACGGATTGTAGTTAAGCTGTTATTTATCTGGACTTTGCGTTTGACATAAGATCTGTCCAGCAGTGGCAAAGAACTTCCCGGCACGTGCCAACTCCATTGCCACTGTTGTGGTATAAATGTGCATTAAGGCCTCCTTGCATGTTCTTACTTTATTAAGATTGAATATTGCCCTTAAGTATTTGCGCCTTGGGCTTACCAACGCTGGGCAACAACAGAATATATGCTCTGCTTATTCTGTGTGGTATTGACACATTACACATCCTCTATTTCCAGTTGGTATGGTTGACCAATGAGCCCTATAGTCCTTTATTGGTAGGGTTAGCAGCCTGGTCTTCTAAACATTTTTAAGAGCATATCTCCCCAGGCCCGCATTCAGGTATGCTTGGCATTGAGTGGCTTCATGTGATTTTGCGAGGCCCTCAGCGCCATGAATAACTCTAATCGTATCTATATCCCGGAGCCTTGAGATGGTCTTTCCCTGTTTTTTTAACAGGTTTTTTAGGCTAACTATTGGCAGATTTAATATTTGATCAGTTGTCAGGCATAGTGTTTTATTAGCTGAAGCAAGGTACCTGGCCTATCGACTGCTTTGATCCATGAAGAGTGTTTGAAGTGCTTCCCTTAGGGTACACAGTGGTATAGCTTCACTATGTCTGTTTTACATTCTATGTCCATTGATGTTAAGTTAAACTCAAGTCTGATCAGTGTGCCCTTGTTGAGAATGGTAGCCTGAAGATTTTCCTGAAAGCCATAATATGTAAATGCTCCAGTTTATCGGACAATAGGCCCGGGAAAGCCAGGTGGCCATAGCTGATTGTTGAAAATAGCTTGGCTTGTATTACTCTTCGGAAGCCCTCAGTTGAGTGACTCACAAGGTTCTGATGGTTTTTTCATAGGGCATGTGTGACCTTAGCAGATTTTGTCCCCAATGATTTGGACTGAGATGTTGTTCTGCCGGTATCTAAAAATTGTACACCCAAGTAGGTATATTTATTTGCAGTTGCAATTCTAAGTGGTCCGATGTTCCAACCCAACAGAGATTTTTTGGGTTTATGTCCAAAGACCAATACTTTGGTTTTATTTGCATTAGTTTGGAGCTTGTTTTCTGAGTTATATAAATGAAGAGTCTCCAATGCCCTTTTCATGCCTACTCTGGTATGGTCCAAGATGACAAGATCGTCCGCATATTGCATGATGGGTATTCTAAGGCGGCCCAATTTAGGTGGAAAAATATTAGTTTGAGAGAGTGCCCCTCCCAGGTCCGCGGTGTATAGGTTAAACAGTGTTGGCGCAATCACACAGCCCTGTTTTAACCATTTGTTCGTATAGGTCTTGGCAGTTGAGTGTGACTGTGTGAGCTTCGTGCGGACCCATGTGTCAGTATGGAGGGACTATGGTTATGGTTAAATGTTAAATGCATTTACTACAGGCTGTATATACATTGAATGACATCTTGGAAAAGTTCTGCAGCAGGGGATACACCAAAACTCAATCGCTTATACCTAAACAGGCCAATATGTGTAGAAAAGTTTGCAATGCACCTAGATTTTTCTTCGAGTTCCAATTGGTGATATCTTTTTATTTAAGCCAAGTGGAGATAGGAACTTTGCATGTCAACACATTTACATACAATTCCTTCACTGTCTCTTTTAGGCACCACTACAATGGGAGAAACCCACGGTGTTGGATCAATGGAGCGTCCAATTATGTAATATTTAAGCAACTAATTAAGTTCCTTCTCAACAGCTTCTTGCAAGTGAAATGCACATTGTGCCTTTAAGCAACAGGATAAACATCCTCATTTATTTGTAACTTTACTTTCATTGTTTTGAGTTTTGCTAACCTATGAAATAATGAAGGAATTTGACTTACAATTTCATGATGAGCCTTCATATTGTATTTCACTGATATCAGCCCCATATCCGCAGTAGTGATGAAACTGACCAAACAGCACTTGAAGCCGTTCCTTGAAATTCATGAATGGGCGTTTTCACAACTGTTTTTCTATGTTTCATCATGGCTACAAATGAACCTTGACTTTTTAAGGGCAATGAGGCAGCCAATATGTAGGTTTTAGTATTTGACTGTGTTGTGGTAGTGGAGACAATTTGTGATACATCACCTCAAGCATAATATTTATCAACTCACTGCTGTCAATTATGAATAGAACTCAACACCCATTTATCTTTAGGGTAATCTTTGGACAATGTTTGAAAGGCTTTGGTGCTTTTCATGTCGATTTGTCTTCACTTTGAAATTTTCCTCACATCGGACTAGTCCCACATGTATGTGCATGCCTTTCTGAAGTAAACATCAACATTGCACAATTGTCATTGTCACTTTCACTGGAAACTGATACTTAGGAACTCTTTGTGGATGATTTATATGATGATTAACTCCATTTAGTGTTGATCTGCCTCAGTGGGTCTGATCGCTTGACCTTGTGGAAGCACGTTGACGTCACTGAGGCAGCTTTTGGTTGGCCATTTTGTCGTCAAGCTATGATGCACTTCATTTTCTCTTCACCCTGGAAATCATCACCATATAGTTCGATTTATCACAGCCCATGCATCTCTGTCCAATGGTGGGACATTTACCTTCATGTGGAAATGACAGTCCATATCTGTAACAAGTTTTCTTTTTCTGTGGTGACATCACTTTGTGTCCTTCCACCTTGAACTTTGGCTTACTTTTTATGCTCATGGCTGACACACTTTGGGCGCCTCCGGCCTCCATGTCAGTCGCTTGACGATCAGCATGCTCCTCAGCACGAGTAGCCTTGAGGACTTGTTCCAAGCTCAGAGTTTCCTTCTGCATTCGTCGTTGAAAGGAATCTGACAGACATCCATCAATAACTCTGAGGACGGAAGTTTCCTCATAATTAAATCAATTGGATTTACAGTGTTTCACCAGAATATCCAGTCTCTCAACAAATTCATCGATGGGCTCACCTGATCTCTGGTGTTCTTGAATGAAAATGTATCTTTCATAATCCACATTTGCCACTGGATTAAACTTGACATTCAAGGCTGTTTTGATTTGATCGTATGTCACCTTCTTGTAGTATCTTATCAATGGCTTCTTTCACTCCTTCACCAGCCATGTTCTTCAGATACTTTATAATCTTTTTATTGTCCTTTTAATCTATTGCATCTATGAAATCTTCGAAAGTCTCTATTCATGCAGTCCATCTATTGCCAATATTGTGTTTTTTGGCAGTATCAAATTGGTGATGGCGGGTTTAAGTATGCAGCAGCCATATGTGCATTGGTGGACAGTAATGGTCTCCCAGGGGCTTCTTGTGGAACTTGTTCACGCAAAGAATCTCTAGCACCTTGTGATGTGCTGGCTTCAGGTTCAGTCTTATTAACTTTTGGAGCTTGGATCTCACCCTGGTTCTCCATTGGAGCTCTCCTTTTGATGTCAGTCTAAGGAGTTGTTTTAAGCCCCTACTCTGCAGCTTCAGTGGTTGTTGTGCAGCTGTCAAACACAGTGCCTGACCCTCCTTCTGGGGCTGCCTCGCAAAACATTATGGCACGATGATTCATTAATGGTTTTGGTAAGTCGGTAAACCTTGTATTCTACTAGTCCATGAAAACAGATAACATTATATTTGGTCAGTGTTGTGCTTAAATGTTTCTTCAAAAACACATAGTTAATCTGTGTTTCAAAGTACATGAATTTCATTTTAATCTGTACTGAACTATTGCATTACTTTGCTTTCATAACCTGGTTGAACCCACCTTTAGCATTCTTACTCCTTATAGCTTATGGCATTAATTTGCGTAATGTCATAGTACCTTTTATTGGCTGTGTTTCCTTTAATTCCTGGCCACCACCATGTAGACTTTCAATGTCATTTTCTTTATCGTCAAGTGTTTTACACAGGCTGACATTGCGCTGAGACACCACTGGTTCCAGCGTCAATTCTGCACTTCGACTGAGGCACACATGGCATGCACGAGCAGTTTGCTGGGCCATGGCAAACACTCTGGAAGATGGCTTTCAGTGTACGAGCTTCGTATCCACTTTTTCGTTGCTAGTAGTAGCACCCAGGTATCCGCCAAGAACTATGCCACACACGGAGAGTAATTGACACTTCTTTATTCTGCTGTGTGTAAGTCAAAACTCAACATTCAAAGTCTGCTTGCAATTCATCCCTCCAACACTTATGTCTCAGGTCTATGGTGTAAAGTGGTAACTAAAAGAGTTCCAGCATTCTTTTTACTTTGCATGCATGGAGATATGCTGCATAGGCAGAGACATATTGCTCGCACGTAGACCTCAGAAGAAGCTTGTTGGGGAGAACAAGGGAGAAACTATGAATTGGACAACACATTTGTGAAGTTTTATTCTAAATACTCATCTTTACTTCAGACAATTATAAACCATATAACTCTGCCAGAGTTTGAGCTTATTGTGCGTGTTTACTATTCATACTATATTTGAGTTACCACCTCATGGTGTAAGTTTTGACTGCTCCATGTTACATTGATTGAGAGACAAATTTAAAAAATGAACAAATCTGGTATACAAATGTAATTAAATAATCTTTAGCTTTACCAATGGTAAATGTTAGTATCTACTACACTTACTGACCAGTAATAGGGTCTAGTCTTGTGGGCATGTTTGGATCTAGGGTACTTGGCATCAAATCTCAATTTTACCACTTCACCTAAATATGCTGGAAATAAACACTGTATTCAAAACATTTAAAGATGGTCTACCATTCATGCACTTGCAGGCCTGCCCAGTTCCACACATCTCCGGTTAATGTAATGCATGTCAGTGAAGGATCCGCATCCCTGAAAGGTATTGAACATTATCGCGCACATGCGTGGCACTTTGCAGGGCTAAAGTGAGTGCATAATGCTCCCCCTGAAAAGTTGCGTCTCCCGCAGCTGACAGGCCTAGTTTTTTTTATACACAGTGTGAATCATTTAGGACTCTTTGCCCCATTGGAGACCACTGTTGCCTTGGAACCTGGGCTAGCGACCCTCCCTTTCTATGCGATTAAGTGTTTTTTTTAGTCACTGACACCCATATGTGCTGCGCAGACTTCTTGTTATCTGCCAGGTGCCCCGCATGTTGTGTTAGGGTAATGCAACTTAAGTTAAGTTCCAGCTTTACCGCAATTTGTCATGCAAACAAGATAAAGAGAAAGCTAACCGGTACATCTCTTTTTTTTTAGTTCTCGCCTATGCAGCACACTTCAACATCTTTTAGACGCAACACAAAGGTACTCAAGTAAGAACGATCTTATCATAAATCTGGGGAAAACCCAAACAATGACCATCAGCAGGAAAAAAAGGAAACCAACATCATGGTATTGGAACACGACAAGAATCGAAGAAACCACAACATACAAATATCTAGGAGTGAAGATCGACAATGGTGGGCGGTTCTCGGTTCAGAGAACAAGCATACGAGGGAAAGGTCTATCGTTAGCGATTTCGCTGAAGGCGCTAAATCACAAACTCTCCGGCCCATCCCTTTTACCCCTGACGCAAGTAATTCGTGCTAAACTTCTTCCAACAATTACTTACGGGAGTGAGGCACTCAGAGGAAGGGATGCAAAGATCCTTGACAATACTATAACAGCAGCTTACAGAATTATTTTCAGTCTTCCCAAGCAAACCTCACCTGCTCAAATCAGGCTCGAATTCGGCATCGACCAACAGCTCCTAGCAAGAAAGGGAGCCTACGTGATAGCCTGGGATAAAGTGAGGAAATCAAAACAAGGAACCCTGAATGAACACCTGTGGAAGGAGTTAGAACAGCATCCTTTCTCAGAAGCAGCTAAGTACCTCGTGGGTAGCCTGACGAGTACAGGTCTAGAACAGCTCTGGAATACTCCAACAAGCCATACAAATTTCAAAAAACTGGTAAAAAAATCTATCAAATTACAATCATGGTTGCAAGACAAGGAAACCCTCTCGAAGAGAACACATGGCTGGTTGACTCTGAACTCGTACACAACTAAAGCACAACAGCGCTATCTGGCCGAGGGTTACTCCAAAAGTGTCAAGATGTGCTTTCTAAGGCACAGGTTGGGCCTGCTACCTTGTACTCAAAATCTCCCACGCTGGCTCAAAATCAAAGCTGACCCCCTCTGTCGGCTATGCGGTTTGGCACAAGAGGACATGCTTCACTTAATATGCTCTTGTGGAAAACTACAGGAAGAACGGAAACGTTGGCTAAAACACCACTTCAATCGGCAAGGGATCCGCACTCGAAGGGCGGCGGTCCTTGCATGTTTTCATCCTAACGACCCTGGCTTGAACTGCAGCTTTGTAAAATTTTTGAAGGCAGTTGAAAAAAAGATGCCAAAAAACCCAACCGATAACTGCCCGATTCAGCTGACCTGACATCACTTCGCTGATTGTTTCACCGATTCACGTGCTTATGAGGACACTGAGTATTAACTAACAAATATTAAGTCCAAATACAAGCACATCGGTCATTAGGAAATGTGAACATTTTAAATTTTAAACTCGGAGTCTTTTAAAACTGTTGTTTTATCCTTACTGTTCTTAATTCATTTTTACATTGCAATGGTTTTAAGTAACTATGCTGAATAAAGATTAAAAGAGTTAGCGCTATATATATAAAATTAAAGAGTTAGCGCCTATGCAGCACACATGCGCTGCATAGGGGACCTCTTGTAATCGACTCACTTTTTCGCCGAAAAACGTGCACACGTTGAATTGTTTTCAATAGCAATGCATGCACGTTTGGTGATTTCCTTGCGGGAGCAAGCTTTGGATGGTGCCTCTGCTCGCTCCTGCAAGAGAAACGCTCTGTGTGCTCTCGGCTGCATTCCCCCACACCCCTCCACCCTCAGCATCTACAGGCGTGCAGGGGCATATGTTTTTTTAATTATCTTGCGCCGTACCCACTTTCACTTTCGTAGAAGCATGCGCGCTGTCCCAAACTCACCTTCGTTGGCAAGCCACTGCTTCCGAGGCAGATCCCCGATAACTCATTGCCGTGCGTGCCTCTGAAGATATGGTGGCTGGCTCCAGATATGAGGCTCGCAAAGAGGCCTTTCTTTAATGAAGTGTTCATTTTTCCAGTTTTACACTCGACCTGACAGTATCGGAGCACTTTACTTAAACACACCCACTCTGTTTTAAAAGTACGTGGAGATTAAGTGATATGCCTGGAATCACAGGGCGTTGATATGATGCCGAGACATCCTGGTTTCTATTTTATATTAATTTTTTAAGCCGATTATCCTATACCTCGTTTATTCGTGTGAAAGCACCAAAGCCTGGTCCATACTCTCTTCGTCCTGTGACATATTTGCATTTATTTAGGTTGTAAGGCATGGTGACATGATGGGTTTGATGCAAAAGACAGCAGGGGTGGGGGTTACAGGAAACACAGCAAACAGTATTTTGTCTTGAATAAGTTATAGACACTTTTCTTCGAGGTTAAACGGGCTCAGAGGACCGGACAATTAAACATTAAAACATCGGGGGAGGAGCCACGCTAGCAACCAAGATGGCCGCGTAGGCTCCCGGCTCCGCCGACCTCTGACTCCCGCCGGAATATCCTGTCATTTATCCTGTCCTTGCGCCCAGCCACCGTGTGTATGAACCTACCGTGAGATTAATGGTGCTATCCCGAGATCTCTACCTGTTCGGCTGACGAAGATATGTTGAGTGGAAGTTTGCGGCCTAGATCTGCCCGGAAGCCGGGGTCTCGAGTACTGGCCCATCCGGGTTTCAGTTAAATAACATTGGCTGTGGTGGTGTGATTGGGTCCGGTCTACCGGAGTGGAAAAATGTTTTTTTTTTTCGTTTTTTTTTTGCTTTTTCGGATTGATGTGGATGACGTTTGGCTGCCTTGGTGAAAGTCGGAGGAGGGGTGACAATCCAACGGTTGCAGCTGTGGACGGAGGTCCTGCCCGGTGACCCGGTAAAGGGCCCACTGGTGTTCGCTGGGTTGGGCTCTCCGCCTGCGGTGGCGGACCTAGGATATCATCGGAACAACTGATAAGTCTCCCTCTGCAGTCGACCGTTCCCTATTCGACCGTTCCCTATTCACCCGTTCCCTATTCGCCCGTCCCCCTCTGAGAGATCGAGCTCGCTGGGGGAAGCAATCATGACCGTCACCGATCGAAGAGTGGTGGAACGGACCCATAGTGACCCGTCGCTACGAACTGTGTTGGCAGCCATTGGGTCAATTCATGTATACGTCGAAGGCCGCATTCAGACGATGGTGGCGCGCTTGTCTGAGATGGTACGAATTGGACCGGACCCTACTCCACTACAAGAAACGGTGACGACCGAGATACCCAAGATGGCCACGCTGATGGGGGAAGTAGACCCCATACTGTGTGAGGTGTCGGAGCCTTTGACCAGTGTTTTGCACGATGAGAACAAGCTCGGTGCCACCAATGGATTGTTAAGCCTACGATCATTGCCGACTATGGAAGGACTAATTGATGTTCCCACTCCAGAGACTTTTGATGAGAACTGTTATCGGAATGAAACTGCGTCACTCCCCTATACATCGGAGCCGCTAAGATGGCGGACGAATCAACGCTGGGAGTTCATAACGGGGTAGGGAGTCTCTGGGCCTGATGGTGTTCACGGCACTTTCGTTCTTCTGCTTTGTTTTGCATTGAGTTTTACTACAGTTTCTTCGTACTTGGACTGTCCTGTGGAAGAGGTGGTTTGTCCGGAGGGACTCATGCGTCTGATCGGAAGGGGCAAGGATGAGATTGAAAGACTGGGTTTGACTTAAGTATCGATGGGCACAGAATCTGCTAAACTTATGCTTTAGGAAGGCTGGGCGGTGTTTGAAGTTTCCCTTGTAGAGATACATATTTGTTGTCCGATAGATTTCTTGACTTCCATCTGGGGATTCTTTGTTCTGGCGGGGGGGAGGGGCGACCGGGAGCCCGTACGAATATGCCCTCCTCCACTTCTCTTCTCTACTTTGGTAGATTTCTTCCTTAGAACCTAGTTAGTTGGGGCGACAGGCACGCTGCTACTGGGGGTTAGGCGATAGCCGTTTGCAGGGGTGCAGGGTGGGGGGATGGGTTTATTGTTTGGTTTTTGTTATCGCCCATATGGTTTTTTCTCTTTTTTCAATTTTTTTCTTAGTCTTTCCTTCACTTGTAATATTGGCGAAATATCCTGACTTTGATCCTTACCCTCTAGTGTCTGGTTGCCATGATTCTCCTGCTGTTTGATTTATGGGTGGGAGGGTTTTGAGGATCCGCATCTAAACTGTTTAGCGATTATACTGATGCAAATTTTATTTTGTGCTTAATAGTGCGGGCCTCTCGAAGAATTTTTGCTGCTCTACGTCTATCCTGTTTTTGTACCAATTCACCCTGTTATCATTGGATGTATATATGGCATCGGATATGTCTGTTTATTTTCTTGCTTTAAAACAATAAAAAGATTTATAAAAAAAAAACATTAAAACATCAAATCACAATATCTGCTTTATTTAAACAAACAGCGTTTGTTGGATGTGGACAGTATACGGCGTTGCTGATGGCTTCATGGCAGGGTAAGACTGCACTTGATGATGAATGTCACAAGATGAGTCAGAAACAGCGCCGTTTGCACAGTTCTTACCATGTGAAATATGGACAGCGCTTCTTGGGTTCTAAACAAACATGGTTTATACCTTCTGTCGGTTTGGGGAAAAAGACGGTCATTCTTATTATTGCTATACTCTTCAATGAGATTCCAGTTAACCAGTTGTAACTTTTTTATAGATATAATTACTGATACACATAATAAACGACCTAGATGAAAATGTCCAGTTGTGTTTAAGTTTGGGACTTTATAAGTCTTTAGTTATGCAGTACACTATCCTTACTGCAACATTAACTGATGCATGGCTAAACACTTATAAGGTCCCAAAGGCAAGACCTGTTGGCTTTGCCAATGCTTGTCGCTACCTTGTTATGGATGACTTTACTCTTTTGATTAGCTGTCAGACAGTGACACCTAGTGGCAGCCAGCTCCCTTGCTCAAAACAGCCATAAGAGCGCTGCTGCCATATGGGCAAGCTTGCATTAGCACATGGGAAGAGGCTATCTTACGGAACCAGGCCTGAGAGTGTTCCAGAACTATGTTGTGGCTTCTCGGAACAGTATTGGGGCCAGGTAGATGGGGTTGGTTAACACATGCTTACTGTAGTGAGCGGATGGCAAAATAAATCCAATATATTGATGTTTGCAGGGCCAATTTAAGTAAATAAAATCAAAGGTGCCTATCTGAAATTCCTGTAGTTGGGAAATGCCATTGAATGAGAAACGTTATTTATATTTTGCAGGGTTGTGAGACTCCTCGGCAGCCCCGCTATTCCCTGATACCTTTGCCCTCCCCCGGGGGGGTGGGTGTTACCTTTGTTTTTGGCCTTGCCGAGGCCCTCACTGCTCGGCCCTGGTCTGGGGCAGATCGGGGGGCTCTCGCTCTCCTGGGAGCCCCCTTGCCAGTGTTCAGAGTCGGTCCCGGACCTCCCAATGCTTCCTCCGGCCCCGGGACCAATGAGAACGCGACTTGAGGGGGGCGCAGCGCCAAGAGCCAATGAAGGCGCGTCTGGCAGGTGGCACGGCCGATGACGTGGCCGGCGCCCCAGCCACGTGATGATGCCCTCGCTGCCCTCACAGGCCTGGTGCGGCCTTTTGCAATACTGCGGCGGCCCTCCTCAGGCTTCGGGGGCCGCAGCGGTGAACTCGGGCGGCAGGTGGTTTCGTGTCAGCAGGCGGCAAGGCCGCGGCGGTGATTCGTGGGCCCAAGGCGCACTCTGCAGCAGCGCCCAACCATGGCACCCACACGCTGGAGATGCAGGCCGGGTCTTGGATCTCACAGCGCCCGGACCGCAGCGGTGATCCTCGGCTGATGAGCGTTTTAAGGACAGAGCGCTAGGACACAGGTACCAGGCTGCGGCGGTGATTGGCAGATAGCGCACTTCCTGGCACAGTGCTAGAGGGCAGATGCTGGGGTCAGTAATATTGAGCTACCCCAGTGCTTAGCAAATCAGAGCAGGCAGTGGCCCAGCAGCAATGCAACCAAGTCCTGAGCTGCGGCGGTGATCTAGGCGATATATCGCTTGAATAACACCGCGCTTAAGTAGCACAGCGCAGGGGGCACAGTTCTTCCAGCAGCAGTTCTTTAAAGTCCTGGGCAAAATAGCGCTTGGAGGCTGCGCAGCGCTTCAGGAGCACAGCGCTGGGGGGGGGGGGGGCACAGCTCTCTCAATACAGCGCTTAGTTGGCACAGCGCTGATTACCTGGTTGATCCCCCAGCAGTGCTCACAGCAGGCAGTCCACTTCTTCAGTCCAGCACTTGTCTTTGGGGGGAAGATTACACAGCAGTTCTCAGTTGCAGGTTTTTGGGAGGGGAAGAAGGGGGTTGGGTTGGCAGGCATCAGAGTCAGGATGGTTCCCTGCAGCACACTGGAGTTGGTCCCCTAGGTTTCCCCCTCACTGGGCAAGATCAGCAGGCTGGCAGAGTCCCCATCTAACTTGGGTACAGCAGGGCCTAAGCTCAGTCAGTCCCAGTAGTGTAGGTTCCCCCCCTAGGCCCAACCTCCTATACTCCGGCAGAGGTTACCCCAGGTCCAGTGGCGCCACAACTTACCAGTTCAGTTTCCCTCCTTTCCTCTTATACCCCTAGGTCAGGTGATCCTCCTGTAAAGGAGGCAAAGCATAACCCCTCCCAGGGCTGGAAGGTTCCAGGAGCTTCCACATGTTGATCTATGGGAGAAAAAGGCGGGACGGCAGAGATACAGTATCAGGATGTCCCAGCCTGCTCCTAACTACTAGTGCGTGTATTCAATGGCCACTCCGTAGTAGCAGGGGCCTGCGATAGCCATGTTATTGGGAGAAAGCACCTGCACCTCATCACTGTTTGGCAGTGGTAAGGCGCCCAGAGACCTAGGTCGAACAAAGAGATGGTGGTAAAAATGAGGCGAAAGTGCGAAAAAACGGGGTAAGACCACCCTAGGGCTGACAGGTCTAACAAGTCCATGCTACAGTCAATACATTTTGTCCCATCAAATAGGGGTGGTTCCCCCATTAAGGCGGAGGAGCATCGCCCCACTACACTGTGAGCAGTTGACAAAAGGAAAATAAAAGGATAATAACAAACTTTATTTTTATTTTATTTTTTCATCTGTGTCTCACCTGATTAAGGATGGGCCTGCCAATTTTAGAACACTAGTGGCACTCTCCTAAGTGCGCAAGAATGTTTGGCTGGCCATCTCAGGCCTGCCAAAGATTCATGCACACGTTGCATGTTCTCCACCCAGGCTGCATTGCAGCCTGGGTGGAAAACATGCCCAGACCCCCATTCCGTCTCTGAGAACTGAACCACGGCGCTCAGGACCAGTCACAACGCTGCTGTAAGGTAGCATTGTGATTGGCTGGCAGAGCCTGGGTGCTTCCTGATTCCTTCCTGCTCCTGGACTCCACAGAAGAGCCGAATAGGACGGAGAGGAAGTGACCACCCGGCGTGCAGATAAGCAGGTAAGTGACAATTTTCTTTTTATTTAAACCCCCACACCTCCTCAACCCACCTCCCCCCGCCTCACCAGCCCTGTTAAGTAGCGACCGCAAATGCCATCATAGGCATATCTACACAACATAGCTGAGCTGTGCTTATGTTCAGTGTGTGTACACCAGGGCTTTAAGTGTGATGAAAAACTGGGGGGGGGGGGCGGTGTCTCTCAAAGGGGCGTGGTCAATGCAATTAAGGGTGTGGCTTAAAAACACGTAGCTAAAAATCTGTGCTTAGAGTAGTGTGCTGCCCGACTTGTATTTTGCTGTTTTTGTCCTTGCATCCAGAAATATGATACATCAAGTAACATCATACCTACAAGTCAGGACTATTGGCTTTGTCAATGATTGTTAGTTGCATAAGATAAATAAGCAGAAACTATGGCTTGTAATTAATATTGAAAAAGCTTACACTTGAACCCCTGGTGACACCATGACAATTTTTCTGTTCCTGCGTTTCAAAAAGAGAAGGGAAATCCAGAGAGACAACGACTCTCTTTAAAGGATTTCCCTTTCCCTACATCGCTCACCTGGCATGACGTCATGTTGTAACTTAACCACTAGTGAGAAATGAGCAGTGTGAGCATGCGCACTTCGATGTGCCTGCTGTCACTGCAATCTGGACCAAAAAAAAAGGACTGCCTGCGCCAGGGCACAAACCAGAACCCGATTGAGACCTGTTTCGAGGTCTCCTTTAAAAAACTGCCGGTGCTCAGCACCGGTGAGACCTGGCCCACTTGAAGCCCTGGTATACAGTGTGGTCCTACAGTCACATATTCATTAAAAGGACAAAACTGCTTGACTACACACACTCACCATAAAATATCACTCAATGTGTCACATATATGGCAATCAATGTCACACATAAACTATAAAAATACAGAAATGTCACACTTATGGAATCAGAAAACTTGGCAGCTATGAATGCGCCTCACTCCCACCCCTCCAACTGAGAGCCTTGGCACAGCACAAATTTCAAGCAGCCACCGAAATATTCACCCCACTTGCTCAACATGTAAGAAGTGTGCTCTTGCTCCAGTAGTTATTGTGTTTATAAAATCAATATTCAAACAAACAGCTTTTATAATAAGAGATTTGTGATGAGGTGTGTGAATGTCATTTGAAGATAGACATACTTGTGTTTCTTTATAAGCATATTTAAAGGTTAAACATTCTAAAGAATTTTACTTTTTTCCATCAATCTTTTCTCTTGCTAACATCGCATTACAGGAAGATGGCACAGACCACACCTGTAGCATGTAAACTTTAAGTGAGGAATGCATTTTTAAAGATACGGGAAGTGAAGATTAAAAGGGAACAGTGACCTGAATAACGCAGACAATCTCAAGTTTGCAAGCGCATGCCTTACGGTGTAATTTCTTACATACATTCTTTGTTTTGCATATAAGTGTTACTCAAAGTGCCACACATTAAACATTGAAATGTCACACATAACCCTACTGAAAACCTGGAGATCATGTCACTCATAAACAAACTGAGAACGTGGCAGCCATGCACTTGAGCCCATCTCATACATGCCAACATTTTAGAGGAGGAAAGGGGGAGATTTAAAAAATAATTGTGAGAATGTATTTCCCCCATGGATTTCTATTGAAGCAAAGGCAATTTTAGGCGAGAGACAGACAAAATAAAGTCATTTTTGCATACAAAATCAGGAGGGTCCAATCTGAATTGGGTATGCCTGGATCTATATATTGATTTTGGCAAACGTTATATTTGCTTTGACGTCCAGGGTCAAAATATGTTGCTTCAACACATCAAACTTCTTGCAATGGTAATTTAAGTGTATGCCATGCCGAAAAAGTGCCAGCGTTCTTAGGCCCGGAAGGCCAGACCTATTGACTTTACATCTGCTTGTTCAATATTCGTTCGCTGCACAATGCCTGGCCTTAAAATGGCCGTTCTCGAGGACACGCCCAGGCTTCTGGCCGAGCTAGATGAGGACTAATTTCCGGGTAGAAATTTCAGGTCACGTGCTCTCATCGTGGCTCACGTGACTGTTGTTTGAGCCTTCGGTGTACCTGGAGCAGTTCTGTGTGACAGATCTAGGAGCTGCAGATGGATGGGCCGGTTGGAGCCCCATTGCCACGGCACGAAGGGCAGCATAATGGCGGTGGGGGCTCAGAGCGGAGCGAGGCCATCTGGGAACGTCCCTGGACGCTGGAGGAGATCCGCAGCAGCAGCGGAAACTGGTCACTGGCAGCTGACGCTGGGGTAAGTGAAAGGATCCCCCAAGATATATACACAAGCCCTTGAGTGTATTCCCATCCCTATACACAGAATGGCATTGTAAATCTTGCAAGTACAAAAGCACCGCCATGCCAACGAAAACCTGGACCTACAAAGCACCCTGGCTAGTTCACCCCAGCACGCAGCTGATTATGAGAGCAACTCATTATCAGTATTTAGACCTCTGCCTGATCCTCACTACCAGCTCTACTTGACGTCTGCCCCATGACCCCACGATCAGCACACATTGGGTGCTACAAGCCCATCATACCATGCGCTTTGCCACTCAACGACGATGCAGGGTATTTCTATTCCAGCAAAAAGGAGCTCCCATTCCCTGATTTAATACCAGCACAGACTCGCATTACTAAGTTATATGCATGCCCGGCACTGGCAGACTCTCCCTTTCATTGCTTAAAGGCCAAAACAATACCAGTCGTTGGTTATCGCACCTCCATGCTTGTCTGTAACTCTTGTCAACTTCTTTATCAACAAAAGCAGGACACTTACGACTCCTCATTAGCAGCAAATCCACACACTGCCAGTTCTTTAGTACACCGGAGCACTACCAATATGCTCAGGCTGTCATCACAAACGCAGCACTGATGGTTTCTCTCAAACTGTGCAGCTCAGTACTGTCATGCCTTAATCATACCTGTCCGCCATATCCACCAAACCTCCGATGAATGCGAAACTGCCTTTATTAGGCTTCTCCGCTTATATCAACTTCTACTCCAATTGAAGCACTTGCTGAAATAATTCTGAAAGCTGTTGGTATATTAAAATGTCAGCGGATTGTATGGGAGACATGTAGCACAATTTGAAAGTTATCTCAACTCATAGGCCTATGTTTTATTGGACTCGATAATCAAACTCCACGGAGTATTTTTCAAATAAGTCATATCGCCTTTGTGAGGGGAGGTCATTTCATTCTTTCTAATTTCCTGAAAACATGCAGCAACACAGAACTATTGGGTCTCTCGCACGACCACAAAGAGATTGTCTTATTTATTATGCTACCAGCAAAGTTTAAAGAAACGAGTACAAACTCTGAAGGTATAGCTTCAATACCACAAGCCATAAGGCACACCAGAGGTTTTGATGCATTGGTGTGGCGTTTCCTTGTACAGTTTTCACAAGGCGTTATTTTGATACATTTCTGCTTTAGAAAAAGTTTCGTACTTTCGCTTTACTTGTAAATCCCGACTGAAGCGAAAGCACCTGTTGGCGCTTAAAAAGGATTACCTGTGATTAGTCAATTCTATTGTAGTGATACTCACCTAGGCCCATATATTTATGTATACAACCATCAATTGGCGTTTTTTACCATTTGGATTTTATATCATTTATCTTACCAATCCAAGTCACCGATACCTATAGTCCTAAAGGATCAAGGGAGTTAAAGAGAGAATAGGCCGCAATAATAACATTTAGCATTTCATAAATAACCACAAACTTGGAAAAAGTTCAAATTCTTTATCTAGTAAATCTTTGAAAAAATTATAAAGCATGAACTCATATTAACGTCTTATTCTGTTTAGACTAATGCAGATTTAAACATAAACATTGCAAATGATTTGGAGAGAAAATGTCATCAAGCATTTAAACAGAGGATGGGTAAAGAAAAGGGAAAACAGTACAATGACAAACCTACACTTTATAGTTACCTAGAATGGTGTGGTGACCAACCCTGGCCACGGGCTGAGTCAAGGAATAAGAATCCCAAAGTACAGGTGCAAGCCATAATCAGGACAGGTTATGGACCAATTTGGATCAGGACAGGACCACCACAGGCTAAGACTTGCACTACAGCTAAAGTTCAAAACGCCAGCGTTGTAAACCCTCTCTGCAGCTAACAGTCGAACCCCGATTGGGTTATCGATCTCCTTCCCAGAACACCGATTGGGTTATCGATTCTTCTGGCACAGTGCTCCGCCAACAACTCTGCTCCCGATCACCTATTGAGTGCGTTGGGTCAGTGACAGGTCAGCTATTCGGACAAGTCGGACAATCTTAACTAGCTAAGCCTACCCTAGTTATACTATTTTTTTAGGTCATTGTACCACCCCCAAATGTTGCAAATGTGTGAATCCCACAATTTTATTGGACACGAACAAGGAGTAGCCATCACACCATACTTTTCTTGAAGCAACTTGTCAATCATGTATTCAAGTTGTTCTCTCCCATAACTTTATCTATTCATGTACTTTTATTCCGCCCGGTAGTGAAATGTAACAATAAACATAATTAACATTGTTCAATGCAGCTTCCTCTAGCAAGGCAAGGAGTTCATTCTTCTCTGCCATCCATGTCTGATTTGGCTTGAGTTCAAGGCTACAGCTTCAGTGGCTTCAGGACTTTTGTCGCACAGGCGCAGTTTCTCCAAAGATGGAGTTCAGAAAAGCATTTAGGCCCGTTATTTCGTTACATGTAAAAATGGAAAAGAAGCAATTTTAGAGACACAGAATAAATGAATGCACTGTATACCACTTCTTTCTACTCTATTCCCATTATTTATTTAAACTATTGCGTTAAATGTTAAGCAAAAACAAACAACTTAGCAAAGCAGCGATGCAAGCTTCTTGCATGTTAGGACACATAACAGCCATCTTAGTTCTATTGCTCAGAAACAAAAGTTTTCCCACCAAGCATGTCACGTGAGCATGACAGACGCATGCGCAGTAGAAAATCCAGAGTAGCAGCAGCCATTTTAGTGCAAGCGGATTATAGTTAGTAAAAACACATTGGCAAGCTTCCCCTAGATGCCTAATATGTTGTGTAATACAATATTAATAAAACAAAACATGTTAGTTAGTACATTAATATTATTTTCGAGAGGGTTGAGTACAAGCAAGTCACTTTACATGTGAAACCTTGCTCCATCAGTAGAAAGCAAGTATAAACGAAATAATCAACTGATTGAACGTTTATTGAATAATGAAATAAGCTGAAGAGATACAGTACCTTCCTCTGTTTTGTTATTCCAAATATTATGCTGGAAATTAGGCATTATTTGATTATTGTCCCTGACCCTAATAAGAAATGCTGCCTACTTAAAGCAAGATTAGGTCTCAACTGAGTCTAATTTTATGACTAAATTCTTTTTTTAAAGTAACTATTTTTGGTAGGTAAATAGCAAATTTCTCTTGGCTTTTAAATAAAGTGAAAGTAGAGTAAGTACAAGTTTATATGCATCTCGACATGTTTATAAATAGAACATTTAACTATAAAGATCATCTAAAAGCAGTGAAGATCAGAGCTCTTTTAATCTCAGAATTATTAGTAAAATTTAACAGCAGATATGGGGGTTATTAATTTCTTCCTAAAATGAAAATTACTGAAATTAAAATACTTCCAATGACACTTTATGGGGGTAATGTTTCTTGATAGAGGCAATGGCTGTGTGGGCATTGGAGGCTTGGGTTTAATAGGTGGGAGTTCTCCTGTGATGTATATTTGTTAATCGTTTCCTAGTAAGCGCCCACCATTTATTTTTCCCTTTGTTTGGATTAATCTTTGGGCAGTGAAAGCAACTGGGACAAGTCTCTTCTAAATGTTATTAATAATATTAGCGCTTAATATGAATTGATTGGTAGCATTGAGTTATGGAAACCTTCACCGTCAAAGTTTTAAAATCTTCTGGGATTAAGATATCTTCTAAGTTGGATCATGAATACTTAGTAAATATAATTTTAATTGTATTCATTATGAAGTAAAAATACGTTTCATTATTTGTTTAGCTTTTCTGACCACCAGTTACTGCTAGACATATTAACATTATGGGTAGATTGTGATCTTCTGTTTTCTGTTTGAGAGCTTTGCATAATCGTGAAGGAGAAAAGTGGAGTATGCTTATGTAATTTAATTGTAGGATGATCAACTTCTCATATTATTCTTTATTGTCCTATATCTTGATTTTGTGGAAAATGTTTTAAAAACCTTTGTTGTTAAAATATGCGATTTATACGAGACAGCTTAAAAATATCTTTCTAGCGAATATGGAATATCGTGATACTGCAATTGGCCAAACTCAGATTGTAACTAGTATAAAAGTATTTGGTAATTTATACTTAATGAAATGTATTTTATTATAACATTAACTTTAATGTCGACTGTTGATTAGATTTTAGGTTTATCTTGATTGAATGACGGTTTTATGTACCTTTGATTGTGGAGTTTTATGGATAAAAAGACCTAATAAATGTAGTTTTTCACTCCAGAATAAGCCTGAATTAAGGCATAGGAAATGGGAAATTACATTAATGGTAAATATGACGACATTTCTTGTCACATATGCAACTTGTGTGTTTAAATTACGCTGGCATCAGACAACAAATACTGTATCCAATTCTCAAGTCTATTGGAATCAATGGGAGTCAAGTTCACCAAGACATCATATTTGCACAGAACAAGAAACAATACAAACCTGGCTCACTGTCATAAATCTTGATATCTGTAAACTCCAACTTTAACTGAATGGCAAGTCTCATGGATTCACCCTAGATACCAACCTCACAATCAAGGAATATATTGCCAAAGAAACAGTTGGCCTGATACCAGCTCTCTCTTCAAAAGAAAGTGAAACTATTTCTTCCAGAACAGACTTCAGAACAGCTGTTCAAGCCCTTATACTCTTGAATATGGATGATGATAACCCTCTGCTCTATGCCTTCTCAGACTCCACACTGGCACCCTAAATTGCACTAGCTGAAGCAACATGCAGCGACTGAAGAAACATCAATATCATCATTATTGATTGCCATTGGCACCCCAGCCTGTCTGCACCATCGGAAAACAAGCTACATCATTTACAAAGGCCTCATGACAATCACCCTACATTCACTTTCAGTCAGGCTCACCTTTACTGGTGGTTGTCGGCACACGCACAGTCAGTACACCATCAGTCTGTAGACTAAAAAGTAAAAACAAGGCATCAGGCCTTTTCCAACTATGCACCCATGATCTAGAACTACCTCCTTGTATCTACCAAGCCAGCACCAGTGCTAGTCCAATTAAGGAAAGTTTTGGAGCTGCACCTCTTTAAAGAACACTATAGCACATTGCCTTATAATTCCTAAAACCAGCTATCTTTCTTATTAGTCATTGACTTTATGCTCGTCTTTGACTCTGTAACAGCTCTTCACTACTTTTTGACTAGGTTCGCGGCAAGAAATATCACATACATAAATACATACCATCACAAAACAATTTGCGGGGCTCCTGTCACATGACCATACTTTGAATAATAACTTTGGGAGAATTTCAGATAGAAAGGGAATGTGGCTTACTCATGCACTAATGAACTGTATAAAGCTTTGTATATTTTATTATTGGAAAATGCTCGTAATTTCGTTGCCAAGTCGCTGCTCCTGCCCTCTCTCTGAAGACGCTCCCCCCTCAACTCATGCATCGCTATCTATGCCTCTACTTTTTCTGATCAACAGTGTGACTGCTAATCTTTGAAATTGGTGGCGTGCAACACCTGTTCCTAATTACAGCAAGCGAGTCTGCCTAATTCTAGAAGAGCTTGGGTGAAGAAAATGTCTGAAAAAAGAAGTCAAATAGTGCATTTTAATGGACAATTTTCATGTAGCTTTAGAAAAAAAAACAGAGTTTGAAGGGGCCTTCATAAAATACTCCAGCATCTTCATAGAGTGACAGTGATGCCTTGTGTAGACTTCCATGTGATAAGTATGACCTCTAGCATGCCAGGAACTGTATTTTAGCATAACTAATCACCTTCTGCATATGCTGTGCATACCATCCCCAAAAGACAAGAGTTATGTCCTGTATGCCAGGGCCAGCAGCAGCCTTTCAAGCATATGTCTCTCTCTGTTTGTTTCTCGTGCTCTCTCCTTCCCTCCTTTACAGGCAAACCAGGGATACAGATGGATTCCAGGCACTTCTTACCATTTGTGTAGTTCACCCTCTCCAGCAAAAATGTGCACTACACAAAACCCCCAAATTACCCATGAACCAAGCAGTTTCCAGTTTGTTTCGAATTTGTTTACTGCATTTGTCCTGAGTTTTAGTCAGTGACAAGCAGAAACAGATTCACTACTTAATCGATACACCATTGATTTACACAAATGCCCCGGCCTACCCACCTATACTTTTTCTTTGTGCTGTATTAGAAGTGCTAATGTACATTCTATGCCTATTTTGTCAGCTAGGGACACTTGATAAAAAATATGTTTAGTGCACACCATAGAGAAGTCAAACCAAAAGTCATTGTAACTGCTTAATTTTGCGGGACACTAGTCATTGCCTGGCTCAAGGAGGTAACATACTACCAAGACCAGAGTGCTTACAGCCTCAGTAGGCGCCGCGGCCCAGTGCCTAATCACCTGCATCTACTGGAAGTGCTATAAAGTGCTTGTCCCCATCCCGCTGCACAGGACGCTTGTCATTGCCTGGTTTAAGAGGGTAGTGAACTGAAAAGTCCAGAGAGTTTTCGGCCCCAGGAGGTGGCCCACTGCATGCCTAACCACCTGCAGGAAGCATTATAAAGTGCATGCCCCCATACTGATGCGCGTGACGCTCATCATTGCCTGGCTCAAGGGAGTAATGTACTACAAAGAGCAGAGCGATTATGGCCCATTGCATCACCTACTGGAAGCGCTATAAATCGCAAGCCCATATCTCACAGCGTGGTTCGCTCGACATTGCCTTGCTCAAGGGGGTAACTGCCCTCAAAGATCAGAGGGCTCACGGCCCCAGAAGGCGGCCCATTGCTCAATCACCTCCACCTGCTGGAAGCACTATTAAAAGTAGGCTCCTATCATGCTACGCTCGACTCGCGCGGACTGTGGTCAGGCCTGTACACGCCCGTCGAAGCCCGGGGAAGGCTGGGCTAACCCCCCCCCCCCCCGGTTCTATTTTCTTTGGGTCTGGTTTTTTCTTTCACGTGCCTGCTGTTATATGTTAGTTGGCATTTCATTTGTGACTCCTGTGATACCACAGCCAAAAGGGTTAGGAGAAAATCAGTAGGAGGCCCGTTCAGCACCACAACACCGGCCAAAGCCACCTCAAAAGATAAAATGAGCCAGCAAGCTGTGAGTGTGTTAAGTAATGAAATTGACCTTACTGAACGCATGGTTTCTCTTGGCTGCTGCGCCGGGATAGGATTTACAAGCATTTCTCAAGTCTCCTCTCCTTTACCTGCTCACTCCATTAGCATACCCGGTTGTACTTTATTGCCTTTAGCCGTACATAATGCTGGACACCTTCCTTAACTCTAGCGTCCTGCCCATCTGATAGCCTGCAGCGGCAAAGCGCTCAAAGCAGCTTATGAAGCCTCAGCCAGTGTATAATTGTGGAGCCGCTGCAGCAGGATCGTACTTTTCAAGTACATACCAACGTGTACAGATCAAAATCGCTTGCACTTTTTTCAGGTGTGACTCAGTGATAGGTTCTGGGTCCTTTGCTTTTTAACTTGTATGTTAGGCTTTTTTCAGATATTTTTGAGAATTGGGGACTTGGAACAATTTTTGTATCATCAGCATACAAGAAAAGTGTATCGGAGTCCGCTAAGGGAAATCACAATGTGCAGGCTCTCAACTCATGCCTTAGTCAAGTATCAGCTTGGATGTACTCCAACTCCCTAAAATAGAATGGTGATGAATCGGAGTTGATAGGGGATCCCTCTAATCCCTGGGACTCTCAGCTATGACCTTCAACCATGGGCAGTCCTCCCAGTCCTGTTTCAGTCATAACACATTTAGGAATGTGGACAAACTCATCATAAATCACCTGATTAATAAGGTTGCTGCTACTTGTTTTGGCATCATCAAATGGCTTAGAATCCTATACTGTCTCCCGATTGCTGCCTAGAGAACCGTATTCCAGGCCTTGGTGGTTTCAAGACTGGACTACGGGAATGTGTTATAATTGGAGGCGTGAAAAGCTTTACTTAAATGCCTTCAGAGTGTTCAAAATGCTGCTGCATGGCTTCTGCTCCGCCCTCCTAAATTGACTTCTAAAGCCACCTTGCTTTGGATGCTTTATTGGCTACCCGTTGAGCACAGGGTGTATTTTAAGGCCCTGTTAATGCCTTGCAAACTCAGGACCTTCATATTTTAGAGCGTTGGTGTCTCCGTACATCCCCACTCACTCACGGCGCTCAAGTTTTTATAGGTTGGCAATAATTCCCAGAATCAGAAAATCGTGCCAAGAGGATCGTGCCCTCTTTTTCCTTGGTCTGAGATGGTGGAATGATGTTCCTCTAAGATTGAGAGTTTGCCAATCACTCTCTGCCTTTCGTAAATCCTTAAAAACTTGGCTGTTCTAATGCTCGATATTCCCCTTGCAGGTCCTAATCCATTCTGTAGATGAGCCTAGCTCTGGGAAACCTTTTTCAGGTAGGCACACGCTTTACACGTTACGTATAATAATCATAAATTGCAGCCTTGATTAATCCACCACCGTTGTCTCATGTGTCTGAAACCTCAAAAGGGAGGAGCATGATTGAGGGTTGCTTGGACAAAGTAATGACTGCACTGCAGACAGAATTATTCCCCATATTACTTAGGCTGGATGCCACTGAGTCCATGTTGATAAACCTAAAGCACTCATGGGAACTCTACTCGGTGCCCCAGTAGGCCCTCCGCCGCAAGTGTAAGCGAGATGGAGGGTGATGTTGTGTATCAAAGTAACTTTACGAGGCACCAACCCAGCCCAATAGCGCCGACAAATCACAGTGTTCCACCGTGTTCGCCAAAGCTGGTTACCAACACCCCTAATTTTAAGCAAAACCGGGACCATTGCATCTTTAAGCCCAATTGTTATGTACAAATAAATGGTAACGCTATTAATAAAGCCTAGGATATGGATGACGATGGTCGGAGTGACCCCGCAAAAGTAGCCAGTCATAAACTTGCCTCCAGCTTCATGCCCTTATGTGGTAATCCATGCTGGTGTGCCGCCATTGAGACTGGATCAAAAAGAGTTCCAGGCTGATTTGTTCAATAAGACAATGGGCTGGTTGGGTCGCCATGGAAAGTTTCCACTGGATATGGCAATTGGCATCTTGCTGACAAGAAGGGTAGGCTGGCTTCGCATGGGACTGAAGGACAGGCAAGGGGACTGTGTTATTGTCAACTTCAGACCACTTCACTTGGTACAACAATTGCTTTTCAGGCGCATGAATAGTCAGCAGGATCACAGCAACATTGCCCTATTGCCCCTGGGCTACTTTTATAAGCCTGGATCATGTGCCAGCTAGGATAATAAATGGGCACAGCACATGGTCCTAAGATGCATTGTTCTGCAGAGTGAGATATCAACCTATAACCTCTTTGATGTATTAGTGGACATCAATTGACATGATAAGGGAGGGCCTGGACTATTTCAGATAGCCAACCGTGTTAGTGGTTGCCTAGATGGGACCGAGCTTGCCTTACCTATTGTTCCTGACAGTGATAGTGTGCCCTAGGTCAGGGCAGGGATCACTCTACTCTGTGATGTTACTAAGGAGAATGTGTGTTTGGATGGGGATGGGCTCCACTTATTGAACCCCGCTGATGTTGAGGGTGTGTGTATTGACCGGGCTCATCCTACCTGAACCATCAGACTGATCCTGAAATGTAGCCACACTACCATCTAAGTTGTCTTTCCCTGAGTGGTGTGCCTTTATTGATGCTTACAATATATGTATATTCCAGAAAACTTGGTCGACTGGCCCAATGCATCTCTCAGGGTTTGTGTCACTTCACTGGATAGGGGTAGGCCAGTGGGGTGTGTAACATAGTGGGCCAAAACAACTTTAATGCGTAGCATCAAGGAAATCAAGTTAGACTCTTTAGACTTTTTGTGCATCACTTTGTCTTCTCTGGGTGTGGCTGTATTTTAAATCTACAATGTTTATTGTAGGTCCTCAGTATGTAAATCTGACTCGATCAGCTAGGAGGCGTAGTGCCCCTACCTAGTACAGTTCAAGTTGTAGTGAGGCCTGGGGGGCACTAACGAGTGCACTCAAATCGAATGATAGATAACTATCCAAGTAACCAGAGGGGCATACAAATATGCCATACGGAATGCTAAGAGAGAGTGGAAAATTAAGAAATGAGAGGGTCTCCTTGCAGCGACCAAAAGAGGAGACTTGAACTCTTTTTGGAATATCTTTTTCACTGTTTCCTGTGAAGGGTTTATTCCTGTTGAAAACTATATCGAATGACAGAACGGGTTTCACACTTTTCAAATTTATATTCCACTGAGGAGCTGTAGGAATATTCTCAGCTGGACATTTGTGATTTAGACCTGGACAGCTCTGATGGGTTAGAACCCATCGCAAGATTTCCTGCTTTGTTATGTGGCCCGCATGAAGATATGACCTTTAGTTTTGGGGAAATCAGATAAGCCATTAATAAAATTGGGCGAAATAAATCTCCATGGTTAGATAAGGTCCCGGGACCTTTTCATGGATACGATTGCTGTGTGGACCCCTTATTTTACCATCCTCTTTAATGCCATACTGAAAGGGTCTCCTTTCTCCCCCCCCCCCGCCCCCTCCCATGCTGGAACTGAAATTGTCCCCATTTGTAAGAAGGGATGCTAAGATTTTCCCTTTAGTTATAGGCCGATAAGCCTAATTGATAGTGCCCAAAAGCTCTTCGCAAGGGTCATCCTGAGTAGACTGCAAGACTGGATGGCTGCCTTAGATATATTGACGCCACTGTAAGCAGGTTTTAGAGAGTGTACCAGTACACTTGACCAGGTTCTCGGCCTCCAGGTATTTTATTTCAAGATTTTACATCTAGGGGGTGGTAAACTATATGTGGTGTTTGTTTATCTTAGGTCAGCATTCAACCTCGTCCCCCGGTTAAAGTTGTGGCAAATTCTAGCTGATATGGGGGTCCTGCTCTATTTCTTAACTGAAGACATCTAAGGCCTACCAATACTGCCCTATTTTCCAATTTTGCAGGTTTACAACTATCGGGCACAGGGATCCGCTTTGTATGGTGTTGAAGTTCGGGGACACAAGGGAGGCATCCTCCTTGCTTGCTGCAAAGAATTCGTTTTTGTTGTGACAACTGGTTGGTTTGCCAATAAGTACAACATTGCTTCCCTTGCAGTTGGATCTGGGGGCTTAAAAAATGGATATAGATATGCTAGGGCCTCCTTTGTTTTGGGGGAGGATTTGGGCAACCCCAGAAATGAGTTCTTATCTACAGGAACTGGCCAAGGTTTTGTTTCTGCCAGAAGCGTGAGATGTCCTGTGGGTTAGGCATGTGAGGTCAACACTTGTGAATATTCGTCCTACGCACCTGTGCGCTGCCCCAGAAGAGGCATGTGTGATCACTAAAGAGGGCTTATTGGTTCTACCAAATGGGCTCACTGCAAAACCGGCCCAATTTGGACTTTTTCACGCTGGCTTTTCTCATGCAGAAAGATGATTTTGTGATAGAACAGTTTCTGGACAAAATAGAGCCTAGTTACACAAGAAAGCTCTACCTGCAATTTAGATACTGGACTCTTCTACTTGCCTCGTTAACAAGTAGGTGCGATCGACCGGCCAACTCAACACTTGGTCATTGCCCATTCTGCAGTTCATGGTCTGAAACAATCAAACATGTTCTATTCTTTTGCCCTACCTATCATCGTATAAGAACCAAATGTGTTGCTCCATTATGTCAAAGCCTTAGAGTAAGAGAATTGAAAGAAGCTTTGAGAATCACACTGTCTGATGCCAGGCAACCTGTGGGTTTTGGGGTCTCGAGGTTTCTGATTTACCATGTAGAGGATTAGGCAAAGAGTGCTTTAATACAGTGCTGCAATGTGTACCATATGGTAGCTATCCAGTCGACTATACTTGGTTTTAATCTTCTCTTCTCATATTATAAAGTAATTTTATCACACTAGTTTGTTTTTAATGCCTTCACTTTTATACAAAATATGCTATCTTTTTGTAATCCTTTGGTTTTAATTTGAGTATGCACGTTATTTTTATTTTTATGACTTTTGATGGCAAAATTTGACAAATAAAGTAAAGAAATTTCCTAATTTTGTGCATAATGTAAGTGAAATAGAACACTTGTATAAAATAGGTGTGCAGGATTCAGTATTTGGGTTTACAAGAGGAGCAACCAGTAACAGTGTTTGAAGTGTAATAGACCACGCCGTGGAACTTATAAACGTATGTCCCGGTGATCTTCAGTCATTCATGACTCCTTCAAATGGCCTCGTTGGCAGCAGCTCTACCTTGTTAATTTGAATTTTGGTAGTGATAACAAGCACCAGCTAATTGCCTCACTTCGAAAGGGAAGTTTGCTTCCTTGAAAGTAAGTGTATTGTCACTGAGAACAGTAACAGTGATTTTATTTCTGTTATAGACCGACTGTAATACTCAATCTTAAAGTAAACACATTTCCAGCTGACATTAAACAAATGTATTAAAAGGGTTAATCCTAAATCTTTAGGCTCTTTACTCCTCTTCCTTATGTTCCAACCCAAATCTTGAACCTTATGTTCTTAACCATTTAGCCTATACTCTTTATCCTGTACTTTTAACCCTTACCCTGGAACTCCTGCAAGGCAATTTGCTGGTATCAAAAGCCAGCAGTGAAAGTGTCATACATGTCAATGGGATACTTGTCAAATATGTTAAAATGTTAAAAAAGAAAGTTTCAGTTTTTATTTATTTGTTTTTGTTGTTGAAAGCAATTGCAGGTTTATCTGTGAAGTACTGAAAGGTTGTGTCATGTAGTTTCGACTAATCCGTAGGATCTGTTCGCTTGTTGGACAACATAAACTTTTGGGTGAGGTGCTGGGCACTCCTGCAGGATATGTTGGGCTAGAGACCAGCTAGCTCACAGTGCCTCTGTAAGCCTCCCTAACCTTACCAAGGATCAGATGGTTTCTCGCAACCACTGTACATGACAACCCTGACCCCTCAGGGATGGTGGAAACAGATCAGAACCTTGTGCTCAGAGCAATATACAGAGAATACACAGTGGGACGTTTTCAATATATTTATTGAACCAACGTTATTCTTGTATAAAATACACGTGCTGTGATAGTCAGTAGACAGAAGCAGGTGAAAGTGCTTACAAGCACTAACAGCGTTAATAGTAGATACAGTTCTACCATGGTGCTAAAACAGTGTATATATGCAGGCATATAAACAAAGCAGTAATCTGGTGTACTTCTACTATGCAAACCCTACTCTAAGTGTATCTAGAGTATGTTTGTAGGTATAGAGCCAAGAATACCCCCAAGGAACGATCCAACGCCATTACCTGGAGGGAGAGAATGAAGGACCCCATCTTGGTCATAAAATGAATGCCCCTCACCAAATGTCAGACCGCTGCGTGGTGAAGTCTCAGCATTAAAGGACCCTTGGTGCCCGCTGAAGTGCCTCCTCTGCTAATCTTTCGGGACACTCATTAATTATAATAGAAAGCAGCCTTGCGATGTAGGTTGTAGATTAGCGATGTTATGGATATGTAAGATAGCTCTGTCACCCCGTGGATGAAGATAGAACGACATTTGTACATAGTGTGTTAAGAGGCCTTGTACATGATGGTTGAGGCATCATGATAATGTTGTGCGAAGCTAGATGTGGAAACAAAGTGTTTTCAGAGAAACTAATCTGACATTGTCATGTATGCAAATATGTGGAAAATTTCACAGCAGAAATTTTATTGTGAAAAAGAGGACAATGTAGGAAATGAGGAGCTTCTCTACATGGAACGTAACACCCACTCCTCACACTGAGGTCGATATTTAAAAGCTATCTAAAAAGCCAACAGGCTATAATGAAACAAAATTAAAAATGTGTTTAAAAAACTACAGAAAAAATAATCTAAAAGCCAACTTCCCTTTAAAATATTCATATAAAAGCCTCAAAATCATTAATCTATTTGAAATTCAAAGCACTCAGAAAGTCAAGGTGCATAGAAAAAGCAAAAAGCTGTTTTGGTTAAATTTTGTTTACAAAACAGGCCAATTTGTTCCCCCACAGTAAAAGCGAGTTGTTTATATGTTCTGAGTGGTAGATTCAACATTGCACTTGCCCACAACCACAGAAGATGGTCCCAGAGGTGCACCTTGAAGCAGGTTTATGGAGCAAAGGTGATTCCATCCAATTCCCATAGCAGCCGCTGAGAGAGGGACTGCATCCTGTAAGAGTATTGTTGAACTGGTGTCCGTTTCCCTATGAGCAAAAGCATCCCGGGTGGCTTGAAGAATGCATTCATCAGCAATGGAATACGCTGGGGACAACACCACCCATGGGCCTTTGAGGGGTACATCAGTACCTCAACCAATTGTGATCCTAGGTATAGATCCAAAACACAGTAAAATATGTATGAAACTGACTATCCACAGTCAGTAAAAGTATTTAATATACAAAAGAACACTTGAACAACTGGTTCAGCAAGCGATCTTCACCACAGTTGTAAGGTTGTTTACACCATAGGTACAGCCACAGCCGACACGTGTTTCATCGCCATTCGCGACTTTCTCAAGGCTGTCAAACAAGATGTTACAGTGTACAATCTTTAATTTTGTTCTGTTCAAAAGATCTGCACATATACATATTTTACATTACTTTCTACCATTTGTGCTTGTTAAAACTTTATACTCCCTTGTGCATTGTGAACATGAAGAATAAAAACGACAAGGGTGTTAGAAAAAGACAGGAACACCCATACGTGAAAGAAAGGGGAAAACAGTGTTGTCTTAGCCGGTGTGCTCCGTGACATTATGAATGACAGAGTTGTTGAAAGAGAGTAAGGAAAAATAAAGGTAACATCACCCAATGCCTGTATAAGAGTTTCTAGAGAAGGTAATAGGCTCAACATTGTAAGTGCCTTCTGTAAAAAATAAAGATGTCACTCTGGAATCAAGTATATTCAAAGTTAACAGGTTCACACCGGATCTGGATAACAAATGTCTAGATCGCTGTAATGGCTTCCTTTCTTTTCTCCCTACAGTGAATGCATTTAATATAGACAAAGGAATTTTCTACGCCTTGTTACTCCAGCTCAGAGTCCACTTTCCTCCGTTGGGGCATGAACTAGAAATATATCGTAAGTGATAAATTGTGATGTGTTAAGACGTTGTTAATAATTCCTTTCAAGCTAGCATATAGGCGTCAAAGCATTTTAATAAATCTCTGACAAATCTATACGTAGATACACAAGACCTCAGGAAGAGGAATGCTCTTAGATGCTCACTAGCTAACTTTTGCCAGATGGCCTCACACATTCGTAGTAATGACAATAACTCCATTGTCAGAGAATTCTATGACTTGGGGATGAACATATTTGACATGAACTGGTGGTCATATATCATCTAGATGTTTTACGTAAGCTCTTATATGTGGGAGCTATAACTTATATTCTAAGCTTTTGGCCAGCACCAACTTTTAATGACCTATTCTATAATTGCTGCTTCTCTTCGTACAATGTTTAGAGTACTATCTAGGGAAAATTAAGCATATTTGTGTCACTTTCCTAGTACCCGCCTACAAGTTGGAAGCCATTACAGCGATCTAGACAATTGTTATCCAGATCCGGTGTGAACCTGTTCACTTTGAATATACTTGATTCCAGAGTGACATCTTTATTTTTTACAGAAGGTACTTACAATTTTGAGCCTGACGGTTCGCTCCTTGTTGTAGGATTCGCTAGCGCCGGGACACCTCTCCAGAGGTAGCTGTTCGCGCTTTATAAGCATCAGTATTATTATTATTATTATTATTACATTCTCTAGGAACTCTTAACACAGTCATTGGGTGATGTTACCTTTATTTTTCCTTACTCTCTTTCAACAACTTTGTTATTTATAATGTCACGGAGCACGCTGGCTAAGACAACACTGTTTTCCCCTTTCTTTCACGTATTGGTGTTCCTGTCTTTTTCTAACACCCTTGTCGTTTCTATTCTACATGTTCACAATGCACAAGGGAGTATGACGTTTTAACGAGCACAAATGGTAGAAAGGAATGTAAAATATGTATATGTGCAGATCTTTCCAATAGAACAAAATTATTGATTGTAGACTTTAACATCTTGTTTGACAGCCTTGAGAAAGTTGCGAATGGCGACGAAACACGTGTCGGCTGTGGCTGTACCTATGGTGTAAACAATCTTACAACAGTTGTGAAGATTGCTTGCTGAACCAGTTGTTCAAGTGTTCTTTTGTATATTAAATACTGTTACTGACTGTGGATAGTCAATTTCATACATATTTGTGCTGTGCTCTGTCTATATTTTGCTTTGTATTGATATATATGGAGGATTCTGTATATATTTTGTAGGGCTGTGGATGGCACGGTGCGAAGACATTGAGCACGCCTTAAAGTAGGATAGTGATGACTTGATCTTTATGCAAACATAACAGAGGTGCTGACTACCTTAACAAACCACTGCCGTCAGTTTTTTTTGTTAAAATAGATCCAAAATGCATTTGTGGCTGCAAAGCATGCAGTGGAATACAGATTGTACGTAGTGAAGCCAAATAGGCTTTAAGGACAAGAACCAGTGCTCATTTAGTTCTCGAAGCGGAGATGTTCAGAAGCAGTGTACCGTGTGCTCACGGAATTGCAGCACACTTTGCGTTGAACTGGGACGTCCATTGCAGAGCAGAAAAATTTTAATCGGGATTCCTGCCACAAGCATCTGGACAAGTGGGAGCCCTCCAAAAACGCTTCCCAACACAGAGTGTATGAAAGATAGTATACCTCCAAAAATCATCTGAAAGGTGGTAACCAGTCCAGAGCCGAAACATTTAAAAAAGTGCACTATACCCTTCCTTATTAGACATATTAAAGATACGGTGAACCAGCTCCCCAAAATGCAGCAGGAGGTTAGTGTGGAGTAGTGTCTGTATCTCAGGCGAGGACCTTGCAACCTGGAGATTAAACTTCTCTCTGGCTGAAGTTAAGGCCACATCCTTTTGGAAAAGCATGACTTTCAGTTTGCTTAGAGAATCAAAATGTATGTTGGAAACTTTTATCGAAGGCCATAGTGTTGCCTCCCTAACTGTGCGGGCAGGTGCAACAAGTGACTATGGAATTTACTGTCACCAGATAAGCAATACCAGTTTCATTCCACAGCAACCTTGATCATTCAGCATCAAATAGCTCCCCTTCAAGAGGAGCTTGAAAACTGGATGAATCAAGGCAGCCTTGGAATCCTTCAGATAACAGGACGTGTATTCCGGGGACCTAAAAGAAAATCCCTGAGGTCCTTGTTATCAGAAAGAGGGACAAGTGTTGCTTCATCTCAGAGAGTGTTGAGGGTTTTAGCCAATCAATGCACAACTTCCCAAAACCATAAAATGTCACAACCCCAGAGTGTACATATCGCTGATCAGGCCTATTGATCTTAAATCCTTCGATGTTGCCCAGGAATCTAGATTGATACCCATTTGTGTCCACAGGCCAAACCAACCATCCCTTCCAATTGGGGTCTGATGAATTAAAAGAACCATTAAGTATCATGGTATCTAGTGTATCCTCACTGAAGTGTGTTAAGTGATGCCAGTTCTCAAAACATGAAAATGAGGGAATACGATGAGTGATCAAATCCTTCATTTTGGCTATTCCAAGACAGGAAGTTTGTTGCACTGTTTTATTCAGGAAAATTATCTGATTTAGTATGAGACATTCTCTAAAAAGAGCCTCCGTTCCCTGACCTGCTAATCTTTTGTCCCCCAGACAGATTTTGTGTCTATGGTGCCTTTCCAAAAGTAAAAACCTTGTACAGACAGTTGGAAAATAAAGGAAGCAGACTATATCAGCTTGGTGAGAAGTTGTCATAATGCACGAAGAAGCCAGACACCATCCAGTCTATTTTTGGTAGCTCAGCAGGTTTTGTAGAACTAGGAGATGACTCGATCTGCAGCATATTCACATAGACATTGTGAATTTTTCGAATTGAGATTTCTGTACTTGTTGACTGTACAATTGTAGTTGTTTGAATAGGAAGAAGTATCACTTCACTGTTGTTTGCAGAGAGGAATCTTCTATAGTTATTAAGGGTTCCATCTGAACTTCCTGAATGGTAGCGAGAGGAGTACGGTGGCTACCTTGGAGCCCATGCGGTCTACTGTTGAAAATCGGCCACATAATGTAGTTTGATTAGAACAATGGAGACAAACCTTTCGTCTCTGCGACCGACAAGGGGCGGAAGAAGTACAATTCTGATACCTTCAACAGCCAGGACAGGTACAGGTGCTCTAAAAGATGGTCCAGATTTTTTCTCTGATTAGGTCCACAATCTTCAGGACCCAGGAAGGTTTTGCCAGTACAACCTTCACTATTACAATGGCAGTGCGTTGTACCTTGACATTACTTTGTACGCGCCCGGAATTCATTGAGGTCCTGTAAAACAGCCAAACTTTCATTGATTTTAAACGATGTTTCCACTGCTACTGTGTTGACATTACCGAGGTCTGGCACCCACATTCTCATACCAAACAGGAGTTCATAAGGAGTAAGACCCCATAGGGATTTCCTTGGCATGTTCTTTAGTGCCCTCTGTACTCGTGATTGACCCACCTGCCACCTGAGCCTACTGCTTTAAGTCACTTTTCTTCTCTCAAATACCGAATTTCCTTTGGGATGCTGGCAGATGTCACATTTGAGGACAAAGTTATTGGTCTGTTTCTTAAGACTAGGCCACCAATAGCAATGCTTCAGTAAGGAAACTGTAGCAGTGACTCCTGTGTGTTCTGACCCAGACCCTCATTTGTAGCTAGTATTAAACCCGATCTACGATCAATGTTTGGTATTACTCCATCCCCCACTCCTGGAATCCGAGCATACAGAATATTTTGTGCATCTAACTTGTTGGAGTATTTGCGCAGAAAGCCTTTCGGCATGTGGGTATCATTGCGACCAGCATTGACGGCCACCTTAAGGTCTCTGTTTATTCTTATACTTAAATGAGTGATTGCAGCAATGGCTGCAGGGCGGACTGTTGCTATAGCGGCCTCATCGGCCATGAAATTCCATTCAGCGTGAACGGCAACACTCTGATGACTCATTGTGTGGATAACATGAGCCCATGGCAAGCATCTCATCCAACACGATTGCGGTACAGTGCAGTTGATAGCGCAAATTCCCACTCTTGCGCATATGAATGTCTGGAACGAGGTCAGAGAAAGCAGGTAAAATTACCATTTCTCCCAGTGGGCACTCCATTATGAACTCGGGTGGCCAATCCTTTTCAGCCAAAAGAATGTTGTAACCATATGGCGGGTCCACCCAAAAGAGATCCTTTGTGTTCCTGAGTATGTCCCCATCCATCTGGAGTGTTATTTTGTAGAAACTATGTTGGACACTTACCCCTGTATCAGGTATTTCCACTGTGATCTGCTCATTCAGCGCTACTACCACCAGATAATCTATCAGGTTCTGGTGAGCTATTGTGATTTCTGCTACACTGTCCAGCATCGTCCCTGCCCACTCCCTGTTCAGAAGCAAAGTCCTCAGTAGTCGGGCATGACTTATTTTAATTCCTACTACCTTCTTCTTTCTGAATTGAGGTTTAGCAGTCTTTTCTTTGTCCTCTTTAAGGATGTAGCCTGAAATGTGATGTGTTTAACTTTTTGGCTTCACACGCTCTTCTGATCTTCACTCTGACCGTTCACCTCTCTCCGAACGTGTATCGGATTAATCCTGAAAGGATCAAGAGGAACGTGTATCAGTATCCTGATACCGGTCAGGCTTTCTAATATTATCACCGTTTCTTAAGTTATATTTCTTGTCAATGGTTTCCTGCTGAGTAGTCCCACCCCGTGATGGTGTTTTATTTTACTTATTTTTTGTTTCTTGTTCCATTTCTTTTTGGAAGAATTGGCTGCTTGCTTTGGGTTATACTTTTCAGAATTACTTTTCAACTGTGGTTTCCCACGTCTGGCTCCGAAATTATCTCTACCTAGCGTAGCATAGGTTTCTTCGATAATTCAAGGTCATTCCTGCTCCTGCTTTGCAGGAGTGAATTCTCTCAGGCGTTGGTGTATAGCCAATGTTGCTGTTTCTCCTTTTATATTACTTTACATAATGGTCGATACTGCAGCAAAATTGCCCATCAGTTTAATCCCCAAGTCCAGAGCAGGTCCTGCCCATACTCATTCTGTACTTGTTTTAGTACCTCAGGTAAAACTGCTATTTAGGGGGTACCATGAGTTCTGGTTTAAACTGCAGCGAAGATTGTTCCCCAAGTGGCACAATCTTCCACCGAGGGGGCCATCCCCATTGGCAAGCAAATTGTTAATATTCTATGTTTATCCTGTGGTCCCGTATGGGAAAACCGCTTCAAGCTAGCTTGTTTTCTACTATCCAGAACGGAATTTGCTCCCAACTGGTGGTAACTTTTCAAATAACAGCATTCAGTGTTCGACGGCTGATATCCATAGCAGCCAATTGAGGTTGTGCTTCCTGAGTTGTCCATGCATGGTTAACAGTGAGTGTTCGCATAATGTACAGCATGAGGTTTCTGTAAATGTTTACCAGATCTTTGTATAGTGTTGTTATTTCTGCTGCATCTAAATCATTAAGATTAGGATGCGGTGTAAAAGCAGCTAGGACCTGCCAAGTCACTCCTTTAATGAGTAGACTAAGTCTCACATTTTCTATGATATGGGGAGGGCGTATTTAAACCAATTTATGTGTTCTTGGTAAGTTAACTGAATTTCTATGTCCACATATGGAAAATATTCCTCTGGTGTTTCATCTTCAATGTAAGTGTGAAACACTTTAATGTGAGCATCTGTAGGTGGGAATTTAACCCAAGATTAGAAGAGCCCCGTCATGCGCTGCGACAACCAGGGCAGAGGAGAGCTGATGCAGCACGATCTGAAGCAGGCACCAGACAGAATAAACAAGGAAGAAGGCCTGGATGATGACATTACAGAGAAGATGCCACAAGGAGCAAATGCCAAGATAAGATAACCCATTACCACCACATAGACATACGAGCGGTCACTAACTCATGTGGGCAACTGGAGGGACTGCAGTTAGTTACTGGGCACGGTCCCATAGGACACCCGGTTGGTGACCGTATAATTGAGGCTTACTGGTTTCGCACTTGAGATAGCTTAAATATGCCTTCAGTGCAAAAACTGGCCATGGGTCATCTACGATCAAACAATCCACAGTCAGGGACACACTCGGGAGTGGGTGAGGCATCACAAGCAGAAAGCAACAGAATCGGAAAACCCCGCACTTGTAGCTGGCCACTAAATTAGATTCAGTCCTAGCAGCAGTCAAGAAAATAGAAGCAGTACTAGAACCAAATGGTCACGTCCTTGTAGTCCAAAATCGACAAAGTTGCATCTGACTTGACGCTCCTGAGGGCCGACCATCATAAAATAGCTGAGGAAGTCCACGCCAATGAACATGCACTAACTAATCTACAACCAACAGTCACATTATGCGGCACACTGTAAGATCTCCTGGACCGGGTGAACATCCTGGAAGACAAACTGGAAGAAGCAGAAGAACGATCATGTCGCAATAACGTGAGAGTGGTAGGCCTCCCGGAAGGACCGGAGGGACAGGATCTGGTGACCTATGTAGAGCCCTGGTTGAGAGAACTCCTACCAGAAGGGGTATTGTCGCCCAGTTCATGGTGGAGCGAGCACACATGGTACCTGCCCTCAGGTGTCTGCCTGGGGCCAATCCGTGGCTGCTCTTATTCAGAATTCTGAACTACAAGGACAGAGATACCATCCGACTAGACCGCTCAGGTACAGAAATGGCGGGGCACCTTCAGTGCTGTGAAATGCCAGCTCCGACAACTAAATATAGGCTACTCCCTGCTGTTCCTGACCTGATTGCGAGTGGTGGCAAAAGGCGCCATGGGCTTCTTTGATACACCATCAGATGCTTTTAGACTGGTTGGAAGGTGCTGGCCTGGCAATTGAACCTAAACCAACCAATTACCCATCAACATCAAAACGAAGCAGAAGAGGCTGTGCCCAGGGGAAGGGGTGGAGGCTCAGACCGCTGTGCACCGCCATCAGCGGCTCTTGACCTAGAGCAAATATTAACAGAAAGACGAGAAGCCCTTCACGTGGCGGCAGCAATCCGAGCCACGACGCATGGTTCCGACCAAGAGGCGGAGTCTGCCAGATCGCAGAGCGAAGATGATTCTACCCCCATTCGGTCTGGAGACCTGCCACACCTGCCAGTTGTCCCGCCACAAACATCAGATGATATCATTTGAGTGAACGCAAGAAGACCAAGAGCTGAACTCTAACACACGCTTCACATATATGGAGGGAGGGTGGTCACCAACCAGACACTTCATATGATAAACGGCACATAAGTAGTGAGCTGTTTCTGGATGGGTCAGGGCAGTATATGGCACGAATACGGTGCTCCCCCTTGCCTGATGGTGTACGCGCTAGCACTAAACCCTATGGGAAACACTACATGGGTAGACTGACAGCAACAGTACACAGCGCACTACCCCCATAGCCAGACATCAACATACGCAGTAGTTGCCATAGTTGGGCAATATTGTTGGGGAAAACTCCAGTTGCAAGTTCACTCTCATGAAGTTGTGCAAATTGCACTTCAAACCCAAGTTTTTCTTTTGCAACTCCACGGAGCACCGACTGATCGCCTGGCCCCCCCGCATACACTTACCCCCTACGGAGGTAGATACAACCACCCCCCAACATGGTGCATACGAACATCTTCCTATCGAACGTGGGAAATAATCATACACCTGTGCGTAGATATTCCATATACTCCTAATTACTGCATAGATTTACCAGCATAGACCTCCTACAAGAAACCCACCTGACATTGAATAGAAGTGGATCGCCCTGCCGGTGCTGGCGAGGCAAAGTATATAGCACTAACTACTCCTCCCAAGCAAAGAGGGGCTCTGGTATTGGTAAGGGCAGGGGTTCCTTATGTGATAGAGGAGGTAGAGGCCAGATATGTGCTATGAAAGGTAGACTAAAAGGCCAGAGCCTCCTCATTGGATCCTTCAAAGCCCCCAATGTGAAGCAAAATTAATTCCTTCGTAAATCGACAGAGGTCTGGCCCATTGGAGTGGAATTCCTTGGCTGATAGGTGGCGACTTCAACTCTGTATTGTATGTGACACAAGACCGATTATTCCCACTCCTGACACGCACCACAGCCGTATCGAATGCGTATCGTAGCATGGCTGACCCTAGTAACATGGCTGACCCACTGGTCCCTGGCTGACATATGGCATATTCGCAACCCAGATGCTCGCATATACTCATTCTATTCCCCCGTATATGGCCTACACGTAAAAATAGATCGCATTGTGGGGTGAACCACCTTGCTTTCCTTAGTAGGAGAGACTCAATACCTGGGGCGCAAGCACTCCAATCACAACCCCCAGCTCTTGCAGCTCAAGTGGGAAGTGGTTCCGCTACCTGTTCCCAACTGGTGCCTCCAGCAGGTGGCACTGGAGGATCTGGCATTCCGGCAGACCTTGGGGGTTGCGACCTCTGAATTCGTTGTGATAAACCACAGGTGACACGCTCCTAGAATGAGATGCTTTTAAAGTAACTATTAGAGGGCGTAGCCTAGGGCTCACCTGCAACATTCGTAAACAAATGAGCAAGTTAATCAGCAGAATAGAATGCAAGCTCCTAGGACACATAACCGATGATGTTAAATGCATTGGGGATACTAGGCGATGGACGAACTACGCAGTGAACATGTAGAATTACTGAAAAGGCTTAGGTGCAGCAAATATGCAGCACAATCTGCACGCACACATGCAACATCAGATAGAGCAGGTCGGATGCTGGCATGGCTGCTGCACCAAGAGCAGGCTCGCCAATCTATACACGCTTTACGTGGCGATGTGGGACACATGCTATACATACAACATGAAATACACGTAGCAATGATGCAACACATCACTATACAAATCCTCGGGAAGCTGTGATAGAGAGCAGTTGAACAACTTCCTGAATCAATGAGCCTGCCTAAGATAACCCCTGAACAGTGCACGACACTTGACGCTCCAATTACCCCCAACAAAATTTGCAGCTCTGGCGATGGGTAAAACCCCTGGACTAGATGGGCTCCGGCCGAATATTATAAGACATACGCTGCAACACTAATCGCGCTACACAACCTTTACACCACAGCACTAGAAGAGTTGAAACTTCCCTCATTGATGTGTGAAGCAAGCCTTGTGTCTTTACTAAAACCTGACAGGGACCCCACAACCCTAGGTTCCTATCAGCCATTGGCTATACTGAACGCAGACTACAAGGTACTAGCAAAACTCCTAGAGGACCAACTAGTGCCCATAGTCTCTACCCTAGTTCATGTGGATCACAACAGGTTTGTGCCCTCTCATAGCATCTCCTTAAACCTGAGGCTTTTTTTAGCGTTGCTGCATACTCCGCAAGTCTCTGGCTACATTCGGGATGATTAATATTAGACCTGGAGAAGGCATTTGACTCTTTGGAATGGGAATTCTTGTTCGCCGCGTAGCCCGATATGGCCTTGGTGAAACGTTCATCAGCATGGTTAAACTTCTATAGAAGGAGCTGACTTGACGAGTGATAATAGGCGCATACATATCTGAGCCAATCATGGTGCTATGGGGTACTAGGCAAGGATGCCTGTTATCCCAGCTCCTCTTCTCCTTAGCCATTGAGCCCTTGGAGGAGGCCATCCGCGCTGAAGTGGTGGGGGGTGTCCTGCTTGGAGATGGAGTGCACACAATCTCAATGTACGCGGACAATATCCTATCGGGACCTGATGTATGTACTTAATGGGGTACGGGTGCAGTAGGAGGCTGTTACTGTTCGCTACCTCAGCATATGAATATATCTACAGCAGGCAGACTTATTGGATGGCAGCCTAGGCAGAGCATTGGCAGCTGTCTGCTGTGAAGTATCCTTCTGGGGCACGCTCCCACTACCCGTGACAGGCAGGGTGGCTCTCACTAAAATGGTGATCCTACCATGACTCTTATACTACTTTGCAAACTTCCCCATCAGACCCTCGAGATAACAATCAGAGACTTCATCTGGGGTAACTCTCGCCACCTGATTGCCATCAAAAAGCTTTACCTACCTACAGATAGAGGAGGCCTAGTGGCACAGCTGCAGTGGGTGGATAGATGGCTAGCCGACCCCCAACTATGCGACACAGCAGTCACGCAACTGACATGGTCCATAGCTGCCCTAATAAACCTGTTTCACCCATGTGTAAAGTCAAAAGCGCCGGAGCCTCTGCTGATCGATGTGGCATATAGATGTTACCTCAGGTGCTTATATATCACCGGGAGCACCACGGTATATGCACCCGCTTTACAACTGAGGGACACGCCTGGGGGACATGCCATAACCACAGCAGCTGAACTGTGCGATTGGTGGGAGGTAAGGATTCAGGACATGGGGGATTTGTACCGGAAGGACGTTCTAATACCACATGCCACACTAGCTGAGTGAGGAAAATGGGTTACACCCAGGTCAGTTCCTTTTGCATCGTTTGCTCCTTGGATCTCCGGCCACTAAATGGGGAGACATAACAAACGAGCCCCCAACACACCTTACAATCCAGTGCCTGCACGTGATGGGGCACGGTGGACACCTCAAGTGGTGGTTTGCCGCTTCCCTTAGACAGCCCACCGCAATCACACTTGTACCATTGAGGCTCCATTAGGAGGGGGACCTGAACCGACCACTCACTTACCCCAAATGGGCTGCTGTATTGGAGGGCCCTGTCCGTATCCCCAGGAACATGCGCTTTCACCAGATACAATGCTACATCATGCAGAGAGCATATCTCACTCCAGCCAAGATTAACAGATATTTCCATTGTGTCGATGCACCTCCCCTCTCTGTCGCCTTATCGACGCAGACTTGTTACACATGTTATGGGGGAGCCCTTGTCTTTGGGGAGTGTGGTGGCAGACACCCTCTCCCGCTTCACATAGCGCGCCATTCCCTTCCAGTGGGAGACTTATATCCTTCATCTCTAGAGCAGAACTGAAAAACACAAAGTGACGTCCCGCTTCCAAGATATAGGACTAGCAGTAGCTAAGAGACTGATCACTAGGAGATGGAAGGTCACTGAACCCCCTCACGTGTTGGCCTGGAGGCGCTTCCTGTTGACGTGGGCTAAAGTGGAGATCGTTGCGCTACACTGAGAGGACACATTGGGCACACGTATGACCTCAATTGCTACAAGCTGGGATTTAATATTGTCTGAGCTACAAAACACTCATAACGCCGAGATAGATATGCCAGCCTCGAATGACAGTGGCACCTCCAGGTGTATGCTGGGGAAGGAATATGGGGCCTGATACGGCTGTAGTCGAGGGTTCATGGCTGGTGGGCACTCTCAATCAACACCTGTAAATGTAAATGTATTGCGACTTATATATAGCGCACGTATCACCCGAAGTCATCAAGGCGCTTGCCTTGGGAACCCGTCCTGGCTTTTTCCCTGTGAGATAACCCCTACTGGGTATCCCCAGGGTGAAAGCCAGGCATCCCGCAGTGGGGTGGGCCGCCATAGTGGAGATTAAGCAACTATTGCCCAGAGTTGCAGCGTGGGACCCCATGATTAGAATAGGCACCGAGGCGAGAATTATCGAGTCCGTGGACATTTTTGGGCTCAGGACCCTGCCGCGTCGGGAATTGAACCCTGGTCCCGGGCCAGACCTCTGCATCAGGGTCTGCCGCTCTAATCAGTGAGCCACACTCCTCCACCTGAAGCGGGTTTCAGAGCATACACTAAAATAACCTAACTCATGAAAAGCAGAGGGGGTATATAGACATGGGGGACCAGGAAACGCTCCAGTTTGACTCACAACTACCTGTTATGTTTTTACTTTGTCCTGTTTCATTATCACCTGCCTCTCCTGGTAACAGACTTCCACACAGTCGACACTCACTGAAATAACACATAGGATGCACTTAGTTATGAAGGGACTTCAGATAGCACCAGAAGTCAACATGTGAGGTGTTAATAAGTTTGGCATGAACATGTGATTGTCATCGCCAGAAATGTGTACATGCCCTTGTTGTTTTGTACCAATATATACTGCCTATCAAAGTAACACACCAATAATGGCTGATGCAGAATGTGATTTATACTGTGTACGTCTGTGTTGTTAATTGAAAATCAATATAACGGATTCAAACAATTCATTCCTTGCACACCACATCGCTGAATAATGGTCAGCACACCTATGTGCTCTATACCTATAGTATCTGCTTTCACAGTTCCCTGGCAGGTATTTTACTTTAAGCACCTCTAGGTGCCGCCGCCCCCATCATTATCACCACATGTGAGACACTTCTAGCCTCACATTTATTTAACACATACCTCCCTTCTTGCTGTTCATTATCAGCATATTTGGGGGCACTCCTAGCTCTATAGAAGCAACAACAGCAGGCACTGCAATCTTCCAACTAACGGCAAAGGCAAGTACTACCAACACTTCACTGTCCGCAACCAAGAGATACTGCTGGCCCTTTACTTTAACATTCCTGGAGGACCCCTAACCCTGTGCTATCTGCACACCTAGGGCACTGCTCTTGGATACTGCCACTTTCATCCATTATCTCCGGATTCCCAGCACTGCTGTTCCCACCTATTGTCAGCATACTGCGTCCAGGCTCAGCATTGCCAATGTACTGCCTACTCCTCACTAATAGCACACAATGGGCACTGCCAGACCCTTAATAAAGGAAAATGAATGGTACTTGAGACAATTACTGTGAGGACCCATGGGAGACTTTTAATCCCTCACTATTGGCGCGTACAGAAGCAACTGCCTCCCTGCCTCTGCTGCCCCAATTCTGCACATCTGTAGTACTTCAGTCTACCACCATCCTAAATCCATGTATACATTGCCAGGCCCTCAGCATTAACGCATCATGACCTTTCAAGCCTTTTGGAAAAACATCAGTGCATTCAGTGCTGCCATCAGTCCCTTATGTCATCTGGTGAATCCATTAGTCCCTTCACATCGTCACTACTATGGCTGCTGCGAGTCTCTAAATAGCAGTTGCCCTCACAGAAGGTATGCCAGCCATGCAAAGAGGGTTTCTGCTGCAACTCACCAACAGCTTTTAAGAGGTGCCATTAGGGCACAGCAAGCCTCTTACTGCCAGTGCACCAGGCCATTCATATGACCTCCCTACAGACGAGTTGGCGCTGCCATCTCCTTAACATGGGACAGCCTTAACCATTCTTAGCCACTGAGTTTGAGTTTAAAATTATTTGTAAGAGCGCGCGTATACCAGCGGTTTCTTGGCGCTACAACTAACGAACTACCGGGGGAAGAAGGAGGGAGGGGGCCGTGAGGGATTATTCAAAGGACTTCTTGAATAGGTGGGCCTTGAGTTGTTTCCGGAATTGAGAGTACAAAGTGAGAGATCGAATTTCCAGAGGGAGAGAATTCCACAATGACGGGGCCAGAGTGGCAAATTTAGAGCCTCCCCACTTCTTTCTTCGGAAACGTGGAATCGTAAGAAGGGCCTGGGAGGACGAACGGAGCTCTCTACACGGAACATAATGGGTAATCTCAGAAGAGATAAAAGCTGGGGCTGAGCCTAGACGAGCAAGGAAGGCAATGGAAGCGATCTTAAATTGGACCCGGGCTCGTACAGGCAGCCAGTGTAGAGATTTCAGGAGGGGGGTGGAGTGGTGAAATTTCGGGAGATTAAAGACCAGGCGGGCCGCCTGGTTCTGTATGAGTTGGAGACGCCGTAAACTATATGCAGGAATACCCGCATATAGGGCGTTACCATAGTCCAGGCGGGACACCACCATGGCCAGGATGATGAGTTTGAGGGCAGAAAAGGAAAAAAAACGGGACACCCTGCGAATAGTACGCAGTGCAAGAAAAGTAGCAGAAACCACAGAGCTAACCTGGGAGTGAAGGGACAGTTGGGAATTAATTTTTATGCCAAGGGTTTTAACTGAAGCAGCAGGAGTGGGAGAGGGGCCAAGAGAAGGGGGCCAAAACAAAGGAGTCCAGGGTCTGGATGAACCACCTGTCAACACCAACTCGGTCTTATCAGGGTTGAGTTTAAGGTGGTTGTGGCTCATCCAGTCCCGGATATGGAGCATGATAGATTGAAAGTTAAGAGCAGAGGAGGGAGAAGAAGACAGGTCAAAAACAAGCTGGAGATCGTCCGCGTAGTTAAACACGGCGACCTCCATTTGTTGTAGAGAAAAAATAAGGGGAGCAATATAAAGATTAAATAAAAGGGGAGCCACTCCGCAGCACCAGCGTTTGCTGTGCTACATATCAGACTAATTTCTCTGTTTTTTGTGTTAAACAGCTCCTGAATTTTCTGCAAGAATTTTCCCAACAAACAATATCGAAAACACATGAAATAGAAAAGCAGCTGGATGGTCTGATTCGAGATACGAAAACCACAAATTGTCGCCTCCATAATGTCTTCAATGACTTTCTTATGCTGTCAAATACACAGTTCATAGAGAACGTAAGTATTCAAGATTGTGCAAGGATTTAGGCGCTAGTGTACTTCCTGTCTGCATGCAAATAAATTAATGATGTGGTCAGTTAAAGGCCTTAGCTTTTTGTGCACAACTTGGCTTAACAGGTCTGCTTTATAAGATGGCTGATATTATTCTGCTTTCATAAAAGCAGTGTCCCAAGTATGGTTGTCTAAACAAATGGTACGGTTGATTTTCAGAGTTTCTATTTCAGTTTATAACCATGGCCTCTGGAGTTAATCAGCAATGGAAGACTGTTATTGTGGCAGAATTGACTAAATCATCCAACAACGAAAAGGCAAATGATGGAGCAATAAAAATTAAAGTATGTGGCATGTATGCAATTAAACACACAGTATGCAGCACTTACTATGGCATTGTTATCTAACTCTTTTGACACCTCAACTGATACTGATTCAGATGGGATCTCAATGCCTTAAAAATATCTAGGTTTCTTAAGATACAACATTTTACAGTCATGAAGTTGCCATTTGAATTTTGTCAGCACTATACTCTGTACTTCCAAGTGTAAAATAATCCGTTTGACATAAATGGAATGTTCCAGTCACCAGAAAACACACCTACCTGTATACACTTCCTCATAATGCCATTTAATGGTGGGTCCAAATGTTTGCAAGTCATTTTTCTTCGATGAAGTCTTTCCAGTCACGAGGTAAGTTGACTCCTCCTTTCTCTGATAGTGCACATGGGCATCGACTCCATTGTTAGAATGTTTTTTTTCCACAATCTGGTTCGGACGTGTATTGCTGCGCTCCGGTTTGAAACCGTTCCTCTTGTTTCCCTCGGTGGGCAATCCACTCTCTCCTTGACGGTATTATTTTGTATGCATTTCCACTTCTCCTCGTATCGTTTCGATCAAGAAATCCTTCACTTTCGATTAAAAAAAACTTTGTGTGCGGCCTTCCTGCCTTACTACGTCGGTCCAGCCTTCTGTTGATGGAACTGACTCCTTTTAAATTCTGTCCTCTGTGCCACGCCAAGTACCCTCGCACCGACTCACATCAAGTGTGTAATTGTGCTTGTCTCCGGAGCACAAGGAAGAAGACTGTGACGCTTGTAAATTGTTTTGGTCCAAAAAGATTCTTCGCGATCCTCGAGCTTGCCGTCGTGAAATACAACACCAAAGTATAGGACACACTCCGTATATCTTCAGTTGAGAGTCAAAGCATGAGGAAGTTGAGGCGTCAGCGTCAGAAGAAGATGAGACCTTCTCCATTCCAGACTCAGATTCGGAGCTGGAGATAGATCCGGAGTCCGAAGACATGCCTCTGGGACAAGGTGCCATGAGTACCGAAGACCCCTTGCCCCCTATACTCATGCCTAAAAAACCCAAGGCTTCGGCACCACCTCTGCCTTCTGGCCAAGGATGGCACCTAGACGATGTTTCCAACGCCCTGCCTTCCTGCTCAGCACCGAAACACATAGTCAACCTTCCAGCTCGGGACCGAGTAGGCCGAAATCCTCTTCGGATCCTAAACCTTCTGGTTCGAAGAACAAAACCAGCTTCAAGCCAAAACCATCTATGCCGAAACAAAAGCATTCTTCGGAGTTGAAATCTTCCGCTCACAAAAGCAAACCTATCTCCGCACCCAAACCTTCGATGCAGAAATTAAAAGAGAGTGTCTCTGAGGCTTCTGCCCCAAATTTATTTAGACATGGTTCATCCCAAATTGGACCCCAAACAGTAGAACATTATATCAACCCTGATACAGGACATATTCATGCTAAATCTCCATCTAAACACAAGCTTCCTTCTAAAGACTCTCACTATAAGTTTTCTTTTAAGAAGACAAAAGACATGGCTACTAGCCCTGCTCATCTTGCCCAGCCATCCCCTCCACCTCTACCATCTTCTCTACATTTAGATCCTCTACACATCACACCTCCGGGATCCCCACTTTCACAGCCTGAAGGGGATGATCTTGACGAGGAAGATGTTCAATTACCTGTAGACCCATGGAACGATTACACCAGTGACCCTCCATTAGACACCGATCCAGATCATTATCCTGCAAAGCCATCCCCACCTGCTGATGATATGGCTTATCAAGAACCCATTGCTAGAGCAGCAGAGTACCATGGGGTAGCATTACATAAAGAGTCATTCGAAACACTTGGGTCTACACACAGGTCAAGTAAGATGCTCCCTATGCTGAAGGGCATGATGAGGCATGCAAAGGACATCTTCAAAGACCCTGTATGAGCATACATTCTGACTCCTAGAGTCAATAAAAAATATAAACCTTCGACGTCTGACCCTGTCTTATTGAAAGGTCAACTGCCTCTTGACTCCTTGGTAGCCTCTAATGCTGCAAAAGAGCTAACTCTAAACCTCTGGTGCTGCACCCCCCCAGACCAAGAATCTAAGCTCATAGATTCCTCAGGAAAGCATGTAGCTGCTCATGCCGCCAATCATTGGCGAATCGCAAATTCACAGGGCCTACTAGGTATGACAGGGCACGCTGAGATGAATTTGAGCAACTGCTCCAATATCTCCCAGAAGAACTTAAGGCTGATGCTCAAGAGTTGGTTCAGGAGGGCAAGTTAATTTTCAACTCTTCAATTAGGTGGGCTCTAGACGCTGTTGATACCGCAGCTAGAGAGGTCAATACCAGCATTCTCCTTAGAAAGCATGCATGGTTTATGATTTCTGGGTTTAAACCCGAAGTTCAACAATTCGTCCTAAACACCCCCTTTGACAAGGAACATCTTTTTGGTCCAGAAGTCGATCAGGCTCTTGAAAGATGAAAAAAGACACTGAAATGGCAAAGTCCATGGGAACACTCCAGTCTCCTTCGAATAGAGGCTCATTCTGTTGCTCCTTTTATCGGGCATTGTCTAAAACCATATCCTCAGACCCAATGATTTCTCTTACAAAGGCAACAAGCAATCCTCTTCCTTTAAAGGTTTCTATAGAGTAGGATATAGAGGAAACAACTCTATGGGTAGGGGTAAGGGCGCCACACCCCATAATACCCCTACTCCCAAAAAGCACCGACTTGCCCACACTTCCCACAGATTACTTAATACCTGTTAGGGGAAGACTTCAACAGTTTCTCCCCATTTGGCAACTCATAACAACTGACAAATGGGTAATCGGCCTTATCCCACATAGTTATTGCCTGGAGCTTACTACCAATCCTCCAAACATTCCACCTCACTCTCACAAACTGTCACCAGACCACTTACAATTACTCAAACAAGAAGTGCAATCGCTCTTACTAAAGGGTGCCATAGAACCAGTTCCATCACTGTACCAAGGTTCATGGGTTTACGCTCTCTATTTTCTAATTCCCAAAAAGGATGGCTCCTTAAGACCAATTCTGGATCTTAGAATGTTAAACCAATACATACTGTCAGAGCACTTCCATATGTTAACGCATCAACAAGTTCTTCCACTTTTACAGCAATGCGATTTTATGTTCACACTAGACTTAAAAGACACATACTTTCACATTCACCCAGCTCATCCCAATACCTCAGATGTGTAATGGCAGGCAAACACTACCAGTTCGAAGTAACTACTGCTCCCATAGTCTTTACCTAATGCCTCGCAGTAGAGACAGCTCATCTCAGAAGACAACACATTAATGTCTTCCCATACCTAGATGACTGGCTCATCAAAGCTAGCACGTATCGCAAATATCTGCACACACTCTTCAGCAGAAGGAGGCAGCAAATACACAAGTGGGAACGTCATCTCCAAGTCATCTCCAAGTCATCTCCAAGTTCTCTTCCATACTTTCAACAATGGGGATTTTCACAAATAGAACTATTCGCCACAGTAGACAACGCAAAATGCCCAAACTTCGCCTCCAGGTTCACATCCCTGTGGATGAATTGGTCACAGATATTTGCCTATGCTTTTCCGCCTGTCCCTACTCCTTCCGTTTTTGGTTCAGAAACTCAGGCAAACATCCCTCACACTGATTTTGGTAACTCCCATATGGGCCTGCAACCTGTGGTACACCATCCTGTTGGAGCTGTCGGTAGTTCCACATCAAAAGCAGTATCTCATCTCCAGTCTTCTCACTCACAACCGTGGAGGAATCGGGTTTCCAAATCCCAAGGAGCTCAATTTAGCCATCTGGCTCCTGAAATCACAGAGTTTGGATATCTAAACTTTCCACAAGACCGTATGGCTATTCTGAAGGAAGCAAGACAGCCTACCACTAGAGCTTGTTATGCAGCAAATTGGAAATTATTTGTAGCCTATTGTAACAACAATAAAATCAATCCTCTAGATGCTTCTGTTCAAAACATTATTTGTTACCCCTTGCACCTATAGCAAACTGGTCTAGCTTACACTTCTATTTGGTTGCACCTTGCAGCAATAACTGTGTATTTGCAGAACAGACAGCATTTATCCTTGTTCAAAGTTCCTGTCATTAAAGCCTTTATGGAAGGCTTAAAGAGAGTGATACCACCTAGATACCTCTAGCACCAGTGTGGAATATTAACATTGTTCTTACAAGACTTATGAGTCCACCCTTTGCGTCAGTACACAACTGTCTGTTACAGTTTCTCTCATGAAAGGTTGCCTTTCCCATTGCAATCACCTCATTAAGGAAAAGTTGGTGAGTTGCAGGCATTAACCTTAGAAGAACCCTTCTTTCAGCTTCATAAATTGAGGGTAGTTCTTCCCATCAGCCCAAATTCCTCCCTAAAGTAGTTTCTGCTTTTCATATTAAACAATCTCTTGCGTTACCTGTCTTCTTTCCTCAGTCTATTCAGTAGCAGAAAGAGCTCTTCACACACTTGATGTCAGAAGAGCACTATTGTACTATATTGAAAGGACAAAGGATTTTCGTAAAACAAAGCAACTGTTTGTTACATTTGCTCCCCCTCACAAGGGCAATACTATGTCTAAACCTGGCATTTCAAGATGGATTGTTAAATGCATTCAGACGTGCAAGCTAAGAGAACGTTATCTATACCTCCTAGAGCTCATTCCACTCACTACATAGGAGCAACTATGGCCTTTTTAGGTAACATTCCCATAGTTGACATAGGTAAGGCAGCGACATGTTCTACACCACACACATTTACCAAACACTATTGTGAGGATGGGTTAGCACATCAACAAATCATTGTAGGCCAATCAGTGCTAAAGACACTGTTCCGGACAACTGCAACATCTACTGGTTAGCCACCGCTTTGGGAGATAAGTGCTTTATAGGCTATGCAAAGCATGTGTATCTACAGCACACATGCCTCAAATGAATTATGTTACTTAACAGTAAGCATCAGTTCTTGCCATGTAGAGCTGTAGATTCACAAACGCCCTCCCATCTCCACAGATACCTGTATTTGTTGCAGTTCTCACTATCTACATTACATACACGGACATCTCTATACTATACTTACTTTCTCCATTCTCATCCTCTTACTGGAAAACAATCTAACAATGTAGTGGATGCCCTTGCATACTATCACCGAAAGGAGTCACCTTACCTTGTGACTGGAATGACTTCTTTGAAGAAAAACAACGTGCAAACATCCGGACCCAACACTAGATGGCAGGAGTATGCAAAGCATGTGAATCTACAACTCCACATGCCAAGTACAGATGCTTACTGGGTAAGTACATCATCCTTTTTTTTCCAATCCGAGTTTGATCAATAACTTAAAAGAAAAAAATGAGGGCAGATACAGCACTGGGACGTGGGTAGGGGGAAGCAACACAGGTGGTGGTGGGGTGAAGCAACAAGCAGGGGTGCCGGCGAGAGGAAACAACCCAGGGGTGTCACGGCTGAAGGAAGCAGCATGGAGAGCATAGGTGTGAGGAAGGACGCGAAGAGAGAGCAAATTGGTGCACTGGGGAGAGAGCAACATGGAGCTAGCAGGGAGAAACACATGGGTGAGAAAGGTACACGGATGGAGTGGCGTAGAAGCACACGGACTACAGAGCAGCACTCAAGGGGGGAGAAAAGTGCATGATGGAGACAGCTGGAAAACACAAGCACTCCTGGGAGTGCTTAAGCAAAAAGAAAAAAGTAGCGACTGAAAAGAAGAGCAGTGGAAGGATACAAGTTTGCATCCACTCTCCAGGGAAGTAACGAACACAAGAAGAGGATGGAAAGACCACACAAGCAAGTAAGTGAGTGACAATGAAACCAAGCAATGGTAATAAATCGGCAGGTTCTAAGGCCACTATAAGCTGACAATGTGTTTCACAACAGGCTGCTGTCTAGAAGGCGAGACCTAAAAAAGCATATCTCGTTGATTTGGAGCAGCCCACTTACGATTGTGATTTTTTAAATGTCATAACAGGGCATCTGAAAGCACACTTAGCAATTAATAAACGACCCTGCAGAACCGACATTCTTTATACATTAACCCCATCACCAGGGCAGGACTGGAAGCCAGAAGTAGCCCTGGCATATGTTCAAATCATCCCAATCCTTCCCGTCTCTTTCTTTCGATTCATATTCACTCTCTCTCTCTTCATCTCTCTTCCCTTCCCTCTCTTTTTCTTTCTCTTCGTATTGCTCTCCTCCTCTGTTCTACATTTGCCCCCTGTGCCTGCTTCTCAACCTCAAGGGGGATAGTTATCTCAACAATAATGGAAACCCACTAGAGTTGCTTCATCTTTTTTTTGTTTATGACCATCGGAACCAAGCCATGTGGAGTGAAGGGTGCAGGGGTATGGGAAAGCAGATGGTGTGACCCAAAGTGGACTCCCATGCTGAGTGAGAAAAGTTACTACACCCTCAGCCTAGGGAAGGTGGTGACTGTTGGTGGTGGCAGTGTAATTCTAGTCCAGGGGACAGCCCTTTTTAAGCAGTATCTCTGAGGGGGCTCTGCCTACTGGTGCTTTCAAGCAAAATGTCTGTCCATCCCCCATAACTGGGGTCAATTGGCTGCATCATGTCTGGCACATCTACTAAGTGAGTGTGAGGTGGGTTGTGGGTCCTTCAGAAGAAGTGTCCATCCTGACAAGATGGTGGTTTTGATTCCGTAAAATGGATATGCCCCAGCCGTTCTCCCCAAAACATGTACAACCTGGTATGTGGTGGCATGTCTTCAACCCTTTTTTAAAAATTTTCATTTTTTATGCAAGGAACAAAAAGGTTACAGAGAAAACACATGAGACCCCACAAGTAATAAGTACAGAACCATGTAGGCACAATCGTTAGAACAAAACCATTACAATGTGATATAACATATGAACACAAGAGAGAGTCAAAAAGAACAAAAGAAAGAAACAATGAAGAAAAAGAAGAACACTACAAAAAATAACGGCAATTATCAAACATTCTGTTGATATGAGATAAGAAAAAAGGAATAAACAAATCAGTAACCATCCGTTCATTATATCCATTCAGTAATAGGATTCCAAATTTTAAGCCCTATTCTCCTCTTACGAATACCCTTTGTTTTATATATTGCAATCTCCAAGTTGTATACAGATAATCGCTGGGCCCTCCACAGATGAAATGTGGGAGGATCGGGAGATATCCACTCTTTGGAGATACAACCCAGTAGTACTGCCATACAAATGAAAAGAAAAGAGGCCCGATCCTTAGAAGTAATCAAAACTGTGGAGTCTGTACCAAACAGCACCAACTCAGCATTAATACATATGGGAGAGCCCAATATTTCAGTTAGAAAAATTTGAACCAAGCTAAGAAGGAGTGCAAGTTTAGGACATGAAAAAAACATATGTAACGCATCAGCCGCATAACATCTGCATCTACTACAACTGGCACCCGGACCAGTACTCCATTTGGAGACTTTCCTAGGAGAATAGTACAGGTCATATAAAACCATGTAATGTTGGGCAAACATCTTACCTGAGGTCAGAACCTCCTTAGCAAGAGAGATAGAGAAGTAAAGGTCAATAGTGGCAACATTTAGTTTAGTTCTCCATTTCTCCTGACATTGATCCAGGTCCTCTGAAAGTAACAAAATTAAATTTGAATAAAAAAAAAACAATGGGTGACCCTTTTCCCATCCCTTCTAACACAGGAATTTGCTTGAACCGCGTTTCGTATTGTCCCAGCTGAACATAGTAACTGCGGATTTGAAGAAATTTAAAAAAATCATTTTATGTACACCATATTTACGTTGTAGGTCCAAAAAGGGCTTTTCGGCATCCAACAGGGTCACGCCTATGGATGTTTTAGTTACCTCTGCCCAGTCAATTAAAGCAATAACACGCCTCACATGGTCTGTCGTGTCACGGCCCAGAATAAATCCGCGCTGAAGGGGTGAAACCAGAGAGGAAATCATAGCGGAAAGTCTAGTGGCTACGATTTTGGAGTACAACTTGCTGTCGGCGTTTATTAAAGATATTGGCCTGTAAGATGATGGTAACTGACCAGGTTTGCCTTTCTTTAAAAACATTGTTATTATGGAATTATTCCACGAAGCCGGAGGTGCCCCACTTTGTGCCCTAAGGCAGACTTCCAGGAGGTGTTTCTTCAAAATGGAAAAAAAAAGTTCAAAAGAATTCTAAAGGAATCCCGCCAGGACCTACTGCTTTCCCTAAAGCTAGAGATGAAATCACCATCTCTACTTCCTGTTCTGTATACTCCATCTCTAAGGCTTCCCTCTGGAAATCTGTGAGTTTAGAAAATTCCTGACCATCCATAAACATCGCAAGTTCATCTTCTATATCCAAGGAGTCCTCACTAGAATAAAGTTTAACATAAAATTCTCTAAATACTTCCAAGATTTTGCCAGGCTCAGTATGTAATAAGCCATTGGCGTCCTGTATTGCGTCCACTTTCCTAGCCACCGCTTTCTGCCTTAGTCGTTTGGCTAGCAATCAACCAGATTTTTCCCCCGCCTCAAACATATCAGAGCGAAAAATCGCGATTTGAGCCGCTAACTTCTCGGCATAGCTTTCATAGATTTTAATTCTCTGGATAGCAAGATCTCGCATTCTTTGTTCAAATTCTATTTGATTAGAGTTTGAGGTTTGCATCAGTGCCAACTCTAAGTCACGCAATTTGGACATCTCTAATTCTTGCTTAGCCCTGATACAACACTGCTTATTTATAGTAAAGCTTAATGTTCTCCCCCGCACCCCAGCTTTAAACGCATCCCAGACTATGCCCACTGTTGCAGAGCCGACATTAAACCAATAATTGGCGATCGAAGGTCCATGAGCTTCTAATGTTAGGGGTAAAAAAGGTATCTGCGACTAGTTCAAGAATAACCTGGTTGTGATCCGATATGATTTTGGGGAAAATATCTATTTTAGTATTAATTAACAGGTCTACTGGGGCAAAAAAATAATCAATACGAACATGTTTTTCGGTGTGGGGCAGAAAAAAAAGTAAAACCAGGCAAGGCTGAGAGCATAAAGCCCCATACATCAACTAGCCCAAATTCATTCAGAATGCCCTTTATTGCCTTAAAGATTTTAGGCTTTCTACCTAAGTAAGAGGAATTGAGACGATGATCGAAATCTCCTGATAAATGCAAGTTTAAGTCTCCACATATCACAAGGGGAGAAGGCCATTGGGCCAGCTCAATACTAATCAGAGTAAGCATTTCAGGATCATCCAAGTTGGGGGTGTATATGGTACGCATAGTAAAGAGAAAATTATCAACCCTCATTTCAGCAATTGCCCATCTTCCATATGGGTCAGCCTTGGCACGCTTACACTCCCCCATCCGTATTTTTTTAAGATTGCTACCCCTTTAGTTGTTGTTCCTTGACGTGTGCATATCAAGGTTTCATAGCCGAGATCTTTCAGGCACATCCTGTTATTCCACGCACCGTGAGTTTCTTGAATACAGAGTATCTGTACCCCCATATTTTTGAGAATCTGTTCCATCACCCCCCTTTTTTTTCTATTATTCAGCCCACAAACATTCTAGGAGCAAATAGAGAATTTAGCCATTATCCAAAAAAGGGTTAAAGATCAGTACAAACAATTTATTGTGGCTTCTTCTCGATTGCTGTCTCAAATAATAAGGTGAATTACATACTCTGTACCTGCTGTTCCTTGCCCCCCAACCCCCATCCCTACCCCGCCCCCACAAACCATCCCACCCCTCCCTCCCGAACCCCCCCCACAACCCACCACAGTGAGGCATAGGAACTGAAAAGTCCCCATAAAGGATGGAAAGAAAAGAGTAGGCGTTCCCCGTACACCCCCTTCCCCCTGCTAAATTTGAGAAACCTCCAAAAGGAGATTTAACTTGACCCTATGAAGAAAAGTGAAAAAGGAAAAAAAAAAGAAAACACTACGCACTCAGACAAAACAATAGATAACCTTGAAGAGAATCCAGACATCTCACAGAAGATTGCAGAGGCCAACCAAAACTTATTCAATACCCTTAACCCCTTCGACACTCATGACAAACTCAGCTCGTCATGAGTTACGCCTCTCGTACACTCATGACGAGCGGAGCTCGTCATGTAATGCGGGTTTTTAAAAAACTCAGCGCACAGCGGGAAAACGCTTAGCGCGGATGCGGTTAAAAAGAATCTAGGAACTCCTTGGCCTTAATCTCTGAAGTAAAGAACACCGTTTTATCTTTAGTGATGACCTTTAGGTTAGTTGGATTTAACAAAAAAGCCTGTGCTCCTTTACTTTGAAATGTGCCATCTCTGCTGTACAGTTGCCTGACAGTAGTCTGGCCGGACAAAAAATTCGCAACCTTTTGCCTTACGTTTGCGGTCTGGACGAGCCAGATCATATAATTGCTCACGTAAAAGAAAATTATTAAGGCAAATAAGAATTGCCCTTGGTCTATTTTCTGCCCCCCCCCCCCAGTCCCCTTCTGAATCTGGAAGGGACATCTGTGAACTCTTTGGAGCTCCATCTCCCATTCCCACTCTTTTAGCTCAGGGAAAGCTTCTACACATAACTCGGTTACAAATTGGCGGATATTTTTCCCTTCGGCCCTTTCAGGGTCTCCCAGTATTCTGAGATTATTTCTCCTTGCCTTATTCTCAATATCGCAGAGCTTCCAGCTAATCTCATCACGGAGAGTATGCAATGCGGAGACGTCAGCTTTACAAGAAGAAAAGTCATCTTCGATGGTAGAAATTCTACTCTCGGCCTCTGCAACTCTAGTGGACAGTTCTATATTAGTTTTGACACTACGGCGGACAGAGTTCTGTAATTTTCGAACTGCTCCATGTATACGAAGGCTCTCCGCCTTAGTCTCCTCACGATGTATCATGATTGCTTGATAAATTGTCGATAGGGTGATATTACTGCCACCATCATCAAAAGAGGGCCATTTGCTCCCTTCGTCACAACTCTCAGCTGCGGTCGGCACTTGCTCAGCGGGAGCATGTGGCGATACAGAGTTACCTGACCCTGGAGCAGTTAGAACAGTATTTTCCCCACTGGGAGATCTTGAAAAATCTTCTTCTTCTTCCAAAAGAGCGGAGCTGGCAAGACTATGATCATCTGCCCATTCAATCTCAATTTCCGTACTTTCATCCTCTCTCTCTCCCTCCCCGTCAGAGACCAGTGACACATCTGACATAGAGTAAAATTTCCCTCCTGAGTCACAAGAGTCAAGATCGTTCAATATTTCCTTATCCGCGGGAGAATCATCTACTTCAGGTAAACTGATTGTGTCACCATCCGCTGTGTCACCATCCGCGGTAACAGAACAGTGTATCTCAGAAATTATACCGGGCGAAGAGGGGGGGGGGGTTCTGTATTGAAATGGCGACACTTGGCTGGCCAGCTAGCATCAACAGTACATTCTTTTCTGCCCTCAACTGATTCTTTTTTTATTAGTCTTATTAAAGATAGCCGGAATTGTTACCTTTTGCCCCTGCGGGGGCTCCTCAGAGGCCGCTATCCCCGGAGCACCAGCGGGGGAAACTGTAGAGATGACAGTAGGAGGAGATGCGTCCGGTCGAATGTCTTGGGGAGCATCATCAGACTTCTCACTCTCTCCGTCTTAAATTGTTTCCATTCTTCTCCCCTGTTGCTGACTATCTGTAGGACCTATAGCTTGTAAAGCCTTCCCTGGAGTGTTGGCGGCTGCCGCTGCCCTCGTAGTAGCTCCCTTTGGTGCCGGGTTTGAGGCGGCATTCTTAGGTCTCATTGTGTCAATTTGAGTGATCTGTTCCGGGTTTTGCAGCACTCCCTCCAGGTGCACCTTGGTTTCTCTGGTCACACACTGTCGCAGTCTCCCAGGTGGATACCTATACTCAGCCAGACGATTACCACGACTCTCAATGTAAATGAAAGGAGAATTATATTCTGTAATGTTGAAAAAAAACCGATGAGAGCCAGCGGCCAAAAGAAACTGTAGTCGGCATTTCCGAGGAATTGCCCCTGAGAAGGAGCCAGGGCTCTCCATATCATCATTTTGAGCCCGAGGGGAGCGGAAATCCAAGACCGTTTACGATTTCTGGCTGATTTACTTGCTTCGTCGCAGCAAGCCGCCAGGCTGCAAAACCAAGGAATCCCGCAGAGGATGCCGCTCCTCACTCTGAACCGGCCAGCACTCCGCCGCACTCCGATTCAAAAGAGCCACACACTCCTCGTGGTTCAGAGTCTGACTGGCAGGTCGCTGAAGCTTCCTCTTCAGGTAACCATCCGTTATTCTTTTCCCCGATATGCCAGCGTCTTAATTTGAGCAGGGGGTCAGAGCCACGGTGTGCAGGAGAACGCCGGAAACCCGCTTACTTGGACACAGCCGTGTCCGCCATCTTGCCCCAACGTCAACCGCATGTCTTCAACCCAATCCTTTGTCTAAGGTACGTTTCCCTTGCCCATTCCCAGTTCCAGTCTTGTTACTGTCACCCATGGCAACAGGAAAAGATATTGGACTTTGTCTAGAAGCTAACTACATCCCAGGTGGCACCAGTTACATCTGGTCTCTCTAGTCTGTTGTGTAACTCTTGATATAGAAGCCCTCAAAATGTGTCCAGCAACAGGAGGAGGTGCTACTTCAGGTACATAGGGGCTGTTAAATGTTGCAGTACCTGTGGTTGATTTGCGCTTCTTGCCTTGGCCTCTAGACGTATACAAGTACCTGCCTCTTTTCCCTGCACTGGTTTCTTCATTGTTGTTTTGGCAAAAATGAGCCCTGCACAGCATTGTGGGAGAGAACACATCAGAGCAGGAATATAATCTCTCCTGCATTACTTTTCTCCCTCCACTCTTCGTCTCTGGTGACTCATGTACATTGTATAGTTTTTCACTGTCTCCTCTGACTTCATCTTATCATGATACATCATGATACATCTGTTCTTCAACTTAAAGAAATGTTTAATGTTAATGTTATTGTTATGTAAAATCTACAGTTTTATTGCCTGGAAAACCTATATATAGCATTTATTGTGCAAGAACTAGCTTGAATGTGCACATTTCTATTATTTATCCCTCAGTTCTCTCTAGTAGTCTTTCTATAGGCAGGCCCCTAAAGATTTATAACATTTCCATGCCATTATCAGTTTCTTGAAATTCAGCAATAGTGAATTATTGGCTTTTCTAATAACTTGTTTATAAGTCTACATTTCTCGGTATACGTGAAAATTTAATTGTGTGAGCGCAATGTTTGTGGATGGTTTGGGCATTTGATGATAGATGTAATGGAGATGTTCATGGCTGTGGGTTTATAAATGTGGCCATAATTGTTTGTTGGGGTGTGTGAGCGTATACTGGTGTTTGTGTATACATATAATGGAAGAGGTTCGGTCATATGTGATGTTCTGTGAGTGGCCATATGATGGTGGGTGGACACATGAATGAGTTGGTTGATAGGCATGTTAAGGTAGGGACAAATCTACATTTGTGAGGAGTTTGCTGTCTCATTCTGGATGAACTGAGGATGAACGATTGATGTAAATGACAGTATTTCTCAATTACCACTAACGCTCGTTTGACCTAGGGACATCACCTTTACCCCCTTAGGGACATTGAGAACTAATTTTCTATTCAGCTGAGTTCTGTATTTTATTCTCATTCTTACATGTTGAGAACATTGCCACATAATATTAACTGTCTAAAGGTTATAGTAGTTACAACACTTTTATTATATTTAACGATGCCTGAACCATTTTTTGCACAGAAGGATTTGGCCACAACCACAGGACAGGCTGACAAATCTGCCATATGTTGGATGTTGTGTGCACAGTTTAAGGTAGCAGAAATGCCAGGGATATCTACTGAGGATCAAAGAATGCAAGTTATTTTTATGCTCTTTCCACTTATTGTTAAACAAGTGCAATATGTCAGTGCTTTTCCATGTTCACGTATGGAAAAAATGTGTTAGTTCCTTTAGAGCTTAGTGAGCTCTGAAAATAATGTAAAAAAGGTTTTCTATATTGTAGTTTAAATACAAACTAGGGCAAGTGGTTCTTTATGTGTTGCTTCTCATTGTGCTGTAAATGTCCGCTATCTGCAGCTTATTTCATAATATTTTATATTTTTATATACTACATTGTACAGTAGTTGAATGTTTCTATCTTGTTATGTACAGAGGGTGTATGATGAAGAAGTTGCAGAACCCATTCCAAAATCTGATGCAGGAGATAAACAAGATCAGGTACTTTATTGGGTGTTGATTTTTAACTGAAGTTATTTTTATTGTGCTTAAGTGGATGATGTTAACCTTAAAGGTACCTTAGCATGCAAGTGTATGTTGTCACATCCATCAACCTCAGATTTTCTTCAGTGTCAGAAAAATTAAAAGCACAACAAATGTTAAAATATAACGGATACATTTACTTACATTTCGCTATTCCCCTCTCTGTGTGCTTTAATTTCTTTGTACTCGTTCCACGCCCTCTTACGATAATCCCCTCTATAGTTCCTGCCTCTAAGATGTGGTTCTGTTGGCATCTCACATCTTTGACTTATATGCCTATCTTCCTTTTCAGCTTTTAATTCATGCTTAGTTTGTTCCTACTTTTTAAAAAAACATCTGTTTATCGCATTTCAAAAGAAAACCACAAACAACAAACCCATTACACAATCTGCGTTCTGCATCAGCTAGTCACCGAAAACCTGTGATCAGTAAACACCATTGGACCATTTACATTACATATGAAACTGTAGGGCACAATGTAGGACTATGTGGGCAAAGCCGCCTCCGGCAGAAAGTTCAGAAGTCTTTAGTCCTGTGTTTCAGACGAGTCCTGCCTCTGCAGAAACTGTCGCAGTGGCGCCCATATGTCTCTGGGCTTAGATGAAATCGGTAGTTCCTCAGTATACAGCTCAAGTTTTTCTTTGCAGTACACCATATCTCTGATCCAGTGCAGCTCCTGTGGCGTCCGTGTGGCTTCCCATGTTATAGCAACTCTACGTTTGGCTAAAAGTAGTGTGATACGTACAAATTTCCCCAGAGCCTCCGTGACGTGAGGAACATAACATAAGAGACAAACCTGTGGCAGGACCTGAAGCTCCACACCTGACATGTCTTTATATTCTGCACCACCTGCCCCCAATACTGAGCCACTCCCTCACACTCCCATGCAAGATGCATGAAATCAGCGTACGTGTGACCACACCGTTTACACCCACTAGTATCTCTCAATCCATATCTGTGTAAGCGCATGGGAGTGTGGTAAATCTGATGTAGGTACTTGAAATGAATGATACAGAGATTTCCGTTAGGGCTGAGCTTACCCGTCAGACTGCATACATTCTCCCACTCCCGTAAGGTCATTAGGGGGGGGGGTTAAGCACAGCATTCCACCTGTTCAAACTCACTTCCTTGGCGCTCGTCACATCAGTTCTAATAGCCTTGTATAGTCTCGTGATTAGCTTTTTCCGCATGGGCGTTGTGAGCAAGAGTTGTAGAGACTGGAGGACCGGAGGTTCAACCGGATATGTGTGATAATGTGATTTTTTTATTTTTTTATATTTCTTTTTATTGAAAAATATAGAAACAGCAAGGTAAGTAATATATTAGACTAAGTGTCAATTCAAACTGGGAAGGAAAAGTCAATACAATGAAATCAGCAATCTATGTATGGAAGGGGAAGGAGGGGGGACAGAGGGAAAATCAATGCACTTACAATAGAGTAGCCAGAATGTGGGGTCAGGGGGAAAGTGGGACATCAGTATTATCCACTATAGGCGGTGCACATATATCTCCACGGTAGGCATTCCAGGGTCCCCATACTCTACACCACTTCCGGGGCCGACCCCGGGCCAAATACACTGTTTTTCCCTGAACATGCACCAATACATGTTTTCCTTCCATACTGCAACTGTAGGTGGCCTTTGGGATCCCCACAATTGAGCAATGTCGCGCTTGGCAATCATGACCCCCAGGGTCGCCCATTGTGTCTGGGCTGCGTTATAATCCGTGGGTTCCCAAACATTCAATAAACATCGCCTAGCTTCCGGTAAGAGGGCAACCCCCGTCACTTCCTTCATTACATCATGTACCCCGCTCCAGAAGGCAGCAACCTCACGACATTCCCAGATAATATGGAGAAATGTCCCTATCTGCCCGCATCCTCTCTTGCACAAACCCTCCTCAGTAAAGCCCATGTGAACCAATCGGGGCCCGTGACGTATATCCTATGAAGAATCTTAAGTTGAACCAGTCTGAGTCGAGCTGGAATTGCGACCTCTTTGGGAGAGGAGATCGCAGATTGCCAGTCCTCGTCATCCAGTTCAAGGCCGTAACGGGTCCACAAGTCCCGAAGACGCAAAAGGAGGTCCGACCTATCATTTATTAATTTTTTATAGACTAGGGAGATAGTACTATCAGGCACATGACCGTCTAACTATCTTCGAGCGGGGACGACTCCGGAATTACCACCCCCACTGGGAAAACCGACCTCAAAGCATGGTGAACTTGAACATAACGGAAGTACTCTGAATCAGCTAGTTCAAACTCCTTCTTTAGCAATTCAAACTATTTAATCTGGCCCTTCACCCAGAGGTCTCCCACCTTACTGATACCAATGAGGTCCCATTTATCAAACCCCTTGGTCTTCCATAGTTTATCAAGTTTATCAGAGCCAAAGAGCGGGGTCGCTCGAGTCAAGCGGTCTTTCCATCCCATCGAACTAGTTGCGTCCTGCCACAGACGCACTGCCGTCTTGGTAGGTCCCGACAAATCCTTAATCACCGATCTAGAGTACAGTGCCCTGTAATAGTTACCCCCAGATAACAGCCATCTATCCATTGCAAAGGCGGGGTTCAATTCGGGACCATACATACCATGGTTAATGGCTCCCAATTGAGACGCCCAATAGTAACGTTTTATATCAGGGAGAGCGATCCCCCCCATCGTACCACGGGAGCGTCAGTTTAGCAAGTGCAATACGAGGGCTACCATCCCAAATCAACTTCCTTTGAAGACCCTCAACTGCACGGAAATAGCTAGCCGGAACTACATCAAGAGTGTTTTGGAGAGCATAAAGAAAACGAGGCAGAGACTTCATTTTAAAGAGGGCCGCACGACCAAGCGGTGAAAGCGGAAGCTTACGCCAACCCGCGACATCTTGTTTCAATCTAGACAAGGGAGGGAGGAGATTCTGTTCATATCGAGTTGCGGGGTCCAATGAAATATAGATACCGAGGTATTTAAACCCCGTGTGCGCAATCTGGATGGGACAGTTATTTGGAAGAAGAGGGACTTCACCTGAAAGGACGTATAGATAGGATTTTGTCCAGTTAATGATTAGGCCTGAGTTTCTACCAAATGAATTCAAAACATCGCACAATACTATCAGTGACTTCTGGGGCGAAGTCAAATACAGTAAGATATCATCTGCATAAAGCGAGATGCGATCTTCAAACTCAGAGGACCACCGAATACCCTTCATCGAGGGCTCCCACCGGATCCACGCGGCGAGGGGCTCGAGAGCTAGGGCAAACAAGAGCGGTGACAAAGGACAACCTTGCCGAGTTCCCCTCCCAAGACCAAACGGAGCAGAGACTCGGCCATTCACAACAATTTGCGCAAGGGGGTCCTCATAGAGTAGCCTCACCCAGCCAATAAAACCGGGTCCAAATCCAAACTTAGCCAACGCGGCCCATAAATATGGCCATTCCACGGTATCAAAAGCCATCGTGGCATCCAGCGACGCCAAGATTGCCGGCTCACGCAACGTCGCAGCTTTCGCAAGAACACCATGCAGACACCTAAGATTCATGGCGGTGTTTCTATGTGGGATAAAACCGGATTGATCCGGATGTATCAATTCGCTAATAACAGTGATCAATCGGTTAGCCAATACTTTCGCGAGGATCTTAGGTTCGGCATTTAAAAGGGATATAGGTCGGTACGACGCACACTTATCTCTCGGCTTCCCCTCCTTATGGATCACCACAATGGTCGCTAAACGCTGATCACGGGGGAGAAAGCCACACTCCCGAGACTCCAGAAACATATCCTGGAGATAGGGAGCCATCTTGTCAGGGCGCAACTTGTAAAGTTCAATAGGCAGGCCATTGGGACCGCAGGGAACGAGTCGCAAGAGCCACTTCATCAGCTGTTATAGCGGCGTCCATTTGTTCCTTATCGACATCAGAGAGACGCGGTAAAGCAATATCACGCAATAATAGATGTGAATCCTTCTCCGGCCTGTCCGACACAGAGGAGTACACTCTTTTGAAGTGATCCGCGAAACACTGAACGATCTCTTTAGGGTCAGAGACCCGAGCACCAGTAGCCGTCTCTATCACAGGTACCACCCGATTAGCTTGATCTTTCTTATCCAGCCACGCAATCAATTTACCAGCTTTGTCTCCCACGTCATACAGACGTCCCTGCTGCTCCCTACTCATGGCCTTAGCCGCATCAGTAACCAATGTCCTGTACTCAAGTTGTTTTAGTCGCAGAACATGGGTCGTGGCACGGGTGACCCCCCGCTCCAGGTCAAGCTCCAAGTCTGCTATCTCTGTCTCAAGCTTAACCACCTCCTCATCCCGCCGTTTCTTGACACCCGCTATAAACGACAGGGCCTGACCCCTAAGGACGGTCTTGAAAGCCTCCCAAAGCGATACCGCTGACGAAACAGAACCCTCGTTTTCCAAACAATACAGTTCAAGAGATTTTACCAGGGCAGTACGAGTTTTAGGGTTTCGGAGATACCAAGGGTTAATCGGGGCAACCTGTCCCTCGGACCCGGAATCCAACTCCATCCGAAGCTATAGTGCAGAATGATCCGAAATTCCCTGAGCCAAATGCTTGACCTCAGTGATAGAGAGAGCCTGCGCAGCCGGTACCAAAACATAATCAATCCTAGAGAGGCTACCGTGAGCGCCCGAATGAAACGTATACTGCCGCTGAGCAGGATGTTGCAATCTCCAACAATCCACCAGACCCAAAGTGTCAAGGAATCCATGAAGCCAGTTCTGTGATCCCCTTAGATCCCTGACCGGGTGTCGATCAACCATACCGGAAACGACCGCGTTAAAATCACCACCTAGAAGCAGTGACCCCTCAGGGAGAGCGATAATAACCCGCCCCAAGTCCGCGAAAGTAGTCGATTGCAGGCCAGGGGGGACATATACAGAAACCAGAGAGAGGGTGCGGCCCTCCCATCTACCAGTAAGAGCGACGTAGCGCCCTCTATCATCGAGAACCGTGGAGTCAATCTCCAGTGGGAGAGAATTCTTAATGAGGATTCCAACCCCTCTAGAGCCGGAGGAAAACCCAGCATGTGCGACCAAACGATACCCATTCCTATTCATAGCATGACAAGTATTGCCAATCAAGTGCGTCTCCTGAAGAAGGACCACATCAGGGGGGAAACGCTTCAACAGTTGCAACACCACCCCACGTTTTATCCTATCCCCCAACCCATTCACATTCCAACTCATTAGTTTCAGCCCTCTACCCCCCCATCCCTAAAAAGAAAGAAGATCCATCCCCAGAAAGAACCCAACACTTCGATGAAACGATCTAAGGATACGGTACCTTGCAGAAAATCACACACACACCCCAACAGAACCTCCCATCCCCCCACCAACATCCCTTTACAAAGCCCCCCACCCTGCATCCCTGCATAAGACTAAAAAGCCACCCAAACTTGCAGTGTGCCTGTCGCCCCCATATTTAACTAAGCTACAAAAAGACACTCAGAGGAGGAAAAAGACCCATCAATAGCCCCGTATCCCCCCAAATGTACATTAAATCACATGTCAGGATTTTTGAACCACAGTTCAAGGCCTACGAGAGACCCCAGGAACCAATCAACCGGCGATTATTCCTGTTCCGCCGGTCCGCCCTCTGCTCCGCCAAACTGCTCCTCCGACGGATGTTGGTTCGGTAGAGTGTCCAGGCAATTGGCCACCACCTCCGGTCGATCAAAAAAATAAGTCCGCTCAGCATGTTCGATCCTCAACTTGGCCGGGAAAAGCATGGCATATTTGTGTCCCATGTCACGCAGTCTTCTCTTCACCCCCAGGAAACCAAGTCTTTGCTTCTGGACCGATTGGGTGAAGTCCGGGTAGAAGCTGATATTTGTGTTTTCGAACTTTGTAGGTCCACCCATCCGTGAGGCCTGCAGGATAGCGTCTCTATCACGAAAATTGAAAATTATTGCAATTATAGGCCGCGGTGGGGCACCCAACTTCGGTTTGCCGCCCGGAACTCTGTGAGCCCGTTCAACCGTAAAGAACTTACTCAGTCCTTTAGGTGCGAGGTGGCTAACAATAAGGTTCTCAACAAAGAGGTCAGCTGCTGGATCTTCCGCCTTCTCCGGGACCCCTATAATACGGACATTGTTCCGCCTAGCCCTTCCTTCATAATCCTCCAGACGACGTGTAAGAAGATCACTGGCAGTCTTCTGGTGACGGACCGCCGTCTGTAGGTCAACGACATCGCCCGTCAGACTGGAAGTCTTGATATCCAGAGATTTGACCTTCTTATTAGTTTTTGCCAGGTCCGTATGCATCAGGTTGACATCAATCGCCACAGTATCGAGCTTATGGGCGAGAGTCTCCATTTGTTGCCCCAATGAGGATTTAATCCCGTCAATAGCGGCCATGACATCTTGCAAGGTCAGCTCATTAGCCGAAGTCGGTGGATCTCTCGTGTCTTCCTGCGACCTACCAGATCCGCCGGGAGATCCCTTAGCTTGGGCATATCGATCCATGATATTAGTCTGGGTATAGCCACCCCGTCGAGTGGTCTTAAGTTTCTGCTTTTCACCCTCTGGTTTCCCCGTCATTGCGGGAGATAGGTTAACTTGAATAGGAGAGACGAAACAGGAAGATGGCGTCCCCTGGCCCCCTCGGGCGGAGGCAGCCCCAGCCAGAGGGCACAGGCCGAATGTCTTCCAAACTCGGCAAGGCAATGAAAAATCACACTTGTGGGTGACACAGGGCGCCAGTCCTCAGGCTCAGGGGTGGGCACGTTTCCAGTCACAGTTCTCTCTGGAAGCAAAACCGAAAGTGAAAGCAACCGGACCGGTCATCCCAGCCCCCTCAAGCCGATGTTGTTCAACTACGGCCCGGGCACCACGCCAACTCCACAGCCAGGCATCACGGAAATGTAGGCCGCAATCTTCTAAGCACCGTAACACCGGCTCCCGGGGTCCGATTCAAAATCTGAAAGCAGGTTTCGCCTCACTCGTGGTTCGCCTTCACGAAAACATCAATGAGGGACAGGATAAACGACAGGATAGATGCGGGAGGTTACGAGGGTCTCGGGAGCCCTAAGCTCACGCGACAATCTTGGTTGCGCGCGAAGCTCCTCAATGTGATTTAATAGCATGTCCCAATCTAGGAACAGCAAAATTAAATAATAATGTGGAGTTATCAACATACCGCAATTCTTCTGGAGTGAGGAATGTGCCATAAGGGTAAACATCCTGCATTGTGCTCAGCCCCGCCTCTTTAAGTATACGCATGGATTTAGCTTCCTGAGTGACAGATAACGCCATTTGATGTTCCAGTGGCAGTGCGGTGCATAAAGAGGCAGTCTATTAGTAAGTCTGCATATCTCCTGCCATGCTGCTATGGTGGTGTCTATCGTGTTGATTTCCGATATAGGAGTGTTCGGCCTTGTGTGAGTAATAATGGCATGCAAAGGGACCGGAGAAGCATCCCTATCATCAACCGCTACATGCGGTATGAAATCATGTCTGTGAAACCAATAATATGAGTATTGTGCCTGAGCGCTCAAATAGTATAGATACGGGTTCCGGCGCGCCAAAGCCCCCTCTGTCATAGTCTAGAGTGATGGTCGCCCACGCTATTCTTGTTTGCTTGCCTCCCCAAATCAATTTTGTCAGTGAAGACTGCAATGTGGCAAAAAAAACCTGCGTTCGCTTCAGGGGAATATTGGAGAACAAATAAAGGAACCGGGGCAATACCACAATTTTTACAAGAGCAATGCAGTCCGCAAGTGATAGTGGCAGTGCTATCCAGGTTTCTACTTGTTGATCTAGCTTCACACATGCTCGCCCATAATTTTCGCGCACGACCACCTCCGGATCCCGGTGAACCCATATTCCCAGGTATTTTTAGCGGGTCAGCGGACCATACTATTGGATATTCCAGGGGTGGCGCAGTCGTAATTGCTGTCAGGGGAACTAAGCTCGATTTATCCCAATTAATATTCAGACCAGAAACAATCCCAAATTTAATGTACTACCTCAGTACCTGCGAGAGGTATCGAACAGGTCCGCGCACTAAAAGCACCATATCATCAGTGTAAAGCGAGATACCCACTGGTCGATGATTAAAATTTAAAGCGGTTTCCCTATGTCTTTGGTGTATTACACATGCCAGGGGCTCAATAGCGATGGCAAATATCAGGGGCGAAAAAGGGCATCCCTGCCTTGTACCACGCTCTATAGAGAACTCCTCAGACGTCAGTCCTCCCACTAGAACTCTGGACGACGGATCAGCATACAAGATTGGTGGAAACCCCATACGCCCCAGAATATTAAACATATAACTCCATTCGATGGAGTCGAACGCCTTTGCCGCGTCTAGCATAACTGCCGCAGCATGGAGATTGGGGTCAAGTATGTGCATCATTGCAAAGATGGTACGTGGATTGTGAGATGTAGAGCGCTCTGGGATAAAACCAGACTGATCCGGCAGTCCCAGCTTCGGCATAAGTTGCTGTAGTATTGTGGCCAGAATCTTAGCGAGTATTTTTGCATCGATTTTAATCAGAGACAGCGGTCTGTGCATCAGGAACCTTGTCTTTCTTTAGGAGGGAAATTATTAGAGCCTGTCTAAGGGACGGAGGCAGAACGCCCCCTTCGTGTTCCTCAGCATACACCTCCAATAGAAATGGAGTGATGAGGTCTGCATATGCTTTATAAAATTCTACTGTTAACCCGTCCGGTCCCTGCGCTTTTACATTTGGTAGGGTATTGATTGCAGCTTTAATATCCGTTTCATCGATGGGTTGACTCAGAGATTCCCGGTGGCCCTCCGAGAGCCATGTACATGCAATACCCTCCAGATACTTCTCAATCGCTGTGTCCGAACCTGCCCCACTCTACGCATATAAGCCAGCATAAAAATCTCTGAATTACTCCACTTTATCTAAGGGGGCATAATGCTCCGTACCGGCTGAGTCTATTATTTTATCAATGTGTGTGTATTCTTCTCTAATCCTAATTTTTTCAGCCAAGCTACAGCTCGGTCTACCCCCCTCTCCGAAGTTCCGAGCTACATGTCTGCGTGAAATATAGCGCATTTTATTCTCCGCGACCGTGTCATAGTCCTGAAGTAATGTATGAATGCGCGATAATATATCTGTGGTGGGACCCTTCTCATACCCCCCTCCAGGGTTTGCAGTTCAGTCTCTATTCTGGTAAGCTGTGCTCTAAGATCTTTCAGGATACCAGCCGTAGTGCCTATACATACGCCCCTGATCGTTACCTTAAATGCCTCCCACTAAGTGCCAGCTCTGCCCACCGTGCCCTTGTTTTCAGAAAAGTAATTCTCTATTGCCGTGCGGATTGTGTCAGTATACAATGGTGTTGTAAATGAATCTAGGACTCTAGTGTAATTTTTCCCGATTCATGCCCTTATATAGGTTTAGATTGTTCGATCCTTATATAGGCATAGAAATCATTACCATATTTAGACTGAGCCTATGCAGCCCAAATACAGCATGGCTACTTCCACTAAATTCCAAGAATCAACAACGATTTCTTAGAGAAACCCGCCTTCAGCAGCTAGGGACTTCCCCTTGCCCGAATACTAATTTATCTAGGAAATCATGGACTTTTCGAAGAACTGAGTCTTTGATGACGTTATTAAGTCCAATCACACATCAAACTTGGCACCTTCAAAGTATAAATATGCCTAGATTTGCCCAGACAAACACACGGTGGTTTGGAGCAGATCGACTTGCTGCTGCAGGGCGTCGGGCAAGTAGTAAGTGCCGAAGGAAGCCGACCCTCCAGCTGATGCACTGAGAGACGCTGTCTTTTTTCCTGCCGAGAAATCCAGCTCCAGTGTTTCCAGGCTACCCTTGCGGGTTGCTGGGAAATCGAGTCCTGAGATAGAGATACAAGACCTCCTTCATTCTAAACCGAGGTACGGAGCTGATTAGACCTTAGAGAATTCTTGGACAGACTCTTGGCAGAGAAATACTAAACTTGATCTACTCCTCACTTACTTCTTCCCTTGTACTAGACTTAGGTTAGGTACACCGGGGTAGGCGTATTTTAGAAGCACCAGTTGAGTACTTTTAGTCATTATTTTATCACTGTATGTATTTTATATGTTTTAGGCAACTTATGGCTTAGAAACCATATCATGCTTTTACAGTACTACTTTATAATACTATTATATGCCTTGTACTTTATAACCAGTATTACGATTGTAGCAGTACATTTCCTATGCTTGAGAAAGAAGACTGTTCAATAAATACTTTTTACCTGTCTCTCTATTTTCTCAGCAACTTTGGTGAAACGAAGCATGCACGATTGACTGAGTAAAATAGTTTACTTTTGTTTTCGCGACTCTAGAGATTGATTTCTTATTCTTGGGAAACAAAGTTGTCATGTTTATGCGGTTGTCCGAAACTAATCCCTTCTTGTGAATTCTAGAAAGTTTCTAGTGACCTCTGAGCTAGCTGGCACTCACAATTAAGTCTAATATATACGATAGAGACCTAGTGGACCTCAGTCCTACGTCTAAACTATAGTATATGTTATTCCAATGCGCAGAGCCTATAGGGAATATAGGAACTACACTACATGGCGCCAGGGCCGGACTGGGAACCACAACCAGCCCTGGCAAAGTTCTCGGCCGGCCCCCCTCCCCACTGGGGGGGGGGGGTTGGAGGTGCCGCCGAGCTCCTTGCCGGGGCCGGTTTTCGGCCAATTTTGGTGCAGGGTCGATTTTGCAGCTATGCTGCACAAACGGCCCTGTAACAAAAACGGCCGCTAGGAGCCCAAAACCGGCCCCCACCCGTGCTGCGCACCGGGGGATTGCCCGGTGCCCGCTATGGCCAGTCCGGGCCTGCATGGCGCCCAATGTTTGGTAAGGCGATAATTTAACACTAGATACTAGAGTAACTCAGTCGTGCTTTTCACACAGACCCCTTTTCTCCTGTAAATACTCCAATAGACGTCTGGAGTGGGTGAAAGGATAATATCCGCCAAAACTGAGTAGGACAAAAAATCCTATGTATTAGTTTTTGGTTTGTTCAACGTTGAAGGATACGGTGTTCCAAAATATTGTGCACCTAATCTTTGTTTCCTTGAAACTTGCTCTGCAAATTCTGAGTCGACGAAATGTCAGATACAGACAAAGAATTAGAAAGAGCTGCAGCAGCAGCTCAAGCAGCCTTAAATGACAGAAATCTCCTAGAGAATAACCCGGATGCTATAATCATCCCGGCAAATGTAAGGAAAACTATAACTTACAAACCGATAAAAAATGGAGAATCATCGAGAGGTGGTAAAGTAATCTTTGTTATAGAGGCACATGAATACCGGCAGACAGAGGTATTCTATTTATGGATTCACTTTCCTCCAGCAGATGGAGACACACACGAGTTTCACTACTACAAAGTAGAGGAACCTCCAACGGAATAAGTTCCTTACGAGGATGTTGAAATTCCGTTAACTTGCCAAGAGCATCAGCTCTGGTTTAAAGGCGCCCTACAACATCAAAATCACATTACCAGGCTCGGTCCACTAGGTAGACCAGGAGCTACATGGCCGGTACTAGCCAGCTATACACCACATCCTGACATTGAAAAAATGACAGGTCAAGAACTATTAGCTCAGCTAAAACAGTTAATTAAATACATAGACAATTGGTTCAATATGTCATGCGGACCTTAACAGTCCAACCTACTGTAAGGATTCCACAGCACATCCCTCACCAGGGGAACACAAACAAAATCACACCACAGACTATACAATCAGTCATTGGTAAAATGCCTGCAAAAAGGGAACAAATTCAGTTTTGGTTAGCACAAAAAATTACTCAAATTGAGGCAGTATTCCCTGATATTACACCTCATGAAAAACACAGAATTCTGACAATCTGTTTACCAATGGGGATAGCACCACATGTGGAGGACTGTGACACTTGGGGTACAGTCTTTGCTTCAATCTACACAAAAACACATGGTGTTCCGTCCATGGCGGTAATACCAGACGTTCTGAGACAGATTCAAAATGAATACGGTCCAGAACCAGCCTTGAATCTAGGTATGAAATTACTGAAAGATTTCAAACAGGTCTCGGCTATACTATTAGCCAACATCAAAGGTGAAGCAGCATCCATGGCAATCCGCCAGAAGTTTAAAGAAACGGATATAACAGATCAACCATATGAGCTTGCAAGAATTATTGAAAAATCATATGAAGAACTAGGTAGAGATAGTTTGGGTGGAATTAAAACCACAGCTAACTGAAAATCCTGAAAACGTTTTTATTAAGAATATCACTAGTCCTAAAAAGAAGTGGGAAAACACTAAGCAAACACTTCCTAAAGAGAAGCATTCGCAGTCTAGAGGTAGGTCTCTCCAACGGGACCCCTCTGAAAAAAGGTATAACCTTAGAAATAGGGATACTTTAAGAAAACCTGATAGATATCAAGATACTGATACTCGTTCCTCTCGTACCTTTCAGACTTCCTCGCAGAAATCCGAGAGGAGAGGACGATCAGAACAAAAAGAGGAACGCGTGAAGTCCGAAGAAAAACAGCACGTTCCAAAAAATAAGAAAACTCAATTCACCAAAAAGAAGGTAGCAAGCGTAAAGATCAGACATGCCGAGGATCTTGAGGACACAACTCAAGAACGGGGTGTGGGCCCAAACAATGCTAGACAGCGCAGCAGAAGTGACCATAGCTCGCAAGATCCTGATGGATCATCTGGAGACAGTGGACTTGAATGAATGCATTCAAGTTGAAACTGCCGACACCAGGGTTAGTGTACCCCACAAGCTACATGAAGTGACACTCCGCTTGGAGGGGGACATAACTAGGAAAATAAGCTCTCTTTTGGGATAAGCTTTCCAAGGGTTATGACATTCTTCCAGCTGAACGAGACTGGCCACCTGAATTTGTCAGGTAGTGCCCACATGGCGAAGAGATAATTATGCCAGCCTTCTCAAATTATTTTCCTATTCATAAAAAATACACATATGCCAGAAAATGGGCTGTGGCCCAGGCTCCAGCATTATATAAAAATCATGTGGGATGGGATGAGGACTCTCCTCACCATAAAATCCAGTTAAAAAATCAACCTACTGCACAAAGGCAGTATCCAGTTAAGCAAGAGGCTAAGAAACAAGTCAGGGAGATTTTAAATCAACTTGAATACCAAGGGGTGATTGAAACATGCACCTCGTCAATGAACAATCCTTTGTTTCCTGTCTCCAAACCAGACAATTCATATCGTCTAGTTTTGGATTACAGACATCTAAACTCCTGTTGCAAAACATTTGCAGTACAAAATGCACATAGTGCAGCACTGATGAATAACATTGTGCGTAAAAAATATAAAACCACATTAGATATTTCGAATGGGTTTTTCTGTCAAAACATTGCACCTGAAAGAAGACATTTGACCGCTTTCTCAATTATGGGGACACAGCGACAATTTTGCCGTCTCCCCCAAGGATTCAAGAATAGTCCAGGGTTATTTTCAGCCAGGGTAACCGAGTTACTACAAATGTATGATAATGAGGCATTATCTTATGTCGACGACATCTATCTCACAGACGATGATTTGGACGTGCACTTGAAAAGAGTGAACACCATACTACTCGGGTTCGCATCTGAATGGTACAAATTCAATTTTAAGAAATCACGAATTGCCCACCTCAATGTCCTATACTTAGGATACGAGTTATCAAATGAAGGCAAAAGCCTGGCAGCCAACTTCCTAGAGAAATGTGCGCTGCTCCAACTTCCATAGACGCTGAAGAACTTAGTCAATTCTATGTTTCCTGAATTTCGGAAGAACTTATGTTCTGAATTACGCAGAAAGGGTTAAACCGCTCTACGAACTAATCAAACCCGATTTCAAACCAACAAATTGGACTCAAAACCATACAGAAATTTTGCGTTCAGTGCAAACAGACATGTTAGCAATAACACAATTGGAAACACGCGATAATACACGCAATCTTGTGATCCGAATCATCCCAGGGAGATGCGGATTCACATACCTGACCTTTAATGAAGGTGAAAAGGTACCAATAGCATACAAATCACACTTATACACACAAGCTGAAATAAAATTCACTTCTACAGAAAAATTTCTGACAGCGACTCAAACTGCAGTAGCAAAAGAGAAAGCCCTCGCACAGGGTAAACGCATACTGATCGTTACACCTGTACCTGCCTTAGAGGCAGTGACAAAAGCAAGCATTCCCAATGCTAAGGCTTTGCATCCGAGATGAATACAATGGGTTAATTCTCTTGCTGCAGCAGACGTTGAATACATTTTTGACCCCTGCTTGAAGATACAAGAATTCCTAGAATACGAATGTCCTCTGCCGACCGAGATTCTGCCTCTAGAACATTCCGGATGTATAATCTATACAGACGGATCAGTGCAGCCCGCAGTTGGGGGTAAACAAGCCTATAGTGCTGCGTGCCTGATTGTTAAAGGTCGCTGCCGCGAAGGTAAATTCAGACCTATGGTCACTAAAATTCAATTACTAGGAGACTGTACAGCTCAGCGAGCTGAACTACAGGCTTTCAAGATGGCGCTTGAAAATACCGATCGCGAATTCCCCACACTAATAGTGTGCGATTCGTATTACTGCGTCCAGTCTTACAATGAATATTTGCAGAACTGGGTTCAAAACGGGTTAAAAGATGCAAAAGGTGGCACAATTAAGCATAAAACGCTTTGGGAACAAGTAGTTCTTTTGCAAAAAGAACTACAAAAGACTCACGTGATATATACACTGAGTCATCAGCGTGATGGCGTTCACGTTGCAGGGAATTCATTGGCAGATGAGGCCGCGAAGGCAGCTGTGCAAATGGCTTCCGTAGCTGCGATCACTCGGTCAAAAACAAAAATAGACAGCGAAATAATGCAAGCTGTCACTGCTTCAGTTAAAGACAGTGGTAAGACACTCCCGAAAGGATTTCCAGTAAAGTACTCATATATAACTGATGCGAACAATGTTCCTTTTGCTCGAATCCCTGGAGTGGGGGATAGGGCAATTCCAAACATGGAACATAGGTTAGGACTGATCTTAGCAGCACACGAAGGACTGGCATCTGCACACGCAGGAATTTCCGCCACAGTATCTTTATTAAAACAAAGATATTGGTGGCCGCACATGAGGAAACAAACTAGAAACTATGTTCTAGAATGTGAATTCTGCCAAAAAATAAAAGTTTCAACAGTGAAACGACCTGTACAGACGCCCCTTCTGATTGCAGATAAACCACTAGCGTGTGTTTACCTGGACCACTGTGGTCCCTTACAAAGGGATGGTAACTATAAATATATCATGGTCGCAGTGGATTCCTGCACAAGATTTATTTGGATGTGGCCCAGTGCTCGGCTGACGCCAGAACTGTTATAAGGCATTTGCGAGTCTTTACCGGCACATACGCAATCGGCACGCTCAGTCTGACCAGGATCCTGCGTTTAGCTCTCGAGCTTACAAGGAGGCCATGGCTAGCTTGGAGGTTGCATTGCGGTATTCTAGTCCCTTCCATCCTGAGGATAATGCGGTAGTGGAAAGAAAAAAACGTGACATAAAGCAATCCATAACAGCTAAGGTATTCGGTTTGGGTGGATCAAACATCTAATAAGTGTCCAACGTAGTCTCAACAATCTGCCAAGAAGTTCTCTGGGTGGAATCACTCCATATTAATTACTATTTGGTACTAGAATTATAATTGAAGACCTCGATTGTCAAACTTCAGTGGTGGAACAAAAACCCTTTGATGTCAAAGACCGTTTGGCTGTTTTACAGGACTTAAATGAAACAAGAAGAAGTCTGAGTAACACCATACAGAAGCCAACGACCACTGAAGAAAAACCACCTGTCCCAGCAAGATCTGTCTGGATTCCAAAGATTGGGGATCTAGTCAGGGAAAAGATCGCGGTGAAGAAGGAATTTGGGCCTTCTTACAGAAAAGCAGTACCTGTCTTGCAAATCCAAGGAACAAGATCAGTAGTACTACCGCCCCTTGCTGGTAAAAGGGAGAACAGAGTTGTGTCAATCGACCTGGTCAAACCACAATCATGTGGCCGATAATAAATAGTAGGCCCAGTGGACTCCCAAGATGTAGCAGACAACCAAATCTTGCTACAATCCAAGAGGTTCAAACTGAAAGACTTATCACCTTTGATAAACCTGCAGTGAGAAAAAAAGGACTATGCAACAAAGCCATGGAACTTGTGCCTCTGGATACCCAAATAACAGTTTGTCAAGAAACACCCGTCTACAATGATGTATCCTCTGACTATACAAATATGAGAAAGGAAAAAGCAGCTCCAAAGATTCTTAACAATCCTGATGCCTTTCCAACAATTGACAGAACTGCCTCTGGCTATTTCATCAACTTTGATACATTTTCTGAGGATCCGAGTGAACCTGAAGATAAGCCAGCAAATAAAACTTTCAAAGGAAAAATAACAGAACTCTTTCATCAACTTGAAAAATCATATCTGGTTACACCATGGGTTGAATTTTGGATTGTGCTTGGTGTACTTTTCCTCCTGCTCTGACTCATACTGGTGTTAAGTTTGGGAAGGATGATAGGTGAAAAATACAGTACAATGGACACAGCAAGTAAGAAAATCAACATGGTCCTGAAACCTCACAAATCATCTCATCGTGAAAAAAAGAGACTTGTCATCAGTAAACATCACAGCCATTCCTATACCTGGTGGTATAGTATGGGACAGAACTGATTATGACATCTATGGCGAGGTGGAACTGCTGAAGATTCCACACCAGTTTAAGGTTTCTTTGAGTGACTTTGTCTCACCCAGCACATTTTCTGATGATTGGGACTTTGAAACTGTTAATAACATGATGACAGATTTAGAAATGTCAGCTAAATTTACAGAACATGAATACTTAGAAGGTTCATCAGATTATGAACAAATGTATTGTTTTAATCATTATGGTCACCATTATTTGCATAAATCTGCAAGCCCTAGGAATGTTTTTACTTACAATCAATGGGAACATTGTCCAACGCCGCCAAAAGGCAGCTCAAAAACATTTTATGAAAAGTTTCCCTACTTCTCAGGGTTTAATGTTACAAATCCAGAAACGTTTTATTTTAAAAATGAGAGTAAGAAAGGAATGAAAACAATGTTGACCAATACTAAACACATTTATTCTGCAAACTTTTATGCTCAGCTGTCTACATTAGGTTTTGACTTTTGGAAAGACAACATTGAGACAAAAACTGTCTGGGGCACGAAAGACTGGCAGGTGCAAGGTTTAGAAGCCCTGTTCAGAGCCTGCATTATACCAGAACAAATAATGTTTTTAAATGACACTGTTCAACAAACTTCTTGTCTTGGCCTGGCTAAGCTAAAGGATTTAAACAAACCGTCTATACCTAAGCCCACATCTGACAGTGATGATACTACAGAAGAGGAGGTAGACGTACCCTATATTTTAAAACAAAACAGAACTAATCCTGATTGGACAAAATGGTTAATCTGGCCCATAGACACAAATAACTGTCAAGATAGATTCCTGAACAAAACACAAGGGTTCACAGTGAATAAGCCAGATCCAAGATACTCCCAGAGACAACATCCAGGGATAGTAACTACTTACAGTGTAGGAAAGCTATGTCTTGAGTGGCTACAGAAATCTACACTTCCAGAAATCAAACAACACTTATCTTTACTTAAAGAAGGCAATGATTTGCGAGATTTCTTATTGGGGCCTCGCAAACCACGTCAAAAACGTTTCATATACGTGGATATATACGCTGCGTACAACGAAGCTTGGAAAATAACGCAAATGGAAACTGCAGAAAGAATATGAGAAATTGATCGTATTAATTTAGAGAAATGTCACTAGTGGACAATGGGTTAACGACTCTGTCCTCCTGAATGTATTCTTTGGACAGCATCGTATCATCTGCAATTGACATAATAGAGCAAGACTTGCTAATGTTAAAACATGGCCAGTCTCAATTATGTTCTTTAATGCTGCTAGGCTGGACGTTGCAAAATCTCAGTTCAGGCTACGTGCCATGCGTTTAATCAATACCACGTCATTGTTTACTGTGTTTAACCTTACAGATAAACAAATCTCTTTGGCAAGAAAAGGAGCAGACTATACGGTGCTGAGCATTGAAAAACTGGAAAGATTACCATTGACAGCTTCTGAGAAACCTGTCATTGAATGGATAATACATGGCACCATCACGATACCAGTGACGATTTTCCAATTTCAGTATTGTCTACAGCATATACCAGCGGGCCTGTATGAAAGGTTGGGTAAAGAATACATTAAGTCGACCTGGACTTTACCATACACACACAAATGTTGGAATGGGGGAAAGGAGGTATTCCTTAGTGGTAAAAATTGTAAGAATTCACTAAGTGGTACACTTTTGTGCCAAGGTATTAATTTACACGGAGCCTGCGAAGGTTCTGCAAATAACCTCTCTTGCCACCTGCACGGTACACCCTCCGCAGTGATGGAACCAATTTTCAGGCAGCTATCCAATGGCAGTTACGTTATGCTCAACGACCACAGCTGATGTGGCATGTTGCCAGGAAAAGTGTATCTAGTCAGTGTCTCGTCCATGGTCACTTGTTGTATGCAAGTATTGTATCCAACCCACAAGATAGACAGCGGGACTGCATTATGGCCTTCACTGAATATCTCTTCTATACGAATTGATACTTTAAGCAGAATAAAAGTCATTCTTTTACAAACAACTGTGCCACTGACCTCGTCTAGAGAAACGTATTTCACAGATTCTTGGCTTGGCTCGTTTAAGAGATCTGAACACAACCTGGTTTCTATCGTTCAGACCAATCTGGCAAGATTGCTTCTTACCTGTTCTACGATGCCTGCTTTGTGGACAGGAATGAGTGTTGGACATTTGTCTTACACTTCCATCAGTACTGCCATCGGATGTTGACGCCTTGCAAGGTCCAGTAACGACTCATGCATCGTGTTGCTCCCAACGGCTGCCTATTCTGATGACTGCATTCATTGAGGTCTCACCGGCAAGTCTAACTGAGGGTGAGATACAAGACACTACAGGCATACAGGTACCACCTACTGCGGACATTGCTAATGCATCAAATGCTGATGGCGATGATCCACACTTCTGCACTTTTGATCTGCTAACTGAAGTGGTTCCACTTTCACCTACTACGGTAGACGGTTTCTTTGCCAGCCTAGACGATCTGATGTTTTCTCCTGACACCGAGAATAACTTTTGACTAATTAACACAGCGTTCCCTGAACTCTGAAATTCGGCCTTCATTTTTCAAAACAAACCATCTACCAATTTGAACTTTTTCCAAAATAGAACTTTTGGCACAGAGCAATCTGCTTAAAGTAGAACTATTCTTATAGAACAAGATTTCTTTTTTTTTTAATTATACCTCCTAAATAACAATATTTGGCCTAATCATCAGAACAAAAACGGTTTAGATATTATGCTTTGGAATGGTCTCGAAAATAATTGTTTTTTTTTTTTTACTTTCCTTTCTGTAAACTTCAGAGACGTTTCATGAATGTAATTTCGTATTTTACAAGTGATAGAATGTATACTATGCTTCATGTGTATAGAGAACTGTATACATTTAAACAAGCCTTTTCAAATGCAATTTGTATGTTGTATTTTGGGTGGGATTGTAAACACGAGCTTTAAATATGTTCAGTGCTTCTACGTTTAGTTTTATTGAACTTAAAATCGTGGAGTGGGTGTTGTAAATGAATCTAGGACTCTAGTGTAATTTTTCCCAATTCATGCCCTTATATAGGTATAGATTGTTCGATCCTTATATAGGCATAGAAATCATTACCATATTTAGACTGAGCCTATGCAGCCCAAATACGACATGGCTACTTCCACTAAATTCTAAGAATCAACAATGATTTCTTAGAGAAATCCGCCTTCAGCAGCTAGGGACTTCCTCTTGCCTGAATACTAATTTATCTAGGAAATCATGGACTTTTTGAAGAACTGAGTCTTTGATGACGTTATTAAGTCCAATCACACGTCAAACTCGGCACCTTCAAAGTATAAATATGCCTAGATTTGCCCAGACAAACACACGGTGGTTTGGAGCAGATCGACTTACTACTTGCCCGACGCCCTGCAGCAGCAAGTGCCGAAGGAAGCCGACCCTCCAGTTGACTCACTGAGAGACGCTGTCTTTTCTCCTGCCGAGAAATCCAGCTCTAGTGTTTCCTGGCTACCCTTGCGGGTTGCTGGGAAATCGAGTCCTGAGCTAGAGATACAAGACCTGCTTCATTCTAAACCAAGGTACGGAACTGATTAGACCATAGAGATTTCTTGGACAGACTCTTGGCAGAGAAATACTAAACTGGAGCTACTCCTCGCTTACTTCTTCCCTTGTACTAGACTTAGATTAGGTACACCGGGATAGGCGTATTTTAGAAGCACCAGTTGAGTACTTGTATTCATTATTTTATCACTGTATGTATTTTATATGTTTTAGGCAACATATGGCTTAGAAACCATATCATGCTTTTACAATACTACTTTATAATACTTTTCGTATTATATGCCTTGTACTTTATAACCAGTATTACGATTGTAGCTGTACATTTCTTATGCTTGAGAAAGAAGACTGTTCAATAAATACTTTTTATTGAAAATGCCCGTCTCTCTATTTTCTCAGCAACTCTGGTGAAACGAAGCATGCACGATTGACTGAGTAGTTATCTATTGTTTCCGCGACTCTAGAGATTGATTTCTTATTCTTGGGAAACAAAGTTGTCATGTTTATGCGGTTGTCAGAAACTAATCCCTTCTTGTGAATTCGAGAAAGTTTCCAGTGACCTCTGAGCTAGCTGGCACTCACAATTAAGTCTAATATATACGATAGAGACCTAGTGGACCTCAGTCCTACGTCTAAACTATAGTATATGTTATTCCAATGCGCAGAGCCTATTGGGAATATAGGAACTACACTACAATTAATCTAACCGCCTCTGAGCGGAAACGCCATGTTAATGGCCTACGTGTCTTAGTGGGGATATGCAGTTCCAACACCACCGAATTATGGTCTGAAAGCGTTTGCGGGTAGTTAGCCACTGTAGATACCCACTCCATCGCACCCTCACTCAGGAGCCAATAATCCAGCCTAGACCAGCTGTTGTGTGCAGGTGTAGCACGTGTTCCCTCTTTAACTGCACTATTCCGTAATCTCCAAATATCTACCAGTCCGAATTCCCCCCTAGCTTGATTAATACTACGCGCTACATTGGGCGTGCGTGTATTCTGTGGGTTAGACATGTCTAAGGATGGATCCTGATATGTATTGAAGTCTCCTCCCCACAGCGTGATCGTCTCCGGCCATTGTCGCAAAATGCTATACATACGGTGAAACACCTCTGGCTCATCCGCTATGGAGCCGTACATATTCACAAGAGTAATTAACATGTTTCCCAATTTACCTTGAACCATCCCACATCAGCCTGCATCATCAATATGAGTCTTGTATGGTGTGAATGGAATGCCCTTTCCGATCAACATGAGGACCCCCTGGCATAAGACTAGTAGGAAGAAGCCAGTCGATACCCCACCCACTTGAGTGCCACTTTGGTTTAGATGACTTTGGTCAGGTGTGTTTCCTGCAGAAATACAACTTGGGCGCCATCCGATTAAGATATGCAAACACCTGTCTCATTTTATTGGGAGAGTTTAGATCTCTAATATTCCATGTGATAAATTTGTAGTCGTCACCCATTACCCTCCTTGGAATAAAAATTTACAACTGCAGGGACCCAGCGACCTTCATCCCCGACAGAACACACAGGCCCATAATCACATACCATAATCCTGGTGTCCAAGTGATCACAACGGCCAGTCGTTCCAGCACGATACTCCTCACAGTGACTAGCAGCAGACACATGAACCACCCTCCTCCCACTACAACCTTCCAATTAGGTCGAGAATAAACACCCCCCACATCACAAATCTACCCCATTTACTTCATAGATACTAGAATAAACTAGGGGAACACCCTCTGGGTGGGGAGGAACAGCAACATACACCTACCAGCCGGTAGGGTGGTCAGGTACCAGTTATATAGAAACCTCCTAACTCTGCAATTTCTGTATTACACTACATGCTAGAGAAAAACATCCTTTTCAGATAACAGTAACATTTGTGATAGCACACCCACGGCATATCACCGCGGCCCGGTCCCCCAACTTTCTCTGATAGCATCAGCGAGTATGTGTAATATTATCGACCCACAGTTGGACTAAAACCAAACATTATGCAGCTATGAGATCAATCTTTCAATCAGCATCACTCTGAGACGGCGATGTCTGTACACTCTTAGAGGTGGTTTTAGACACTTTGTAGGGACCGATGTGTTTTGTGAATTTCAGAGCTCACTTTGAATCCGTAAAGAAATGAGTTTGACCATTGTGAGCAATTCTTAATTTGGCAGGGTACATCATGGCATAGGGAACTGAGGCAGATTGCAGCAGTCTCTTTGCAGGCATGAACTCCCTCCTCGCCGCCTGCACTGCGGGGGTGTAATCCGGGTAAAAAGAGAGATTGTTACCCTGATGATTAATGGGACTCTTGGCCCTCGCCTCTTAAAGGATAGCGTTCCTGTCTGCATAATTTAGTAAGCGCACTATGATTGGGCGTGGAGGCGCCCCTGGTACAGGTCGGAGTCCAAGTGACCGGTGCGCCTGTTCAACAATCATGACAGATGAGAGCACAGGCCCGAACAATTCCCGCAACAGATGTTCTATATATGACTCCATTTTTTAGATGGCTGCCGACTCCGGAAGTCCAATGATGCGGAGATTATTGCGCCTTGAGTGCGCTTCTAAATCTTCATTTTTCACCCTAATGACCTCCAACACCTTCTCCATGTTTAGAATCTGGGTTCTGGCTTCTGCAGTGGAGTCATGAGTATCCGGCAACTTGTTCTCTAACACATCCAGCCTGGTTTCATGTTTATATACCTTTTGCTTGACTGCATCTAGGCTGGAAGTGAATGCGTCAATTTTGCTATCAATGGTTTTCAATCCTGTGCGCAGTTCCAATAGGAAGAATTTCAAATCTTCGTCCAGGTCGTCCGCATGCTCTGACGGGCCTTGGGCAGCCCCGACTCGCCGAGTGGGTCTACAGTGCGTGTGTTGTGCTTACTTTCTAATTGGAACTTGGGCTATTTGGGGCCCGCCTTGCCAATGACCAGCTATCAGCCTTGAACCCAACCCGACGTGAAGCAAAACGCAGTGGGAGAAGGTGAACCAGACCACAGACGGGATGATCAATTCACGACACAGTGACACCAAATCCTAGTCAGTGAACAGTGTCTGACATACAGGAGCGAAGTAAATCTGGTGCTCAGGCAGCTCGCATAGCATTCAGTCAGATAGGAGCAGCTGAGAAAGTTCCCTGTGGCAAAGCGCACCCCTATTAGTGAACAGCAGGCAGCCTTCTTCAAGAAATAGCTCAAGTGCACTGGCCTGACATCCGCGGGACACCACCTACATGCGTCGGTTCTGCTTTCAGCTAGTGCCCCGGCCGGAGCAGTCTCAACACACAAATCACAAAGGAACTTGGCTGCCTTGTGGGATGCGGGGGAAGGGACACACAGAGGCCCCTGGCAGTACCATGAGCACCCCAGAGTGTTGCGTGCTATTGGGGAGTCAAGATAACCTCCCGGTCCTCCTCTTGTCCCGCTCCACTCCACGCACACAACACAGGCTCAAGCTCCCCCAAGTGAGGAGGCCGGATAGGCACAGAACCCCCAATTAGATCACAATAGACCGCAGCACGAGGCCCCAGTCCCGCACGACTCTAGCGTCCAGGGGTGATCCAGTCCACCAGCGAGCCAGTGCCCAGCACCGGAGCGTCCCGGGCCCCACCGCTCTCACCTGTATATTACTCTGCTCTTCGTCTGCTCCTGGGGGGACGTCCACCGTGACAGCCTTCCTCGCCAGTCGCCTCAAACTTTCCCTGATGGCGTCCCGCAGGTCCTGGTCCGGAAACCCACCAGTGGCCCAGCGGACGTCACTCCTCTCCTCCGCAAGGAATCGGTGAGTCCTGTGTTAACCCCCAGCAGCACTGCCTGTAATTTGCTAGCACTGCCAGCACACATAAGCACCGCTCCAGGCGAATGGCAGTATAAATGTCACCCAGCCTCTCAGCAGGTTCGGCGGCGTCGGCTTACTCCACAGCTTCACTGCTGCAAGCTGCCATTTTCCCTTCGCGCTCTCCACGCCACTCTCAACCTCATTCCGGCCAAACAACACGTATTTAGAGGACGAGGACCGTGGACGCCAGCCCCAAGCGCCGCCAGCAATCAGTGCACTCGATTCTGCGAGGTTTCATGAAGATTCAAGGATGGTATTTGCTGAATGTTTAGATCCGGCCTGCGGAGCTCCCTGAGCAGGCAGCCATCTTGCAACGTGCCGTAGCCATGCCCCCTAGTTTGTTCCTACTTCCATCTCTGAACATCCCACCCTGACTATGTAATAACATCTTATTCCTGGCACCTCTGATGCCACTGTTTATTACTCCTATCTTTCGGATCTTTTCATAATTTTAGTCCAACGCTTCTGTGTCATAAATGTGTTGCACCCTGCCTTTGTCCATTGGCCTCTTCTTTTATTGTTGCACTTATATCCACTGCATTCAAATATAGATCTCCTCCTTTACCTGCAAAATATGTATTATCCACATATTGTTTATTCCAGCGGACTTTAATGCATTAAAGCACATACATTAACTTTTCTTAAATGTCACCAACTAATTAAAATATTTATTTCCCTTCAATTTCACTCGTTATCCTGCATATCTCACAAACATCACCTAAAATATGTCACACTATTGTTTATTGATACTGATCCCACTATCTCCTTATTCTTCCTTCCTGAGAAACAAATTAAACTAACAGTGCACACTCCTGCTGTCTAGTGTTTCAAATTAAACTCAACTGTCTCACAACCAGACCGTCTAACGCTAAACTTCATGCCATTCGGACACGCAGTAATGGAATCCCCCTAACCCTGTTTCTCTTTTAATTTATGAAAGTATAAGTTCTCCATCCTCTGTTCCTATTCTTAACCCATGATGGATCTTGCAATCTGCTAATTACAGTTCTTTCTTCTCCAGCTTTTGGTTAGGCAGGCCTTCCATCAACTAACCTTTTTAAAAAGCATTTCTTCTGAGGAACTCTGAATTAATCTTTAGTGTAGATTTACTTATCCAATCCAAACAAACTTCTCACTCCTGCTTGCCCTTCGTTACTGTCAATGCCCCTTTCATTCACCTGACTCCTGTAGTCCCATTTTTTGCATATTTCACCTTTCTACAAACACTTTGTTTCATTTTGGGATACATTACATGCCTCTCTTCTTACCTTTCGTACTCTATTCCATAGCCCCCTACACCTTCACAGCTTCCAGTCCTGCTGCTTCTAATTATTTGCTTTCTTCAATTCTTCTACAATATTAAGCTGATCACTATCTTCTCGTTCAGTTTCTACAGCTGAATTTTTATGATTGACACTCCTTTTTGTAATGCATATTCTTTGTAAATCCTTGTTATATATTTTGATTCCCTCCAATCCATTTGTTACTGAATAGACTCGAGGTTCTGGATAGCCTAAATGTAGAATTGTTATAAAATGGCACTGGTGTGCCGTTGTGCTTGGCTTCCCTGGCATAATGCTAGATCTTTGTATTTAATAACTAAACGTTGGGCCCAATGCATCCCTTGTCCCTCTAGAACAGATAGAAATCTAAAATTTGGCTTTTTAAGTCCACTTCCACATATTTTTCAATTGTAAATTAAACCAGTGAAAACTCACTCTTTTCAATTATGGATGTACATTCTCCATTGTGTCCCATTACAGTGAACTTCCGGAATCCCACAGAGATCATCTAGTATGCCTTAAGTTCTCAGCTATCATTCACCTCCTACGTCCTTAAAGATCCTATGATGCAATCAACCACTCTTTTGTACACCAGATAATGGTGGCATAGAGTTTTGAATAACACTGAAACCGATTGATGCTGTCCAAGAGCTGTGGTCTTTGTATTTAATTGTAATCACATCAGCAAATATGTTTCAATGCCTTCCTAAAGTTCAGCATCCAAATGCATAATCAGCAGCATGTCATCTCGGATTTTAATCCTCAGATGGTGAGTCTTTGAATTCTCTGTATCATCAAAGCCCTTCCAAAGCCAAGAAAAGCTCTCTTCTGGTCGTGAAGTGAGTCAAGAGTTTCTTTAGATCTGTTGGTGCTGAGGGCCAAGGGAAGTTTGCTCTTCCTTGATGTTTTCAACAACACATATTGGAAGAGTGGCAGCCGTTATAGTCTAAAAAACGTGGATAAGAGGTGACTGCATCCAGGGTCAAAGCACAGTTGCTATCTTAGTATCTAACAGTAGTCAAACCTGGCCAGACCATTGCTCTTGCACAACAGATTGGAGACTGGGGAACAGCCTCAAAGAATAACCGCAGCTTTTTTGTATAACTGTTCAATTGGGTAATTTAGAAATAAGGCACACATTTGTTTTTAAATATATTAAAAAAAAGTGAAAAAGCCCCTAATGAATGCTTGCCAATAAAACAATTTGGGTCAGGAATTATTAATTCTGTCTTGCTATTGTGAAGTACAGGCCTTTTGGCACCTATTCAGAGATATAAACTTTAGAGTAACGTTTCAGTGTTTCGAATCTTTCTTACAGTTCCCAGAAAGACAGAAGTACAGCCATGTATCATCTGCATAATTGTGAAACCCAACACAGACTTTGTTCAAGGGAGATGTATAGGTATTAAACTAATGCAGTAAAAGTGGTAAGTATACAGGTCCTCTTAGGCCAATGTAGCCAGGAAGGCCTGAAATTAACCTGTGCAGATCCAAGAACTGTGTTTTACGAATAATAAGAACCAAGTAATGGGCTTTTTAAGTCCCATTTAACCGTTTTTCGTTCTAGTACAGAATTCCGATTCTCCTATTAACATGACCAGAGAATCTGGATTTCATTAAAGACACGGAGGCTGACATTATGCATTATCCTTTAATAGCAACTCAACACAGCCGCACTACATCATAAAGGATAAAGTTCTAGAGTTAACAACACTGAACAAAGGATGTATCCAGGAGATGATCTGCCTCTTTTAAAAGAATCGCAGCAGGAAAGAACTTCAAAAACTGAGAGATCCGGGTAACAGGAAAGAACTTCATAGACTGAGAGATCCAGGTAGAGCTTGAAAACATCATGGAAGAAACTTCAGCAAGTCAAAGGCCAGACGGTTAAACGGAATTGCCTGAAAGAAAGAAATGATTAAGAACCAAGAGCCTAAAGAGCTATCTCATCACATAGGCATAATAACAGATTAAAAACAATTGAAGCAATCAATAATATCATGAACAATATATCAAAGATGTAATACGTTCATAAAAGACATCCCAAAAGTTGTAAAAGGGAGGAGGGAGGGATAATGTCAGCCTCCGTGTCTTTAATGAAATCCAGATTCTCTGGTCATGTTAATAGGAGAATCGCAATTTCATTACAAGACCGGAGGCTACATTATGCATGTTCGTAGCCTCGAAGAACAACATCAGACATATGCTCGATAGGCTTGCAATAATGACGAGCAAAGGTATTAGCATTTGACCAGTCAGCAGCTTTCAGGATATCATCTAACTTACCACCTGACCAGAAGGATTTACTGGCCATAGCTCCTCTAATAGAATGTGCTTGAAACTTAGAGAGGTCGATACCAGCAAGTTTCATGGTAGATTTAACCCATCTAGCTATGGAGGTGGAAGAAACAAGTTTAAAAGGTTTCACAAAAGAAACTAAAAGTTGATTTGCATCATCAGGGCGTAGGAGAGACATCCTAGCGTCATATTCTTTCATACAAGCAACCACACAAAGTTTAGGCAAACTGTCAAAACGAGGATAAAAGATAAAATCTGACATGGTTTTAGTTCTTCTTAGTAATTCAAACTTGACACCAAAAATATCATAACATCTATTTGAAATGTCTAAGCTTCTGATGTCAGATACTCTCCTACAGGAGACTAAACATAAGAGTGTGGCGAGTTTAAAGGAGAGAAACTTTCTATTAAGGGAAGAATTATCTGGCCAAGAACAAAAAAGGTCTAAAATACACTTGACATCCCAAAGGGTCTGATATTTAGGTCTAGGGGGTCTTCTTAGCCTTATACTCTTGAGGACTCTACAAATGATAGGATTTTTACCTACCGATTTACCGTTGATAGGAGAATGACCCGCAGATATTGCGGATCTAAAGCAATTAATAGAACGATAGGAAAGGCCTCTGTCAAATTGTTCGACCAGAAAATTTACGATATTCACGACAGGAGTCTCCACGGGATCCAGACTCCTTTCCAGGCACCAATGAAACCATTTCTTCCAAATGTTGTTATATCTAAGGTGTGTTCCAGGTGCCCAAGATTCTCCGAGAAGAGAGAGAGCTGTCGACGAAAGTCCAGACAGCTCGTTAGATTGCCTGACACTTTCCAGGGAAGAAGGTTCAAATTCCCCTCGAGAATAAGAAGATGATCTTCCCCGTCTGCGTTTGAGACCAGGCCTGGAGAGGCTGGGATCAGAAAGGGAATGTCGCATGCTAGTTCCAGGGCTGTCGGGAACCAAGCTTGGGACCGCCAAAAGGGAGTTATTAGGATCAGAAGGCATTGTTCCGATCTGACTTTCTGAAGGACCCTCTGAATCATGGCGAAAGGAGGGAAGGCATAACCCAGGAAGTGAGACCAAGGTTGGAGAAACGCGTTCACAGCAAGAGCGCCCGGGTCTGGCATCCAACTGAAGTAGTTGGGAAGTTGGAAGGTAAGCCTGCTGGCAAACAAATCCACGTCTATGGGACCCCAAAAGTGGAAGAGGGAATTGAAGACGTTCACATTGAGTTTCCAGTCCGAGAAGTCTATAAGGAATCTTGAATTCCAATCTGCAGAAATGTTCGATTTCCCGGGAAGATATTCCGCTCTGAGAGAAATTTTGTGTTCCAGACAGAACATCCAAAGTTTCCTGGCAAGATTGGAGAGGTCTGCAGATCTCGTCCCTCCAAGGCGATTGATATAGGCCACAGCGGAAACGTTGTCCATTTTCAGAACAACGGACCTCCCTTGGATGGAGTTTTTGAAGCTCATAAGAGCGTATAAACCAGCTGTCAATTCCAGAAAATTTATGTGTTGAGAAGATTCCGACAGGGTCCAGACCCCACCGGTGTTCTGGTCTTCCAAACGAGCACCCCAGCCATGAAGACTGGCATCTGATTCTAGGACAAAATCCGGGGATGAGCCAAAGATAGCTTTGCCGTTCCAGGCGTCTAAGTTCTCCAGCCACCAAAAGAGCTCTGCTCTCGCATCTGGATCCAGAGACACAAGATCCCCTTACCACAGACCTGAATTGAGGGCTTTTCTCTTTATTCTCTGAAGCGCGCGGTAGTTCAGAGGGACGGGAAAAATAGCCTGGATGGAAGAAGAAAGGAGCCCAAGAAGTCTGGCTAGTTCGCGGAGAGTTAAAGACTCTTGTTTCAAGACGGACCTGATCTCCTTCCGGATCTTGGCAATCTTCTTGGCAGGAAGAAGGAGAAGACATTTCAAGGTGTCTAGGGTGAAACCGAGGAATTCTATAATTCTGCAGGGAGAGAGAATGGATTTCTCTCTGTTGATGATGAACCCTAGGCTCTCTATTAAGTTCATGGAAGTTTCTAGATCTCTTAGGAGGTCTGAACGGGATTGGGACATGATAAGAATATCGTCCAGGTAAATGATGAGGCGGATACGTCTCTCTCTTAGGATAGTAACGACACACTTCATGATCTTGGTAAAACACCAAGGGGCAGAAGAGAGGCCGAAGGGAAGAGCTTGGAACTGGTAAAGACGTTCTTTCCAAGCAAATTGAAGGAAAGGTTGATGTTCCTTGTACATAGGGATGGTGAAGTAGGCGCCCTTCAGGTCTAACTTGACCATCCAATTTCCTTCGAGAAGGAAATCCCTCAGGAGGTGGATACCTTCCATTTTGAAGTGACGATAAACCAGAAATTTGTTGACTTCTCGAAGGTTTATTACAGGTCTCCAACCTTTGTCCTTTTTCTGAACAAGAAACAGTGTGCTTATGAATCTTGCATCGGACCAGGGAACTTCCACTATTGCGTCTTTTTTGATCATAGAAATAATTTCTTCCTCCACGATCTTTTCTTGATCTTCTGAAAGGACGAAGAGCTGGGGTAAGCGTGATTGGAGGGGAATCTGTAGGAAGTCTATCTTGAAGCCCATGACGCTTTCTAAAACCACTGGATCTTGGGTAATTGAATCCCAAACGTGATAAAACTGTTTGTCTGCCCCCTACTATGGGAGGGAAAAAAGAAGAAGGAGTAGTACTTACTTGTAGAATTGGAGGTGTTGGGAGTACCCCGACCTCTCGAGCCACAGTTTCTTGGACCTCTTCCTCTTTGGGGGAAGAAGGGTTGTCTGGGGGGGTAGAAGCCCCTTCCTGTTCCTCTGAAGGACGAATAGGGTCGTTGGTTGCCTCGGCCGGAAGAGCGACCCCTTCTACCGGTCTGACCAAAAAGGTTGGTGTTGAATACCTGTCTCAGGTTATTTTGAGCTCTATCAAGAGCAGTGAAGGTGGATACATATTTACGAATCTCCTTTATTATATCCTCTCCGAAAAGAAGGCCCATGGGGTTCTGGGAGGGTTCCTTCTCCGCCATGTCACCTAATTTGGGGTTGATTTTGTTTAGAGTGGACCTCCCCCTTTCAACGTTCAAACTTGAATTAGCGTTGCAAAGGAGAACGATGGCCCTTTGGCTCCATCCTCTAATGAGATCAACATTCAAGGGGGTAGAGGAGAGGTGGGATTGTTCGGCCATATCCAGGATTCTAACAAGGGGTCCTAAGACGTCTAAAAGGCGGTCTTGGCAGCCTTTAAGGGCTCTCTCCAATCCTTTTCTGGGATCTCACCCTAATTTAAATAGGAATTTGATACGGTTTGGATCCAAGTTTGGAGTTTGACAGACCCTCTCATCAATGGTAGGTCTGGGGGATTCAGATCTCATTGTGTTTCTAGTGTTTCTATCCAAAAGGTTTCTCAACCAGCGTGTGACAAATTTGGAAACATGATCCTGTGGGAACCATTTTGAACTATTAGGGTGGGAGATGTTTAGGGGAGAAAACATCTCTTCTCCAATAGGGTTCAAAATAATATTTTTTGAGGTAGGTTCCGGATCAGATTGGGAGTTAAGATCATGTTGGACCTCATCCAGGCCAAAGACGAATTCGTCTGAAGGGTCTTTGGAGGAGTTGTCATCAAAGGAGGAGGAAGAGGAGTCAAGACCAATATTCTTATTTTTTTGGTTAGCACTATTCGAAAGTGTGCCGCGAGGGACACCGTACATATTTGTGCCGCCATGGGCACCGGTCAAGGGAGTGTCCCGAGGGACATCAGGTTCAAGTGGGGCGCGGTGGCCTCCCATCCAAAGTGAGGTGCTAGGACCTCCTGTACTATGAAAGGCGCTAGGGCCTGTAGTGCTTTCGCAATGATTGGTCTTTCTGTGTCTCTTACCGTGTAAGGGGAGATCCTGGGGATCACACGGTCTTTTAGAGAGCATGACTTCTCTGAGAGAGGACATCATACATGACTTAATTTCCTGTTGCAGGAATTTTTTAAGTGAATCGTCAATAGGGGCAGGTGAGCTAGCAGTGGCGTCATCAGAATCCATGTCAGACATGGTGTAGTAAGAGTTCAGAGGGGATGAAAAGATATTAAAAGGTAAGGTAATAAAAAACTTCTCTCTTTCTCCTCTTTTTTTTTTCTTCTTTTTTTAGGGTTCAGAATCTGAAACTACCACTTTTTTTTTATATAAGGTAAGGGTGGGTAGGTTATAGAATTCTAATTAGCATGAAGGGATAAGGGAAGTTGGGGTATTACTATAGTATCTATTGGGGAACTAGTAAACTCATTTAAGTCCTTATTAAAATTAGTGGTTAAAGGCTTAACAGTATTATTGGCTAAAAAGGCGTGTTTAATATAAAAAGATGTGTTTAGAATGTTATAGGGAAGGAATCGGTGAAAAAAGCGCAATGGTAGAGTGTCTCCGGCGGCTGAAGCAGAGCAACTGACAAATTACCGAGGAGTGCTCGAGCTCAGCCGCCGGAGGAAAGGCAAGTCGCTTAGGAGAGGAGGCACGCAACGCGGGTGTTGCTAATGTGCTTTCCTTTGAAGCGAAAGCGAGGAAATGGATGCGGGACAACGTTCCTTCCTCTAATCGCAAGCGCACCTCCGTGACCGAAACGGACATTTAAGGCGCGTCTCAAGCGGAAGAAAGCAAGGCCGATGAAGGGGAAAGCCGAAAATATCGGTAAAAAAGGCAGCGCGGTCGCACGCTTGGAGGGGGTAAAGGGAGGTGGACAACCATAAATTGGAAGTCCATTGGGAGGAAGGGTGGGATGGGGGAAGCCAGCGCCACCCACGGACGAAGACTGTGTTTAGGCACAGTGTTAGGGGGCTGAAGGAAAGGAAAGAAACGGCATAAGGTCACTGGATAGTGATCAAAATAGGCATAAAGTCAGAACAACATAGGCAAGAAGGTACAGGTTAATAAAAGCTGCATAATATATTAAAATCAACACGACATAGTTACATAGGAATTAAAAGTACAAGTCTAAAGCTTAAAATGAAGGAGAGCACGTAGTAGTGACTTATCTGCTGGCGAGCCGCTTTTAAAAGAGGCAGATCATCTCCTGGATACATCCTTTGTTCAGTGTTGTTAACTCTAGAACTTTATATTTTAAGATGTAGTGCGGCTGTGTTGAGTTGCTATTAAAGGATAATGCATAATGTAGCCTCCGGTCTTGTAATGAAATCATATTTGATGGTGTCAAAGCAAGCAAACAGGTCAGGCATTACAAATACTGCAACGTCTGTCTTCTTCTGCTGAGGTATTCATTGACATCAACGGTGTCAGTTCCATGCCTCCAGTTGGACAGTAGCCGACTTACAAATAACCCTGAGATAGTTCTTCTTTGGGAAAATCCCAGCTTTTCCATATGCACGATTTTTCTAGCATTTGGCTAGGAATTGAACTTTAGCCAGTGCAATGCTGCTTGCAATTCTGCTCAGATCAAAGTATGGTTTATTAGCAAGGGTGGAACCCATGCAAGCTCGGTATGCATAATAGCTTAAGGAACATAATGTTATCATTTTGATAACCTTTATGAAGAATGTGTCAGTATTTTCTATTATTATCGTGGTTGACATTTAGTCTCTGTAGAGGAATTATCTAACATGCTCAGCAATTAGCACAAAAATAGTTCCAAACATTGCATGGACTGGCTGGATTACATTTAATTTTACTTTCTTCATATACCTCTCTAATCTTGTACTCACTCAGTTTTTATTTTTTTATAGTACGTTTACTTGGTAGAACCAATGAAGTGAGGGGTCCAGATAGCATTTTAAATGTTTGTGTCATTAGAAAGATTTAAGTATGGCGGTGTGGGAGTTGATCGGCACAACACCGCCAACCTCCCATCAGATTACAAGTAATCCGGGCAGGCTGTCCTGCAGCGCCTGACCCATGGCACTGCCTTTTTAAAGGCTCATTGGAGAGTCTTAGAAAGGTATTGCCGTGGGACCGCCACAGTGCGTTCCAGCATGGCATGGACTGTAAATTCCATCCCATGCAGGAATTGGGGGTGCAGAAAGACATTGTAGCACATTATGTGCCCTCCCTGCATGCACCCCCATGCAGGGGCCCAGTAGGCCACAGTAGTTACCTCACTGCCACTCTTTTCATGGCGGGCTCACCGCCATAAAAAGGAGGGCAGTGAGGAAACTCATAATATGCTTGGCAGAGCTGCAGCACCAGCATATTGTGGCCTCAGACCGCTGCAAGACTGCCAGGAATCACCGATGCCTGGGGTAGCATCGGTCCAATGGGTGTCTGACCACCAAAGTCCTAATACGGCGGTTTGCCACCTTCCACTGTGGATTTGCCGGTCCATATTCCATATTCAGGCCCTTAGTTTTAATTATGCTAGTTGAACTCATCCTGACTTCTCTAACTCACCGAGAAGAATATGCTATTTTATTATTGTAGGTATCCACTTATTCAGTACAATTCAAAAGTTCTTTATTTCGTCACATAGGCAATAAAAGCCTATAAAACAGTTTAAAACATAAATAGATTAAAATTCCATAAATACATGCAAAATTCAATCCAGCTCATCTTATTGCAAACTTTAGTTAAATTGTAATGTGCAAAAGGAGGTAAAAAGGGAATTGGGAAGAGCAGCCAAATAGCAGTATTCATGAACTAGATATACATTGCACATCGTATCACATCAGTGCATCTGCAGTGGAGTGCTTGTCAGATGGATCACAAAACTTTGCTTCAGTCACAGGCCCTCGACTATCCTGGGTTCGTATTGCAAGGTCTTTATACTGCCAAGAGGCTTTTTTGATAGTGTTCTTGGATATTCCCTCATCCTCATTGGGAGCGGTCCACATAGATGCAAGGCCAGTTTCTCTCAGAGTATTTTATTATTTTGAACCCATGGTATTTTTACAGGAGCCCATAATATTAAGTATCTCTGCTAAACCTACCCGATACTGTTGGAGCTCCGAGGTAGCCCAGATCCTCCTCCAGTACAGGATAGGGTGCAAACTAATTTTATCTGAAAATACTCTCAACCCAAGGTCAAGTCTGAGGAGGAGTAAAGGGATATTTATCGTAACACCTACCAATTGTCGAATAAACTGATTTTCCACTAACTCAAGCAAAGATGTTTCCAGGGGACCCCAGAGCTCTGCGCCATAGGATGTCGCCCCTAGGGCTTGCAATAGGTATACTTGTAGGGCTGGGTGGACTGGTCAAAATTGCATACTGCGTGCTATCTTAAATATACCCCGTAGCTTGCTCCAACTTCAGAATGCGGTGGGTAACATGTGCCTGCCATCCCAGGCATTCAGTTAACGTAACACCCAAATGTGTGAAGCTATGTACCCTTTCTAGGGAAGTTCCTATTAATACCGTTTTTAATGTCATATACTTAGTTTTACCCTACATTAATTTCAATGCCCCGAACCTTACAAAAATATTCAAACCATTCCGGGAGCTTTTATAAACCCATGGGAGATTTAGACAATAAAAGGGTATGATCTGCAAACATGAGAGCAGGGATTTTAATGTCTGCTAACCTTGGAGCATTGTTTTCATTCTGCCCCAAAAAGTCCATATGTTTTTATATAGAGAGAAGGTCATTGGGGCAAGTACGCAGCCCCGTCTTACCCCCTTTTTTTACAGAGAATGGCTCAGTAATCTCACCAGCCTGGTCCCCACTCACCTGTGCATAATTATTCATGTGCAGCCTCACAATAATATTCAGCAGATAGCTTGGTAACCCTAGTTCTTGAAGTACCCACCACAATGTTGGCCTGAAGACGAAATCAATGGTGGAACGGAGGTCAACAAACAAGACGTACAGGCGATCAACGCACAAGGTGAACACCTTCCAGGACACCTTCAGGAGGCGGAACAATTGATCAATCATGCTCATTGCCTCACCAAAACCCTTATGAAGGGGTGTCAAAATATAAATCCTGTCTTCCTATCCAACCATTTCTTTCGGCAGCCAAGTATGATCCTCCAAAACAGCTTTTGCGAGCTGTTGATCAAACTTATGGGTCTATAGTTGGCAGGTACATCACGAGGGCCTGTCTTGTGCATAGGAACAATTTCAGCCCCAGCTCAGGTATGGGGCAAGGGGGCCCCTTTGAAGAAGGCTATAAAAATGGTGAAAGATAAGCACCCGAAATATCAACCTACCTCCAAAATGCCTCCTCAGGAATTTGTCTAAGCCCGGGGCTTTGTTAGGTACAATACCCTGTATGACAAAGCACATTTCCTGGACCGAGATTCCCTGCTTATTAAGGATACCCGCCAGGGAAGGCACTTCTGAAGTACTCTCCTCCTCACTCTGGATCTGGGTTATATGTCCCCGGGCATGTGGCATTATCAACTACAGAGGTCAAGTCTCCTTTCTACACATACAGACTTGAGTAATGAGCTACTTAATTTCGAAAACAATTCTATATGAATCTCCGATATTACACCCAGTGATCTTTCCAAGCCCTCTCCTGAAAGGAGGCCTGCAATCTCCTTCATCCCTTCTACCAACAGAGAAAAGATTCGGCTTATGTCCTCTTGCGAGGTCTCAACATTGCACCATTTGACCCTTCACTTATTACTAGTGATCCTCAATCTCCTGTCCATTGGCTTCTTGAAGTAAACAGTTTGGTTCTTTAAGTTTAAATTGAGTTTAAGGGCCAGGGCATTGTGATCACTATGATGTTGTTGCATTACGTGCATATGCACAAGGTATGACCATAGCTTGATATCCAAGAGAATGTAATCATTTGAACTGTTTGAATTTTGACGATTAAACAAGTGGGCCCCTGACTCTCTCCATTGGTTGCCGGTGGCCCAAAGAATTCAATTTAAGGCTCTGGTTCTTACGCATCGAGCCCTTCATGATACTGGCCCCGCCTATCTCAGGAAAAGAGTGAGATTCCATGTCCCTAGTCGGCATCTTAGGTCAGCCTCCCAACGCCGGCTAACAATCCCCCGCTTCCGGCGAACTAGATTGGGCGGTCAATCATTTGCGGTCAAAGCGGCCACTCTCTGGAACTCCCTTCCATTCACTCTCAGGGATACCAGAGACTTTAGCAGCTTTAAAAAACTTCTCAAAACCCACCTTTTTAATAAAGCCTATTAGAATTGTTTTGTTCTGCTATGTGTTTTCTGACTTCGTTGTGGTTATGCTCCGCGCCAGGATACTCAAGAGTAGTTGTGCGCGTAATAAATACTCATATAACATAACATAACATGACCAGTCAGAACTAGTTCTGCTATTACATGCTGTCAGCCCCTCGTTTAAAATAATGGCGTGGATTGTACTTGCAGTCGAGGTCTATTTCTTTATTGAAGGGATCTCAAGGCGCGGAACTGACCATAAAGCATCTTCTTCAGCCATAAACGATGAAATTTCAGAGCTCAACGGCTGAAATTGCCTATTAAAATCACCCTCGCAATTTCCCTAACATTAGGTGGCTGTAAGGATAAGTAAGTATTCAGTTGTTCGAGAACAATTGGTTCCTTATTGCTCCCCTCAGATCTACAATACACATTATATATAAGTAGGTTTTCCCCTGGGGGACCTAGAGGCTCACACAAGGTCTGGCGAGTCCACCTCAACCTCTCGCAATATGCCTATCACTGTTGTCCTTGCCCAAACTGTACCGCCCCCAAAAGGCCTACCCCTTCCTACTATGACAGAATTCTTGAAAAATGTACATAGCCTACATGAAACTGAGTTTGCCGGGACCATGTCTCCTGAAATAAACAAAAGTCAAACTGATCTATGTACTCAGGCCAATCTGGGCAAACTATTTTTGCAGCTAAACCTGCTAAATTCCAAGAAATAAGCTGGACCTTCCCTTAATACCCAAAATTGGCAGAGGGTGGGTGAATTAATCTTCCACCTGACTTTTGGGTTCAAGGGTATCAAGAGCGTTAGGAATTTTATTTATTCTAGGGAAATTCTTATGAAAAGAAGGTTGACTAATCGCAGGCTCAGTATCCAGAATTCAGTCCACAGCCCATAAATCACTTGATGTGAAAAACATATTAAAACATGGAACATGGCCTGTAGTATTCATAATATGAGATCTTAGGCCTGGGGAACGGCCCTAAAAAAAAAATGGTAAAGGTCAACAATCTTAGCTGTTTCTGGATAAAAGAGCTCCTTGGTATTCAGAATGTCAAGTATACATGCCCTAGCCAGCCTACCCTCCTGGCCATTATTATTTAATTCTGGCCCCAGGCAGTAAAATGCTTATGCTTACAAAGCCAATCAGCAGCCTTGTTACATGGCTGATCCCAAGATTCTTGCTGCTTGATCTTAGTAGCGGAACCCCAGCCAATATTAAAACATAAGGCCAGGTAGCAGGGGGAAGACTCAGGGTATCAGAGCGTGGGGCAAGTAGACAACTGCCCTCAACTTGTGAAGTCAGTACAGTAGTGGGTCCGGCCAGAGGACAGATTGCAGATTAAGGGCGAGCACCAGGCTGATCTGAAGATATGTCCCCGGGTGCAGCATTGTAAGATGTCCTTAGATTCCCCTCAGAAGACAATGGTAAATTGCTAGGGCCAGCTTGTTGATCTATGTAGGCGGTGCGCAACAATTTTGGCCGACCTCTCACGTGCAAATTGCTCCCTATGGGCTTTTGTTGATCCAGTAGGTATTTATTCAGGGCAGTGGTCATTAAACTTTCAAGTCTGACCAAGCGATCCATCACCTCTTTCAATTTATCCTCCAAAATGTTATCACACTTCTTGCACATTGCTCCAAGAGCCAAAGAATCTGTGGACAAAAAGATTCTAGTCTGGCATTCAACAGCCTACGTCAGAGATACAGTTGGTGGCTGGATCCTGTAAGGCAATTGATTCTTAAGACCTTTACTAGGGGAGGGATGTGTCCTCTTGCCACCCACATTCTTTCCTGGTGGCCTTTTCCTCTTAAGCGCTACCATAGGTACCTGCTTTGAAGTTAAAGGGGTACCAGATGTAATTACAGCCACCTCTAGATTTATTGTTTTATGGCCATTATCAAAACCAACTGGATTCGATACATGAATACCTTGTGCCTCAGGTATGTTACAGCTATTTGTTGACCTCTTGTCCCGAACTTGGTGCTGCAAAGCCCCCTGTTCAAGGAAGTGTCTGCGTTCAGTTAATTCAATTTCATTGCTTACCATCCCAGCAACCCGTTCAAGCATACTATGGATCAAAACAGAAGAGCCAGCAGCCTTTTCCAGTTTATGACTGGTGAAGACGGGCCTACCCTAGGCCCGGGCTTTGCCTGGGCTTGTCCAGAAGATAAATCTATGTTTCTTTTTTGTAGCCCTATTACGCTTTACAGTAATGTATTTAGAGATGAAGTAGAGACAGACTGAATTAAACAGTGCCACCTATTGCAAATGTCAAATGATAAGGGACTGTTGAGCAGCACAGTGTGGCTACTGTATTTTTAATTGTTCAATAGCTACATTTAGAAGGTAATTGGAAGGAATGAGAAGCTGATACAAAATGAGTCATGAGACATTTTCGTCCCTACATATAAACGCAGACGCAACCCTTGAAACAAGATTAGATGGAATATAGAAAAGGACATGGAGCAACAGCAGAAATATTCTTGTCTTCTTAACTGACAATCCGCTATATAACCAAACTATTCATTCTAGAAGCATGAAACTACCAATGCTGTATGTCCTCCTGACAAACACTCAGATGGCAAAATACGAGAATAACATGGCATATAACATTTAAAATATTGGCTGTACACAACAGTTCTATACTGCTGCAAAAAATGAGGAGCATAAAGGGCATGTAGGAGCATGAGCGACGATTGATAACAAATACACAAATATTTTTCCATAGATATCCATCCTGGATTGTTCATACCAATTTTCGGCATAATTGCATATGGGGCCAAAATGAACAATGAGTATCGTATTTGAAAACCTGGTCTATAAAACAAAAGTGTTCTCTAAATGTAATCACCTTTCCTTGAATCAACAACATAATTTAACACCTAATGTTGTTTCCCTTGTGTGTAGCTACCTGTAATTAATGCTGTGTTCTGTACATGCATTTTGGAAGTACAGCGAGCTTGGATCTGGATCTTCACAAACTAAGAGGCCTATTAGGATGGCGGACGGACCTGCGTCCGTCCGCCACCCCCGAGGTGGAGGGACCGTCCGCAGGGGCAGTGGTGGTCCCTCCGTTGCAATTAGGATGTGACCGCCACCCTGGCGGTCACATCTCGTATCTTTAACCTTGCGGTGGGTTCTGCTTGAAGCAGCACCCGCCGCAAGGTTAAAAATGCATGATTTGCATTTACATGCACAAAGCAGCAGGCACCGCGCGGTGCCTGCCGCTTTGTGCATGTAAATGCAGGGGGGTACCATAGGTACCCCCCATGTGCACCCCCACCCCCCCTTCACCCTGGGGGCCCGCAAGGGGCCCCCTGAAGCAAAGTTCCACATGCTTTTCCACGGCGGAAAAGCATGTTTCAACACGCATCCTAATTTGGCTGACGGTGTCTTGCAGACACCGCCACCAAATAGCGCTCAACACCCCGCGGATCAGCGGTGGACGGACCTGCCGTCTGCCGTTGGTCCCACCGCCATCCTAATCTGGCGGTGGGTGTTCTCTGTGACCGCGGCGGTGAATCCGCATCCTCCGGGCCGGCGGTGGCTTCCACCGGCCCGGAGGATGCGGATTCACCGCCATCATAATCGACCCCTAAGTATGGATGCTGTGTTGTCAAATAATTCATGGTTGCGCCCAGTAGATATCCCTTAGCCCCAAGGTAATGCAGGTAGGTGAATTTACCATTTGAAGCTGGGAAACACGTGCCTCATGAATCTCTCCACTAAATTACCTGGAATCGACTAGAGACTCTAGAGATACTTGCAGGGACCTTCTTACCCTTTCGCCGGAGACAACACACACACAAGAAAACTTGACTAGTGATATTTTGTAAGGATTTTATTAAAAGCCAGACCACGAAAGAGGATCTGCTGAATTATAGAAGCAAGTATCCCAATTACAGAGGCAATGCAGAGTGAACAGAATGTGAATAATATTACAAGGGGTAACATGGCATTTGCCATAATTCCATTTCCTACCACGTCTCTGCAAATTTAAATCAAATCCATAGAATATTCATTCATCAAATCATGCCATAAAAGTTCACATGAATACAATTCACTAAAAAACTTAAAATCAACAAAAACGTAAAAAAAATTAAGACATCATAAATGACCTTTTATAAACAGCTGCTAAGCAGCAGCATAATCTGTAAACCTTTATAATCATGAAAATATTCTAAACTTGTTTACAGCCAATTATCTTATGCTTTCAGAGTCCAATAGAAGGTCAAACACCACATTAAAATGGAAGCCACTAACTTACAAGGTGGAGTTAGACTGTTTTCGATGGGTTGCATTGCCAACAACAAGAGTCCAAGTGCCCTACACCGCCCTTTCTGGTTCTAAACACTCCCAATAAAATGTGGGACACAGCAAATACAATCAAGAGAGCGCTGTATTGGATCTGATAATTCTAGAAACAAGCTTAAAGTCCCTAATCCCCATGTTACGACAGAGTGCTGGTATCCACCTCTTCCTATAATCATGATAACGTTGACAAAAGAACAACAAATGGTTAATACATTCCTTTGTCTGGGGACAAAAGGGGCAGGTCATATCTGGCCCAGTATCAAATTGCCCACATTTAGTGGCGAATGTACGCAATGGTAAGGCCCCGAAACGTAATTTGATGTACAAGGATTTTGCCAATTGGTGGGGGGTGGGGTAGTTTAGTGGAGTACATATATTCTTCTATAAGGAAGGTATCTTTGAATTCCAAGAAAGCAAGAGTCAGAGCACCCAAACTCCTGCTCCTACTCAATTCTCCGTCTACGTGCCTCCAGTAAATACCCTTGAGAACAGCCGTTGCCACATGAGTCATAGCTCCCTGCTTAGACCACAAATGTTCACACCCTAGCTTTGTCAGATAAGATTTTGTATGCCCAAACCAGGGGAACCTTGAAACTCTGGGATTCCTGAGTAGCTCCTCCAGTCCCACCATTTACACGACTACATCCGCAGAGGCCCACAGCCGTCTCCAATACAGCAAAGGTCTAGGAGCAGCCTTGTGAGCAATAGAACTATGGCCAAGATCCTACCGTAGTGGCAGGAGTGGGGTACTAGGTGGGAGGCCTTCTCTTGTCTCCAAAAGTCTCCCCCATATAATGACCCACCAAGAGCTTGTAAGTTGAAGGTGTGTATGGCCGGGGATTTTGGTCAAAAGCAGGAACCCTTAAAACCCCTCCTGATACCTCTTGCATAATATTCTAGCTTCAACCTGCTCATTTGGATCTGTGTAGTCCAGCAAAAACTCTCCATCAGAGTAAGAGCCAGGTACTCAAAAGTGCATACACTCTCAAAGGGAGCACCGTTAAAAGATGGGTTTGGGCAGGTTGTGTGGCTCGGATTAAAGACCATATACTTGGTCATTTGACGGTTGATCTCAAGCCCTCTGTGTTCACAGAAGACACCCAACTTGTCCTAAAGATTTTGTATGCTCATAGGAGACTTGGATACCAGTAGGGTGTCCTCTACGAACAGGAGGACTGGGATCTTCCTGCCCGCTATGTTTGGGTTGTCGTGGGTGCACTTCTCTAACTACCAGATCATTGGTGTATAATAAACACAGGTTGGGGCAAGGTCGCAGACCTGCCTTACTCTCCTCGTGACTGGGATCTAATTTGACAACTGTCCATGTGTGCCATACCTAACCTGCGGATGATTCGTTTGATTCAGCCTCCTAATAACATCAACAAGGTATTTTGGGGCACCTAGGCTGATCAAAACTTTCCATGGGCCTTCTATGGCACATAAAGCGACCACCTCCCAGGACAACGTACTTCAAGAGATAAGTTGTAGTCGAAATACTTGGTCAATGGTGCTAGTCCCTGATCTGAACCCTGCTTGGAGAGGAGTTAAGAGACCCACTACCCACTCACTCAGCCTATCCAGCAATATGCAACCAAAGAGCTTTTGGGAACTGTAATGAGGCTAATTGGCTGGTAGTTTGAAGGCAGGGACCGTGAGCCTTTCTTGTAAATTGGTACAATCTCGACCCTGGTCCATGTGGGGGGGAGTAGGCAGGCCTTCCAATATACAATTTAAATACATAGCACAGTAAGGGTCCCAAATTACCTTGTCTGCCATGAACAAGTCCCCAGGCACCTTATCTAAGCCAGGCGCCCTTCCTGGAGTGACCTAATATATGGCTTTAGTAAACCCCTGACAGTAATAGGGGGAAATTTGCATCTAATCAGTTCAGGAAGGACCTCCTTATATGAGCTATTCTCTGCACAAGCATTCTCTACTACCCTAACAGTGAGGCCCTTAGTACAATCAGTGTGAATCGTTGCCACAAACCCATGCCCCCCACCAGCATACAGCCCTGAAAAGTGGTTAATCCATGCTGTTGCAGAGATGCTAAAGTTCAGCAGCCAGCTGATTCAAAAGACCTGCCAGCCAAAATGGGCAATGATCTTTCACTGCCTTCAACAGGGCTTCCGATTTGTCCATCTCATACTTCTCCTTGGCCTGAGCTCGCATAGCTTTATAAGAGGCCCTTGCTTCTTTAATCAAATCCCTCTGGCCGCTCTTAATGGCATCTGAGAAAGCTCTCCGGGCTACCCTACATGCCTTAGAATACCATGAAGCCACTTTAGCCTTCCTAGGGAGGGACCTGGACTCCACCATAATAAACTACTTTAGTGAATGGAACATAGGGCAAGATGTACGACCATACTTTGCATGCGCAAATGGGTGTACCACCCGTTAGCGCCTGCAAAATGGCCCAGGGCCATGTACAATTCCTAAATAGCGATTCACAATTTATCTGTGACTCCTTATTTATGAATTGGAAGTGGCTATTAGGAAGGGGCGTTCCCTGCCTAAAAGCGACCGCAACCCCATGTATGAATGTTTTGCAACCGCAATTGCGGTGGCAAAACACTCGCAAATTACCACCTTCTTCAAGAGGGTGGTAATGCAGTCAAAATTTGCACAATTTGGAAGGGATCCCCAGGGGACCCCTTCCACTTTGTGACTGTCTACTTGCCCTTAAAAATTAAACCAAAAATGTAATTTTGTTTCTTTTTAAATGCATCCCGTTTTCCTTTAAGAAAAACAGGCTGCATTTAAAAAAAAAGTGCTTTATGGGCAAATTACGAGAGGCCCATTATTATTAATGAGCCTCTCAATTTGCGACCCCATTCGGAGCCACAAACAGTGTTGAACACCCTGTTCTACATGGCAAATTGCACCTTGGACATTGCTACTCGCAAAAGAGTCGCAATTTGCGAGTCACAATTTTGCTGGTCGTACATCTGCCCCATAGTGTTATGGATAGTGTCGAGATCATCCCATACAGCAAGTGTCAAGGAATCAACAATAGCACTGTATCCAAGGCAGTGACAAGAGCGTCCTAGATATGCATCTGGATAATCCCGGTTGAGGCAATAACACTCCACCTCAGCCTACGACGATTACTTGAGGGAGTAAGTCTCCTGTCAAGTGGTTTGTTAGCACTCGAGGAGGTATTGGGTCCCAATGGGTGGAGGGTGAGATTCAAGGCATTCTGATCATTATCCTTCTCTGCACCACTTCAATATCGACAACTAGGGGCCACAACCTGATATACACCAATATGTAGTCTATTCGACTTGAGCCCACCTACCGATTGTCCCTCCCCTCCTTATCTGATTGAGTTCTCCCATTGCATGCTCTTAACCCATTAGCAAGAACGAAAGCATTCAGCTGCAAAACAGCAGTTGACCACCTTTTGATTGGTGGTAAGGTGAGGGCAGGTACCACCCATAATTCGTCTGCTTCTCCTCTAATGGAACCAAGGCCAAAATCAATTGGTTTAAAGTAGCAATTAAAATCCCCCAGCACCATTCTAAATACATTGGGAGGGAGAGATGCCAAATGGCCGCTAATTACGTCAATAACTGCTAAATTAGCCTTGTGGCTTTTATTCCCACAATAGAAATTGTATAACCATATGGAGACCCCCATGGGTAACTTCAAATGAACACACAGGACATCGGGAGAACCTAGATCAGTCATTCTAGATGAACATGCAAGAGTAGTTTTAATATTTGTTGCCAAACCCCAGATGGATGCCCTCTCCTGAAGGTGCACATTTCAAATTGGTCCACAAAGGTAGCCCAATCAGGACAACAAAGCTTACTCATTAGGCCTGCAACATTCCAGAGTAAAGGTTTGTCTTTTTTCACTAAGGCAGTAGTAGAAGTGCTGACCTGGAAAACAGTGGTACCCTCGATAGCCAGGGATTCAAAGTATTTGGCTTCAGATGAGTTGATTGTACTTCCACGGAGGGCGGGGGGGGGGCGGGGTCTTGAAAGTCTATTGAACCCTAATGGGATGACTGTGGCAGACTTTACTCCCATGTCCATATCCTCAGTGCTGCCTATTACCCAACCCACCACCTGGGTGGAAGGAAGTTAATCGTTGGCATCCAAGTTTGATAAAGACATGAATCTATTATGGGCTGGAACCGAAAAAGCTTCCCCAGCATTCACTTGTTGCCGTTGAGGCCTTCCTCCACTATACAAATTAGGTCTGTTAAAAAAAAACCAAGAAAACTTAAAGGAACAATATTAATAGCTGAGCTTGCAGCACCATGCCTAAAGGCAGATTGAATGAGCCACAATGCCATTCTTGGGTATCTTCAATTTACAACCGCGCGTTTACAACCATGTGTTTTTAAATGAATGGCCTATCCTTCCGATCCTCTGCACCAACAAAATCATATTCCCACATGGAAAAGCCAGTATTACGGTCAAGCCAGCATCAGACTTTATTCTTAAGTTCCGAATAGCTCTTTTTTCTTCTAACAAGTGGTAGAAGAGGTAGGGGCAGCAATCTGGTGCTAGAGTCAGATGCGACTGGCTGCACCTCCTGATTGGCTGTAGTTTCTGCTCCTGATGATATGGCCTACACGACACGGCAGACCAATCCCACTGAGAGGGCCTCCCAGTGCTGGTCCCGGGAAGGGCCCCCACCCACCCTTCAAGATGTCACTGGCCTGGGGTTGCTCACTAGTTCCTCACTGGGGTATCACCTAGGAATCTCCACCGGGCCGCCCGCCCGGCACACCTCGGCGGTCACTGATCGTGCACAAGAAACTCCGCTACAGCCGCCTGGGCCTAGTGCCTCGGTAAGACGATAAGGGCCACCGCTCAACCGCGCGACCCCTGTTACCCACGCGACATCAATGAAGAGTCCAGTATGGCTGCAAAACCCCGAAGCATAGCAGCAGGACAAATAAATGGGGGCGATGGGAAAGGGCAACTTTGTCCTCTCCGTTGCGGGCTTTCAAGGGCTCTGCCACTGCCTCATCTGATGTCCCACTCAATCTGCTTGGGGTGCCTCACTCTCCCCCCAGGGAGTACTTCTTGCTCCCCGCTCTGCCTCCCAGCGCTCTTTGCACTGGGTCCTCGCAGGCTGCAGGTTCCGTCAAACTCACTCCTATTCCCCATTTTGTGCAGGACAAGCTCCTCTCCATAACAATACATACAGTTCAGTGAGAATGACTCCAGTACAGTCACCCCTCTGCTAATTAGAATTAGCACCTGGAAGATCTGCTGATACGAGAGGTGGATACACCATTGCATACCTGTTTGCTTGCAAGGCCACGTTCAGTCTGAGAGCCCAGCTGAGTTATCAGTCAGTGTCCTTGCTTAAACTCTCTCTTTGGATCAAAGAATTGTGCGTCTCAGTCTGAGAAAGCACAGGGCATTATATTTGTTCTATTTCTACAAGGCAAATGTGGCCTTTGTGGTACGTGATGCAGCAGGTGAACAATCAAACAGGAATTTTTACAGTGTCATGCGTAAATATGCATAAGAAGATACTTTGCATATAAACTATTTATGGGAAAGTTTGAATACATGAGCAATATGTGTATATTAGGTCATATTATGTAAACCTCAAGCAATAATTTGTTATGTAGTAATGAACGTAATGCATTGAAATCATCAGCTTTCGCTGACTAATGAATATGTGCAATCCATGTTGTTTTCAATCCGTACACTATGCATCACTTTGAAGGTGGTTACTGCTATGAGCAAACTGCAGCTGTGCAGCAGAAATGCCATAATGCTTCTTAGTAATTGCAACAGTGTATAGTGGTAAACGTTTCTTTTGCACCTTCTCATTTTGAAAGAAGAGGGATGGGCTATTTACCTTAGGAAATGCTTGATCCCGTACCAAATCTCAACCAACCTTTGAAGAGATGTCCTTTGCTGCATCTCCGCTATTTCATTTGTACCTTGAGTTGGAATGACACTGTGTAACATGTACAGTATATTTGTGATAAAGCACGTGCGAAACTCAGCACACTCCAGAAACGAGTCAATATCTGTGAATCTACATATATAGATCCCCTACTGACGTACTCAATGGCAATCTAATAAGAGCCATCGCTGCCATTAAAACGCAGGTGCATTTATGGAAAACCCTTCCATTGAGCGTAATGGGCCGCATTACCCTAACTAAGATGATAATATTGCCAAGATTGGTATACTATTTTTCAAATCTCCCTCTATATGTCCCGGTCAAGATACTTAGGAACTTGTAAAGTACTTTTCCAGACTTAATTTGGAATAAAGGAAGGCCAAGAATGTCATTATGGAAAATGTATGCGCCAACGAGCAAAGGCGGGCTAGCAGTTCCAAACATGGAGCTCTATTACCTAGCGTCTGAAATGCAGTGGGTAGCAAAGTGGATGAGTGGGAAACATCTAGATGATACTGCTATAGCATCTCCACCGTGGCCTCAATTTCAACTCTATCATCTATTCCACCCTATTACTCGGCTCCCCCGCCCACCTCAAATGTATATAGAATTAGCTCACAGGTGTTATCGAAGGAGCCTTCCGCTAACTCACTACACACTCCCCTATGCCCCATTGATACCACTAGTAGGAACTCCTAGAGACAGAGAGAAAGTGTCTGAAACAGGACTGATGGCTTGGCATGAAGCAGAGCTGGAAACAGTGGGGGACCTATATGCAGACGGCACCCTTTTAACTTTCGAAACATTAGCTGTAGAGAATAATATCCCTGCAGGTCAATTCCTTCTACACGCCGCTATAATGCAGACTTTGACAATGGCCTGGGGAGATATGACGGCCAAGCCACAAACGCATCAGCTCTTTCAATACTTACATGTCATGGGAGAAGGTTTGCACATGGTCCGTTAGTTGGTAGATGCTCTCCTTACACACACACTGACACCACTGACGAGTCTCCGTGAGAGATGGGCTGTGGATAGTGGCCCCACGTATATCCCACGTAGTTCGAGATTTAAGCTCATACAGACATATATACTGCTCAGGGCGCACCTCTCCCCAGATAAAATGAATAAATACTTCAATACCACTACCTCTTTCTGCCCAAGGTGCCAACTGGCTCACTGATCCTGCACCTCACTTCAGCCATATTGGCATGCAGTTATGGAGGCATTAACGAAGTGCACCAAGATGCCGATACCGCACACATGGGAACTTTGCATATTAGGACTATGTCAGCGGACAAAAATAAAATAAAGTGACCTCCAGATTCAGGTATTTGGGATTAATAACGGCAAAGCGCCTAATCACAAAGAGATGGAAACACGGCGGCCCCCCAACACTAGTTAGCTGGGTGAAATCAATTGCGGTGTGGGCGCAGACTAAGAGCACTACATTACATAGAGAGGAAACTGCGGAACTACGCAAGTATCCAACAAGCGCAGTCCTGGGACTTCATCCTTAAAGTGCTCTTGCATCCAGAAGACACAGATGGCCTTGCATCTCCACAACCAGCCAGAGACTTTGATGGAGCTGTGGGCCACTAGATGCCCCCTCTCCATAAACGCCCTAACGAGACGCCCTCTTCTCTCAATACAGATTATACAGTCAGTTATTCCCGTGACTCCCCAGGGGCAATTGCTACGTTACAACTCTTCTACAATCCATATCCAAACACAAGTCAAGCACAGGTTTTAACACACCTCGACGCATAAATCCCAACCCACGTACAGCATGTACTGGACGGCGTTCGTTTAGTATTTTATATATGTTTTTTTGTTTTTCTCTCTCAGTTTATATCTCTTTCTTAGCATAATATAAGAAACGTGTTATCTCTTGGTCTAAACACCGCCGCAGATCATTAGATCACTACGCAACGCAGCAATACCAGAATACAGACCGCCTATAAGCATAGCATTCCAATGATACTTTTTTTTAGCTGGGGGCTGCACTTACAATGTGAATTTATATAGCAGTGGTGTCCATTGTAATCGGAGGCAGCGAGAGGCGACTAAGAGATACACAGCGCATTTATTAATATGGAGAAGCACATGTAAGTGATGCTTAAGCACTTGATACCTTGTTGAATATTGAAATGCAATGTAACCATTCTCTCAGAAATGCTGCTATCCTATTGTGTCGATGTATGATTGGTTTACTATATCATGTTTGTATTAACAACAAAAAAATCCAATAAAAGAGATTTAAATAAAAAAATGATGGATGAATAATTCAATCCAGATGTGTGACTGGGGGTGAGTGTCTGAAAAGTTTCAGCGCTCTGTCCATCATCTCCTTCTGTTTGCTTTGTTTGTCCTAAGTCCTTGGGGTATGCCCAGATGTGGGTCTCTTGCTCACTTTGCCACTGGATACAAGCTAGCCTGGCTGATGAGGGGTGTTACCCCAATCCGGACCCAAGATGCTTGTTTCCGGTCCAAGGAAGACCTGGCTTGGCAGTTTGGGCTAATGAAAGTATGAAATCTGTGTCTAAAATGATGGGCTGACCCAAACCTAGCCCTCTCTGTACTACTTCTTACATGTCCCTTTTTTAAACTATTAGCAATTAGTCTCCAAGGCAGCTAAAGTGTTTAGTTGGGTGTAATTTAAACAAAACTGTGAATGAAATCATTGTACCACGGTTAAATTGTATTAAAGGAGGCGAATGAAGAGGATCACTCAAGTGGGTGCTTGCATGATAGAATCATGGGTTGTAAATACTGGGTATGGGTCAGAAATGGGGTGGCACTGATTGGTGTTTAGACCCATGGGAGCACTGGATGGTGGTAAAACCCGCGTAAGGTGCCATGGCTGTGACTTGGCAGAGTCAAAAGGGAGCACGGGGTGGGCTTTTTTTTTTTTTTTAAACCTATGAAAGATATAGTATGTATTTCTTGAAAAAAATTATTACTGTTCTTAAAGGAAAAGACACGTGAACAAAAGGAAGCAGAACTTATCCCCAAAGTCCAAGAAGCTGTCAATTATGGATTGCAAGTGTTGGAGAGTGCATTTGAGCAATTGGACATCAAGGCAGGAAATTCAGATTCAGAAGAGGAAGAAGTTAATGAAAGAGTTGAACCAATACTTGAGCCTAAGGTAAGATCACTTTCTCTATTTCTGTACAGTCTCTTAAAAGATCACTTGATAATAAGGTCAACTTTTCCTATGACAAGCCTCCAGATAGTGACTCTTGAACTCCACTGGTCATGCTCCAAAATCCCTTAATATTTAAAAAGGAGAGGCATGTACATATAAAATTATAGATGGGTAGCTGTAAATAACGGGGTTGTGTTCCACCAAGGGGTTCCGAGTGATAATTAAATAAACTAGGAGAGCAAAGGTCAATATGTCTATAAAGCCATTTGAAGCCATGACTTTGAAAAACTTCATGTTAGCTAGAATTGTATGATGTTCCCTCCAGATTCTGTTCTCCTGCTCAGCTGATCACATGGATCAACTGCACAGGGGTAGAGGAGTCATTGGGGAACATTGCACAACATGGCCTCACCTCACTCTCTTACCCCCCCCCCCTTAAACTACTACAGAAACAAAATAGTACACACCTTGTGTACAGATTGTGCCCTGTCCCCCACTCACCTCCCTCCACAAGCATCCGGCTCTCTTCCAACCCCCCAACAAAATATAAAACAAAAATGACCAACCATCCTACTGCTCTTCCCAGCAGTGCTAACAATACTCTCCCCTACGGTGCAAAAATTGGGTGCAGCCGAAGAAGAGGTGTTGCGAGATGAGAAAGGGAAGGGAACACCCCATATCCCTGGAGTGGGTACCGATATTACACCAATTTAAACACAAAACTACACCAGCGGAAACGCCTGAGGCCTCTCTGCCCCAGACATCACACGTATCCCCAAACGGACCAACAGCAGTACACAATAGTCTGAGCCCAAGGACCTAAGATGGTCGTCCTACCCGAGCCAACCCAGTAGGCCCCATACACTGATCCAAGACCACCCTTAACTGCCCCAGACGGTCCCCCATGTATACATGATCACACGGTGATGTCACACTATGACCAGCCACATATCTGATTTCAGCATACATATCCCCGCCATCCCCCCCTTACAGCTTCCACAGTTCACCCCCTCAAGTTTGAAGTTAATACTATCTATCGGCAGTTCCGTAGCCGGTGATCAACAGGGAATGTATCCCTTACCTATTACACTAAATAGCACCCATAAGTCAGTATGGGGATAGGCATAGCTCCGGACTCCTGGGAACTGCGCCCAACCAGGCTATTGCACATGTCTGTTAAAATATTCGGACCTAACAAATAGGTAGCACCCAGCCCATACCACAGAGAATTGTCACTTGTACATTGTATGAACAGTTATTGCAAACTTCATCATCAGTAGATGTTTCCTTCTTTGTCCGTATTACGAACACGTATCCCTCTATTATGACTGTACAATGCCAATCTGCTATGTATGATGTTAAAAACCAATAAACAAATTTAAACAAAAAAAACCAGTACTCTCCCCTAACTCGGATATACAAGAAAATACTTGGCCTCCTGCCAAAACTCCTCCACTACCCCCAGTGCCACACTCCTATCCCTCTATATAAAAAAGAAAAAATTGCCTGAAGTCCTGCCACCCCCTCCCACTCCACCTCTGGAATACCCTTCTCCTCCCAATACTTAATAATTCAATGCTTTATTTGTTGCTGTGTCCTGGAACCTTCTCTCGCCTTGGACCTATTAAGACTTATGCTGACAGGGGACCTAGAGGATGACATTCCCCAGCCGAAAACCTGAGTGCGGTGGGAGGGATGGCAATCTGTCAGCCCCCATTCAACTGCTTCCCTCGAGTGTCTGGTGACCTGGGGGAGATGGCGAAGCCACATCTATCAGAGCACAGGCTTTGTAACCTGATTTTCCAGCTCTTCTTATGTCAGAGTTGTGAAAAACAAATGTCATTTTTCTTTGTTCTGACTGACTCTCAGATGAATAGCAAGGTTTTGTAACCCATATTCATAATAGTGGCTGAAGCCATACAGAACATGATACTTATGACAGTTCTGCTCTGTCTGCAGGGGACAGTGAAAAGCTTAAATGAGAGCTTTTCTAATTATACCAGGAGCATTTTAAACACAAGGAAGTACTGTGTTAGGGATACAGCCGAGACATGATTACAAAAGCCAGGTTGTGTTACCAAGTGTGGGTGACCATGGAATTGGGACAGCACATTGTACATTTCACTTTCACATTTTTAAAGTACCCATATTTACAGATTGCAGAATAGTGATTTGCCCTGAACAAAACTACTTTTTCCATGTGACCTAGCCCATACTAGAAGTCAAAGTTCCAAGGTTTTGAAGCCCTGTAAAAGTCTTTTTTTAAAACAAAATGATAGTTAAAGAAGAAATAAAACCTTGGGGTGTGGTAAGGAACTTTTTAACAGCTGAAGTAATGGATTCCTTCATGGACGCCCTACTAGATGCCTTCTTTCCTTTTTCTAATAGCATTTTGCTTGAACCTGGCTGGAAGGATGAGATTTAATGAATATAATTTTCATTTTTTTCTTTCAGGATCTTTATATTGATAGACCTTTACCCTACATTATCGGCTCTAAGCTGTTTATGGAACAAGAAGATGTTGGTCTTGGAGAGTTCTCGAGTGAAGGTGATCTGCCTAACCCATTTACTTCTACATTAGTTTTGAGCACAGCTACTGCTTATAAGCCAGAAAGGCGGCACATTTGGTTAAAGGCTTGCTGCTGATGTCCACTGTGATTTGCAGGCCACTAGTTGAATCACTACAAGGCCAACTGAAACTCCCTCTAATTTCGATGCCAGTAAATGGAGTACCATTGCATTTGATGATAGTAACACCTATTACTTGCAATGCGTCGAAACCGCAAAAGGGTGCAATGAAACCTTTTTAAAAATAGGTTTTTGTTACTATTAGTGTTGTTATTACTATAATACATTTCTTTCTTGATCAAGAAAGGATCATTCACAAGTATAACCAGCATCTTTATAGCACACCTTCTCTCTCAGATGGACATTTCAGAAATGTTACAAAGGCTTTCTTCTTGACCCAGTGTGTTCCTCTGGGTTACTCACCTGCTGCTCATGGGTTAATTCTTCAGGTCATTTATCATTGATGCTGGTAATCCAGTTTACACCTGTGAATGTTCCAATAAGTTGCTTCTCTGTCCCTCACGCTAGACTCTTCAGCTTATTTACTGGCGGTCTGTCTTCAAGGGCATACTTCTGGGTTGTCTGTCCTGGGTTCACTCTATTGAGCATGTCTGCCTGTAGCGAGTACATGCCTGGGGTGGAAAACAAATGCTGAAATTTCCCAGGTGCTGTTTTTTTTGCTAACCAAGGGATGATTGTGACTTGTAAGGATTGGGCATTAGGCTATTTCTGACTTGGTGCATTTCCGTTCCAAGTCTGTCTAGTTTCACATGTTTGTAGACCTGCACCCCAATCTGAGCTTTGGGGACTAGACTCGCTACAACAAGAATATGCCTATGGGTTGCTTCCCTGTGGCTCCTGGGAAATCCATAAAGAGCATGTACTACCGTTATGGTTCGGTTTCTCCTGTGCATGGCTGTGGGTTACTTCTCCATCATTCGATCATTTTCAATGGCTGCCTGTTGCCAGAGCATTTCTTACTTTACTCTCTGTTGTTTCTAGGTAGTGTGTAAAGCGCTTTTATAATGCCTGCGCTTAATCCAGCACATTTCTATTAGTTGCTCTTTTTCCCTCTGATGTGGACTGCTCTGCTAATTTTCCTTGGCTGGTATTGAGCCAGTACTGCATGTACTCTTCTGTGGCTCACAAAAGGACTCTCACTGCCTTAATTATTGCTTTCCTATGGGTTGCTACTCTGGTGCTCAAATCCAACAAAGAGCAAGAACGCTGCCCTCTCTTGGATGGTAGGCAAGTCTAAATACACAGCTATATATTACTTTTCCATATACTCAATCATAGTGATGTGAGGAGTACATTTCACTCTTCATTAAGCATGACCGAAGTGCTTTCAGCATAGATCACACACATAACCCATACCCTTTACACCAGAAGCAAAAATAAATGTGGGTAAAGCACTTGTCTCTAATGCCTCTTTTCTCCATGACCTCCATTACCTGCCTAGCCGCAGTGACCTTCTATCAGGAAAAGAGCTCTACTGTGGTTACTCAAGACAACAAAATGTTTACCACATAGACCACACTGCAATTTAACGTCTTTTTAACCAAGCACACTTCCCGTCTTATAGCAAGTACTTTGGCTTTTTGTGAAGGGTGTGAATAGGCATATGAATGCAACTACAAGCCAATATAGATGATCTTTGACCTTGAGCTGTAAACCATGTAGTCTGTGATGTTGGCTTGTAGCACATATTCGGCATTCTGATTGGGTGCTGCAGAATGAACATTCCTACGCATGAGCAACGTCTGATCGTTTGTTCCAGAAAAAATTGAAGTGTTGTTGTGAAATCTTATTCTTATGAAGTGGTTAGACACTTTAAGAGTGGAATTGTACATCCAAGAAGTATAGGGAATCAAGTTTTCAATATCTGTAATCAATTATTTTAGGTGTTCCTCGCCATTGTGATGGTTTACAAAAAGGGACTTGCTGTAACTGTACCTTTGCGATGGATTCTTCTAACTGCAGATTTCTCACCTTAAAATATTCTTGTGGTGCCAGAGTAGGTCTGGAGATTTTTCGAACTAGCAGTACTGTGTGCCTCTGAATAGCATTTGTGTGGCTCTGCGTTGGCTTCAGCCCGCCCTGAAAATGACTGAGCAATCGATAAAGCATCAAACAGGTCTTGTATAGCGCAGCTAATCATGCAGGAGGGTATCCAGGTGCTGAGGGCCTTGCTGCGGAGGCTCAGTCGAACAGCCAGGTCTTGACTCCTTTCATGAATTACAGCAGTGAGCATGAGGTCCAGAGGTGAAGAGGGGGGTCATTCCAGGACCTAGCCACCAGGTGGGAGAAGGAGCAAACTCCGCTGCGGCTTTGGCACATGTGAGGGGTGTGAGCGAGGTGAAGGGAGGCGGAGCGCAGGTGTCTGAAGGGTTGGTGGAAGTACAGGCAGTGCTTGATGTATGAGGGTCCTTCATTGTTCAGCGCTTTGTCAGTGTAGATCAGTATCTTGAAATGGCATCTCTTCTGAATGGGGAGCCAGAGGAGCTTCCTGAGGTGGGGGGTGATGTGGGTCCACTTGGGGGAGGTTGGGGATGAGTCTGGGAGCTGAATTCTGTATGGTCTGTAGTCTTTTCAGGAGAGATGTAAGTTGATTCCGGAGGAGTGCATTGTCGAAGTCCAGTGACTGGTGGCTCATGCTTGGGTGACTGTTCATCTGTTGACTATGACCCATTAGACGATCTTGCAGGGCATGCTCAGGGTGATAAAGCAGGCGGAGGAGACTACATTGATTTGGTTTTTCAGGGTAAGCGCATGCTCTCCAGGATGATGCCAAGGTTGCAGGCATGGTCTATTGGCGTGGGTGAGGGATCCATTTCGGAATTACACCAGGAATCATTCTACAGGAAGGTGTTGTTCCAGATGATCAGCACTTTCATTTTTTCTGTGTTGAGTTTCAAGCAGTTGTCATCCAGTGGGCGATGCTTGTTCTGCACTTGTACAAGTTGACCCTCGTGGTGGAGGGCTTTTCTGATAGCGAAAGGATGAGCTGGGTGTCATCGGTGAAGGATATGATGTTTATTCTGTGGAATTCTGATATTGTCGGCCGGGGGGGGGGGGGGGGTCATGTAGGTGTTAAACAGGTTGGGGCTGAGGGAGGACCCTTTAGGGGTGGCACAGATAATGAATGGTCTTGTGTTCGGAGTTGTAGGGAGGAAGGCGGATTCTCTGGGTTCTTACTGTGAGGGAGGGGATCCATCTGTGGGTGTCTCCTTGAATTCCGATGTGGTGGAGCCTTTTGATAAGGGTGTGGTGGGATACAGTGTCAAAAGCTGCTGAGAGGTCGAGGAGGATCATGGCCGCCGTTTCTCCGCGGTCTAGGAGGGCTCTAATGTAATCCGTGGCAGCGATGAGGGCACTTTCGGTGCTGTGGTTCGTGTGGAATTCAGATTGGGAGATGTCCAGAAGGTTGTTATTCTCCAGGTGCTCCATGAGTTGGCGGTTGATGGCTTTTTCAAGCACCTTGGCGGGTAAGGGGAGCGGAGAAATGGGTCAAAAGTACTTGAGTTTTCTAGGGTTGGTGTTTTTTTTTTTTACTTGCGCATGTTTTCATTCGTCAGTTAAGGTGGCCATGGAGCAGAGCGGTGACTTCAGTTCCAGTCTTAACCTTCTGTGTCAGATCTGGAGCTTTTCTCCTGAATTTGTTGGATTTTCTGGTGACTTTCAGATTTTTCAGTGTGCTAGGGAACAGTGTCCTCACCGAAAATCACAGGAATCAAGCCATGCTGAAACTGCTGATAGCAGATGTCGTATTTTCCGTCACAAATCTGCAAGAGGTCTGTCTTTTGTGCCTGGGCTCAGGACAGAACTGTGTTGGGTGATAAGTGCATCCTAATGCACCTAAAGACTATTTGAGACCCGGAGGTGATGCAATATGTCAGTGAGCACAAGAAGAAGTTGCGGTCCTCACGTAGATTCCACTCATGCACCAAGTCACTTGCCCGGAGTTATCCCCATGTCGCTTCTGCCACAGTTCCACTTCCCACTCTAAGTCTTCCAGTAAGTCCAAGTCCAACTGCAAACATAAAAAAGCAAAGCTGGAGTCAACGCCATCCCATCACTCCGACTTCAAGGAAAAGAGGAGGCACAAGGGTGTCATAATGTAAATCCTACTCTTTCAAGGCCACTGGTCACTGAGCCGTTTCCTCAGCTGGTCCCAACACACACTGGATTCCTCAGGCTGTTGTCCACCCTGCAGCAGATCAAAGCTTTAAAGGAGGCCATCTGGCAAATATCAAGTATGCTGCCAGTTCCCTCTGCCCTGCCTTCAGGCCCCACTGAACAACAGGGTCTTTCAGTCAGGTTATTGCTAGTAGGTCCACCCTGGATGTAGTTTGTCGCCTTGGGACATGTTATCTGTGCTGTTACCGACTTCTACTTCAGCCCAGCATTACACAATGGCTGTGGCCACTTTGATGCCTGAGGATGATCTGGCACTGATGCCAATGTCAGACCCACAACTGGCATCAGCCCAAGCTTGTGCTATGAAATTTCAAAAGCACTGCAGGTTGTCAGACATCCTACTGTATTGTGCCTCAGCTATCAGCAGAGGTTGTTTCAATGTTTCATACAAAACCATCTCCACACTTACAAAACATTTTTCAAAGAAACAGTCAATGTATTCCTATGGAGAAAAATGAAGTTAATGGTTTTGCAGGTAAGTACAAGTTTGTGGGAGTTGGTATTCTGGGGTTAGAACCAGGGCTCCCCAGATTCAAAGATGCACTCTCAAAGCACCCTCAGCGGCACTAGGGTGGGCCGGGTGCAGAGTGCTGAGGTCCAGTGTTATCCGATAGTGGGCCTCAGTTTGGTGGCTGCTCAAGAGCAGGCCACAAGGTTGGGGGAGCAAAGCTCCTGTTGTTAGGCTCAGGGCAAAGGGTGATCCGAGTTACCACACAAAGTACACCAGCATCTAGTCCTTGCAGCTATAATCTGCCCCTGAGGTGACCACATTTGGCGGTGTGGGTCACCTTTTCTACCCAGAACCCACTATTTCTGCCCTCCTACAATTGGAAAAAATATAGTTTGGGTGTACAGATCAAGCTGCTCACCCTGGAAGTGTGGCCAGCCTTCCTGGAGGTGTACACCTCCTTCATACCTAATCTCCCACCTTGTCTGGGTACAAGCCTGCTTGGAGCAAGGAGAGTGCTGTGTCCGCCTTAGGGGGACAGCCCAGATGCAGATCTGAGGCGGTGCAGACTTTGAAGCTCCCGCTCTGATGTGTCTCTTCATTAGCCTACCTGAGAGGGAGGAGGTGTGATCTCCTTCCTGCTCAGGCCTCTGTTCCTGACTCCTGGGAGTGATCCAACTGCCTGGCAGAAGGTGAGATTCCTGTCTTGGTTTCAACAGGCGTGGGAAAGCGTGGGCTGGTCAGCCAAAGCACAGTGAAGCTGGGCAACTAGGTGGACAACCTCTAAGGTGCTACCTAGGTGCATGTCAGCCTTCTTTGACACCAGATTTATGTCAGGGGAAAGAAGGTACATTGTTCAACACCAAACTTAGCATATTTAGGTGGTATCTTAATGGAGCTAGCATCCCTGGTTCCATTTCCATATTATTCTACTGACCACCTATCACTTATAGTGTACTTTAATGGTAAGGACACAATAGAGACATATATGCTTGCACTTACATGTCCACATTCCTAATATACTGCACCGTACTTAGTGGGCACAAGGAGGCCTTCTCTAGGGATGACTGACGTATACCAAAAGCAGTGCATTTGACTGTGCCCCACATGGTGAGGGCACACTCGAGTTCGAACTGTTTGCACAGGCCGGCTGTCAGTAGTTTGCTTGGGTCACCCAAGTTGGCACAAAACCGTGCTGCAGCCTTGGGGACCCCTTTACCACCTATGCCCTGGGTACCCCTGGTACCATATACTAGTGAGTTATAACGGGGTAAAGTTTCTGTCAGTTGGGATTACCGATTCACACAAGTTTTAGGGAAAGAGCACTGGCACTGTTGCCTGGTTAACAGGCTCCAGTGCACTGTCCGAGCTGAAAACCAGCATCTAGTAGTTCAAATGGGGGCAAAAAGTGGAGGGACTACTGCAAAATGACCTGTTTTATTACAATCAGAATCATCTGGGCCTAAGTCATTCTGGTGGCCAGGATGGTACCAAGAGAGCGTGATACCAAGAACTCCTGCGGTATAAAAGGGGGTGGCGATGGACGGAGCATCTGAATCAATCAAACACTCACACCCAGTCAAAAGATCTGGGTTTAATCCATCACCGTTCTTTAGCCCACTCTGCCACCCCAGTTTAGACATGGCTATATGCAAATCAGTCTGACCCTGTGCCTCATGGGAACAGTCCAGCCCGAACTGCCAAGCCATGTCTTCCCTGGACCGGAAACAAGCTTCCGAGGACCGGTTTCTGGCATTTCAGCCGTCTTCAGCCCGGCTTGTTTGAATCCAGTGGCAAAGTGAGCAAGGGACTCACGTCTGAGCATACCCTGCCACACTTATGGCGGCCAAAAGCGGTATAAAAGGGGGTGGCGATGGACGGAGCATCTGAATCAATCAAACCAATCCAATCCAATCCAAAAATTCTTTATTTCGGTCGTTTAGACCATAAAAGATACAATTAAAACATTCAACAATAAAAAGAACATTCCCTTGTATAAAACATTGCATAAAAGTTAAATTCCTTGGAAATCTGTTCATGGGAGAGAGAACATTGCAATTCATATCAATGATCAGTCTTTTAGGAGTTTATGTCTTATCTGCCACATGGCCAGTATGTATTTGGCAACTGCAAAAACTATATGGGGCAGAGTGCTGGTTTTCAGTAATCTGTAAGAGTACAGATGGCTCCTTGTGCCCAAGTTCCTACATAATGGCACAAGCCAGTATTTCCTTGGTCTGTTGTAGGCTGGGCAAAAGAACAGGACATGAATTTCCTCCTCATCATGATTAGCGCACCCCGGACAGATTTTATCATCACTCTTTGTCCATTTACAAGTAAAAGTTTTAATAGGCAGGGTGCCCAATCTCCATTGGATGAACAGTTTTCGAGCTAAAATGGGAAAGATAATGTCCATAAAACCTTCAAAATGATAAGAATTTTTGGAATCCAAAAATCGATCTGTTAAGGTGCCGTTATTGGGTGCAGATACCTGATTAGATAAACTTTTTTCCTTATATATTTCCACCAGTCTTTTGCGGGAGACCCTTTGGCAGCCTTGTTCAGGAGCATCCCATAACTCCTGGAGTCTCAGGCGATACAATTCTTTCTTGATGAAAACCAACCAAGGAATTCTGTCACGCTTGTTCAAATTCATTACATGAATGAGGTCTTGCCTGTAGTGAGCAAGCTCATCAGTGGTCCAAAGCCTGTGCCAGAATCTTAAAGGCTTTAGTTCAAGATCCTCAGCTACAGAGGGAAGACCCACATCAAGTCTCAAGGGAAGCAGAGGTGTGCCACGGGGGAGGGCTAAGAGACGTCTGAGAAAAGTATTTTCTACACTGAGAAGTTCTGCCCCAGCTTTGTGCCCCCATTGCTCACTACCATAAGAAGCGGCCGCTTTGGCTTGAGTTTTATACATTTCTATTGCCGGGCTTATGGGTTTAAAAGTAGAAGTATTTGCAACCTTCAGAATTGCACCGGACAATTGACAAAGTTTGAGCCGAGATCTTGCTATTTGGGGCTCCCAGGAGAGGTTCTCATCTAGGGTTACACCCAAATACTGGAAGGTTTTTACCCTTTCCAGTTTCGCTGAGCCCAAGGAAGGGTTAGGTCTGGTTTTGGGGGAGGGGTTAAATATCATGAATTTGGTCTTCTCTGTATTGATCTCAAGACCATGTTTTGTACAGAAAAGACCAAAACCATCTAGGATCCGCTGGATCCCCATCGGTGATTTGGAAAGCAGGAGGGTATCATCAGAAAACATGATAGCTGGTACCCTCCTGCCTGCCAAAAAGGGAGCGTTGTTGTCCCTGACACTGTCGAGATGGGATATGACACTGTTAACGTAGAGGCAAAACAGGGTCGGCGCCAAAACGCAACCCTGTCTTACCCCTCTAAGGACTGGAAACCTGGATGACAACGCTCCATCCCTCCCACACCTAACCTGTGCAAAATTACTGGTGTGAAGCCTAACTATAGCGTGTAGTAAATGGGTAGGAACACCCAGCTCCTTTAGGACCTCCCACAATTTCTTGCGGGGGACCAAGTCGAAGGCTGACCTCAGGTCCACGAACACCATGTACAGCCTCCCCCCCTCGATCCTCACAGTTTTCCAGTAGAGGAGAACGAGACGGAAAACCTGATCCATGGTGGACGTGTTTTTCCTGAAGCCAGCCTGGAGGGGACTTAGAATTTCATTTTCCTCCATCCAGTCCAGAAGCTGGTCCAAGAGAAGGCGAGAAAATAATTTTTGGGGGACATCTATGAGGCTGATCGGCCTGTAGTTGGCTGGGAGAAGAGGAGAGCCCTAAGCGTGGAAGGGTATACTCAGATGTGAGTCCCTTGCTCATTGCACCATCAGGATTCAAGCAAGCCGGGCCGAAGACGGCTGTAATGCCAGAAACCGGTCCCCGGAAGCTTGTTTCCTTCCCAGTGTAAGAATTGGCTTTTGTAGTCTGGTCTGCCCTGTTCCCATGATGCACTGGGCCAGGGACAGACTAATTTGCATAAAGCCAGGTTCTGAAACTGGGATGGTGCAATGAGCTAAAAAACGGTGTTGGATCTAGCCCTGATCTCTTGACTGGGTGAGAGTACTCTGCTTAATTCAGAGACTCTGTCCATCACCACCCCTTGTTGTAAATAATCTTTTTGAAAATGGGCACTATCTCCGCCCCCAGCTAAGTACTAGGGATCTCCATACCTCCTGCGATGGAATTGAACAAAATAAGGAAGTACGGGCCCCATATCTCTGGATGATGTCTAAAAAGGTCACCGGGCAATCTGTCTAATCCCGGGGCCTTCCCCTTCGCCAATCTCTCTATTGCACTAACCACTTCACCAAGGGTAAATTCTAGTCCAGCTACAGGATTGGATATAGCATCCGGGTCCACATCATTGGCAAATTTAGAGATATCTTGGTACAATTTGCCAAAGTGGTCTTCCCAGACGGAAGATGCAATGTTTGGCTCCACTGCGGCCTTTGGTTCTCCTGTACCTGTGTTTACCAAAGACCAAAATTTTCTAGAGTCCCTCGCTTCTAGCGCTAGGGAGAGATCCTGCCATCTGTTCCAATCCCATTCCGACCTTGCCTCTGCCATAGCTTCCCTATAATTTTGCCTAAGCTCTGCGACCTTACCCTTATCAGAACCTACTTTTATTGTAGCTATTAGTTCTGCCTTAATCTTTCTACAGGAAGAATTGTACCAGTTTGAAGTTCGGGTCTTTTTCTTACGTGGGACTACCACTGGAAAAAAATACCTCACCAAGATCTCCCACTAGGTCTACATGGATTTGGGCCACTTTCTCATTGTAATTTGGTGTTCTGGGCTGATTAATGAATACGTCCAGATCATTTAGCTTAGGGAGTGCTAATTCATAGATTTTAGTTATGCTCTCTTCTGAATTAACCAATTTCCCTCATTTTACCCTACGCCTATTAGAGCTAAGAATCAGATTCCCTGGATCATCACTTGGATTTTCAGGTAGTAACCCGCCAGCAGGTACAGGATGCACCATATCTAATAAAAGTGCGTTATAGCCGCTGTCTGTTCTTACGATTACCTTAAAATCTTGAACCTTGGCCCAAAGACCAATATCCACAAAAATATAGTCCAACCTCGATTCATGGTCCTTCCTATTGAAGGTACACAATGAAGGGATGTCAGACGGGGTGCGTCCATTACAAGCCCTTAGAGCAAAATTTAATGTTAGGGACATAAGTTGCACTGCAAGAGGGGACCAAGATTTAGGGTGAGGGGATTGACATGGTGGTACACCCCAGAAGTCATCTTCAGTAGTGAGAGCACCCTCCCTTAGACCTTCCAGTGATTCAAAGTGGCAGTTAAAATCTCCGCCCATCACTATCTTACAATCAGTGGGGAGTTGACCCAGGAATGACGAAAGTTCTTCTAATGTGGGTGACTCCGCGGCCACACTGACTGGGCGAGAGTAAACATTAATGATTGCCAAATTTAGCACATTAGGGCACTTGAGTAGAACACACTGAATGTCTTGCGAAGACATCGGTACATTCTCCGCATTACACCCAATGTGACTAGCTACCCAAATCGCCAAACCACCCGAGGGCCTCCCTCTGCCACTCCACCTGGCTTTAATTTAAAAAACTGAGTACCCTACTCTACACAGGGGTTCCCTGGCCCATGTCTCTTGAAAAAGACAAATATCACTACTGCCAACTAAAGAATCCCAGTCATTTGTGTGTAATTTATTAACAATACCCGCCACATTCCAGGAGAGGACTTTTAGGGTTTCGGCTGTAGATTTTATTCCCAGCCCCCCAATTTTCTCTGGTTCGATTTCTAGTAATGGAACTGCGGGCCCTTGCAGTGTTGTTTCCAAAAGGGATAAGGCAGCAGGTGTTAGGTTGGGACCAGACGGAACTACGGGTGTTGGGCTATATACAGGTGGATTACATGATAGGTTACTTGCTCGGCCCGGGGGGCAGGAAGGAGTTGGGTCTTCCTGGGGGGGTTAGGTCAATTTCTCGAGTGATGACATCAGTGTCGCCTACAGATTCACTAACGATACTTCGGGTACATCGTAAGGATGCACCCTTTCGAAGTCAATCAACCTGATCAAGGCAACTAAATCTATTCGGGTGTACATAGGTGCCATAAGCAGGAATGACATTACGGGCGGGCCTGTATCTTGACCCATCAACAGCAAAGCCAACCCTTGTCCAACCATCGTCCCTCCTCACAGTCAAGTCACGTACATTAGGGTAAAAGTATGACAGTGGAACCAATTCTATAGAGGTATTTCCTGGACCTCCTAGCCAGTTACAGATATAGGTAGCAACCTGGGGACTCTTGAAACTTACAATTATACAGTCCTCCACACTTTTCTTGGCGGTGTACCTAACCCACGGGACCCTTCTAACCATAAGAACCTCTCCTCTGAGATTAGGTGGTAAGGGCCTTTGGATATTTAACCAGCTAATAGCCTTATTACGTAGAGAATCATAAGATTCTACCACGTCACTGGGAAGCTCTGGTACCCCCATCAAAATCACAGTATAGGCTGCCGCCTCTGGAGGCAGGTTAACTGCTTTACGCCAGTTATTAGACCTAGCTAACCGGGTTGGGGGGCTAGCTGTTTCATTCATTGGTCTCTCTTGGCCAAGTAAGCTGGCCGAAGCAGGTAACTTCAACCTCTTTACAGTTTGTACCGGAGGCAGTTGCCTAGGGAGGGGTACAGGAACAGACTGTGGCGCCGGGGCTGTACTCCTATTTTCCCTGTTGGGAGCTATTGATGGAATAGGGGCCATAGTAGTTGTAACAATAGGGGAATGAGAAGTCCCAGCATTATCCACATGTTCTCCATGTGTGCTTACTCTTGGCCCTAGCGGATCACCACCACTACCACCTAGTCTTTCTATAGCTAGAAGTCTAGCCTCTATAGAGTCTAATTTAAGGAAAAGAGGATCCAAGAGACTTTTAAAGATACCAGTCAGTGAGCCTATAATGTGCTCTGGGGTATTGGGAATTACCCCACCAAAAACAAAAGGGCCAGTGTGAATGGAAATGAGAGTGGGGGGTGGAGTGCATACCGTTTCCAGATCGTTCCCCGTTGCAGATGTTCCAGGGGTAACCAGGCGGTCCTCAACAATGTTCAGTAGAGGGTCAACTTTAGCCCTTTTAGCACCTTTGGACTTCCTAGATCTTTTCCTTTTCGGGGCTGCGACTTCTCTATTGCCCAAGTGTTCAGTTAATGTAAGACCATCCCCCCGTCGCCCTAGATGGTACTAACTCAACAATAGGGGAAGATTCCATCTCATCAGTGTCACGTAGTGAATCTCTATCCCTATGAGAGTTAGATGGTGTCCTTAGCTGTTGTAGGACAGACTCTATGGTTTGGTCAATACTGTCCATGAGTGATAAATGCGTGGCATCAAGTAGTATTGATGACCTAACATTGGATGATGACCCTTGTGAATCCAAATGTGAATGCTCTATACCCTCCGCAATTTGCTTCTCCAACACAGTAAGACCTTTGTTCACCACTGTGTTTGCCTTAATTAGAAAGTTATCCAAAGTCCCTGAGGCCATAATGTTGGCCTTACTTCTTGTTTCCTTAGTGGCCATTTTACTCGCTCCAAGTATCTCTGCAGCCAGACAGATCAGTAAATGAACCTGGGGATTGGGCGTTAGGGGGGTAGCCCGGTCCGGTCTCTGCCGTTCTCTAACGGCCTCAAACGGCCCGCCCTTTACCCGGGCTTCGTCCCGCGCGCGTCCCGCGATGCACGTTGGGATTCCAATTAAATCCTAGCGGAGGGTTGGGGCGGGGCACGCCCGGGAAGAGGCACCAGCTGTGGATGTCAACAAGAATGCTGGTCCTCGCAGTCCCGGGCGTCCGCACTGGCTCCTTGCAATCAGGGACTCCCCCCGTGTAATCCCGTCCTCAGCTTCACAGGTAACTCGGCAGGAGTGTTAATTTCCACACCGGCAGGCAGAAAGACAAAGTCCCACAATCCAGGAACTGCTGCGAGCGGCTCCCGCGAAGCGGGGGCCGCGAGCAGTATTAAGGCGGAGGGTGGGGGCAGGGCAGCCCGGGAAGAGGCATTAGCTGTGGATGTCAGCAAGAATGCTGGTCCTCGCAGTCCTGGGCGTCCGCACTGGCTCCTTGCAATCAGGGACTCCCCCCGTGTAATCCCGTCCCTCAGCTTCACAGGTAACTTGGCAGGAGTGTTAATTTCCACACCGGCAGGCAGAAAGACAAAGTCCCACAATCCAGGAACTGCTACGAGCGGCACCCCAATCAATCAAACACTCACACCCAGTCAAAAGATCTGGGTTTAATCCATCACTGTTCTTTAGCCCACTCTGCCAAGAACTCCTGAGCATTAGGAGCTGATGAGGCTGCCACTTTGGGAGGACTTCTTGTCTCAGCAACAGAGTAGAATCCTCCGAATGAATCTGGACACCTTACTCCTCCATGTGTGGAGATTGTGTGATGGTAACTGACTGCCCAGTTTGCTGACTGGGGTCATCTGCCGTACTAAGTGCCCTTCCACAAAATCCACTTATGCCAGGCACTTGGACAAATGTATGACCTTTTGCGGTGCACAAAATACAGACTAATTACGGACCAATTACTGGTAAAGCTGTTGGATGTAATTTTATTTGTTTTGTCTTTCATCCAGCACGACCTGGCAGTGCAAATGGTTATTTGTCAGTCCTTTTGACCATTCTATGTTTGCTGGACCAGCTGTCCTTGTTCAAATCACCTGTTATGATAAGATTTATTAAAGGTTTGAAACATTTCCTCCCAAGCACTTTGTAAAGTCACCGTGGAACCTTAACTTTTCTAACTTTAAAGACTGTCTTCCTCACTGGCATTACGTTAGCTTGTTGCGTGAGTGAACTATAGACACTCAGTGCAACCGTCCTACAACACTGTTTTCTCTGTCAAATTGATGCTGATGTATCAGACGACCTTCCTACCTAAAGTGGTTACCTGCTTCTATGATGGGCAATCCATCACTCTACAAGTGTTCTTTGTTCCCCCTCACCTCTCGAAATAGATGGAGGGACCCCAAACGCACTATAACCTTTTACATATGTTGTACCAAGGATCAAGTGGGTGATCAACTTTGCGATGTTCTTTAAGTATAGAAACGGAAAATGTTCAAAACAGGACGTTGTCGTGGTGCATAGTCGTCTGCAGTAAGATCTGCTCTGCACTGGCCAAAAACCAAGGTCAGAGAGCCTATTCTACTTGCGCCATGGCTGCCAACACTTCGTTGCTGTGAGGGGTGCCTGTTATTTCGATGTGGACATTGGTTTATATGTTCACAAAACACTACTGCCTTGACAGCCGGGTAGGGTAGGAAGGGCACTTCACTTGTGTGGTTCTGCAACGCTTTTTGGTCTGAGTACACTACACAAATCATTCACCATTGCGGGGGGTACTGCTTTGGTATCTGTCCTAAGATGAGGAATCTACATTTAGTAGTATCCATCAGAAGAACAAAGTACCTTCAGTAAACTTCTTTCTGGTGGATACTCGAACAAACCATAGATTCATCGGCACACTGTATCCAACAATTGTTCACACACTGCATCTGTGGGCTCTGAAAAGAAAACACAAGGAATTAACATTAGTGTGCAGGCGTGGCGATTATATGTGGCTCTTCTTGTCATTTGGCCAGTTTGGAGCTAACCCAGAGTTGAATGACTCCACCTAGCAGTGTGTGCAAGCACTGCTTCAAAAGTCTCCAGATCCAGACTGACATGGGAAATATTCTAAGGTGAGGAACCTGCGCAGAGTATCCACCAGAAAGCGCGCTGCAAAAAGTAAATACCTTTTCTGATCCCCAGTATACAAATGTGGTTGCTTCTTTGCACTAAATGTGCCACCTTTAACAGCGAGGTGATATATTCACGTTTAATTCATTCATTTTTTGTTTCATTTATAACAGAAGGCTCAATAGACAGTGATCTTGCCAGTGATGTTGACAGTGAAGATGTGAAGGAAGAGCGGGTAAGTAGACAGTGTGAGCTATTTCACAATTATTGTATGTTCTTGAAAACATATTATCCAAATCCTTCTGACTAACAGGGTATTGTTTTGCTTAATGTTTTCTGAGCAATGATGCAAGTTATCCCCCAGCATAATCCTGGCTCCATGATACCTGCTCACTTTTCTTCATTTGGGAGGAACAAATACAAACAAAGCACATCACTGTCCTTCTTTTGCAAGTTGGGGTATTCTCAGGTCCATGAGCTTCCCCCTCTCTTTGCTGAGCTCCTTCATACGCCTCAAATCACAGATTTCAATCTGTGTTGAGCCCTTGAAGAGAGGCAGGTTAGGGGTAGGAGGAGCAATTTTATAATATCACAAGACCTTATAGAAACTTGTCTGTACCTTTTGCAGATTGCACACCTGTGCTTGATTTGATTTCATCCAGACCTCTTACAAATTGTTTGTACCAGTGGACATGCATCTCTGCTAGAAAGAGGCAGAAGAGGAGGGGGGTTGGGGCAGGCGGGGCAATTTCCCGTCCTTGAAAAGGCCGTATTTGGCTGTTGATTTGCATATAGCTGGTTCGTGTCTAAGTGGACATAGTGGGTAAAAAAAACGAGGGATTGAATTGTGACCCAGAGTGATTACTGGTGGTTGAAGTTAATTTGATGCAATCCACCCGTCATTTCTTGTCGTCTTCAGTGCAAAAGGTATGCCCAGACGTGGGTCCTTTTCTTACTGTGCCACAAGACTCGCTCTGCAGTGCTCAACTAGACAGAGTGGTGTGGGGTGGTTTGTGTTCCCAGTCAGAGGGGACCTGTCCAGAAGTACAGGCTAAACTATTCTATTTGTCACAGAACCAAGAATAATTTGGCTGCTTTCTGTCTGAGGTGGCATGGTGGGTCAAAAAAAAATTGGATTTCGGCCCAGAGTAATTACCATTGGCTGTGATTAATTCAAGCAATCCACCCATCCTGTTTTAATTTTTCCTCGGCAAGGCTCTCGCTTTGCCCTGCATGTTACACAGTGTGCAGGTCACTGTGTTCGTAGCCCGTGCTATGAACTGGACTGTGCAGATGCTTATAAGCCATGCTTGCAGCTGATTCGGAGCTGTGTGTAGTAGGCACATGTAATCCTTGAGACAGCATGCTCAATGCCATGGATCTCCGGCCTCGCTAGCAGTGCCAGTTGGGCAGCGGTCATGAGGCCGTGATGGTCAAGTCCCATTATTCTTCACAGCCCCGCAAGAGCAGCTCAGTTGGACCTTCCACCCTGCTGCAAGTGTCGCTGGCTGCACGTTATTTATAGCTGATGTACGGACTTTTACATTATTATTGTTTCACTTTAGCACTCTGTGGTCTTTATTAGAATCAGTGAATTACACCACCTTTAGCCTTACAGGCTTTATCAATGACTAAGGAAGGACATTCAGGTATCTTGTGCCTATTACATACGCATTTATTGTTATAGACGGAGCAACATTATGGTCTATTAAACCTTGTACAAGAGAGATTTTGTACAATGCTTATCCTTAACTGAATTATGTCATGGGCTCTCCAATATGATGATCAAAGAAATGGAGGCACAGTGAAGAAAAGTAATTGCCTGGGGTAAGACTGTTTAGTAGAGCTGGGAAGCAGAGATTGAAACCAGCTTTCCTCATTGCACATTGTGCACACTGGGATTGTATTCTTTCTTCCTTCTGTCTTGATGACCATTTTATAAGTGACCCAAGAGCCAAGTCAGTTGTCTTGTGTCTCCTATACATCTCTTTATTGTTGTTGATAGAGTAATGTTAGTGTTTATGAAGCCGTATAAAAGAGAGGTTCCTACACAGTGCATATCTTAAACTGAATTATTTCTAGGTGCTGTCAGATTTGATGATCATGGCAAAGCAGGCACAGTGAAGAAAAGTAATTGCACATGGCCCCACAGCTTGGTTAAGCTGGGATTGAAACCACAAATGCTTCTGACAGGCCTGTGGATGTGCATATTTACCTTCCACACCCCCGTCGCAAGGATTTTCATTGTTTGAATGCAGATGGTAAGTAGTTATCTGTTCCAGATGGCATCAGAGCCTCCAGAAGTCAAAACTCTTGCACTAGATGAGCATGCTGCTGTTACGACCACTGTACTACAGCCAAAACACAAGGTACTGTCTAGGCCATACACCTTATCCTTTACTCCTGACCTGTTTCTACTGCCTATCAATGGAACTTCTAACAGTACAATGCATTAGTTGTTCTATCTGAATTTTTTAATCAGCCATTTTTTAATTCCTTTCCTAGGGGGTTATCCAATGCTTCCTCATACTCGTTGAATGCAAAAAGAACAAACACACAAGAGTAGGAAAAAACAAAGTATATATTCATGCTGAGGCAATTTCATATTATGTCTACCCCAGGGGCGTAACACAGGCCCCCGCTGCCCCTGCGGGGCGTGATGGCCCCAAGCTCCAGGGGGCCCCCTCGGCACTGCACTCTGGCAGGGGAGCTCCTTATTTAGCCCGGAGGGGGGGCCCTCTACGTACCGTGCAGGGTGGCCCCCTCAGTTTTCGTTACGCCAGTGGCCTACCCACCCATGTTGCTCTCTCCTCATTGTCTGTCTTTTCCTTCCAGCGCTCACTCACCCCTCTAGTAACCCCCCAACCCTCGTTGCCCATTTTTATTTTGCAGTTTTGCACCAAAATCTGCCTATGTTGGATTGGTAAATTTAAAACAAAAGGAAAGTCACATCTGTGTCATTCTGTAGGTGCTCATTTACAGTAGGCCCTGGATACCTTCTGTGGTCTTTGCCTTTATTCTGGTACCAGATATGGGGAAGTCCTTCCCTGAGTATATCTATACACAAACAATAATGGCCAATGCAGCAGAAGTATCCTTGGTAGTGTCTCTGCATAGTCTGTCCAACAGCCACTTGTTCTTCTTTATCAATCTTCTGGAACAGTATGAATTTGCCATCGTTTCTGCATCCAGTGCCCCGTGTGGTAAGCTGTACTTAAAAATTATTTTGGCTTTATCTGGTATTGACCCCCCTACTAGCTGTTTTGCAATTTACAATGTTTTACAATTTTCCCATTGATCTGAAGGAAGGGGTGTTAATTCTAGGACTAACACAGTTTACACACCATAGTGACTCTTGAAGTCTTAGTCCTCCATCCATGGTGCTTCAGGCATCTGACCTACACCTCTTGGACTAAGCTACCAGCAAGCTGACTGACACTTTTTTATCTTTAGAGTGTTTGTTGGCGCATGAATGTCCTTTGCATGTCTTGCGAGCCTGCACCCCCATTCTGAGTTGTCGAACTGCAAATGTCTACAGCATGTTGTCCCATGCCGCGCCGAAAGCCGGTCTGATTCGGTGGTATTTTATTGTTCGTTTCTGACCAGTCAGCCAGGTCTGCCAATATCAGTGACGCATAGTATTTTGATTCAACGTCGAGGAGGGCAATCAAGCGATAGTTGTTTGATCCTTACGCTCTCTGCCTTTATAGATTGGAGATATAATAGCTCCCCTCCAGCTCTCAGGAATACCGCCTGCGTTTGTAACTGTTTGAAACAGTAAGTTGAATTTGCTGGCCCAGTACTGCGGGTCCGTCTTGCAGATGGCTTGTGGGACGCCGTTTGGGCCTGGGGCACTATCTTGCCTCCTTTTCTCAATTATTTTTAAGATGCTTTGTTCAGCGTCATACTTGGGCCATGATGCTGTTGGGCCAGTGCCCTTTACGCTGTTCCCTTGATGGGCTGGAGAAATGCCATGGCCCTTTGTCTTATTGCCGAGAAAAGTCTACAGAACTCCCTCGACCTTCACACCTGTTTTGTGGACTTTAAAGCGGCATTTGATCGTGTCAACAGGCAAATGTTATGGGAAAAATTAAAACATCAGGGCCTACCGGACTCAATTCTCATGCCCATCATTAACCTCTACACTGAAACCTGGATGCAGGTGAAAATCGACAATGGGCGACGTCTGACCAGGAAGATCTACACTGTTGACGGACTAAAGCAAGGATGCGTCCTGGCCCCACACTTATTTAATTTATTTATGAGTGACCTGGCAGAAAGCCTAGATAAGGTTAACGCGCATCCTCCCAGGTTAGGCACCCTTCGTCTAACGCACTTATCGTACGCGGACGATGTGGTGCTGGTGAGCCAGACAAGAATTGGCCTCCAACGTCTGCTAGACGACTTGTCCGCCTACACAAAAAGGAACCTGCTTACAATAAATGTTAAGAAAACAAGGACTATGTTCATATCACGGCGTCGCAAAAATCCACCAATTTTCCGAATAAACAACAATCAGCTGGAATCCGTCAACAGCTATAAATATCTGGGGGTACACCTAGACAAACACTTAAATTTCCTGGTGCATCTCAAAGCTTTTGAATGAAAAGGGGCCACATTATTGCATGCCTTCACCAACTTGGCAGTCAAGCTAAAGGGCCCTCTAGTCTCCCCTTTGCTAACTGCAATGAAAGCTAAATTATTGCCCACATTAGCATATGGGAGCATTTTGCACCACGGGAAAAGCGCCACCCTCCTGGATAAAATACAAACTAAAGTATACAACTGGTTCTGTAGTAGGGGATCTCTGTGTATAGTCATAATCTAGTGAATAGTCCCGCCCATGTGCGTGGACCCCGGAATATTCACTAGATTATGACTATAACAGAGATACCCCTACTACAGAACTGGAGTTACAGGACAGAAACTACTCCTTCTGTAGTAAGGGATCTCTGTGTATAGTCATAATCTAGTGAATATTCCGGGGTCCACGCACATGGGCGGGACTATTCACTAGATTATGACTATAACAGAGATACCCCTACTACAGAACTGGAGTTACAGGACAGAAACTACTCCTTCTCTTGTTACCGAATAACTCTTCCTCAGCGCAAGTCAGACTTGAACTTGGATTACAATCCCAGGTCTTACTGAAAAAATATGAGGCCATTAAATTTTGGTATAACGTATGGAGAAACAAGGAGAAGAAACTGAATGGCGCACTCTGGGGAGCAATACAGACAAGCCCGAACTCTGAGTACTCAAAATACCTAAAGTCCTCATTAGAGGAAACTGAGCTCGGAGCATTGTGGGAAACAAAACTGCCAGTCCCTTCGTTTAACCAGGTAGTGAAAAGGATTGCTAAGAAACACTCGTTCCTCAAGGACAAAATAACTTTTAGTACCCGGACTCATGCCTGGATGACTATTAATTCGTACACAAGGCCCGCACCAGCACCTTATTTAGACACGGCATTCTCGTTGAACCTCAAACGTAAATTTCTCCACTTAAGGCTGGGCACTTTACCCACACGACTAGACCAACCTAGATGGAGACCACAAGCAACAACGGAATGCGATCTTTGCGGTGCAGGTAACCAAGACTTTATACACATAGTCTGTATTTGCCCAGCTATGTATCACGGACGTCGGTACTGGCTTAAGGATAAACTCAACAAGCTTGGAGTCCGCACCTGCCGATCTGCGATAGTCCAGACCCTGTGCTCAGCGGATGCCCAACTGATCTGTAGGTTAGTAAAATTCCTGGACAGTTTCGCAGAAAAAACAAGGCAAGCTGCCACTTGCCGGATTCCCATTGAGTCTAAAGAACATTGCTGAAAGATAAATTGGTATTGCAGAAACTTTGCCGTAATTGGTTTGACTCTTTGCAGAAATTCTTTATTTATCTCATTTCCCTGCCCTTTTCCTATTTATTTCCTTGTCTATGTTTTAAATGTTTGTTTTCAACGTTGTAGAATGTTATAAATTGTAGTGGTTTTAATTAACCGAACAATAAAGAAATTACTTGCAGCATGTTGTCATTTTCATGTGTGTGCTGGGACCCAGTATCAGTAAATCATACTGAGGACCCAGAACTGGGCTCTGAGGTCTGTACGGGCACACCAAGCTTACCTCATTGGACACAGAAATACTGCCCTCATGCCAAATGACATAAGCTTGGCAGTGATGGGAGTGTATATTTGAATCATAGACCGGAGAGGCTTTCTTCCCTGTTCCCCGAACTGACATGCTACCTCGCCCCTGAAATTCTGATCAAGTTATGTTGCTAGTTCCTTTGGCTATATTCCGTTTGTGTGACCAGTACAAATGTATGATAAAGGCAAATAGTATTGCTAGCATTCATGATGCTTTTGTTAAGCAACACATTTGAAGTGGGGGGGGACAGATACTTGGCTTGCATTCTGTGTTGTCCTGCCTTTGGTTCCTCCTTTGAACACTCCTATTAGTCTGGCTGGAGGATGGGAGGTGGAGTCAGCTGTTTGGTATGGAGGCAGGTTAAACCTTTCATTCCAAGATCTACCTTTTGTTTCCGGCTGAGGGGCAGCTCCCAAAAGTCTTATAGCTGTCAGGGATGAAGGCTGCACTCTTCTTTGAGCTGGTGTAATATCCTCGTCAGCCCCATGCTTCTGAACCATCACCTGAAGGCATATACTGTCTACTCTGGAGAGAAGGAACACACAAAGTGTGCTGCCTCAAACTGCTTCCTACTCCAGAGCATGGGGATTTGACAGTTCTCATCTGGAAAAGAAGTAGAACAGTAACAATGAACCAGACTAATATGGGTGAAGTTATCATTGTTGTCAGAGCAACCTTTGAGATCAAGTTCTGGTTTCTTTCTCAGCCAGTGTTCCAAAGGTGAGGGGGACATCACCTGAAAAAGTGTCAGCTACTTGCTGGAGGAAAGCTGTGGGTCTGTCTTGGAACATACTCTGCTTGGCCTGCTGACAGATGGGTGCAGAGGGCATCCCTGAAGCAGGAAGTCTGCCCTGAGCAGAATGCCATCTAGAGTGCTGCCCAGAAAAAGCGGACTACATTTTACACAAGCTCTCTTAACTTGCATCTTTGTTGTCAGCACAGAGCTAAAGAAGCGCCCACTACCAAGGTACTTGCTCCAAGTTGCCCCTAATGACCCTCAAGTATTCTCTGCAATCTACCTGGATTGGGAGTAATCAAAGTGCTGGCTGGGATGGGATCACCAATGGGACATAGCCGGACTCGAATATAAGTGAATCATCCTGCATCCCAAAGGTGTACTGCATCGAGAAGAATGCATGACCTCATTCCCACAGTCAAGCCAAGACTAATTTGCACCCATAGTGAAGGGACCGTAAACATAATCAGCAACCGCTGCCCATGATGAAATCTGCTACCTGCGCTAGCACTGGAAGCGCCCTTCTCCCAATGTGTCCTTAACTCCTAGCGTTGCGTCACCGGACTCTGTAGCACAGGATCCTAGAATCTACACTGGTCCCCCCCATGGGCTCCTGTGAGCTTGCCAACAGATCCATGGGTTGTCTCTTCTCCCTCATTATGGTGATGGGATTTTCTTTGGGCCTAAACCGTACTGTAAAGTAAAACCACTTCTCCAGTGTAACCATGGCTTCTCTTCCAGGGGATCCTCATCAAAGTCATAAGCATTAGCATTAGAATATTCCCGCCCATGCGTGGGACCCTGGAAACACTATATCATATGTGCCTATATATATATCTATATATCTATATATATATATATATATATATATATATATATTACCTACTGGCGGTCGCCAGTAGGTATATATAGTTAGGATTTTTTCTCCATGGGTTTTTTGAAAATTCTATGTCTAATAACTTTGGCGTTTGTGGACGGAATTGGCTGAAATTTTCAGGAAAATGGCACATTTTGTTTCTGAGCAGCCCTTGAAAATTTGGGGGGGGGTTCGTCAAGGGGGGGCCGAGAAAAAAGGGGGGTCCCAAAACGTGTTTTTAACATTGAGTTTTCCATAGGGCGGTTGGCCTCACTTTTAGCCCGAACGGCTGAATGGATTTGCACGAAACTTGGCAAAATTGTAGGGACTGGTAGCCCGATGTGCCTTTTGTAGGTCTCAATATATGTGTTCCAGTGGATTTTGAGAAATTAACGTTTAAAAAAAGATATATATCTGTAACAGCGGACCGGGCAGCGCTCTGGTTCGCGGACTTTTCGCGCAACGGAGCTTTGTGAAGCGAAGCTGATTGGTTCTCCGGCGTCTGTCAACATTCCAAACAGTCCGTAGCGGCCGCCATCTTGTCTCTCGGTAGGATCGAGAGACAAGAGGAGGCCAAAGCGAAGGGGCAAATGACCATAAGGGGGCATAGTACATTGTCGCTCACCCCCTAGGTTTGATGTGGAGGTTTTAAAAGGGCCCCGCGGGGCAAAAAAAAATAAAAATAATAATAATCGAACAGCTGAATGGATTTGCACGAAACTTGGCAAAATTGTAGGGACTGGTAGCCCGATGTGCCTTTGCTAGATCTCAATATATGTGCTCCAGTGGATTTTGAGAAATTAACGTTCGAAAAAAGGTATATATCTGTAACAGCGCACCGCTTCGCGTACTTTTCGCGTTACGGAGCTTTGCGAAGCGAAGCTGATTGGCTCTCCGGTGTCTGTAAACATTCCAAACAGTCCGTAGCGGCCGCCATCTTGTCTCTCGGTAGGATCGAACAGCTGAATGGATTTGCACGAAACTTGGCAAAATTGTAGGGACTGGTAGCCCGATGTGCCTTTGCTAGGTCTCAATATATGTGCTTCAGTGCATTTTGAGAAATTAACGTTCAGAAACAAGATATATATCTGTAACAGCGCTCCGCTTCGCGGAGATAAAATTTTATGTGTATTACCTAGCTGTTGCTAACACCAGTTAGCGACGGCTAGTAGAAGATAGCGACCATCTTGGGCCCCACTTTGCATGTGAGTGATATTTATCACTAATGACATGCAAAGTGGGCATGCCAAGATGTTAGCGACTGGAAACAGTCGCTAACATCGCTATCTCCTATTATCAACTTTTGGAAATATTCGAGATAAGGGCGAATATCTCTAAAAGCTACCACCTGCCCTGAGCAGTTCTTAGCCATGTTATCCAATGGGAGGTGGATAACATGGCTAAGAGCATTAGCTCGGTAATGCATGAATATCGCTGAGTTTTCAGCGATATTAATGCATTGCGGTCGTTTTTTATCGTATTTCCGATAAACCTTGATAATAGCAAGGTTTATCTGCGATAATTTCTGACGGTAAAAAAATCGTTGCTAAGCATCGTTAGGGATAAATATCGCTTAACTTTGGTAATATGCCCCAACGTCTGTTAACGTTCGATTCGAAGGAAATCAGGAAGTGTTGAAAAACATTGTCTGCGCCATCTTGTCTTTTTTCAAATGCCACACTTTTGTCGTGCACGGCAGCCATTTTAGATGCCTTGACCAGACCCACTCTGTGCACGCTGTCGATCCTTAGCATGGCTCCCCACCCTCGCAAGCATCTCCCCCAGGCAGTGGTCACCCCCGCTCTCTGTCTTATGCATGGGTAATAAACCTCCCCCATCTGCGCTGCTGTTCCCTGAGAATCACACCCTGTGCCCGCCCGACACCTCCCTTTCGCCCTATTCACTACCGCACCCTCTGACACTCCTTTTCCTCTGTGTCCGATTGTCCAGGCTGGTCCTAGGGTATCAGCTAGCCCTGCAGATGTAGTTTATGGCCACAGCTGTAAAGAATCACCCCTCTTCAAAGGAGTTATAGTAGATCAAGGCCCACACTCGATGAGATCCGTCACAGCAGAAGCGTTGCTATTATCTGAAAACCATCCTGTATTGTGATTGGGGAGGGGACCGAGCCTGAAGCGGAAGATTCCAGGGATGACTCTTTGTACATCAAAGTTTTTACAATTATGTGTCACATTAAAAATATATAGCACTCCGACAAAGTAGTAAGATTATAAAACTTTAATAATTTATAAATATATACAAGAAAACAAAAATAGTAATAACATATAAACATTTTTAGGGAAAAACAACGAAGTAGCGGTCGGCTGTGCGAATAGTCCCAACGCAGCACAACGTCCAGATTTCCGGCGTGGGGCGTCGCGGGGGGTGGGTCATCAGTAGCAAACTGTTGTGCGAATAGTTCCAAGGCAGCAGAACGCGCCGAAATCTAGATGACACGAAAGTGATGTCTAGTAAGTTGCCACCCAGCAAATAACTGCATGGGGCGTCGCGGGGGGTGGGTCATCAGTAGCAAACTGTTGCGCGAATAGTTCCAAGGCAGCAGAACGATGGCACCAAGGTGATGTCCAGTAAGTTGCCGCACTGGTTTTGGTATCCTACAATGCTGCTCCGAATAACGGCGTGGAGCGCCCCGGGGGAGGCGGCGTGAACGGGCCTCTCCAGGTGGAGTCTCGTCTGTTGTAGTGGGGCGCCCCTTTACCGTTTCAGTTGCCATTCCGTCCGTTTTTGGTCCACTGTGTCAAAAGCCGCAATTCAGCTGAGTTGCGCCCACTCTTGCGGTGCAGCGATAGGCGGCTGTCACAGGACTCTCAAAATGGCGGCAGGCTGTTTCCTTTTTGGGCCTGGTCCACTGAAATGGCCCTGGGACACCTTGGAAATCGGACGCTTGTCTGCTAGGTCTTGGACCTCATTCTCGAAAGCGTCCCCTCCGCCTTGAGAATTCATCAAAAGTTTTGGGGGCTCCGACTCCTGCAGGCTTCTGGTGGGGAGCGGCTGCCATGATTGCTCGCGGAATGACCACGACTGAGCTACGAGATGGTGGTGCTTTCATGCTGACGCCAGCTTCAGTCTGAAACATCCAGAAACAAGGTGGGGCTTTCATCGTTTGGGGAAAAAAAAAGTTTTCATCCTATGAAAAGTGTTGTTTTTAGGTCACATGATCAAGCCTTCCATCATTAGGAAACCAAAAGTAAAATGAACCAATGAAAAGTTTTATAAACAAGTCACATGACCTGTTATGCGGCATAGGGTGTAAAATTAGGAGAAAATACGTTGGCACGTGAGGCGGCGTCAGTAGCGGACCGATGTGCGAATAGGCCGAAGGCAACACAACGCGCCAAGATCCGGATGGCACCGAGGTGGTGTCCAGCAAGTTGCAGCACTGGTGTGGCCATCCTACAATGCTGAAAGTCGGCGTGGGGCGCCCCGTTGGCTTGTGAGTTTGCGTCAGTAGCGGACCGATGTGCGAATAGGCCGAAGGCAGCACAACGCGCCAAGATCCGGATGGCACCGAAGTGGTGTCATAGTTGAGAGTTCTGAGCAGCGGTTGTAACACTGTCTGAAGCTTATTTGCAGCTGCTGCAGCTTCACTACGCGTCAAGATCCGGATGGCACCGAGGTGGTGTCTAGTAAGGTGCACTGGTGTGGCCATCCTACAATGCTGAAAGTCGGCGTGGGGCGCCCCGTTGGCCTGTGAGTTTGCGTCAGTAGCGGACCGATGTGCGAATAGGCCGAAGGCAGCACAACGCGCCAAGATCCGGATGGCACCGAGGTGGTGTCTAGTAAGTTGCCGCACTGGTGTGGCTATCCAACAATGCTGAAAGTCGGCGTGGGGCGCCCCGTTGGCCTGTGAGTTTGCGTCAGTAGCGGACCGATGTGCGAATAGGCCGAAGGCAGCACAACGCGCCAAGATCTGGATGGCACCGAGGTGGTGTCTAGTAAGTTGCCGCACTGGTGTGGCCATCCTACAATGCTGAAAGTCGGCGTGGGGCGCCCCGTTGGCCTGTGAGTTTGCGTCAGTAGCGGACCGATGTGCGAATAGGCCGAAGGCAGCACAACGCGCCAAGATCCGGATGGCACCGAGGTGGTGTCTAGTAAGTTGCCGCACTGGTGTGGCCATCCTACAATGCTGAAAGTCGGCATGGGGCGCCCCGTTGGCCTGTGAGATGGCGTCAGTAGCGGACCGATGTGCGAATGGGGCCAAAGGCAGCGCAACAATATTTTCTGATTTGAAGACACCACAAGGCGCTGAGATGCCAAGATCCGGATGGCACCGAGGTGGTGTCTAGCAAGTTGTGGCACTGGTGTGGCCATCGTACAATGGTAAAAGTCGGCGTGGGGCGCCCTGTTGGCCTGTGAGATGGTGTCAGTAGCGGACTGATGTGTGAATGGGGCCAAAGGCAGCGCAACAATATTTTCTACTATATTTTCGGAGTAGAAGACACCACAAGGCGCTGAGATGCCAAGATCCGGATGGCACCGAGGTGATGTGTAAGTTGCGGACCGATGTGCGAATGGGGCCAAAGGCAGCTCAACAATATTTTCTGAAGAGAATACACCACAAGGCGCTGAGATGCCAAGATCCGGATGGCACCGAGGTGATGTCTAAGTTGCGGACCGATGTGCGAATGGGGCCAAAGGTAGCGTAACAAGATTTTCTGTATGGAAGATACCACTAGGCGTTGAGATGCCAAGATTCGGATGGCACCGAGGTGATGTCTAGCAAGTTGTGCCACTGGTGTGGCCATCGTACAATGGTAAAAGTCGGCGTGGGGCGCCCTATTGGCCTGTGAGATGGTGTCAGTAGCGGACTGATGTGCGAATGGGGCCAAAGGCAGCGCAACAATATTTTCTGACTGACACCACAAGGCGCTGAGATGCCAAGATCCGGATGGCATCGAGGTGATGTCTAAGTTGCGGACTGATGTGCGAATGGGGCCAAAGGCAGCGTAACAATGTTTTCTGTATGGAAGATACCACTAGGCGTTGAGATGCCAAGATTCGGATGGCACCGAGGTGATGTCTAGCAAGTTGGTGTGGTCATCCTACAATGCTGAAACTCGGCGTGGGTCACCCCATTAGCCTGTGAGATGGCGTCAGTAGCGGACCGATGTGCGAATAGGCCGAAGGCAGCACAACGCGCCAAGATCCGGATGTCACCGTGGTGGTTTCATAGTTGAGAGGCACTTCATCTGCAGTGGGGCGCCGAGATCCGGATGGCACCGAGGTGATGTCTAGCAAGTTGCTGTACTGGTGTGGTCATCCTACAATGCTGAAATGTAGTGGGGCGCCCCTTTACCGTTTCAGTTGCCATTCAGCTGAGTTTCGGCCGCTCTTGATGCTACAGCGACAGGCGGCTGCAAGAGGACTCTCAAAATGGCGGCCTGTTCTTTGGATTTGGGCCTGGTCCACTAAAATGGCCCTGGGACACCTTAGAACTCGGACGCTCGATTTTTTTTTCCTTTCCTGTACATGCAAAAAAAGGTAAATGCCCGGTATGTTACACGCTTCATCTGCCACGATGAACTCTCCAGAGGAACCGAAAAAAAATATAGTTGTGGTAACTATACCATGCATCGTCATATGGAGAGGTGGCACCAATTAATTATAGTGCTGCATAAAAGAGAGATTTGGAGGAGAACCCCTGACCTGCTAGTACATTCATCAAAGAAGTGGCACTGAGAGCTTCAGAGGCAAGGGAAACGGTCCCAAATATTTAGAAGAACTTTGGAAAGATTAAAATGACATGTTTAGATTGTGGTAAATTAATTTCATGTGGGCAGATGAGTGTTACTCTAATAAATACAGCATATGAACATCATCATAGTCGATGGTTGGTAGAGACATTTTGACTATATCCTGGACCTGCCCGTCCTCGCCCAAAATGGCGCCGGAATAAATGGGACTCGTAACTCCTTGTTGTGTACTGGTTGCAGAACCTTGAAATCACGAGATACGTATGCAGTTTTGAAGCACATGGCGGGCGGGGACGAGAATTGATTGAATATTTCGACATCCCTATTGATATTAAGTTCTGATGTGTTATTGATTACTGTACTGTTGAAAATTCGAATTAACGTCACCCATGGTACTTGCCCGCAAATGTATATCTAGATAATTGTATTGTAACTGGCCCTGTCGTATTTTAATTATAAAATGTACGTCCACCGATTCCGTAACTGTTAGACACCTTAGTTTTTGCAACCTAATGGCCCGCCCGTTACGTTCCTCTACAGTGTAAATGTCTATTCATCATATACGATTACAGTTTGCTCCGTGGCAGGCCCACGTGGTTATAGGCTCGTATTTGTATAATGAAATTTTCACAATAAAGGTTTTTAAAAGAAAACATGGTAGTAGTGTATACATTGGTAAAGTTTTTAATAATAGTCACTGTTTTAGAATCATTAAAAGGCAAGTGAAATAAAGCAGACCAATTACATGAAGGGTAAAATGTATAATACGAAGGAACGCAGTAAAGATAAATGGTCAAGGGCTGTTGTGTTTTCTATTCCTGCAACATAAAGTGATCGATAAGAATCTCATATTCAGGCGTATCGGCGACTAAGACAGCAGGTCGACCCTCTTTTGCTCAACGGCTCCGTCATGGGACGAAGAAACGCTCTTTTTCTCGAAAAAAGAATATATTTTACTTGCAGGACAGTTGTAAAATTTCCGGGAAAGTACATTAGCCTGGAACATTATAACATATATTTAAGAGAAAATAATGTTCGGAAGTAATTAAAAGCGTAATTTTTAGGTGATATGACCAAGGCTTTCATCATTAGAATAAGAAAAGTAAAATGAACCAATGAAAAGTTTTATTAACAAGTCACATGACTTGTTATGCTTACGTTACGCGCTGCGCGCCCCGGATGACTTCCGGATGCGCTAACGCGGCGCGTCATATGACGCATTACGCGACAACGCAGGTCCAGAATATAGTCAAAATGTCTCCACCAACCAGCGGTCGAAACACAACCCCTTTCAGCAGGCTAAATAGTTCTGTTAAATGACAACAGAAGGGACAGGCAACAAGAACCATCAGTCAAAGAGGGGAGGGCTAGTTCTTCTCTACCGGGTTACATTGGGGCGCTACCGGAACTGATCGAATTGGTAGTCTACAGTGTTTCTGGATGTTTCAGACCGAAGCTGGGGTTAGCATGAGAGCAGCACCATTTCGTAGCTCCGTTGTGGCCATTCCGCAACCAATCATGGCAGCCGCTCTTTATCGTTATTTTGGGCGGGGTGGGTGGCGGAGCCGAGCTGTTTTGCAGCCATCATTGTGTGGAGTTCAGTTCATCTCACTAGTTTTGTATTTGTCATGAGGGGTTGTTCCTAATGTTTCTATTTTAGCGAGGTCAAAAAGAGATCCCATTAGTGGCCTACTGATTTTGCTCGATTCCTTTTCTTTTTTTTTACACGATTTTTCGTTATCTGCAAAGACTAAACAGAGTATTGCGACTCTGTGTTTGTTTGTAAATAGAGAATGAACCAAAGAGAACTAATTCTAAAACAGTAAATACTTGGATAACAATCAATCAAATGGAGAGAGAAGCAGGCACGACGGATTACAACGGGGGCAAAGGCCTGCGTTAACTACCTTTCACTATCTGCAAAGAGAGAGTACTCCTAATAGAAATGAGGGGGGGGGGGCACCATTCAAAGCAGATCAGTGTGCATAAACACGAAAATGTTTTCACTTACCACGTACTTGACATTCGACAGCTTATGATATTTGCTATTAAAAAACCATTGAAATTCACTGAAAAAACCATAGGTTATAGACCATATATAGTTAGGAATTAGCATTTACAAAACCTTGAAAATTCACTGAAAAAAACATAGGTTATAGACCATATATAGTTAGGAATTAGCATTTAAAAAACCTTATTTTACTCACACAAAACCATTGAAATTCCATATATAGTTAGTTGCACTAACTATATATCGCGCACACGCAATCCACTGCTGATCATGTCACATATTACATCATTCATGACATGGTCAGTGACATCACTGATGACATCACTGATGACATCTCAAATGACATCACTGATGACATCACTGATGACATCTCATTTGACATCAATGACCACATCACTGATGATATCATTCATGTGGCAATACAATGCATCTCCTCACATTTTAATATAACCTCTGTTTCACCCAGTGTTAAATACAGAGTATAATTTTTGAAACCATTGACACACCAATACTAGTTACTACATACGTACTCACTGATTCCTACGTCTACACACACATTCACTCATTCACCCATACAATCATTCATACATACAATCACTCATCTTTACAACACTATCATATGCACTCATACACCTATACAGACACTCACACTCTGCCACTCATCCATGGAGTTACTCACACACCTAGTCAGTCCTGTAAAGAATCAATCACACTTCCATTTTCTTGTCTATACAGTTAAACATAGAGCACCTTACATTTTCAAACATATAGTAACACATACTTACTTTCTTATACAATCATTGATACAAGTACACATTGATCTGCACAGAGTCACACACCTCCCAGCCAGCCACACACACACTCAGTCTCCCATACAAATACTTGGACAATCAATCAATAACCCATATAGTTAATCATATAGCTACTGATCAACACATGCAGTAGTTTACAGAACAACAGACATAATGATGCACAAATTAAGACAGTTTAGTCACTAACCCATGCACTCAGTGAGACACATTTAATCACTCACTCATACATTCAGTCATGCACCTACTAAATCCTTCGTCCAGACAGTTATACATCTACTCATTCTTCAATATCTAAAACATATTTAAACTTTACAGAAACACACAGTCACTGGATGATGTCATCAGTGATGTCATCAGTGATGTCATTTGAGATGTCATCAGTGATGTCATCAGTGATGTCACTGACCATGTCATGAATGATGTAACATGTGACATGATCAGCAGTGGATTGCGGGTGCGCGATATATAGTTAGTGCAACTAACTATATATGGAATTTCAATGGTTTTGTGTGAGTAAAATAAGGTTTTTTAAATGCTAATTCCTAACTATATATGGTCTATAACCTATGGTTTTTTCAGTGTATATATATATATATCTCCAAATCACATCAGAGCTGAAATATGCTGTGAAGAATTTCCACCATACATGAACAATGTGCATTAGAAACATGAGAAACAACACCAAAGATTATTTAGAAACTGTTTTAATGCTTAGACAGCAGTAGAAATTCTTATAACTCACTGAAAGCATAGAAAGCTCCCAGGCTGCATTGCAAACACACAGTCTAAAAGACTGAAAAGCTAACCTGTAGCTGTATGTAATACAAAAACTGACACCGTGCCTTTAAGGCACTCATGACCCCCAGTATCCCATCATGCCTCAGGGGTGACAGTTAGGTCAGTTGTTCTTTCCGGCTCCTTCAGGAAGGATCCTGGTAACACAGCTCCACTAATTTCTGTTTTCTGACAGAAAATTACTTCATTTTCAACAACTTTTTCTACTTACTTTGACATTTTAAATCTAGTCAAGTAAGAAACTGTCTTTTTAAGTCAGTTTGGTGAGCATTTTCAGCTGAGAATGCCTTCACTTTTTGACAAATGTCCTTCTTGTGGCAACAAGAAAGCAAAATCAGACAACCACGACGTTTGTATCCTGTGTCTGCCTGAAGAACATGATCCAGGCACCTGTCCTCACTGCGAGCACCTGTCAGGAAGAACTCTCAAAGACAGGGAGAGAATTTGCATTTATGGCCTGGCTCACAGGTCATCCAGAGGAAGGTTTCCGGTGAAGAAGGGCTCAAAGAAGGCTAGATCATCTTCAAAAGAAAAGTCTCCCACCCTTCAGCTTCAGCGTCAGGCTTGGCGCTGAGGAAAGAGCCACCGGTGGGTCATTTATCTTCAGATCTACCGTCGACGGCGGGCTCGCCGTCGAAAAGAAGACCAGGTACGTCGGCGACGTCCAAGGATCCAGCTCCGTCGTCGAAATCCCCTTCGAGGGAGGTAATTCCTCCGTCGGCGTCAACCGGGCGACGTTCGGCGTCGAGAAGTGACTCCGCCACCGTCAACCGGGCGACGGTCGGATCGAGATCCAAGGCCCCTCCGCCGTCGTCAACCCGGCGACGATTGGCGTTGAGGGAGGTCACTCCTCCGCCGTCGTCATCCAGGCGACGACCGGCGTCGAGAAGTGTGACCCCTCCGCCGTCGTCTAAGAAACGACGTTCGGCGTCGAGGGCCAAGACCCCTCCGCCGTCGACTACAAAACATCGATCGGCGCCGAGGAGGCAGTCTCCGTCGATGTTTCGGCGTCGAGGGTGACCAATACCCCTCCGCCGTCATCGCACAGACATTCGACGTCGAGAGAGAGGAATCCGTCGACGGCTGGTCATCGCCGTTCGACGTCGAGAGAGGCTCCGTCGTCAGCTGCTCATCGCCTTTCGGCGTCGAGAGACTGTAGAACCTCGCATCGATCGCCGTCGAGACATTCGATGTCGAGATTGTTGGCTCCGCCGACTCCCCGAAAGCATTCGGCGTCGAGAGAAAAACATATGACGCCAGAACGCTCGACGTCGAGACATTCAGAAAGAGCTCGATCGTCGTCGAGGAACTCTGTGATCATGGTTCCGGAGTCAGCCTCTTGTCATTCCACTTCACGGTCTTCTGGCTCCTCAACAACATCCTCAAGATCCAGAAGTCCTGTCCTCGGATCTCCTGTGCGTCAGCCAGATCCTTTGGCTGCGGAGGTCAGACTGTCACCCAGATGGTACAAGTCATTGGATCATTGGCGAGAGTCAGGGGCTACCAAGCGTATGCGCGACTATGCCAGTCCGCAGCACAGATCTCCTGTCCAGAGGCTGGTGGATGAAGTGGACAGGCGTAGTCCTCCCAGGCGCCAAGCAGACAAATCGCCTGAGAGAAAACCAACCAGATCCAGCTCTCCCAGAAGGGAAGATCCGGTTAGATCTCGATCTCCCAGAAGAGGAGATCCCAGAAGAGAAGATCCGGTCAGATCTCGCTCGCCTAGAAGGGAAGAGCATCCAAGAAGATCACGTGAGAGGAGGCACGGTGCTCACCATAGACGTCGAAGAACTCCGTCTACTTCATCTACCTCTTCTACCAGGTCTTTCAAGAGGGATTACTCTCCCACGCTGATGGATAGTCCTATTTCTAGATCCTCTCCAGTGGATGACATTGGCACTTATCTAGATGTCCTGCAAAGAGGAGCTCAGAAGCTGAGCATTGCAATGTCTGTCCCCCAGGTTGCTACAACAGTAATTTTTGAAACTTTGCACAAAAAATCTGTCTCTCGTCCACTGCTGCCTTTAGTCCCGGGGATTATGGATCCTGGCAAGGACGTTTTCCTAACTCCAGCAACCATCAGAGCGGTGCCAGCCCGCATACAGAAACAAGCACTGTCGTTGCCAATAGGTCTCGCAGTAGGAAATTTGGAGCTATTGGTTTTGTAAATGACATTTTATATTTATGTTTTGTGATTTACAATGCCAATACTTTTAACTTTAGCAAATGTGACACTTATAGCATTTGTAATGCCACATGTTTTGTATTTACGTGACGTAGATGTATATATCTTACTAATATAAATGTCTTTTTTTTGTTAATTAATATTGAAATAAAAGTTATTTATAATGTATAATGGCAATATTGTAAACTTTCCTAAATACCTTTTGTGAATATTATGTTCAGGTTTTTTTTTGGTGAAGAATATCTAAGATTAGAAGTGAAATCCTAATTTTTTTTTTGTGGCATTTGTAATAAAGTTTGAACCATTGAGCGAAGATTTTATAAATAGTTGTTGTTGAATTTTTGCATGGATTGATGCTGTGGTGGAGCAGATAGATGTTGTTGTTGCGATGAGTGATGCTGTGGCGTTCAGTGATGCTGTGGTAGCGCATAGTGATGTTGTGGTGCCTTTGAGTGATGCTGTGGTGCCTTTGAGTGATGCTGTGGTGCCTTTGAGTGATGCTGTGGTGTTGCAATATATAGATCGAGTGCTAAAGATATATTCAGGGCGATACATTTTACCTGCATGTAATAGTTTGTGTAAAAAAATGTGGTGGTTTTCACAGTGTTTCTAAAGTTGGTTCCCTTGTATTTTAGGGTATTTGGTGAGAAGGCGAGTTTCGTTCCCTTTTGTTTATATTTGCATTTCACAGCGGATGGCTGACAACAGATTAGAATCTTTACGACTGAGATTAAAGCACTCCAGTCTCCTGGGGTGGTTAGGCCCCAGACGTTTTTTTGTTGCTCTCGCTCCCTCGCTCCCTCCCCCCCAAAAAAAAATGGCCACCACTATAGCAGACTTACTATGTTACTCTTTGTTTCAAATGTTAAGAATTCCAAAGTACTAAAAAGCATTCCGCAAATGAGATGTTTAGCAGAACATGTTGCACAAATGCTAAGTAACGTAAAGGTTTAGTTAAAATAAGATGATTCGTAAAATATGTTTTTATTTTTCATCAAATTCAAAAGCAGTAATTTGTGGTTTGTGCTGGTGGTGAGTTAGGCTGTGTTGGTACTGTGGTTGTGCTTACTAGTGTTAAGTAATAAGGTTGTGTTGCAGAGGCCAGAGTGAGTAAGTCTTCTGTCCCTTTAAAATTAAGAAATAGAACGCAAGTTATGTAGCAAGTCTGTGGCCTCACTTGAGTTTCGAGAAAAAAAAAAAAAAGAGAGCATAGAGCGCACATGAGAGGGAGGGGGTGTGGGGAGTAGAAGAACGTGCAGCTGGATGTGAGGGAGGCAGTGGTCTGCATTTTCGCACCACATTTACATTTCACAGCGGATGTCCGACAACAGATTAGAATCTTTACAACCGAGATTAACCAACTGCAGTATCCTTGTATTTTTACCCTAAGTAAGTATCTCCTACAAATTGCAAAAAAGAGATATTCTCCATGTTTTAGAATTGTTAGATAATGTAAAGTGTTGGAAAACAAAGGAAATTCGTAAAAAATGTGTCTTTTGGTGCTTTGCTAATTTTACCGTACTTAATTACTACAGCTGAATGTTGTCGTGCTAGAGAAGGGGGTGGGAAACGGCAGATGAATGAGAGAGAAGTGCGTGTGCGTGTTGCCGCGAGTTGAAAGGCAGGAAGTGGTATGCTTGGAAAGAGCGCACGTCTGAATGTTGTTGTGCTACAGAGGAAGGGGGTGGGTTCAGCAAAAGGAACGCGCTGGACCTTAGAGAGGGTAGAAGGAAGAAGCAGATGGTGTGCGTGAATGTGAAAGAGTCTGGGGGCTGTTGGTTGTGTTTTAAAATGTTTTGAGAGAAAAGCGGGCATAAAAGTAGAAGGGGGGTGGGAGAACGTGCAGATGAATGAGAGAGAATCTATGGTTTGCGTGTTGCCGTGCATGAATGGGAGAGAGTCTGGGAGGGGGGGGGGGAGAACGTGCAGATGAATGAGAGAGAAGCTATGGTGTGCGTGTTGCCGTGCGTGAATGGGAGACTGGTAGTGTGGGGGGTGGGAGAGAGAGTCTGTGGGCTGTTTGAGTTTGGTGTGCGTGTTTCCGCGTGTGAAAGGCAGGAACGTGCAGATGAATGAATGAGAGAGAAGCTATGGTGTGCGTGTTGCCGTGCGTGAATAGGAGAGAGCTTGGGAGGGGGGGTGGGTGGGAGAGAGTCTGTGGGCTGTTTGTGTTTGGTGTGCGTGTTGCTGTGCGTGAATGGGAGAGAGTCTGTGGGCTGTTTGTGTTTGGTGTGCGTGTTGCCGTGCATGAATGGGAGAGAGTCTGTTGGCTGTTTGTGTTTGGTGTGCGTGTTTCCGCGAGTGAAAGGCAGGGGGGGTATGCTCGGAAAGAGTGCACGTCGGAATGTTGTCGACGTGTGTGTGTTGCCGTGCGTGAATAATGTTTGCAGTTGTGCCGGTCACAGTCTATTACCTGTCTTGGTGCTACTTATCCTCAGACCTCTGTCCTTGAATAACTGCATGGATTGGTGTTCCTTGTTATTTCTGTCCCAAAATGATGATTTATTTGCAGACACAAAAGGGTGTTTTAACTCCTCTGACCAAAAATACATTTATCGTTAGTGTCCCGATTTGTAGAGCATGGACATCTAGGAGAGTGCCAGCTGTCCTGTTTCTCTCTATGGTGCTGGGCTTCTGGGTAATAGGGACACGGGGGCTTTCAATGCGAGGCACTGATAGGCTGGATGAACGCCGGTAGCCATCTTGCTCGTAACGTAAGCTACATGTGAGTCCCAAAAGATCGAATTTGGTGCGCAGCGGCTGGACTCTGTATAGTTTTCATTACTACCACGTGTGCTGGTCTTATGCTCCCTGTGGGCTGTTTGTGTTTGGTGTGCGTGTTGCCGTGCGTGAATGGGAGAGAGTCTGTAGGCTGTTTGTGTTTGGTGTGCGTGTTTCCGCGAGTGAAAAGCAGGGGGGTATGCTTGGAAATAGTGCACGTCTGAATGTTGTCGACGTGTGCGTGTTGCCGTGCGTGAATGGGAGAGAGTCTGTGGGCTGTTTGTGTTTAGTGTGCGTGTTTCCGCGAGTTAAAGGCAGGGGGGTATGCTTGGAAAGAGTGCACGTCTGAATGTTGTCGACGTGTGCGTGTTGCCGTGCGTGAATGGGAGAGAGTCTGTGGGCTGTTTGTGTTTAGTGTGCGTGTTTCCGCGAGTTAAAGGCAGGGGGGGTATGCTTGGAAAGAGTGCACGTCTCAATGTTGTCGACGTGTGCGTGTTGCCGTGCGTGAATGGAAGAGAGTCTGTGGGCTGTTTGTGTTTAGTGTGCGTGTTTCCACGAGTTAAAGGCAGGGGGGGTATGCTTGGAAAGAGTGCACGTCTGAATGTTGTCGAAGTGTGCGTGTTGCCGTGCGTGAATGGGAGAGAGTCTGTGGGCTGTTTGTGTTTAGTGTGCGTGTTTCCTCAAGTTAAAGGCAGGGGGGGGATGCTTGGAAAGAGTGCACGTCTGAATGTTGTTGTGCTACGGTGAGATAAGCAAGAGGCACGCGCAGGTCAGAGAGAAGGTGGGCGGAGGGAGCAGCTTCAATGAGGCGTGGACAAAGTGAAGAGCCAATGAAAAACCACAAAAGCTCGTGAAAAAAAAAGTTTATGGCCCAAAAGCGCGTGCCTGTGGCCACGTGAACTCGAAGAAAACCGCACCGAAAAAGCCATAGTTTGACGAGTATTTTGACCACTAGAATTCTCTCCAATCCATTCCTGCGGAATGGAAAAGGCGGGCCCAAAAACGCGTGCCTGTGGCCACGTGAACTCGAAGAAAACCGCACCGAAAAAGCCATAGTTTGACGAGTATTTTGACCACTAGAATTCTCTGCAATCCATTCCTGCGGAATGGAAAAGGCGAGACCTAAAAATACAAACCAGCTTCTTCTGACCCAGTTTTTGTAAAATCTAACCCTCCAGCAGACTCTGTGATAGTGGCAGCGGCAAAGAAGACGCATGCAGTTGCTGCTTCCTCTTCAGTACCACCAGATAAGGACAGCAAATCACAGGACTCGTGGGGTTGCAAAGTTTGCAATTCAGCTGCCTCCACGCTGAAGGTCTCCAGTGCGGCCACGCTGTTGGGTAGATACGATAGAGCCTTATGGGACTCCATGGAAAGGTTCAAGTCCAAGCTACCTAAGGAGGACCAGAAGGACTTCGAAGAAACAATGACGGAAGGATGTCAGGTGGCGAACCAGTTGATAAGCACAGCAGCGGACGGTGCAGTGCTTGCAGCACATTCCTATTCATATGGGGTTTGTGCCAGGAGGTCAGCATGGTTGCGCCTCACAGGGCTGAAGCCGGATGCTCAGCAACGCATCCTTAATCTTCCTTTTTCGGGTTCCTCTCTCTTCGGAGAACATGCTGACGAAGAGATGACTCGTATGAAGACGGAACTGGATACGGTAAAAGCGGTGGGTTTGGAGAAGAAAAAAGAATTCAAACGCCGCTTTGAGACCAACAAGGGAAAAGGGGCTCAACAGAGGGTTCAAACCCCTCCGTGGTCCCAAAATAAGAACCAGGGAAAATCCCAGTTTCGAGGCAAATCCAACAGGGGTAGAGGAGGTCACCAGCAGTCCTCTACCACCACGAGAGGAGGAAAGGCTTGAGCAGTGGCTTCCTTTGGCGCCGTTGCCCACTCCAGTGGGAGGAAGTGCTTCACAACACCTGGCAGAGTGGGTCAGCATCACAAGGGATCGGTGGGTGCTGAATATACTGCGCAATGGATACATGCTACGTTTCCGTGCGCTTCCAAAGAACATTCCTCCAAAGAGCTCTTGCCCTCACCAGCTAAGCTTGCTCCGAAGAGAGGTGAAAGTTCTGCTGCAAAAAAAGAGCTATAGAGGAAGTTCCTCCTTCTCAAAGGGGAAAGGGAGTCTACTCCAGATATTTTCTTGTCCCAAAAAAAGATCAGGAGGACAAGTTCAGACCCATCCTCGATCTACGTCTCCTAAACAAAGTCATTGCCAGAGAAAAGTTCCGCATGTTAGCTCTTCACCAAATATGCCCACATCTTCAAGCCGGAGATTGGATGTGTTCGGTGGATCTGTAAGATGCATACTTTCACATTCCGATTGCACTGCGGCATCGCAAGTACTTGAGGTTTGTCGTAGGAAGCAAACACTACCAGTACAAGGTGTTACCCTTCGGACTCAAGTCCGCACCACGAGTCTTCACCAAATGCATGGCAGTGGTGGCGGCTTTTCTTCACAAAAAGGGACTCTTCATCTATCCATACCTGGACGACTGGCTCCTAAAGGGCCCGTCTCCGGTACAGGTAACCCACGATCTGCAACTTTGCCTACACCAGTTGCACAGGCTTGGTCTCCATGTAAATATGGAGAAGTCATTCCAGCGGCCGACACAGTCTATCCACTACCTCGGCTCCGTTCTGGACACAAAATTGGGAAAAGCGTTTCCTTCGGAGGAGAGACTCTTTTCCATGAGGCAGAAGTGTGGGATTCTAATGGAGTCTCGGCTTCCAACAGTCCGACAGGTAGCCTCCCTGCTGGGTTCCATGGCGTCCTGTATTTTTCTCATCCCGAACGCCAGGCTGAGAATGCGGCCTCTACAACAGGCTCTCGAAGACCAGTGGGACCAGGCGACAGGGCGTTGGGAAGATCGTATCACTCTTTCCCAAGCAACGAGGGATGCCATCAAATGGTGGACTCGGATGAGGAATGTGCTGGTGGGAGTGCCTTTTTACCAACCTCTACCAACCCAGTCTTTAGTGATAGATGCCTCTCTGCAAGGCTGGGGAGCGCACATGGGTCCCTTTCAGATTCAGGGTCAGTGGTCTGTGCAGGAGCGGACGTACCACATCAACATGCTGGAACTCAGAGCGGTGTTTCTAGCTCTCAAAGCTTTTCTTCCAGCGATCGAGTCCAACTCAATCCTAGTTCAGACAGACAATACAACCACCATGTTCTATCTGAACAAGCAAGGAGGCACGCGGTCACGCCCTCTCTCCCGGGAGGCTCAAACCATCTGGCACTGGCTTCTCTCTCGAAACCTCTCAGTGGTGGCGGTGCACCTTCCAGGCGAGTTAAACATCAAAGCAGACGCACTCAGCAGGCACTTCGAAGATCAGCCAGACTGGGTGCTAAACGACGAAGTGGTAGAAGAGCTTTTTCGTTGTTGGGGTCGTCCAGCCATAGACTTGTTTGCGGATGACGAAAACGCAAAATGCCACGCCTTCGCGTCCAGATTCCACTGACCAGGGACGCAGGGGAATGCTCTCCTGATGGATTGGTCGGGAACATTTGCTTACGCGTTTCCTCCCCTAGCTCTGATTCCGAAGGTAGTTTCCAAGCTGCTCAGGTCAGACATGGAGATGATCTTGATAGCTCCGGATTGGCCACGGCAGTGGTGGTACCCGGACCTTCTGCATCTGTCTGTGTGTCCACACAGACGACTTCCTTGCAAACCGGACCTGTTGAGCAAGATGAACGGGAGGATACTGCATCCCAACCTCCCATCACTGAACCTGACAGCATGGAACCTGAGGTCCTGCAATATGGGCATCTGAACCTGCCTCCCGAATGTATGCACATTTTAAAGGAGGCTAAGAGACCTTCCACGAGAGCGTCTTATGCGTTCAAATGGAAAAGATTTTACATATGGTGTAGGGATCATCACCTAGATCCTACTAAAGGGCAAGAGGAGGTAATCCTGCCATACCTCCTTTCCTTGGCAACTTCTGGTTTGAAATATGCTTCCATTAGAGTGCATCTGTCAGCCATAGTAGCGTACAGGAAATCACCTAATCAGATTTCTTTCTTTCAGGTTCCGGTGGTTAAGGACTTCCTCCAGGGGTTGAAAAAGGTGTATCCCCCTGTGCGAAATCCTTCTCCTCCTTGGGAATTGAACCTGGTTCTGTCCAGGTTAATGTCACCTCCTTTCGAGCCCATCCACGAGGCCTCTTTGCAACATCTCTCTTGAAAAGTAGCCTTTTTAGTGGCGATCACGTTAGCGCGCAGAGTGAGCGAGATACAAGCACTCTGTGCGAAGGAACCATATACTGTTTTCCACCACAATAGAGTAGTTCTGAGAGCTCATCCATCCTTCTTGCCTAAGGTGGTTTCTGATTTTCATATAAATCAGTCCATTTCCCTCCCTTCGTTCTTTCCAAATCCTACGACCCCGGCTGAGCGGTCGCTGCACTCCTTGGATCTTAACAGAGTGCTTAAGTTCTATTTGGAAAAGACCAAGGGTATCAGGAAGACGGATCAGCTGTTTGTGAACTATGGTTCAATGAGAACGGGCTTTCCAGCGGCCAAGAGGTCCATCTCCAGATGGATTGTCACCTGCATTAAATTGGCCTATCTGCTTGCAGGCAGGCCTTTATTGGTATCACCCAAAGCGCATTCTACCAGAGGGAAAGTGGCCACAGTAGCTTTCTTACATGACATTCCAATGTCAGAAATATGTAAGGCCGCGACCTGGAAATCAGTTCATACCTTTACTAGACATTACTGTCTAGAATCTGATTCCAGGGCCGATACTCAAGTAGGGCAAGCCTCCTTGAGAAATCTGTTTGGGTAGCCTATAGCCTTCTCAGGCTTGTTGATGAGATTACTGTCTTGTCATTCCTTAGCCCGCAGGGATGAGGAGAGGCTCGCTATTCTATTCTAATGCTTATGACTATTGATGAGGATCCCCTGGAAGAGAAGGATTAGTTACTTACCTGTAATCCTAGTTCTCTTCCAGGGGTATCCTCATCAAAGTCATAAGCAACCCTCCCGCCCCCCCGGGCAAAGGATATTCTTTAATAAGGAGATATTGTTAACCTATTTGTTACTTGGTTTTTTCAGTCTCCGAAAAGAACAACTGACCTAACTGTCACCCCTGAGGCATGATGGGATTCCGGGGGTCATGAGTGCCTTAAAGGCACGGTGTCAGTTTTTGTATTACATACAGCTACAGGTTAGCTTTTCAGTCTTTTAGACTGTGTGTTTGCAATGCAGCCTGGGAGCTTTCTATGCTTTCAGTGAGTTATAAGAATTTCTACTGCTGTCTAAGCATTAAAACAGTTTCTAAATAATCTTTGGTGTTGTTTCTCATGTTTCTAATGCACATTGTTCATGTATGGTGGAAATTCTTCACAGCATATTTCAGCTCTGATGTGATTTGGCTGCTATTGCATATTTTTATATATATATTTATATATATATATATATATATATATATATATATATATGAGTATATATATATATGTGGGGCACATATAATATAGTGTTTCCGGGGTCCCGCGCATGGGCGGGAATATTCTAATGCTAATGCTTATGACTTTGCTGAGGATACCCCTGGAAGAGAACTAGGATTACAGGTAAGTAACTAATCCATCTGCAACCTTTCTGACCGCATTTTGGAAGAGGCGGGGTATGACGTTCCGAAAACCATAGCAGGGACCTCGAGACTGAAGTCCCACTGGAGCGCGAAGGAAAAACTTCAAGCAGTGACATTGCTCGAGAGACCCTGTGGAATTCCAAAGACCTTGTTTTGATTCTAAAACTGTTAGATTAGAGGTTCCAAGCACAGGAGACTAGCCCACAGGTCATAGACATAGTAATCTACTCTCATCATTTCCTGTGAGCCTGCACCTGTGAATTCCTTCTACATATTGCTTTAAATGTCTTTCCTATAGGACCATCGTTGCACTGTATGTTCCTTGCACCTATTCCTTTTGCATTATATTGCATATTTAGTTCATTAAAGTCCTTTTTAGTTTTATAAATAAAAACATTGGAGTGGGAATTTTTATTTTTAAAAGCTATTGTTTTGATTGTAGTGTTCAGAATCTTTAACCCCACACCACCTACTTCTGAAGCCATTTGCTGCTTTCCTGCTATCACGAGAGTCAGTTGTTCAAGGAGTGTACTTGATTCTCAATGGTTAAATGATTCAGACCACAAGGTTGAGGCCCAAAAAGTCGATGTGTCCTGGGACCCCTGAACAGGTTCTGACAGTTACTTGTTTACATTTTATTCTTTATCATTGAGATACCCGATTTCAGCGGCATAACTGAGATCATGAATTTATTTGGATACTTTTTAGATATATAGTTATGTTCCACTACTTCAGCTATTCATTTTTGGGAGAGTTTTGTTATGCCTAAGGGGTATATTAGTGTATGCACTTGACACTTTTATGGAAAACCCAAGACCTAATTTTATTCTATGAGCGTCATGCCTCAATAGTTAGTCTAACAATTTGTTTAACAAATTGTTTTATTTTATAGGAATCGGATGAAGATTCTGAAACTAGGTCTGAGGAGCAAAGGCTGGTAAGCATTCTATACATGATATGTTGTTAGAATTATTGATGTTGTAATATAATGTTTTAATCTCTTCACTCAAATGTCAGATCATTGGCCATATAGCTGAAGTTGCACATTTTGATTATCATACTCACAGCTCACAAAACATGGCACTGTTCTTAACAAAAAAAACATCAATAAACATTGGCGTATCATAAACAGCAACAACAGAAAATGGGAAAAACCATTGTTTTCTTTCATGAAAGGCCATAGTCTCCGGGACACCTTGGTCAATACAAGCCCCAGAGAGACAGCAGCGAGAGGTCTTCCATCTGTTACTGACGCCTGGGGTCTGCCAAAAGTAACGGGTCATTATCCTTGTTCCAACTGCAGCATCTGCCACCTTACGTCACATACAAAAACCTTAGATCGTGAACCAAATAAAGTGTGGACACAGAGAGTTCATACCAACTGCAACTCCACAAACGTGGTGTATCTAATAACTTGCCCATGTGGGTTGCGGTATGTTGGAATGACTACGTGCAAAGTAAAATTGAGAATATGCGAACATCGCAGTAACATCAGGTGTGGTCGTGCAACTACCAAACTGAGTGAGCACTTTTTACAAAGCAACCACACAACCAATGACATGCGGTGGACTGTTATTGAGCAGGTCAGCACCAAACGAAATACCCCAAAAACTCAGAGAAAGAGCAAAAGTGGGTGTACCGTCTTGGGACAAACGGGCATGGATTAAATGACAATATCCCCTGGGCTTCTGTTATACAGAACTAATCCCCTGTCATAGGGTAGATTGTTATGTATGATCCTTAACCTTTATTATGGAGTGAGCCCATAACTGTATTTAATCTTTATTGAACTTCATTATATTATCTACCTAACAGTTGAACTGTGCGCTACTACCACTCTCTACCATTACTACAGTGCATCCCACCACTTTTTCTAATTTCCTCTCTGGAAAGCTTACTACGTATGGTTTTATTTCCCAATGGGCGGTCCGTGACGACCTCCACTTCTTACTAATCTACCATATATGAATCTGCCTCTCCTAAATGACTTTGGCGAGTGCCGCGTGCCGCCTATAACACTGACCCAGCATTGGGTTATTTTGGCGCTGCCGAGGCATGTTTTCTTTAATGTTCTCTGTTCTTCTATTTGTAAGTGATTAGTTGTCCCACCACTTAGGCATGTTGTATTTTTCTCCCTCTTACCACATTGCCTAACGATCCTGTCAAGATCGGTGGTTTTATTATCATTTTATTGTTGTCCTTCATGCCGATAATACCGGTTCCATGACAACGCACGTCATAGCTTTACTTTCCAATGTCGACTCCGATTGGGTAGTCGAATTCATGTGCTCTAGTGATGTTCAGGATTGGCTCAACATGGTGTTACGTGGCTGTGTCCTCCTAGACGTTCCGTTCCCCATTCTTGCTGGCTCTTTTATGTTTTATGTTTATCTTTTGCCCAACAGCACTAGTCAGCCCGTCTGACCGTTTTCCCTTTCTATATCCACGTGCTAGACAGTATCATAAGATGGGCATTCTGACACCATTTGCCCGTGATTTGAATTTCTTTACTTCCACCCCAATCGGCCTGATAAGGGACAGCTGTCCTTTGTCTTTATCACGGGGTTCCTGTTAATCCTGTATGTGCACGAGTTCACTGATACTGGCACTCGTGTCCTCGTTACGGTCATAAGTGCACCTCGAAGAGCACTCCAGCATTTTATTTCCATTTTTTGACAACCTACAAGGGCACATTGAAATAATTTCTTTGTTTCTTTTTTTTTTTAACCAGAATAAACTTGGTTCCGCTCCAATGTGAAGGAATCCACACATAGTGTTTTTAATAACTTTTTATCACTAGCAACCCCTGGCCAGGGTGGGCTTAGCGCACCCATTCCGCCGGGGTTCACCACTACACTTCATTCGTCCTGACGAAAGCCTGACTAATTGCTCACACATAGGCAGAAACATGTTGACCACACCTCAGGGATAAAACTGGACTTTTAATTTTGGTCCGTAATCCTACACCTTTGTTTTTACTCATGTCCAATTGGTAAAACTATATTTTTGACACAAGTTGGACATTTTTTAACTCCCTTATCTCACCCTTCACCAAACACTCAACCAGCTCTGGCGTTGCAGCACACTAGGGTGGCATTCGGCCACTCCTGGTGGGGTCCGATGATGAAGCATGTCACCAACTAGGTTGGTGAGTGAGGGCCTTCTGAATAACCCAAATTGGTTTCTCTCACAGGTAATTTCTACTATGAGTGTTGATGCATGTTTGCTCTTCTTTGACCTTTATTGTTAATACACTCCTCTGTTGATTTCATGATCACTGTTCTCAACAATTCTTCCCCAGTTATTCAGTATGGTCTCAAGTCGTAACCTTGATTATTGGAGATACACTATGCTCTTCTCTTTTCCACTCTTTTAACATTACATCAAGGATGCGTTGCTCTGTCCTTTTTCTTTGACCACCAACCTTCCACACACGTATTCACTTGTGCCTTCTCCCTGGTTCTTGCCTTGGCTGCATAAGAATTGCCTCTGGCTACAATACCCAGAACTGCATGGAAAACGTTTTAAAACAAAAAGCTGAACCATGGCTCTTTAGAAACTCAAGCTTTAGTGTTGTGGAAAGATAAACCTGTCTTCCAGGAAAAAAGAGGAAGTACGGGAAGGCAGTTCATTGTTACCTACATGCCCCAAGATGAGTACAATTCAAACAAGACATTTTGAAGAAATATCAAAGATAAAGGAGGAGATGTTAGGTGTCTCAATTACATGAAAGGTGTTAAGTGTCTGTTAACTTGCAATGCAGTGTTTTGTTGTGTGTACACGTTTTAGAGTGTTATGTGGCAGACATATCAATATGGACGTGCCCTGTGTTGTGTCTCTCCCTGCTCTCAATCTACCGAAGGGGATGTCCTAGTTAAATTGAGCCTTTATGTAATTTGTCAGGTATATATTAATTTCTCATTTTCCTTGCCCATATCTTTTATTATGATCTTATTAGCATACTGCATTGAGTGATGAAGATGATGATGATGACGGTTCTAACCTCTTTGATTCTGAAAAAGAAGAAGAGGAAGATGATGTTGAAGACCATGCAAAATCAGTAAGATTAAATATACTACATTTGGCCATGCAACTGGCTTTGTTAAACAAAATTGTCTCCCTAAATTTTGTTTCAGTTCATTTACGATAGTGAGAAAATTGCTTTGAGTTCACACCACATGAGGACAGCCATTTGTGTGATAACATAGCAAATTAAAAATGTACCATGAGTTTATATTTATAATTTTTCAGAAAACATATAGCATTTGTTTACAGCAGGATAGCTTGCAGTTGTTAAATCACTTCAACTTGGATAAAAGTAATTATGTGACCAAGATATGACAATTACTGTTTTGTTATTTTCCTCTTGATATTTCCGGCTTTGGCCATAAATCTTTCCCAAACTGTGTTTCATGTGTTCTTTTCTGTGTAATTTCTAAAGCTTCTTCACATTTGTAGGATATGAGGCGTTTTAGCTAAAACACTGTTTGCTCTAAACTTAAATTATTGCTCCTCTTGTTGCATCATAATTTCTGAAGCAATCCGTTCATAACTTACATTCTGTTTATGCTATAATGTTCCCTCCTTAAACACAAAGTCTTGAGTACAGACTACTCTTGACCTGAAGACCACTGCTCTAATTTATGGGAGGGAGTGTCTAATAGAACTTCCTCACATTCAGGTTGAGAACACAGTCTGCCAAATCTATCGATATTCCAGAATATAGACCAAAATTGTCCCTCAGGTAGTTGTAGCATCTGCAGGTTCACTCCGATCAACTCTAATTACAATACTGTCCTCTATACAGCAAAACGTCATGCCTACAAGCCAAGAACAGAACACTGATTTCTATCCAAGACTTGCTGAGGAGAGTCCCTGGATGCGTTACAGAGACACAAATACCACTGGTCACACTTGTTCTTCAGACACATGTAACATCCAACACATAGTTGTAGTTGCCTTTATGATATATGGTGTATCTAATGTTGAACGGTCTTAAAGGACCGCTAATACCTTCTACAAATGCAGCCTTTTGTAGTACTTGATGTAGTATTAATTCAAAGTTTCTTTTGCCTCTAAAATTGCCACCACTATACATACATATATTTTAAATAATGTAACATATTTTGCCATTAAATAAATCTGATCTTACTCTAATGTAATACATTTTGGCCTGATTTATAGTTTGCCAGATGAGTTACTTCATCACTAACATCACTAACATGACAATATCTTATTCGCTTTATTACAAGTGTGTTATATCCTGTGTCACTTGAAATAAGGTGACAGGATATCTATCAAATTTGTGACAAAGCAACCCATCCTCCAAACTATAAATCAAGCCCTTCAGTTATTTTCCGAGACAGGCAGCACCTTAGTCAAATTGTTCATAGACCTATTATTCATAGATGTCAGCTTACTGGTTCACAGTGTATTACAATGACCATTGCCTCTGTAAGAAAAAAGTACATCGGGTTTACTGTGAATATTTTGTAAAAGTTTTCAATGGATGATGGACTAGAATATGAAAGGTGTTTTGTGAAGATCTTCACAAGTACTTGATTACCTATGACTTCAGTTGGTCCCTTGTCATGAGACAATTGGCAATACTGATGTGCAAGCTTATTGTAGTTTTACTAAATTGTTGTATACACACAGCTGTCGGGCTTCTAAACCGGAATATCTGAAGGTCCCTTTTTAGCTGAATAAGACAAGTGAAATGCCATATTAGAATATTATCTTTGTAGAAAGTTATCAAACAGTTTATTGGTCATCATATTTATCCTAGTCCTTATGGCTATTTGTAATGTAGGTGGGTGATGATGAACTTTGTTCGCGTACCCCGAATGAGATGTTAGAATATTTAAATGCAAAATTGATTGTCATTGCAAAAATCTATATCAATATACTTATTTGAATCATGTGGTCTCAAACCTGTATGTTTTACAATGTTGTTACCTTTAACAAAGTTTTTTTATTTTTTATTTTTTTATTATAAAGGAAAAGAGACCAAGACCAACTTCTTTTGCAGATGAATTAGCAGCACGGATCAAAGGGGATATCCCAAACAAACCAAATGAAGATTCAGAATGTAAGTCACATCCAAATGTATTACTTGTTTCTGTTCACAGTGATGCTCGTGAAGCATGCTTAATTGTTTAGTGAAGATTAGTTGCATACAGCATGAACGTGAGATCAAATGTTACGTTGTTCTGCTGTTCCCATGATTGCTGTTTGTTACATCTTTTGTGAAAACACTGTCCCAAATGTTATTGAATGTAGTAATTAAATGATTTGCTAGAGTTCAGTACTTGTTTTATGGTACAATAGTAAGATCATACTAGCCAATCAAATCTGTATAAATGTGTACAATAAAAGATTACAGCTTTTTGACCAATTGATTGTCTGTTTAGGTCTCGCCTAGCGTTGCAGCGCATGCCCTGCTCGCTCGGCGAGACCTATAGTTAGAGAGGAGATTTTAGAAGGGGGCTCGAAGCCCCACCCCTCATTTCCATTGTCTTGCATCACTGCTTATGCTAAACAGTGGCCTGCCATTGGAAATGGTTTTTTTTTGTCGCTGCCCTTTCTCCTTTTCAGACGGCCCATTCGTACTGGCTCGAATGCTTCACGGCTGTTGTGAAGCACTTTCATATCTTTAGGGGGGGGCATCTGTTTCTAATTAGCATGGCCTTAGCACAGCCATGCTAATTAGAAACCGATGCTCCCCCAAAATAAGAAAGTCTGCATGCACTACCCTGCACACTGAGGCCATTGCGAGCGAGTGGGCCCATGAGCGCTTGTTTTTCTAATGTAGCACGAGTTCGACCCTAAAGTATTGGGCCACGTTACATGAGCACCAGTCTTTTGGGCATGTTGATATTAACTGATTTTACGGAAGCACGGAACGTTGAACCGACGCAGAGACTAGAACCTATGTGTACTGACTTCTAAAGTCGGCAACTCTGACAAGAAAACTCTACTTTCATTCCCGTATGGCTTGTTCCCCTTAGCGCTGTCAGCGTTTTTATGGGGTGTAAAGCGCTATACAAAAAACAACGTTCTCTTGAAGTGCCAATCCCTGCCACATCAGACAGTCATGGACTGTACTTCAACGTCGCCCGAGTCCAGAGTGGCACTGAGTTGCAAGGAAGTCAGTCCCGAGCTGCATTGACGCTGCCTCTGAGCCACAGTGACACTGGCTGTGTGCCCCACTGGTGCCGAACTGAGCTGGGCCAGTGAAGCGCTACACTGCTCCGAGCCCGGGTGACACTGAAGCTCACGGCCTCTGTCCTACGCTGCAGAGGCCCCGGTCCAAGGCTGCACTGGCATAAGTTCGGAGCTGCCTGAACACAATTCCTGTGCTGTAGGTACACCAGCTTCACTCGGGAGCGGCACTCACACAAAACCATGGGCTGCAGTTTACCCACAAGAGAACCAAGTTGCAATTTCTACACTGAACTGAAGTGACAGCACAGACACGGCCTTGAACCATACAGGTGCTGGCGCAGTACCAGGAAGCCATTGACAGGAAGTCACATCTCCCATTTCCTGTTGAAAATAGATATTATATGAAGCGAAAGCCCAATGTCGAGGAGAGGGTGTGTAAAGGTTGGATGGGGGATTTTATGCGATACAAACAAAAACAACCTGCGCAATGCAAATCCCATGACCCAAAAATACAGCAGAAAAAGTCAATAAAAAATGCTTTATCAACAGCTTCCCCAAAGGCCCAGCACACTTCTCCCGCCCAGCCCCGGCGCCTTGGGCTCTCTTCACACACCAGTACTCTACACACATTAGGAAGAATGTGCCAGAGCTCAGGTGTCCTTGCAGAGCTTAGAGCCGCCTCCCCAACAGCCTAGAGCCTTCTCCAGAGCCCACTGCCATACTCCACATCCCGCTGCCTTACCACGCATCCCAGTGCGCCCCCCCACAGCACACAGAGTTCCCCAAGGCCCACAGTCATCCTCTTAGTTTCAAAGAGCTCCCTACAGAACCCCCTACAGACCAGAGTCCCGCTCACAGGCCTCCTCACATCCCATAGCGCACAGAGGCCTCTGCAAAGCCCACAGCGCACAGACCCCCATACTGCTGGGAATGGAGAGAGGGGCTTGCAGACCTCGTCCTCTCTGGGACGCAGTAAATCCCCAACCCGCCCCCTCAGGCCTAGCGCTAGCCTGTCACTGTAATGGTGTGCAGTGTGGCGGGGAAATGACCCCAGAGTGAGAAGGAAATGAGGGGCGGCGAGTGGTCTAAGACCTCATAGTTTTAAAGCAGTGGTGTAACACAAAGTGATGTACTCCCCCACCCGGAGAATGTAATGTGGGCACCCGAGACTCACATATCTCACAGATCCTCATTGCCCTTGGGCTGAATGCCCCCACCCCGAAAAGGGTTAGGAACCCTTTTAAGGGTTGGGGCACGGGGACTGCAGGGGACTGGGTTATGTCCCTATCTGAGAGATGTGAAGGTGCCCCCTGAACATGAGGTGTCACCTTTCACCTCAGGGAAGAAGGAGGTAGGCCATCAGGTCGCCCCATTTGGAGAAAAGAGTGTGAGCCACGCGCCTACCTGTGAATCTCATAGGATTACTCCTGGATAGGGGGCGCCCTACCCCACTATACAAAAGGAAAGCTCATAGCCTGTGTCGCAGTTTCGAGAACTCCCCACAACTTCAGGGATACTTGGAAAGGGGAAAATAGTTTCTGTTCCAACAAAAGACAGGCAAGGGGCGTGTGGGGCCCACAGTGGCCCCTGTGTGGGGAGATTCACATGGCCTGTGGGACATGAGGTGGGTGACCGCCTTGGAGCGCTCAGTTGCACCTGCTGGAGTGTGTTGCAAATTCGAAGCACCTAGGCAGCCCGCCACCACAGAGATATGCGAGTGAATAAAGGTGAATACAAGCATGGACAAACACAGTGCCTGTGGCACCAGTTGGAGCGGCAGCAGACACCACTTCTACCTTGCACACATTTCAGAGGCTCCCTTTGATACAGAGTGAAGGGCCTCAAGTGTAACAAAACACAATGGTCAGCCTGTTACCCCCAAGGGCAGGCCAGCAACGCAACAGCACCTCTCAGGGCAGTGTATAAGGAACACGTTACAATTTTACCAAGTCACTCAAATAACAAGTCCTCGGGGCTAATATCGATTAAAATAAACCGTGGGATGTGAAGGCTGTGGGGGGGGGGGGACTGATGGAAATCAGTGGAGACGTAGGCGATATGTTGCGGGGGGTGCACTAGGGTGAATACACAGGACAGTCTACGGATGATCAGAAAGAAGTATGTGTGTGAGAGGTACACATTGGGGGGTAAACAAGGGTTGAGGCAGGAGAAAACACGCGTGGCTATTGACTAGTTTACGTCACATGTTACCATTTTCATTTTAGCGTAACTATGTATTTCTATTTACTCCTCATGTATCACTTGTTATTGCTGCTGTGCTATCTCTGTAAAGTACTCTGATACCTTCGAGTCTAGTTTGCGCTATATAAAACTTGACAAATTAAATGAATTAAAACTCTGGCTGTAGTGCCACATCCCCTCATAAAGTTGTACGGAAGTTGTGGTAGACGACATCCCAATCTTAAGGAATGCAGCGAGAGACCACTACAGAGTTGTGAGTAGGTGCAAAAAATCCAAATTGGAGCTTTTCTGAAGGCTTAGGAGGCAGCAACCAGCACAGCTTCAGAAAAGCATGACTGCAGCGAAACAACATTTAAATTATGTTAAATCCTAGATTTTTCGTGGTCTCTGAAATGTTAAATTTCAATCCTGCAGTTCTCACCTGCACAGCACTATCCCTACTTACGAGATATGGTCAGTAACGGACACGCACTATGCAATGCAATAGGTTTTGCTTTTGGTATTGGAAATAACAATGGCTTTTAATTTTTTTAAAGGCATTGCCATTTACAATGCCAATGGCTCCAAAATTCGAAGTTGCGCGACCTATTGCATTGTAAATGCTTGTTTTGACAAATTCAAGTAATCCTAGTCTACTTTGGTGAAACTACCGAACTTGTTCAGGGGAGTTGTCAAAATGATTTTTTTTAACCTGTTCTTTTTTGGCCCCTCTTTATATGTTTTTAATAAAATACAGCCGCTAGACACTTCTGCATTAATTTATCAGTTCCTTACTATTATTTATTCCTTGCACTTCCTAACCAGCCATTCATGTTTGTTTTTTAATAGACCGTGGCATGGTAATGAGATCCTGAAAATATTTCTGTTACTGTAAAATGTCAGTTTGGGAATACAGTTTTCATATAGCCACTTATATAGTGTTTTTGGCACAAAATTGTTTTTATAAGGATTAAACATTCTATCTCATTCTGAGTGTTTAGATTTTTTTTTTTTTAATTTCAGCATATTATACCAAAAAGAGGTTTATCAGAGAGGAGTGTTAGACATTTGATGCATACACACATTTAATAAAGGATACACACAACTCAATAAGGCGATCCACACCAATTTATGAAAATACCATGTATCTTTATATAAATGTAGGCACCATGATCATCAAAGTTATGTAAGTAAGTTTCGAGTTTTGAATTTGTACAGTTTTTAAAAATGGACACTTAGTAAATTTTCTGAAGCGGTTAGGTTATCCTATGGACGAAAGACATACACTGCATACAGGTACTTTACTATTATATAGTATTATATACCACAGTGACCTGTGGGGCCAATCTTCTGGATTTGAAGTAAGTTTGGGGCAGGGTCCAAGGCAGCACCAACAGGTCACCTCGGGCGGCTTTGCGGCGGCTGGGTGCTCAAGTGCTTTTCAGCATCAGGTGCCTAATGTTAGTCAATGGGGACCGGTCCAGTTGGAAAGATGCTGCTGGTTTGGACTGGGATGCCAGTTGGTCTGAAACAACATGGGAGCTCAGGCCTGACTATGCTCGGGGACATGGGGACACCTTCAGCCCACTTACACTCAGGCCAGGGGCGACAGGTGCAGATGTGTCTTGAGGCATCGGCTTTTTCACAGCCAAGTCACTCACGATAAGGGGAGGCTTAATAAAGAGGCTGCAGGTGGCTTTGAGGAGTTCCCACCTGGCAATACCAAGGTGAGCTTCTTCTCTGGAGGACCACATGGGCACTGGTAGCCCACTTTAACTCAGGCGTGGACGAAGGGTGCAGTGTTGTTGCTAGCTGGTGTCGGGTTTATGTGGCCTGGAGTCCTCACAGTTCTTTCTTTGGTACCTGCAGGTTGAAGGTGGGCATCTCTGCTACTCCACATGAGTTCCTGAGTCTTGGCGGAAGGGCTGGCGGTCCTACCAGGCTTTTGGAGACAAAGCAGCCTACAGGCAGAGTCAACTTTGGCGCAATCATGAGGAACAGCGAACAGGGCGGCAGGGTTCAGTCAATCAATCATTTGTAAAGCGCACTACACACCCGCGAGGGTCTTAAGGCGCTGGGGTTGGGGGGGTGGGGGGCGCTACTGATCGAACAGCCAGGTCTTGAGTATCTTCCTGAAGGTCAGCAGGTCTTGGGTGTGTCGTAGGCTCAGTGGGAGGGTGTTCCATGTCTTGGCGGCAAGGTGGGAGAAGGATCTCCTGCCGGAGGTTGTTCTTTGGATGCGCGGGAAGGTGGCGCGTGAGAGGTCGGCGGAGTGTAGCTGGCGGTTGGGGATGTAGAAGGAGAGCCGTCTGTTGAGGTAGGCTGGGCCGATCTTGTGGAGTGCTTTGTGTGCGTGGATGAGGAGCTTGAAGGATATCCTCTTGTTGATGGGGTGCCAGTGCAGGTTTCTCAAGTGGGGGGTGGTGATGTGGCGTGTCGTGGTACAATGAGGATCAGTCGTGCCGAGGCGTTTTGGATGCGTTGTAGTCGATTGATGAGCTTGGTCGGGGCTCCCACGAAGAGCGTGTTTCCGTAGTCGAGTCTGCTGCTGATGGGGGCCTGGGTGACTGTCTTTCTTGTATCTATCGGGATCCATCTGTAGATCTTGCGGAGCATGCGGAGGATGTTGAAGCAGGAGGAGGATACGGCTTTGACTTGCTTGGTCATAGAGAGCGTTGAGTCGAGGATGATTCCCAGGTTGCATGCATGGTCGGTGGGTGTCGGGGCTGCCCCCAGTGCCGTCGGCCACCAGGAGTCGTCCCAGGCTGAAGGGTTGGCGCCGAGGATGAGGACCTCCGTCTTGTCCGAGTTCAGCTTTAGATGGCTGATCTTCATCCATTCGGAGACGGCCTTCATTTCTTCGTGAAGGTTGGCTTTGGCGGTGATGGGGTCCTTGGTGAAGGAGAGGATCAGTTGAGTGTCGTCGGCGTAGGAGATTATGTTGAGGTCGGGCGACGTGTGCCCGACAGCACACGTCGCCCGACAGCACAACCTCAACATGTTGAACAGTGTCGGGCTGAGGGAGGATCCCTGGGGTACGCCGCAGATGATCTCGGGTTGGTGCCAAGTCGGTTGCTCCTTCCACAGTTCCTGCTTTTCGCGGCTCTTCAGTCCTTCTTCTTTTGGGTGGAAGGATCTGCTTTCCTGGTGACAGCAGCTCTCTTTAATTACTAGATTAAGGGGCATTAGGGGAGTGCAGGGTAGCAGCCTATGGACTACTTACCCCTGGGTCACTACGTCCCGTCTATGATCAATTGCTGTAGCAGGTGGGCATAAGCCTGTCCCAGAGTTCCTAACTTGCCATCACAAAGATGACAGACTTCAGATTTTAGTATTTACTTCAGGTAGCCCACCTTAGGCGTGGAACTAGCTTGAAGGTGAACATGCCTCTCACTACTAATTGTTCCTCCTGTTCAAGCACCACATGTGCCCTGGACAGTGTGGTTAGCATCCTCTCCTGTGAAGGAAGCCAGATTTACATACCAAAGGCGGTGGGCTCTTTGAAGCTCCCTGCCTTGGAATGCTAATTTGCAGGTCATCCTATGGGAAGGGGTGTAAACACCCTCTGCCTGAGCAGGTTTAATTCTAGGCTTCCTGAGAGCAAATGCCTTCACCCCTGGGGGGTCAGAGACTCATCTGTGGTGGCAGGCTGGCTAAGACCAGTAAGTCAGCACTCTAGTAGTTGGTAGGTTTTCAGGAGGTACCTCTAAGGTGCCCTCTGGGTGCATGTATTAATTAATCCATCGCTGGAATCCGTGTGGGTTTATTAATAGGAGATGTTTAATACCAAACATCTTGGGATTCAGTGAAGCCTTCATGTAGCTGGGGAACTCATGTTCACCAGTGTCCAGCACATGTACTTAAAAATGGCTTCCCTGGTCACTTGTACTGGCAGCAATTGAACTGACCAGCACAGGAGCATATCTGCTCATTCAGATATGTCCACACATGCAGTATGGTGCTCCCTGCCTTAGGGGTGTAAGGCCTGCTCTAGGGGTGACTTACCCAGGCTGCATGCAGTGTCTGTCGGCATGCCACATGGGTGCGTGCCATATTTTCACTTTTGTCTGCACCGAGACACGACGCCTACAATGGCAGTCTGCCTGTGATTGGTGACGGGTCTCTTAAGATGGTACAATTCATGCTGTAGACCTTAGGGACCCTCTTTAGTAACCCATGCCCTAGGTACCAGGGGTACCCTTTACTAGGGACTTACAGGGGGTGTTATAGGTATTGCAAATTGGGGTACAATTGTACAGTTTTAGGGAATGAGATTTGGCACTGGGGGCCAAGTTAGCAGGAACCTAGTGCTCTTCCAGTCAAAATTGAATCAAATACCAGGCAAAACATGTGTGTCTGGGGGAGGGGGGGGATACCATGTCAAAAAAAGCACTTTCCTACATTAACATCATCGTACTGAAAATTGCTGACCAATGAAGGAATCTCTCTTCATTTCTTGTAATAGTAGGATTCAATGAGCGTTGTTATAGGCTTGCACGATGTTTGTGAGCAGTTTTAGAAGACTTCCTGAAGGTTACTGATCACCTTCATTATCATATTCTGCTGTGCCAGGCTTTGCTGGTTTTAGGTCTTGTTCTACATGATATGTAGGAACATAATCTGTTCACTAACTGGTAATGTCATTATTACAGTTTTCTATCTTGTTCCCGCATCGTGATTTGTACACACACCCTAGTGACAGACATGCTGCTGCCTACCTTAACGTTTATTATTTGATCTTCAGGAGTACCGCTAAAAAACCTCCTCTATCCATAATTAAGCTACCAAAGCAGCCCAATAGACTGTGATGGAAGCCAGCTGTAAGGACTAAGGTGGGAAGAACTGGAGTAATGAGATTGCTGGACATTATCTCCTCCCCAGCTTCTTCATTCTAGAGCTTACATCTTGTAGATTGATTAAAGCACATGGACCAACATCGCTCACAGACCAAGACATCCAATCCAGACAGAAAAGAGAAAGGCCAACCCCAGTTGGCCACACCAGTTTGGGGTGCCAGAGCAAAAGCAAGCCAACAGGCACAGGAAGCCCAAAAATCAAGAGTCATAACTTGTGTGTTCAGATGAGCTAGCAGTCAATAAAGTGGGTGATGGCAGGAATAGACCCTCATGAGGCAACAGGAGAATCGCAGAAGCTACAATATGCCCTCAGCCAAGGAATCCATTATACATAGCCACAAATGTAGAGAAAGAAAGAAAGAAAGAAAGAAAGAAAGAAAGAAAGAGGTGGCTACAAGGCAGCAGCACAAAGCCCAAGAAAAAAGCCCACAGGAGAGAAGGGACACCTCAATCAAAGCAAAAATTTGAGGGAAAAGGTCACTACCAACTTCTACTCCACAAGTGTGTGGGTCAAGGAGGAACAAAAACAGGACAGCAAATGAGAAGGACAGGAGGCAGTTAAAACCTAAGACTAGGGCCCACACGACAACCCGGATCCTAGGCACATTATGTAGTGTAGGATGAGGGTCACAATCAAGCTTCACACCCACAAAAGGGGATTGTGGGAAGTGAGTGCACCAGCCGAAGCCAGATGCTGAAGGCTAACTAAATTGGAAACCAAGAAACAGGTTACCCATAAAGGAGCAGCCACATTTCTGAAAAAGGGGAAGCCAGCCCTCTGGATCAGGCACATCAGGTGTTTGGACAGGAATGAACTGCTCAGCAAACAGGCAAGCACTCGTATCTGACTTTTTATTTTGGCCCTTGTATCACACTAACCTAGTGGGTGCACAGAAGCCTAACCCTGTTCCTGGTAATGCAAGGTCCAGAACTTGTTCTGTAACCTGGATGCACAAACAAAGCGTGCCCTCATAATGGGTATGTGGAGGACTACTGTAATAAGTTGGCACTAATATTCTGTGTGCATGTCGAATGCATTTATGATCAGTAACTGTGTAGCACATGTATGTTAATAAAACTCCACGTGGTATGAGTCTGAGTATTAAGACCAGTGGGATCCATTTTGGTCCTTGGTTTAGCATGGTACAAGTTGGAGTGTGATTCAGTTTCCCCAGTCAGTGCAAGTGTATTGGCTGCATTCCTGTAGCAGGAGATTGAAACACTGAAGTGAGGGAATCTGGAGACAAGACTGCCTTTTGAAAATTCAGTTGAGGACCATGTTAGTAAAAGGCTGCTGATTCTTCCTGAGCACTGCCATTTGTTAGATGATAGCGGTCAGGGGTGTGACTGTAGTTTCTGTTGTTTAAGTGGAGGAAGTTTCTTGGCAGTTCCTGCCCCTTTGACCGTCTGTGATTACTGCTTCAGGAAGGCTAATGGCAGTCATATGCAGAGACCTCACCCTTCATTGTGCATGTGTTTTGGAGCCATGCTTGGAGCCAGCCCTGTTGCTGCCTGCTGTGAGAGCCATCATCTTAGTCACAGGCTGTCTGAGGAGTAACATGAAGATTTGAAAAACAGGTATATAAGTGGAATCCAAACCAACATATTTTGTTCCAGTTCTACTTAACCAAATAAAGGAGTGCTCCACAGACTATTCAAAGAGCTGTTTATGACCAGGGCTGGTGTATGCACAACAGCTAGTCTCCCAGAGGTGAGGTGACATCACCTGAAGCTTGCAGAAGTTGTTAAAGGAGCTGAGGATCTGCCTAGTGGCTAGAAATCTGCTTGATCAAAGAGAGAGAGTGCCTAGTAAGGTGAATGCCTGGCCGGTGAAGAGCCAGCTGAGGAGGAAAAGCTAGCTGTGTTCCCAGCATGTGGATACCCAGAAGTTGCTGACTGACTTTGGGGGCAAAGTTGGAGAGACATTAAGGCTCTCTCAGTGGACAGCATACAGAAATCAATCCAGAGGAGTATTCACTTGCGGTACGGCACCCCTGCTACATCTGAAGGCGATGTCCAACTTCAAGTTACTCCAGTGGAGAAGCTGCCCTCACTGTGAAATCCTAATCATGGGCCAGATGCCGTGCTCACCAGGTGAGCACTCCCATGTAATCCCAGCCTGGAGATCATGATTGCCCGAACAAGCACTTGTCTGATCCCAGCCAGAGGTGACATCTACCAGAGAAGGTGTCCCAAATGAAGCCGCCATGATCCCATGTCAGCCGAGCTGCTGCTGAAACACACCAACCAGGAGAATGGCTGCCTGTGCAGTACTACCTCAGCAACCTGAGCAGATAACAGAGCCTCACACATGACACATTAAACTAGACGTGCAGACCATTTTCTACAGAGGGAATATTGACTGTTTTGACTATCCAATCCAGGTTTGAGTGCAAACGGTTGAAATGAGCAATGTAATACCCCACATGAGTAGAAACCTAGTGATCTGCACCTATTCCTAATCTCTGCTTATGACTACACTTGGGTGGAAGTGTCATAGAAGCTCCTAGAGTCGGGAGAGGGCACCATACAGGGCATAAACACTTATAGAGGAATCATAGCTTGAATGACAACCCTGTGGCTGAGCCCCATTTAATTGTATGGTATTACGTTTTTCTGTTGTTATTAAGGGATTTTTTTTTAAATAATAGTGGACACCATAGTATTGTGTCTGTTGTTTGACTTTTGAATTCTGAGCACTTGCTCCCACATACCTCCCTTAGAATCCCTTTATTGCTCACCCTGTCTACCTTGATGGTCAAGTGTTGAAGTAGTGTCGTTGTCCCAGGATGTAGAGTCATAGTAGGAAGGACACCAGAGGCACATGATCTCATCCAACACAGCTGGGGCCCATTAGCTCTCTATACTACTTTCCTGAAAAGCTCTTGACTGCCCACCCTCTCTTCTCTCTGAGTAAAATGCTGAACGAGTGTACATGGCTCAGATTGTAGATCCATAATAGGAAGGGCCTCGGGACTAGTTGCAAACTACATCATTCACCAGAGGTGGGGCTCAGTAGTCCTGTCTTCCCTGAATCCCATCCATCCCCTGCCAACACGGTCACCAGGGAAGAATCTAAATCCCAAAAAAGGCCCCAGGGGAAATCAGACTCCTACAACCAGACCCAGATGTCCAGAAGAGGATATACTCAGGTGCTGAACATGCATGCCACCGACTAAAGGGTGCCTATCCCCATTTGAGCACAGGCGATGCCATTCAAATGTAGAAACTCCAGAAAACATGGCAGAGAAACGCTGAAAACAAGACACGAGGAAACAAACATCCCAAGCCACGAAATAGTGCAGAATGTAGCCAGCATGAAGTACAAGTTTGAGTATGGGACGAGACCCTACTCCAAGATGTGAAGGGGAAGGTGACGCGTAGAGCCAAGGCAAAGGGGCAAGCAACAAAACAGGCTCAATTTCCACATTCTGCGAGGGGTAAAAGACCCTACAAGAAAAGGTGAATTAACCGTAGGAAGTATGCCATTTGTGCTCTCCTTGTCTTGGAAGATGCCCACAACACAGGAAACAAGAGAATTGTGATTATCCCTGGCAGGGGATACTGGCACTAGGGATACAGAAAATGTGCTGGAAACCCCTATCCAGCCACCAGGTAAACAGGACTCTGAAAGGGAAGGGAACAGGGAGAGTGCACAAGCAGACTGTTTTGCCTGAAGTAGACATCACAGACCCAGCACAAAAGACACCACTATTGTGGGTCTGATACATGCTGTGATGGGTAATTTCGGTGTATGGGTACATTAGCATCCTCCTGGCAATTCTCTAAACCCGGTATATTGGTACCCTCACTCTTGTGGTGAGCATATGGGTTGCAATATTGAATTTAAAGATGAGATGGAAATCGAAGCTCCATTGTACTAGGTTCCCCCTTTCCAGTGAAATGCTAGAGCCTTTCTTATGTTCAACACTGGGCTGAAGTTGGTTGCCCCATCTTGAAATATGTGAGTATACCTGAAGTGTGAAATGTTGCAGCATTGTGCCACCGCAGTAGACACAATGTTAAGTTTACAGAGTTTCTTTCATGCTCTCCCAGTTCTGCAGTTGCTGGGGTGACCTTTAGACAACGACAGCGTTGTTTTTCTTCCACCCTCCAGCTATTTTTGGATTGCAGTTCAAACATGCTACAGAAATATTTGTCCACTTTGTGCAGTGATCAGTGTGATTGGTGCAGATAAAAGCTTAAGCCATATATCAGATATATTTATTTGTAGTTCTGGAAGATAATTAGAAACTGCAGACATGCCATCATTTTTCAAATGCATACTGAACAATGTGAATATTTATATGTTGTTTTATTTTAAAGCGCCACCATCTGTGGAATCCGTACCAAAAAAACAAGTGAAAGAAAAAAAAGAATTGAGAAAAGTTCCATCTGATGGTGAGTAGATTTGTGTATAAAATTCCCCAGCTATGGCAACTACACAAAACTTGATACTTTACTAAAATTGCATAATCCATGGGTTGATTTTCACTTGCCACATTCATGTAATCAGTATAATGAACAGAAAACATTCAAGGGGTAATTTTGAAATGAGAATTATTGCAAAGAAAGGCACCTGAATTGACAGACTGTATTACGAATACAGTTATTCTATAGACAAACTACATAAAGGTAGCTGCTTCTTGTGCTCCATACATACATATATATAGATAGATAGATATATATATATATATATATATATATATATATATATATATATATATATATATATATATGATCATTGAGAAAGGCGGTTGTCGAAACACATCTTTGTGTACTTTTTAACCCAATAAAAGTGAGATAATCCGCTCCTGCTGATTATTCATAAAGGAGTGCGTGTGTAATATATACTTTTTTTCTTAATGCAAGGAGGTGGAAATACCACATTACATCTGTGCCAATCGTTACAGTGTGGGCAGTTCTAATAAACAACTCTTTCAATGCACGATCTATTACTTTTAGCAGTAATCAGGGCAGTACAACTTAGTATAGGTATTTCATTTCTCTGTATTGCTATGGGTGATTAGAAATATAACCATAAAGTGTAAGATTCCTGAAAGTTTAAGTCTCCACTTGGTACCACATTTAAATAGTGGAAACCGTATGGTATGTGAGGTTAATCTATGTAATGTATTTTCAGTTTCTCTTTTTTTTGTTTTTAATTTGTTTATAGATGATGATGATGATGATGTCCTGTTCAAACCCCCAGAGTTAACAAATGAAGATTTCTCTCCTTTTGGGACTCAAGGAGGCTTGTTTAGTGGTGGGACCGGATTGTTTGATGATGATGAGGTTAGTAATTAAGGTGTCCACTAAAGAAGCTGTACATAAGAGAGTGGAGGTAAAAGGTCTTGCGAATAAGAAACATGAAACTCTGGTCTGTTTCACATAATTAATTCTTTCTTCTGTTCTCATGCTGCATGCTCCATATTAGGGCATCCAGAAAGGTGAGGAGGGAGGAAAGTGTAGGAATGTGTGTGAGGGTCTGTGCATCCATAGCTACGTAGGTAGGGGTATATTTCATATTGAATAAGGAATAGACCTTGTTTATTCCCCGGTAGCTCTTCAGATCATGTTTAATTTATTCTATGTATGCAGGAAAAAGTTTTGATTGCATACTTACAATTACACATGTTCAATTAGCTCAAGAGTTATAGGATTATAAAGCGCCCACATTTCCTGCTATTGGTGATTTCAGGTTGTAAGATGGAAAGGAGTAGTGCCGGTTGTTTAGGACTTTAATTACGCAAAATGCATGTGACATTCAGAAACTTAATTGCATTGGTGAGTATTCAAAACAGTTTGCTTACCCATTAGCACCCACAAACACTTGTGAAGATATTCCCCAAAAAGTGGTAATACCAGTCTGAAATGGAAATGTGTAATGGGAACATTCATAGATTTCAAGGTTTTATAGACCAAGGGGTTTCTTAACAAAGAAAACAGTATAGGTCACATCTGGAAATCTACAGCGGTTTCAGTTTTCCAGAGTTATGCGTTACATTTTACATTGCTTTATATTTTTCAGTACTACATAATCTAGATGGAAGTCTAAAGAATGTCTTCGACAAAGCAGGACTATAATAACTTAAAGAAGGTATATATTTAGCAAAATAGAATTTACCACACACATTCAATATGTCTTCATGAGTTATGAAAGCGAAAGCTTAGTATCATAACATTTGCCACTTCTAGCATTTTTCAGCATCTCAGTCATGCTATCAGATAATAGCATATCTCCACTTTATCTTGCCTAAAGCATCAGTAGATCTTAGAGCTCCTTCTCCTCAACATCCGTCACATTCTTGGCACCCTAATGTCCAAGGTTGACACTGCAGTTCCAGTTGAGGCCATCCTTTGCTGCACCTTCTCCAAATGTGATTGTCTTTTTCCCTTTTTCCAGCCTTTTACAAGGACTGTAGCTATCACCAACTCCATTGTTGCTTCCTCTGACCAGTTTCTCTGCATCTATGTCCCCTGTAGCCTCCTTTGTGTCATTTTCCCCCCTTCATTACACTTTTCCTCCTTCATTACACTTTTCCTCCTACATTACACATGTCCCTCTTCATGGCACATTTCCTCCTTCATGGCACTTTTCCTCCTTCATGGCACTTTTCCTCCTTCATGACACTTTTCCTCCTTCATGGCACTTTTCCTCCTTCATGACACTTGTCCTCCTTCATGACACTTGTTCCCGCATGTGGGTAAGTGGCATTGTGTGGCTCTGTGATGACTTGTTTCCACCCTGGAAGTGATGAACAGAGCCACATATAAGTGCCACCCCTGCCCTCTGACGTCCGCTCCTTTCAGGTTGCCTCGCTGTATAACTCTGTCCCCTGCAGAAGAGTCAATTCTGCAATTAAATCCCAATCCCGATGCACCCTGAGGTTCCTGGTCCGTCTATGATGTTGCAACAGATTTGGGCCTCAGAGAGGCCATGCTGCAAATTCTCTCCACCCTTCTGGCTCCCTGAGGTGTATCTTCTGGCCCCAAGAAGCCCTGCGTACCGTATACTGCTGGTGAGTCAGCCCTCGGTGCTGTTGGTACCTCCAGAATCTTCCTCTGGGTTAGTCCTGATGCCAGAGCTGACTTTCAATCTGGCACCACAGTCCACCCCAGTTCCTGAGACATAAGTGTGAGCATCCACACCACTGGAGCCAGAGATGACTGTGTCCCTATTATCCTACCTATCTCAACGCCATAATGACGTACCCTTACACAATTCATTCTGATTCATACCAAACTATACCTCTAGCTCAGAGATGCACTCCACCAATGTATTGGTTCAGATTTTTTCCAGAGCCAACCAGCCTTTGATAATGACAATCATGATGATGGGGAGTATTTTCCACAACATTGTCGGGACAGCAATTTATATCTGGATTTACAAGATGACAGTGGGTTGGACACTTACCCAGACAGTGGGTTTTGGTCTCCTACCATGTACCACCAATACAAGAGAGTGCCTGCTTTGCCATGGTGAAAAGATGCACAATACCCACTATGAAAGTCAAAACCAATGTTATGAGGTTTTATGACCTGGATAATCTTTGTCAGAGCTCTCTTAATCCCATTTAATGAGGCCCTGACGGACAATCCTATGGGCTCCTGGTCTAAGCTCTGTTCCTGCCATCCGGTAAACAGACAGGAAGACACCACAGACCGACTCCAGGTGACCCTGATTCTGATTTGTTCCTAACAGAGCAACCTACATCATATAGTTTGGCGGACCAGGCTTCTACCAGTAGAGTAACCCCCAGTTTTTTTCCAACAGCTGCCCCTAACAAACTCTAAACAATGTGAGACCTTTGGGAAGGAGATGTTTTCCTCAACCAACCCTTCCTTCCAGTGAATCAATACCAACTGCTTGCTGAGAAGATCTACCCTTGCTTAATGGAACATGGTTGACGAAATCTTGCTGGCAGTCCATGAGGAATTTCTAGCCAGTTTGGCTCTACCAACCAGGATGATCAGGATGCAGCAAAGTACATTTTCAACTCTTGACTGGACAGTACTGACTGCTTTGGCAGAGCAGTTGGCACCAGTTGGCACTAGTGTGATAATTCGGCTGCATTCTTGGATGCAATCCATGGCCTTCTCTGGACCCACGCAAACCTCTTTAATGAACATGCTGTTTTATGGGTCTTACCTGTTTGACAAGAAAGCCAATTCAGCGTTGGAAAGCTTTAAAGAAGGGGGGCAAGATGGCGGCCGTTTCATCGGCCGAGTGATCTGGTCACAGCGCTTCTCCCCGCCTGGATGCCCTGCCGAGCTGACAGAGGATTAATGGATGCAATCACCCTTTTTTAAGAAAAAAACCATCTTTCACGGTTACCTTTATGTAGCGCGATGCTCCGTTTCCCCGGGAGTTATCGACGCTACCCGACTCAGCTGATCTGTGCTCCGTGGCATCTCCTTGGTGGCGGCTTCGGACTGACGCGACGGCCCTGTCAGTCCCATTCTCTCTGTATTCAGAACGCCGCGATGCCGCCGAAGGGGCAAACTAAAAATCAGCCTTGGATCCCTGCAAAACATGGCTCCCTGGTGCCTCAGCTCCTGCCTACACAGGCTGCACCTGTGTCTGAGAATGCAAAGAAGGGTCATTCAGAGAACCCGCTCGGCAAGGCTTCAAAGAACAATAAAACTGTTCCAGTACCTGCAATGTTTCAGCCACGGGCGGTTAGCAGTAAAACGCCTCAGACCCCCCCACAGTCCTGGGCTAGCGAAGACTCGCCAATCCACTGCTGCAACATCCTCTAAAGCTCCTACTGCTGCAGCAGGTAAGGTGGACGGGGTCTGTAAAATATCACCTGTAGTGGTACCGCCTAGCACTAGAAATGGGGCTCGGTAAGCAGCATAATTATACAACCAGAGTTGGGGGTGTCTTATGCTAATAACTCTGGGACATTGATCTGTACTGAATCCATAATGGATGTATCTACACAGCCCAACAGCCTTCTGGAAGATGTAGTCCCTCCAGCAGAGACCCTTAATAAACACAGAGCAGCAGATCCTCTTGCAACACCTACTCTATCGTCATTAGGCGCTCATCCACATGTAGAGGCTATGCAAGCTTCCATGCCATCAGCCCTAAAAAAATTCTGATGGCGATACGGATTGTGACAATTTGTTTTCCCTATCTGAGAACACTGGTTCCTTGGTGGATGAGAATGGTTTGGATAGTAATTGGACGGACGATGAAGAGAGTGTTATGGGGGACTGGCGCACAAATTAGGTTTGGAATTCCGCAGCCATCTCAAGGGTTCTGTCCACAAACCCTGATCAAGACTCTGACCAAGTAATTGGCTCTCTGGCTTGGGACTATTCATACACAACACAACCAGGGGTGCCGTCTAGCTCCTTAGAGTCAGCTACTAAAATGTTTTATCCCAGCCAGGGCGCACCTCCGGGCGAAATGACGCTCGCAATAATCTATCAAACAATAATGGCTCATCGGGAAGAGACACGCCAGGAAAGTGCTTGTGCGCAAGGGGCTTGCCGCAGGGTACAGAATTCGTTCCGGAGAGTTATTAAAACCTGTGCAGATATCACATCTAAGGTAGCTGAAGCAGAAACCCGGATCTCGACCCTGGAGGATCATATGGCTACTCAGAAGAGTGCTATTGAGTCAATACAATCTCACAGGGATGATGTCCAATGGAAGCTTGTGGACATGGAAAATAGATCCCGGAGAAACAACTTAAGGATTTTGGGGGTTCCGGAAGGCAGTGAGGGGTCGGACATCTGTCGTTTTGTGATCGAGCTATTCACGGAAGCATTTCCTGAAGTGAAGGAATGGGACTGGCAACAAGAAATTCAACGCGCCCACCGGTTTCCGTTTAAGCCTAAACAACGCTCTGGACAAGTGCATAATAGACCTCGTGCTATTTTAATATGCTTGCACAATTTCTTGTCCAGAGAAAGGCTTTATGAATTAGCTAGACCTGATAGACAGAGATCAGGGAAGGGGTGCCAATTTTTTGTCCGGCCAGATTTTTGCCCTGCTACAGTTGAGCGGAGGTGGCAGCTCCGGCAGCTAAATGTTCCATTTCAAACTAAGGGGGCGCAGGTGTTTTTGCTCTTTCCGTCCAAACTCAAAGTTATTCATCAAGGCCAGACTACATTTTTTGAGTCTGAAATACAAGCCAAGGTCTTTCTGGACTCAATTTAGAAAGCTTGAAAGATTGCGTTTTATTTTTTCTTCCTTCTTTTTCTATGTTCCATATAAATATTAGTGGGGGCATGTACATTTGTGGGGGCCAATGATTGCGGGTCTCCTTCTTTTTCTTTTTCTCTTTGGAACTTCCTTGGGTATGCCCCTGTGCAAGTTGACGGGCAGCAATTCCAGGGGGAGGTCCCTGCACTCACCAGTTTCCCCATCATTCGGACTTCGGTCCTACTGCCTTGTTTGAGGGGTGGGGGGGATCGGGTTAGCGGGTGGGGGTGCTTCAGGGTTGATTATGGGGTCTTTTGGGTGGGGTTTTGGGGGGGGGGGTGCATAAAAAAAACAGCTTGAAAAATGTGGTGTGTATCAGGATACCATACTGAAGTTTTTGGTTATTTTGCTGCTATTGTTGAAAAGATTAAATGGCGTTGGGTAAATTACGTATAGCCTCATTAAATGTTTGTGGCCTGAATAATGGCAAGAAGAGGGCCTTGTTTCAAGGGTTGTCCATGCTTTGAATTAGAGATACTTTGTCTACAAGAGACACATGTACCATGGCATAATCGAGAATATCTTAAAATCCCTGGTTTTGATTTGATAGGATGTTCTCAACAGACTTCAATGATAAGGGGGGTGGCAATATTGGCTAAGCGCGGGGTGGGATTGTGTGTCAGAACCACCCAAGATAATGGTGGCCGCTGGGCTATTGTTGAACTTTTGATTAACGGGGTGCCTCTGACTATTTGTACTGTCTATAGCTCCAATTTGGATGACCCAGCAGTTTTACACTACTTAAATGTAGAATTGGCTATGTGGCCTCACCCCGTTTGTCTTTGTGGCGATTTTAATATTAATTTGCCAGCTGACTTTAATTTAACAGGGGGACCAAAATACATAGGCAAGAAACCTAAAGTGTTTAGGGCCTTGCAAGCTCTAGTTCAAGAGCATGCAATGACTGATCTTTGGTATCATCATCATAGGGATCTAGATGGCTTTACTTATTTTTCAGCCCTTCATAATAAAATGGTACGATTGGATTATTTCTTCCTGTCAGATCAGCTAGCGGATATAACGTCGATTTCTATTTCACCTCGAATAATATCCGACCACAATCCGCTGATCATTAATTGTACCTTTTCTTCTATCACAAAGGTTCCTAGACCTTGGACCTTCGAGAGGAAGCTATTATTAGAAGAATCCTATCTGAACCATATGCAAGCTTGGGTTCTTGAATTTTTGAATATTAATAGAGGGTCGGCTTCCAACAGTATAGTCTGGGACACACTTAAGGCAGCGATTCGAGGTGAAACTAAGAGTTTTTCATTTTCTCGTCTGAAACAAATCCGTGAGCAAATTAATGTGTGGACTGAAGAACTACGCTGCGCAGAGGTTTCGCTCACAAGTACCATTAAGGCAGGGCAGGATACGGCTCATAGCCAAAGTGGCATGTATTACAGCCTCCCTCCTTGAATTTTTTGGTATAGATCTAGCAGCCAAATATATATATAGTTTCATTCAACCATGTTCGAGTTTGGGGAAAAAGCAGGAAGGGTCCTCGCCAAGCGTCTTCAACAGCGATCTATGGCCAATCGCATTGATACGTTTCAGGATGCTCAGGGCTGTATCCATGATACCCCAGATGGAGTCCTGACTGTCTTTTCTGAATTCTATTCTTCACTATATACAGAGACAGCTAGGGATTATAATATAGATGAAGAGTTTGCAGCGTTCGTCTGTGAACTTAACACTACAAAAATATCAGATGATCAGAATTTAGTCTTGGCTGCACCTATAGAATGGGAGGAAGTTGAACTGGCGCTAAATACTATGGCTAAGGGCAAGGCGGCTTGCCCGGACTCGAGTTCTACAGTACATTTCGCTCGGAGATCTGGGAGGATCTTTTAACAATCCTTAGAGAGGCTCAGCTCGGCCTTATACCGGACTCTTGGCGCCATACAAATATTATTCTTTTGTAAAAAAAATAATAAGCCTCCGCTTGATCCTGCATCATTTCGTTCGAACTCATTGATTAATACGGACAACAAGATTTTTGCAAAGATTTTGGCCACTAGACTAGCCTTAGTTATTTCCCCATTGGTTTCCATCCGCCAGCACGGATTTATTCCGGGGAGAGATACGGCGGACCATGTCTGACGTGTCATTGCACTTTTAGACTTGGCTCAAGCTACAGGCTCTCCCCTTGGCGCAATCCTGTTAGACGCCAAGAAGGCGTTTGACAGGGTTGCGTGGGGGTTCCTGTGGAGAGTCCTGCAATAGAAGGGGTTTGGCCCTAGTTTTATTCAAGCAGTGCAGGCACTTTATTATATGCCACAGGCAACTATATGCATTTCAGGTATGGTTTCAAGATATTTTCGCATTAGCAGGGGCACCAGGCAGGGTTGCCCCTGTTCGCCCCTGCTATTTGCTCTATATATCGACCCGTTTATAAGCAAAATTGAGACTGCTTTGTCTATATCCCCAGTACGGGTTAACACCTTTGAGTTCAAAGCATTGGCATATGCCGATGATATTATTGTGCTAACAAGCGACGTAGCTACCTCTTTCTCAGCAATAAAGATTCTAGCAGGACAATTTGGCCGTTGCTCCGGTTACAAACTCAATGCCCAAAAAACTCAGGTGGTACAATCTTCTACAATGGGGCCTTCTAATGCGCCTGTAGTTTCAAGTGCAATGTACTTAGGTATAAGAATTACAGCAGCAGTGGATAAATTGCCAGAAATTAACATCTTACCTATTGTAGACACAGTTAGTACTACCCTACACAGACTAGATAAGTTGCACTTATCTTTGGTTGGTAGAAGGAATGTCCTAAAGATGCTGATTTTACCGAAGTTCTTGTATATCTTTAGGACTATTCCACTAGAATTTGCTCAGACTAGTATGGCTAGGGCAGAGAGATGTTGTAATAGATTTCTATGGAGCTATCGCCAGCCACGAAGAGCATCGAAATGGATGCATCTGCTGTTAGATAGGGGTGGGTGGTCCGTCCCCAATCTGGGCAGCTCTGCTTCAACATCTAGCTGTCCCACTCTTTGGGGATAGGGATAGGGCTGTGCTTCCAATATGCTGTAGCCCTTCGATCTTTGCAATTGGCCTAGGAGAAGAAGTTAAAGGAACATTATCGGTCCTAGAACCCAGTTATTATAAGAAAACTAAATTCAAAGTTATTATGGCTATGCACTCGGTCTGGAGGAAGGTACAGCGGAAATTGTCAATATATAATATTAATTACTACACGCCCCTTGCAGCAGCCAGATTGTTACCATCTATTTTTCAAGACCAAATTACAATCAGGTGGAGGATGCATGGCATTCTAGTTTTGGGAGATCTAGCAGCAGGAAAGTTTGGCCTCTTTTCTCTTTCTCAAAGAGAAGTTTGCTCTAGACTCGCACACATTTTTTAAATATCTGCAGAATCGAAGCTTTCTAGAGAGACTGTTGCTCAGAAATCCAACTTTTTTTGTTGAAAATACACTTATGGGTTTGATTCTGAAGAAATCAAAAATTGGGTTGATCTATCAAAACCTTCTTCTTGGTCTTCCTGATGACTTATCCCTTCAAAATACTAAATGGGATAACAAACAGGGTTTGTCAGGCACCGATATTACGCAAGCACTGGAGTTATCCAGTACGGTTTTGACTTCAGGGAGCTTATGGGCACAATCATACATGGCTCTATTTGACCTCTACTATACCCCGGCTAAAATTTCGAAATGGGGGGGGGGGGAATGGCGGCCACAGCTGTCCGAGATGTGGTTTAGCGGCTGCTAATGATATACATATGTTTTTTACCTGTCCCAAACTTGATTTATTTATTCAAGAAGTTCAAATATTTATTAATGTCAGCCTTAAAATTTCTGTTGTTTTATCCCCCGAACTAGTAATATTGGGATGTGAATCAAATCCCGTAGAATTGAGGTCGAGCCATTCCTCTGCTTTAATTTTCATTGCGATGTCTTTAATACGTTCAGGTATTACTTTTGAATGGATTAGCTCAGATGCCCCCAAGTTTATGAATTGGAGAGCCATGATCCTTGCACTGCATAATCTGGAATCGGCTGTGTTCATGCGTGGGGGCAAGAGGAGGCAGGAGAGAGGACTGCGAATCTGGGCTACATTTGTTCATTGGCAGAATAACTGAATTGCTGGACCTGTGTTAGTTTTATGTACTAATTTGGTTTTATTGCTGCGGTGGTCCACTCTTGGAATGGTATCTGTAGTACCGTCATTATTTGTTTTTTTTTTTTTTTTAATATATGATTTTTTATTCTTTGTCTTGATCTTATGGTTTTCATGATACGCTCAAATGCTATGAAATATGGATGTTATATACAAGCTGTATAATAAAAATAATTTTTTTAAAAAAAGGAAAGCTTTAAAGAAAGGCGGGCCATTGGAAATAAAACATTGAATAGGTTGTAAAAAAAAAAGTAAGGTAGGCCACAGTGCTTTCCCTAGTCCTTCCTACCCCTGTAAAATAGTATCCTCACTAGTTTAACCCCTTCGAGGTTACTCCAGAGTATTGCCATGCCCAGGTCCACCGCCCTCAAAGTAATCTCCTCAGTGCCTTCATGGTTTGGGGGGCGGATCAAGCAGACAATGACTAGGCCTTTGTGTGCAGCAAACTATCCTGCCACCTGCCTTTCTGGCAACCGCATCCAAGCCACTTTAATTTGCTCTTGGAAAAACACGACCATCTTTTGGGAGACAGGATCAGATAAAATATCACTTCTGACGGGTGGGTTCTCCAGATTGTCCATTGAGGCTATGCCTTGCCATTCCTTTCGACCCGCCACACCAGGCACCGGTATCCGACAGTCTCGCAGAGGAGCACTTGTCCGTTTTGCTCCACTCCAAGAAGTACAGGCTGTTCTGACAAAAGGAGCCAGAGATCGGGTTCCATCCTAGAAAATAGAGACTTGCTGTTACTCCTGTTATTTCCTTGTGCTGAGCAAGGAAGTAAGCCTTTTTCCTATTTTAGATCTCTGCCCGTTGAATGCCTTCAAGAGGAAGCACAAATTAAAGATTTTTGTGCTGGCCCAGGTTCAGTCGGCCCTGGAACCATGTGACTGGATGGTGGCTTTGGAACCTGCCGGGGGCTTACATTCATGCACCCATCTTGCAGTCCCTCAGACGCTACTTGCAGTTCAAGGTGAACCAGGCAAACATTCAATTTGCTATGCTCCCAACCCGTCTCACCAGTGCAGTGCCCCTTTGGTGTTCACAAAAGCGATGGGGTGGTCACAGTTCACCTTCAGAGCTTGGGGATAACAGTTTTTCCACACCTCAATGGCTGGCTGTTGAAGACGGGTACCCAAATCACTCGAAGACCACCTCCACAACGACAGCAAACATCCTAAGATCATTGGGGTTCACTATCAATTTGTTGAAGTCACTCCAGACTCCTTTACGAAGGCTCCCTTTCATTGGAGCCAACCTGATTACGGGAGAACTTTGGGCCTTTCCTCCTCCACAATGAGTTCAGGACATTCTGGCAATGATCCTGATTTTTCCGCCTTAATCTTGAGTCTTGGGAGGAGGCACTCTGAGGCTTCTTAGCCTCTTGGCAGAATCAGGGTTTACAAGACCGTGCCCAATTTTGAATAAGTAAATTTCCTTTATTCACAACTAGGATGTCACTACTTCAAGGCCAAAATGTTATCACAATCATTTCAGTAGAAGTCTGTTGACCCATTGGTATAAAAGCTTTGTATTTTGGTAGGGTATGAGTGGTTCCTTCAATCCCTGATTTTATGGCAAAGTGCCAGATACCATACATCTTTAGCATTCAAAATGAGGACCTTAAAAGACCAGGTTGCATATTCGGGCTCGGTAATGGAACCTGCAGTCTCGATGGGCCCAACACCGGGGGAACCATCCATGTTTCAGAGGAAACTGCAAACAAAACATGCAGTGGTGGCTCAACCGCAATTGGACCGGTTGCTGACCAACCCCTTCCCTATCTCATCCAGAGCTGATGGTGGTGACAGATGTTTCACTGCTGGATTGGGTAGGTTATCTGGAAGAGGTGGAGATCAGTGGATTCTGGTCTCTATCAACCTTTTTGGAGTTGTGGGTGACTCACCTACCGCTGAAGGCCTTTCTTCTGACCATCTATACAAGGCAGGCGTAGGTTTTCGCAAATAGCGCATTCTCCATCTGGTACTGTAACAAGCAAGGCAGGGTGGTGTCTTGGGTCCTTTGCCAGGAAGCAATTTATCTTGGGAGCTGGCTGGAGCAGCTCAGCAGTCATATCCCTAAATTTGAATCACCTACCACGATCTTTGAACGTCAGGGTAAACAAACTTAGCCAGCGGTGGCTAGCAGATCATGAATGCAGGTTACACCCCAAGGTGGCACAGAGTACCTTCTAGCAATGGGGAGAACCCAGGTTAGATCGTTTTGCCATCACAGAGAATACACAGTGTCAAAACTTGCTGGAGTTTCCAAGAAGGAGACTGTGTCTGGCATTCAGGATGGAGTGGAGCACAGGACTTCTGTACTCCTTTGTGCCACTGCCTCTCTTTCCTTGAGTTTTGAAGATCAGGAAAGACTTGGGTCCAAGTCATCCTAGTGGCTCAGATTTGGACAAGGATAGTGTGGTAACTTCTAGTCATGAGCATCTGTCCTCCTATTCTGCTACCTCTTCGGCAGGACTTTCTTTCGCAGCAGCACCTGAAACTACATAATCTGTACCTTCATGTATGGAGATTGATTGCATTCAATCATCCTTCAAATGTTGCAGATGCCATCCTTGCTGCCAGACGTCCTGCTAAAAAGTCTTGTCTATAATGGATGCTGAGTCAAGTTTGTAGCCTGGTGTGGCACACACAATACAGACCCGTACATGCCAAACTGTTAGATGACTTGTTGATTGCTTAGCTCCCCCAAGTGTGTAATATAACGCATCTTGCACGTTTTTGACTAATTTTAATGGCTCTATTCGCCACACCCCTAACAACTTGTTGATGGAGATTTTAATATTCATCCATGAGGGGAGCCAAGATTTCAAGGTTTGGGGGGTTCCTATTGTCCCTTTTATTCTTTGGCACACCTTGAACATAGTGGTCAGGGGACATTATATACACCTTAGTATGTGATCTCAACCTTCAATCAGTTATGGGTAAACTGGACCCAGAACAGAGGGTTACTGTTCCCACCTTTAAAAGGCAAAGTGGTGTTTCCTTTATTGATTATATCTTTGTCTCTACCCCTTTCTTATATTTGATAGCTGACTTTAGTATCCAAGCAAGTATTTTTAGGGATCACAGCCCACTATATCTTAAAGCCAGCTGGCCTCTATTTAGCATGAAGAGATGTGGGGGTGGTGCTGCACTTCAGACAACAGATGAGGGAAGAAGGCTTAAATGGGCACAAATCACTAAGGACTCTTTTCTTGTGTCCCTTCAGGTTTCCAGAATGAGATCCAGATTTGCCTGGCTGCTCAGTCACAGTCAGATGACATAATTGTTAAAGCTTTTGAATCTACTTCCAGCACCATTGCCAATTAATTGTCGGTCCCATCAACCAAAATCCAACATATCAGGGTTACCCAGGTGGTTTGACGCAGGCTGTTCATTAGCGGCCAGGACGCTTAAAAGGCACTGCATGCCACCCCTAGCAATAATGCCTTAATTAGAATATTCAGAAGCAGTACAAAGTGGCCCTTCGTACTCGTAAGGAAGCCCTGAAGGAGGACGCTTGGAGTAAGCTCTTGGAAGCTAGTCCTATCAAGAGCAGCACCATGTTTTGAAGTATTGTTAACAGCCCGCTCCTGCAGGGGGAAATAGTCAACGCATGGGACACCCGCATTACAGAGAATGATTGGGTCAGCCATTGTGAAGGTATGTTTGGGGGTTCCACTTTTCAGCGATACCGCTTGGGGTAGAAAATGGAAAATCAGCCTGCAATAAGGCTCTTGGCCCGTATGGAATCCTCCCGACCTCTACATGTCCCATATAGATTTCTGGGCGCCAGTGCTCACCCCTGCTATAAATGCAGCTGTTCGGTCTGGGCCCCCAGCCTCACGGGCCACCCCCGTTATTGTTCTAGTGTTCAAAAAGGGGAACAGAGACAGCACACATTGTTACAGGCTGATTTCCCTATTGGATTCGGTGGTTAAAGTTGCTGGACGAATTCTGTTAGACAGGCTGTCCATATGGGCTGGAGAGAATAACATTTTTGAAAAGGTCTAATATGGCTTCCTCCCTGGTCATTTAACGTTGGATCTATGCTAGAACCTTGTACAGTTGCGGGCCCCGGTACCATCTTCTTGACCTTCATGGACCTCTCTTCCGCATTTGATTGTATGAATAGATGCAAGTTGGGGCGGATTCTGCTCTCTCTAGGGGTGGATAAAGTTATAGTTCTCTTTTTACAAGAGCTACACCGGGACGCTAATGCGGCAGTGCGATATTCAGGTGATGTGGGGCCTGCAAACTCTCCTTAGCTTTTTTGTCCAATTTATGGGGGAGCGGGACCTGAAGGTCAATAATTCCAAGTCCTGAATTATGCAAGTGGGGGCCCGTAGTAGCACTTCTTACACCTTTAAGGTAGGGTTGACCCCAATCCCAAAGTCGAGTGTCTTTTCCTACAATATAATGTTTAAAGATGTTACAGATTCAGGTGACGGTCTCCCAAGTATACAAACTACAAAACTGTCCGACACAGTGGTGTTTTTCTCGCTGCTGGGACAATTATTTAAACTGTACTATTGTTTTGGCCACGTTGCAAAAACCAATTTTTGTGAATGTCTATAAGTTTGTTCAATCAGTTAAATGCTTGTTGCCACCACACATGCGTAAGGCATGCTGGGAACATGTGTGAATTCCAATAGAGCTGAACTAACGTATTCATTCTCTAAAGGTGGAAACATATAGCGACTTTTACATTACTGGAAAATATTAGTTACATTTCTACAAAATGGAAAAAATACAAAGCAAACAGACTAGAAAAATCATTGTATTATTCAGTCTGTGTGCACGCTTTCTGTTCAATAAGTCCACAAATGTTTCTTCTTTGAACTCCATTTGCTTTCACTTCCAGCCGCCTAGTCGTGGCCCCTGGCATTGTACTTGCTCACGGTGCCCGAGGCTTAGTTGCTCAGGGCAGACCTTAGATTCATCACTCGGTGGTCCACTTCACAGTTCACTTCATATCTATGAAGTGAACTATGAAGTGAACCACCGAGTGACGAGTCCGAGGCCAGGCCTGCCCTGAGCCACCAAGCCTCCGGCGCCGGGCACCGTGTGCAGGTACAATGCCCTTAATGACATTGAATTTGTTTTTTGTTTATGTTGAGGATTCATTTAGGATGTGGCACTGCACTGCATGGTCTAAATTCTCAATATAAAAATGCAGGATGCAGTTTGTCTGGCACCTGGGTCATTCGCATCTCTTCAGCTGTTCTGTTCAGCAGAATGTGTGGATGAGAAAATAAAAAGCTGTTTGAAGGAAAGAGACTGTAGGATTGTCATACATTTCAGGTGCATTCAGAATCATGTGCTTTGGACTTGGAGCCACCTCTGCAGTTTGGTCGCCTTTATTGAACAGGTGGTCCTATCTAGCCCTCCTCTAGAGATGCCCGTTAGATGGAGAGACATCAAGAAATATAGAGAACAAACTTTAGGGAGTGGTAGTAAGGTACAAGAGAGGTGAATTAGACAGACAGGTAAAGTAGAAAGAGCACTCTAGGAAGAGAGAAGTAGTGAAAGCAGTGGCAGGTAGAATGTGGGTGGTTACAGTACGATAACTATATAGGGGTGCAAGCTAGAGAAACCAGGGTGAGGAAAAGAAAGAGGTAAAATGTGAAGTGAGGCGTGGAATGATAACTGAGTCAGGTGTAGAGAGGTAGAAAGAAAGGTAGAATTAGAGTGCTGAAGGGCAGAAAGAGGAGATGTTGAGAGAGGTGAAACAAAAAGACAGAGGTGGGGTAGTGAAAGAGAGCTGAAGGTGAAACAAAGCTAGAGAGTGGTTGAGGTAAAGAGGTAGAGAATAAGAGGTGAGATGAAAAAGTTCATAAAGAGAAGGAGAAGTAGAAGGATGGTTGTCGGTGAGGAAGGGAGAATGATTGATACTGGGAAAGGGGCACAGAAAGATGAGAGAGGGACAGAAAAAAAGAGGTAGAGAAGGAAAGGTGTAGTAAGAAAGAAGTAAGACCATGACAGAGGTGAAGAAGTGAAGAGTGGTAATTTTTAGTACAACACTCTGAAAATTGTTCCAGCGCCACTGGCCAGGGTGCTTTTGTTTGACATTTTCATGCTTTCTGGCCTGGGTGCCTTTGTGTAACATTTCCATGTTTTCTGGTCTGGGTGCGTTTGTGTGACATTTCCATGCTTTCTGGCCTGGGTACGTTTGTGTGACGTTCCCATGCTTTCTGGCCACGGTGCCTTTGTGTGACATTTCCATGCTTCCTGGTCTGAGACTGAGCACTTGTGTGTGACATTTCCCTCTTTTATGGCCTGAGCTTATGTGTGACATTTCCATGGTTCATGGCCTGGGTGCTTATGTGTGACAGTGCCACAGTTTATGGCCTGGGTGCTTATGTGTGACATTTCCACAGTTTATTGCCTGGGTGCTTATGTGTGACATTTCCATGCTTTCTGGCCTGAGGGCTTAAGTGTGACATTTCCACAGTAATGTCTTGGGAGCTTATATCCGACATGTCCACGGTTTATGTCATGGGTGCTTATGTGTGACATTTCCATGCTTTGTGGCCTGGGTGCTAACGTGTGACATTTCCATGCTTTCTGGCCTGAGGGCTTATGTGTGACATTTCCACGGTTAATGGGCTGGGTGCTTATATCTGATATTTCCACGGTTTATGACATGGGTGCTTGTGTGACATTCCCATGCTATCTGGCCTGGGTGCTTATTTCAGGTCATCATTTACGATTAACTATGCTTTGAAAGTTAATGCAGCTAAATATGTAATGGCAAATGTGTTATTCACCATTTTGGTCTTTCTTTTTACAAAATGTCCTGAGGGGCGAATCCCCCCACACGCCCAACCCCCCCCCCCCCCCCCCCAAACACCTCTATTAGTCGATAAGCACAGGGCAGGGGAACCTCCTATCAAAACCTTACTACGTGGAAGGCTCTCTTGCTGAAATTTAGACTGGGTATTACATCTGACTTTTAGCAGTGCCAGTTGAGGATGTGGGTGGAGCCAATATATATAGTGGGTGGATCCAGTGGAATAAGTGGGTGGAGCTGGGAAAGTGGGTGTGGTCTCCGACAAACATTTGAGCACCTGGACTTCATATTTTACAAATTAAGCACTGTCTACAGGTGAGTAATCTACTATTAGATACAGATAGAGTATCCACCAGAAAAAAAGCATAACCTAAGGTAAGTAAATTGTTCTTCTTTTACTTTCTAGATTGCTTGTTGGTCATAATGGAATACCTCACTATTTTGACCCAGAGGGAAACTGTGACTAAGACCCAGAAAGGATTTGCTTTTAACTTTACTCTACCCAGGGATACCTACCCAACTCCTCCTCTATTAAACTTTGCAGATGGGGACAGATCATAGCGTGCCACAAGATGGCTGCTTGCTAAGAGGGCTCTGCTGGCCAATCCCCTTATCCTGCACGGATCCTGTTCACACGGAACCCATCACCCCACACCTATGTATCCCAACGGCTTCCCTAATTGGCTGGGACTGCTGGTGGACAAGTTTTGCAGCCCTGTTTTGCTGCCATGCACTAAGGTTTGGGGACCCGGGCCGCGACTCGCCCATGGTGAAATGTGGCCCTCCTAAACGGTCTGTTAGCAGCTGTGGAATGCTGAAAACAGCTCGGCTATGGCAGTGAACTGTGAAAGACGTGGTGGCTGCTGCCTGGCCCCTACTCACCCACAGGGCTCTGGCAGCCTGACTTGCCGGGCGAAGTGCGGCCTATGTGACCAGTGGGCCTGGCGCTGAGCTCCACCACTTTCTAGGTGTCCTATCTGAAAGAAACACGTTAGTGTTAGATTCCTTACCTTAGAATATTCCCAGGCGTCAAACTGGATCCGGAAAGTTTTTGTCCGCAGTACCCCTGCGCGTCGGTAGGCATCGTCTGCAGCTCCGCGTCCGTCGTCGATGTCGTGAATGCCGGGAATGACGTTGCTGGAGTACTCAGACGCCGCCCTTGCGAGCTGAAGTCTCTCTTTTTTCACGCCAGCAAGCGCAGTTCGACGAAGAGTGTACCCTTAGTCATTTTTGGAATAACTTTTTGGACATTTTTGTCTATCTTTTTTGAGTCAACCCGACTCCTGGTGCCGGTAGGGATGCCCGGTTTCAAGCCGTGTGACACCTGTCACCGACTGATGTCGGTAACCGTCCCTCACCGCCGGTGTCTCCACTGTTTTGGGGCCAACCAGGATGACAAGTCGTACCCCGACTGCCAGGCCTTGACGTCAAAGGCTAGACGGGAGCGGTCCCATAAGCTACTCGAGCTCCGGCAGTCGGCAGTCGGCTCCATGCCGCTCAAGGTCCCGGTCGAGGAGGAAGTCAAGGGACCGGTCGCGGAGCCGGAGTCATCACCGATCGTCTGGATCCAAGTCCTCGCACTCGGGTAAGTCGAGGCATGGCAAAAAGAAGTCGAGGAAACACCATCGTTCTTCGACCTCCCCTCGCCGGTCGCGCGACTCTGCAGAGGGTTCAGGTGGCGCCGCCCACACGGCTCAGGCGGAGCCCGCGCAGTCGCATCCAGCCCCACGCCCTCCCTGGGCTCAATGCGACTCTGGAGCAGATTTAAGACTTCCTCATGGCCTTGAGCACTCTCTTTCCGCCGTCGGGCCCTGCCGGCGCGTCTTTGGGCACCGCGGGTCTGGCTGGGGGTCCTAGCCCTGTGTTCCCGGCGGCTTTAGCCTCAGCGCCGCAGGTGACTTCTCTCCCGGCGGCGCAGGACCCTGTGAGATCCAGGCCTGGATCCCGGTCGATGCCGGTTGACCTCACGACTCCTCCGCCGGCGCCGAGCCCCTCGGGCCCCAGTTTCAGCCCAGGCCGGGGCCTGGCGTCGGACTGGCGCCGATATGCGCCGTCTCCGACGCCTCCTGGTGAGTCCTTCACCTATGCCCCGGCTCCATCATTTCTTCCTGTTTATCAGGACACAGGTGAAGGGGAGGACTGGGAGGGGTCTGAGGACCCTCTGGCACAGCAGTGCCAGTTAAGGCAGGACTGGGCAGATGAGCTGGGGGAGGCCAGTGGTCTAGACACTTCGCCTGACACTGGTTTTCTCTCTCCTCCCTCTGTGGCTACAGAGGAGGGAGCAACTTATGCTGTGGTGCTGCGCAGGACGGCCACGGCCCTGGGCCTTGAGCTCCCTGCAGCGGCCGTGAGGACTAACCTCCTCACCGAGGTGCTTCAACCGCCAGTAACCTCCTCAGAGCCGTTACTGAAGTTTAATGAACCCCTTACTGACGTTCTGATGGGCACTTAATCCAAGCCCACCACAGTTCCCTCTGTGGATCGGAACGTGGCCCGGGCCACCGCCCAGCTCCGGGCGATCCCTGCTTTCTGTCTACCCACCCCACCACTGAGAGTCTGGTTATCCAGGCCTCCACGTCCCAAACCGCCTTCCCGACCACACCACCAGACCGGGAATCCAAAAGGATGGAACAGTTTGGCAAGAAACTGTTTTCCTCCATCAGCCTAGGGTTGCAATCCATTAATACCGCATGCCTTTTGGAACGTTACACCCACTCTCTGGGATACGGTGGCAGACGTGCTGCCTCAGTGTCCAAAGGAGGCCAGGACACGACTCGCCCAGGCTCTTGCTGTGGGGCGGGATGCAGCACGGTACGCCATTCGATGTGGACTTGACACCACGGACTCGCTGGGCAGAGTCATTGCAACGACTGTGGCGATTCGTCGTCATGCCTGGCTGAGGTCCACAAACTTTTCAGGGGATGTCCAGAGCACTCTCATGGACATGCCTTTTGATGGCCGACGCCTCTTTGGCGACAAAGCAGATAGCGTGCTGGAGCGCTTTAGGGACTCCAGGGCTATAGCCAAGTCCTTGGGCCTGTCGGCCCAGCGCCAGCAACCTTCTGCTTTTCGCTCCTTTCGTGGCCACGGAAGGGGCACCACTGCACGTTCGTCCAGCCACAGGCCGCAGAACCAACCTCAGCGCGGTCGCGGATGTGCATTTGGCCGTGGCGGAGCAGGGGGACAGAGAGCTGGTCAGTCCACATCCGCTCTTACAGGATCTGCCTCAAAGCCTTCCTAGTCCGAGCTTTCCGGCCCATTCCACGCCAGTGGGAGGCAGAGTTCGCCAATGCCTGCTCCACTGGCGTACCATCACTTCGGACAGGTGGGTGCTGCAAATCGTCCGAAGGGGCTACTCCCTTCCCTTCGAGGCGACCCCTGCACCCATGCCACCACTGTACCACCGCATTTCGGGGGATCACTTGCAACTTCTGCAGGAGGAATTTTCGGCCCTCTTGGCCAAGTGGGCCATCGAGCGCGTTCCTGGCCCAGAGTAGGACGGGGTTGTTACTCCCACTACTTTCTGGTTCCCAAGAAGGGAAAAGGGGGCCTGCGCCCTTTCTTGGACCTCAGGAGCGTCAACGGCTTCCTCTGGAAGGAGAAGTTCAAGATGCTGACGTTAGCTCAGGTTTTGGCTGCCCTAGACAATGGAGACTGGATGGTGGCGTTGGACTTGCAGGACACTTATTTCCATATTCCCGTCATGCCGGCCCATCAGCATTACCTGCGGTTCACGGTAGGCCACGAGCACTTCCAGTTAACGTGCTCCCCTTCGGCCTCACCAGTGCCCCTCGGGTGTTTGCGAAAGTGATGGTCGTGGTCGCAGCTCATCCTCGCAGATTAGGGGTTCTAGTCTTCCCCTATCTCGACTACTGGTTGTTGAAGGCGGACTCGCCCCAAACAGTTGTCTCCCACCTCCAGACTACAGCCGACCTCCTTCATTCGCTAGGGTTCTCCATCAACGTGCCGAAGTCACACCTAAGTCCCTCCCAGAAGCTCCTCTTCATCGGAGCGGTTCTGGACTCTCGGCGCAGTTTCGGGTTTATCCTCCCAAGCAGCGGGTTTGAGATATTCAGGCTCTGATTCAGATCTTTTGGCCTTGTATCCAGAGTTTCGGTCAGGATGGTCCTATGGCTGCTGGATCTGATGACCTCCTGCATCCTGCTGGTACATTACGCCTGGTGGCGGATGCGGGCTATGCAGTTGGACCTGAAGTTCCAGTGGGCACACCACCTGGGCAACCTGTCTTACCACATCCTGATCTCGGAGGGCACTGCAAGACAGTTGCAGTGGTGGCTCACAGACCGCGATTGGGTCAGTGGCAGATCCCTCTCCCTACCCCAACTGGAGCACACAGTGGGGACGGATGCGTCCCTCCTGGGATGAGGGGGCCACATGGGAGAGGCGGAGATCAGAGGCCTCTGGTCTCCGATGGAGTCCCGGCTTCATATCAACCTTCTGGAGCTGCGGGCGGTACGACTTGCACTGAAGGCATTCCTTCTATCTGTCCGGGAAAGTGTAGTGCAGATGTTCAGGGACATCACTACCGCCGTGTGATATTGCAACAAACAGGGCGGGGTGGGGTCGTGGACACTATGTCGGGAGGCTCTGCGTCTCTGGACATGGCTGGAACATCAGGGCATCACCCTGGTGGTTCAATACCTGGCAGGTTCTCTGAACGCCAGGGTGGACAAACTCAGCCGTCGGTGTATGATGGATCAAGAGTGGCTTCTGAACTCGGACGTGGGGCAAGGTCTCTTTCAGCAGTGGGGAGAGCCTTGATTAGATCTATTCACCACCAAAGAGAACGCCCAATTTCATCATTTCTGCGCGTTGGAATTCCCAAGACGGCACTCGCTCGGAGAAGCTTTTCGTCGCGAGTGGAGTTGCGGTCTGTTATACGCCTTTCCGCCTATACCACTTCTGCCCAGAGATACTGGTATCCCGAGCTACTCAGTCTGTCAATCGATCCCCTGATTTGACTGCCTCTTCAGGAGGACCTTCTGTCGCAGCAAGAGGGGACGGTCCTCCACCCGAACCTGTCCAGCCTCCACCTCCATGCGTGGAGATTGAGCGGCGGCAGTTGATGCCATTTGACTTGCCTCCTGAAGTCTGTGATGTGATTCTGGCAGCCAGGCGTACCTCCACAAATATGGTATACGCCTGCAGGTGGAACATATTTGTGGCATGGTGCACAGCAAAGGCTGTGGATCCCCTTTCTGCCCCTCTTTCAGAGTTTCTTCTTTCCTTGGCCCAGCAGGGCTCTGCTCTGGGCACTATCAAGGGCTATCTTTCGGCCATTTCAGCCTTCTTAAGGCTTCCTGATCAGCCTTCTCTTTTCAAGTCCCCTGTTGTAAATAGATTCTTGAAAGGCATTACTCACATGTACCCTCCTGTTCCCTTTGTAATGCCTCAGTGGGACTTGAATGTGGTGTTAACCTATTTGATGTGTGCTCCCTTTGAGCTACTGCACATCTGTCCTCTTCGTCTTCTGACTCTTAAGACTTCTTTCCTGGTTGCCGTCACCTCTGCCAGAAGAGTGAGTGAGCTCCAGGCTCTTTCTTCTAAGCCTCCTTTCCTCTTTGTCCATCCAGACAAAGTTGTTCTGAGGACTCGTCCTTCTTTTCTACCCAAGGTGGTTACTGCCTTTCACATTGGCCAGACCATTACTGTGCCCACCTTCTTTCCGCCACCGCATCCTTCGAAAGAGGAAGAGAGGCTCCACCGTCTGGATCAAAAACATGCACTTTCCTTTTACCTGAACCACACACAACAGTTCTGGGTGGACGACCAACTTTTTGTTGGCTACGTAGGCGCTAAGAAGGGACGAGCGGTGCACAAACGGACCATATCTTGGTGGGTCGTTTTATGCATCAAGATCTGTTATTCCTTGGCTAAAAAGGATCCTCCCGAGGGGCTGCTCGCCCTTTCCACTCAGGCCACAGCGGCTACTACTGCCTTGGGACGGGGAGTCCCTTTGCAGGATATTCATCAGGCAGCTATGTGGGCCTGACTGCACACGTTTGCCAAGCATTACTGCCTGGACAGCCAAGTCCGGAGAGACTGCTTCTTTGGCCGTTCAGTTTTCCAGGACTTTCTGGTGTGATTTTGGTTTGCAGACCCACCACCGGGGTTGGTATTGCTGGGGTATCTATTCTAAGGTAAGGAATTTAACCCTAACGTGTTTCTTTCAGATGCGCAAGTTACTTACCTTCGGTAACGATATATCTATAAGAAACATTAGTTAGTGTTCGATTCCTTACCGCCCCACCCATCCTCCCCGTTCTGCGAACCGATATCTAGGGTTAAGGTCATCCCTTTTAGGCCCCTAGTTTCATGGCACCAGTGTCGGTTTCTTGCATGGTTCTGCGTTCCTGGCGCGGAAAGCTATGTACAGAACTGACGTCAGTGCGCGAGGGCGGCGTCTAAATACTCCAGCGACGTCATCCCGGTGATCACGACGCCAGGATGACAAAAACTTTCCATGACCAATCTGACGCCTCGGGATATTATAAGGTAAGGAATCTAACACTAACTAAGGTTTCTTACGAATATAGCGTTACCGAAGGTAAGTAACATGTGCGCCTTGGCCTCACCACCTGAGCCTATGGACGGCTCCAGTTGGGCCCCACAAGACTGTCTTTCCTCCTGCTTGGGTGATGAACTGCCGTTTGCACTGATTGCTGTACCTCCCGACCTCTCACTGATACTGGTTCCAATCCGCTGGCTCTGAGATCGCACCAGCAGGGCCTGGAGACCTTCTGGCAGCTGATGAGTGCACAATACTACTCCCTCTCCGGCTTTTCTGTTTTTGGCTCCTGTACGCCAAAAGGCTGGAGTCACAAGGTCACTCCTTGTTTGCTGTGATGAACATTACCACTGCTATTGCTCCTAATACCCTCCAGGCCACCCTGCCTCCAATGTGGCACTCCCAGAAGACCCTCTGCTGTCCTGTGGTGGGCAGCTGGTAGCCCAGTCACTGTTTTATAGCACCAGCTGATTTCTCCATTTGTGGCTGCACAATTGAGACCCAGTGAGCCTGCTTGTTCTGCCCGTGGGTAACCATCCTCCGGGGAGTGGGAAGGCTTGGAAACGATCACAGACTGCCATTTGTTGCTAACGTGGTTCCATAGTCTCCCACCTGAACCGGTCTTTCTTGTGGACCCCTGCAGTACTGCGCTCTAGTTTCCCTTCACCATTAATTGCACTCCTTCTGACACCGCTGCTTCTGCACTGTCACGAACTGCACATTAACGACGGGTAGACAAGACGCACGCCAGTCTAAGCTTACATTTGACGGCAAGTGACCGGACCCTCTGGAAATCAAGATCCAGATGATGCCCAGGCCGACTTCGGGAAACATCTTCTGCTAACAGACAAGTTAATTGACCATATCAAGGTAAAAAATGAGGATTTAGAATCACTGTCGCAACAACCTCCAAATCACGGGGGTCCCAGAGTCCACTGCTAACAACAAAATGGAAGACTTTGTAGAAACCATGCTTCTTGACCTATTCGGACCGGCACTTTCGCCCGTGCTCAATGCGGAGAGAGCGCATTGCTCGCTGGGACCGCGGCCCCCTCCTGGTACACCGGCCCACCCCATCATTGCAAGAAACCGGAATTCACGGGATTGGGAAGAGGTCCTAAGATTGGCCCATGAACATCAAAAGCTCCAGTACCAAGGAAACACAATTTCTTACCATCCTGACTTTATTTACACTGTTCGGGCTGCCTGACTAGAGTTTTTGCCTGCCAAGAGACTCCTACAAAAGGCAAAGATTATCTATGCCGTCCTCTATCCAGCCACATTACGCATCCCCTTTGAAAGGAAACCTAATTTTTTTACTGATGCCAAATCCATGTTGAAGTTTGCTAAACGCATCCCTGCTAAGAAACCTTCACCCGGAACTCACCGCATGGCTCCAGAGAGGATCATCTCAGCGATAATGATTGATAGCTTGACTTCTTGGCACCCGCAGGTGACTTGATCTTACTGAATAGTCCTGGATAGTCACTGCCTATCTCCACCTATTACTCCCACCCTTAGACCCAGGCCAACAGGCTGCGACCCATGGGGGCCGACCTGCTGCGCCCCATGGGGGGCCGCTGTGCTCATGGATATGCCAGGCAGATATAATGGGCCTGCTGTCTGACCTCTGGTGTCTTGCACCTATTTGGCTATCTCGCCATTTCCTGGCTGGTTCGCCCTTCCAGCTTTTCGCCTCCTCCAGGGATGTTTCCCGGATCTCTTGTTAATTTCATAATGGGGCACTGTGGTGTGGGATGGGATTGCAATACTCAGCCATGTTTGGGGGTTGGAGTGGGTGGCGGTAGATTAAAGTTGTTATTTCCTATTGCTGTATGTTGCTGCTTTGTGTCCTTCCCCAGACATTCATCATGGTTATGCCCCCTTCCCTATCCATTTGCACGTCCTATATTCTTCAGCTGACCAAACGCTACTCCTTACACCCTCTCCTTACAATGCCATGACAAAACACCAAATGTTTGACATGGTACATTCATGGGCTCAACGACCGCAGGAAGGCATGCCTGGTACATGCATATTCAGCCAGACACCAGGTCAATGTCGGTTTCCTTTAGTAGCTCCACCTTACACACTCATCTGTCCTGGGGCTGCATGCCAGATGGTGCAGCGGCGACTCCTATGCCTCTCTGTACTTGGGCTATGCCCGTGGCATTTGTACATAAAGGCATACCACGGCAACTTAGTTGTGCCATCTGTGATGACGGCGGACACTATGTCATCCTTGCAGGCACTCTACATAGACAGCCGGTGCAGTCTACTGCCCCAATACCTATGACCTGGGTTTCTTCTTGGAGATCTGGCGGTTGATTGCTGACCTTGGTCCTGGGGCATTATTATGGGGTGGTGACTTCATTGTAATACTAGACGACCGATTGCAATGGTCAGGCGTTTCCAGACTCCCTCACCCCAGTGCTGCATTCACAACCGGCACGATTATCCTCGGCACCCACCTCCAAGACATATGGTGACACTTGCACACAGACGCGACAGAGGGCACCTGCATCACAGCTCACCACAGTGCATGGTTTAGAATAGATTATTGATTAATCTCTCAGGACTTTCATTCCTGGGCTATAAAGGTGGCACATCTATTTTGCACTCTCACTGACCACGCCTCCGTTTTGCTAGAGCTCTTCATTCCCCAGACAGCTCCTCATACCTTTTGACGCCCGCTGCCTGGGGCTCTGTGGGACATGGTATTCCGAAAGAAGATTCGAAAAGAAATAGTTGAGGTCTTCACTCACAATGTGGGCTTTGTGGACTCTCCCTGCACTCTTTGGTAAGCCATGAAGGTAGTCATTTGCGGCACATGTATCGCGAAACAATCGGGTGTATTAAAGGCCATACGTGGGAGGCTTGCCAATCTAGAACACAATGTTCAAGTTCTCGAGACTGAATACTTCCAATACAAAGATTCGTCCAAACTAGCAGGCATCAGGGACAAATTGATGGAGTTCTCCGAAGATGCACTCTGCAAGAACATTTTCCTGAGTTGAAACGTGCAGGTCCACCGCTATGGGAAAGGCGATCGCCCTGGGAGGACCCTACCCACAGTGCTCCATAACCACATGTATCCTCCTACGTGGTGGAGCTGCTAGACTCTGATTTAAATCTTCCATCCACCTCCCCTGAACTCCGAAATACGATGACTTCAGTCTTTGCTAAATTATAAAGCAAACACAAGGATATTATACACTGCTGCTCTCATTCACCACAAAAGTTACTTACTTGCATATCTAGAAAGCATTCAAATATTATGGTTGGACTGTGCCCACCGAGCCAACCTAGACTCTCCGTTCACCGTAGAAGAAATAGTACAGGTCATTTAGGGTCTCCCGGGAGACAAGGCCCCAGGTCTGATTGGTTTAACCACCTCCTTCTATAAAGAATATGCATCCATCCTGGCACCCCATATGCTTTCTATGTGCGAAGAATCCCTCACTCAGGGGTCTTTGCTACCCTCCCTCACGGGTGTGGTCATCGTGACGCTTATCAAACCAGATAAACCTGCTTCTCACTGTGACTCTTGCAGGCCACTCTCAATGATCGTCGACGAAAACATTTTTGCAAAGTTTTTGGCAAACCGCCTCCTTCCCCTTTTGCCCCAGATTGTGAGGCCATATCAATCCGGATTCATCTCTGGTCTCTCCACATCACATAATCTTCGCACCATTTTAGTTGTTCTGCATCATCTTCACACTTGGGTATGATGCCACTAAGGCGCTCAACTCGTTGCAGTGGCCCTACCTTTTCACTCTACTTGTGTGTATTGGTCTCAGCTCCCGCTTCCTTCATCAAATACAATTATTAGATACTCTTCCCACTGCCCGTGTCCGTCTTAATAGCATGTTTTCTGAATGATGTGGTCATGTAATATAAAGTCCGAAAAATTATTAAAAAATAATTATTTGCTTCTGTAAATATATTTAATTTAATGAGCTATCATTTTGTTTTGTTTTTAGGATGATCTTTTTGTTGATGTTCCAAGGGTTAAAAAGGTTAAAGAAATTAAGACTCCATTAAATGAAGGTAAGAATGAGATATTGCAGGTTTGGTCTATGGATGGTAATGGTCGAGCAAGCAAATGGAAGTGTTGTTCGATCAGTTTTCCTCCTCCCCCTGTAAGAAAGGATGTGTTGGTATTGAAAAAGTTCCTTTGCATGTTTTGGAAATACGTGCAACCAGCAGAAGATTTTTGAGCCCCAACCTCAGCAAACATGACAGTGATGGAGGTGCTTTGGAGGCAATTTTGATCCAATTGAGACCAAGAGTAGAGCTCTGTGTTCTGAAGAGGCACCATGTAAACTCTCTTCACATAGTTACCGGGCTCCAGTGGGATGACATTGGTGGCAGCAATGGCATTTGTAGTGGAAAGGCCGATGTTTACCTGCCTTTGTAATTGGAGAGTTGTAACTGGCAATGTGGGACATGGATAATGTATATGTGCACCTTTCTGTGAATAGAGGATGTGTGTATGGAGTTATGTGATACATGTGGCCATAGTACTGGAATCCATTTTGTATTTTCTACATCCAAATTGTATGTATGCAGTTGGGTTGGAGAGAATTTAGGCAGCAGATGTGAATTGCAGGGCTTTTGCAGACAGTCCAAACATTAATTATAGTGGGCCAGAATTTTGGTTGTAGAGAAGAGAACACAGAGGACCCCTTTAAAGCTATGGATTTTCTATTGGCTTATTGTTCTTTGAAAGATTTGTAGTTATGGGGAAAGCCTCCCTTGCTTGGGTGCCTTGCCCTTGAATTTCTCCTGTTTGCTGGTTACCAGCCTGCTCCCTCCTCCAGTTCCTACCCGTACCTTTGAAGTTGAATGCAATAATCAGAAGAGGCAGAAGTGCCCAGAACCAGTCTCAGAGCTGAATGTTGGATTACACAACTACTGTCTGCAACATTGGTTTACGGATGTAGTGAGAAGCTTTTATCAAGTATGTCTAGATTCTCTACCAAAAACTGGGGTCTTCATAACAATGGCGACAAGAAACTCTCTACGCTAGAAGGTTAGGGTATTCCCTGCCAAATCCCCATTCCAGGTACGGAATTAGAAACCGAACATCTTTGACCTAGACTGCCAGGCGACACTGCATGAACCCTGCTTCAGGGAAGACAGCTGACTTGCTTCTCAAGATGGACATTGTAGGTGCCCTTGCATTCGGGAGATAGTGCTCAGAAGATTCACAAAAGATACCGGTTTCATACAAGGAGAGGAACTGCACCTTTATGTTGGGGTGACACCCAAGAGTCGCCAAAGACTCAGCACATTCATAGAATATGTACCTACGTGGACAGTGGGTACTCAGGAACTTGAATTTAGCTGAGTTCCCCTTGAGCACCACAAAGCCTTAAGGCGCTACAAAAGATATGCCTATGTGCTGCAGGAGCACCACAATGAAGTAGAGGCCTGCATCATGATCTAAGTACTCACCAGGGGTGCACACCAAGCTTGCTGGAGTGGTGGGTTTTGTATCTGGGCCAGAGGAAGATCACTAGGTTGCAAGATCCGCAGAGGTGCAAGCAGTGTGACCCCACCACAGTCTCCTCAAAATGGTAATGATGCCGCCCCTGCTCATCTAAACACTATGTTGATGCCCTAGATGCTGTTCGCACAACAGTTGCCTCAGCCGACACAAGGTCCTGGCTCACTGTGTCAATGCCCAAACCTTAAAAGTTCATAAGCTTGTTCTTTGAGAACAAGGTTTTATTTAGCTGGACGACATGGGAGCTCCTGGAGCTCCAGCAAAATGTCTGACAAAAACTCTTAAGCATAGAGAGAGATATCCCCTCCATTAGTGATGGAAATGTACAAAACGGTTCAGTTCCCCTCCATGGCAAACAGTCCTATATTCATTATATATTTAACTACTCCTTCCTGGTACATTTGGTAACGTTCGTTAAACGGTGCATTCTTCCCCCTGTAGATATTACCTTGAGAAACACTTGCAAATGCCAGAAGGAGAAACCCATATCTCACTACCTGGTCTTTCCATGCCATCCTAAGTTGAGCTATGCACATGATTATAAGCAAGATGGAGTTGGTTTAGTTTTCACAATTTTAGCCCAAGTCCTCGCAACATTTCTCTACAATAAAGGGGGGTCCCAGTGGAAAAGCAACAATTAAATAAGCATCAACATCACCAGATTGCAAAATAAACAATATTTATGCAAATTGAAAATATCTACTCGCATTGAACATAGGATGCATCAACATAGCATTTTTCAACACGAGTTTATCTATAGGTGACCCTGAAGGGGAAGGGAGGAGTAAGTGCATCAAAGTGCAATTGTGAGGGTGAGTGATGGAGGGAGGGCAGTGAACAAGGTATACATCAGAATGCATAAAATGGCCTAACCAGCCTTGACTAAGGCTAAATTATTTACAAAAACCAGAGTGTCAAAATAGGACATGGTGAATGCACAGAGCAACTTAAACTGCAGAGAGGGGTACGGCAGGGTTGCATTTTAGCTCCTTTTCTATTTATGTTTTATGTTAACAACTCAGAGCAGGTCTTGACTGTTGCGGGTGTTGATGTCCCTAGAGTTGGTTGCTGTCCCATTCCTGCCTTATTATATGCGGACCACACAATGTAACGCCTTAACCGCGGTGGTTTTTCCGCCACGGTGCGGGCGTTCTATTAGGTGGGCGGGGCTGGGTCGGCCGTTGGCCGACGGCAGCACTTGGAAGGTAGTGCTCCCGTCGGCCGACGGCAGCACGCAAGGGGTTAATGGCCCGTACTCCTAAAAGCCTAAATAAGCTTCTCTCCCTTTTTATTAATGTCAGTCCACCCACCTGTAACCAGAGGACATTCTCCTCATGCGCTCTTTACTCCTCTTGGCCATTTCTAAACCAGTCAAAGGTTTGTTAACAATGGACACAAATAATTTGTCTATTGTCTGTACCCTTGAAAGACATTGCCTTTGGGTCCTGCAGAAGTAAGTAGATATAGGGCTGTATCCTGGATAAATATTCTTATTTGCTTTTTAAGTCTCAGTGCTGAAAACCACTGCACTCCAATTGGACAGCCATTGGACAACCAATCTATGCACTTTGACAGCCCATGGGCAGCAGGCCTAACAGTCAAGGCTTACTCTGAAAAGAGAGAGGGTTAGAGAGTCACATGGCAAATAACAATTTGTAAACTCAGTTTTCAGCCACTGCTATATCTGCGGTGAAGACGAGGACTTTGATTACCAAGTGATCAACTCAAGCTATTAAAGTATGAATGACAATAAAATCTACAAGGTGCTACAATTTTGAGGCATTGGATATGACTCAAAATGCGTTTATAGCATAAAATTTATGTACTGAGGTTTTTAAATCGCTGGCTTGTGATTCATTTCGACTTTTCAGCACTAAGAATGGGTAAAGTGGGATGCAGTCCTGTGGGCCTGGCCTGGTAGTTCGGGGTGGAATACGTCTATTGGAGCAGGACCAGGATCAAGGCTTATTTGCATGTGGCTGGTTCCTGTATGAAGTGGCATTGTGGGAAAATAATTGATGAATCGTGATGTGGTCCAAGTAATTACCAGTGATTCCAATCAATTCCAAGTATTTTTCCGTCACTTTTTATTGTATTTCTCATTCAAGGAGAGATAGTGCAGTAATTCCCTTAATCTAGTCATCTATTTGTGATGCTGGTATTCGTCTTTTGCACTCCTATGTCATTCATTCTTGGCCTTCTGTCAGCCCAGTGTTACCTTAGCCTTCTGGTCAAAGCTTTTCAGGCCCACTCTCACTGAATCCTTCTGGTTACCCTAAAACTGCGTAGCTAAATGGAAACCTAACAACCCTTCGTTCTGTTGCCCACCATGAATCGCAGTGTGGACCCAGCCATGTGTAATTCAGTCTTGGCCCTGCTCCAAAAGGAAGAGTCCATCCCAAATTGCCAGGCCAGGATCTCCCTGAACTGGTATGCAAGCAAGCCAAGACCGTTTCAGTTCCCAGGAGGACCAACCGTCCTTCTGAAGTCCTCGAAATGAGTAGCATGGAGTTGGGTTGCAATAATCCATTTAGGCCCCCCTTCATTTGTTTGGAGTACGTTGAAGTATGTGTGTTCCGGACAGAAAACTATTGGCCTGGTATGTATGAATGTTGTATATATTTGCATGGTGTGAACCTAGCCAAAAGCTGTACAGTGTCAAAGAAACAGTTGGCGCCTATTTGGAGACGTAGCTGTGTGCAGATAGCATAAGAGGACTGTTACTGCATTGTGATGTACTGTTCTTTTATGAGGTACATCTTTCGATCTTTTCTAAATTGATGCAGGGTTTGGGCTGTCCTGATGGAAATGGGGATATTTTTCCACGTTCTGGGTTCTGTGGTGGAAAAGGACTGCTCGCTTCATTTTTTCAAATTACATTTTACACTTCTTTGCCTTCAGTCTGATATTGTCCTGGCTGTGGGTGTGCTGAAAGCCTTCAGAGTTGGTGAGCTTGTCTGCCGGATTGGTGTGGGTGCTAATCGGGATGGCTTTGCAAAAGGTGTGGGAGTAGTCAAGATATGGGCCAGAAAGGGTAGCCAGCGGAGTTCCATCAGGATGGGGTCATATCACTTTAGGTCTTGGATAGACATGTTGTGGCATGTATGAGGCCGTAAAGAGGGTTGCACGTATGGAGCTGAGCAGGACAGGATGTTGCCATCATTCCGCTGCAAGAGTACAAGGGCGCGCTCCGCAGTTCTGAAGTCGGTTTCTGGGAGGAGGAGGTTCACTTTCTTTAGTAGTCACTTTTTTTTAAATAGAGAGAGATAACACCACGTCATTTTTAGGGCACGCCCCTCGGGATGCACTGCGCAGCAGTGGTCGCGCAGGCGAGCCGTTTTGTAGGGGTTTTCAAAATGGACCTGGAAATTCCACACACTCATTGGTGTTCATTGGCTATGTTCCATTTGTCCTATGAGGGTGAGGTTGGTGTTCAAGGTGAATCCAAGTGACTTGGCATCGGGTGAAAATTGGGATTTCAAGCCATCAAGGTTCATGTCATGGAACCAGGTTGGACCAATTGTTTACTTGTTCTTTTTAGAACTAGCAGATATTCTGTGTTGATGGGGTTGAACATCAGGTAGAGGCTAAGTATCCAGATCTTTTTGAGGGGCAGGTATCTTTGGTAAAAGAAAGACAATATGTATAATAGAAAAATAATAACCCTATTATTTCTCTTGGGAAATCTTTCATTTCAATTCTTAGCTAAAGCAATGTCATAGCATGGCACAAACTGCACAGAATGTCATGACTGAAAACTTGTATAAAGCTTTGCTATTTAAGGCAAGACTTTTACATAGTTGAAATGGAGTTTTGTAAGTAATGATATGAAAATGTATACATGTTTGTAAAAAGTACTTTTCATGTAATTCTAGAACCTTCATCATCGATTCCCACTAAGAAGATACCTGTAGGTGGTGTTTCACTATTTCCAGGTATGCACAATAAATGTTTTTTCTCATTTTACATTTTTTATATTTTACATTTAATTTTAGTAAGAGAAATCTTCGAATAGAATAAGCCAAAATAAAAGCTTAAACTTGAAGCACCATGTCTAAGCAGCGTGCAAAGGCGCTTTACAATACAGAAAATTGAATATTTATTTTTTCAAGGGTTAAGTGATGTTGTGCTAGTTCAAATAATAATTCTACATGTTGTATTTTGTGGCACATTTTGTTGAGCCAAGCAAGGAAATAAGATGATAATAGTATATTGTCTTTCAGGCCATGCAAACAGTGCTCACACCTGAAGAAGCCGTGTGTTGAGTCTTAAAAGCTATAAATCTGCCTCTTTTGCAGGACCTTAAAATGTATTGCATTTGCAACATGCAGAATTGCTAACTGGGCTGCCAAAGAGCTCTAAGATATCTAGAAACTAGCACATGGCCGAGAGACACAATTGACAGTTGAATGATAAATGCTAAAGAGGTTTAATATAACTAGTAGAATAATAGCTTCAACTATGAGACATTTTTTAAATGTGAGGAGCCACGGAACACGTTCCAGGTACAAAGACATCGGGGTTTAAAAAACATTCTTAAAAGAGGAATAACACAAACCTTGACTTACCCATCCAAAGTAACATTTTGTACTTGGCGATTTTGATTTGCACAGCCTCAGAAACCATTACCCAGATACTCATGCATTGGCTTAAACTGTTAGTCACTTGAAAATCAAGAAAATGCAGCACAGTCATAAAATAATGACTCCTGGAGGTATGTAAGTCTGACACAGAAATACCACAAAGATCCAAGATGCACAGGAACACAAACCTAGTCTTTTAAAGACATGGATTTATGATTTTAAAAAAAAACAGACACCTGAGGATGGAGATTTGAGATATGGAGTAGTTGGTTTGAGTGGAAGTGAGATAGAGCCATGACATATCTAGGCAGATAACTGTGAGTTTTTGGTGAGAGCAAGAAAATGCATGTTAGAAGGGATATGCAACTTGATCCAGACTGATGTGTATAGGCCTAGAATCCAGTTCTTGAGAATGATAATGATTATAAGAAGCAAAGGGGGAGCAGGCTACTAGAATCATTCACAACTTAAAACATATGTACTTCGAGGAGAGTAGAGCTCCGGTATGTACATGTGTATGCCCTGGAGTATTGATGGGACTGGAGACACTGTGTTGTTTTCGTGTTTTAAATAATGCAAGCAGAGCTACAGGCAGCTGAGATGTGTCCGTGAATGTGGAGTACACTGGAAAGCAAACAGTTTAAGAATACAGAAGAGAAGTGGGAAGAAGGAGGTACAAATGAACTGGTAATGCTATCTATCCTGCTATCGGTCAATAGCATGAAAGGTAGGGTGATTTTTATTTCCTTCAAACTTGGCCCAGGGTCATTGGGGTGATTTACAATAGCACCAGTGACATTACACAAGGTCAGATTGATTAGTTAGATATAAGGATATTAAGTTATTTGCCCCGCATCACCGGATGTTGCGCTGATGCCAGGACTCAAACCAGGTTCCCTAGTTCCAAAGGTGGCAGCTCTGGCCAGAACGCCAAAAAGCTCATATGTTATGTTGGAAGAAGTCTGTCAGAAATGTTTATTTCCTTTTTCCTCTAAACCCAAGGACATCATCTGCGGCATCCCCTAGGGCTCCTCCCTCAGCCCCACCCTCTTCAACACCTAAATGATGCTTCTGACAGACGTCGCTGGCACTCACAGACTTAACATCATCTCATACACTGACAACACGCAGCTCATCCTTTCCATCCCAGAAAACACCAACACCGCCAGAGCCAACTTCCAGAACACCCTGTCCCACGTCACCAGCTGAATAAAGGCTAACTGTCTGAAGCTCAACTCGAAGAAAATTGAGGTGCTCCTCTTCAGTAACAACCCCTCCCCCTGAAACGACGCCTGGTTGCCAGCCCCACTCCTGCTCCCTCCAACAACACATGCAAACTTGGAATCATTTTGGACAGCCAACTAACCATGATGAACCAAGTCAACGCTGTCCGCTCCTCCTGCTCCCGCGCTCTCCGCATGCTTGGCAAGATCTTTCACTGGATCCCTATCTCCACTAGGAAAACAGTCACTCAAGCCCTCCTGTGAGAAAGTGGCTCTATATATACTGGACTAGAAGGAAGTACAGTGTGTATAGAGTCCACCAACCCCAGAGGTATAACAGAGGTTAAAGTCAGAACTGACCTTACTCTCCAAAGTGGTAGCTTGGTCGAGTAAGGCAGCACCAGAGGACAGTGTAAAGCATTTGTTGTACACACTCAGTCAGCAAAAGGTTTCACACACTCAAGAACTGAACTCCAGGCCAATTGTTGTTATATCCTCAGATATTGTTGTTTTATTTTTAGAACCAACAGTTATATAAATATACTTTTCAAGGTACGAGTACTCTCATGTAAATACTTTGCAGAGGAGCAATAAGTTTGTATACACAATAATTACAGAATAGATAATAAGCAACACAGTTCTTAAACACACTCTATAGCATTGAGCTCAATGGGTTTTTCATAGGAAAGTACAGTTGATTACTTTAGGGATTACTTTGGTAGTTCCAGGGCTAGATCTTAGATTCAGTCCTGGGGTCCAAGCTGAAACCAGATTAGCAAACACGTTTTAGTTACTGTGATGAATTTTCCTGAATATAAAGCTGTTTTAAAAGTTCACACTTAGAAACTTTTCAAGGTGATTCTGACAATGTTATCCAATGGGAGGAAATTCAGGTTACAGGTAAAGTACTATTGCGTTACTTTGGTAACCCAGTACTAGTCTCCTAAGACCAGCACTGGGGGCTTAGCTCAAAACAGGTAGGTAATTGCGTTTCAGTATTTCGTACAATTTTCTAAGAATATTTGCAGTTTTCAAAAGTATGTTTAAACAACAAGAGAGCGAGGGTAATGTAGTCACTTGTCTACCCCTAGAATAATCTATATATCAACAACAAAAGGGCAACAAGGTGGTGCAAAAAGGTGATTAGACAATGCAACCCATACAAGCTAGTCAAAAATAATAGTAATTAACTAGACCTTATAGCCCAGGAACGGAGTGATAGGTGAAAATATATATATATATATATATATATATATATATATATATATATATATATATATATATATATATATATATATATATATATATATATATATTTTTTTTTTTTTTCACCTATTGGCTAGTTAGGCCCAATGTTATCCAATAAGGGAGAGGGGGCCTTCGGTTGGTGACTGCTGGTTAGCTGGGCTCCTGGTCGCTTGCTCTGGGCAAGGGGGGAAGTAGGATAGGGCAAAGAGGTCGCAGCCAGCGGCACTCGGGCGGCTGGGTGCAGGGTGCTTTTGAGCCGTCTGGCGGTCAATGTTATCCAATGAGGATCTTGAAAAAGGAACAAAGGCTGCAGGCTCGGGGACGGTGACTTTCCAGGGGCGACCAGCACTTCGAGAGGTATGTTGAGATGTTGGAGCACAGGTAGGTACCCCAAAGGGAGGCACAGCGGGCTGCGGGCCGCCGGGTGCAGGGGTGTCTTTGAGGGTCGGAAAAGCTTACCCTCGGCTGGTCGCGGTTGGGGTGGCCCCTGGTTCTGAGTCTGCAGGCGTCGGCTGGTTCGTTGAGGAGGGTCTTTGGGCACTGGACTTCGGGTCCCAGTCGCCGGGGGGACGTCCTCTTGGTCTTGGTTCGGGTTGGCCCGGCCCGGGCTCGGCTGGTGCAGAGTGGGCTGGTCCGGAACTTCCTGGTGGGCACCAGGTGGGTTGTTGCAGCAGAGCCTCTGTTGATGGGAGTCCCAATCGTCGAGAGGGTCAAGGCAGGCAGGTCCTCTGGGTGTCCCAAGGTTGCTGTCCGCGGATGTCGCCGGGTTTAGGCAGGAGCAGGTTCCAGGATCAACAGGCCGGTAGGGCTGGGGACAAGTCAGTTGTTGTTGACCTGTTAGCAGCTGCACGGCGGGTCTTCTTCTTCTTGATCTTCTTTCTTCTTTCTTATATCGGGATCTGAGGAAGGAAGGTTCAGGGAGCCCCTAAATACTAAATGTAGGGGCATTACAGGTAGGGCCATGGCAGGGACCAATGGGTCCCTGTCCTGGGGTGAGTACACCCCCTAACTTGATCCCTTCCTGTGTGAGGGGGGCAGGGGCCTAGCTGGGATTGGGCAGGACTCCCCATCTACAAGATGGCCGGAGCCCGGGGTCGTGCTTCACCTCGCCTCCTCCTCCTGAGGGGTGGAGTTGGCATAGGGTGGCACACCCCCCTTCCTGACGTAGTTTTTCCCGCCACTCTTCCCACCAAAGTGGGGGTAGGACTGGTGGGGGCAGGTTGCTGGGTACAGCAAATGGTCTGGAGAAGCTCTCAGAGGCGGTATGCCTTTGAAACTTCCCCCTGCCAATCCTGGGGGAGGAGACATAGCCCCTCGCCCAGGATGTGCTTTGTTGCAGACCCAGAAGAGCTGGGGGCTCTCCACCCAGGGGTCCAGTAACATGTCTGCTGTGTGGCAGCCTCTGCAGCCACTCAGCCAGACGTGGATTTTAGGTTAGGTTTTCAGTGGGGCATCTCTAAGATGCCCTCTGGTGCACTTTACATTAAATCTCACACTGGCATCAGTGTGGGTTTAATGTGCTGAGAAGTTTGGTACCAAACTTGTCAGTCTTCAGTGTAGCCAATATGGTGCCGTAGAGTTCGTAATGACAACCTCCCAGCACCATATACTCTTAATGACATCACTGCACTTACAGTGTCCAGGAATGGCCCTGGGTACTGTAGGCGCACAGGGCTCATGTACCTGTGCCCACACCACTGGCATAGGGCACCCAGCTAGAGGGGCGACTGATGTATGCCAGGGCTGTGGGTTTGCAGGCATGGCACACAGGGATGTGTGCCATGTCGACTCTTTGTTTAGTTCTGTACCTATGCACTCACCCTGCAAAGGCAGCATGTGGGTACCAAGGTACAGGGCCCCTAAGGGTGGCACAATAAGTGCTGCAGCCCTTAGGGGTCTTCTCTGGTACCCATGCCCTGGGTACCTAGGGTACTATTTACTAGGGGCTGATAGATGGCCAGAGATGCCAATTGGGCTTTGCTTCAACACAGTTTTTAGGGAAGGAACACAGGCCCAGGGTACCTGATTGGCAGGGACCCAGGGCACACTCAGTCAAGCACATCAGCAGTTCAGAAAAAAGTGGGGGCATACCAAGGCGAGAAAGATGGCACTTTCTCACACCTCCTCTCCATCCTCCTCGGCTACGGCAACAAGCTCTACGCCGGAACCACCAAGCAACTACTCAGCGGCCTCCAGGCCATCCAGAACACTGCAGCAAAACTCTTCCTCTGCTTCCCAGGGAGAACCAGCACCGCCCCCCACCTCCATATCCTCCACTGGCTCCCCGTACAGGAGAGATGCCTCTTCATGCTCCTAACTCACTCTTATAAAGCCCTACACAACTCCAGGCGTGCCTACTTAACCACCCCCTGATGTTCTATCGACCCACTCTGAAACTCTGCTTCACCTCCCTTGTCCTGGCCCACCCCGCCTACGCCAGAACTGCTGTGGAGGTAGTTCCTTCTCCTGTCTCGTCGCCAAATCCTGGAATGACCTCCCCCTTCACCTACGCACCTGTCCCTCACTTGAAGAATTCAGAAAGAAGCTCTTTGACCAAGGACGTTAGGATCTAGCACCTGGAGTCCCTCCGAGGTGACAAGCTGCACTTTACAAGAACACTTTAATTGATTGATTGATTATTTCAGGGCGAGCCTAGTAACCCAGTGGCTGGCCACACTGTGATGATGTGTTTATAAAAGCGACCCTGCAGCTCCTTTGAAACAGGTGATCTTAATTTTTTACATCTTAGAACTAACACAACCAAAACAAAACAGAAGAATTTTCCAACAAAAAGAACAAACAAATATAAGTCACAGTATGAATCTAGGATGGAGACTTAGGGGAAACATCTAAATATTTTCTTCAACTTAGACATGTGAATGCACTCAGAAAACTCTCAGCTCACGTAAGGAATCCGTGGCGCAGCAAGGGGGAGGGGGACGATCCGCCCCAAGCGGCACAGGTTTTGGGGGCGGCGGCCTCAGCCCCCGCTCTCACCTGCGGCCGTTGCAGGGTGACCAACGCAGGAATCGCCTGCACCCCCTTCTTACCTGCCACCATTGCGGGACTTCAAACGCGGGAATTGCCTGCAATCCCCCCCCCCCACCACCACCACCACCCCCCACCGCTTTTACTTGCAGCGGCCACCTGATAACAAAAGCAGGGACCGCCACGGGCGGCAAAAGGCCTAGATACTCCACTGTAATAAATGCCAAAACACTAGAACGATTTGAGATGCCTTGTGTGGCAGAAACGCAAGGGCCTTCTAGTGAAGGTGCCATTCGGATTATGGAAACTTAGAGGAACAGAATTAATGCCATGAGTAATTAATGGGGAATCTCACATAGTGCAAACCTGTTTCTGCTGGAGGTTACTATGTTAATGCAGCTTTCATTGGTGCATGTGCAGTGTGGATCCAAAGAAATTATTAAGAGATTTATAGAAATAAGGGATCACAGTTCCCAGTCTTGAGTGTGCAAAGTTTCAGTGAGATGCTGCTGATTTCTTCATTACTATAAATGCCCTTGGGTATATTTTCTAAGGTCTGTTTGAAACCCCCATCAGTCTCTATCTGTATTTGTTAATTTTTTAAAGCAGGGTCCAAGTAAGATCTGGAGGGAAGGTAGTTTTACTTATTTTCTTAAATTTGGCCATAAATGAATTCATAGGTAGTGAAAAAACAGTTCTTATTTGCTTGTAGTAGGTTTCATTTTAATTTATACCTGCCACATGGAAAATGGAGAACTATTGTTGTAGTTATTAATAAGTGTGCTGCTGATTCTGTTCCTTAAATTTAAACATCTATTTTATTTACTGTAGATGAAATTGCTAGTAGCTACCTTTCAGTGGTTTAACTGTATTTCCATCACCCATTCATATAAAGTCACTTGTTGCTGTCTGTACCATTTTCATAAGCTGTACATAGGGATTTGATTATTACCGCATTTATTTTACAGGTGGTGATCAAGTTTTCAATCCATCATCTGTTCTTAGTGAAAAAGACAAGAGTAAACCTCTAACACCAAAATCTGAAACTGCTTCTAAAGTGCCCACAAGTTCTGGTCTTTTCGATGATGATGATGAATTCTTTGGTGGAATTAAAACAAAACCAACAACAGGTACTTTCTGGGATAAAATCTATTTTTTCTAAAGGTGTTAGCCATCGTTACATACAACCCAATGTCTGTCTATATGTGTGCCAAATGTATTTTTATCTAATGGTAATACCTAGTCACAGATGCATTATAGTAAGTAATCCCTCTCCACCCTGTTGGGTTGGGTTGAGAGGAGGTGATTGGTGACTCAAGGGTGAAAACGAGTCCCTAGTACCTGTAAGATTTTCATTTCCACTGTTCGCTGACAGTGCCTTGGTCAAGGGTTGGGTTTTGACATAATCCATCTAAAAATAGTCTGGGAAATCAGTGATTCTTATGTTTGAAAATAGATCAGGTGGAGGCCTCTATGCAAAAAAGCAAGAGTCACTGAGTGATTGGATCTGTGTTCATCCCACACCTAAGAAAAGCACCATGTATCCTTCTCCCATTCATCTATCAGATTACAGATTTCTTTGTGCATGACAGATTGTTTTGTTGGCCTGCCAAATAGCTTAGGCTCCTACACCTATAGTTTGAACTTGAATAATTCTAGTGTTTGTCGACTGGTGACCACAATTTTTACTGTTAGTACATGTGTCCAGCTGCGTTCTGATCTCAACATTCTGAAGTTTACTCCCCCCTAGTGGTAGTACCAGATAATCTGGTATGCATGTTTACATTTTAAAAGGAGTTGTGGCTTTGGCCCTCTTACTCCATATGACCTTCCCACAATTTACTTCATCTCCTTTTTTATGCTATGATTTTTTTTAACCACATGTAGAAATGGTCTGCTCTTTGATCTCCTGGCAGAAGACATCTCTGTACTGGACATACGCAGAAAATATTTACCTAAAATTTAGCGTGCCATTACTCTAACATGCTGACGCTCACTTCCCAGAAAGGTCAGAACTCTATATCAATCCAGGAATTTGAGGTATAGAATGTGTGTTAACACTAAATTAAAGCTGGTGTCTAATGATCTAGCTTGTGGGGAGGGTGGGTTTATGTCTGAGTTTTATAAAAAAAATAACTTTTTTTATGAACTTAGTGTAGGGGTTACGGGTGCGATAAAACCTTACTACTCATAATTGTGAGACTGGTGGTTACAGGAGGTACAACACAAATCCGAAATGATTGAGCCTGTCAGAATGAAGACTTCAATCTACATAACACACAAAGTAGAAATGTGGTTTGGAGCTAAACGGTATCCGAACTGACATGAGCTGTGGCAAAGTAAATGTGAACCTACCCTTTCCAATTTAAAGAAATGACATATGGTTCTCCTTTAACTTTTTGGAATATTAAATCTAGTAAATGTTAACATTCTTACATTATTTAAATATTGTTTTTAAATGTTATCGATTTTCAGTCCCACTTCTATCTTTTTGAAACTACATGCAGCTATTACATTATTTTTCTAGTAGTGCAAGCAAGCAATAAATCCATATAAATGGATGAGATGAAGCACAGGAAGATCAGATATTACAATTGGGCATCAGTGGGTCACACTTGGCAGAAATAATACTCTCCAACAGACTGAACTATCCATCACATCTCACCATGCTGCTGGTCCGTGATGCTCCAGTTCAGTGCCAGAATCTGTTTAAATCAGTGACCTATTTTACTTTTACCAAAGAAACCTATGTGCTGATTTGGATTGATAATTGTAGGATACTACAATTAAGCTTACTGTCCAGTTTAGAACAACTTGGCATGTTTTCAGTCTATAATCATTAAAAATGGATTTTAACAGAATATAGGTGCACCAAAATTAAAGACAGTAGAAAGAAATTCAAGAACAAATTCCAGCGTATATTAAATTCTTCTCTTCATTCTCTTATTCTTCTAAAAACCATTTCTAATTTACAGTGTAAACAGTCAACGCATTTCGTCCAAAGTAAAAGACAAACATACATAAATACATACCCATGACATATATATACCAAAAACCCAACATAAACCGTGTGTTATCTTATTTTATGGCACATTTAAAACACATTGACACCAAAACTAGGACAGACAAATCAAACTAATATTGCACATTGATACTCCTAGAACGAAATGTAATTCAAAACAAGAACCCCTTTCTTCCCACAAAGGACAGATAATAAACAATATATACATAACAACAAACATTACATGTCAAAAACACAAAGCACACAGAAAATTCAGCAGTCTACATTTGTGGGTAACTAAGTACATCTCATATCATATTGTTTTGAATAATACCAAAATCCTATTTACTAACAATGTATCACTATTTGCATACAATTCATTCATCATCAACACTAATACCACAATGAAAATATAGCGGGACTGCAACCTACTTATCCTTATCCACACAAAACTACCCCTGATGTTGCTTTTCCGAATCATAATTGACGACATGAACTTTTGAACACATTCTGGTAGGTTTTATTTTACGGACTTATATTTGAAACTTATTAATATTTAACACTGACGCAGACTGACTACTATTCAGTTTCTCTGTCCTTCTGATTTTGAGACACTGATGTTCCTTATCTCAGTCCGTAATGGCGTGGGCACCCAGGTTGTTCATGCCACAATACATATCACATGTTTTGTTCTTAGTTGCATTTCTCTCCAGGCTCCTCTTCATGCAGTCGATGTTTTGATTGTGGCATTAGTGTCTTAAGGTGAACAAATTGTATTCAAATAGTGATAAATTGTTAGCAAATCGAATTGTGGTATTATTCAAACCAAGATGATATGAGGTGTGCTTTGTTGCCCACAAATGTAGAACCCAGAATTTTCCATTTGCTTTGTGTTTTTAACAGGTAATGTTTGATGCTATGTCTATATTGGTTACTAACTGTCATTTATGGGAATAATTTAATATACTCTGGAATCTGTTCTTGAATGTCTTGCTACTGTCATTAATTGTGGTGCACCTATATTCTGTTAAAAGCCATTTTTACTGACTATAGACTCAAAATATCCCAATATGCCTGGATAACTGACAGCCCCAGTTTAAGTGCATAATGTACCCCCTGTGCTGTTGCATCTGTTGCAGTCCGTAGACACCTCCCTCTGCATTTTTTGTAATCTTCATGGTCGTAGTAGACTCGATGTAGGAACTTGAGTTGAATCAGGCACAACCTGGACTTAATTGCCACTTCCCTTGGGTGCATTAGGACTTCTTCCCAGTCTGTATTCACCACCTCCCCCATGTCCTTCACCCATCTTTCTCTCAGCTTACCTAGTGTATCTGGCGCGTTATTGTTTAGTATTCTATAGGTGAGGGAGATATCTTTTGACATCAACTGTCTAACTCCCCTCCCCCATACATATAATGTAAATGTGACCGTGTAACAAACTGTGCACATTCAAACCTATATGTGGAGTGTGCCTGTGCCGCAAAAATACAATCATGTATAGCCACCATGTACGCAGCCCATTAGTAAGCCCCCACATCTAGGAGAGCAATACCACCATGAAATGGATTGTGTTGAAGTGTCTTGAGCGCTATTCTGGGGTGCCCACTGCTCCACAGTAGAATACTCAAGTCTCCCTCTAATTTGGCAAAAGTAGCCCCTGCAATTGGATAATATGTGTTCGAGGCATGTGAGCTGTAGATCACATGCTGTGCATACTCCTGCCATCTAGTGTTGGGTCTGGATGTTTGCAAGCTGTTTTTCTTCGAAGATGTCTTTCCAGTAACCAGGTAGGTGACTCCTCCTTTCGGTGATATTGTGCATGGGCATCGACTCCATTGTTAAATTGGTTTTTTCCACCAATGGGATTGGACGTGTAATGCTGCCCTCCGCTTCAAAACCATTTGTTTGGGTTCCCCTCAGTGCGCAATCCACTCTACCTGCATCGGTATTGTTTCAAACGTGTATCCCACTTCTCCGCGTATCGTATCCGTTGAGGAAAACCTCTATTTCGATTGAAGATCTTGGAAAGGCCGTCCATCAGTCCACTTCGCAATCGATGGAACAGACTCCATTTAAATTCTGCCCTCCGTGTTGTGCCAAGTATTTGCCCCCTGGCTTGCGTGAAGTGTGCAACTTGTGCTGGTCTCCGGACCACAACGAAGAAGACTGCGACGCTTGCAAATCAAGTCGATCGAAGAAAACGCTCCATGATCGTCGGGCTCGACGTGTCGAGATGCAGAGTCAAAACGTCGAATACATGCCGGACATCTTCGGTGAAGGATTCAAGCAAGAATTCGATGCATAAGGGGCCGAGGAATAACAAGAGAAACTTGTCTCCATCCTGAAATCAGACTACGAGTCGGAATAAGACTTGCCACAAGGTCAACGTACCGTGAGTACCGAACGCTCCTTAACCCAAAATCCAAACTCAGTCGAAACAAAAGGCTTCTGTCCCACCCCCGCCTTCAGGCCACTGTCGGCACCGACAAGATGGTTCCAACGCCTGCCCTTAGGCTCGGCACCGAAACAAGTCTTTAAGCCTTCCGGCTCAGCATCGAGTTAGCCACAGACTGGCACTGAGCCAAAACCTCCAGGCTTGAAGCCAAAAAGTGATTTGGAGCCAAAATCCTTGATGCCCAAGACAATGCCTCCTTCAGCACTGAAACCTTTGGTGCCCAAAAGTGATTCCACCCGAGCGCCTAAATCCTCCACGCCAAAACCTAAAACTGTGCTTTCGAAGCAGCAGGATCCAATTTTCAATGCCCCAACACCCAAATTGGACCCAAAACAGAAGGAACTGTGCATAAATCTTGGTACAGGACGTTTTCTTACTAAGCCACCTCAGAAATGCAAACCTGAGTCAGCAGAAGAACCTTTCTTTATTCCTCTCAAGAGGAAGACTGTGGGTACTAGGTACTAACCCTCCCTCTCCTCCTCTTTTACCACATTCCCCTACACCAACCTCTCCTCCTTTGTGTCATTTACTAATTACACCAGCTAACTCTCCACCACCACCACCTGATGAAGATGATGGTGATGATGATGATGATGATGATGATGATGATAGAGATGCGGGGACAATATTGTACTGATAGATCCTTGGAAGGATTATCACATAGATTCACCTACAGATAACCCAGATCTTTATCCTGCAAAGCCTTTCCCTCCTGACGACAATGTAGGATATCTAGAATTACTTGCTAGAGCTACAGAATATCATGGAGGGCAGTTACACAAGAAATCTTTAGAGGAAGATTTCCTTTATGAAACCCTCGGTACCACACATAGGGCTAGTCACACTCTGCCTCTGCTTAAAGGCATGACGACACATGCCGAGGACATCTTCAAAAACCAAGTGCGGGCTCGAATTCTCACCCCCAGGATTGATAAAAAAATATATAGCGGCTCCCTCAGATCCAGTCTTTATTAAAGGTCAGCTACCACTAGACTCTGTGGTGGTCTCTAATCCCCTTAAACCGGCAAATCACAGACTACAGGGAATGCTCCCCCTCCTGACAAAATTCGAACTATTAGACGCCTCTGGTAAATGGGTAGCTGCCCAAGCAGAAAATTATTGGCGCATTGCCAACACTCAGGCCGTACTAAGCAGATATGTTAGGGCACACTGGGACGAAATGGAGCAGTTGCTACAACACCTCCCAGATTAATACAAAGCAAAAGTCCAAGATTTAGTCCACGAAGGAAAGCTCATATCCAGTTCCTGAATAAGATACGTTTAGATGCTGCAGGCACCGCAGCTAGAGAGATCAACACTAGTGTGTTATTAAGACGACATGCATGGTTGAGGATTTCTGGTTTCAAACCAGAAGTATAACAGTCTATTTTAAATACTCCTTTTAACAAGGAACATCTCTTCAGGCCTGAAGTAGATAAATCATTAGAAAAAATGAAAAAAGACACAGAGGTAGCCAAGTCTATGGGAGCTCTGCAGTCTCCCTCTAATCGGGGCTCTTTTTGTCGCTCCTTCTACCGCGGGGGTTCAAGACCATGTCCTCAATCAATACTGCCGCCTCTTACAAAGGCAACAATCAATCATCCTCTACAAGGGGTTTCGTTAAAGGAGGATATAGAGGCAACAACAACAAAGGTCGAGGCAAGGTGTAGGAGGGTAGATACCTGACTATGGTTACCCCAGATTTTTTGCCTTTTGTTTAGCTGGTTTTCGACTTAGTTGGCCTGGGACCCTGCAAATCAGGGCCCCAGGCTATCTGCTCTCTCTGTAAAATGGACTCCATGTACCTTAGGTACATACCTAATTGGGTATTGGGTCACCTTCTGAGCCCCTGTACAGTGTACTATAGGTACCCAGGGCATAGGTGCCTCAAATGCCTACCAGGGGCTGCAGCATATCTTTTGCCACCCCTGGCTGGCCATCCAAACTGACACAACTGGCTGATCACTCAGCTGGGGCAAGGTCGTGTAATCACCCCTTGCTTAGATATAGTATACCTATGTCTAAACCTATATCTGGACACATATCCACTCCTATATAAGTCACTCCTATGGCAGGCCTTAACAAATCTGGAGGCAGAGTGCTTGGTTTTATGTGAGATGGTGCTCTAGCATGAGCTGAGCCTGTCTGCAGCTTTCGGAAACATGTCCTTATAGCTGTTCCAGGGTATTGCCATACCATATACTCTTAAGTGCATTATAATCCTCGCGGTTAGATGCTATCTTTGGTTTGGCTTTATCAAAACATATCGTGTAAGGTGTCATACGCTCTGGAATACTACCCCCTCGCCAGTTCTGGCGACGGGGGTAGCATTCCACCCTTCTAGAGGGATAAGACATGTTGGTAACCGTAAACGAGGTTAAAACTAACCAGAGCCTCAGCATCACAAAATGGATGCTGCTGCCACAGACACGAGTCTGGCCTCCTGCTGCTGAACGAAACTCCGCAAGGGGAGGCCTGGACAAAAGGCTTCCTGACACAGGGAGGTGTTACACCACCCCAGACAGGAGATAGTGGATTAAGGCAGGGAGGGCGAGTGAAACTAGACACTGCCTGGGGCACACAAGGTGTCCCATGCATAGCCCGGTTCAAACCGGTGCTGGGGCACTCCAGCCCCAGCTCTGGCGCGAAACTGGACAAAGGGAAAGGGGTGTAACCACCCCCTTCCTGGGTCCCACCCATAGGAGGGACCTAGCAGGTAATCCAGACCCTTGATTTGGAATAAAGGTAGGAGCTGTGTCCATAGACTTTAGATAATCCTGACTGAAACTTTGATACATAACTCTGGACCCTTCGACATCCTACTCGACGTAGAAGACTGAAGAATCTCCTTTGTGGTCAAGGAGTGACCACCCTGTGCAAGCAGGCACCATCAAGCATCAAGCGCTCAACGGTTTGCTTTGTTGCAGCTCCCAACGGAGCTCGAGCGACCGAGATCGACAAGAACCGGATTCCCAGACATCCAACAGACCGATCCACAGCCCCAGCAAAGCTGAGACCCGTGGAGGCGGCGTGAGACGTGGGACCGGCCATCTTGGAAAGCCTGCGAAGTGCTTCCCGTGCAGCTCCCGAGGCACCCTCGAAGCTGTGCATTGGGGACTGAGAAGCCCCAGCCCTGAGCAGCTCTTGCACCGAAGATCACCTCTCCACACTCACCGAGTGCTGCGTGGGGCCCTTTTGCATTTTCCTGCTCAACGCCTCTGTCCGGTCACTTGCCCATCGGTTAGTGGCCTCTGTGACGACGAACTTTCGAATTTACACCGCTGGTCTGGTTGCTCCAGACTGGCCCTTGCTCCCCTGAAAAGGAGCAGCCCATCAGACCTTGCTGGTCTGATCTAGAAGCCATCTTCGATTCTTGCGTGGGTTGCATTTGCCAAGGCCTGTTGACTCCAATCCGGAAGCCGACACCGCCGACAGCGAGAGCCTTCGTGGGACAGCCTGTGTTCAACTCCTGGTCATCGTCGATGCCCCCAGGTCCACGTGGCAGCGGAGACAAGCTTCACGACAATTACTTGATTGCACCCAACATCGCCTGGTTCCTTCCTGGTCACTGGCTAGTGACCCAGACTCTGTCCCCTCTGCTTTCAGGTACTCTACATCTTCGATTCACCCTTGGATTCAACCAGACTCTTCTCTCCTGGCGTCTGCAGCATTTTCACCTCCAGGCTCCATAGAACTCCACGACGAAACCCGACACACTTTGGCACCTCTGCACCCGCTTCCTGTGGGTGAGGTAACGAGAATACTCCGGTGCTCCCGTAGTGGTTTACACCTCTAGTGTCCTAGTTTAAAGTGGTTAAGTTCTAGTCCAGTCAGAAGACTTCCAAAACAGTAACTTGGCAATTTTTACGCACCATTGACTTCTATTGGTGCACTTCATCTCCCAGCAGCACCGGGGCGGCGCCTCCTACACACGCCACCAGCGCGACCAGCAGCACTAGAAAGGGGAGAGCGCCCAGGAGCCCCCTGGGGGAGCGTTACCTGGAACCACCAGTTGACCGAGTGAAGGGGCATCGGCTCCTCTCTGTCACGCCGTGAGGGAAACGGCTTGGTTAAAGTCTTTGGGCAGACCGGGAGCGCCGAGAGACTCCCGAAAGACTTAATCTTCCAGCAGCACCGGGGCGGCGCCTCCTACACACGCCACCAGCGCTAGAAAGGGGAGAGCGCCCTCTCGCGCCGCGAGTCGCGCGCGGGAGCAGCCGGGGAGAAGCCCGGGACAAGGGCGGGACAGTCTGTGACAGTCCGGGACAGGAGGAGACTGGGCTGGGCCACAGATCTTGACCTTTTCGTGCAGCTGCCCTCGGTGTCCCCGTACAGTGAGATTGTTACTCATTATATTATTTATTAATTTAGTAAATAACCGTGTGATCAGACACTTACTGCTTCCGTTCCATAACAAGTTTTGTAGTAGCAAAAGATTTTATAACCAGGATATATCATGTCTAAATCCAAAAGTGAGAAGGTCTTAGTGGGGGCAGGCGCCATTGATAATTACATGGTTAAAATGGTAAATAAAATTAATAACGACAGGAGAGCCTCCCTAGGTAGAGAGGGTCCACCTGACGCAGCCCTAGATGTTTCTACCCTTGTGGTGGAACAACCGGAAGATTACCTTACTGGGATGGGCTCGCGGGTTGTCATTACAGTGGATGCCCAGGTTCACCCAGAGTTGCTGGATAAAGATCTAAACATATCTTCTAGTGAAACAGAGGAAGCCCCACTAACCTCCAGACCAATAAGAACCTGCAGGAATCAACAAAGCAAACGTGGGGGGAAGTATAGTAAAAAAAGGGCTGATATCTCTAAACCAGCTAAACATAGTCCTGCTGTGGCTACCATCCCGCTGGATGGAAGCAATGCAGCGAGTTTTAACCTAAACTCAGAGCAGTTTGAGCTACTGGTCCACTCTCTGGAAGCTAAATTTGAAGCCAAACTAGAAGAGTATGTTCAACCCCTAGTGCTCAAATTGGACACTCTTACGGCAGAAGTAAAGAGGCTAGGAGTGATCTTAGAAAAACAACTGGCTCTGACCGACAGAGTAAAACCTACCAGGAAGGGTCCAGTTGGAGTAAAGAAGGAAGTTATGGTTGTTAACCAGCAGAAACCTTCTCAGCCCATAGCTAGAACTAATGCAGGCATACCCGTCCCTTCTACCTCAACTAGCGCAGACTCACAAACCCAACCAGGTTCAGAGGGTAGACAGGGAAGCAGACAGGTGAGGAAAAGTAGATTTATAAATCTTCTGCCTGACTGCGCCCCCTATGTAGTGGTTTTAACCAATGTACCACTCTTTGACCCCCGTTCTGCCCAGCTAACCGAGGAAACACACGAATCTCTCACAAATAAAACCGTGTCATGGCTGAATAGGAGCTGTGGCTTTCCAACAAAATTTGCCACATAAATTATATCAACTAGAAGGGCAAACTGGATTGGGCCATCTAGGAAGACGTGTAGCGGGGAATGCATAATTGTACATTTTAGACACCCACAACATGTCGCCACAGTTTTGTTAAGAGCAGCCTCTATGTCGTTTGACGCAAATAATATTTGTGTGGGCCCCCTAGGGTACTTTTACTCACATTTAAGTGGAGCACCCCACAAAGTGCGAGAATGAGACCTTTCACACCATCCACACCTATCGAGACCCGGCCCCTTGGATCATCGCAGGGCTGTGGGGGAGATAATTACTTTAAATTTGGGCCTAACCTTGTCACTCACAATAGATTTGATGCACTATCTGGATTAGAGTTGTGTGATTGACGTGAGGGTTGTGAGGGTTTGGGGGGGGGGGGGACATCTGTAGTTAGGGAACCTTTGGAGCCTGAAGAAACCATAATAAGGCCTAAAAATACTTGTCGTAAACTTGAAAGCATAAGTAAAACTGTGGGGGACAAGGTAAAGATGTTAAGCTGGAACGTTGCTGGTCTACGTTCCAAAAGGGATGATAGTAACTGGTTAAACCTTGTGAAACAATATGACATTGTGGCTCTCCAAGAGACATGGGATAAAGACTGTGACTTTTGGATTGATGGTTTCACATCTTATTTTGTTCCTGCATTGAGATCAGTTGCTGGGAGAGATAGAGGGGGCCTTATGATCTTGGTCTCTGTAAACATAAGGGGAAGAGTAAAATGGGTTGAATGTGCTTCCCATAACTTTCTAATCCTGGAAATAAGTTTGGCTAATAATACAAAACTAATTCTGGTGAATTGTTATAACTCGCAGCAAGGGGATTCTCCTAATGAGCACCTTAATTTGTTGTCTGATTTTTTAAACTCCTATAAGGAAAAGCTAACCACTTTTTGCCATTATATTTTGTTGGGCGATTTTAATGTGCATCTTTGTAGCTTAAATTGTCAAATTATTGATATTGATGGTCCTGATCTTACATGCCCTCAGCATTTTGAGCATAATTCTAAGGGGGAAGCCTTGGAGAAACTCCTGTCCAACAATGATTTGTTTGAGGCAGGGTTCTTCGATAAGAGTGTTCGTACCCCGACGTATGTAGCTAGGGACTGTGAGTCAATAATAGCCTATATATTTCTTTCTTCGGGACTTTTAAAATATGTACTTTTTTATAATGCTATACCCTCCTCGTTCAGTGACCACAATCCGGTGGTGATTGAATTGATAAATGGATTTTCCTTATTAAATTAAACTGATTTGCCGCAGGTTGTAGCTGAGGTAAAAGCTAAAGATCAGGGCAGAAGATTAAATTGGAGTAAGGTTACTCCAGAAGACTTCTTCCATATTATTACGACAAAGGCTGCTCAGGAACTAAACATATGGGCGGACCCACATTTTTATGGGGGGGGGTGTAATTACCTCATTTGAAGCCATTTGTTCTCAAGTGGCTAAAGAACTTACAATAAATAGTAAAGAAGGGAAAATTAAACCTGTACTGGGCTGGTTCAATCATAAATGTACCAAAGCACATAATCTATTAAAAAAGGCTCTAAACGATCGGCCAAGGAATAAAGGTTTAGTTGGTCAGCTTAGGAAGGAGTACTCAAGAGTAGTCCAGGCACGGAAAAATGAAATAAAACAAGATGCGTGGGCTGATCTAATGGATAAAGCGACATTGAAAGATAGCGCCAAGTTTTGGTCTATAATTAATACTCCCCTGTTCTCTGGCAATCAGAACTCTGCATTGGAATTAAACATTGCAGAGGAGGATTGGTTAAGCCATTTTAAAAAAAATTATGGGAGTGATTTAGAGCTGGAAATTTTTGCGGTTCCCATCTCTGACCCACCCATTATACCTGTACATTTTAATACAGCAGAAGTTGTTAAAGCAATAGAGGGCACTGCGGGGCGTAAGGCACCAGGCCCTGACGGGGTTCCCTCAGACATGTACAAGGCTAATCCCACTTATTGGGGAAAGATTTTGACTAATGTCTTCAATATCTCGGCCATTTCATGATTTCCAAAGTCTTGGTCTCGATCAACTATAATTCCCGTGTTCAAGAAGGGCCAAAGGGGAGATCCCAGATGCTATAGGCCTATATCATTACTTGACTCCTCCTTTAAAATATTGGGAAAGGTCATATTAGCAAAGATAACAGATTGGGCTCTGGAAAAAGACATACTGCCCGACGCCCAATATGGTTTTAGAGTCGGGAGGGGCACGGAGGACCAATGCCTCAATTTACACTTAATATCCAAATACACGAGGGCAGCAAGGAGCTCCATTTTCTTGGGCTTTATGGATCTGTCCACGGCCTTTGATCTAGTTATTAGATCTAGGTTGTGGACTATGCTGTTGGAAATGGGCCTTGACCGCCCCTCGTGTATTTTTTGGCCGAGTTACACAAAGATCTGAATGCCTCAATAAGGATGACGCAAGAGGGGAAATGCACGGCTAGTTTTAAGTCAGGAAGGGGGGTGCGTCAGGGCTGTATTCTGGCCCCTATGCTGTTCACCCTGTACATAAACTCGCTGGAAGCTAATTTGTTAACAGCTACACTCGACATTCCGCGTATGGGAGGATCACCGGTTCCGGTGCTACTCTATGCGGATGATGCCGTTTTATTGGCAAGGACTCCTTTGGGTTTACAAAGACTGCTGGATTCCTTTGGGAACTTTATGAACTCTCTGGACCTAGTGGTCAATAATGGCAAATCACACGTTATGTCCCTAGGGGCTGGTAAAAGTACTGCTAGATCCTTTCATTGCGGCGAAGAAGAAATCACTAGGGTGAAAGTGTTCACCTATTTGGGAGTTGTCTTCGACGACAGGGGAACGTGGTCACCCCAGCTCTCTATAAAGGTGAATGCTCTGAGAAATTCTTCAGCCGCAATATTAGGATTTGCCAATAGATTGGGGGGGAAACCCTTTGAGGCTATTTTAGCTATTTATAAAGCCAAAACTATCGCAATTGCAAAGTACGGGGTGGCTATATGGGGGTACATTAAACTTGACTGTATACAATGAGAAGAAAATACATTCTTACGTGCCCTCCTTGGTCTCCCACAATCCACTGCAACCCATTCTGTCTATCTCGAGTTGGGCTTAGGATATATTTCCGACATAATTAAAATAGCCCCAATTTTGTTATGGATTAGAATCTGGTTGAATCCGAATCTTACCTTAAATCATAGGATTCTAAAGGATTGTATCAAACTAGATAGAATGAAGGATATCCAGTTGTTGTCGTATGTAAAAATGACATCTGAGAAACTGGGGCGCCCTGAGATTTACCTTCATCCTGAATCCTTATGTAAAGCTGACTTAGAGTGGGTTAAGAAAAATGTTATTAGGCAAAGCGACGCAGAGCGGGAAGCAGTGGAGCTATGCAAACCATCTGTCAGGACCCACTTCTTGGTAATTTTGTCATTAGCAATGCCATCATATCTGTCTATTGTTACTAACCCCTTTCACAGATGGCTTTTGACCAAATTTCGTTTCAACCAAATTCACCTGGTATTATGGGATCTGCAGGGTTGGACTAGGCTAGAAGATGCGCCCCCGTGTAAATGCGATGATTTCTTCCCCCAAGACACCATGCATTTTATGTTCTTTTGCCCTTTTTTTCATGAAGTCAGAAAAAGGTTTATTTTTCCACTAGTGAAAAAGATGGACTTCATACAATGTAAACCTGCATTATTGTTTTTACAATTGATGGAATCCCCTGAAATCATGTGTAGTGTTGCCAGCTTTCTTGTTGCGTCTGTCAGAAGTAGGAGGGTTAGACAGACAGCTCAACTGGAAATGCTAAATCATATAACATAAGCTTATGTACATTGAATATTGGTCTTTAACAATTAATTTGTCTTTTTAAAGTTTTTAATTGTATTTTATATTGTATAACATATTTTATAATGTTCTGTATAGTGTATTGCATACTTTTATGATTTTAATTAATCGAATAAAGTGGTTTGGACTTGACTTGACTTCTATTGGTGCACGCGTGTGCTTTAGACACTGCACCCGCATCCTGTGGGCCGCCCCGTCCTAACTACTGTTAGTCCAGTGTAGCCCCAGCGATTCCCTAAGCCCTAGGCCTTACCACTGTTCGTGACGTGGTACTTATACCACTATTTTAGTATATGGTTTTAGTGGCCACCGGGCCTATCCATAATTGTGCAACTTTTGTATGTTATATGAAGTTCTTTGTTTAACGCTTGTGCTTCTGTCCTCATAAAGAGTACAGGGGATTATTCTAGTAATAAATACATATATGTTATAATATATAACTTGTGTGGTGTCCTTTCATTACAGGATTGCAAATGGTAAAACAGCTGGCTTCACATGCCCTCTTGAGTTAAGCCTAAGACTGCTTAGGTCCATGCTACCCCTAGGATAGCTTGTCTATAAGGTTGACTTACAACCAATCACCATAAGGGTTGTTTGGTCTGATACAAGGTGCTCACTAGAATAGTGAACATCATACATCAGGCCAACTTCTCACATTGGTGTGCAGCGGTTGGGATTTGAGCTTGCTGTTGTTTTACCAATTGTAATCTGTTGACAATATCATTTGAAAGATCACATCAAGTACCATAGGTACATATAAACAAAGCTTTAAATACTTAAGTTCTACTGAACTTAGTAGTTGTAGACCAAAGGGCTTAGCAAACCCTGACTACAACTCACTAGCAAGGTTCTAGTAGGAAAACACTTAGAGTAGGTAGGTGCACACACCCACATCTCACTAGTCATGTCTGGCACAGGTGAACAGTCCAGTTCTCTACCTGTGACAGGTGACCTGCCCAAGGCACCTTCCAGCTATGAAAAATTCAGCTTCAGAGAATTGAGTGCCTTGTGTACTTCAAGGAGACTGAAAAAGGGTCACAACCCTACCATCCCAATCCTGATACATGTCCTAGAGACATCTGATCTTGAGAAGTCTACTGCAGATCCCTCAAGTAATCCAGGAGAAGGAACAACCCCCATAGATGATGACACCATCACCCCAGAAGTCGAGGATGAGGAGGTAGATGAGGATGTTGATTCAGATGATGGAGGAAATGGTCAGGTTCAAGTCAGAAGGCTTAGCCAGGCTAACCTAAGCTTACATGGGAATGGAGAGGTATTACACCTTTCCAGGCCCACTAGTAGACTTAATCCAGGCAATAGAAGGGAAAGATCTCCTTCAAGGGAATCTCTCCTCTCTAATGCCTCAAGAGGTTCTCATAGGGGAATGACTTCCCCTCAGAGAAGAGAACATGAGGCTAGGATGAGAGCTGTCCAACTTCAGATAGAGAAAGAGGAAACAGCTCTGGCCCAAGCTAAACTTGCTTTAGCAAGGTAAAGAAAATTGTGTGGATTAGATTCCACTGGTGGCAGCAATATCCCTAAGGATAAAGAGAGGTCCTATGATCATAGAAACCGGAGTAAGATTGTGCCCCCCTACAAAGATGGGGATGACATCCACAAGTGGATAACTGCTTTGGAGAGGGCCTGCATGGTACAGCAGGTTCCCCAGAGTCAGTGGGCAGCAATCTTGTGGCTTTCCTTTTCAGAAAAAGGAAGAGACAAGCTCCTCACAGTTAGACATGAGGATGCTAAACACTACACTGTCCTGAAGAGTGCTCTGATTGATGGGTTTGGCTTAACCACTGAGCAATACAGGTTGTTGTTCGGGGATACCCAAAAGGCTCAGACTCAGGACTGGACTGATTTGGTAGATTGTGCTACTAAGGCTCTGGAAGGTTGGTTACTGGGCAGCAAAGTACATGACTATACAGGATTGTATAATTTGATTATGAGGGAGCAGATCCTTAGTAATTGTCAAAACCAGCTTTTACACCAGCACCTGGTGAACTCAGATCTGACCTCTCCACACAAATTGGGTAAGAGGGCAGACAAATGGGTCAGAACCAGGATTAGGCTTAAGAATCAGGGTGGTGACCAAAAGAAGGATAATTCCAAGGCTCAAGAGAAAGGTGGGGATAAATCAAAAGACAAGTCTTCCACAGGGCCCCAAAACTCCAATGGTGGGGGTGGGTCCCAAAACACTTCCTCTAACCAAAAGAAACCTTATTGCCATGCCTGTAAGCAGCCTGGCCACTGGAAGACTGATAGCAGTTGCCCAAAGAATAACAATACGGAAAATATTCCGTTAAGTAAGGCTCCAACACCTCCTGTTACTATTAGTAGTAATCCCCCAGGTGGTGGGAGCACCCCCAAGAATTTAGCTGGGTTTACTTTTGGAACTCGTGTGGACTCTGGCCTAACCAGGTCCCCTACTACAGCTACTCTTGTCTGTGAAAATGGCATGGGGTTTGCCAACTTCACTGCTTGCCCAAACACTTTGAGCAAGTACAGACAGGAGCCCCTCATCAATGGTCAGAAAGTTGATGCCTATAGAGACACAGGGGCTAGTATCACTATGGTGACTGAGAATCTAGTCCCCTCAAGGCAACTTTTACCTGGTGCCACATACCAGGTGACCAATATTGATGGAGTGCAGACAAATCATCCCATGGCAGTAGTAAATCTCAGCTGGGGAGGTGTCACTGGCCCAAAGAGAGTGGCAGTGTCTACAAACTTGCCTGTAGATTGTCTACTGGGAAATTATTTAGAAATCTCAGCCTGGGCTGAGTTAGAACAAGAAACCCATTCTTAAATGGTAAATCTCCATGGAAAGGTTAGTGGGGCTGTGATGGCCACAGCCCTAATCCAAGATGTCCTCCCTGAAAAGGTTGGTAGGGCTGTGCTAGTCTCAGCCCCATCTCAAGGAGACTCCTTCCCTAGACAGATTAGCAGGTCTGTGATGGTCACAGTCCATACCCAAACTGAGTCCCTTCCTGAAAAGGTTGGTGGGGCTGTGATGGCCACAGCCCAAACTCAAACAGATTCATGTGTTGTGAAGCCTGAAACTATGGATCACTCCAAACAAACAGAGAGCATTGAGGAGGAAGAGAAATCTCCCTCCCACCAGACTTTAGGAACGGATCAGCCTCCTCAGGGAACTGATCTTACCCCTTGTGAAGAAACTGCCCCAGAGGTAGTCAGGCCTAGCCTGGCAGAGCCCCTGATGTCAGTGGACCCTTCCAAGGTGGGACCCAGTCGGGAGCAGGTAACCTGCCCCTCTCTACCCTGCCTCAGCCAGCCCAGGGCTGCAGAGGTCAAGGAGGCCAGTAGGCCCCAAACGGCCCCCTGTCCAATAAAACACCCCCATCAGCAGATTAGGGGCACCAAAGCTAGCAGCCCTAGCAAGGTGAAAACTTCAAAAACTCCTGAGGGATCTCCCTTACACCTAGTTAGGAACCTCCCCCAGATGGACACTGTTGGGCACAGCCAAACCTGGGACCCAAAGGCCCCAAACATGACCTGTCCCTCCAGTAAGCCAACAAAAGGGACCCAGCCTCCAGCTGTAGGCAGCCATAGGTTGACCCTGAGAGCACAATGCAACTCAGTCATGGAAAGAAAGGCACCCATGGTGGATAGTGATTGGAGGAAGTTGAGCCCTACATTAGTGGAGCCTCACTTCAGTACTCCATCTCAACACCAGCATGTTACTTTGCCAAAACAGACCACAGGGAGTAATTTCCCATGGTGGAGACCCTCTGATACCCCTAGGGCGAGGGATTGCTTGGTGGACCATGAGACAGGGGGTAACCATGCCAGTGCAGGTTCCTCCTTATATGGCCACTCAGGTAATATAGGCTTACCTGGCCAAGGATAGCCTTATCTCCTTTCGTTTGGGGGGGGGGTTATGTAGGAGGGTGGATACCTGACTATGGTTACCCCAGATTTTTTGCATTGTGTTTAGCTGGTTTTCGACTTAGTTGGCCTGGGACCCTGCAAATCAGGGCCCAACGCTATCTGCTCTCTCTGTAAAATGGACTCCATGTACCTTAGGTACATACCTAATTGGGTATTGGGTCACCTTATGAGCCCCTGTACAGTGTACTATAGGTACCCAGGGCATAGGTGCATCCAAGGCCTACCAGGGGCTGCAGCATATCTTTTGCCACCCCTGGCTGGCCATCCAAACTGACACAACTGGCTGATCACTCAGCTGGGGCAAGGTCGTGTAATCACCCTTGCTTAGATATAGTATACCTATGTCTAAACCTATATCTGGACACATATACACCCATAAGTCACTCCTATGGCAGGCCTTAACAATCCTGGAGGCAGAGTGCTTGGTTTTATGTGAGATGGTGCTCTAGCATGAGCTGAGCCTGTCTGCAGCTTTCGGAACCATGTCCTTCTAGCTGTTCCAGGGTATTGCCATACCATATACTCTTAAGTGCATTATAATCCTCGCGGTTAAATGCTATCTTTGGTTGGGCTTTATCAAAACATGTCGTGTAAGGTGTCATACGCTTTGGAATACTACCCCCACGCTGTTCTGACGACGGGGGTAGCATTCCACCCTTCTAGAGGGATAAGACATGTTGGTAACCGTAAACGCGGTTAAAACTAACCAGAGCCTCAGCATCACAAAATGGATGCTGCTGCCACAGACACGAGTCTGGCCTCCTGCTGCTGACCGAAACTCCGGCAGGGGAGGCCTGGACAAAAGGTTTCCTGTCACAGGGAGGTGTTACACCACCCCAGACAGGAGATAGTGGATTGGGGCAGGGAGGGCGGGTGAAACTAGACACTGCCTGGGCACACAAGGTGTCCCATGCATAGCCTGGTTCAAACCGGTGCTGGGGCACTCCAGCCCCTGCTCTAGCGCGAAACTGGACAAAGGGAAAGGGGTGTAACCACCCCCTTCCTGGGTCCCACCCATAGGAGGGACCTAGCAGGTAATCCAGCCCCTTGAATTGGAATAAAGGTAGGAGCTGTGTTCGTAGACTTTAGGTAATCCTGACTGAAACTTTGATACATAACTCTGGACCCTTCGACATCCTACTCGACGTAGAAGACTGAAGAATCTCCCTTGTGGTCAAGGAGGCACAGGGTCAGACTGATTTGCATATGGCCATATCTGAACTGGGGTGGCAGAGTGGGCTAAAGAACGGTGATGTATTAAACCCAGATCTTTTGACTGGGTGTGAGTGTTTGATTGATTCAGATGCTCCGTCCATCACCACCTTTTGTACCGCTTTTGGCCGCCATAAGTGTGGCAGGGTATGCTCAGACGTGAGTCCCTTGCTCACTTTGCCACTGGATTCAAGCAAGCCGGACTGAAGACGGCTGGAATGCCAGAAACCGGTCCTCGGAAGCTTGTTTCCGGTCCAGGGAAGACATGGCTTGGCAGTTCGGGCTGGACTGTTCCCATGAGGCACAGGGTCAGACTGATTTGCATATGGCCATGTCTGAACTGGGGTGGCAGAGTGGGCTAAAGAACGGTGATGGATTAAACCCAGATCTTTTGACTGGGTGTGAGTGTTTGATTGATTCAGATGCTCCGTCCATCACCACCCCCTTTTGTACCACCCTGTGCAAGCAGGCACCATCAAGCGCTCAACGGTTTGCTTTGTTGCAGCTCCCGCCGGAGCTCGAGCGACAGAGATCGACAAGAACCGGATTCCCAGACATCCAACAGCCCGATCCACAGCCCCAGCAAAGCTGAGACCCGTGGAGGCGACGTGAGACGTGGGACCGGCCATCTTGGAAAGCCTGCGAAGTGCTTCCCGTGCAGCTCCCGAGGCGTCCTCGAAGCTGTGCATTGGGGACTGCGAAACCCCAGCCCCGAGCAGCTCTTGCACCGAAGATCACCTCTCCACACTCACCGAGTGCCTCGTGGGGCCCTTTTGCATTTTCCTGCTCAACGCGTCTGTCCGGTCACCTGCCCGTTGGCTAGTGGCCTCTGTGACGACGAACTTTCGAATTTACACCGCTGGTCTGGTTGCTCCAGAGTGGCCCTTGCTCCCCTGAAAAGGAGCAGCCCATCAGACCTTGCTGGTCTGATCCAGAAGCCATCTTCGATTCCTGCGTGGGTTGCATTTGCCAAGGCCTGTTGACTCCAATCCGGAAGCCGACACCGCCTACAGCGAAAGCCTTCGTGGGACAGCCCGTGTTCAACTCTTGGTCATCGTCGATGCCCCCGGGTCCACGTGGCAGCGGAGACAAGCTTCACGACAACTACCTGATTGCGCCCGACATCGCCTGGTTCCTTCCTGGTCACTGGCTAGTGACCCAGACTCTGTCCCCTCTGCTTTCAGGTACTCTACATCTTTTATCCTCCCTTGGATCCAACCGGACTCTTCTCTCCTGGCCGCCTGCAGCAGCTTCACCTCCAGGCTCCATAGAACTCCACGACGAAACCCGACACACTTTGGCACCTATGCACCCGCTTCCTGTGGGTGAGGTAACGAGAATACTCCGGTGCTCCCATAGTGGTTTACACCTCTAGTGTCCTAGTTAATAATAATAATCTTTACTGCATGATTTAAAAATAAACCTCTGCAAGTAAAAAACATTTAAAAGGTTCAAGATTGCATTTAGAATGTTAAATTCATTAAAAGTCAGTATGTATAGATGATAACAAATGAAACTTCCATTTAAAAAGTCATATTCATAAAAAGCCAGCAACAGCAAGTAAAGCTTGGCAGCATTATTCCAATGGGGGGTCGCAAACTCTGGGCAGCTCAGTAAGTTTTTTTGCAGCGCGCTCCATGAATCTTACTAGGGCACAATTTAATTTAGTGTTCCTAGGGTCGAAACAGGCCAAAACTGCTGCTCTACAGCTTCTAATCATGTTTCTATTCCAATGATGCTTGAGTAGGGCCCGTCTCTCTGTCAATAGTAGAGGGCACAGGCATATGATGTGTATGATGTCTTCTTTGTGGGTCCCACAAAGTCGGCATTGAACTTTTCCATGTTCTCTTTTCCATTTTGGCCAATGAGTCAACAGGTTAATAACTCCCAGTCTCAGTTTTAAAAAACCTAGTTTCATCCGAGCACTAAACGATATAGTAAGGTACGGCTGTGGAATTAGCAAGGCATAAGATTGAAGGGTCATCCACCCATGGCTTCTTTTTGCAAGGCTGGCTTTGTCTTTCACTATTGATAATTGTTTGGTGCTGATTTTCGCTAGCCTTTTAAATTCCATCTGGCTAGCATGCAAGTTCCAGAGGTCATTTAGGCACAGGGTTTTTAAGCCTTTTGACCAGTATTCATGTCCTGCTCGCCATGAGTTGTTATCAATGCTGGCCCACAAATGGTATCCTAAACTTCCCTCCTTTGATAACCTCAATTTGTGACAGCACACGAGGAAAGACATGGCTCTGGCCAATCGTTGTTTTCAGATGCCAAGTTCCAACCTAATTTGTGCCGGTGATGTATGGTTTGGTCATTTGAACACAGACCTGTAGATCTTAGTAACTATTTTATCCAGCTGGTCACTGTCCAATCCTTTTAAAGCTCCGCTGCCGTAAGTTAAGGTAGGAATGATTTTTGCCTGGGCCACCTGTAGTGTGGGTGCAAGAGTAGGGCCTTGTAGTTTCTTTTGAATTAGTCCGATTGCAAAAGCGAGTGCCGTACCCTTCCTTTCTTGCTCTTCTAGGTGGGATTTGTATTTTCCATTGTTATTGAAAGTGACTCCAAGGTACCTTTGGCAATTTGATTCGACAATGCTTTCATTGTTCAAAGCCCAAGACAGTTTCTTAACTTTGCTTGAGTGCACCGCTAAAATTTTCGTCTTCCTGTTGTTGATGCGAAGCTCATTGTCGTTTGAGTAGTCGGAAGTAGCATCCAGAAGTCTTTGCATTCCGATCTTTGTTTTACTTAACAGTACCACGTCATCAGCATATAATAGATTTGTCAGCGGCAAGCCAGATAGTTTGGGAGCGTGGGAGTTGAGAGCTTCAGGGAGGTCAGCTAAGAATAGATTAAAAAGTGTTGGGGCCAAGACACAACCCTGTTTGAGGCCTTTTTCTGTCGGAATCGGGCGAGACAGTCTTGAGCCGTCCCCGATCTTAATTCTAACCCATGTGTCCTGGTGTAGGAGTTGTATGGCTCTTAGGAGGGCCTCTGGAGTGTTAAGTCTGGACAACTTCTGCCAGAGTTTACTTCTGTTGACATTGTCAAAAGCCGCTTGGTAGTCTATAAACCCCATATAAAGTGAACAAGAGCAGAATTTCGCTTGGTCAATTAAGCATGAAAGGGTCATGAGATTGACTGAGGTACCGGTGTTTATTGTGAAACCTGTTTGATTCGGAGGAATTATAGAGTTTTCATCAGCCCATGCCCTAAGTGAGTTGAGCAGCACTCCCGCAAAATACTTTGCTTCGTTGTCAATGAGTGCGATGAGACGGTAATTCCCTGGGGATTTTTTTCGCCTTTGAAGATTGGTGCAAGGATGGATCCACGCCAGGAGGGCTGTATGGTGTTGTTTTGCAGACATGTGTTAAAAAGGGGGCTTAGTTTCGCAGCCCAGAAAGTTGCATCTTCCTTGAACAGAGCTTGAGGAATTCCACCTGGACCAGGCGCGCCATCCTTGCGTCCCTTTTTTATTATTTTTTCAATTTCGACCTTCTGGACTGTCGCAAAATTGACGCAGCTTTGGGTCGAGTGACGTTCTTTTGTTGGTGTCATTTTGTGACCTAGCTTCTTTAGAGAGTTTGAAGTGTTCAGGAGAGGTTCCAGGACAATCTCTGTTTGTGTTAATGTGTCCATGGGAGGGGGATTTGGATGGTTAACGAGCAGTTCCTGGTCATTAAAGTGGGAAAAGAGAAATTCAACCCACCCTATTTCAAGAATGCTCGAAGAAGCAACTTTGGATGTGCGCCCAGATGCACTATTGATTGTGCGCCAAAACCTGGCAGAGTTGTTTGTTTTAATGTCATGCTGCAGTTTGACCCAAAACAGGTTCCATTGGCTTGTGCATAGTTCACGTTTTGCTTTCTTGAGAGGATTGCGGGCCTCTCTCAATTTTATTATTTTAATGGGATCCATTGGATCAGTTTTTAAAGCCCGCCATAAGCGATTCATCGATCTTGTTGCAGATAATATCTCAGAATTCGAGCGCGGCGTATACTTTTGATCAGTTTGACTTGTGTGTTTTGTTGGTTTGGCGAATCTGTCAGTAAGTTCGGTAGCAAATGTTGACCAGTTGGCACATATGTTGTCCGGGCATGTTTGGCGCTCAATTATTTGTTTAGCCGCTGCTGATAGGAGTTGAAGATTCTTAAATGAGCATTTGATGCGTTTGAGGTTGATTGTAAGGCTCTCAGATGGCAAGTCCCTTACCTTTTTGTGTTGTGTAAGACAAGTCCTCAGAATAATTTCTTGCGGGCAGTGATCACTTTCTGTTCTGTTTCCAAGACAGTATCCTGCTACTTGATGGAGCAATGAAATGCTGATGAAGGTATAGTCAATTAATGAAGTGCCTTTTTTCGATAGATAGGAGAATCGAGGTGGCTTGTCAGCAGGATAACGCCCATTTAAGGCTCTTAGGCCCAGATTTTCAAAGTTACCTTGTAGAGAACTTCCATGTGGATCGTCCTTGTGCCACCCAGGCTTGGCTTGCGGTGGGATCACCCAGATGCTATCATGTGATTTAGTGACATCATTTTTTTGAAGGACTGACATTAACCACATGTTAAAGTCACCAGTGAGTAGGATTTCTGAGTTTAGAAAACCTGTTTTCACTCTTACTACTGACGCTGTTACTTCGTCTACAAAGGATTTCCTGGATACTGTGTTTGGGCGGACGTAGGCATTCATGAAGATTAACCTCCAATTTTGGCCATTGTTCAAAGTAAGAGAGATTCCCACACATTGGAGGCGATTTGATGAGACCGGCAGGTCCCAGGAGGTGACTGCATTTTTTGTTGATATATAGACTGCAAGACCGCCACTCCCTCTTCCTGGACGATTCAGTTTATGCGCTGGAATATGGTGGGTTTTAAAGCCTTCTAGGTGCTGCGGTGCCGTAAGCCATGTCTCTTGTAGTAAGAGTATGTCGAAACCCCGAAAGTAGGAAATGGTAGCGTTGTCCTCGAGTTTGCTCGTAAGGCCATTTATATTCCATGAACAGATTTTTAAAGGAATCTTTTCGTGGCAGTCCACCCTGCTGGGATGTCAACGTAAAAGGCGGGTTGTATTCAGGGCGCCGGCCAGCCATGACCATGAACCCACCTCGTCCTGATTCCTATTTATTGTGATCCCGTCTTCTTTTGCTTTCCTCATTGGGTGGACAGAAGTGTGAGTTTTGTTGCATGCACCCCTGAGGACGGAGTAAACTGTACCCCTCCCTACACTTCTATGTTCAACACCACAGCTTCCCTGTAGAACGTATGGATAGCCCTCTTCCCTGCCCGGTTGTATCAGTATTCCCCATTGCTTGAAGGTGTCGGTTGACCCTAGAATTTTGTTCATTACCTCTGCGGTTCTCCAGGTGATCTTTGTGGATTCGTTTAATTGGCCTTGACATGGTGCAATGAATTCTACCGATATTATGTCTTGAGTGGTAATTTCGTCTGACAAACCTGACGCTTGTATCAGCTTTAAGATGTTACCCCGATTTAGGATATCGTGGCTGCCTTTAGACTTGTATTCTGGATAGAAGAGGGTAGAGAGGTTGTCCCCACTCCGAACTGTGCTATTTGGCCTGGGCATTGCCTCTGTTTTGTCCATGATTGGCAATTGCGCAAATTTTATCAATGGACCCGTAAAAGGGATCTCGTTGCGCAGAGTATCGGGCCTTTCATTGTTTACATGACCAAAGTTCCAGTTTTCACTTGCTGGGAGTGCGCCCTGTTGGTAGTTGACACGATTTACTGTATCTTCCTGCTTTAAAATGGGGCCTCCAGGCGGCCTTGTCGCGAGACTCGGAGTATGATTCACATCTGTTTCATTCTGCTTGATGTGTGTGTTAGGGGGAGCTGAGATGGTAGTGTTTTTTTGTTCTTTTGCTTCAATGAGCAAGCATTGTCCCGGAGGGACCGTTGATGGTTTCTTTACTGTTGGCGAGCTGGAAATGAGGCTCTTCCTTTTGTCACAATCCTGGTTAATTGGTTGTGCTTCCGTTGTTATTCCTGGGTCAGAGGGATTTCCTTGCTCATCGTCTCCGGAGACACCAGGACGTCTAAGGCTGTTGAACATCGGGTAGAGGTTTAGAACTTGTTTGCTCCTTCTCATTTTATTGCGTCCTTTCCGCTTCCTCTGTCTTTTGACTTTTCCCGCAGGGTTTTCCTCTTCTTGTTCAATTGGGGAGAGAGGGGTGGAACTAACTCTGCTAGTGACCTGGGGAGATTGCTTTCCTCTCGTGCCGCCACCTTGCACCGTATTCTCTTCAGGTCGTGGGGAGTTGACAGCTTCTTCCTCTCTTAGCCTTGAATTAAAAACTGTTTTGGATTGACGAGCTTCGCTTGGATTACCTGAATCTGTATCGCTGCCATTCCCAGAGATAGGTGTAGCCTTTGCTATTTCTTTTAAGTCTGCTACAAGCTTTTCCATTATGCCTGGAAGCGAACAAAGTTTCTCCACTATTGGTGAGCAATCGCATCCTTGCTGCGGGCGATCTACAGTTTCCTGGGCCGTCTAATCAGTCTGTTTAGATTTGAGATCCTTTCGTCGATTTTTGCAACATATACGGCAAGTGTATTTAGAAGGCTGATTTGAATGTCCGTTTTATCAGCCTGGTAGAACATTGCATCTGCTGACTTTTGAAGGATATCAGGGGCGGTAGCCCATGCTTTTTCTTGTGAGGGGACCTCGCTTTTGTCCTGCCTTGGAGTTGCTGGTGGCTTAGGAGGGCCAGGATTTGAGTTCCCATATGAATTCAACATTTTTGCCCATTCTGTCGAATCGAGGTCGGAAAGCTCCTTCATGACACCCTCAGCATCTTCTGTGTTCGTTACGATTTCAGTGTGCACTGGCTCAGATTTGCACACACGGTGTGGGTCCTGTTGGTTGCGACCACCCCCCCCAAAGGAGGTGCCTGGATTTTCCGTCGTAAAGGCGGTGTTAATGCCCTTGATGAAATGAAGCGCAGATTCTCCGTTTTGACTGCACGGGATGCTGAAGCTGGCTTCAGGAAGCATTTGGTTAGAGTTTCCCAAAATGCTGTTTTTTTCTGCCGCTGGTTCTATATCGATTTCCTTTGTGTTGAGGCCAACGCTGGATATGGATATAGCGAGTCTGGATGGAGCAGAGTTGTGGCGACACGCTCTCAGTCTTGGGGGAGTCATCCTTACTGGGCTCCACCTGAGCGCGGTTCGGACTGCCGTTAGCGGTTTGATGGAAGCTGTGGTTGACTTGTAACTGCATTGAGGAGTCCTTAATGCCCCATTTGCTGCGCGGCCCTTGGAAATGATCACCATTGGGCTTAGGGGGGTTGGAAGCCCAGTGATGTTCTTGTTGCTAGAAAAAACCGTTGACCCGGCGTCCTTTATGTAGTTGAATTTTGTTGTTATCTTCGGTTGATTTCCAATAGGTTTACTGGCCCTTGTATTAGGACACTTCCTGGAGGCCTGAGACTCGCTATCAATTGTGATATCGATGTCGCTCAGCAGTAGAATAGGTGACAGTTCTGGGTCCGAGACTGTCCTCACGTCTCTCCCTTTGCTTTTCTTTTTCCTTTGGGGAGCCGTTATCCTCACCCTGCCAGATCTCATCTCAAGGCAACAAAGTAGATGAGGAGCTTAACTGAAGAAAGGCTCACAGGACTACTGCTGGACCTCTGCTACGGCAGAGCTTCAATCAGCTGCTACTGGCCACCAGTCGCTGGGCACAGGTCCCTTTTCACAAGGCCCAGATCACTGGTCACTGATCTCTTATGCCTACACGCCTCGGGCCGCGAGAGGTTAGCTAGCGTTCAGGCATAAAACCCACAAACTCGTGTCCCTTGCCTTGTTCCCGCTTTCTCTTCTATTCGCCAGCCCGCACCCCCAGCACTCAGGGTGATGGCGGCGACAACGGTACAGTCTTTAGCCGTAGGGCTCAGTTTTTAGTGGGGACTGGGTGTGGGTGTGGGTATGGGAGTAGGTGTAGTTGTTTTCCGCCGTGTCCCGTCAACCCAAAACCCAGAAGGCAAGCAACAGTTTTAGATAACACGAGCCTCAAACGCTGCACCCCTACCTCTTCGGGTGTGGTTAGGTCACGACGTGTGGTCTAAGGACTGGGTCCGACCCCTTGGAGCAGCCTTTTGAAGCAGCCGGACTCTTCCTGCCAGTACCCTCAGCAGACTTGGCTTGGCTCAGCACAGCAGCTCGGCGCCACTCACACTGTCTCCCTAGCGCTGTCTCTCTCCCTGCCGTGATACTGAAAGCACGGGGCAGCCGGCAGCTTCGGGGAGTTATGGCCCGATTGGGGTGGGCCAAGTGGGGCCAAAGGCGGCCCAGCCGGCCCGCTCCAGATGCACCCCAGTACTTAGATGCCCAAAATGCTGAAGACGCCAGACGCCAAACCGCTGCCAAACAGCCTCTCGCAGCCAGTCCGCTCTTCACTCTAGCTCCGTGCTCCTTGCAAAACGCGGCAGGCAGGACTCCCCCAGTCCTAAGGGCTTCACGCTTCACCTTCGCCCCCACCAAAGCTTCGGCCCTGATGCAGCTTCTGCTCTGCTGCTCTGAGGCTGCTCTGGTGTCGCGCACGCGATCGCCACCTAGTGTTCAAAGCCTTCTGAATGCTCTGTGACTGCACACACACTATCTGATTAATTCAACTTCCCTGAGAATTGATCTCCTGACAGACATTCTAGTGTCCTAGTTTAAAGTGGTAAAGTTCTAGTTCAGTCGGAAGACTTCCAAAACAGTAACTTAGCAATTTTTACGCACCATTGACTTCTATCGGTGCACGCGTGTGCTTTAGACACTGCACCCGCATCCTGTGGGCCGCCCCCGTCCTAACTACTGTTAGTCCAGTGTAGCCCCAGCGATTCCCAAGGCCCTAGGCCTTACCATTGTTCGTGATGTGGTACTTATACCACTATTTTAGTATATGGTTTTAGTGGCCACCGGGCCTATCCATAATTGTGCAACTTTTGTATGTTATATGAAGTTCTTTGTTTAATGCTTGTGCTTCTGTCCTCATAAAGAGTACAGGGGATTATTCTAGTAATAAATACTTATATTTTATAATATAATATAATATATGCTCTATGGAGATATTTAACATTTGTAAATTTATGCCTATAGTTGTTAGATACAAATCAGGTTTGAGCACAGCAATAGGACCATATTTCGTCTGACAGCATTTCACCCAAATCCAGTTCCCAAGCGTTCCTAGATTTAAGTCCCAATAATGGTCTCATGGATTGTGATACACGATAAAGGCGGGAGATGAGGTGTGTGCTATATATATATTTATATTTCATATTTATAAGGCGTGGCGAATCATTCCCAAGAGGATCTCTCGGCGCCTGGGAGACTAATAACAGGATGGACAATGCTCTATCAAAACAGCCACGTTTTGAGAAGTTTCTTAAATTATGCCAGGTTGGGGCATGCGCGCAGATCCTCTAGTAGCCTATCCCAGTGGGCGGGGGCTAGGTCAGAAAATGAACGCCCTCTCATCTTGGCTATTCTGATTCTGCAGGTGCGAAGCAATCTTTGACTGCTAGATATCTGGAGGCGCCCTGGGGTGTACCATTCCAGCTTTTTGATTAAACATGTCGGTCTATGTCCTTGCAGAGATTTGAATACCAGACATAGGAGTTTAAAAATGGATCTTTTCCTGATAGGAAGCCAGTGTGTTTGACGCAGTAGAGGTAATGATGGGGTTTGTGCGGGCTTATTGAGGGCAAGGCGCTCTGCCGTATTCTGTACTTCTTGCAGCCTTGATAACAGATCTTCTCTAATCCCTACCAGTAGAGAGTTCCCATAGTCTAATCTACTGACCAGAAGCGCCTGAATGAGAACTTTCCTGGTATAAAATGGAATCCATGGGAAGACCTTTCTCAGCATGCGCATCAACCCGAAGCACTTGCCCGAGGTGATTTTTACATGCTCCTCCATGGAAAGCTTGTCATAAATTACCACGCCCAGGTTCTTTGCACATTTTTGGGGAATGGGGGCTTCCCCCAATTCCTCTGGCAACCACTCCGTGGGCCATAACTCCTCAGCTTTCCCAAATAACAAGATCTCAGTTTTACTAGAGTTCAATTGTAAAATATCTTGCTCATCCAGTTTGCTGTTTTTAGCATACAGCTCTTGAATTTTTCTCTAGTCAGAGATCCGGGTCCTTTTCTATGGGGACTATCACCCACCTGGGTGTCGTCTGCATAGGAGATTGTCTGGAACCCACACGATCTAATGATTGGGGCCAGAGAGGAGACATAACTATTAAACAGGGTGGGCCTTAGGATGCAACCCTGTGGTAACCCCTTGTCCACCATTGTAGTTTGAGACACAAGCGTGTCCAATTGTACACATTGTGTTCTGTCTGTCTAGAAACTATGCATCCAGTTTAAAGCTGAGCCTCTGACACCAATCTCTCGCAGCTTGCCCAAAAGGATACTATGAGATATGGTGTCAAAGGCTGCCAACAGATCCGAAAGGACTAGAATAGAGAGGATTCCCTCATCCAACAACATCCTTACTGAGTCTGTTACCTCTGTCAGCGCATTGTCAGCGCAGATTCTGTACTGTGATCAGCACGGAAGCCCGACTGCGACGAATCAAGCGGATTATATTGTTCTAGATAACCCGACAGTTGTTGATTAATCAGGGTTTCTATGGTTTTAGAACACCATGGAAGGAGAGAAATTGGCCTATAGTTTTGTAGGTCTGGAGGATCCGCTAGTGCTTTCTTGAGCAGTGGCTTTATGTAGGCCTTTTTCCATTTGAAAGGAAACACAGCTGATAAGTTACAGACTTCCATAATTGGGGTTGATAAGGCCATTGCCAGGTCTGAAATGATGTGGGGCGGTGCCACATCTAACGGCGAGCCTGATTTAGTGTGTAGCAACAAGGCACGCACTTGCTCGGCGGTGATGACTGAGAAGGTCTCTAAACTGGAGGAGAGAGGATCTTCCGAGGGAGGTGTTGAGGCCTGGACAGCCTCTTCCACTTCAAATGTGTTATAAATGTTATCGATTTTCTGTTTAAAATATGTGGCAAGATCGTCGCATAGTCTTTGCGTGGGTGAAAGGGTAGAGTTATTGGCTCTGGGATTGGTGAACTCTTTACGAATCCTGAAGAGCTCTTTAGAGGAGTTACTAGCTTCCGCAATTCTCCTACCCAGATGCGCTCTCCTGGCTCTATTGAGGTTCCCTAGATATGTTCTGTGTGCTAATTTTTAAGCCAATTTGTCTTACTCCCTCTTTGATTTCCTCCATTTCCGCTCTGTGATTCTGCAGTTGGCTTTTTCTGCCTTTAGGCTTTCTGAGTACCAAAGGTGCTGGGGCAGCCCTGTCCCTCACTGTAACTATTTTGACAGGCACAATAGTGTCTATCTGTAGATTCAATGACGAATGTAAGAGTGGGAAAGTCAGCTGGTTCTGCTGTAGCTTCAGGCAGAATACTCTTTAGGGAGCCATGTACTCTATGTAATAAAAATCTGTCAACGTAAGTAGCGGGGCCTCTTGCTGCCAAGTCAGTAACAGAGCACAGTCGTCAAGAGTGTTTAAACAGGTCTCCTATAGTGCTAAGCCACAACCTGTCCAGCGTCCTCTTAGTAAGAGTTTCGGTGGTGGGGGTAACCTTAAGTTATCGGGTAGCGGTGTGTGAGGGGAATATAAGATATCATGTTGAAAATATCGATGCAGTTTGCTCCATTCCCAACAAGTTGTGGATACTGTCTGTATTTGAGTGGGGCAGTGTGGGAGCCCTTGCGGTACAATGAACGAGTGTATTTGGGTGCGTTTGGGATCATTCAGGTCTGAGATACTGAATACAAGCTTCAGAATGATACCAAAAATACGTGAAATGAACCTGAGCTACCAGATAGTAGAGGTAGAGATCCGGAACAGCAAAACCACCTCGCTCGTACGGCATCGTGAGAGTATCCCATCCGATTCTGGGCTGTTTACCTACCCACAGAAGTTGGATTAGTATAGAACGTAAGGTTGTAAAAATACAGTTGTCAATGCAATTGGAATACTTATAAATAGATATAGCAGGCGTGGGAGTATAACCATTTTAATTGTGGCTATACGGCCGGCTATAGAAAGGGGGAGTTTAATCCAGCGGTCTACCTGCGAGGTAAGGTGGTCAATAGCCGGCCCATAGTTGATGTGGATGACTTTGTCCGCGTTGCAACGTTAATAGATTCCAAGGTATCTAAGGGGGGAGGGGTGGGGGGGGGGGATACACCACCGTAAAGGGAACTCAACGTCCACTTGGGCGGTTGCAGGTGTCAGTGGAAAAATCTCAGACTTTGACTAGTTGATGACCAGCCCTGAATGTACGCCAAATCGTACTGTCTCTCTTAATAATGGAGGAAGGTTTTCTGCTGGGTGTTGAACGAATAATAGTACATCATCCGCGTAGAAGGAGACAATGAGCAGACCAGTGTGTTATTGCAAGCCTCTATGGAGATGACGCTCCTGCATATGGAAAGCAAGGGGGTCCAAGGCTATAATAAACAGTAGGGGTGAAAGTGGGCACCCCTGGCGAGTGCCGCGTTACAGAGTGAATGGAGCCGTAAGTATCCCGTTCACTCTTAGACGAGCAACCAGACTGGAGTATAGAAGGTGAACCAAGTTCAGAAAGCCTATGGGGATGCCTAGTTTTTGCATTGCTGCATATAAGAATGATTACAAAAAGGGGGTGGTGATGGACAGAGTATCTGAGTTAATCAGAACACTCCTACCTAGTCAACAGATCAGGGCTTGATCCATCACCGTTTTTTAGCTCACTGCACCATCCCAGTTCAGAACCTGTATATATGCAAATTAGTCTGTCCCTGGCCCAGTGCATCATGGGAACAGGGCAGACCAAACTACCAAGCCAATTCTTCACTGGAAAGGAAACAAGCTTCCGGGGACCGGTTTCTGGCATTACAGCCGTCTTCGGCCCGGCTTGCTTGAATCCTGATGGTGCAATGAGCAAGGGACTCATGTCTGAGCATACCCTTCCACACTCATGGTGGCCAAAATAATTACAAAAAGGGGGTGGTGATGGACAGAGTATCTGAGTTAATCAGAACACTCCTACCCAGTCAACAGATCAGGGCTTGATCCATCCCCGTTTTTTAGCTCACTGCACCATCCCAGTTCAGAACCTGGCTATATGCAAATTAGTCTGTCCCTGGCCCAGTGCATCATGGGAACAGGGCAGACCAAACTACCAAGCCAATTCTTCACTGGAAAGGAAACAAGCTTCCGGGGACCGGTTTCTGGCATTACAGCCGTCTTCGGCCCGGCTTGCTTGAATCCTGATGGTGCAATGAGCAAGGGACTCATGTCTGAGCATACCCTTCCACACTCATGGTGGCCAAAATAATTACAAAAAGGGGGTGGTGATGGACAGAGTATCTGAGTTAATCAGAACACTCCTACCCAGTCAACAGATCAGGGCTTGATCCATCACCGTTTTTTAGCTCACTGCACCATGCATATAAGAATGAAGCAAAACCAAAGGAAATGATGGACGGAGCGTTGACAATACAAGCACTCATCCCCAGTCAACTGATCTGGGTTTAATCCATCACCATTCTTTTGCCCACTCTGCCACCCCAGGCAGGGACGTGAGTCCCTTGCTCACTTTGCCACTGGATTCAAGCAAGCGTGACTGAAGACGGGGTTGGCCTAACGGCTAAGGCGCTCGACCTCGGACCTGGGCATCTGGGTTCGAGTCTCGGTAACAACGCCAAAAACCCCCTGTGATTCTGGGCAAACCACTTAATCTCCCCGTGCCTAAAAAAAATAAAATGAAAGTGTGTCCTCATGTAACGTAACTGGTGCTATGTAAAGCGCTCTGATAACTGATTCGGTTCGGTTCTAGTTCGCGCTATATAAAACTCTGCAAAAAAAAATAAATGCCAGAAACCGGTCCTGGGAAGCTTGTTTCCGGTCCAGGGAAGGCATGGATTGGCAGTTCGGGCTGGACTGTTCCCATGAGGCACAGGGTCAGACTGATTTGCATATGTCCATGTCTGAACTGGGGTGGCAGAGTGGGCTAAAGAATGGTGATGGATTAAACACAGATCAGTAGACTGGGGGGTGAGTGCTTGTATTGTCAACGCTCCGTCCATCGTTTCCTTTGGTTTTGCTTTGTTCGCCATAAGTTGGCAGGGTATGCTCAGACGTGAGTCCCTTACTCACTTTGCCACTGGATTCAAAGCAAGGCTGGCTGAAGACGGCTGCAATGCCAGAAACCGGTCCTGGGAAGCTTGTTTCCGGTCCAGGGAAGGCATGGCTTGGCAGTTCGGGCTGGACTGTTCCCATGAGGCACAGGGTCAGACTGATTTGCATATGGCCATGTCTGAACTGGGGTGGCAGAGTGGGCTAAAGAATGGTGATGGATTAAACCCAGATCAGTTGACAGGGGTGAGTGCTTGTATTGTCAACGCTCCGTCCATCATTTCCTTTGGTTTTGCTTTGCATATAAGAATGACCATTGTTATGTTATGTTAAAAGCATTTATTGAGTGCGCGTACACCAAACGGTTTCATGGAGCTCAGGTAACGGTCGAGGGAGTGGCAGGGAAATAGCTTAGTCATCATATGCTTGGGCGAACAACCAGGTCTTAAGCTGGTTTCTAAACTATACAAGAGAGGTCAGAGACCTCATCTCGACCGGGAGGGAGTTTCAGAATTGTGGGGCCAAAACTGCAAACCTTAGACCACCATACTTCTTACGTTTAGACGAGTGAGTTGCCAACAGGTTTAGGTGGGAGGACCTAAGGTCTCGAGAAGGAGTGTAGCGTTGAAGTCTAGCTGACATAAAAGCCGGACTATTGCCATGAAGGGCTATCAAAATGGTGCATCCCCGCTTAAAAGCACAGCGCTTGATCACTGGAAGCCAGGGAAGGCTTTTCATAAGAGGACTAACATGATGCCACTTTCGTTGATGAAAAATCAACCTAGCAGCTTGGTTCCGAACCAATTGGAGGCGTCTCAGTTGGTACGCAGGAATGCCAACATACAGTCAGTTGGCATAGTCCAGTCGGGAAATTACCAAGGCTATAGTGACCAGAAGCTTCCCTACTCAAGAATCTACTAATCTTCTTTATTCTCCGGAGTTAAAAGAAACTGCCAGAGACAACTGAACTGATCTGGGCTTTCATGGACAAATAATTACTGATAATTATCCCCAGGCTTTTGGAGGAAGCAGCTGGCACGGGGGGGATTGCCCAGTAGGTGGGGCCAAAAGTTGGAGTGCCATGGATTGGCGGACCCACTCGTGAGAATCAGCTCAGTTTTGTCGGGATTCAGCTTCAATTGGTTATTGTTCATCTAGTCACTTATAAAAATCATAGTGGCTTGGAAGTTAGATGCTGATGAGTTAATGTCAAACTCCAATTGAAGATCGTTGGCATAGTTAAAAAATTCCAACATTTCTTTCTCTCAGGGAACAGATTAAAGGGAGAACCATTCCAAGTAATCAAATGCCTTCTCGGCATCTAGCATCACAACAGTTGCTGGGAGCGTAGGTTCCATTTGGTTCATAACCGAGAATACTGTACGCAGGTTGATAGTCGTAGATCTAGCGGGAACAAACCCTGCCTGGAAGGGGCATAAGATGGCCAAAGCATCATTTAAGGGTATGCTAATCTACCGCCCTCCCGGGTCGCGTGCCAAGTTTCTTGCCAACATAGGCAATATGATCGAAGTTTCTGCAGGATCCCCACACTTTACCTTATTAGGAGATTTTAATTTTCACTTGGAATCCATCAACGACCCTGATACAGCACAGCTAACGACCGATTTAGCGGCTGTCGGCCTGCTGCAATTGGTGAAAGAACCCACTCACCAAGCGGGCCACACTTTAGATGGTCTGTTCACCAACAATCCATATATTGTGGTTACCCAGGTAATCCCCTTGATCTGGACGGACCACGCAGCCATCTGTTTTTCTATTGAAACCATTCCCAGTAAACCTACTTCCACATCGTCGTCTCTAGTCTCCTACAGAGACTGGAAACATATCAACCTGGATCTCTTAGCGGAGATAATGCAAGATAGCCATATTCCGGATGAACAGGACCCTACCTCAGCATCCTTAAATTATCTAACTAACCTTAACAAAGCTTGTAACAAACTAGCCCCTATTAAAACTTCTCACCGTAGCAGGAAAATTCCTTCAGCACAGTGGTTTACGGAGCCCGTGCGAATTCAGAGACAGTACTGTAGGAATCTGGAAAGGCAGTGGCGTCGACGCTACCGCCCTGCTGACAAATTGACTTATAAAAATGCTCTCTCCACTTACAAAAAACTCATAATATCTGAAAAAAGTCACTATTACACCTCCCAAATCAACCAGGCAAAAAACTCGGTAGGGCAACTATTTCAGGTAGTTACTCACCTATCCAACCCCCCTGCCCCACGCCTAGAAGGATCACAAGCTCTTTCTGATTCTTTGGCCAAATTTTTCGAGGATAAGGTTAGTTCCATTTTTCTGACCTTTTGCCACTCCACCAGCTCCCCAACCCCTATGGCATCTCCCATCAACAACAACTCCCCGAGTTTTTCATGTTTCAAATCAACCACGCAGTAGCAAATTCAACAGCTCGTGTCCCGCACTAAATCAGGATCCCCCCTCGATCCTTGCCCTCCTGCTATTCTTAATCACATCTCGGAAGCAATCTCTCCTGCCCTATCAACAATCTGCAATGCAATGTTTTTAACAGGCATCTATCCATCTGTTTGGAAGAAGGCCATTATTAAGCCTCTTTTAAAAAAGCCAACATTGGATCCTCTCCTTCCGGCCAGCTACAGGCCTATCGCTTGTCTCCCCTTCCCAGCCAAGATTTTCGAGAGAACAATGAACACTCAACTCTCGAAATTCATTAATGACAACAACCTCCTTGACGACACCCAGTTCGGTTTCCGACAAGGTCACGGAACGGAGACAGCACTACTTAAGGCAGCAGACGAAATAAGAGCTACGATGGACAAGGGAGGTTCCGCAGTTCTTATACTTTTGGATCTTTCTGCTGCCTTTGACACGGTCGATCATATCACCTTGATCGACCGTGTCTCGGCTTTAGGAATAAGAGGCAAAGCCAAAGATCTTCTTGCCTCATTCCTGGCCAACTGCCCCCAGACAGTTAAGATGGGCAACTACACCTCCCAGACCTTTTCTCTACCTTGCGGAGTACCACAGGGCTCCTCGCTAAGTCCGACGCTTTTTAACATCTATGTATCGGACTTAGCGAGGGTAATAAAATCTTATGGAATCGCCCTTACAACCTATGCAGATGACACCCAACTAGTGTTATCAGTACACAACGATGGTATTCTAGTCGCAGCCAACTTCCAGGAGGGAATGAAGGCAATAAGTTCCTGGATGTCATCAAATTGTCTTAAACTAAACTCCGACAAGACGGAGGTGATGACATTCGGGAACTTGCAGCCCATCTGGTCCCCTCAGTGGTGGCCATCCCAGCTGGGAAATCCCCCCCAACCAGTAGCCAAGGTACGCAATCTGGGAGTAATCTTTGACACCAAGATGACTTTTTCTCAACACGCTAACGCTGTGGTATCCTCTTCCTTCTATATACTGAAAAGGATTAAAAAACTATTGCCATACTTACCGCCGTCTGCGGGCAAAACCCTAGTCAGCTCCTTGGTGTTCTCAAGAACAGATTATTGTAACGCCCTTTTTCTGAATGCCCAAGAAAAGGTCCTCAGCAAATTACAGACGGTACAAAATGCCGCAGCCAGAATCCTTTTGGCCATCCCCAAATTTACTCCAACTTCCTCCTACATCAGAGAGCTACACTGGCTCCCCGTACGGAGTCGGATCAAATTCAAGGCTCTATGCATAGCCTATAAAGCTATCAATAGCCCTGGCCCACAGTTCTTAAAAACAGCTCTCCGTCCCCTGGTACATGCCAGAACCTTATGATCATCTTCCGCCCACTTATTGATGGTTCCACGGACAAGAAGGACCAACTGGGGAGACAGATGTTTTACCACAGGAACTGCTAAACTGTGGAACACACTACCACTCCATATTAAAACTGCCCCTTCGCTACTATATTTCAGAAAGAATCTTAAAACCTGGTTGTTTTCATCTTAACCCCGTCCATAGCTCAAGAGTGAGTTCAGTATCACTAGCGCCGAGACACCCTCACGGGTATTTGCGCGCTCTAAAAATCGCATAAAATAAATAAATAAATAAATAAATGGTATCTACCAGTAGTGAGAGTCGAGTAGCTAAAATTTTAGCTAGAATTTTGTAGTCCTGGTTTAGCAGTGATAGCGGTCTGTACAACTGGCATTTGGTAGGAGATTTGCCTGGTTTAATAGGTAGTGTTACTATGGCTTCTTGCATAGTTGGAGAGAGGGGGCCGTTTTCCAAGGCCTCAGCATATACCTCAACCAATCGAGGGGCGAGTAGGTCTTGATAAGCCTTGTAAAAATTTGCGGTGAGGCCGTCGGAACCAGGGGCTCGACTACTATTTAAGTCTTTTATTGCCTGCCGCACTTAATCAGCATCGATGGGGGATGCTAAGAACTCATCTTCAAGCAAGACCATGGCAATTTCTTGCTTATAGTCCCTCAGGGCTTGGTCATCGCGTAGGGACCGCGTTTCGTACAGTCGGGTATAATGTGTTAATAGGGTTTGCGTGATGTCAGTGTTAGTAATCAGTGGGGTCCCATCATCTGAGTCCAGTGGTGTAATGTACGTTGATTGGTATTGTGGACGAAGTAGTCTCGCAAGCGTTCTACCTGGCCTTTCACCCTCTCCATAAACCCTGGCCCCGATATATTTCCCGAGGTATTTGATTTCCCGGGCGGCTGCATCATTGAATTCAACCATAAGCGCAGAACGGGTACGAAAAGAGAAAGCAGAAGGGTCTGCAAGGGAACTGGTGTCCACATCCTTTAGTTTTCGTTCGATTGCACTCAGCTCAGTATGGATTGAATGGGGCACACCCGCCTGCATGAAGATACTGGCCCAATGCACTACAGCCTTGAAGGCGTCACAGAGCATAAGTTGAGAGTCAACTGTGCCACTGTTGAGCTCGAGATATTCCTTAATGGTGTATCCTACTTCATTGCGAAAGACTGGATCTAAAAGAGCAGAGGAGGGGAATCGCCATTATGGGCGCTGTTTGGGGAGTAATGATAAATCTAAGACGAGGAGGACCGAGGAATGATCTGAGATCGTGCAAAGTAGATATTCAATGTTACGCACATCTAGCAACAGCTGCGGTGTAAGGTACCAGTGATCTATCCGGGAATAGGACCCATGTGGGGGGGTTCGTGGTTCGCCCCGGATCAGTAGTGTCAGTAGCGGGATCAAGTGTAAGATTAAAATCGCCCCCATCAGAATAATGTCAGCACCCAGTGTGTCAATATAAGCGGACAGATTAGGAAAGTTGACATATCTGTGTTCGGTGCATAAACATTTACTAGCAATATAGCCTCACACCCCAGAACAACTTTTGCAAGACCATATCTACCCTCAGGGACAGTAATGACCTCAACAGATCGGAAAGGGAGGGAACGGTGTATTAAAATGCACATTCCCCATGAGTAAGAGCTGTAGCATGAGAAAAAGTGGTTCCCACCCCAAGTGGATGCAAAACTGTGTGCGAGAAGTGGTGCATAATGGATCTCTTGTAGCAAGGCAATTTGGATAGTGTGTCGAGGCAGATATACTAATATCAGTCTACTCTTTTTCGGATTAGCCAGGCTCCTAACATTCCACGAGAGGCACCTTAGTCAGAGTCCAGGACTAGTATCGCTATCAGTGGACAAATTCTCGTTCGTATGAACAACATAACGCACCAGAGGTTAACAGTGTACACAATCTGCAGCAGAAAAAAAATATTATGTAATGCTCCATACCTACAATTAACAGGACTAACATAGTTGTATATCAAGGACACCCTTTCAACCCATTCCCACCCCCAACCCCCATCGGAAATACAACAACAAGGCACCCAGTAAATCTCAATAGAGGAAGCCCAGAACAGAGTGAATAACAGAGAAGAAAAAGAAGAGAATGAATAGTCATCCAACGGGGATGGCAACGCTCTGTGGAGCCATCAGATTCTATAATAAACACAAACAATAATTCCCACCAAACCAATAGTAAACATAGGGTCTTTAAACAGCCCACCAGTGTTTGTAAAGAGCACTTCAGACACCCAGGCGGAGCAAGGGTATTGTGTTATACTTGCATATAGGTAGTCAATCCGCCTCAAGCAAGCGGGAAGCAAATTGTGGTGTATACAATGTGAGTCGCGCATGGAGATATCAGTTCACCCCGAATCAGGAAATCATGGGTCAGGCACTGTGTCGACCTCTCGTCGTTGCGGCGATGTGGATGGTTTATGCTTCTTTCAGAACTTCTCTGCTTCGTCCGGTGAATCAAAAATATAAGTCTTACCATCTAGCTGAATGCGAAGCCTAGCGGGATAAAGCATCGCATATTTGATGTTCGCCTTTTGGAGGGCGCATTTCATAGTTATGTACTTGAGTCTGGCCTCTTGTACAAGCGATGTGAAATCTGGGAAGATGGAAATAGTGGATCCCTGGTAAAGAAGCGTTCCTCGTTCTCTGGCTAGTCTAAGGGCCACATCTCGATCACTGTAGTTGAGGAGTTTCACAAGTGTCATTCTCGGGGGAGCTCCAGGAATGGGCATGGGTCCCAAAGTCCGATGAGCTCTCTCGAAAGGCAAACGCCGCAGAAAAGGCATCCCTTCCAAATAGATCCACCAGGACTGTCTCGATGAATTTCGCCATAGGCCCGGTGTTTGTGGATTCCGCAATTCCCGCGACACTGATTTTACTGGGGCGTGAACGCGCCTCCAGATCTTTGGTTTTTGAGGCAATTTGCTTGAGAAGGGATTCCGAACGTTCGAGACGTTGTTGCAGGGAAGGCTGAGCATCCTCCAGGTCTGAAATATGCTGCTCAGCTCCCCCTATGCGTGTGTCTTGGGCCTCCATGCGGCTGTGAATATACTCCAGTCTGTTGGTCTGTGTCCAAGCGGGTGTTGATAGCGCGGAAGCCCGCTCTTAGTTAAGCCATTATGGCCACAGTGCCCTTCAGTTGGCCCCCCTCCTCACCAGCTGCACCCCTAGATTCTTCCATTTTGGGGGTTTTGCCTCCAAACGGAGCTCCATGGACGTCGTTTGGGGTCCGAGCGACCCATTTCTTGAGCTATTGGCATTGGAGTGGGGCGTTCCAGTAAGTGCATAGGTTGTGACGCGGGTCACCGATACTGGTCCAGCAGGAGATTTGCCTCTGATAATGGTCACATGTACATTATGGCGCACTCTCTATAATCGATTGTGGGGGCAAGACGTCAGTTTACAGTCAAGCCACCACACAGTGAACGCTAGGCAGTTGGTCTACACAGGATTGCCAGGAGGGCCGCAGCGTGCCTGTAACGCTCGGGCTGGAGGGGAGAGCCAGATTCCTTTTGCTAGTGCCTTGCTTACGGAACACAGTTGGACAGGATAGTGAAGCGCACCAGCAGCTCAGTGAGTCACACTGTAAAATGGCAGCCAGAAGTGTGGAGATTGAGCAATAGTCAGCAATAGATAAGAGGATTAATGAGGGATCGCAGCATTGGGCATCAGGGGGGGTCGTACTCACAGTACTGGAGGTTCAAAGTTGCGAGTATAGGACTGCATGTTGCTCACCGCAAGCCCCAGCAGATCACCATGTTCGGATCAGGATTGGGATTCGACATCCATTGTACCAGTCCCACGCATAATGGAGGCGCTCCTTTAGGCAGGGGACGATGCTGTTGAGGCTACGCCCGACCTGTGGCCGGCAGTGCAGCAGAGAAGCTGCCGTCCCACACAGCGGCAGCGGCAGGCATCTGGGATGGCGATCCCAGCACTTGAGCCCAAGACCCCTCCCCCAGGCTCACCCAAGTCCACTGTCGACTCAGGGCCTCCGGAGGCTGAGTCAGGTCTGGGCTCGGCCTGGGCCTTGATTAGGCGGCGAGAAGTGTACTGGGCACCATATGCGCCACCGACTGCCCCCCGGAGGCTCCGGTGCACTATTCAGTGCACAAGGGCTGGAAGGATCATGACTGGACGTGGTTAGGCGGGTAATCGGACACGATGGCTCCGGAGCTCCCAAGTCAGGCAGCCATTACGGTCGCCGGCTCGGCCACGCCCCCCTTGCGCTCGCCAACTTAACGTTGACAAATACAAGCAAGGAAAAAACTGCGCTCTGCAACACGAAGCAAAGTTTTTCGGAACTACGAGAGCCTCTCGGAACGCAGAGTGCGGAAAACTCTTCAAACTCCGGGAGCGGAGCAGAGTTCACTGCCCAGAGCTAGTTAAGTCTGGTAGCCCTGCCGGGCATAAAGCCAGACTGATATGTATTTATGACCGGGACCACCACTGTGAGTAGCCTAGTGGCTAGTATTGTAGCGAGCACCTTGGTTTCAATGTTCAACAAGGAGATTTGATGATATGGCTTGCAGCTAGTCTCAGGCTTACCCTTCTTATGTATTACACTGATAGTGGCACATTGTACATCAAGTGATAGTTCCCCTTTGTCCCAGGCCTCTCAGAAAAGCTCATTATGTATCCAACAGGTACGGTCCCAATAACCCAACATATTGTTTAAAGAATTCAGCCGAAAGGCCATTGGGCCTGTGGTCTTCCCTACTTTCAGTTTCGCTAAAGCCTTCTGGACCTCCAGAGAGTATGATCTCCTCTTCCAGTGCCCTTCGACCCTCAGCAGGCATAACTGGCATATCTAGGATGTTCAGGTAGTGCTTGACACGCTGGGCATCCGCCAGAGAGTGAGCCCAATAGAACGATTCATAGTACCTTGCTAAGACCTCTGCTAAGTCTGTATCTGTCGGATGGGCAGCCCTGGAGCTGTTGATGATGCTGCTTCCCTCCTGCTCAACCAAGCATGCGACTTGCTCGCCTAATCACCTGCGTCAAACAGGCGGTGTTGGGTAGCTAGCATTTGTTTCTTTCCCCCCCCCCCTGTGCCAGAGCATGGTACTTCATGGTACTCTGTTTTGCTGAGGACCTGCGGGTCTACCCCGGCCTCGGGACTCTCCTCTAGCTGCAACAACTGTTGCTCAATTTCCTCCAAATCCGCTGTCTCTTGCTGCTTCTTGTGTGCTAGTATGTCCTGTGCTGTATAAGAGGACTGCCTTATAGGCTTCTCAAAGGACCGTGGCAGAGTCCACTGTCTTTTTATTTTCTTTGAAGTACAGTTCTGAATCTATCTGGAGCTCCCGAGCAAACTCTGCGTCTCGCAAGTCTCATGCATTGAGTTTCCAGCCTGGACCCAGAGAGGGACGCTTCACACCCACCGTGATCAATAGAGGCGAATGGTCAGACAGTCTCCGTGCCAAATAGTCCGCCTTGTTAACTGTGGCAACCTCTCCACCCGGGACAAATACATAATAAATCCTGGGGGAAAACCCTATGCGTCCTGAAACATTATGAATAGCCTCTTTCCTCCAGATGGTGGCATCTCCATAAGTCTGAAAACCCAGCCTGGCCACAAAATGTGCCCAGGGTATGCCCTTGAAGGGGGCCACCATTGTACCCAAGCAGTCCATGTCTGAGGCCACCATACATTGAAATCCCCACCCCCAATATGTAGAGTGAAATCAGCTTCCAAGAGTATGGCCGCTACCTTCTCTAGTGTGGGTGCCTTTAGTCAGGGAAGGCATAGACACTTAACAGTGTTATTTAAGTCCTCCCCCAATGTCCTTGGACCCCACAGAGCTCCCGTTCTGGTCTGCCCATGTCTTGGTCACCTGAAATAGAGGGTTGTTCTTAATCAGAATATTTATCCCCCTAGAGACAAAATTGAACCTGTGTGTGCTAAGGTTGTATAAGCTCCCCTACCCAAAAAACGGCTCTAGGTCCCAAGCAAGTGCGTCTCCTGAAGAAGAAAGTCAGGCTTTAGGCGCCATAAATACTAGGCAACCAGCCCCTTTTCACCTTGCTACCCAGACCATTAACACTCCATGACAATATGGAGTACAACATGTTCTCCTGAGACCTAATTTGTGTCATTGATGGATTGTGTAGCAATGTCTAATTGACTACCCGTCCATGTTCTAGATGTGCTATTCTATGTATGTCCCTCTCTGGTGTCAACTGAATAGAACCTTCAAAATACCCAACAGTCTCCTCCAACCCCCACATTCCTCCCTCGGCCCCACCTCCCACCTCCCATCGCAAGTGCATACCCTCATGTAAACAAAACAACCACTCACAAGCGAGGCAAGAGAGTTCTGAAACCCACACCTCACTCCCAACACCAACAGTTACTTTAACTTCAGCATGCTGAAACGTATTAGAAAATGGAAATCCCCTTGATTTTTTCCCCCATCCTCCCTTACACTTTTTACCAAGTCTTCATCAATACTCGTCTCTCGATGGGGTATAAATTGTTTAGATGGACCAGCCAATTTCCACCTGCATCTTAGTGCCCCTCCTTGTACCCTGAAAACGACAACTTTGCCACCTGCACTCCAGAAGCAAGTCATATAACAGTATCTTGTGACAACGGCGAGAGGGGGTCCCCCCCTCCGATGCCCAGGAGTTTCCCAAGCATGCCTTCTTACCCTCTCCAGTGTGCCTCCAGGTTGCACTTTGATGTGTTGTATCCCACCAACCTGAGTCATTCCCCATTTCCTCTGTTCTGCCGACCCACTGAGTCTATTCCTGGGCCTCGCCCTACTGTTAGGGCATCTCCTAGGATGCGGCCCTTCCCAGTTCCAACCCGGTGATCCAATCAGTCCCATACCTGGGGAGCCAAAGAAGTGCAAGCGACTCCCCGCAAACCTTCAGTTTGGCCAGGTATAGGAGCATGTAGCATAGGTTAAGGGATCAAAGTTTCTGCTTGACATCCAGGAAGTACTTTCTTTGAGTCTGTACCCTGCGATTATAATCGGGGAAGATGCGTATCGTGGTCCCTCCGAAATTGGGGTCCTAATTCTTTCTTTCCCACTGCAGTATAGTGTCTTGGTCCCTATAATTTAGGATTTTAGCAATAATGCCCAAGTCTTGGACCCCGAGTGGAGGACGACATGCCAACGTTCTTTGGGCTCGCTTAATCATAACAAAATTCAGATGTGATCCCTCATCTATCAGTTCAGTGAGCCATCGCTCGAGGAAGAGCTCTGTGGCCTCCCCCTCCGTCCCCTCTGGGAACCCCACAAAATGCCAATTGCAGTTCCTCGATCCCCCCTCTGCATTCTCGAGGCATTTGTCAAAGCATGTACTTGGTCCAAAGGGATACGCATTGTGGCTGTTAGTGACTTTACTTCTTGCGTGACCTAATTACATGGACACACAATCGTTTAACCATCTCATGTTTTTTTCACTAAGGCTTTTGCTTGAGTTCACATGTCATTCACCAACCTTAACCTCTGTATGACTATTACCGTTGTCACTTCGTAATAATATGCATTATTACTCACAACAGTTCATCCTGTACCAATATGAATGTTCTATTTCATTTAGTGTTTTCAGAAATTAAGTGCCCTGATGAAGGGTTAACCCCGAAATGCATTGGGCAGAAATGATTGAATAACAATGCAAGCTATGCATACTATGGAATTAATAGTATCAAGTGGAAAAAAAATAAAAATACAACTTTATGAAAAATCTACATGAAACATTTTTGAGATTCATTTGAAGGTGTGCCCATTGGGGACGTTACTCTTATGAGAGACAGCGCTCATTCTCTACAATTTGAAATATATAACATTAAATTTCACTTTTTCTAGGTCTCTCATATTGTTCTCCTTCTCCCGGTAGCAAATCAAAATGTTTTGAACTCACAATATCAGCGCTCTGTAATGTAGGGCATCCGCTGATTAAAAGAACTTCTTATTATGCAGATACCATAGTAGTTTCATGTACACGCAAGTTATGACATACAATAAAACGACTAGAATCTAGCATCTGTGTTTTGTTGAGTTGCTTATCAGTTTCATTATTACTTGAAGGAAAGGTCTCTGTTCGCACTTTGCCATTTTTGCAATTGAACCTTTGCACACGCTTGCAACCTTCTGGGACCTCCAGTGGTGCTACTATGGTCTTGTATCGTTATTACTTTGAAGTGCTTTAGGTTTTCTTTGTTTTCTGATAAACTGATTTGTAACTGGTAATGATCACATTCATTTACAATTTGCATCGTTGGTATTTCAAGTAAATTAATTTCCAATGTTTTTGTTTCAGAAAGTGATAGAAAATTATTCAAGGAAAAGTCTGATATCCCTCCAGGCACTGAAAATAATACAGTCACACAATCACAAGAAACCAAAGTAACCGCTGCCAAGAAAACGGTAAATGGTTGCTACTTTTTTATAATAACAGAACTGAGAATAATTTAATTTTAAATACTCCTGATAGAAATTACATCAAAACTGACATGTTTAGCATTTTCAGTCATTTGATGATGAGCAATTGTATTATAGTGCTACTTGTTTCTACTGTTTCTGTGTGAGAATTGCAAGTCATTCTAAAGCTTTTGATTGGCTCAGAGTAGTGGATGGCAGCATGTCTGTTCAACCATACTAGGCCGCGTGTGCCGGTGTATAGTCACTCTTTTGTAACACAAGAGCAGAAATAAATAGATTGCAGATCACCAGCAAAAGAAATGCATATATCAATTTCAATTCAATTCAAAGAAAACTTTATTCGGATTGCAAAAAATCCATAAAAGTCACATAGACATAAAACACGTTTTTAAAAATAATTTTACACAGTTACCATAAAAATAATTAAAAGAAAGGAGAGCAGCAATGATGATGTAAACAGTCTAGATCAGGTTATTAAAGTGCATTCCAATATACATTATAGGTAACCAAAGTGCTGTTGCATAGGAGACATTCTTCTTGGGTACATGGGCATTTCAGGGAGGTTCCATAGATTTCCGTGCATAAAAGATAACTTTCAGAAATGAGGTTGCACGAAAAATCAGATCTGCATTGTCTAAGTTTAAAAACATTACATAAGATTGATTTAGGGAAACTGGCCTTTGTTTTTTAAAATATGGAGCTAAGAACCACTTGATATATTTCATAAAAAATTTACAATGGAAAAAGAAATGCAGGTCGTTTTGTCTGCTGTGACCATCACAGGGGCAGGGGCTTAGCTCGTGCCCAGGGTTCGAAGTGCTGTGGCCCATGGGAAAGCAGAGTGAGTATTTTGTAGATCCAGCTCTTAGGCGGAATAACAGCGACCTCTCCCAGTTGGTCAGAGGGAGTCTGAGGTATAAAGGTATTCGTTGTGGGGATAGATCATTGTTTATATTAGTCACATAAGATTTAACAGTTTGTTTTTGTAACTCTATCTCCAACCTCTTTTCCCTAAAGAGGGCATAAAGTTCAGTTTGTATGACCTTCTTATCTGAGTTCTTAATCTGGGCAGGGTCGTTAAAAAGATTGATTTTCCCAATACTATCCAGGCTTTCCTTTGTTGCCCGGAGCCACGGGATGCTCATACCCTTGTCACAGTTTAGACATTCAGATACAATGTCCTGTGTTAGGGTGGCACATTCATTAGCCCAAATCGACAGCCAAAATGTTGCGGGTCGCGTGGCAATGAAGTCGGTTATGTAGGGCAAGTTGAGCTCGGCATGACAGATATACCCAGAAGAGGAGATCGGAGCTCCTAAGACTTTTCTGCACAACCGGTTTTCTTCTGTCTGCAGGCTAGATGGGCTCACTATCCCCCAAATTTCTGCTCCATAGGTTGCAACCGGAACACATTGCAATTTGTAGATTTTCATAATTGCCCCGGTTGTTTCTGACCTTTTTGGTCGTGGCAAGGCAAGGATGGAATTTATGGCCTTTGAGAACTTGCCTGTGGCGTGGGCGAGATGCCCACTCCACAGGCCGTTCGCAGCAAAGACCATGCCTAAATATGGAAATGATTTGGTGGAGTATAGCTTCTCTGATCCAATTGAGATGGAGTTCAGTTGTTTGGCCCCTGGCCCACATGTCATAACAAATGATTTTTTAAAGTTCACCTTCAGGTCCAGTTTCCCCATAAAAAGGGAGAAGCTCTTGACCAGGGCACGAAGAGCATTCGGTGTTAAGCCCATGATCACCGCATCATCTGCGTAGAGGAGTGCGGGTAGCGGGTTCCCTTGGATTTTCGGGACATCCGTTGTCGTCTCTTTCAGGGAGTCACTCAGACCGTTTATATAGATGATGAATAACAGGGGTGCTAAAACGCACCCCTGTCGGACGCCTCTTTCTACCTTAATTGCCCCCGAGGTTTCGCCATCCATTCCGATTCGTACCCGAGCTTTAGTGTCCGCAATATCATATATCAATCATAAAAATACATTATTTATTGCTATAGTTTTAATGAAAAAATCTACTCCATAATTTATACCTACTAGCAACAAATGCAAATACTGAAAAATTCAAGGTCCTCCTATATTTAAAAACTAATATCCATAGTGATACCAATATGTCATATAAAAAAGCTCAGTCATCAAGCAGTGAACAATGCATGCTTGCTAGAATGGAGGTCATGTAATAAGCCACCTTTTTCAGGATATACAACTGTAGTAGCTTATATTGTTATAGATGCCACACATCATTACATATTGGGTGGTTAATAGGACCATCATACCTAATTAAGATGATGGACTTCTTCCTTAATAATATTACATCCCTTAAATTTATACCGCTGAACTCCCTGATATAGTGGGGCATATTCAATTCTGCCACAGAAAACTCTCACTATTCACTGTTAGTTAGTTAGTTAATTAGTTAGTTAGTTAGTTTTAAGGGTTGGTATGCCAATATTGTTGTTAGGAAGCTTTATTTCGATATAAAACCATATCATAAAAGCGATACATTACATCAATAAAAAAAACAATTTTAGCAATGCACAATGTAAAAACCCTTCAGAATCAACAACGAAAATAAAAAATACATTATTGGGCATAGTATAAAAAACTGGTACAGGCAAAAAACACATTACTGGATCAACAGTTTCTTTGCAGTTCTTATTCGCCAAGCCCAGCCCAGAAATTTTGCCATACAACAGGCAAAAAAGGGTCGGGCATCGGTACGCAGTATACGTAAGGCTTCCAAATGTGATCTAGTGCCCAAGCTCCTATATAAAGGCTTCAACCATCTCAACCTTGGCACCACGTAGGCATAGCACTCAAACAATAGATGAGCAACAGACTCAACCCTTGAGTCGCAGAAGGGACAATAAGGTGCAGTTTGTAATGGTGGTTTCCAGGTGGAAGTTAGCAACCCTAAAGGGAGTACTCCCACCCTGAATTTGAAGTACAGTGACCTATCGCCCGAGTTATGGATTAGATCCAGATAGGGTTCCCTGTATGGGAGCTCCTTAACTAGCAAAAACTGGGCAACAGATTTACAATGTTTAGGATTGCACAGTCTCTCGTTATCCACCCATGACCAATAAGCCTTCTTTAATAATTGTTTTGACGGTGCTGATCTATTAACCCACGCGTCTCCTAACCCCAACTCATAGAGAAGCCACTTTACCTCCCTGAGCCAGGGTACCTTATGCCAACCCGAAAGGGATAAGAGTTCACCTAAGGCATCTGCGTAGCAACACAATTCTGGGACGTTCCATATCCTGGCCCATAATAAAAGGGGGCGTAGCCTTACTTGCTCACATATTGGGCGCGTGCCTGCATCTAGCAAGAGTGGAATTGTAGGGGTACTGTGGGGTAACTTCATAAGATCTTTGTGGAAGTTATTTTCGAGGAACGATAAGGTGTCAACTCTCTGAATGCCCCACAGTTCTGCACCATACAAAGCTGCACTCACCACCCTTGCCCTATAAATGTCTAATAGTGCCCCAATAGGTTTTATAGATGAGGCACGTTGTTCTTTGAGCAGGGCGCCTGCGACCCTCTTATGGGTCAGAAACACCTTTTGGTGGTGTGCCTTCCAACTCATAGTGTCGCAAAGTCGGATGCCCAGGTAGTCAAATTCTTTGACTCTTTCAAGTGGAACAGAATCTAAAGCAGGAGGGGCAACAGATTTCCTAGGGGGATTAAGGACAAGGAATTTGATCTTGCCTATATTTATAGACAGGCCCCTGGTATCGCAGAAGGCCTTAAACCTGGAAAGCAACTTTTGAATGCCTGCTGGTGATTTTGAGATTAGAAGGGTGTCATCCGCAAATAGGAGCGTCGGAACTTTCCTCCCAGCCAGGGAAGGTGCATCTGATGGATGTTGAAGAAGATGCTCCACCACTCCGTTGACATAAAGAGAGAACAGAGTGGGGGCAAGCACACATCCCTGGCGGATGCCCCTATTTACAGGGATACTAGATGTTTTTTCCCCTTGAACACCCCACCTAATCTGAGCAAAGTTGTTTTCGTGGAATTTTATAAGCAAAGCCAACAAGTAAGGGGGTAAGCCTAACCTGTCGAGGACATTCCACAATGCCAATATTATATAATCTTGTACTTTCTTGATTACTCAATGGAAGTGCTTAATTAATTGTATACTTCGGGCGAAAGATGCTGCCTGTTCAGCATAACTGACCATTTTAACATATGCGACCCAGGTGCCCAAACTTTTCAGGATCATGAGTGAAAGTTAATGACAGCATAAAGTGTAATTTCCTGAATCAAGATAAGTGGAGTTTTGTTCTCTTTAATTTACTACTGTGCAGAATTTGCTAAGTTAGCAAGAGTGAGAAAATGTGATTTCAATTGGGAGTGACATTTGGTAATGGTGGGTAAACCCTAAGGCACAAATCATGTTTGATCATGGGGAATTAGGAAATCATTCATTTAGTTCTTTGTTTCCCTGAAAATAAGAGTAATAGTTTTAAAAAGTATTGGATCTGGCTCTTTTTGCAAGGTTACCCCCAAACATTTTGCCTGAGCAGTGTTTGGCTTTAAGCCTCCTGAACTTTACCACTGCATATGCTCTCTGGTATAAATTGTGATTATGATGGGTTATCCATGATTGGCATATCTGATTTGCTGACATGGCCCTAGTAAAAATCACTGTGTGTGCCCAGAGCCTGTAATTCAAATGCTACTAGTAGGCCTGCAGCACTGATAGTGCCACCCACATGAGTAGCCGTGCAGCCATGTCCCAGACGTGCCACTGCAGCGTCTGTGAGCGCAGTTTTAAACTGCCATGTCAACCTGGCAAGCCTTCCCTTTTACTACATTTAAGGTAGGCCCATGGGCAGGGTGCTGTATATTTAAAAGATAGGACATGTGCTGGTGTGTTTTAAATGTCCTGGTAGTGAAATACTGCTATTTTAGTTTTCCACGATCGCAGGGTTTATCTCTCCCATAGGTTATCATTGGAGCTGCCTTGTAAATTCTTATAAGTGTAACTTGCAATTGGGAAGAGATGGAGATTTGGAGTTTGGGGTCCCTGAACTCACAATTACAAAATACATCTTTTAGTGAAGTTGATTTCAAATTACGTGTTGCCACATTTACTGTACTGGTGTGAATGTATGACATTGTTCTGCATTGTGTCCATCAATTGTGCTTTTTGCATTTGTCACCCCGAGTGAGACGGGTATGCCTAGACGTCGGTCACTTGCTCTCCATGCCACTGGAGTCGAGCTAGCCTGGCTGATGAGCGGTGAACCCCTGAAATCGGACCTAGGATTCTTGTTTCTATTACAGGGATGACTTGACCTGGCAGTTCCGGCTGGACTGTTCCCATAGGGAGCAGGGTCAAGACTGATTTGCATATGGCTGGGTTCAAACTGGAATGGCTTCGTGAGCAAAACAACGATGGATTTAGGCCCAGATCTCTGTACTGGGGTGAATGTATGACATAGTTCTGCATTCTGTCCATCAATTGTTCTTTTTGCATTTGTCAACCCGAGTGGGATGGGTATGCCCAGACGTGGGTCCTGTGCTCTCCATGCCACTGGAGTAAAGCTAGCCTGGCTGATGAGGGTGAATCCCCGAAACCGGTACTAGGATGCTTGTTTCCAGTCCAGGGAGGAACTGGCAGGAAATTGTTCTGCATTCTGTCCATCAATTGTTCTTTTTGCACTTTTAGAGAGTGGGTATTTTCTTCCTTTACCATTCTGTGCCTCTGCCTACCCCTGCAACACAAGCATCCTAGTACCCGAAACCGGTACTAGGATGCTTGTTTCCAGTCCAGGGAGGACCTGGCCTGGCTGTTGGGCTGAGCTGTTCCCATAGAGAGCAGGGCCAAGACTGATTTGCATATGCTGGGTTCAAACTGGAATGGCATAGGGAGCAAAAACGATGGATTAGGCCCAGTTCTCTGTACTGGGGTAAATGTATGTCATTGTTCTGCATTCTGTCAACCAATTGTTCTTTTTGCACTTTTAGAAAGTGGGCATTTTCTTCCTTCACCATTCTGTGCCTCTGCCTACCTGTGCAACACACATCTGATTTAGACTGACAGTTGGGCTGGTTGTGCAATCTTCTTCTTTCATCTTTATTTCGGCCAATTTGACCATCAAAGATATACAGTACAACACAAAAAAAGCAGTGTAAGACCATCAATGTATGCAGTAAAACACATATAATACAGTAGTAAACCTTTCCACCATAAAAGATAAGTACTTCATAAGAAAAGCAGATAAAAGGCCATACATTAAAATTCATATTCTTGTAAGTAGGTGGTCAACTGCGACTTTAAAATACGGGTGCGGGTATGCCAGACATTTGTAAGGAATTTGGCTAGTGCAAACACCGTTGGTCCCGAAACATCAGTTTTTAAAATTCTATACATCGGGAGGTATTCCCTGCAACCAAAGTTTCTAATAAGGGGTAAAAGCCAATATTTCCTAGCGGCCTTGTAAGTTGGACAAAACAAGACCACGTGTAGGTCGCTTTCCTCATCACAGGTACATGCCGAGCATTTCTTGGTAGAGGGCGGTGTAGACCAGGAGCTGGTATATGACCGCAAAGGCAATGTGCCATATCTCCATTGGAGAAATAGCTTCCTGGCCAACACGGGAGTCATCCCATCCATGACCCTCTCCAGCCTGTAAGAATCCTTGCATTGTGTAAATACAGATGTTAATGACCCCTCGCGCTGGCAATCTAAGACCATAGCCAGTTTCTGTTCATAATAAGCATTGGCCAAAACTCTTCGTGGGATCCTAAGTGACGCATTAGCTGGATCGGACCATAGATCTGGGAACCCCATTCTCACGCAGGACTTTTTTATATATTTTATCCAGGGAATCTGTAGGGCTTTGGGGTGGGTTAGAAACTCCCTCAGTTCTGCCCTGTAGGGAGAAAGTTCCTCACTGCTCCATAACCTTCGCCAGAAGGCTATGGGTCTGAGGCCCAGTTCGTCTGCTATGGGTCTCAGGCCCAAGTCCATCCTCAAAGGGAGGAGGGGTGTGCTAGGCGGGAGTGCAACTATCTGTCTAATAAATTTGTTCTCAGTTATAGACAAATTGGGGGCAGGTGTATGCCCCCACAATTCCGCCCCATATGTAGTAGCACCCCTAGCCTGTGCCCTATAGATCTGGATGACCGGCCCCAGTGGTCGATATGTTGAACTTTTCATCATCCGTAGGATACCACCTGTGGTCTGCACTAATTTGAGGTAAGCCCTAGTCTGGTGTGGACCCCAGGACATGGTTTCATTCAGCGTTACACCCAGATATTCAAAGGTGGAGACTCTCTCTAGACGTGATGATCCTAGCAAGGGGTTCAAGCGTGATCTTTGGGTTGGGTTCAAGACCATGAACTTAGTTTTTACAGCATTGATCTCTAACCCCCTTTCCGTGCAGAAAACCACAAAAGAATCAAGGATCCTCTGTATCCCCATGGGGGTTTTGGACAGCAGCAGGGTATCATCTGCAAACATAATTGCAGGTACCCTGCTGCCGTTCAGTTTGGGAGCATCGGTGTATTCGATGCCATTGAGATGGGCGATTAGCCCGTTGACAAAGAGGCAGAACAGGGTTGGTGCCAGTACACAACCCTGCCTCACCCCTCTGCCAACGGGGAATCTGTCCGTTAGTTCCCCAAACTTTGTGCAATCACTCTAGGCAGTCGCGCAAAGGGAGCTGAGGTGTGCCCTGCCCTGCATATCCCATTGGCCCTTCACCAGGCTGATGGATTTTCCTGAGCTAGAGTGGTGGGAGGAGTTGCACTGACACCTGAAAAGGGCTGTGCCTGTTCTCACACAAAGCTGTTTCCACCCCCCTTTATTGTGTTTGGAGCCAGGTCAGGGCACGGCAGGATCTTGTACACTACAAAGACTGTTCTTTGAAGCATGCCTACTTCATAGACAGAAAGGGGTATACGTATTGGACCTCTGATCCCACATTTGTGAAACACTTCTGGATAAAGAGGAGATTCTGCCAAGAAGAAGAGCTGGAGAATCTGTAGGAAGGGAACTGCCACTCTGCTTGTTGTTGTGTTGTGCTGGTGTGCTGGCGTGCTGTTTGCTGCTTCTGTCTTGGACAGTAAAAGGACTAGTCTTTGCTTTCTACATCCTACTTGCTAAGGTTCTCCAAGGGCTTGTATGTACTTGCCTCCTGTTGGAAGTCTCAGGGAGATCAAAGACTTCATCCACATCTTGTTCCACCACTGGGACTCTTCTGCTGTGAGTTCTGCATTGCCAAGTGGTGCCAAATCTAGTCCTGGGCCCTTGGAACTGAGTTGTTGTATTGTAAATCCCAGAAAAGCAACCCCGATGCAGTCATTGACACCACTGCGGCCCCCATGCTGTGGTTACTGCTCGTGAGAAGCATGACTCATCGACGGCAATGACAAAGCAGCCCGACCTCACCGACGATGACACTTCACACCATCATCGATGCCATTGCGGCACATGTGGCTGAAGGCACCACTCACAAAGACCATTGTCCTGTCTCACATCGTTGCCCCGGGTCTACTGACAACAACGCGTCTGCATCAACGCCTTGCCTGCACTGAAGCTGTGTTCCAGTTCATGAGGAGCACGACACATCAACTGTGACGACATCAAAGCCCTGATGCCTGCCAACACCAGTGCTCCTGACTTCGACATCATGATAATTAACCTGCAACGCATGTGAGTTCAAGGTCTCACCAACTTGCGGAACCACCTCATCTTCGTATTTCATTTCAAGGTCCCCGAGACCCCTTTGTTTCCAAACGTACTCTTTTGCTGGTCTTTCTGGTGCTGCATCACTCAACTGTTAGATTTGTGCTTTTCAAGGAACTTAGTTTATTCATATCTTTACTTGTGTATGTTGGATTTTTGTCGTTATGGTCTTATTTTATTCAGATAAAGCTTGGTAATTTTTCTAAACTGGTGCGGTGTCAATTCGTAGTGTTTTCACTGTGTTGCTGTGTGTGTTGTGTACAAATGCTTTACACATTGCCTCTGAGATAAGCCTGACTGCTTGTGCCAAGCCACCAAGGGGGGTGAGTAGGGGTTATTTTAGCTGTGTAATCCCCTTACCCTGACTAGAATAAGGATCCCTACTTAGACAGGGTGCAAGCCACTGCCAACTAGAGACACCCATTTCTAAAAAAAATAAAACACAACATCCAGATACTTTTATCAGGATAACTTTTAGTTTTGTTGCTAACTTACTAGACCACATGGTCCTTTCCTGGCTGGCATGGCACAATAGAAACTGGTCATTGTTTTAAAGAGAGACACACACTAAATGATAAAGTGTGTATGGTGAGATTAGTAGTTATGCACAGGTTAGATAACAACTTGTAAACTTGTATTTGTTTGTTGAATTCATTAAATTGTATTATACAGTGTGTGAAAGTGTAATGGAGGATTTTGGTAATATCTGGCAAGAAGTTATAGTCATGTACGTGTCAAACAGAGTGTTATTTGCAACAGTGGGTGAGCAAATGCAAGTTAATATGCTCCCTCATTCCAGTTTTACAAAACTATCTCTTCCCCCTGGAGGTACTATCTGCTTCAGCAATAACTTCATGAAGTAGTCAATCATGTTGTGCTTGATTTTTAATTATAATCTGTACTTTTCATTTAGGTAACACAATGTTCTTCCTCCCATAAGGCTTAATCTTCACCTGATAATTTATCAGTACACATAGTTGTCACTATAATGGAGTCTAGATTTTAAGACACTGTCCTCTTTAGCAGCAGTGGAATGTTGCACAAAGTTCTGTTAATACACACTAATATGTTTTCAACGTGTAACCACCACTAAGTTTCCAGTATGAGGATCCCCTACAGCCTCTACCACTACTCACACTCTGGTCCTGCAACAGCTCTTTTTTTAGGTCTTGCCTGAGCCAGCGCCCATGCGCTGCGAGGCTTTTAGTAGGGACTTTAAACTCTGAACACACGCTCGTGCATGTGCTTTTTTTTTCATCCCCTGCTATTGGCCTTTGCATGCGTCTTTCTAAGAAAGACAGCACACAATTGGCCAAAGGCGGGTGCATGTCCCACCTTCTCTCTCCCCTGGCCTAGGGAGCTTGGGAGCGAGCAGCTCGGCCGGGTGCCATCTGTTTTTAATTAGCAGCAGCGGCGCGCAGTGTGCCAGATGGAGGGCAGGCTGCATTCCAGACTCAGGTTATTTGTTCTCTCAGGTACTTCTCCCCAGCCTCTGTGTTCTCCCTGCTCCCAGTGTTGCTATCACCTCTGCCTGCTGCTCGCTCTCTAGAACGCTTCTCCCTCACACGTATGCTCTGTATTCCCCCCTCTCTGCCCCATTCCATCGTGTGTTTCTACATGTGGGTCCATCCCCAACCCCTGTGTTTCTATTTCCATCGTGAGCTGCTTTTCCCCTCTGCTCACTCACCCACTCCTCCCTTACCCCCCACTTTAACCCACCCTACTCATGCGTTCTTCGCTTCTCCTGTATGTGCGACAGAAGTAAGCCTTCAGCGCCATCGAAATATTGAGTGCCGGGCTCTGCTGCTGTGCTTCATGTATGAAAATATAACGTTATATGCTGACTTAATTATTTTAAATGACTTGTCATGCACTGGCTGAGATTGCACACATTCCAAATTTTCTGTATCACGCTGAGATTATTTCGCGGCTTGGCCGACATTAACAAAGACCTTAGGGCTTCAGGAATAGCTGCAAAGAAAAACACTTTCTTTTTTAGTATTCGTGTTTTCCTTCCGCGTCATGCTGGCAGTTCTAGTACAGGTCCCCCAACATTAGGTAAACAACTGTTTCGTCACATTAATGACTGTCTGGCAAGATAAGAAAAAATCTGCACTATATTCCCCTTCCATTTTATAAATATGAATGATGGCACAGTCAGTTGGACATTCACCGTCATCAAATGCAGTGATTTATGACAAAGCGTATTCAATTTGCCATACTATTGACGCAATCAAATTGAATAGCATAAATTGGATTATAGTAACACCTGGGATTTGCAGTGCTTTGATACTGTAGACATCAGTATGGATGACATCCATGTGTCGATTTTACTAACCCTGAGGCTGCAGCTCTTAAGGTGTGTCGATTGTTTTTGTCCAGGATAAGACTCCGTAAAGGAGGAATGCAGACCTGCCAGCTCTTGAATATTATTGGCATTTATATAGTGATTGCTACCTCTGAGGCTCTGTAGCACTTTTATAGTTTGTAAGGAGGCTTTCTACTGTCTACGGACTTCTATGACGCGCAATAGATATTTCCATTCACTCCTGGTGGGGGAGCATTAGGCCACCTTTCCCAGGAGAGGATCAGACCGTCTTTCCCTTTGTAAAATGTAGAGGGGCTCCCAAGAAGAGGGCATTGAAAAGGAAGGGCATTTAAAAGGAGGGGTTTTCATTAAAAGCAGCCCATAATATCACATCTCAACTAATTCTACTGCCTTACTTTTAAGCCAATTAACTGTCGGCTTTGGCAATTCCTTTTAGCCTTGTTTTACAGCATCCTCTACATACAAAATGAAGAAAAAAGTGTGAAACCTCCTTTATTTGTTTTTTGTTTTTTTGGGAAGCCGGCGGAGGGTGGAAGCAACAGAGACAAAACTAGAAGGGTGAAACAGTGCGACATAGTTACGCCACATAATTACACTCTACTCAATGCACCATAAATACACTCCACATAATTACACACCACATAATTACACTCTACTCAATGCAACATAAATACACTCCACATAATACCACTCAGTGCCACATATTCATATGCTACATAATTACACTGCACTCAATGCAACGTACACTCCAAATAATACCACTCAGTGCCACATAATTACATGCCACATAATTACACTCTACTCAATGCAACATAAATACACTTAACATAATAACACTCAGTACCACATAATTAGACGTCACATAATTATACTCTATTCAAAGCAACATAAATACACTCTACATAATACTACTGTGCCACATAATTACACGCCACATAATTACACTCTGCTCAATGCAACATAAATACTCTACACATACCACTGAGTACCACATAATTACACGCCACATAATTAGACTCTACTCAATGCAAAATTAATACACTCTACATAATCCCATCAGTGCCACATAATTACATGCCACATAATTACACTGCACCTAATGCAACATACACTCAAAAAAATACACTCGGGCAGGAAGAAGTTGCCAGCAGTGCAAGTACTAAAAACTAGAAGACATTTTTCATGTTAAAATCTTTTTCTAATCAAGTTGTTCAGTTGCATATAATGTTGTCTTGGTTTGTATCAAGGTAACAAAAATGCTTAACACTTTTTATTATATCTTTTCCACATGATGTGCTGCAGCCACAATGCTCTACAACATAGCCAAAGGTTCTGGCTGAATGCATAAGGTCCCAAAGGCGAGACCTATTTGCTATGCCAATGCTTGTTTTAGTATTGCAAATTTAGTCAGTTTTTGAGACTATTACTATTAAATGAGGGGGAAAAGAAAGTGGCCTCACTAACTTCTACTTCTCCTCTAGAACCCTGCCCTGTGCAACAGCTGAATAAAGTTAACACCACTCCCACACTGACCACCTTATGCAATTCCTTGCTCTTTTCCGGAAAGTTTCTGGTAGCTTGGAAATCAGTCTGTTTCCTTACGCCCTCTTTTTGCCAAACTAATAGAATAAATGGTTAACAGCGAAATAATGAACTACCTACAAGAACATCATCTTTTTCACCACATTGTATTGTACCCTAGAAAGTATGTCATTATTTAATTACATTACTAATTTTGAACTAGGCAAAGGAACTCAAAGTGACCATTTGCCACAAGCATTTTTTGTACTTGAAAGTGTAGGTGCCACTTTTGACCTGTGTAATTACCTAAGGGTAATCAATGAGCCTTAAACAAAAACCTAGAGAGACTGAAATGGGATGGTAAAATATCAGAAAAATACTAACCTATAGCTCCATGAAGCAAAGGTCCACATCTATGTTGTGATGCACCCTCCAGCTAGCCTAAGGCCTTTATATAGTAAAAGAACAGTACAGCGAAATGGCATCAAACATCACACAACAGGAATCAGAACGGATTGGGTAACCAGAGAGAACAGTCATGATGGAAAACGTAAAGGGACATAAACAAAAACCTGAACTGTACTTGCTGTGGAGCAGCTTTAAAAGGCACCTGCAAATGCTCAGGCAGGTGACTGCCAATTTAGAGCTGGAGGAGCAGCAAATTGGAGCACAAGCGCATGAAGGAATGCAGTCGCAGCTGCGGGCTTCATGCTGGGTTTCCTGAAGACCCAGGAGCAGTGAAACTACACAAGGTACCAGATTTGGCTGAGACATTGCAATTGTAACATTCTAGGCTCAGAAACAACATTGTCATTGGTCAGGCTGTAACTGGCATATATGAAAGACCAATTGTAAAATATATTATTTAATCTATAACTTTTGAAATGTAGCAGCTATAGACTTCATTCATAGATGTATTAATCTAGTGGTGACACTGAATGTTTATTAAATATATTCAAAATGTTACTTTTAGAAAGTTATCATAACCATGCCTGAAGCTACTGGAGGCTAAGCATTAGCTCGTCAGCCACTGCCTAGCCTGTACTTGACCTGAATAAGGTTTGAAAGAAGTGTGGAAACTGCTCCCAGAGCAGACTCAATGGCCTTGGTGTGGAGAGGTGCTTTCTTCCCATAGCAGGAAGATCAGTTAGGGTGAGCCCAAGAACTTCATTAACTTCAAGGGGGGACTGCCCTCTCACAGACATATGGTAGGTGACACTTTAAAAGCCTCAGCCTTTGTCCCTATAGTCAGGCTGGCACCAGACCCAGTAGGAGGAAAGCTACCCACAAAACCGGTTTGAAGTGACCACCGAAGGGAGTAACGTTTATTACCCTGGCCACACCTCTGTGTGGGCACATTGGTTCTGCACAAGGGGAGAAGGTTTCTCCATCTTAGATTTTGAAAGTGAGGGGCATTGTGGGATTATTTGCAGTAGGGCAAACCGAACTTCTGAAAAAAGTGGGTAGGGTTTCCAAAGGGAACTTTTAGCTCATTGGCTATAGAGACCCCAGAAGTTACTCCCACCCACTAGCTAGTGCCAGGTATAAATGTGGGACCCCGAGGCACCATCCTTAGAACACTTGCTGGAACTGCAAAAGATCAGAAGAGGATTAGACCTGCTATCTTTGACCTAAGAGGAGCCTGATGGACTGTACGTGGTGCCGTCTCTTATACCTAAGACAAAGAAGTCCGAGCATCAGTTGGCTGACCTGCTTTGTGGCTACGGTGGCAACTGGACCTGGACTGCGCTTTGCTGTTGACCTCTGCCTAACATCCTGAGAGTTGCTAAAGGCCTTGCGATGAGGCCATTGGCGAATTAGATCTGTGGTTGTTTTTTCAGCACCAGAAAAAGGTTTGGATACTTTTCCTCCAGTGTTTCAATGAAACCTTCCAGAAAATTTATCTGAATTACAGTTCCACAGTTTGGATTGAATTTCACCTTTGTCCCACTTATGGATCCCAGCACTTCAGAAATAAACTAAGTCCCATTTTATGTTTGGACTTTCAGCAAGGAATCTCCAAAGTTGCATTGGGACCAACCTACTTCAAGTATCTGGCCTTCAGTTCCACATCTGCAGTTACAATTTTAGCCGCGGTGCAAACGGGAAGGATTTGTCTTCTCAGATAGTGACAGTGGTCCTTTCTGCTTTGGGACTTGAAATAAATGCCAATGTTTTTCATCAAAACAGTGACTAAGTGCTTAATTTATGTAATGGTGGTAAATCCAATCTCCCATCAGGGTAAATTACCGTCAAACTGACGGAGGTGATGCCCATCAAATTTCTACATGACCAGCAAGCTGGCAGTCATTTCTAAAGCATTGTCAGGAACTGCAGTCACAGCGGTTTCTGTCAGTCCTGTTTACAGTTTGTTGCAGGACTCTATTAACATGAAGAAGCCCTGCAACAAACTGTTTTGTTTTTTCTTTTCAAAAAGAAAATCCCAAACCGGGTTTTTCTTTTTGGAAAAACAAATGCTCTTTTTGCCATGGAAGTCCTCTCCCGTGAAAGGGGAGCAGTGAGAAGTTTTCACTACATCCTTATCGGCAGGGTTTTCCTGGTGGTGACGAGCAGTGAAAACTGACCTCTAATTCCCTAATAAGGAAAGGCTGTGGTACCATAGTAACTCCCCGTCCCCGTCCTATAGCCATTCGCGAAGAAGTCTGGACAGTATTTGTAACTGCATTATACGCTCCTAATGAAGTACTGGAGGATATAGGTATGTTGGATTTAAATGGTATGCAAAAAACTATACTCCCCACTGAAAAAACAATAGTTTCCGCGATAATGAGTATGCGCTCTACCGGAGCCATGGGTCCAGACGAACTCCCCATGTCAATAATTAAGCAGGATATCTCTACTTGGAGTAGGATTCTTCTCCCTATATTTCAGGCTTGCTTTTTAACAAGAACTGTCCCTGATTCCTGGAGGGGTAGTATATTAATTCCTATATTTAAAAAGGGGGATCGGGAACTGCCATCTAATTATCGTCTAATAGCTCTTTTAGATGCCATAGGAAAAATTTTCGCCAAATGTATATTAATGTTAATTACGGAATGGGCAGAAACTAATAAGATTTTACCAATGGAACAAACTGGTTTCCGTGAAGAGCATGGAACGCTAGATAACCTGACATTATTGCAGGTGATCACTGACAAGTATGTATGTATCCGCGATGGTGGCTTATATGCCGCATTTATTGATTTCTCCACGGCGTTTGACAAAGTGGACCGCCCATCGCTGTGGAGAAAATTGGCGGCATTGGGTATGCCAGGATACTTACTTGCATTGGTTAGGTCTCTGCATATGAACACATGGTGTAAGGTGCTACAAGGCGGCGAAGGGGGTCTCACTTCATCCATCCCCTCCCAGAATGGCCTTAAACAAGGGTGTATACTGGCGCCTATATTGTTTTCTTTATATATGGCCGACCTCCCAACCTTTATCTCATCCTGTGAGGGAGTGGCACCGAAAATTGGAGGGTCTGCTATATCTATCCTAATGTATGCAGACGATATTCTTGTTTTAGATTTGACCCCGAAGGGTTTATCTAACCGTCTGCTTGCATTGAATGAATTTGCTGTAGCACACCATATGAAAATTAATACATCAAAAAGTAAAATCATGTGTATCTTTGGTAAGAGAAAATGTAGGTCTAGCAACTATAAGTGGTTTATTGGGGGGCAAAAACTCGACGTGGTTAAAACTTATCCCTTTTTTAGGCAAAATAATATCAGCGAATCTTAGTGAGATTCCCCATATCGAACATAACTCTCGCAAAGCATTGACCCATGGTATGGGGTTATGTTCGTTATATAACGCCACTGGGAAGAGACATTTCTCACTCTTTTTGGAAGTTTTTAAAGCAAAAGTGCCAGCTACTCTCCTATATGGAATTGAATTAGTAGAGCTGAAACATTGGGGATTCCTTCAAAAAATGGAAGGACGGGTACTTCGGAAAATCACATCGCTTAGTAATGCATGTTCTACTTCTTCATGTAGATTAGAATTCGGACTTCGAAGTTGTTGGACACAGGGACTGGTGGCCCTGGTAAGATGGGTAGCCTGCTTGGCTAGAGGAAAACCTGGTACCCTAAGAGAACTTATTAAAAAGGAGCTACTGGGCAATCTTAATGACTTTTCCTCTCTATTAAAAATTTTTAGGAAAGCAGTAGCCCTGTTAGAGTTGGATGAGAGTATCCTATTTTTACTCACTCCCTCAGAACTTAAAGCTACATTAAAAAGAGCATCGTGGGAGCTATGTTATAGGCTGGATACCCTTGCCCAACCCAGATTATATGACAGGGAACCTCTTCTAAAAACATACACCCCCAAGCTGGCCCAACAATATCTGATCTGGAATATTCCTCATGGAGTTCGTAGGCTATGGTACCTCCTACGACATGATTTGCTTCCTCTTAATTCACTCTTAGCAAAGTGGTACGGGGGTTCCCCAATATGTAACTTTTGTAATGATGCTGTACAAGATCGTAACCACGTCTTGTTTATTTGTCCTGCTTTACGCTCCTTGCGATTTAAGTGGATTAAACCTATTTGTTTACAATTGGGAATTGCAAATGCTAAATTGTTTTTACATGCACTTTACTGCCCTCCTAATGAACTGTTTTGTTGTAGAATTTTGAAATTTTTTAAAGGGTTCTTAAATATTTATTGATGTTGCTGGGATGTTGCCGAGGTTCACTTTAAGAGCTGATAACTGTAGTGTTTTTGTTTTTTCGTTTCTTATGTAGTATGTTTACATATTTTTCTGTCGGTTTCTATTGTATAATGGTGTGTTTAATTTTATGTGGCCCTCATTGAGAGCCAAAACATAATAAAAACTTTGACTTTGACTTTGACCTCTAATTCTGCCCTTCTAAATTAGGTGAATGGAATTAGAAGTCTGCCTAAGGCAGACCTGACTCCGCAGGGCCGTTGGAGGGGTTTAATCATGGTGGAGGCTGAGAAGTCTCCACCATGATTAAACCTGCGGTTTGCCCACTTTTGAATTTGGCGGATGGATTATTATCTTGACGGTATGTATACTCTGGCGCCGTTGTAACAGAGTATACATAACTGCCAATATATAAACTAGGCCATAATCCCCTTTTGCATGTGGGACTTTTTAACTAACTTTTTGACTTCCAGATTTTCACCTGAGCCAGTCCACTTTGTGTACCCAATCAGGGCACTATCTTGGTCGGCTTCAAATACCACTAATGTCTAGGTCTAACAATTTCATGGACTATCATTGGTGCTCTGTGCTATTTCTACCTAAAAATTCATCTCTTTGGTTCACTTTATTTGATTTATGTCGTTCTGGAGTCATTTTTCTAATTGAATGTAACTGTTTTCTTTTAATTTAGTGTAGAATTTTTATTATTTGGTGTTTTGACTTTACAGATTGCCTTAAGGTAAGTCTGACAATTCTGTGTCCTAACGACCAGGGGTTAAACTCAGGTTAATTTAGTGACTTTGAGTGTTCTTCTTGACAAGAAATGTTATGATTCCTAGAGATGCGCACTCACCCACCCCAAATAATGGTTCACTTTCTTATAATTGATACATAGGAAAAGGAATTGAAACATTCATTGTAGTCCTTATAGTAAACAGCAAAGAGATTGAAAATAAACCACATTGACTTGACTTGATATGTACTCCAGAAAAAAAGTAAGAATGCATATTTGTTATAGCCAAAGCCCATTCCCTAGGACGTGAACTTAAACTATTATTAAAGAAATCGGGAGGGCTTTCATTGGAATGTATTTTAGAAGTCATAAGCTGCAAACTTCTCCCACAACAGAGTATTTAATGGTAAAGGATGCCGCATTGCAGGACACTATTCCTTAAAAGATTTATAGACTATTCCATCTGGCCTAAAAGCTTTGCATGTGCAAGTAAGTGTAGAATTTGACATAGCAAAACAACTGTTGATGTTCCAACTCACCTATTCGAAATTGTTAAGGGCGGACCACCCTTTATACAGCAAATAGTTTGACATGAACAGAAATCATAAAGGCTAGAAGTAACAACTTATGGCTGTTACCTGGAAACAGCTTTAAAGAACCTAAAACTACATTAAATGTGACAGATGTTGTCAAGTTTAAGTGGTTTCAAGTAAATTGTAAACAAATCCTTTAAAATTGCATTCCTAGTTCAAGATAAAATTATCTTATGTAAAAGATCTCATGCTTTAATGATTATGAACCGCTATGGCCTAAACCGATGGCAGGCTCGCCTTCACAAAAATCTCCTGTCTTGGGTATAAATTGATGTCTTACAAATTTGGACAAATCCCTTTCAGTGATTCAAATTCCTTTTGGATAGATCTAGTTGCCAATAGCAAGTGCAGGATCTGCAACTACAAGAAAGAAATACTATTTCATACATTCTTCACATGTCCAGTTGTCTGAGAAAATCGCAAAAGAATACTTCATACCTGACTCAATCATATATATTTGTATGGTGTTTCCTGGGTTAGTCAAACAAGAAAGAAACCTTCAGTCTAGGTATCACAAAATATAGGTCTTCTCAATTAATTAGTGGGAGAGTAAAAAATGAATTGCTGATACTGTGAATTTTTACTGATACTTTTAAGGTTCTTATATAATAGTTTCATAAATTGCATACATTGAAATTATTTAAATTAACTGCATAACCAAGAATTGAATTGGATTAACTGCATTGCATTGCAGCAGAAAAGTGTTCATCATGAATTGAAACTGCTTGGATCTGAGTTTCAGTGAAACAGGTCCCACTAGCTAGTCTGATATATTTAAATCCACCTGACATGCCCACTTTTTCTCTGGAATGGAAGCAAATGTATTATTATGCTAAACTGACACACAATAGCCATCAAATGCCTATGTTTAAGGTAGACTCAGGCGCAACTTTACCAGACGGGTGCTGGGCAGAACTATAGGGTCTGCCTCCTCTGGCATTGGTGAAGTCAGCATTGGTGAAGTCGGCATTGGTGTCGACATGTCCGGAACCGGCAAGGGTTGTGGCGCCTGAAGCGTGTTCAGAACAAGAACCAGAGTCTAGACAGGATCGGAGGGTCCAGCTGGAGCAGAGGGAGAACCTACTGGCAGCATCTTCCACCACCTCCCCCACCCCCCAACAGAACACCATCTCCTCATTTTCCTCATCATCAAAATACTTTATTCAATTGACATAACCATAAAAGTGTACAATAAAACATCAGAGTAAGATATGAAAACTCAATTATATAAATATCAAACATACAACTTTAAAAGATTGAGTCTCATTACATTAATCATTACATTTGACTTGAATAGTCACACAGTATCCCAGAACTGGAAAGTACTACATCCTCTTCATATGTACAAAGTGATCCTTGAAATATAAGACCAAATTAATCAACTGCTTAAATGTAGCATGGCAAATACTAATACAATGCAGAATTCATGAAGTGCAAAATCATCGAGAGATCAGCATGTCCCAAAGAATTCAAACTAAATGTACAACACAACATAGTGCAAGAATTGATAAAATGCAGGTACCTGCAAAATTGTGGAAACCTTATTTTATACATTTAAAAAGGTTTCCGCAACTAGTGCAAACAAATTGCTCAAAAAAGCTGACTGGGATTAAAAACTGGTAGGGTGGCTCGATCTTTTAAGTACCACTAATAAAAAATATAATTAGGTCAAGAACTTCGCTCGTCTGAACCGAACATTGAATAGGAAGCGGGTGACCAGAAATGTCAGATCTGAAAATTTGCTGGGCAACTGAGAACCGGCTGATCCCCAAATTCAGGCACACCAGGTGTATCCACTTTTGGCATGACCCCCGAACAGAAGAACAACATGTGTTCCTCTGTTCCAGGGGCCAAAATACATGTTGGACCCATGTCGGAGGCTTGATCTTTTTTTCTTGTGCTGCTGAATGCCTTCAGGGGCAAGCTGTCTAATTGGAACCTCACGTATAAGCTTTTGGCATGGGGTGCAGTCTATGAATATTTCAAAGCGCAAGCTTGTTTTGAAATCAATAAACTGTTTGGCTAGCTGCCCATAAGTACCCTTTGTAGTTTGTTGGTCATACAAGTAAGCCCAATATGTTGATTTCAAAAGAGCAGTCTCTGACTTTTTCCAGAATCCTTCCAAAATTTGAGTAAGCCTACTTTCTTAAACTAGCTAAAGACAAAACGCAACCAAGGAACCTTCATGGCACTGCCCATTTTCATCAGATCCACTAGGGTGCCCCTATACTCTAGTAGCTCAAGTGTTGACCAGATGCAAATCCATTATGTAATGGGTTCAACTGTGCTACATCCGAAATACATTTTATGCCTAATCAAGGCAGAGCAAGATGAGGAGTGCTGGTCGGAACCGAGATAAGTGATCTTAAAGATTATTCTTGGCAATAGTCAGCTTCTAAGTGTCAGTATAACTCCGAACGTCCGCTCCAAAAAGTGCTGCACTTAGAGCTTTAGCTCAATATGCCATAAGGGCTGGTGAAATTGAGCTGGGATGTGTCCTCTTATGCTGTTTTTAGTATGGCATTGGCACTTTGGATATTAGGAGGGAGCTTTTTTTAATTTGGGATTCCCATTTGAGCTTGTCAGACAGTTTGATTCCCAGATAGTCAATGCCTGAAAACCTTTCAAAGGGTTTGCTGGCAACCTTTACAGTTCTACTTCTAGTTGTGCCTTTACCAAAAACCACGCATTTTGTTTTAACGCATTAAATTTAAGACCCCTTTCCATGCAGAATTAAAGGAACTAAACCAGTCAGGTTTTGGAGACCCATAGGGGTTTTTGAGATAAGAAGCAAATCACCAGCAAAAAAGGGTATAAGGTTTTTTCCCCCATTTAAGATGGGAGAATCATTCTTTCATGCCATATTATTAATATACAGGGGAAACAGGGTAGGGGGCGAGGACACACTCATGATGAACCCTGGGAAGAATGGTAATGCAAGTAGTCAGTTTGCCCCTGCTAACTCAATGGACCTGGGCATATTTATTTTGTGTAATCTAGCAATGAGACTGATCAAGCCACCAGGAGCCCCCATTTCTATGAGCACTCTGTCCAGAAATTCTTTTGGGGAACAAGATCAAATGTAGCCTGCAAGTCTATAAAGGCCATATAAAATCTTTGGTTGCTGAGCAGCGGATAATTCCAGTCACTAAGAACAAACCTAAAGACTTGGTCTAAGATACTTGTTTTAGCTCGAAAGCTTGAAGTGGGGACAACACCTGTTCATTATCTATCCAATTTTGCAGTTATCAAGAATCTGCTTTGAAAAGACTTTCTGCAAGTCTATTAGGCTTATTGGCCTATAGTTGGATCGACTGCCGACATCTCCCTACTTAAAAACTGGAATTATTTCCACCCCCATCTATGTTTATGGTATTTCTCCCACAGTGGCTATTGCATTTGACAGAGGGTTAACCTAGCTAGCTCATATCTGTGGTTCAGGTTTATACAAGTTAACCGGTAATCGGTCTGTTCCGGAAGCTTTTGCTGACTTGAGGCTATTAATAGCAGAGAGGGCATCTTCTAAACTGAAGAAGGATGACTTTGTAATCTTCCAGTGGGCTGGATGTGATGCATCTTCAGTAATGCCTCTAGGTTTCATGCAGGGAGGTTTCATGGGCATAAAATATGGAGAAGGTGTCTACCCACTGCTTGGTCTCAATAGGACAATGGTGGGTATTCATGCTCTCTATGATCCTGTGTGAAATGATGTCCCAGAAGGATCTGCTGTTGTTAATTTCTGTCCTGTAGCAGATTCTATTTTGAGACCCGAAGAGCAAGCCCTTTTGGCCTAAGGGGCAGTAAAGAGGGTACCAACACCAGAAGTAGGATGTGGTTGTTATTCCCGCAATTTTCTGGTGCCCAAGAAGGACAGAGGTTCTCGGCCTATTCAATGCCCTCTCTACATCTTCCTCCGGAAGGAGAAATTCAAAACGCTCACCCTGACCCTAGTCTTGTCTGCCCTCTACCCTGGAGACTGGATGATGGCATTGGGTATGCAGGATGCCTTTTTCCATACATCTGTCCTGCCGGCTCATTGGTGCTACCTTTTGGCCCTCTTGCAGTTGCCTGATCAGCCCTCATTGTTTCAGTCACCTGTTGTAAGGTGATTTCTGAAAGGGCCACTACACGTTTTCCCCTTCTCCTTTTGTAATGATTCAAAATTACTCTAATCTGGTCCTTACTTAGTTGATGTTCCCTCTGTTCGAGCTACTTCACAGCTGTCCTTTGTGACTCCTTACCATGAAGGCTGTGTTCCTAATCGCTAACACCTTCGTACAGGGTGTGATTTAGATTCAGACGCTTTGTGTCTCTCCACTGTCCACTACCCTCATCTTAGACAAACTGGTACTGCGGACGTGAGCTTCTTTTCGGCCAATGGTTGTGATGCTGTTCCATGTTGGCCAAACCATCACCCTCTTGACGTTCTACACTCCACCTCACCCCTCTTAAGAGGAGGAGGGACGCCATTGTTTGGACCCTAAAAGAACACTGAGCTTCTACACTTATCTTACCAAAGACCACCTTATAGACAATGACCTGTTTATGGGATTCTCTGGAGCGAAAAAAGGCAAGGCAGTGCAGAAGAGAACCATCTCCCTCTACATCATGCTCTACATTAAGATCTGCTACGCATTGGCTAAAAAGCACTCTCCAGAATGACTGCATGTTTATTCTACTAGGGCCAAAGCTGCTACGACTGCATTGGAATGCAGTGTCCCTGTCCTAGAGATATGCCAGACGGCTACTAGGGCTTCTCGCCATACATTCACAAAGCATTATTGCCTGGTTGTCAGGTTCGCTGGTAGAAAAACTTCTTAGTTTGAGTCTATTCACTGACCCACCTCCGGATAGGTATTGTTTTGGTATCTAATCAAAAGGTGAGGAATCTGAGGCTAGAGGCCTATCAAAAGAACAAGATACTTACCTTTGGAAAAGCTCTTTATCCTCCCCTTTCTGTGACTGGACTCTATCCATTAATAAAATCCCAAGTCTAAGAATCTGCACACTGTCTACCTATTTGCTTTTGGGGCTTTGTGTCTGAGGGCCAGAAAGTCTTGATTTCAGCCTGTGGGAGTGGCACCTATATAGTCCCTGCATGTCATTTTTAGAGCAGATCGGCATTATTGTGGAGCCACACAGTGCAACCTTCCGGCCCACAGAAGTGCTGCTGAAAAGTTTCTGGATTCAGTCTGATGGCTGGGGAACCTTCAAAAGGTGATCAGTTTGCAATTTGAAAGGGTTTCTACCAGAAAGAGCATTTCTGAAGGCAAGTAACATTCTCTTCATACCCCTGACACCAAACATTGGAACAAGTCCTTCTCAGACCTTCTCAAGTAGACTGAAAATTCTGAAAGGGCTGAAACTGCCTACCCAGGAGGACGAATTTGTTGTTTATCAGTGCTTGTATTGTACTTTTTTAAACAGAGGCTGCAGTACTCTGCAGTTGCTTGTACGCCATCAGTCCTCCATTCTGCAGAATTTACTGGCAGCCATCTATAGACAGATTTATGATCAAGAAATATTATAACTGCCTCTCTGAGGTCCCAGACTCTTTCTTCGCTGCAGTCAATGCTGTCACTTGCTCTTAGCTGTGAGACGGGGCGCACCTAGAATAGCACTGACTACACTTACAGTATGAGCGCAGTATAGCACAGCCAGACCTCCGACTTTACCGCTGGGCGAAACAGCTCTGGCTGGTAAACCAGTGAGCATTTGCAGACCAATCTGAACCGTCCCTGCTGGCAGATAGGAGAGCAATGTCGCAGGGTAGCAATATGAGGGACCTATGCAAAAAGAGGCAGACCAGGGCCCCCCAAAAGCGCTCATTAAAATATGCAAATAAGCAACACAGGAAATAGGATATATACCCTACTGCTTTGTAATGTTTCACTGATAGAGACACGCAGACCTGTCATCTTGATGTGGGGTACTGGGTCGATCCTGCAAGTAACAGCACTAGATACAGAATGTTGACTGGTGCATGGTGGCGTAAAAAAGGAGTACCAGGCACGGGGCTGCCCGCGAAAATATGAGAATGTGTAGAGACCCTGCAGAGACTTTAAAGAAAATGACAGATGAAGATGGAGGTCACCTAGTCAGGGGGTAGTAGCAACGCACCCAAGCGGTTACCCTAGTGAAGTCACTTGGTCATTTGATAACTTTGCGCTCTACCAACCCAATTGTGGCAAATAAGGATCCATTAGTGCCTGGACAAGACTCACATCTGTAAGAGTTAATATATATTTGACAAACAGGAATGTGAGATACAGAGGGTCGCCGGTGGGGTCGGGGGAATGGAGGGGCGTTTATTGTTGTTAGTTCATTCAAAATATTATAAAGAAGTACCCCCTACCCCTCCCCCCAAAAAAAGGTTATAACTGCCATTTTGGCAATGGAGAGCAAGCTTTTTCAATCCCATGCCAATCAACGTGTGATGAGCAGATCTTTTCGGGCTTGTTATCCGTTATGGGCAGTGGCAACTACTGTATGTTGCTGAGGTTGTCTTAAGAGAATTGCGATTCATTTACTGCTTTGGTGCCTTTTTCATTCCTTACATTATTCTATCAAATATGATCTTGGTTTAGCAGCATAAAGTTCATGGAGCACTCTGGGTTTCCTTGCCTTATTGTAAATGTAAATGTAGTTGAGCTTATATAGCGCACAGCTACCCGCAGTGGGTTTCCCGGCGCTTGCTTAGGGAACCCTTCCTGGTATTCCCCTATGAGATAGCAGGGTATCCACAAGGTGAAAGTCAGGCATCCCGCCACGAGGGGCCTTTGTGGAGATTAAGCAAGCTATTGCCCAGAGTCGCAGAGTGTGAACCCGTGAGTCGAGGAGGCACCGGGGCGAGAATTGTCGAGTCCGTGGAATTTTTAGCCCAAGACCCCGCCGAGGCGGGGAATTGAACCCTGGTCCAGGACCGATCTCAGCTTCCGGGTCTGCTGCCTCTAACCCCTGAGCCACACTTCTCCACATTATTAGTACTAAATTACAAAAGATGCTCTTAATCATGCTTAGGATGGCTGCATAGTTACCCCTATTGGGGTGTCTGGTATATGGGTTTTATCTGCTCTTATTACCCTGCTTGTTCTGTCAAATGCTGCAGTGATTTCCAAGAGGCCATTCCTGTGTACTCTCCCCATTAGACATTAAACTGCACATCAGGTCAATTAAGGTACTTTTCCTTAAAAATGAATGGTATTTCATTCAGCCCATCAACCATTCTCATTCTCTGTGATGTATCTTTTTAGTGAACTCTCCTATTTTTGTTGTTAGAATTATTCAATAAAATCCAAGATTGCATAGATACACTCACTAGAAGCAGCCATCTTGTGCAGAGCTTTCTGGTGCCACCAAATGCTCTTTGGTTAACCTTTATACCATCACTGGAGGTTGGAAGTTTATAGAGATGAGACCTTTGCAAGAGGGGACATTCCCAAGGTCAAAAAAGGCAGAAACACTTTACCATTCCTTTTCTTGATCTGTCAACTCTAGATCTGGACCCACCTCTATATTAGACTCAAATATTTTTGGCATCTTCCTGATTTCATTAGGAAAAAAATAAAAACCTACTACTCAAAACATGTTATGCATAATGATATTTGTGTGTAGAAGTTAGTCCTGTTACATGTTGGAGCATTTCATAGCTCTTGTGGCTATGTTTGTGGTGTTTGTGCTACATTACCCTGTATGTCATGAGCATAGTGCTAATCACCGAGTCCCATAAAAAAGAAAGTGGCTATATGTGTGTGTCCAACATTAGTAGTCCTTGTCATTAAGCAACATTTGTGGGTAGTGTTTTATAAGCAGATTACAGTGTGCACACATAAATATAATGTTTATTATCTGGTAATGTTATGATTCTTTTTTTTCTTGGAGGTAGGAAAAGGACTTCCATAGTTCAGTTCTAGCTTTGTATTTTTTTATCATAGACACTTGTGATTTATGAAAGGTTTTGCAGTATTGTTGTTGAATTGTACTTAATGAGCTGGTGTTTTTTTTCTAAATTTTCACAGCCTTCACCAGAGGAATCCAAATCTTTATTGCATCCTTCCAATAAAACACACACTAAAGGCTTGTTCTCAGATGAAGAGGATTCAGAGGTAAGGGAATGGAGTGATCACGAACCTTGATTTGCAGTACTGAATAAAATCCTAAAGTTTGCTGGACTCACCTTTGTTGTTTCTTGATGTCACACCAACAAGAAATGTTAAACATGTAACTGTAGCCACACAATCCCTGTACAACTCTGTTATTTTCGTTAACTTGACATAGACATGGCATTGAGTACAAATATTCTCTTCATGGATCAATGTTTCCTAAAGATTTTGGGGCTCATTACGATGGTGGACAGACTTGAGTCATGGGAATTGGGACCGTCCGCCTATATGGCGGTGGTCCAGACCATGGAATTACAATGCAACCGCCACAGTGGCAGTGCCTGCCACATGGTGCAGGGAAATGAAGGGGGCTACTATGGGTACCCCCCAGTGCACCCACACCTCCCCCAATAAAAGGGGGGCCCGCAACGGGCCCCCGAAGTCAATCTCCACCAGCTTGTGAATGGCATGTTGAACAGCCATCCACCTCTGGCATAGATGAAGCACCCTAATATGGTGGACTGTGCCTGCTAGGCACCGCCACCATTCTGGGTATGCTTTCCGGGTCTGCTAGGCAATCGGAATGATTGCCTGTGGCAGACGGAATTCCCGTTCGCCAGCAAACCTGGCAGGCAGAGAATATCTGCAATTTGGTGGTGAATTTGCCACCGGCAGGCTGCCGATGGCGGATTCACAGCAATCGTAATGAGCCCCTTTGTCCCCATGGTCCCAGTATAGGAGTCTTTTTGACATTTCCTTAGCATGTGGTCTTCGGCCTCATTCCTGTGCATTTGGAGGCAGGTGTAGGATGTGACCTGTGGGACCTTCTGCTCTAATCAACACTGAATACTGTTTCTAAGTGGCTGAACCTGTGGAAGCCCTTTTGGGATCTTACTTCCCAACACATATTGCTTTCCATTCGTACATTCTATTAATGCCACCTACCATGCTCACCCCCTCTTCCCTAAAGGGTGTTATCTAAAAAGGTCGCCCTCTTCCCACTATCCACCTCCTGTCTCCATGCCCCTACTCCTCCCACTGTCCTCACCTATCCCTCCTCTTTCCACATAATTACTAGGTTTATTTTATCCTTTAAAATGAAAAGGTAAAGCTATATAATGCTTTGAAGAGCAATTGAAATTAAATTACTCATAATTACGTGCCATGCTTCTTTAGAATAATTTAGATGGTACTTTAAAAAATAATACTTAATAACCACATGAGTAGAATGAGAAGTACAGTACTACTTTGTTAAAAGTCAAATTTTTTGCCAAATTTATCGGTCTACTAATATATGTTTTGCTCTTGTGTTGCTTGCCTAAAGCATCCTATTAAAAAAAGTGGAGCAGTTTCAGTGTTCTTATATCAAGGCTGCACAAACAGTATCCAGCTATTAGGCCTGGTAGCAACTCATCTTTTTTTTAATTTTTTTTATTGAACAGAGCAATAGGTATAAAACAAACTTCACTTTAAATTTCAATATCAATACATTTCAATACAGAAAAACCTTTTCCTATTGAATGAGAGGTTAAAAAGAGATAAAAAGGGGAACAAAATTCATCGAGACATATTCAGCCAATATTATCATTAAGGATTTCAATAAAATCATGTGCAAAATTCGCAATTTATAAGATCAAAGTGCTACAGCAAGGTGCAAAAAATGCAATAAAGTGCAATCTTAAAAGTGCTAGTGCCATAATAGTGCAAATCAGCATGAAAAGCTAATAAAGTGCAAATGTGCCTGAAAACATATTGAGATCCTAGATGAGGCGGCTGATAGCAATAAAAATATTCTTATCTAATCTCAAATTTCTTTTTTTTTAATCACCCCCCCTTCAATTCTTCTAGATTCCCGAAGTCTTTCCAATTCTTTTCAAATCTCCCGATAGCTCCCACCCTACCAGCATAGGTTTTTTCAAAATGACAGGTCCTCCTCATTTCATTAAACCATTTCAATTGGGATGGAACCTCCGTGGATTTCCAGTTTTGGAGTATTAAAGATCGAGCGACAGCACATGATATGAATATAAATATTTCCTCAGCTTTGTTGAACCTGCTCCTATCCTTACATATACCAAACAAGGCCACCTCTACCACTGGCAAGAATGTTTTCCCGATGGCCTGTTCAATATCCGCAAATATCCCCTTCCAAAAAGATTCTAGCTGTGGGCAAGCGAAGAAGATATGGTGCCACCCTCCTTGGCCGTCAGCCATACATCTAAAACACTTATTTTCGGCTTCAGGGTACATCCTCTCCAAGGCCTCCGGTGTCAAATACGCTAGCCAGCGCGATAAAAGAGACATCCTCTTATAATTAGCTGCACGTAAGGATTTATTTCCCAGCTGGCACAGAACCTCCCAATCCTTAGAACAAAAAGTACATTGAGTCGAGAGGCTATTCTATCTAAGTGTCTATCTACTAAAGCAATTTGTCCAGAGCGGTGGAGCATCTTATACCATTTTCCTATCCCTTTGTTTTTTCCTCCGTAGAGGGCTGTTATCAACACATTGGGGGAATTGAATAGGCCACTTATATTTTTTCTAATGAAATAAATAATCTGTAGATACTCGAAAAAAGTCGGTCGCTTGGGATTATTTGCTCTGGCTATCACCTCCTGCCAACTAATTACCCTGTTTTGGACTACAAGATGTCTAAACTCACGAAGTCCACAAAGTTCCCAATTTTTTATATGGTTTAAATTTACTTGAAGACCTATCTGAGTACATTCACCTAAGCTCAGATATTGAGAGCCATTGGAGCCGTACTTTTTAAAAAGGAGCAGAAGTCTTGACATATATTCATATAACTCATCTTGTCGTGCCTACCCAAACATCTATACCTCAGTATGTGGAAGGACACTCACACCTTAAGTAACATGAATGATTAAGTATGCCTTGACCAGAGAGAGCAAAGAAACGGGCCCATTGAACCATCAAAACTGGATTAATGCTTCCATGGAAGCCTAACTAATAGTATTTGGAAACCACTTCCAGTTTTTGACTCTTGAGCCAACAAGATTTGAAATTGGACTTAATACCAAATTTCCTTATTTTGGGCTAACTTAAATTGATCTTAAAGTGTTACGTTTCCTAATAATGGCTAGAAATTAGTTGCAGAAACTAAGTTATTGTATGACTTACGACAGCCATATTTTCTCTGAAAAGAATACAAAGCTCTGTGAGAGCTTCCAAATTTAGGAGAAAAGGAGTTAACCTTATGCACTTCTTTAGTGTGATCTGCTGCTAATAAATTAAACAGTAAGGAAGACTGTGTGAATCTCTGCTTGACCACTATCAAGGTATGAGTTCCATGGTTATACCCATCTTGCCCCGAGTCCCAACTTAACTGAGGTCTTGGTGCTTCTTAACTAGGTTCAAACAGTACAGTTATCAACAAGAAAGCCCCATCAATGGAATTTCCCTTTTTGGGAAAAGGAACTATTGAAGAAACTCTCTGGTTATTGAGAACACTGTCCGGCTGGCACAGTGCTCCAAATAATGTTAGGAGAATTATAAACACTGAGTACAATATTGTTGAAAATGATTCCTGTCCAACCATCACAACCATTAACCTGCAAGGTCTCCGTAGCAGAAATCCAAGATGAGAGGGAATCGTAAAGGTAAGTTTACAATTGGGCATGTATTACAATTTGATTTGAAATAGCTTGTTCTGACTTATCACTAAAAAATATTAGTGTGTGACTGTTTGACATGGCCTTCTTAGGTAAACATCCCCAAATCTTTTAGCTTCTTTTGTCCTCCTACTCTTCGCCTACTCTCTGTTCGTGACCCTAGAATTCGGGACATGTTCCCACCGTACTATAGTGGGAAGGTACAAGCACCATCCTTACACAGGTTATGGGCGGGGTGCTCACGTGTTTGGGATCAAGTGTCGTACCCGGAAGTGCTCTATGAAAAGGTACACCATAGACCCAGGGCGAGTGTGGATTTGGTGAGTAGGCTGACATGGCACTGCTCATGCCGTGGACTCACATGCCCAGTATGTCTCCTACTCAGGTTGGTGTCTCCACTGGTGAGCCAACCCGGAAGGTGCCTTCCCCTACCGCCAGAGCGGCCCTAGGGTATGTCCAGAGGGGTGAAGCTCACAGTAGGTGAATAGCTGGGTGGGGGCACAAGAGTGACCTCTGCCTGAACAGGGGAGAACCCCCTAGGTGGGGTCCCCGTACCTCAGGGGTCAGTTCCCCTCCATGGGACACCTCCTGTGGTTACCGAGGCCCCTTTTTGCCCATAGGGCATAACCCCCAGATGCATCAACAACCCATTTTGCGATTCCTTAATAGCGAAAAATACCGATTCGCTATTAAGGAATAGCAAAATGGAATGCATCAAGGAATCACACAAAAAATAGCGATTTCTTAGAATTCCTTAATTGCGACTCGCAAATTGCTAGACCCATAGGAATGAATGGGAAGACAATCTCAATTTGCGAATCGCAATTAGCGAATTCCAAATTGAGATTGCAATTTCAAGGGTGCAGGGGTGTCCAAAGGACACCCTGTTGCACCCCTGAAATTGAACTGTGCACATATGTTGCGCAAACACATGCCCTTAGGGCATATATGTGCGCAACATGAAACTTTGAAAAAATGCACTTTATTGCATTTTTCAAAGTTTTTGCAAATTACCATGAAGTTGTACTTCATGGTAATTTGCGTGCCCTATTAGCGCATTCGCTATTTTTAAAACTTTCATGCATTGCATTTAAGGAATCTCAATTGAGATTCCTTAAATGCAAATAATCACAATTTAGCGATTTCTCAATTTGCGATTTTTGCATTTGGGATGATGCATCCCAAATACAAAAATACCGGTCGCAAAGGGGCAGATTCTGAGAATCTGCCCCTTTGCGATCGGATTTTTGTTTGCATCTAGCTGTATGTCCTTACCCACTGGTAGTACAGTGTGGAAATGTATGCACCCTTTCTACCTCACCTGGGATGCAGCACTTAAATGAGGGGTGAAACAGTTCATCTGGCTGTCATAACAAGCGATGGATGCACTAGCACCAAGGTTGTGCTGGGTCTGGGTCTGTCCGGATAGTGCCGGTCGGCCTGAGCCCTTGCATCTGTGATGTTTCTAGGCCCCTGCCACCAGCCTGCCAAGACGGGCTGGTGTGTGCGTTGGCACCAAGGAAGTATCTCAGTTCAGTTCAAAGCATTACTCGAATTGAATTTACAATTCATAAAAGTATACAGATAAAATCACAATTAAAATTCCATCTTTTTCACTCAAGCTTTAAGCAACACTATAAAAAGGTTAAAAGAGAAATATAAAACAATACAATCGGGTCACAAACATATTAATTATTTATAATAAATTGGCTATTGCTATTCCATAGTTATGGTCCTTCTCACTCTTAAGATTGTGTTCAAATAGGAGCTCACTGTGCTAATAGTAAGGCAATCGTCTAAAGTCCTTAATCTAATGTAGGCATCTCTGGCTTTTCTTAAACCCCAGGCTAATAGGAGAGGTTTCAAAATTTGTCGCCTGGGATGGCTGTATAAAGTACAAAAAAGAATGCAATGAATGTTCGATTGGTATGATTTATCATCACAAGGACAGCGTCTTTTTTCTCTCGCCCAATCGTTACATATCGGGAATGTTACAAGTCTGTAAAAAGTTTCCAGGCGGAAGTACGTCAGGAGCCTACGATGATGCAGGGGTTGGTCTAATACAAGATACAGCTGAATGCCCCTTTGGGAGGTCACCTCATCGTGGCTCATGACGGTTATTTTAGTCCTTTCACCCTTCCATTTTTGTAATTCCAAATGTTCTAAAAGGGTCTTTTTCAGCGTGGATCGCGAGAGCTGTTCCAGTGAGGCCAGATTGGAGAAATATTCAGGATGACCAATCTCACTGACAAAGTTCTTGATGTACCTAAACCATTTAATGTTTTTTGCCCCCTTTTTATAGATCGGGACCAAGATTGCCTCCTGCCATGTCAAAATAAAACCTCTTTTGTTTAAACAGTTTAAGACTCTAGTGAGTAAAGGGGCCCACAGGTCCGGGAGCATTTTAAACACATCAATAGGGACACAATCGGGTCCTGGTGCCTTAGAAGCTGAGCTTTCCCTTAGAGCCTTATAAACCTCTTCCAGTTCAAACTGAATATCTAAGGGGAACGGAGGGTCTGCTCCCTCAGCGACTATTGATGATTGGGGGGGGGGTGCTGGTAAAGCTGACATGCCATAAAGGGCTTGGAAGTGAAGCACCCACTCCTGGGCCTTAATAGCATTGTCTATACGTGGGCCCTGGTCATCTTGATAGAAGGGAGCATTCACAGCCTTCCAAAAGTCTACAGTGTCCTTTTGTACGGACGCAGCGTGAAGCGCTGCCCAAGCTTCAGATTTTATATCTTTCTTCCTTCTGGCTAGGGCGACACGATAGTTTCGCCTTGCCATTTGTACCTGTGGTCTATCTGTTGGTGTAATGTGCAGAGCTTGTTTAAGTTCCCTCAGTGCCCTAGTGCAATTTGGGTCAAACCACCCAGGGGTTCTCTTAACTACATTGCACGGGTTTCTGGTCAAAAGCTGTTTAATTGAAGAGCAGATTTTTTTAAAGGAATCCAAGACGAGCTCTTCGTCCTCTTCTAGGGTCAGGCACGTATTAATTTCCTTTAGGAAGCTAATTACTAAGTTTTTTAGAAAAGTAGCTGGAATTACCTTCTCCCATTTAATACAGAATCCGTTTTGCTGACCAAGAATGAGATTAAGGTCATAGTTACAGTGAGTATTGTGGGATTGCACTTCCCGGTTTAATTTAAAGGTAACTAAAATAGGGTAATGATCACTTATACCACTGGTAAGTGTCTCCCAATTAGTGACCAGTGGAACATAACGGGACGAAAATAAAGTAAAATCTAAAATTGTTTTTACCCCTCTTGCGTTGAAAGTGGGGGTGAATAATTTAGGCAGGGAGCAGGCCTCATTAATAAATGCCAGGGAATGATCTGCTAGTAGATTATTAAGCATATCCCCTAGTTTTGTGTGGGCAAAATGGCTAGATGCCCCCTGGTTTTCATCTTCCCAACCACACACTCCATGTAAGCTCATTGGACATAATGGGCAATTGAAATCCCCTACCCACAAAAGAGCCATGACCCCCGGGCAACTATCCTCGATGTTCTTAAGGGTGCCTGACAATTCCTTAATGACGGTTTCCAGGTGTGCCATGGGGATATTGTTCTAGAAATTAACAATAGCAATTTTTTTTAAAAAGCCCCATGTTACCACAAGTATTTGATAATAAACACTATCCAAAAAGCTCTTAAGGACAGTGGGGCCAGTATGAATCGACAAATATATAGACAGCCCTCCCTTATGTCTACCCCTTTTGCTAGGGACTGCCGAAGTAAAAAAGGTTTTATATCCTAACAAATGGGATTGCTCGATAGCCCATGTTTCCTGAAGGGCTATGATGGAGTGGGTCATAGTTATTGATTGCCAGGCCGCGTCATTGATTTTTGAGGCGAGGCCCGCTGTATTCCATGAGATTATGCTACCGGGAGTTTCAGTGTTAGTTAACCATGTTAAATTAGTAGATGTTAGAGAAGCCAACTCCGATGGAACACTGGGAGTTATCACCGGGGTGTTAACCAAATGGGGGGATGGTGGTATTTCTTCCCCTAATACATGTGTTTGAAGCTGAGGGACTATCTCCTTGTAAGATTCCTGTGTACGTATAATTTGTACAGGTACCAAAGTTTGTTCTTGGGAGTTTAAATTAGCTTTTATATCTTTATTCTCGCCAGTCGGAGACATGTTAATAGAGAACCCCGTCCGTCATTCGCAGTCATCAAAACCTGAAATGGGTTCGAATCTGTTAGCGACTTCCAACGGAGTGAATGGCAATCAGTGATCCATTCTCCTGTTTTCTTGCAGATGGTCCATGTTCCTAATACCATTACTATGTCCCCTGTAAGGTACAGTGTCCCACCCAAATACATTTTTAGCAATCATAGGATTGGACATTATAGGTGCCACCAGGGATCTTGGATAAAAATAGGTCTGTTCACAGGGAACGATGGAGTTACCAACGTTCCCTGGAATCCAATTTAGGATGTATCCGACCACTCCAGGATCTCTAAAGTTTATAACTATTAAATCGCCCTTGATGTCTTTCTTTCGGCTCCCCAGCAAGGAGACTCGGCGAACATGCATAATCTCACCATCGATGTTAAAAGGGAGCGGTCTGTTCTGGCTGAGCCAATGCATGGTTTTGTTTTTTAACTGGGTGAACCCTTCCCTCCTGCCCTCCTCTAATGTGGGAACACCTGTGAGCACAACTACAAATGGGACCGCCTCTGGGGTTAATTCAACTTGACGGCCCCTGTGGTTCTCTGCTCTGACTGGACTTGCCCTCTCCCTTACCTCCTGCTTATTCCCAGTGACGAAATTTCCCCCCCCCCTTCGGGGTTTCGCTAATAACAAGCGGCGCTGGATAATGGACTGTTTTAGGAGGATTTGCCCTCTGTTGGTTTTGATTCATGGGTTTACTAGTTGGATTTAGACCCTTTTGTACAACAGGGGTAATTAATATCTCTGTGGCTGCAGGGGGTAGGGCTGGTTTCACGTTATCTTTAGATAACCTGGCTTTGTTGCTAATAGCCAATTCCAAGTCCCCCAGCCGTTGCTCTACCTTCTTCAACCTCTCTAATATAGGTAGTGTGAATGACCTAAGTAGGTATTCAATACTTTCGAGGGAGACAGCAGACAATGGTTCATTGGACGTGCAATGCAAGGGATTTGCTGAGCCAGACATGAGTGCAGTCAGTGTAGGGGTTTTTGGGGTTAATGCTATTTCTTGGGGAACCATTTGGGTAGAATCAGGTATTAACCCAGCCTTTGGTTTAGATACGGATGTTACACTTTGCTTTGTAGCTTTGCCAAAGTCCGAATGGCTGATCTTACCTCTTTGTGGGACACCACCCCTCCTCCTTCTTTTATTTGGTGGCGGACCATAAACTTTGGGCACAACTAATTTCCCTGCCTTCTTTTTGGTCGTCTCAATTACTACTCGAGAGGGCTCGGGTATAACATCTATCCCCATAATAGGGTCACTAACGATAGATACATTGTATGTGTCCATATCATTGAGGACATCCGGTGTGGGGGGCGTATCTCACAAAAGTATGGGAATACCCTGTGTATATAAAGGATCCTCATTTTCTATGGCCAGGCCTGCACCAGATGGACTAATCTGAGGTGGTAGGGCCAAAGGAGGTCTACTTTTAATACATTCAATAGAGCGGCGTCGCTCCGCCCTGCGCTCGGCCAATGCGCACTCCCTTTCCGTATCAGAGGCAAACTTTATTAAATATTTATCGAGTATGCCTTTACTATTTCCCCCTACATTTGCGGGTGTATTTATTTCAGGAGTAGTAGCCATGGTAGATGATCAAGCAGATGTTATTCTCAACTTAATTTTAGAGCGGGGCTAAAGATGTTTTTATACTTCTTCTAAGTTACATTCCTCCAGCACAAGCCCCATGCAGTGGTGGCAAATCAAGACCCCAAGCGATCTTTCCTCAGCGACGACACTCAGCTTGTGGAGTTTACTCAGGAAAGCAGCAGGGGGGGCGGACAGGGAAAATGGCAACGGTGTAAGATAGCCTTTGGGAAATAATTTCCACAGATGGACGTATCAGGGCAATAGCTTGATTGGGAGCAAGAGAGTGGGCCCAGCCCGGCCTCCTTCGGCCACCGAACGGCCCTTTGCCCGGGCTTAGCCCCGGGCGCTCACGCGAAGCGGGGGATGGCCGTAATTTGTAGCGCCTCCTAGCGCGGGTGACTGCGGCTTCCGGCCGCTAGGGATCCTGGATGTTGTAGTCCCCAGACATGGTCTCCCCCCCACTGCGGCCGCACTCAGGTGGTACAGAGTAGTGGCGGCGGGAAGAGACACGGGTCAGCAGCGGCGGCGAAGTCAGGGAGATGATGGCAGCAGCCTCTGCAGCATGGGAATTTTCGCGGTCTTCTCTCAAGAGTCACAAGTATGTCCCCACGCTCCGCCGGGGATGGCCGTAATTTGTAGCACCTCCTAGCGCGGGTGACTGCGGCTTCCGGCCGCTAGGGATCCTGGATGTTGTAGTCCCCAGACCTGGTCTCCCCCCCCCACTGCGGCCGCACTCAGGTGGTACAGAGTAGCGGCGGCGGGAGGAGACACGGGTCAGCAGTGGCGGCGAAGTCGGGGAGATGATGGCAGCAGCCTCTGCAGCACGGGAATTTTCACGGTCTTCTCTCAAGAGTCACAAGTATGTCCCCATGCTCCGCCGGGATGGCCGTAATTTGTAGCGCCTCCTAGCGAGGGTGACTGCGGCTTCCGGCCGTTAGGGATCCTGGTTGTTGTAGTCCCCAGACCTGGTCTCCCCCCCACTGCGGCCGCACTCAGGTGGTACAGAGTAGCGGCGGTGGGAGGAGACACGGGTCAGCGGCGGCGAAGTCAGGGAGATGATGGCAGCAGCCTCTGCAGCACGGGAATTTTCGCGGTCTTCTCTCAAGAGTCACAAGTATGTCCCCACGCTCCGCCGGGAAGGCCGTAATTTGTAGCGCCTCCTAGCGCGGGTGACTGCGGCTTCCGGCCGCTAGGGATCCTGGATGTTGTAGTCCCCAGACCTGGTCTCCCCCCCCCACTGCGGCCGCACTCAGGTGGTGCAGAGTAGCGGCGGCGGGAGGAGACACGGGTCAGCAGCGGCGGCAAAGTCAGGGAGATGATGGCAGCAGCCTCTGCAGCACGGGAATTTTCGCGGTCTTCTCTCAAGAGTCACAAGTATGTCACAAGGAAGTATCTAGCGTGGATCCAGACCGCCATTGTCGGGCAGATAGCACACAGACACAGCAGATGTCCAGGAGACCCAGGCCGCCCGCCTGCCATTGCAAGCCACTGTGCATTCTGGTTCTCATGTGGAGCCTCGAGGCACTGGGCCATTTCTCACTGTACTGTTGTGTGAAAGTGCATGCACCCCTCTGACACATGTTAGGAAGTTATCTTGTGTTGTGAGGTTTTGTGCTCGTATACTCCAAAATGGTGTCTTGGCACTAGCTGAATAAACAGAAGCTGGAGAGAAGCCAAGAAGAAATGTTTAACAGAAAGAGAAGAGCAATGTTTTTAATACTTTCCTGGAGGTCAACAGATTGGAAGAGTTTTAATGTGTAATGAAATAGCATTTCATGCCCTAGATGCACCGAGCACAAAATTATGGCCTCCCCAATTTGCATTGGAACCTGGGAATTACTAGCAAATTGACCAAAGCAGAGCACAAGGGCTGACAGAAAGTCAAGCCCTGTCCCGTGCAGTGCCTTACACATGGTGCACAAAGCCTTAAATGTAATCCACTGTCTGACCGGGGAGCCAATGGAGCTTAGACAAGTTTGGCGACAGGCTCATGATTTGGAATTTTACACAGCACCTAAGCAGCAGCATTCTGAACAGATTGCAATTTATTAATGACCCTCTGATGGGCATTAAGAAAAAGCCCTTATAATCAATCTTTGCAAGGATCAGAGAGGTGACAACTGGTTTTTGCAAAGGGCCCAGTATAAACTGAAGAATTTTCTTAATCATTTTTAATACAAAGAAAGCAGTTGAGGATGCAGCATTGGCTTGATCCATGTACGAAAGTCTGTTGTTTATTAGAACTCCCAAGTTCTTAACACATCTAATCGGAGAAGGAAGTGGTGTGGACCTGATGTTTGTAAATGTAGGTCACGTCTGCCTTTGTGACCTGGGTGTGCACTTACACCACTGGTGTGGTTTACCTATGTATTTGACCTGCAGTTGCTCCCAGTGTCCGTGCTCGCACGGACTGCGTTTAAAAATGTGTCTGACCTGCCACAGCAGGTCTATGAGATCGGCCTTGCGTGCGTACTCTGGCTGGCCTGTAACAAACACGGTCCAGCCAGAGGGGGGCCTTTCACCTCCACTCGGATGGAATGCGAAGCGCTGGGTAGGCACTCAGGGGTGTTCGCTGCCCAGGTAGAATGGAAGACCCACAAAGGTTCCCCTACCAAGGAGGTTTGCTCTTCCCTTAAGTTATCATGGGGAAGGGATCGCCTGTATTTAAGCTGCAATAATGGATTGCAGAGGGGCACCCTTGCGATGTTTCCTATCTATGGATTCTCTAGGCCAAACCCGTTCCAATGGTAACGGTGGGCTTGGCATATCTTGCATGGAAATGCCGCATATGGAAAGTGGAAATTTCTAGGCATATAACTCTTTGTGTGCCTTGGCGATTGGCGCTGGTCTACACCGGAGGCCAAGAGAGCCCATCGGGGCATTCCCCAGTGACAGCCATAAACCATTGGGCAGGCAATTAAGATAACCAACCTTTGCCATTTGCGGACCTGGCATAATATATGGGGGCAGAGATTGTGACACCTGGTCTCTGGGGCCAGATCACGGCCCCCATCAAGATAGAGATTTCCATTCCACAGCCCCATGGCAAACAGGACGGAAAAATCAGGGGACTTATCTGTGGTTCAAAGGAATACCCTTTTGAACCTTCCCCCAACTTCAAAGGCCCAGTGGGGGATAACTACCTAGTGCCACCCCACTGAGCAGGGAAATCCGCTTGTAGGGCCGCAGGACCGGAGGACCTGGACTGCATGGTGCACATTGCCAGAGGACTCTGTTGTGCACATGGAGGATAACTGCCTGTGAAAAGGATGCATGCCTTCCTCAATAGTGGCTGGCCTGGGCTGACTACCTGCTGACATGTGGCACCCTGAGGTGAACTCTCAAGGACCACTTGGCTGGTCTCCTGTTCTCTCTGAGGTCTCAGGGACATCAAGAATCTCCTACAAGGGGCACACACCATCTACTGGTGACATCTGGACAGCGGAGCCCTCTAAGTTCTCACATCGCCTGCTGAAAGTTGGATAGTACAGTGCGAGGTTGACTACAGACTTGAAGTGACTAGTGTGGAGCTCAAGACTTTGCCCGAAGCTACGACAAAGTGGTTCCTTTACTGCAGGGACCTCAGCTTGCATAAGCGTTTTTTTGGTGGTGAGCAGATTCACCGGTTGCAGGATCCAAAATTGCCGGCTTCGTCGATCATGCATAATTTTCTCTTGTGCGCTGCTCCAACTGCATGCTCATTGCGTGCAGTGTCTGATTCACAGGTTGCAACCCTCCGAGGTGGGAGTTGCTCCCATTGCTGAGTCTCATTCTACCTCGTGAGGCACTGATTAACTTGCTCCTGTGTGTGTCTGGAATCATCTGGTGCAACCGACATCAAGGTGTGGCAAACATAATTGCCTCATTTCCAATGAGGTTCAGAATTTCAACTCTACTTCATATAACATGAAGTGTCTTGTGCTACTCATCTCGTTGTGCGCCAGACCCTGTCCCTGGATTGCCGGTGCACCACTTGGATTAGCTTGTACCAGAGAGGTTGCCTCCTCAAGCCCAGAGGCTCCCCTGTGTGTTTTTCCCCATTCACTGCTTGTTTCCTCATTGGTCCCATCACAGTGAAAAAACTGCCCTTTCCCCATCTAGCCCTCCTGAAGACTTTGTTACACCAGGTAGTAACAAGAGGTATTGACTAGGCTGGGGGAATGCTTCCAAGAAGTTTCGGGAGCAGGTCAAGATACTGCGTGACCCTCCCTGTGCCTCACAGAACTGGGCTGGTGCCGAAAGACCCTGTTGGGCTCCTGTTTGTAATGAATTGTTGCTCCAGGCCAGTGCCTGCTTCACAACTTGTTGGTGAACTTCATGCGTGGCGCCAGGACATCCTATGTATATGTCTACCTCCTATTTATACTTAATGTTTATCCCCAACTGCTTTCCGGGGACCCAGACGAGGTGTGACCTCAGCCATGAGCGGCCTTGTGCCCAGAGTTGGGGGTTGGTGAACTTCCATTGAGGGTGTTTGGGACAGTGGGGGTGAATTTGAGGATGGCGAGAGACTTGGTGCCACAGCACCTGCAGCGTGTTATCTATTGTCCAGCGTGGTATCCGTGACACCGCATTAGGGTGTAAGGTGTGTATGAGTGTGAAAATATCCATACGGACCAGGCTAGTACCTGTTGCATTGCATTGCATTGCAAAGTGAGTGTGTGGAAGTGACCATCTGTGGACACTCTGTGCTTTACCACACTGGTCGACGGTGTTGGTTTATACATTGTTCTCTTACTAAAAGTACTTAACCTCTCAACAATGGGTTTATCCATGTGGCCTCGTCCCGCGGTGCTGCTAAAAGTGTTCTATGTACGCATATTTTAGTGATATGTCAACTTGTCGCACTGCATAAGGGTGCTTGTGTGGGGTAAAGAATAGGGCTTTTCCCATGTGTGCATGTTATCGAGATCTGATCAACACAAATTTTGCCTAGTACTGCTAGTAATATTGCCAAGTGTGATTTATGCCCAGAACTCCAATATATTCATGCGACATTGTTTAATGTGAATGTTTAATATAAATGACATTTCTCAACAGCAAGTCTCTTATTTGTGTCATGCAGAATTTTTATTGTGTTTGCATGCTGTGTTTTTGATTTACACATTGCTCTGAGGGATGCTTGACTGTTCAGTGCCAAGCTACCCAAGAGTGAGCACGGGCTGTAAACTGTGTGTAATCACCTGCACCTCACAGGAGCTGTGTGTTCTGTCTGGCCGGGTCACCCCCTCAGCGTTCCAGACAGTGCTGTTTCCAACAGTGGCCATTTCATCCTGCACACCATATTTGGAGATCCTTAGGATTTGATGTAAGGTTTCCCCAATTACATTCACAATTTCCCTGATTTTACTATAGACACCTTTTTATAATGCCTCTAAGGAGCTTCTGCCAATTTAATTTAGCCGTACAAAAGGGGGTGGTGATGGACGGAGCATCTGAATCAATCAAACACTCACACCCAGTCAAAAGATCTGGGTTTAATCCATCACCGTTCTTTAGCCCACTCTGCCACCCCAGTTCAGACATGGCTATATGCAAATCAGTTTGACCCTGTGCCTCATGGGAACAGTCCAGCCCGAACTGCCAAGCCATGTCTTCCCTGAACCGGAAACAAGCTTCCGAGGACCGGTTTCTGGCATTCCAGCCGTCTTCAGCCCGGCTTGCTTGAATCCAGTGGCAAAGTGAGCAAGGGACTCACGTCTGAGCATACCCTGCCACACTTATGGCGGCCAAAAGCGGTACAAAAGGTGGTGATGGACGGAGCATCTGAATCACCCTCTTTTGTGCCAATTTAATTTAGCCAGCATGTTTAGTATATATTATTAACATTTGTATGACTGTTCATTTCTCTTAACAGTCTAGTATTTTGTTCTAGATGGTAAGGACCCATCAAGACATGCCCTCCCCATTTCTGTCAATAAATGACTTTTCTGGACTCTAGATTCTTATTCGGCCCAAGAGAAGTGTAACTGATTATACAGTTATTTGCAGTGAGAATGATTATCATTTGTGCCCAGAAGATCTGGGGCCCTTTGTTAATCATTTTATGAAGAAATGATTTGAAAGAAGTGAAGGGGTTTCCCAAATAGAAAAAATGCTACCTCATGTACATGTGTTGTGCATGTATTGAGTGATCTGGGAAACTTGACTGGGTGTGCTGTTATCCACTGTTGGGGTCGAAAACCACTAACAGTCATCAAATGGGGGCAAAATCTTTTAACCTCTGATGTACCTCAGGGATCCACCTTGAGTCCTCTGCTCTTTAACTTATATGTCGGACAAGTGGCAGATATAGTGGAAAATGGTGGCCTTACATTTTTTCCATATGAAGACGATATGCAAATTGTGGTATCTCTGTCATCAAAGACAACCAGAATATGATGGCCTTGCATTCTTGTCTCTCCCACGTTTCATCATGGATGTGTGTTAATGCCTTTAAGTTAAACTGAGGCAATACGGTGGTCTTGTTGGTGTAACCCCCTACCCCTTAGGGCTCACACTTGTGGACTGTGACTATGGATAAGCCACCTAATCCAGTACCAGTCGTAAAGAATTTGGTATTTCTGGCTGGATTACAAACTCACTGTGAGTCAGCAGATTAACACGGTAGCAGCAACTTGCTTTTGCATACTGAAATGGCTCAGGAAGATCCTTTGTATCCCCATCTTTGCCCAGAGAACCATAGTCCATGCTCTAGTTATTTGTAGGCTGGACTATAGGACTTTCTTGTACCAGTGGGTTACAAAATCACTACTCAAACGACTTCAGACTGTGCAAAATGCTGCTGCACGTCTCTTGCTTCCCCCACGTCCCCCCCCCCCATGTTTTCCTACCCAGCCAGTTTGTTAAGGACTTATCACTGGCTACCCACTGAGCAGCGTGTGCAATTTAACGCATTATGCTATATGCAAATACCGGACCTCTTTGTTTAGATCATTGGTGTCTCTGTATTCCCCCGCACACCGTTATGCTCTAATCATTTGAGGCTGGCCTTAATTCCCAGAATTAGGGAATCCCACCAAGGAAGCTGAGCATTCTCTTATCTTGGACCAAGACTGCTACACTGAGAGAATGTGACTCACTCCCTGTGTTTCGTAAACTTTTCTAAACCTGGCTGTTTCCTTCTCCGGATTCTTGATACTTTTGCTCTCTTATTACACTGTACTCAGGAGTGACCCATCACCGCATTTGAACTAAAAGTGAGGGGACATTTACAAAAGCCCTGATTTCTTACAGTTTGCATTTGTCCAACACTACTACCTGAAAGGAGATCCCTTCTAAAATTCTCTTTTAATGTACTGGGCATCTGTTCATGCACACAAGTTGTTATTGCTTCTTTATAAGTAATTAATAGGACTCTCACAGTGGTGTTTATGAGCATTGAGGAAAATAAAAATAATTGCTTCAACTAAAGCAATTGAATGATTAATGTTTTACGGATGTTACTTTTGCAAAGATAGACCGCAAAAGTTTATCATTATTGTGGCAGGGGTGGACATCCCAGGGTTGTGCTCAAGATACTGCAACGAAACCCTTATAATAGGGGGATTGCACAGCCCAGATATAGAGGCATACCATTGGGCATCACATCTGTACCCCTAAACAAATGGATTAATAAAGATAGAGAACATCCCACGTACCGCCTAGAGAGAGAAGAAAAGACACCACACATGCATCCACACTACCTATAAGGAGGGAAGGGGGGCTCCCACCTACTGCCCCCAACGCAAGTTACTCTGGCTGCATGGGCACGAGCGACTAAAGCCATGGAGTGGGCGAATTGGGTCACAAAGAACACGCCAATATGGGAAGGAAGTTGGTTCAAAGAGATACGTAAGCTAAAAGGGTTAAGGCCTGGGATCTCTTGGGGATTTCCACGATAGGAGACATCATCAAGAAAGGAGAACTCAAGACGTGGACAAAACGTAAGCAGGAATATGACATGCATAACTCAAAATGTCTTAAGTATGCGCAATTGCGTCACGCATGGAAGGCAGAGAGCATCCAATGTGAACACCTTCCAGAGGATGCACAAATAGAAGGTAGACTCCTGCAGGAAGAGCTAAGAAGCAAAGCGGTCTCGTTCACCTATAAGACTGTTAACAATAAGATTCCAAATGGGATGAGTGGGCTACAAGCGCGATGGGAAAGGGATGTGGGACCACTCGAAGATATAGATTTGGAGGCTGCATTAATGCACCCCAGAAAAGTAGCCATTAAGGCAAGACTCACCTCATACAATACAAGGTATTACATAGAATCTACTACGACAAGGACAGATTGCATAAAATGGGAAGAGCGGTGTCGCCATATTGCCCCACCTGTAAAACGGTCAAGGGTGACTTTTTTCATACAATATGGGCATGCCCAGAGTTGCAGATGTACTGGACGCAGATAATTGAGACACTAGGTATGGTCCTAGGGGGGATTCTGCCGGTCGAACCACAATTTGTGGTGCTGGGGATCCCAAGTGAGGTAGACGTCACCAGGTTCCAACTAGATTTCGCCTCCCTGAACTTCTGGTCGGTAACTACTGCTGTTCTCCCAACCCAAGCTGGAATGCGTAATGGACATGTAAAGACACTGGTGGTAATCACAAACCAATAGGAACTAAAGGGATGGAGGGGTCTGATATGTTGATGATGACAAGTTTTTGGATGCTATCAATTTTTTCAGTTGTAATGTTTACGATGTGTATCCTGATATGTATCAAAGCAGAAAATAAAAATACATTAAAAAATTTTTTTTCCAGAGTTATATAACAAGAAGCACTGCGTTTCATTGTATTCCTTACATTCGTTGTTACAGTTTTTAAAGTAACCAAACGATTGTCATGTATTTGTTAACAGGGATCACACTTTTTATATCATGATATATATTGTTTCTGATTGTCAGGACCAATGTTTGAATGTTTTGCATATGATGGTTTCAACTAATAACGATAGAAATACATTTGAAATTTGAATTTGACAAAAAATAAATGTAATCATATTCCTTTTGTTCAAATGTAAAACTTTATTTCACTATCCTATTGTTGAGCAATTTGTTTCAATATGTTTCTTTGCTTTGAACAGGATTTGTTTGCTCCCGGTCCAAAAGTGAGTCAAACAAAATCTGCATCCCTGCCTGCAAGCAAAACAACTAAAGCCCTTTCCCTATTTGACGATGAAGAAGAGGTAAATGAAACTTTTTACTTATTTTGTATTTTTAAATGTTATTTTTGGAGTAATAGAATTGTGAAGAGCTGTGGCAACAGGTTTTTGGTAAGTAAATGGAATAACTTTAAACCTGTATTTAAGTGGATGAGATGTTTTCGAGAGCAGTGATTAAAATTACACTATTTTTGAAATGCTAACCGTTATGCATCCTTTGCAAGATATATTTTGGTCAGTATGGGCTTGCCAGAGAGACCGTGGGCATGTTTGTTTCATTTTACCCAGTGGTTTCTCACATGCATATTTCACTCTGACCCTTCGCTGCTAAACTTCTCTTCCAGCTTAGTTTCTTTCATTATATTCACCTCCCTTTCTGTATTTTTCAATCTGTTGGTTTGTCCTACAAACTTCAGTGAGTCCACTTAGTTTCTTCACAAAAAAACAGCATGCTCTGGACATTCAGTTCAATATTCTGATCTCTTCAACATGGTGGGTCAGTTATCTCTGCTTACTCTTTATTTCACTTATAATTTTTCATCTCCTACTTCTTGACTTCTTAGCTGAGTGATCGGTCTATATTCCTTGCTTACCTTACTCAGTAACCCAGCATTCATTTCTACTAAATGGTTGATTGTACAAGGACTTTCCATTGCCATCGTATGACCATGGAGGGGTACTTTGCCTACCAAAGGACTTCGAGGACTGTATACAAGTTCTGTCTGAAAATCCCAAAAATTGAAATCATACATTTTGTGGATATTAATGTTTTTTCTTTCATGCATTTTATTTTTGGCTATGTTGCATTCTCCTAATGTTTCTATCGCTATCCTCTTACTTTTTTCTATTTAAAAAAGCAGAGGTACAACCCCACACAGGTTGCAAATTCAGTCCCCAACCTTAGATCTTAAATTTTTTGCTGGCTGTGGTGGGCTGATTTAATTTAATTACTGTACACATCCTTTTAACAGTTACTTCTACTACTTATTTATTTCATTTATATCAACTAGTCTTCTTTTTACTTTGTTGTCTAATTATTAATTCTGGGAATAATTATAATTGTGTTTAGAGATTAATGTTACTCTTCTTTCAGTATTCATTACAGATAAGACGTGCACTGTATTTAAAGTAGCTAACACAAGTCACTTATTTTTATAGCAAATCTTTTTTAGCTTAAAAAAAGGCAAGCATGTATTGTAATTTATAATAGCCAAACTGAACAGTAATCACATACTTATGTAATTTAATGTTGTTCGTCTGTAGGATAACCTATTTAACATTGCACCAGCAAAATCGCAAAAACCTGTAAATCCACCCCAAGAGAATATAAAAGCAAGCAAGCCTACAGCAAAATCTTCAAGTATATTGTTCCGCAGTGATGAAGAGGTACATGTTCCTTATGAAGAGAATATATATTTTTCTTTACATTGTTAAATTTTAATAGAATATTGGTTTCCATCTGTGCATTGTGATGTATTGTTTATTTTCCGCGATTTGTAGTATACAAACTATGAAATGGCTTATCTATACGCACATATGTTACATTCACTTCTCAGTTTATTGCTTGTTTGTGGGTATGATATCATACCTGGAGCTGGTCGATTAAGATTGTTTGTAGAGATTCCTTTGTATAAGAAGCTGTGAAGGTGTAATCTGAGGTTGAGAAAGAGGATATGCCATTGTTTATTATTTTCGGGTGGGAAAGCCTCTGTCTCCTCACCTTATATCTTTTTGATGATGGAGAACTTTTGGAGATTAGTGTAACACAGTGAAGATGTGTTAGGCACGGATGACTTGCTCCTTGGCAGAGATCAGAAAGAACTTGGTCAAATGGACATTTAAATGTAGTTTCAAGTGTTTTGAATCGTGTAAGGGGTGTATTTAGTTCCAGTGGAGACTCTACATTGGTAGTTCTGCAGAGATGTGTGTGGGTATTTCTGTCTGCATCTGTATGTGTGTGTTTAAAATTCACAATCACCCTGATTATCATAGTGCTGCAAATTTGTGATGGTCAATAGCTGGGATGGGCAGAGTAGAAAAACAAAAGCTTCTTACGTTCACATAGTTTCTGTTTTGGGAGTCTGGTCAAAGAAATAGATATCCAAATTGAGTTGTGGATGTTGTCAAATAATTTAAATAAGCTGATAATATTGGCAATTGCAAGAGTAGGGAGATATGCAACATATTTTACCAATACTGCTGGTGCAGACGTTTTGGGACCTAATATGTTTGTAGTCAAAAGATCAGGGTTTTTGGTTGTGGAGCAAATGAGCATTGTTCGGATGGGGATATGGGTAAATTGTGAAGAGGAGGGTATGAGCTAGTTTTGTAACCTTAGTTTTTGAGGTAGTACAGTCTGTTTGACGTGTGTTTTTGCAGTTTGACATTAGGATACTTATTATACTTTGATAGGGATCTCTGGGGTCTTTTTGTTTGAGTTATGTGCTTCTGCTGCCAGGAATTTGATTTTCCAAACTGATGGCCTTCTGGCATTTGGTTTACATCAAAGGAGGATTGTAGGGTGTGTGTGTATAATTGTTTGGGAAGGAGCCTCTGAAAATATTTAGCTTGATTAATTATTTTGTGCACTTATAGTGGGAAGGGAGGTCATGATCTGTTTGGGTATTATGCTGTCCCTGGTGGAAAGGTTGCTTTACTCATTCTAGAAGATGGGGATTGTGAGAGCTTGCACAGTGAGTACTTGATAATCGTAAGAAAGCTGTGGCTTTGTTTTTTTTTTAATTGGAATGACATTCTGTTTGTCAAGGTAGGATGGGTCTATTCAGATTGATGCTTAATGCTCTAGTCTGCGCTATTATGCATCACCATAAAGCTTTTATTTAAGAGTAAAACAGATTCCTACTAAGTCTAGTAGTGATGCTTTGCCATTATGAGATACAGAATTCATGGGCCAGTATATAGGTGTGCATTCTGCCCTCTGTGCTCACAGATCACATCGCTTGCTGTAATTTACAGAGTCTTTGTGCCATGAGCCACTCAAGATTATGGGTGGTTTATGGCAACTAATACTCAGTGTTCAGTCAGTCATCAGGTGGTTTCAGTAAGGATACCCATGTCCTCAAACCAAATAATGTCACAATGCCATTTTTTGTGTTGTTGAAACCGCTTTACTATATTAGTGCTTCTGTGTAGGCAGAAGTGATAGACTCTTGTGTTGCAGCCCAAATTTTTCCTAAAGAATTCTTGGTGGCGAATGTTGAACCATATAAAAATTGATAATGAGAAACCAAGGACTGTGCATTTGTGATCACCACTGGCTTTCCAACAATCCTACTGGGGAAATACAACTGGGTTAATTTCTTCTATTGATGTGGCATACCATAATGAGATTTGCAAGATAATAAGAATATTGCTCTGTATTCTACCGAAAGCTGGAGTAGTCAGCACCTAAGCCTGTGCGCTGGGTCCATCTTCTGCATGCTAAACACCAGATGTAATTTGGCCTTCAGTAGCTATTGCATTTGCCTAATCTGCTAAACCGCAAATACCATGTAGCGCGTGTTACCACAGTTCAGTTTTGAATATATCTATGACCACACTAACAACCCGAGGGTTCCTGAATTCTGAAAATTACTATTTGGACTCCTAAGCCAATGTGAGCATTTAAGCTTAGGTCAGAGTCCCAAGTGATAAGGCTAAAACGTGTGAGTGTTGCCAGGCACGTTACATGACTGAACAGCAAATAGCAGTTACGAGCAGTACTGTTTTCATATGAGTGGCATTAAGCACGTGAGACTGTTCGCCTAATTGTTCTCCCACCCTGGGCAGGCTGTTAAACACTGCACTGAAGCTGTACTGGATACCTTTGCCATACATATATATGGATATCACCAGTGTGGAGGGAAGAGATAGTTACTGGTTTTTATAGCAAGTGCTTGATTTGCTACCTTTGGGAAAGAAAAGGGAACTAAGACAAACCATCTGGAAGACTATAGTAATGCTTATCTTCTGTGGCTAATGGAGAAACCTATTTTTCAAATACACAGTTGGAAAGATGATGCAAAACTCCTGCCCAAACTGTGATGACTCATCCACTAGGTTCATTCAAGTATCATCATGGCAGGGAAACATAAACAATTGATGTAATTCAATAAACTAATATTAAAAGCATCAAAGACTGGGATTCTTTTCCTTGTCTTCACCCTTTCATGTTAAAATGAGACACCATGGTCGGATGAATAAGACCAGTGCGCTACTCCAACATTGTCTGTCAGGAAATTACGGATGTTGTTAATTAGCAGAAAGTTGTTGCTATAATTAGAAGTCCTTCCTACAGCTACAGCAGGATTTTACTACCTTTGGCTGTTATGCAGAGCTTGGCTGCTCACCTCTACCTTAGCTTCAACGCATGACTCATGGTCTGTATGGCTTTCGTAATGTGTGCCAGTTATCAGTGTGCTCACAAGTGGTCGAACAGAAGTCAGATGGTGCCATTAACTTCCATCAGGGTTCAACTCGACCCCAGACAAGACAACACAGGTCTGCGTATAGGCACTACCCGGGTGTGTTGTTGTCAGTTTTCCTCCTTTTTGGCACATCCACAGAGCAAGGATGACAATTTTGAAGTGATAACTCACAGTGAGTAAATGTAACTTTGAAACTTATTGGACCTGAAAGAACACTCTACTAAACAGAGACACAGGTGGGCGGATGGAGGCAGTGATGAATCTGCTGCTAGACTATTTACCTGAAAGATCGTTATTAAGTAACTTTTTCTTCTGATGGATACTGCTACCTGCAGATTCCTCACCATTTGAATCCATCCAAAACAGTCCCTTGTAAAGGAGGAGAGCCTGGGAAGTGAACTTACACTAGGTAGCTTTGCAGAATCAAACAAGCAAAAGCCCTCCCTGACAGTGGATACAGTAGTTTCTGTTTAAGTATGGATGGAAGCAGACGCGGCTCCTCCACAGTGGCGGAGGAGCTTCGCTGCATCCCACTGGCTCAGCAAGCAGCTGGAAAATAAAACAATATTGTTTTATTTTTCAGCAGCTGGCAGAGCCAGCATGTATGGGGATGGGCTGGGTCAGGCCATTCGAAGAGAGGCGGAGTGATGTACACTCCGCATGTCTGTTTGACCAGCTGTCTTAGGCCGGCCAAACAGACCTGCACAGTTAGGTTTGTCCAGCCCGGCTGCATTGTACTGCCAGGTTAGAGAAACAGCACAGGCCAATCCCCACTCTGCTGTCATGCAGCACGAGAGCAGCGTGGGGATTGAATAGGAAGTCTGCTGCTGTTACAGTGTCTGCTGGGACCAGGAAGTTGAGGAGCCTGAGGCGCGAGGCGGCAGAAGCAGCATGAAGTAAGTTTCTTTTTATTTTTTTTATTCTCCACGGCCCCCCCACCCGCCCCCCCCCCCCCACCCCCCCTCCCCCGCGCTGCCCTCATTGTGCACCTGCCTCACTACGGTTAATATGCATCAGCCACCACTGGATGGAAGGTCTATGGGAAAACCTTAAGCCAGAGCCATAGTTGCAGCTTTTGCCTTATTGTAACAACACGTGGGAAGTGTAATGGATTGCCCTTCAAGAGAGTGTGACACCATGTTTAGAAAAAAATGCAAGTTTGAAGACTCATTTTGTCAGGTAAAAAATATTATATATAGAGTTTGAACTGACAAAGGCAGAAGCTCGCTAATGTGAAGTGCAGAAATGGTTGAAATGAGGAACACAGTTTTCAGACTAAGAAGCCAATGAGGTCACCTATGTAGGGGCTCAAACGACGGAAAGGTCAGTACCAGATTGAAGCTCCACTGCAGCATGTTAAAGGGAGTTGGGTAAAATATATGGGAAAGCTTTTTAAGACACTGCATCACAGTTGCTGAATTGAATATTGGGGCGTGATCATGAAGATGGAAAAAAATGGTAGATAAATAACCTTTAACTGTGCCCACTTCAAAGCCAAAACAAACAATAGAACATCAGACAACTTTGCCTGTAGAGTGCAACATGCTTCACCTCACACCAAGGGACAAATCAAGACAAATTGCCTTAATATAGGGACGTTGATCTTGGTGGCAGAAAGCAGATCAGCCTGCCTCATAGCAGATTAAAGTTCAACACCTAACACTGCAGGTAGAACCAGACAAATCCTCAGAAATTCAGATCTTATACAACAGCTATCCCCCAATTGGTACCCCCAATTTTGGGCTCATTACAGGCAGTGGTTTCACTGCTGGGCTATGTGTGACATTGAACATAGAACACCAACAAGATACAGGAGGCTAACATGTCCAATAGCCTGCAAACTGTCAAGGCTATAATAGCAACTTTCGCTTAAACATCAGGATCGTTGCCCGGATGTCCTGGACTTGCTGTGGGGGAAAAACACCCTTCAAGGAGTCCATGTCTCAAATAGCTACAATGTAAGGCAGATTGCTGTGTGACTTGGAGACATGATTTGGACTCACAGACGAAGAGCCTACTCCAGAGGTGTAACATATAACATCTCCAGGCCTCTAACTAGTACCAAATCCTTAACCTTAACTTAACTCTTAGAGTATTTGTGGGCAGTCATCGACCAGCTGAGGGCCTATCCAATATAGCTCCAAGTCCCGAAATATGAGCATAGAGGAGCACACAATTCACCCCCACACCAAAGGTGGGGTGAAATGTTATGTCACATTGCTTATCTGTCCCAGTGGTCGCATACAAAGAACACAGTCTTAGTCAAGTTCCCACTTTGATCCAGCATACCAGTAAAGAGAGTATGTGTACCACATACTGATACAAATCTAAACATCACAATACAATTTTTTTTCAGCATGAATTTGGACATCAGTTTACTTCAGAATTCATCATACAGCCAGTTTGGTGATAGATCTGTGTCCATCTTGCCTTTACCACCCTCCATGATAATCCAGGGCGATCAGTAGTAGTCTCAGGCCCCACTGAGGAGGACTCCTCTATCCCCATCATACCACCCTCCTGAATCATCACTCGTGGAGTTGGTCACACTCCTCCAGCTCTGTGACCTCAAGATGAGTATGTATTTCCTCATGCTCCACCACCCAGGGCAGAGTTTTCTTAAATAGAGAGAAAATGCATCACTGACCCAAGTCCTGCCTTGTCCATAGTTCAAACTCGGCTCACACCTCCTCGGGGTGTTAAAAATGTGGCTCCTGCCATTGCATATAACTTTCAAACATGCCGGGAAAAGCAATGTGTATTGGAGGTCCAACACCTTGTTTTTTTCACCTCCATGTAAGATTGCTTGCACTTTTCTGGTATGATCTGGGTAAGTTGCAATGTTATTGTTCACAAAGGTGAGTTGTGCCGTCACCCTGGCTGACCCAAGGATACAGTTTCTGTCTCTATGTTTAAGTCTTGGGGTTATCAGGGCTCTACAGGGAGCCCTGGGGTTGGCCTCATTACCACTACTCTATGGGCTCTTTCTACCACAAACATGTCAGACAAACCCATGAGTCTAATTTCTTGGCTGATCCACTTCTCCAGGAAGGATCCTGCATTATCTCCCTCGGCCCATTCCATGAAGCCAACAAATCATAGATTATTGCAACATGAACAGGTCTCCGCATCTTCCACTCTGGGGTCTCGATTTTTGACACCGTCATTAGTTCCATCATCTTGTCTTTCTACACCTTTACCTCTGTCTGTATTTCGAATACTGTGCCCTCGACCATGTGGACCCTGTCAGCAACCTTTCTCAGGTCCATGCATAACAGGTTAACCTTCATAGAAACAATTTCCATATTCTATTCCAAAGCTGTTCGTGAGCCATGGCTCGTCGTACAGATTTATGGCCTAGAGGGCTTCTCTATTTGTGCCTCGTATTCCAGTGTTTTTTATGCCTCCGCTAGAAGAGTGGTCCTCTGTAAAAGTGTTTGCGGAGTTCTAAATTGTGCAATGCTATTACTCTGCTTCACCTTAGATATCTTGTTATTAACCATGTCAACTCAAAATCCTTGCCCTTCCCGCGTTATGCCATAGTCTTTGCTGATAGTGCAGAGGGTACTTCCAGTTCATCCCACTATCTCAGGTTGCACACCGATATTTGCCAATGGTGGCACCCCTCTTCAGCACTTTTAGGCAGTGTCAGCATTCATCCCCTGTTTTACACTATTGCTACTCCCAGACTGCTTCGACTGTAAGGACACTGGGCACAAGCTATTACAAAATAGGGCTCTGCCAGCATGGCTCTCTTACACTTTGGACAAGCAGAAAGTTGTACAGTGGAAGCTGCACTTTAAATTATTTGCCAGTTTTAGCTCCAGAGTATATAAGAAAGGGATTCTCTGGACAACCAAAGAACATGCTTTCTGTTTCAGTACCTCATTTATGCTTTCATGCAGCACAGATCAATGTCCAGTGGGCTATCTGTACTCAGAGGTCACCTTTTCTGGGTGCTGTCTGAGGCAGATAGGAAGTGTGGTCCATCTAGATCCCCATAGGGGACTACTCGAACTCTGTGGTCAGCATGTCACCACAGCCGTACAACACTCCACACACCCAGCAAGTCTGCAACACTTGTAGAAACAAGTCAGCAAGAGCCAACTATGTGTGCCCTGAGTGATTCAGCTTTTCAGGAGCCACTCCAGTCTTAAGTAGGCCGACTAACCATGCTTTCATAGGTAGGTCCCTCTCTCGAGATGGTAGGAATGTCTCCTACTTAATCTCAACCTTCCAGACAACCTGGGATCCTTTTAAACCCAGAGGTAGCACTCACATACCATTGGTTTTTATATCTGGAAGGGCAATCCTCACATTAAAGTATAGTGTCGGATCACCCTCCCAATTTTATCCTTTAATTCACACCCCATTTAACGTCACAAGCCACCTCACTGACACTCATCATACAGTAGCCTCAAAGAAAGATCTCCCCCAAAGCGACCCTTCGTGGGACCCGTAGGGCAGTGCAGCACTGGCCCAACAAGGAGCACTGCCCTATGATGAAGCATGAGATCCTCTAGGGGATGAGTGAGGGCAACATAAACAGTCCTGCTGACTGTCTCATTCCAATACTCTGGCCCAGGCACTCTCCACTTTCTGATAGACCGTGCCTCTCCCCTCCCTCCTTTTCTCTCAGGAACATTAGCCCTATTTATGAATTGTCATTTGGAGTCAGCAGGCCACCATAGATGTGATCACAGTTAACATTTCTGTTAATTGGAGCTTTTTTTGCTTAAGTAAAATAAGGCTGTATTACCCATCAATAAACCTTATTCAGTCAGACCATAAAAGTACAAAATGCTATCTACAGCTCAGTTAAAATTTTAAAATATTAAAATCCATCCTAAAGCATAAAACACATCAATATAAACCTAAGCCTTGAAAAAATGCAAGAGATGCTCTAAAAACTGAAAGCTAGCTAGTTCAGAGAGCCCTGTGCATGTGGGCGACTGGTTAATTGTGGCTTTACAATGGGGTAGTACACCTGATAAGTTGGGTGATGTACTTCTACTAGCTTAGGGAAGGGTCGGGATTGGGCTCTGGGCCTTCCTTCTTATTCCCCACATTTGGCCCAGAAACTTTGTTGTTGCGCACACAAGTTCTGGTCTAGTGTCCTATTTCAATAGGCGCAAAGCTGCACTGGAGTCACAGGTTCCGCGCTGTTTGAAGATCGAAGATAACCATTTTGCCCTGGGTCTAGAATAGGCAAAACAGACAAAGAAGACGTGGTTGATTGTGTAACCGGCGGGGTAGGGAAGGGCAGGAGACGTGTCTTAGTTTTAGAGGGATTTATTTGGTGGAACAGATAATCGGTACAGGTCTTTCTTGGCGCGTTTTTTTTTTTTTTGGGGTTATAAACTTTTATTCGTCATCAATTCACACACACAGCTTTCTGCCTACAACCCTGGGGCCGGCAGCAAACTAGGACTATGTCAGTACAGTAATCAAGACAAACTCATAAAAATTTGCACATCACCATCGTCCTAGGGTCCAGTTGACCAAGTCTCAAAAATAATACAGCCCCGTTAGTGTTGTGTGTACGCCTACGCCCCGAGTCCTTACCCCTCAATCCTTGGTGCGTGTGAATTTGGCGGCCGCCAGGGAGAGGTAGGTATTAACATGAAGTGTGTGTGTCCGACAACGAGATCCAGGTCCAACCTTCCTATCGCAACAATCCCACTAAACCCCCCACCCTCTTCCCCCGACTGCCTGTGTGCCGTCCACTATTATTTCACTGCCTTTTCAATGCTATTTGTCATTCCGCCCGCGCCTATGCTGTCCTATACCCTCCCCACCCACCCAAGTCCCTCGCCCATCCTGACCCCCGTCTAGTGTGTCTCCCAGTGTTTGCCGCCTATATGTCTACGTCTTCTAGCTTCCATATATACCCCTGTGTCCCGCCCGTGTGCCCCCACATGCCCCCAGTACTGTGTATCTAATCCTCGTGGCCCTCCTCCCTTTCCCGTTGTACCTCTGTCTCCTCCTGATCCTCTTCCGCGGTGTTTCTATTGGAATCGTAGGTCAGATACAGGTCCCAAATGTTTTTCGGCCTACTAACAGGGGGAAGGAGTTCACTATATAGCTGTGATTGGGTACAACTGTACAGCATATCCCTGTCCCATTTTCGTTTCGTTGGTAGCGGTCCTCGCATCCAACACTGTGCCACCGCTCGTCTAGCCAAAATTAGCCCTATGTCTGCCAAGCGACGCGTCGCCAGAGGAAGAACTCTGGTGTGTCCCAACAGTGCCAACGCAGGATCTACCGGAAACTCAATCTCGAGTATTCGACCCAGCTCTAGAAAAACGCCCTCCCAGAAGTTGTTAATTCCTGGGCAGGACCATGCCAGATGTAGGAAGTCCGCCACTGGCGCATGGCAGCGTTCACATTCGGGCGTCTGTCGGAGCCCGTATCTGTGCAAGCGTTCTGGAGTGTAGTACACCCTCTGTAGGAATTTAAACTGGATGAGTCTGTGCCTAGCATTCGGCAACACCTTTTTCGTATTTTGGCAGCAATACTTCCACATTGCATCACTGATCTCCGTCTGTAAGTCTCGTTGCCACGCCAGTCTGGCCTTCGAGGGTGCCTGTTCCCGGTGACACTGCCCCATCTTGTATAATCGCGATATCAAATTGCACGATGATGGCGTTTTTAGGACGTACGTCAGTTCAGGCAGTTCGGGGGGTTCCTCCAGGTTTGGCCCCAGCAGCTCCTGCAGCGCTGCGCGGACCCTATGCAAATGAAAGTGGTGCAGCAACGTCGCTGGGGTCTGGGAGGTAGCGACCTGGTCCCAGGAAACCACCCTCCACTCCTTGAACAAGTCCCCCAACTTGAGTATGCCTAGTTGATTAAGAGCACGCGTGACTCCCTTTTCCCGCAGCGGTGGTAACCACACGGCCCAGTCTATCGGGACCAGGGGGGAATACAGCAGTGAGCAGTCATGGCTCTTGGCCAAAGAGTGCCATGCGTGATTCGTCGTCGTGATCTAGTCTAGAGTTCCTACCCGTCGCGTGACCGGTTCAAATACAGTAGCCGCTGGCGGGAGGGGCTTCGTGAATAAAGTCTCTAGAATCACGTGGGGGATGTTACGATCCCCGTGTATCCAGGTATGCAGGTGCGTCGCCTGCGCGACCCTATAGTACTGTTCCATATCCGGGGCCCCTAGACCGCCTTGCTCATATGGGAGGGTCAGGACTTGCCACTGTACCCTAGGCTGCTTTTCTCCCCATGCCAACCGCGTGAGAGTTTGAGTCATCATCTTGAAGAAGGCCTTAGAGAGGATCACCGGGAGATTGTTAAAGAGAAACAAGAACCTCGGGAGTACTATCATTTTCATGAGCGCGATGCGACCCATGAGGGACAGCGGCAACCTGCACCATCTGTCAACATCCTCAGTCAACTTCGTGTAAGCGACACCATAATTTTCCCTAACTAGCACATGTCTGGATGTAGCTCTTCCGACCACTGCAATGGGTACTCCATGACAAATTTACTCGTCACCGTAGTCAGTGGGAACACCACCGATTTGGTCCAGTTCACTTTTAGACCAGATAAGGTGCCAAATTGCACTACTTCCCTGAGTACGGGGGAGAGGTTGAGCTCCGGGTCTCTGACGTACAAAAGTGTGTCGTCAGCGTATGTGGAAATACAAATCTTGTAAGTAGGGAAGTTAATGCCCTCATGACTGTGGTATTCCCGGAGCGCACACGCCAGGGGCTCCGCCACTAGGGCGTATAGCAATGGGGAGAGAGGGCAGCCCTGTCTAGTACCCCTGCCTATTCCAAACGCCTCCGTGACTCTGTCTCCAATTCGTAACCTGGCCGACGGCTTATAATACAAGGCGCCTATCATTTGTAGGAAGGGTTCGCCCAGCCCCAGCTTTCTGAGTACTCTGGACATGAATGGCCACTCTACGGAGTCAAAGGCTTTCTCCATATCGAGAAATACTGCCAATGCCTTATTCTCCGGCTTCACATGCTGCATCGTCCCCAGGACCGTGCGTATATTATACGTGAGGTTCCTAGATGGGATAAAACCTGCCTGTTCTGGGGCTACCAGTTCCGGGGCGAGCAGTGCGAGTCGAGTCGCGAGAATCTTGGCATACAGCTTAGCGTCGACATTGATCAGTGACAGAGGTCTGTATGAGCCGCACTCCGTAGCGGGTTTCCCTGGCTTAAGGATCGTTATAATGAGTGCCTCCCGCATCGTCGAGGGCATGGAGCCTTCCATGCATATATCGTCAAATAAAGCTGAGAGGAAGGGGACCAGCTGTTCTTTAAAGGACTTGTAGAAGCCGACAGTCAGCCCATCAGCGCCCGGAGCACTACCGGACTTCATGCCATCTAGCGCCTCCGCTATTTCCTCCCTTTGGATGGGCATCATAAGGAATTCTCTCTGCGAGTTGGACAGCTGTGGCATCTTGATGTAGCTCAGGTATTCGTCGATAGCCCCTTCCATTCCCGTAGACTGTGATTCATATAGAGTGGAGTAGTACCGCCTAAATTCCCCAACAATCTGCTCTTCATCCGTGAGGATCTCCCCCGTACTCGAGATCAGCTCGCCAATTAATAACGGACGACGTTCGTGCCGAATCATCTTGGCTAGGAGTGAGCCGGGTCTTTCACCCTCGCCATAGGTGCGGGCTGTAGCATATTTACCCATATGTTGCACCTCCCTGTCTGCCTCTGTATTATATTCCGTCAGTAATTGTTTAATTTGGTCCAAGGCGTCCCCCTCGGGGTCCACCCGTTGCCTCTCTTCCTGATCTGATAGCTGATTTTCCAGATATGTGAGCCTCTGCCTAATGGACTTCAGAACACTGGAGTGTTTGGCCATGGCTATCCCGCGAATGTAGACCTTAAAGGCCTCCCATAGGGTCTGGAAACTTTCCACAGAACCCGTATTGGTCTCAAAAAAGTTTTCAATTTCATTTGCGATTTCCCCTCTGAACACCTCGTCCATTAACGAATACCGGGGGAAGCGCCACGTAAAGGGGGGGGATCCCGCGCACCGGCGTCTCCAGGATCAGGAGGAGCGGAGAGTGGTCAGACAGCGTGCGTGGCAATATTTGACAGTCCCTCAAACTATTGGATAGCTGTTGTGATGCAAGCCAGTAATCTATTCTGGTGTGTAGTGCGTGATAAGCTGAGTAATGAGTGTACCCCCCTCTGGTGTGATGCCGACTGCGCCACACATCCAATAGGTCCAAGTGCACTAGTTCGGTCTGAAGTGCCGTGGCAGCAGCCGACGGGCTCCTGTGGGGTCCCGCAGACCTATCCAGGGCTGGGTCAAGGACCAAATTGAAGTCCCCTCCCCAGAGCATACTCGTGTAATCATACGACTTGCATCTCTGGGCTAATTCCACGTAAAAATCAGGTGAATCGTAGTTAGGCCCATAAACATTCACTAGCAATAAGTCATGTCCCTGGCCCCTGCATCTACAGATGGTGTATCGCCCCTCTGGGTCAGTCTCTAGAGACGTCAATGTGAGTTTGGAGCGCGGGTTGACCCACGTGAGTGTCCCCCTCGAGTGAGTGGTGAAGCCTGCCGCTACACTGCATCCCGCTATTCCCCTATGCAGCAACATTCTGCTGTTGAGTGGTAAATGTGTCTCTTGTAGGAGAGCGAGGTCTATGTGTTGCCTACGCAGGTAACTAAGGACCTTACGCAGCTTCCTAAAGTCATTGAGGCCCCTAACATTCCATGTCAGTGCCCGTAGGTGAGTCTGTGCTGTACCCGTCCGTGATGTATCCTTATCAGCCTCAGCCATATCCGGCAGTGTGCGTGAGGAGGCTACTTTGCAAAGGTTGAAAGCGCCCCAGCGGAGCAAGGTCTGGCAGTCGGCGTAGCGTGGCAATGGCGATTCCGTATCTAGCGGAACTCGTCCCATTTTCAGCTTTCAGCACCTCAGCAGTCAAACAGAACAACAACTGGTACCCAAATACAAACCCCAACATTCCCCCCGCCACCCACAGCAGACCCACCCCAATTTGGCCATGCATGTTCCCATCCCACCCATCCCTCCCCTTCAACAAATTAAACAGTCCCGTGTGCATAACGCTCAGAGGCGAAGGTAGCCAGCCGGCTTGTCCCAAGTGTCCGACTTTCGACTCTGGTGCCCGGCCCCCTTCCCTCCTCCCTGCACCATCAGCAATGTGCAAATGCACCAACCCGCACTTCAGTGTGAATATATCCCGCTTATTCATCGTGTTGTCCCTCCCGCCCTCGCATCCCCAAATTCCATCCCTTAACTCCGCCAGCCACCCCCATATCTGGAACACCCTCAGATCATGGGACCAGAGTGCCATGAAGCAATTAGTCCGTTCCTATGTCCAATCCCTGGCCACACTTATCTGTCTCATCGTCTCAGCGAGTCTCTCATCCAGGGTAGCGTCCCGCCATATTCTAGGAGAATAGGGGTCTCACTCATGAGTTCACTGTGCTCCAAACATCGTACTCTCAGATCACTCCTGCTCGTCGAGGCGGCTCGATTCCGCTTCCTGCTGTTGCTCGGCTTTTCCGTCCGCCTTCTCCCTTGCCCACGTTTTCAATGCTTTCTGCAACTCCGCTGGGTCCGTGAAAATATGCGAGTGTCCTTGTCTGTTCACTCGCAATTTGGCTGGGTATAACATTGCATAGTCGAGGCCCATATCCCTAAGACGTTTCTTGTGTGGTGCGAAATGTTTGCGTGCTTCCTGCACCCTCGCTGTAAAGTCTGGGTAAATCGAAATCGCCGACCCCTCAAATTGTAGGTCCCCTTTGGTTCTTGCCAGCCTCAGCACCGTGTCTCTGTCTCAATAATTCAACAATTTCGCTATTACTGGACGCGGTAGGAAGCCCAGATTGGGCTTCGGGCCAAGTGTGCGGTGCGCGCGTTCTACGACAAACATAGTCGAGAACACTCCGTCACCCAAGAGCGTGGTGAGCAAGCGTTCTATGAATAATTCCATTTTCCCCGTCTGGGTGGTCTCCGGCAGGCCCATAATGCGGAGGTTGCAGCGCCGTGACCGCGCCTCCAAATCCTCTGTCTTGTCTTGCAATGTCCTGATAAGTGTTTCCGCCCTCCGTCTCGCTGTATCCAGGTCTGTTTGGGCCTCCTCCACCTCTGTAATTCGCCGTTCGGCCATATCGTGCCGTTCCGCGTGCTTGTCGAGACGCTCCGCCATGCGGTCCATTCTGTAGGACATGGCGTCCATCTTGGATCCTAGCGCCGCTATATTCGTTTGGATGTTTTGCTCCATGGAGCGGAGCATTGTTTTAATGTCCGCGTTGTCTTCCTGCGGGACCCCTGTATGCGCCTCCTCGTCTCGTTGTGGCGGGGGAGTCTGCACTGATACTCGCCTCTGCGAGAAGGGGAGCTTACTCTGGGTTCTGTCCCCTTTCCCCATGTTTAGTAGCTTCGTGTGGCTACTTTGGTAATCCAAGCGCAGTCCGCTATATCGCAATCAGCTGACCCAGCGTTTCTCCCAGGGCCCAATATGCGCGATATCAGGGGTCCGATCACTATCTCCACACCCAGTCCCCCCACTGAAGTGGCTGGAGGGTAGCGGGTCAATCAAGCCTGTAATACTGGGTGCCCCCGCAATGAAGGGACACCGTTACCCCGTGAGTGGGGAGCAGGTGTAGAGATCCCTCGGCGCGGCCGCTGGTGTCAAAAGGGGCAAGCTAGGCCGCGCGGCAGGTAGGTGCAAGGGCTAACACCCACCGAGTCACCAGTGTCACAGGTGGAGAAGAGCCTCGATATTTGTTGCGCCAGATTTGGCGTGTGGATAGGAGAACAGTGGACTCTGGGACCTTCGCTGCTGTTGTCCTGGCAAGGGATGTGCTCCCTGCACCAATCGGCTCAGCCGCCGTCTCCCTGGCGTACCTCACTGGTCGCGGTACAATGGCGCCGCCAGGCTCTCCCCGCTTCGCCGATCAGGCTCACCTTCTCGCTCTTGCCGCCACGGCAGCGGGGGTCCGGGGCTTCCGATGTCACTTGGTGGACCCAGCTATCTCCTGACTGGTCCGCGATCGCCGCTATCAGGAGTTGGATACGCAGGGAGGCGTGCTCTCTGTCTGCTGCCGCACATCTCTGCACGCACTGCGGGTGCCGGGTGTACCAGAGGCCGCGGTCTGCGGCCCGCACTACGTCCTGGAGAGCAAGCCGATTACCGCCGTTATAGGCGGCGGATTCTCTCGCTGGGCAGATCCCCCTGTTCCTCCGTTGCTCCGCCAAACGCGGGGGTGTCGGGGGTCAGGAACAAGTTAGGCTGGTGCAGGATATTTGCAGGATTTCTGACGGTGCCGGCGGAGCCCGGGAACTATGCGGCCATTTTCTGCGCTCGCTAGCTCCGCCCCCTTCTTGGCGCGCTTCTACGCGGTGATCGCTTCCTCTCTTTTCGGGTCTTTCGGAGTAGTCCCTCCTCCCTTCTCCGGATCGGGCTCCTCCTCCGGCTTTTCTCCTCCGGCTCCGTAGTGACCCAGGATCTACCGGTGAGGGGGAAACACAAGAGAGGAAAGTATCAGTCCACACTCTCTATGATAATACAATCAGGGGAAGGGGAGTGATGGAAACCGTAAGTGCTGAGAACACGTAGTACGTGAAGGTGGTGGACCCCAGGGGGACGGGAAGGTTCAGGTAAGGCTTCTGCCCTTCTTTCTAACCCAGCCCACGATACGGGTACGCACCTCGGATAGCCACACCCCTCCTGGTGTGCGGCTGGGTGAAGCGTGGTGATGTTGGCCTCCGGGCTTTCTCCACTCAGCTGCGTCTCGTCCGTCCTCGGCTTCTCCTCCGCCTCGCGTCTCCTCCGTCTCCGCTAGTTCTCGTGAGGTGACCGCCTCTGGCTCTTCTCCCGCCTCCAGCTTCTCCTCCTCCTCTTCTCTCGTTTCTCCGATCTCCTCACCGCTCCGCTCTCCAACACTCTGTCCGCTCCTCCGGTGTAATGACACACATGTGGTCTCTCACCGCTGCCACTTAACGTGGATCGGGACTCCTCCTCCTCCATACACCCGCCCATCCAGTTAAAGGGCCCGATCCCGTCTTCTTCGTCACAACTGTACTGCTCTACTCGGTTCTATTCCGGGAGCCTCGGGGGCTGTGGAGACAAGAGGGGTGTCATATATTATAGGTTCGCACCGGGTGTCGGGGGGAGGCGGCACGCCATCGTCCTCCTGGTTACACACCATCCCCCCTGGACACTTCCGTTCGGGAAGTGGATTCCTGGAGAGATAATCTGCCCCTGTATTGTCTGTTCCTTTTTTGTGACACACGGTAAATGCATACGGCTGTAGAGCCAAGAACCAACGCATCACCCTCGCATTGTTCGATCTATTGCGAGCCATCCATTGGAGGGGCGCATGATCTGTATAGAGGGTAAATCGTCGCCCCTCCAAATAGTAGGCCAGCTTGTCCACCGCCCATTTTATCGCTAGGCACTCTTTTTCTACTGTGGGGTACCTGAGCTCCCTGGGAAACAACTTTCTACTAATGTAGAGGATGGGAAGATCCAGCCCGTCCACCCCCAATTGTGACAAAACCGCCCCTATCCCATAATCGGAAGCATCGGTGTGTAAGGAGAAGGGACGTGAGAAGTCGGGCGATGACAGGATAGGGGTAGACGTGATCATACGTTTCAGGGCAGCGAAGGCATCCAGCATACCGGGGTCGGGGTGGACAGTTCAGTCTGTTTGACTCGGTTCTTCAGGGTCTCAGTGAGGGGGGCGGCTAGCTGTGCGAATTGTGGAATGAAGCGTCTATAGTAGCCTATAAGGCCCAAGAACGCACGCATTTCTTTTTTTGTTCCGGGGAACTGGGTCTCTGCTATGGCCCGCACCTCGATTTGTGGCTCGATAAGGCCATGTCCTAGGACGTACCCCAGATATTTCACTTTTTGAAAAGCCATTCGGGATTTCTTTGCATTGATCTCCAGGCCTGCCTTCTCAAGGGTATCTAAGACTTGGTGCAGATGGACTAAATGCGTCTCCCAGTCGGGGCTAAAGATGACGATATCGTCCAAATAAGCGGAGGTGAAGGTCGACATCTCTTTTAGGGTGTTGTTCATCAATCTTTGGAAGGTGGCCGGGGCCCCGTGTAGCCCAAACGGCAACACTGTGAATTCGAAGTGCCCTTCTTCTGTGGAAAATGCGGTCTTGTGTCGGTCTTCTTCCTTGAGGGGAACTTGCCAATATCCCTTAGTGAGGTCTATGGTGCTTATATATTTGGCCTCCCCTAGTTTTTCGATAAGTTTGTCTATCCTTGGAATAGGATAGGCGTCGAAGGTGGAAATCTCGTTGAGGGCTCGGAAGTCCATGCAGAACCGTCGGGTTCCATTGGGCTTCGGGATCATCATGATGGGACTTGACCAGTTACTGCGGGAGGGTCTGATAACACCGAGCCTCAACATCTCCGTCACTTCCTGTCGGATCCCCTTTCTTCTGGATTCTGGTATGCGATAAGGACGGACCTTGATAACCTTTCCTGGAAGAGTCGGTATCTGGTGTTCCGCAAGAGAGGTTCTTCCGGGTAGGTCGGAGAACACGGTTGCGTGTTCTTTTAGGGTCTTCAGCAGCTCCTGCTTCTCTGATTCTCTTAGGTCCTCGTTGAGCACGAGTTTGTCTATGGTGTTCGTTATGTCGGGTGGTGTGGAGTCTGCCATATGTGCCCCCACTGGCGGTGGACCCAGCCATTTTTTTAGCATATTGATGTGGTACACTTGTGTTTTCCTGGGACGTACTTGCAGCCGGTAGCTGGTATTTCCTATGGTGGCTACCACCCGATAAGGGCCGCCCCATTCCGCCTTGAACTTCTGCGACGAAGAGGGCAGGAGGACCAAAGCCCAATCGGCCATCTGTAATCGTCGCCATTTTTTTACTTTGTCGTATATCGTCTTTTGTTTCCCTTGGCTTTTTTCCAGATTGGCGAATGCCAGGTCTCTTAACTTCCCCAGCTTTGAGCGAAGATTCCGGGCGTACTCCAAGGTTTTTAGTGTTTCCTCTGGGGTCTCGTTTTCCCAGGCCTCTTTTGTCATGTCGAGTAGAGAGCGGGGTTGTCATCCATATAGTAGCTCAAATGACGAAAAACCCAAACTACTTTGTTTTTGTCCGCGGATGACGTACAATGCTAGAAGCAGGATCTGGTCCCAGTCAGCTCCGTTAACCTCCAGCATTTTTCTGAGAGTGGTCTTTAGGGTTCTGTTGTATCTTTCCACGAGCCCGTCCGTTTGCGGGTGGTACACTGCGGTTCTGATTAGGTGTATGTTCATAAGCTGACAGACCTCTCTCATTAGGTGGGACACGAAGGGGGTGCCTTGGTTCGTGAGAACTTCTTTAGGAAACCCCACCCTAGAAAACAGCTCCAACATCTTATCCGCTACGTTTTTGGTGGTGGTGGACGTAAGCGGAAAGGCCTCGGGAAACCTCGTTGAGTAGTCCACAAGTACGAGGATGTATTGTGTCCCTTTCGTGTCTTAAGAAGAGGGCCGATAAGGTCCATGCCTACCCTTTCGAAGGGAACCCCGATGATGGGGAGGGGTTGCAGAGGCACAGCCGGAGGTTTGGTCATATTTCGCTTCTGGCAGATCTCACACTCCTGGCAAAAGGACATGGTGTCCTTATAGATTCCTGGCCAATAAAAGCATCTCAGGATGTTCTGGGTTGTTTTTTCGGCTCCCGTATGGCCGGCTACCAAATGGGAGTGAGAATAGAAGAGAACCTGTTCCCTGAAGGGCGAGGAGACGAGTAACTGCTCCGGTTCGTCCCTTTGTCCCTGTCTGTACAGTAGGTCGTTTTTTACAAAAAAAGGGGGTATTTCAGAGGCGTTTGTCCTTGCGTTTGGTGGGCGTTTTCCCACGCGTTAAACAACGTCGCATCATTCGCCTGGGCAAAACGAAAACTCCTGTCTAGTATCCAGGGTTCGGGTGACACTAACGCTGGTATAGGCCGGGTGCTCTGGATGGTTTTTTCCCGCGGTTCGGGGGGCCCTATACTCTGACGAAACATGTCTAGGAAGGCAGGGTTGTCTGTTCCTATTATCAGGTCTTCAGGGAGAGAGGACAGCACACCTACCCTGATCTTATGGGGGGTGCCCTTGAGGGGGACTACAGGAAGTACCGCCACGGGGTAGGGTCTCACGTCCCCGTGTACACACCTGATGTACACCTTTTCCCGGGGAAGGACCTGGTGGGGCCGCACGTGATGGGATTGTACCACCGATTGGCGGCAACCTGAGTCTAGGAGGGCCTGGATGGGGTTACCATTTACCTCTATACTTACTCTGTACGCATGCCCCATCTCAGCCGAATACAACACAGTCTTTGGAAGGTACCCGACCTCCATCGGTTCTTCGGCTGGTTTCCTCCTGGGGCACATCCGGGCTATGTGGCCCCAGGTGCTGCATTCAAAACATTGTGGTCCGCTGTGGGGCGGGGGTTCCTGTTTCCAAGGCTTCATCTTGGCCGGTTCCGTAGCTTTCAGGGGTCTTTTCTCATTTTTAATTGCGGCCCTTTGTTTCTCCAGCTCCCAGGGAGGGGGGGTCTTTGTTGTACTCGAGAAAACGTAGTGGCCATTTCCACGGCTTGGGCAGTGGTAAGGTTATGGTGCTGCTTGAGCCACCTCTGTGTTGCAAACAGTAGGGCCTCTAGAAATTGTTCCAAATAGACTCGGTCCATTATTTCCTCCTTGGTACAAGCGTTGGGTGTTAGCCACTTGTCGGCAGCCATTTTTAATCGAACGAACAGTGTTTTAGGGGTTCCCCGGGTACTCCTCGTTCTTTTCGGAATCTGAGGCGGTAGGCCTCCTGATCCGGGCCTAAATTATCCAGTATGATCCTCTTGATGTCGGCATAGGGGGTGTCACCTGTCGGGTTTGCCACCTGGTAGGCAGCTTGGGCCTCTCCCACCAGCAAAGGGGCGAGAAAGAAGGGTCACTTTACCCCGGGCCATCCGCACGCTCGGGCGGCCCTCTCGAAGTTCAACAAAAACGCATTGGGATCCTCTCCTGGCTGGTACTTTGGCAGGGAAACCCCACTGATGCTCTGTGGTGCTACTCCCAGCGTCACTGGTCCGCTGGCCATGGGAGGGTCGAGTGCACGGGCCGCCATGGCCGCTTTCTTGATTTCCCGGTCGGCATCCGCTGACCGAATATGTTGCTCCGCCAGCCATTCTAGTCTTTCCTGTCCCTTCACCAGTGCCTGTACGACCTTGTCCATCTTCGTTACACAGACGGATGGGTTGCCCGCATTCTCCACCACTGTAACCGGCGGGGTAGGGAAGGGCAGGAGACGTGTCTTAGTTTTAGAGGGATTTATTTGGTGGAACAGATAATCGGTACAGGTCTTTCTTGGCGCGCTTCTACGCGGTGATCGGCTCCTCTCTTTTCGGGTCTTTCGGAGTAGTCCCTCCTCCCTTCTCCGGATCGGGCTCCTCCTCCGGCTTTTCTCCTCCGGCTCCGTAGTGACCCAGGCTCCACCAGTGAGGGGGAAACACAAGAGAGGAAAGTATCAGTCCACACTCTCTATGATAATACAATCAGGGGAAGGGGAGTGATGGAAACCGTAAGTGCTGAGAACACGTAGTACGTGAAGGTGGTGGACCCCAGGGGGACGGGAAGGTTCAGGGAAGGCTTCTGCCCTTCTTTCTAACCCAGCCCACGATACGGGTACGCACCTCGGATAGCCACACCCCTCCTGGTGTGCGGCTGGGCGAAGCGTTGTGATGTTGGCCTCCGGGCTTTCTCCACTCAGCTGCGCCTCGTCCGTCCTCGGCTTCTCCTCCGCCTCGCATCTCCTCCGTCTCCGCTAGTTCTCGTGAGGTGAACGCCTCTGGCTCTTCTACAGCTTCTCCTCCTCCTCTGCTCTCGTTTCTCCGATCTCCACACCGCTCCACGCCGCTCCGCTCTCCAACACTCTGTCCGCTCCTCCGGTGTAATAACACACCTGTGGTCTCTCACCGCTGCCACGTAACGTGGATCGGGACTCCTCCTCCTCCTCCATACACCCGCCAATCCAGTTAAAGGGCCCGATCCCGTCTTCTTCGTCATAACTGTACTGCTCTACTCGGTTCCATTCCGGGAGCCTCGGGGGCTGTGGAGACAAGAGGGGGGGGGTCATATATTATAGGTTCGCACCGGGTATCGGGGGGAGGCGGCACGCCATCGTCCTCCTGGTTACAGATTGATTAGTTCAGGGCGGAACAGCTGGGGCAGGTTTTAGGCTCGGCAGTGTTACATGACCAGGAGCTAGTAAATGAATTGACCGGCAGGGAGCCGTGCCTAAATTGCATGTATAGTTTCCTGGTTGCTGCCACCTTGATGAGTTCAAGATAGTCTTCCAATGGGGTATTATAACTAATTGGTCGAGCTATAAGCGTAAAAAATATAAAGAAGATTTTTAGCTCTGAAACAAGAAATGAGGAAAGTCGAGGCAAGAATGAATAGACCGGTGGGAATAGGCTAAAAGGAAGATCTCGACATATGTAAAATTCTGAAGGAAAAGTTGGAGGGTATTCTTCAGGGGAGGCTAATGCGTCGATGGGAGGCCAGCAAGATTGCCCACTTTGAGTATGGGGAAGGAGCGGGAAGCTATTTGCCTGGAAAATTAAAGCAGACCAGCTCCGGAACCATATAAAGGAAATATCTGGGGGTAACAGGGCAGTCTCCATATCCTCGGATGGAGGTATTGGAGAGGCTTTCCTTGAATTTTTTCAGGAGATGTATATAGAGACCTCAATAGAGGATAATACTAGGGTAAAAACATGGTTGGAGAAAATTACCTGAACATCTATCAGCGCAGAGCAACAGTTAGACCTAGAACAGAGAATAACGCAAGAGGAAGTAAGGAAGGCATTAGCAGGCGGTAAAAGGGGAAAAGCAGCTGGTCCCGATGGACTACCAGTTGAATTATATAGATCACTCGGTGAGAGTATGATCCCAATACTAACTCAACCATTTAATAGAATATTTTTGGAAGGGTCTAGCCCACCTGCATCACAGAATTATGCTACAGTAGTCCTGATTTTAAAACTGGGTAAACATCCCTCTAGATGCGGATCATATCGCCCCATTTCGCTTTTAAACGCTGACTACAACATTTTTACTTCCATTTTAGATACTAGGTTGGGGGTGGTGGCGAAGGACATTTTTCATCCCGACCAAAAGGGGTTCGTGAAAGGGAGACAATTGGCAGACCTTACCCGAGATCTGGTCGGAGCAATAGACATCGCTTCCACCTATTCACTTCCCCTGGCAGCGTTAACTCTGGATGCCACTAAGGCTTTTGACAGGGTAAATTGGAACAACCTGTCAGAAGTCATGGGAAAATTTTATTTGAGTGTCAAGTTTTGCCGCACCATACAGTTGCTATATCAGGCGCCATCGGCTAGGCTTTTAGTTAATCGTAATCTTACCAAGGCAGCTGGTATCACCAGAGGGACTCGACAGGGCTGCCCCCTGTCCCCCCTGCTGTTTGATATGTATACCGAGCCGTTCGCTGATATTATCAGCTGATTTAGATACAACCTTCCCGGCAGTTATCAAATTGGCAGAGGAATTTGGGCACGTCTCAGGATACGGGATAAACACTGGTAAAACAGAAATTATGACCTGGAACATTCGGGGATGGTACATCACATAAGTCATAACACGAGAAACCTTGGGGTCAGAGTTGTTCAAGGTATAGATAAATTAGCAGAAGTCAACCTAACACGAGTCCTCCGAGATTGTCACAAACAGATGAAGACATGGGCCCTTTATCCGTCTTAGGGAGGGTGAATCTTGTTAAAATGTCAATATTACCCAAGGCCACTTTTCTTTTTAATACAATCCCTCTATACTTCAATAAACGCATTATAGAAATATTTCAACGAGAAATAAATTATTTTATTTGGGCATATAGATCCACCAGGATAGCCTGGAAAAAGCTAAGGCGGAGAAGGGAGGTCTTGCGCTACCTGATCTTCAATACTAAGCATGGGCTTTTCAACTCACGTACTCTTGGATGTTATTAAAAAGGCCTACTGACACAGGGAGAGGAGACATGCTATTGGCTATGTTAAAAGGGGCGGGTCTACCGGATGAGGGTTTTATGTATAAATTTGGTGACCAATTTTTTTTTAAGAAAGTTAAATTGAAGGTCCTACAGGGATTTTCCAGAATATGGGCAAGTATAAAAAATCTGACAGGTCTCAACTACTTTTCTAATTTAGCGCCACTCTGGGACTCTCCGGGCTCACCAGAATGCCTTCTGGACAAGCTGGAGATGCCACTTAAAGATGCTGGACTAGACGTATGGGGAGATCTGGTTAGCCATAAAACGTTCATCTCATGGGAAGATCTAAAGATGAGAGTGGGCAGTGGTCTCTCAAGATTCAAGTATATTCAGCTACATCGTTGGGTACAGAAAAAATCTATTGGTGAAGGAAATAGTCTAGAGCAGCAGTTTTGTGGAAAGGCCAGTAGGTAAGAAGGAGGTTTCATACTGGTATTTGGCCATAGAAGAGGTGGTGGATGGGGAGTTTAAGCTGGCTAACAAGCTCTGGAGTGAACAGATGCCAAGTGTACAGTGTGACCTATTATGGCATGATTCTTTTACAATTCTCTTCAGCTTAGTTAAACCTGCATGGTTGAAGAGGAATGACATTTTCACGGTCCATAGAGCATACTTAACCCCTCTTAGGCTATCAAAAATCCTTAAAGGCTCTCAAGTCAACTGTAAAAAATGTGGGTTGGTAGAAGCCTCGGACTCGCATATGTTCAAAGATTGTCCCTCAATTGGCGTATTTTGGGAAGAGGTACGGATAACAATGGAGAGTATTCTGAGAGTACCGATCCTAATGGACCTGACTTTGATCATTTTTGGTCTCAACAGCCCTATTGTAGGACCAGCTAGATCTCTTTTATTTTATGCAATTTTATTGGCAAGGAGACAAATTTGTACACAGTGTAAGTAAGTAATTCTTTATTGTTTTAGGTTAATAAAAACCGTTACAAAAAGAGCCTTAAAACAATCTCATAAGAAATTTAAAAGACCTTAAAAGCAGAAATTCATGATTAATCGAATAGTAAAGATAAAAAAAACAGTAAAGCCCCGCGGGAAAAAATGTTCAAGGCACTTGGTCCTGTCCCGGGTTTCCACTTAGCCAAGTGCCTGGGTTATTTGTTTCTGTTCCGCTAGTTTCAGGAATTTCACTAGCTTCCCGTTTAGTGGCGGTAGACCAGGATCAAAACAAGCAAGGACAGCTTGTGTGCGTGAGCGGACTCCTAGTTCGTTGAAAGCTGTTTTCAACAGGGCTACTCTTTCCTCGTTCAGCCTCGGGCAAGTGCACAATAGATGTTCCAAATCTTCAAATCCTGTTCCGCAGAGCCGGCATTTGGTCCCATAGTTCTGCCTCAACCATGGTGGTAGGTGAGGAATGGCAGGTAGAATCCCCAGCCTGTGTTTGAAAAAGGCATCTTTTGTTTTCCAGCCATACCCCAGACCAAAATATGCTTGGAGCCCCGGTGTTCTGTATGTGCACAAGGTCATCCAGGCATGGCGCCTATGAGAGAGCAAAGCTTTGTCCTCCACATGTGATTATCTCTTTAGACTCTTGTTCACTATGCGCTTAAATTGCGCATGTGATACAGGGGTCTCCCAAAGGTCTTTCAGTCCTGTGATGGACAAGGACTCCTCTAGGTATTTTTTCGCCGGCATTCGCGGTGTGGTAAGCATGTCTTGCCAGAGCTGTCGGTTCAGGGTGTTTTCTTGAGAATTCTTTAATTTGTGCCAGCACTTGATGTATGAACCTCTTCGAGCAAGCATTTGGCACGTCAGCCAGAATTCCAACCGAATCTGGGCCTGCGAAGTATAGGATGGTAGATTAAGAAGAAATCTGTAGGCCTTTGAGATGGTTGTGTCCAGAAGTTTAGCATCAATTCCTCTTAGAGCCTCACTGCCATACGTGATTGATGACTCTATTTTGATTTTGGCTACTCGTAATAGTGGAAGTAGAGTCTCACCGGTCAGATTTGTCTTTAGCTGTTTCAATGTCACGGCTATTAGCATGCCTTTCCTCTTGATGGCCTCTAATTGGTTTTGGTAGCGGCCACCTTTATCGACTTGGATCCCAAGATATTTGTATTCAGAGCAGTTTGAGATTGCATCCGAACCAAGCATCCAAGTGTGCGACTTTTTGCTTCTAGTTATAGAAAGAACTTTTGTTTTATTAATGTTCACTTCTAGTTGGTTTTCGACGGCATAACCATGAAGCGTGTTGATAAGGTTTTGAAGGCCAACTTTCGTGTGACTGACCAGGACCACGTCGTCTGCGTAGGAGATGCTGGACAGCCCTTGGCCTCCTAACCGCGGAGCATGCGAATTGCTGGCATCTAAGGCGGGTGGCAGGTCGGCTGTAAAAAGATTGAAAAGAGTTGGAGCTAACACGCACCCCTGTTTTAGGCCCTTTGTGGTCGGAATGCGCCTAGAGAGGTGCGAGTTGTTCCCAAGCTTTACCTGGACCCATGTGTTTGTATGCAACTCAATTAAAAGGTTTAGTAGAGGCAAGGGAATCCCCCAGGAGGCCAGTTTTTGCCATAGGATTTCTCGGTTGAAATTATCAAAGGCCGCTTTAAAGTCCACAAAGCAGAGGTGGAGAGCCTGCTTGGTCGCTCTTGCCTTGTCAATGAGCAACGAGATGGCGATCAAGTTGGTTGTTGTCCCCATGTCTTTGCAGAACCCCGTTTGGGTGGATGGTATTAAGCTTTGGTTTGCAGCCCATTCTCGCAGATGGATCAATAGGAGTCCTGCAAAGTATTTGGCCTCAACGTCGAGGAGTGCAATCAGTTGGTAGTTTTTTACACAGTGGGTAGACCCTGATCCTCCTAAACATTCGGATTCGCTGACTTCTTTATATGAAACATCTAAGATGGACCTGGCTAGATCTGGTAGTCGAAAGAAGATTGCATACTGGGACCTACTGCTTCAATGGAAATAGTTTAAGAAAATCTTTATATATGTTGTGTTACTTCCTTCTTGAATATGTTATAATGAAGGGCGGGTCCGATGATTATGCCTATTGGATACTCCTTGGACTATGTTGGGCCTTCCCCCGGGACACCGAAAGAGTCCATCTGGTCGTACAGATCAAGTGGGAGTGAAACCTAACCTCTTTCTCTGACGGAAAGTAGCATGTCGGTCTGGAAATTTACCCCTACAGGCTGAAGGTATCGAGAGAATTTATCAAAAGAGCCTGTGTTTTCCCAGATTGTTGAGTAGGGGTATTAACAGACGGTTTGTCTATGATGGTTAAAAGATGAATGAGGGCAAAAAACAAAAAAAAAAGATAGTCTTCCAATGAGCAGCTTGATTTAAAGTTTATAAATTCCTCTGTTAATCTGTCCCGCTTGCTAGCCCTTAGTACGTTCTGCACTACCCAGTCTCAGTACAGAGCTTTTAATTGTTCCTTGGCGAGCAGTGCTGGGCGGTTTATGCTGTACCCTGTTAACCCAATGCTGATGATGAGGTTCCTCACGTTTTTAATCCATCCTCTTTTGCATGATGTGTCTAATAAGCAAACCTCATTAAAAGCAGCTGTGTACTTGTACAGCTCCGGGGTGGATACAAGCCTCTGCCAGAATACAAGCGGGCGGAGCTTAACTAGATCCTTAATTGATTTTATAACCATGTACAATTTTATGGGGAAGAGTGGTGTGCTCAGTGGAAGGGACACCAAATTCCTAAGGAATTTATTCTCAGTCATGGTTAGGTCACTCAGTTTGTAAAAAACCCAGAGTTCAGCCCCATAAAGGGCACTTCTTACAGCCTTGCATTTGATTAGCTCCAGGGCTGGTGCGACTGGTTTCGATTAAGAGCGACAGTGTTCCTTCCTAAGGGCCCCAGTTACCTGTGAGAACTTAAGATGGGTCTTATTTAGCTGCTGCTTCCAAGTCATTGCTTCCAACAATTTGATGCCCAGATATTCAAAGCTGCTCACTCTCTCTAGGGGGTTGTTTAAAGTTAGGCACCCATTGACGGATTTGTGGCGATTCAACATCAACACTTTTGCCTTAGTGGTGTTTATTTCTAGCCCACCCCCCCTCATCGCAAAAGATCGTAAATTGATTTAGTAAGATTTGCAGCCCGTTGGTATTTTGAAGACGAGGAGTGTATCGTCTGCAAACAGCAAGGTTGCGATTTTCTGTTTCCCTAGGGAAGGCACGTCTGCAGGAATTGCTACTAGAAATTCGACCACTTGGTTGATCTACAGCTAAAACAATTTTGGGGCCAAGACACAGCCCTGAAGGACCCCATTTTATCCTAGCAAAGTTCTCTGCATAGAGGTTTATGAGTAGGGACAGGATTTCTATGGGCATCCCCATCTCCTTAAGGACCTGCCATAGCTTTCCCCTGGGCACAAGGTCGAACACTGACTTCAAGTCTATAAATGCTATGTAAAGACTCCCTTTGCCCAATATTATCAATTGTTCCAGTTTTCTGGCAGAACTCTGCTTGTAGTGGGGGCAAGATGTGATGGTCTGCCATCCAGTCTTGGATCTTCAGTAAGAGGGAACAACAGAAAACTTTTTGGATGTAATCAATCAAGCTAGTGGGCCGATAGTTGCCCGGATTGCTCTTTAAAAATGGGGATCACTTTGGCTCCCTTCCAGGATACGGGGAGAGGGTACCCCATCAATGTCATTGGCAAGTGCCATTATATATAGTGCTCAGTTGTCCCTGTCAGAATGGAAGAGGTCTCCCGGGATCCCATCTGGACCAGAGGCCTTGGCAGGAACAATAAATGGCCTCTAAAGAGGCCAGAATTTCCTTCTTAGAAAACGAGAGGCTTGGTATGGGGTGGGGTGAATCAAGAGTATACAGGCCTTAAGCAAGGCTAAAGGTGTTTTTATACAGGGCATCAAAGTGGTCATACCATATGTTGGCTGCAATGTTATTGGCCAGGGGAGTTAATTTTACAAAATTACCCTTTGCCACAAGGGCCCAAAATTTCCTAGTGTCTGGTTGGGAACAAGCCTCCCTGAGTTCAGACTACCTATTCTTGTCCCAATCTTGCTTGGCCCTAGCTTGAGATGATTTGTGGAGTCTCCTAGGCTCTCGTGTCATGGGTATATTCTTAGATCTGATAGCTGTGGCCAAGCGTCTCCGGAGGGTCCAGCATTCCCGTGTGAACTCTGAGTTTACCTTGTTTGCATCTATCTGTTTTGGGCTAGTATTGTGCCGATGGGCAATAAAATGTAAAACTGGTCGAGTGAAAAACTTTTCATGCCAAGCACTGACGTTTGCTGCTGAACGTGGATCATATGATAGAGATCGCGTCGCAGACAAGTGTGCCTCAAGTTCCCTCTTTATGGTGTTCAATTTGGATTCGTCCCTCATGACCACTGGCCATTTGAGTTGGCGCTTGTTGTTTAATGGTACCACCTCCTTAGTGAGTTAGTGGTTTTTGCCTGTGATACTGTGTTTGCCCCAGGGGTACCTTAACAACAGGCTTAGCGGGTTGTGATCTCCTTCACAGGTTTTGATTATGGCCATATTGATGATGGTTGGCCATATCCTGAGGGCCACGAGGGTATAGTACATGCGGCTGACGCCTGTAGGACCAATAAAAGTCAGCCCCCCCTTCTCTGTCAGAGCGCGTTCTTTCGTTGGTAGCCCGCAACCTGTGCTCTAGCATCCGTGCATTGATTTGTAGGGCAGAATGTGACCACTTCTTTATGGATGGGAGGTCGAGAGATGGAACTGACCACACATTGTCTTCCTCGGTGATGTCTTGAATATCCTCACCGTCGAGGGGCTTGAAGGTTACGTTAAAGATGCCACCTATAATTAATGTGTGCTACCCTCCCTTCCCCCCAGCAGCTCATCTAGGGTTTGCAGTGTAGATTACTTGTTGTCTCTTGTGTAGACGATATAGATGTCTATACTAATTCCTGAGGTGCCCCTTAGCCTAACCGCAAGGATGTCGGGGTGTCAGTAGGAAGTTCCTTTGTGTCATAGGTTAATGCAATGCTTATCAGGTTAGGAGGCTTCCCGAGGGGCGGCCCTGCTTTGGAGCTAATTCTGCTTTGGAGCTAATGCCGACTTGTGGAGATTCACAAATCCTGGTGCTAAACTCCAGGTTTCCTGAAATATACAGGTATTATGCGAGATGATAAATGTGGCCCAATGGGGTAGGCGTAGCTTGCTTTGTATTCCAGCCACGTTCCATGAGGCTTTTTCGAGCTGCCACGGACCTGTAAGCAGTGTTAGGTCATGGTTAGCGGGGGCACTTTAGGGCTCAGCTTCCTGGGCCGTGGAGTCATTATAAGCGTTTGTGGCAGTATCTACGGCATAGGTGGCATCTCCCTCACCTGGTGACCTCTGTGGAGTGTAATTAGTAATTTCTAAGCCAATCAGAGGTCTGGGATCCAGTGGACTCCCCTCAGGTGGTGAAGAGGCTGTGTGAGAAACAAAATCAGAGATGCTGGGTGCAGCAAGTTTAGGTGGGGACTCTATGTTACAGTCAAACGGTTTGAGCCAGGTGCGAAAACCAAGAAGGCCTTATCAACAGTATGTTAGACATAGACTGAATGGAATCGCTGATCATCTGGTTTTTGAATTGAATATTCGATGTAGGTGGAGGACATATCCTGGCTTCTAGGGCAATTAAGTTATGCATTAGGCTTTCATCGACTAATGTGAGTTTTAGTGCGTCTGTGGGACTGTTTGTCAGGAAACATCGTCTAGCTCTCAGAATGAAGCCCCTTATCATGGACCTGCACCCCCTTACATGCCTGATCCAGTGTATGGACTTGTTTTTGATGGACTCTTTGTTCTCGTGATTGGCAAATTCGCCGCCTTTGGGTACATTTGTCATGTAGATGAAATGTCTGTATCGCCTAGACGAGTTTGGGGAAGCTCGTGGCTGGTGAGATAACTTGTCACCTCGTCCTCTAGGGAGAAGTGTGCGCTGTGCAAAAGCCTTTGTGTGTGATACATGTTCCCCAATGGATCCCCCTCTGCCATCCTAGCACTTCGCCCAAGGTGGTGGGGTATTGTGACAGCCCATATCGCGCTGGTCTGGGTTACATGTCAGGAGTGTGGGAGGAACAAGTGGAGCAGTATATGCAGGTTGCAAGGGTTGTGTTAAATTGATGTCTATCTGTGAGATATCCGTTGCGGGGAGTCTATCTAGGTTGTCCTGCCCTTCTAGTCTTTCCAGCAGTTTGTGCATAAGCCCAGTCACAGACCCAACAACTTTTTTGAAGGTAAAGATTTCCCTGCAGAGATCAGTTTTGGGTGCTCAGAATTCACAATCCTCCTACCCCCACCCCCGGCCCGAGGGATATGATCTGTTGAATCATCCTCTGCATCTCTCCAAACCATCTGATCTCCTAAGAAAGGAATACTATCCACTGGTTCTGGTGAGTCTGCAAGGGGTGAGAATCTATTTCTGCATGGGAAATAGACTGTGGTCGCAGATGGGGTACAATCCGTGCTGTTCAGATATCCGTGTGGCACATCCGTGGCATCAAAGGATTGAGTCCTGGTGGATGGCTTCCTGAACATGCTCGCGATGCGCCTAGTTTTAGTGGGGCTGGGTTGTGCACGTGAGGTGACAGGCTTTGGATCACTAACGATGGCAGTGGGGTCCAGTAGCTACTCACACTCAGACAGTAAATTGACAATACACTCCAGCACACTAGTCCCTGCCACAGGATTCAGATTCTGAGTTCTCTGATTCATTCTTTTCTTGTTGGCACCTCCCACGGTTAATTATCTCTTTCCCATATCACCCCAATATCCAAAGGAGGGGGGGGCAGCCGAGTCAAAAGAACAAAAGGGAAGGGAGTGGAGAGGTCCCGTGTTGCCTCTGGGTGATTTGAAAAATAAGTGGCTTACAGTACCTTTTGGAGTTTGGGAGATGGCAGATCTCTGGGATGAAGTTTCAGTGGGATGGCCCTCCCTCTCTGGGCTATGATGGGTGCAGGGGGGCCTCGCGGTCGCCTTTATGCTCCTCCGGATGCGAAAGAAGAAGATGCAGCCAAAACACAGTGGAGCCTGGGGGCTGTGGTCCATGCCCGGTTTGTCTCGTGACTGGACCTGCGTGATGGGTCCCGCGCAGTGGGGCCTCACAGTCGCCTTTATGCGCCTCTGGGCGTGGAGAAGGTGATGCGGCCAAAATGCGGTGGAGCCTAGGGGCTGTGGTCCGTGCCCGGCTTGTCTTGCGACTGTATTTTAAAAGAAAGTATTATTTTTTAAGTTTAAGAGTTTCCAGTGATCCATTGGACTACTGTCGACTCACCAACAAACTTTAAAGCCTATCCTTTTGCAAATGTGTCACCACCCGAGCTCTGGAGTCTGTAACTTTTCAATGTTTTGTAACTGGATTACGATCCGAAAACATTGATACATAACATAACCAATTCCTATTTGGAATTGATGTCCTAAACAAGTCACTACCAAATAGTGATTCAATATGCTTTTCTAAATACATTTTCAATTTGGTAAAAATGTTACTGTCTCTTAAAATGGGCTTAGTATTTTTTAAACAGCCCTATTGCTGTTGCAAACTGTGTGATTTTGGTAATGTCACCCTTTGTGACCACAAAACAGCTCTGCACATTAGGCCCTTAGCCCCTTACCGCCTATAGTATATCTTAATTGTTCTTTCTAAACTTATATAATTTCTCTACACTTAAGGCCTGATGTAGAAAGTGTTTTAAGGGTTGCAAGCCCTCAGGATAGGTAAATCAGAGGGTTTGTGACTGCTAAAACACTTTTTGTAATTTACTAAACCAGTTTATCGATTCATAAAAGGTTCTCCAATTTTTTTTAAGAGATTAAGTAAACATTAAGAAATCACTATTTGGAAGGAGCGTGTTACGGGCATCCCTCCCAAATACCAATTCCATGAGGTATGTAGTAATGTATTGTAACCGGATTTCGGTTACAGGACATTAATATTTTACCACAATTTCAAAATGGATGCTAATCCTTTCGCAAATGGAAAGGGGTCCCAGGGAAACCTCTTCCTCTCTGGGAATGTTGACAAAACTTTTTTTTTGGTTTAGGCAGTCGTCTACAGGACCAGTGCCCTCTCATGATAAAACTTTGTTTAACTTGCCATTTTTTTAAACACATCACTTGTTCCTTTTAGGAAAATGAGCTGCATTGAAATAAAATAGATTGCTTAATTTAAAAGCAATCCCAGACATGGTGGTCTGTTTACCCCAGCAGGCTACCATGCATGTCACCTTAGCCAATTGTGGTGGGTCGCAGTTTACAACCAGCTTTATGCATATTAATGAGGTAGGTCGTATTGGAACCCACTGTGATTCCGAATTCTGTGAACCAACCTATTAGTACATAGGGCTTTTGCAAAAATCCTTTCCATTTGCAAAAAATCCATTCACTGGGAGAGAATTCCTAGCTTGTTTGGTTTTGAGAGTTTGTATATGTAAAATAAACAACTTTTTGGTGCAGACACTTTGAACTTGGTGCTCGTACAGCAAAGCTCTACAGTGTCGTTACTGGTGGCACCATAATGGCAGCTCCTTGGACAGCACAGGGATTGCCACCAGACAGGTGGACGTCTCTGATTGTGGACAAATCTGACAAACATTCTGAGCCGAAAAAACCTTCGGACTCGAAAAAACCTTCGGACCCGAAAAAGGTCTGAGCCACAAACTCCTATACCAAAAACTAGAGTCCAAGATCCAGCAGAAAGCTTCAGAAACAAAAGCATAACAGCATTCTGACCCTAAACCTTCAGCACCGAAAAAGGACATTGTACCCAAACAACAGTGTGCCAGATTTTTCAGACCCAAAGCAAAAAACACTACACAATGACCCAGAAACCGGTCATTTTGTTGCAAAGCCTCCTAAACTGGACACTTCACCAGACTCTGAAATACCCATTAAACAGAGAGAAATGGGCACTAATACTTCTCCACCTTCCTCTCCTTCTCCAGCTGATCCTAATTTGTTAATTTCTCCAGCACACTCCCCACAACATATATTTTCACCTCATCCACAGGATGATGAAGATGATTATAAAGGGGGATGGGAACGGAGATCCAGATAATGATGATGACGCACATACCACCCCACTCGATGTAGATCCTTGGGATGATTACAATACAGATCCAGATCCACACAATGATCCTGAACTCTATCCCTCTAGGCCATCAGCACCAGATGAAATATTGGGTTTGCGCAACTAATTAATAGGGAAGCTCAATACCACTGGGTACAATTACACTCTGATCCCTTAGAGGAAGACTTTTTATTGGAAATATTTTCACCCACACCAAAGTTCACACCCTACCAATGCTAAAAGGCATGCTAAAACATGCACCAGAAGTGTTTAAAGACCCTGTCAGAGCCAGGATCCTGAACACCAGGGTGGACAAAAAACATAAGGCAGCTCCCAATGACCCAGTGTACATTAAAGGTCAGGTCCCTCTAGATTCTCTTGTGGTGTCTAATGCACGCAAGAGGGCAAATTCACAGAGCACTTGGCGACGCTCCTCCTCCTGGTAAGGAATCAAAACTCATAGATGCATCTGGCAAACAAATTGCGTCACAGGCTGCAAATCACTGGCAGATTGCCAATGCCCAAGCTTTGTTAGCCAGATATGAAAGAGCTCACTATGATGAGCTTGAAAAGCTTATGCATCATCTGCCTGACCACTAAAAAACAAAGCCAATGACCTCATACAGGAGGGTAAATTAATAACCGATGCATCGATAAAATGTGCCCTTGATGCGGCTGAGACAGCATTTCGTGCTATTAATGCCTGCTTTTACTACGCAGGCACGCTTGGCTCCGGATATTAGGATTCAAGCAGGGGGTGCAATCTACTATTCTTAATCAGCCTTTCGGCCAAGAGCATCTTTTTGGACCCACAGTCGACACATCTTTAGAAAAGATGAAAAAAGATACTGAGACTGCCAAGTCCATGGGGGTCTTGCAACTGTCTTCCCCTAGAGGCTCTTTTCGTCGCTCCTTTTACAGGGCTGGCTCCAAAACCACTGGCTTGGAACATCCCTCTTCATCATATAAAAGTCCCAATCAAACTACCTCCTCCAGAGGATATTTTTTGAGCAGGATACAGGGGTTACAACAATAAAGGAAAAGGCCACAGTAAAACCACCTGCAGCCCCCCTACCACCGAGCAGTGACTTCCCTCCACTTCCCCTGATTTTTCCACTCCTGTTGGGGGATGCCTCTCACAATTCCTACCTGACTGGAACTCCATCACAACAGACAGGTGGGTAAGACAAATTATCCAGTGTGGTTATTGCCTGGAACTCACCTCCACTCCCCAAAAATTCCTCCCAGACAACGTCCAATGTCCTCTGAACATCTGACTCTTCTAAAACAAGAGGTTCTCTCTCTATTACAAAAAAATGCTATAGAACCAGTCCCCTCGCCTCATCAAGGCACAGGGGTTTACTCCCTATGTTTTTTAATTCCAATAAAGGACAGCTCTGTCAGGCCAATGTTTGACCTCAGACCGTTAAACCTTTACATGCAGTCAGACCTCTTCCACATAATCCCTCTCCAACAGGTGCTACCACTGCTTCAACAAGGCGATTTTCTCTCCACTCTGGATTTAAAGGATGCCTACTTTCATATTCCCATTCACCCCGTGCGCAGGAAATATCTCAGGTTTGTGGGAGACGGTCAACACTATCCGTTCAAAGTCCTCCAGTTTGGGGTTACCACAGCACCCAGGGTCTTCACAAAGTGCCTCGCAGTGGTCGAAGCTCACTTACGAAGACAACACATTCATGTGTTCTCTTATCTGGACGACTGGCTCATAAAAGCCAAGTCACACAACAGCTGTGTGCAACACGCACACACAAAACAATCCAGTTGCTTCACCAATTGGGATTCAAGGTGAACCTCGCCAAGTCTCACCTCCAACCCTCCAACACACAGCAATATCTAGGAGCTCCGATAAACACTTCAAAATCCCTAGCATACACCAACCCAGTCAGGATATGCAACATTCAAGCTCTAATATCGCAATTTCAGCCTCAGCACTCATTACCAGCCTCAACACTCATTACCAGCTCAAGTGTTCATGCAGTTAATCGGGATGATGGCCTCTTGCTTTCTCATTGTCCCTTACGCAAGACTCCAAATTTGTCCCTTACAGGAGTGCTTGGCACGTCAGTGGAACCAGGCTCAAGGTCAGATAACAGATCAGGTGTTGGTGAACAGCCGCACACATCGCTCTCTGCAGTGGTGGAACACACAAAATCTTTCCAAAGGGCGGCCGTTCCTCTACCCGGTTCCACAGATAGTGCTAACAGCACACGCATCCCTCACCGGCTGGGGAGCTCATCTTCAAAACCATACCATTCAGGGCATATGGACCCCTCAATAAAAACAACGCCACATAAATTACCTGGAATTACTGGCAATTTTTCTGGCACTAAAATCCTTTCAACTCCATCTGGTAGGCAAAGCTGTCCTGGTCCGTACAGACAACATTACAGCAATGTACTACATACAGAAATGGGGGGAACACACTCTCTACAGCTTTCACACCTAGCTCAAAGCATATGGAGATGGGCCATTCCACAAAACATATACCTCCTGGCAGAACACCTCCATGGGGTACACAATCAGATTGCAGATATGCACAGTCGTCAACCCCAGCAGATGCACAAATGGGAACTTCATCCTCAAGTTCTTCTTCCATTCTTTCACATGTTGGGCCATCCAGAAATAGATCTGTTCGTTACACACCAGAATGCAAAATGCCCAAGCTTCGCGTCCAGGTATCCACTCTCACTGTCCAAAGGCAATGCGCTGTGGATGAACTGGTCAGGCAAATTTGCTTAAGCTTTTCCGCGTCTCTCGCTAATTCCGTGGGTGCTTCGGAAGCTCAAACCACATTCCCTCACAATGATCCCGGTTGCTCCAACATGGGCCCGACAACCATGGTTCACAACCCTCTTGGAACTATCAGTAGTTCATCATCAAAAGCTACGCCTCTCACCCATGCTTCTCACCCAGAACCATGGAGAAAAAGAGAATTCAGATCCCAATCAACTCAACCTTGCGATCTGGCACCTGAAGTCTTAGAGTTTGGCTACCACAATCTCCCGTCAGACTGCATGAACATCATTAAAGAGGCTGGACGTCCTACCACCAGAGCATGCTATGCATCAAAGTGGAAAATGATTGTAATTTACAGTACAAATAACAACATCAATCCACTACATGCTTCTATTCAAAACATTATCTGTTACCTGTTGCACCTACAACAATGTAACTTAGCATATACATCCATAAGACTACATCTCGCTGCAATAGCAGCTTATCTCCAAAACGGACAGCACTTGTCTTTGTTTAGGGTACCCGCTATCAAAGCATTTATGGAAGGACTTAAAAGAATAATTCTACCCAGAGTTCCACCCTCTCCAGTATTGAATATAAATATTGTCCTTACCAGAATCATGGGTCCCCTATTTGAACCTCTGCACAAATGCGAACTACAGTTCTTCACCTGGAAAGTAGCCTTCCTCGTTGCTATCACATCTCTTGGAAGAGTTAGTGAACTACAGGCATTAACCATACAAGAACCATTTTTGCAAATCTACCATAAAAAAGTGGTTCTTAGGACTAACCCAAAATGTTTACCTAAAGTCATTTCTGCCTTCCTTCTTAACCAGTCTGTTGAACTCCCATTTTTTTTTCCCTCAACCAGACTCAGTGGCAGAATGGGCTCTTCACTCTTTGTGGCTTTCTCCCCACCTCATAAGGGCAATCTCATTTCAAAAGTGGGGATTGCAAGGTGGATTGTTAAATGCATTCACATATGCTAGCTTAAAGCCAAACACACATTAACCATTCCCCTAGAGCTCATTCCACAGTCAAACTAGGGGCTTCAATGGCATACTTAGGGAACATTCCCCTAGATGACATCTGCAAAGCATCAACTTGGTCTACACCACACACTTTCACAAAACACTATTTTGTAGATTTGCAAGCAAAACAACAAGCTAGTGTGGGCCATGCTGTATTAAAAACACTTCTTCAGACCACTGCAACAGATACAGGTAGCCACCGCTAAGGAGATAAGTGCTGTATAGTCTATGCACAAGTATATGATCTACAGCTCATAAGCCTTGAACGGAAAATGCTACTTACCAGTATGCATCTGTTCTTGGCATGTAGAGCTGTAGATTCATATACGCCCACCCGCCTCCCCGGATACCTCTCTCTGTTGCAGTACTAAATTACTTAGTTACATCACACATGGACATTTCTTTCTATTTCTTACTAACTCCATCATAACCCTTCATGGCGAAAACAATCTGGAGATGTAGTCAATACCCATGCGCACTATTACCCTAGGGAGCAGTCACCTACCTCGTGACTACAAAGACTTCTTCCAAAACAAAAACAAAGTGCAAACATCTGAGCCCAACACCAGATGGCGATCTATGCACAAGTATATCAATCTACAGCTCTGCATGCCAAGAACAGATGCATACTGGTAAGTAGCATTTTTCTTTCACACCATTTCCTTCCACCACCCCAATGACAATTATGGTCTATACCAGAATTGAAGATCACATCCTTCATATACCGATAGCACATGCCATGGACTATACCTGCTTTTCAGATCACATCCTTCATACAGCAATAACACATGCCATCAAATTGGTGATAAGTAATACAAACAGTTTAATAGACAAATGCTAGAACGACACTGCAAGCAAAACAGCCACCATCTGCTAGATAGTGGAACTATAGATATGGACCATATTTTTTCTGCCCACTAATTTTTGCTGCCCCATAGTGGACTCGCCCCTGGAAAGAACTGTTAAATATCACTGAAACAAACGTGATGAATCCGGTGCACAAATACACTTGCAGCCCTTGAAAATCTACACCAAAAGACCATTTGCACATGCCTCAAGCTTAGTGGGCAGTTGCTATTATAAGATCTTAAGGAAATGATTTTTAAATATGTCTAGCAACGTACCTTTGCCTACCATCCATACCTATTTTCTAATACTTTTAGAATATTTTGTACTGCTTTTATTTTGTAATGTGCATACGATTTTGCACACACCATTATTAAAGACTACAATTGACTAAATAGAAGTGTATGGTCATTGTGTATAGGTTTTAATTAGTGAAAGTGTTTTTTCCAGTATTTATTTTACTGTCTTTGGCAGAATCAGGATAGTATGGTAAGCGTGTGGTTTGAAAAACATGGTTGATTAGACGTTGTAAATGTTCGGTAAAGATGTACTATATTTATGTTTTTTAGGACCATTGGAACCGCAGTAATCCTGTTGCTGAACAAAAGCAGACAGACGATCTTGTTAATTCAAGCTACTCAAAAGAACAGAGTGGAAAAGTTGAGAAAAAGCCCACTTTGTTTGATGACGAGGAAGAAGATCTGTTTGCTATTACGAAAGATAGGTGAAAATTGTCTTTATTTGGAAAACAACTCCTATTAAAATACTTGTAATTCTGATTAATCTATTTAGCGGAGCTAAACCTCTATCTCCAACCCAGTTTTTTGTGTTACTTGCCGTTTGTGTGGAAGGACAATAAGAGGCTTTGATTGCCTATAGAGTACTTCAGATGACAAAAGCGTAGTATCCCGGAACTCTAAGTAACCAGGATTACCATTAAGGCTAGGAGCAGTTGTTCAGAAGAGATCACATACAATGCTGGATGGATTGAATTATATGTTTGAAGCTCAAAAATAGGCGCAACATAATTTTTCCACCCCATCATTGATTTGGTTGCCACTGTCATCCATTTGATTTCTCCTCATCACTAGTATTTCTAATTTACCTTCTATGAATCACTTATTTGTTTAAAGTAGCTGATTGGGAGCCTCCCAAAATGCTGCTCTTTTGCCATCCTCTAAACCTTCTTACAACACCTAACATTTGTGATAAGTGTGCATTTGCCTTTGAGTGCTCAGATACATTTTGTAAATTTTTATGTACTTTTTTTGTTAGCATTTTTTTAATATTGTTCGATTGCTTAAGCGTTCTCGTAGTCCGATAGCATAGTGCGTATCAACACATATTTGTGTCATTCCCAATTGGGATACAGATGACAAAAAAGACCTACATCCTCAGATTTTTTTTTAAGGATGTTCTCATTCCGACTGCATCTTACGAAAGCAGAACACATTTTCGACCCACATCGTCCAATGCAGTTACTGATAATGCTTACCTACTCACCAATGGCGTAACGCGAAGTGCTGCAGTGACATGACCCAACAACTTCTAAATTCTGTAATTTGTTTGTTAAATGGTAAACAACCATGAGACTAGAGCCTGTGATGTGAGGGCTAGGAGCACGTGTCCCTAAGGGATTTGCGGTGTAAAGTTCTATGGGGTAATTGGCCACGTCAATGAAGGCCACAAGGACTTCTGCCCATAATCCAGTTATGGGTTCCCTACCAACCCCTTCAATTCCTCTGCTCGAATGGCATCCCCCTGAGCCATAGCCCTACGCACCACCTCTCTTTTCTATCTACTATAAGGTGATCCCTCAGGTGACTGCCAATGACGCGCTATGTCCCTTTGGGCAATGAGTAGGGCCAGGGTAAGGAATTTATTGCCTACTTTTTTTGCCTGTCTGCCATAGGTAGAAACCCAGTATGCAGATCAGTAAAGTCTGCAAGTCGCTCCTTCTTAATGTGCACTCCTCGTCTCCCACCACTCTGTTCCAGTATCCCGCTATGATGGGCAACTCCATGCCATGTGAGTGAAGTCGGCATCTGCCAAGGCCCTGCGTGGAAATTTCAAGGTGTCCATGTGTAGTAGGACCTTCAAGAGTGAGATATGTATGCATGTAGGTAATTCAATTGTGTAGATTTGAAGCGTGTTCCGTAACACCTTGAGCACCCTCTCCAGAGCCTCCCATTTCTTCCCCCAAACTGTAACCCAGGTTAGTTTCCCACTCTGCACCACGCCCTTACATAGTCATATTTTCACACTATGTAGCGTCATTTTAATCTTAACACTGTAACAGTGCTGAAGGGCGCTAGGTGGCGCACTGGTGTATGGACGCCTCTTCGTAAGGCTCTCACAGCCTGGCGCAATTAATCCTATAATCGATCCTCGAACCGATATGTGATTGGGCTGAAACTGCCACCATCTGCTGAGGAGGCTGCCCGGGTGCTCCGGTGAAATTTTCAGGCTGATCGCTCATACCCCAAGGCTGGTGGAGGCTCCGTTGTGCCCAGCGACCTGGAGTGCTTGATGCAGCCGGCCGGCCTGCCGCACAACGCGAGGCCGAGGATCCAGTAACAGCTGCTGGGCCCTGGAAGGCGCGAAACTAACAGAGCGGCGGTGGCGAGACGCGCTGTCCGAGCTCCACTCCTCATAGCGGCGCCTTGAAGATAGCAGTGCTGTTGCTCGGCCCATCTACCCCTGCAGGTACTCGCTATAATTTCCTAGATCCCCTGGGCAAACTGTTTATTGCTGAGTGCGACCAGCGGTCTGCTGACGGCTGTCGGGGGTGGAGGCCATCTTAGGAACGGCCCCTCAGCCTATCCACGAGACATTCAGGGGATCGCTGATCACATACCCCCAGGCGTGGAAGACATCGCGGTGCACGCAGCGCCGGCTGCATATGCCGTCAGCTCTTGGGAGCTACCCAGGAATCGGCTGATCTCAGCGGTCCATCTTCTGGCTGCCCCTTGACAGCGGGGTGAGTGGAGCGAGCGGCGCTGTGCAGGGGCCGAGGCTGCGGCCATTATTGGGGATCTACAACTACTATCCAGCTACTGGCATTAACTGGGTCCTAAAGTGAAAGTGCACGACGGTGTGCAAGAGGCAGGAGACGCAGGTGGTACCGGCCACTTGGAGACGGCGGTGGCTTGCCATGCACTAAAACCTTTGGCACTTACTAATCCTTATTGACTGCGACCACCGCCCCTCACCGGCTAATTAACATCCTGGGAGAGGAGGCTGCTCCATGCGACTAACTGTGCTGCGGGCCTAATTCACGAGTACTGCCAATGGTGCGCGACCGTCCTACCACCCTGAGGGCAATTGACGCACGGTGAGACAGCGGTGGGGTGGTCTCACTGGGAGACCCCTAAGTCGGAGTTGAAGAAGAGATTGGAGGACGAAGGAGACGACAGATACTGGCATTAACTTTGATTTAAACCCCACCCGAGTGCTGATATTTACTGGCGCTCGTTGCGACGGTACAGACACTGCGTTGATAGTGCTCACCGAGCCTGCATACCAGTGGTGAACTAGCTGCTCACTTTACTGCGCACTGTGCTGCTTGTGTGTGATTGGTGGTAAGATGGGCCGACCTGACGCGCGTCAGCCGAAGCTTACATTTGATGCCGCGAAGAAGTCAACCCGTACCAATCCGGAGCAACTGCCGCAGACGGAAACCAGTAATCCTACTAGTAGTCAGACGACCAACTCCACAGATATCCAGGAAATCCTACGTGAGATGCGACAGGGATTCGCAACTATTGCTGATAAGGTGGACAGAATATCGTCCAGGATGGATGCTGTCGTGCACAAGCTGGATGTCCATGAGGGGAGACTGAAGGAAGCGGAACAGCGGATCTCAGACGTTGAAGATACCTCAGGACAACATACGTCACGACTTACGCGGATGGATGACCTGCTACGCACAATAGCGGCGAAGAACGAGGATTTGGAGGCGAGGAGTCGCCGTAATAACATACGCGTAGTGGGTATTCCGGAGTCCACCAATGTGGGCAGAATGGAGGACTATGTGGAAAAACTCCTGTTGGCTTCGGTGGCTCGGACGCATTCTCCCCCCAGTTCATTGTAGAGAGGGCGCACAGATCCCTTGGACCGGTACCCAAACCGGGCATGAAATCGAGGCCTATCATAGCCCGCTTGCTGAACTATAGGGATAGAGACACAGCACTACAGGCGGCTCGGACCGCCAAAGCACTTAACTATGATGGAAACCGCTTCACGATATACCCTGACTTCACTCCTATGGTACAGGACGAACGGCGCAAGTTTCTGGACGTCAAGGCGAAGCTTCGCACTCTTCAGGTGGATTACGCACTACTCTATCCGGCTAGACTACGAATCACGTACCAGGGCCGCCAAATTTTTTTTACGAAACCGCAGCAAGTTGAGGAATTTATAAAACATTTTAAACGCACAACGCTCCAGAACAGGGACGGGATGGCTGCGCCTGACCGCGGAGAAGACCGCATGGAGGATGAGGAACAGTGATCTCCTGACTCTTGATCTTCAGATATCGCCCTAAATCCTGTCTGTGAGTACTACGGTGTGGACTACTACACGGCAATAGACATGATCATTGATTTCTATACTCCTTGAATTTTTGCGGTGGGTGGGGGTTTTGGCCTGACACAATTTGGTCTTGATCCTCATCGCCAGGCACCCCCCTTTCCCCCCGATGGCTAAGGGTGTCCCGCTGTTGGGAACTTGTGGAGGGGAGGGGGTGCTGTGTTGCCACCTAGAATGCTACCCAACGGGTATTACCCATATTGTTACTGTTGTTACAGGGTGTTTTCTCGCCCTCGATTGTTGAGGGCATTGGGGAGGGGACGGGTGGAAGATTGCACTGGCGAGTTGGGGAAGCCTCTGTGGGTGGTGGGTGGGGAATGGGGGAAAATGTGGGAATTTTATGAGTTGGTTGAATGCGAATTACACGGGCAAGACAACACAGTGATATGCTGGAGGGATGCGAGTGGACTTGTTGAGTATGTTGCATTGTGGTTATGGGTGCTCCATTGTACGATCCTAAAACAGATTGAAATAGGTCACACTAGGCGCAGGAACTGTTAACAAATGCACCTTTATATCCTGGAATGTGCGTGGACTGAAGGATGCACGGAATTGTAGGCAACTGTTAGCATATTGGGACAGACACAGTGTACAGGTGGTTATGCTGCAGATTTTAGACTTATCCGTCTGGGATTGACCTGCTTTTACCTTTACCTTTACTTCTCGCGGAACCCGCTCCGCGGGTCCCGCATCGCTAGAGATACTTTGTTGCAGCAGTCTGAAGGTTTGTGGAGGGAACGGCGAAGACAGTGACTCCCCGGGGCTGCGAGCGAGTGCGTGTGCTCCAACTGGGACTGCAATTCCCAGGAGCGCCCGCCAGCCCTGATTGTCAACACCTGGGCCGCTCTCCCCGACCCCTCCTACCCTTCCACCGAGGACTCATAAGCATTTTCCCTTGTGACGGCGTGTGGGACGCTTTGCAGATTTTAGACTTATCCGTCTGGGATTGACCTGCTTTTACCTTTACTTCTCGCGGAACCCGCTCCGCGGGTCCCGCATCGCTAGAGATACTTTGTTGCAGCAGCCTGAAGGTTTGTGGAGGGAACGGCGAAGACAGTGACTCCCCGGGGCTGCGAGCGAGTGCGTGTGCTCCAACTGGGACTGCAATTCCCAGGAGCGCCCGCCAGCCCTGATTGTCAACACCTGGGCCGCTCTCCCCGACCCCTCCTACCCTTCCACCGAGGACTCATAAGCATTTTCCCTTGTGACGGCGTGTGGGACGCTTTGCAGATTTTAGACTTATCCGTCTGGGATTGACCTGCTTTTACCTTTACTTCTCGCGGAACCCGCTCCGCGGGTCCCGCATCGCTAGAGATACTTTGTTGCAGCAGCCTGAAGGTTTGTGGAGGGAACGGCGAAGACAGTGACTCCCCGGGGCTGCGAGCGAGTGCGTGTGCTCCAACTGGGACTGCAATTCCCAGGAGCGCCCGCCAGCCCTGATTGTCAACACCTGGGCCGCTCTCCCCGACCCCTCCTACACCTCCCACCTTTTGTGTGTTTAATCTATATCGGCCATTAGTACTCCCGCAGCGCGGGAGAGCGCGCGGGAGAAGCCCGGGACAAGGGCGGGGCCGTCAGCGGCCGTCCGAGGCCGATCGAGGCCGGGCAGGGCTACTCCCTTTATATTTTTACTTTTGGATTTTGGTTCTTTATTCTTTTATTTTTTGTATTTAACTGATTCCTGAGGTAATTAATTGAACTGATTTGTTGATGATTTTCATTGTGATCTTGGGTATTTTATGATATTCCAATTATTTTTGGTATACCTTTTATTCTTGTTTTTTAATATTTGTATATTAATCTATTTCCTCCCACGCCTTTTAATATGTCTCTTCGCTCCGGCAAAGTCAGGCAAGTGCAGATGTCTACTTCTAATGGGGTTTTTACTGGCACCATAGACCAATTCTTCCAGCGCACTACTCGCGTTTTGGAAAATGAAATCGCCCTGGTTGAAAAGCGCCTATCGTTGGACTTGGTGACTGGTAGGCGTTCCTCACTAGGACCGATTCATAATGCCCATTCCCCGGTCCCATTGACTGACCAGACAGATGTTGTTTTAAATACTAGAGATGTTACTTCGACCACACTTAATCAGGATGTCGTATTGGTAGAAGATACTGGGGACCTAGACTCAGATTCTGACAATTCGTTGGAAAGTAGTTCCATTAGACATTCTCCTGAGTATAAGGCTAGCGACCCAGTAAAGCAGCCCCCTGATAATACACTTGGTTCTGTTATTAATCCTCACCCCAAGTCTTTTGAGAACCAGTCCGCTTGTAAAACGAGCAAAAGGAAAAGAGAGGATTCTATCCATAGTGAGGGTACTCCGCATTCGAAAAGCTCAACCTCTGCTGTCATTCCTCAACCCTCTTTGTCATCTAGATTTTTAGAACCCCCAGGGAGTATTAACGCTGCTGATGGTGGCATTGAAGTCACCTTATTGGGGAAAATTGAGTTCTTGATCAAATCACTCCTACTACCTATCTTTGAAAGAACAAGGCTCCTAAATGATAAAATGGACCTAATGGAAACATTAATTAAAGAAAATATGTCCATTTCTAACAATTTATTACATCGCTCAGTCCTGGTAGTGCCACAAGTAATTCCCCCTGAGCAAGTTAAGGACGTAACTGATGGGGTTACAAGAAAACCGACTGGGCCATTAAATGCCCCAAGTGCTTCCAATCAAGTAACTAATTCTGGACGTACTCAGGTTTCTGTAGTAAATAGAAATAGTAAACCCTCTACTGCAAATAATCCCATCCCCGTTCCTAGCACTATATCTAAAACCCCCAAGCCTGTACCTAAAACTAATCCAGCCAATAAAAAGCCTAGAATGGCTAGTACTAAACGTAATGTGAACCTTCCTCCGGAATCACTACCCTATACTGTTATTTTAACTGGTGTGGCTCCCTTGGAAGTAGGTAAACAGGAATCTTATAACGAATTACGTAATAAAGTCAACTATTGGCTAAATAAGAACCGACCCTTACCGCACCCCACGAAGGCAGTCATACTCAATGTCAGAAGAGTAGAGTGGGTTGGATATAGTAAAAAAGATCTAGAGGGTGACTGTATTGTTATTAGTTTTAGAGAACCTTGGGTTGCTGAACTTATTTGCAGAGAGCCCAGATTTAGTCGTATTGGTGATGTACAGACCCTATCATTACAATATTTCTACCCAAAAATTAATACTGTTTCAAACTACAACCATTTCCCTATTGGGAATGGTTCAAGAGAACGTTCCTTTCCTGATGTGTCCATCCATCCTTTGTTCCGGCCCCACCTCTCAAATCGATTTGCTCCACTTAGTTGGTTGGATGGAGTAGATTGACATGATAGTGGATTAATGGTTAATGACCAGGGACATCTAGGTTTGACAAAGGTTATTTCACCCTCAATTCTAAATTGTACACGGGAGCTAGTGGAAGATGCCATCTCCCTAGGATTTGATGTGGTGGAAATTTTGGACGACCACTTGAGTAATAATTCTCTTGTTGTCTCGATGGTAGAAGAATATACTGAGGGTTTGTGTTCTATTGTGTCTAATGTGTCGTGTGAAGGTCCAGTTGAATTAATAGACCTACCAGTTCTTTTACCGATTGATCCCCCTTGTGAGCCTGTAAATTGTTTAAAGGTACTGTCTTGGAATATTGCAGGGCTAAGGGGTAAAATGGCTGAGATTGACTGGGGGATTTTTACAGAGCAATATGATGTCATGGTTTTTCAAGAATCTTGGTCGATGGAAGCACTTTTTCGGCTGGGCTTTTTGAATTTTTACAAACTAGCTCACAAAGGCCCAAGGGGACGGCCGTCTGGGGGGCTTGTAATTTGGGTTCGCCAATCGCTAAATGTCAGGATATATGAGTTACCAACTTCGAATGATGATCTCATGGGTTTGAAATTGACTAGGGCTGAAACTCGGGATCTATTCGTGATCAACGTTTATGCAAGGGGAAGACCTGGGGGAAAATGCCCTGAAGTGATGAATGATCTTGAACTCTTGTTAAATGACATTGGTACTGACAATTGTGTAATGTTACTGGGTGATTTGAACTGTACAATTGAGCCCATATTGTCTATGGATGATGGTTGCTATGAGGAAGCTGACCAGCTTTGGAACATTCCCAGCCTAACCCTACCACCAGTTACTAAAGCAACAGAGGCAGGGCTACATTGGCTTGGGCTATGTCTGGAGAGGAACTTGAGGGCAGCCAATGGGAGGTCCAAGTCTGACCTTGCAGGAAATCCCACTTTCGACAATGGCTATAGTAACAGCCGTATTGACTACTGCTTATTTAAAGTGGAGTACTGGAATCTTTTGGTAGATATGGAAGTAATCGCACGTCCCGAAAGTGACCATAACCCCTTGTCAATCACGTTAAAAATGGAATTGGGCATAGATAGAAAACAAAATGTTGATATCTATACAACAGCGAATGCAGTCCTTAGTAACAATTGTCGTAGGCTTCGTTGGGATAAGATTGTGGAAGACCCTAGAGTTCTGTCTAAGATCTCCAAGGATGTCATATTGGCTACTGAAAAGCTGGAGCTAATATTGGCAAATAGGGGCATTCTTGATCAGGTAGGCCCAATTCATGAATCATTATTTACCACAATAAAAACCCATTTTACGTTTAAAGGTGGTCTTAAACATAATAAAAAAGGTAATTTGGGGGCAAAATGGTATGATGCAAGCTGTAGGAAGGCGCATAATCGCCTGATATCTGTAATTAAAACTAGGGATACTCAGGCAATTAAAATTGCGAGGGCGGAGTACAGAAAAACCCTAAAACTTGCCAAAACTATATGGGATGATAATCGTTGGCAGGACCTTTATGAGGCCAGTCTATCAGGTAACCAATTGAAATTCTGGCAGGTAGTTAAATGGGGAGGATGTGGTGACCAGCAAACCCCAACTAACCATGTCTCGGCGGATACGTGGGTTGAGTTTTTTTCAGCCCAGTTTTGTGGTAAGCAAATAAATGATAATCCCAGCGAGGAGGGAATGTTGATTCTTCCACAGTTGGTGAACTGCGGACATGTGGTCTTTAGTGAACATGAGACGGAGGTAGCGATACAATTAAGTAAAAATGGCAAAGCACCCGGGATGGACTGTGTCCCAGTAGACCTTTTTAAATATGATATGGAAAATTAGGTCCCGTATATCACTGCCCTGGCTAATGCCATTGCTTTGGGAGCAGATATCCCGGTATCTTGGAGAGGGGCAGAGATTCTTCCAGTACATAAGAAAGGAGATAAGTCTAGTGCGGCGAATTATCGCCCCATTAGCCTTATCGACGCACTACAAAAAGTAATGGCCAGATTGCTGTTAGGCAGAATACAGTCATGGGCGAGGGAAGAAAATATCTTGTCCCCACTACAGGCAGGCTTTAGAGCCAACACAAGCACTATCGACCAGGTAGTCAGATTCACCATGATTTACTGGAAGACGGTGCATCTAGGAGGAGGTACATTATACGCTGCGTTCGTAGATTTAAAATCTGCGTTCGACCTGGTCCCTAGATACAAGATGTGGTTGGCACTAAGTAAAATGGGAATGCCTCCTGACTTATTAGACTTAACGATTAGGTTACATAATCACAACTTTGCGAGAGTGAGATGGGGATCCCAAAGCCAAGTAACGGAGTCATTCCCTGTTACGCGGGGAGTTAGACAAGGGTGCGTCTTGGCACCATCCCTCTTTCTTCTCTTTATTAATCAGGTAGTGGAGTTCCTTTCGTCTGTTTCATCTGATGCCCCGTATTGGGAGGGACTAAATTCCCACTTTTAATCTTCGCCGACGATACCCTGATTCTGGCCAAAACCCAGGTGGGGTTGCAAACTGCCATTAATAAATTCACGGAGTTTTGTAAACTAAATGATCTGGAGATTAATGTCTCGAAAACCAAGTTTATGGTATTTACAAAATATAAACCACGTAAGGGTTATGTTACCATGAACGAAGTATCATTAGAGCAAGTATGGGTAATGACCTACCTAGGCGTGTCTATTGATTATAGACTGCGGTGGAAAGAACAGATTGAGGCTATGTGCCTCAAACTAGCTAGGTTATCAGGGTGTCTCGTGAAGGAACAGCGTTGCTCCCTCACGAAAAGAGTACTTCCTGCCACGAAAATCTATAAGGCCAAAATTAGTTCGGCCGTTCTTTATGGCTCTGATCTATGGGGTCACGCTGATCTTGTACCACTAGATAAAATACAGAACAAATTTTTTCGAAGTTTGGTAGGTTTACCGCCCTCAACCCCCGCAATCCCACTATTGCTCGATATGGGCTGCCAATCTCTTAAAAATCAAGCTCTGTTTAGAATGGTTGCTTTATGGAGAAGAATTTGGTCTACCCCAGAATTGATAATGTTCGCTAATGAGCTTCGGAAGGTTCAACTGTCTTTTGGCTCAGGATATATACCCTGGTTCAAAAGTATTAAAGCAACCCTCCTTAAGATGGGTCTACCGTTACATTGGTCAGACCCAGGTAATCAAACCTTTCCCTCAAAGAATGAGTTTAAACAGTTGTTCTGGTCAGTCGTTAAAAATGACATGATTTCACTTTCAGCTGGTTCTTCACTTACCAGTACCTTCTTAGTTTATAAAGTAATTCCCCAACTTGAGACGTATTGGGATAACATCACCAAAGGCCTAGATAGAAAACTCTATCATCAATTCAGAGTAGGCACTTTACCAATTAGGGAATTTACTAACAAATGGCAGAATAGTCCGAAAATGTATTGCCCCTTTTGTCTAGATGTTAACGAAACTGAGAGCCATTTCTTATTCGAATGTCATGCCTATCGCGCACCCCGTCTGAAGTGGCTCAAACCAGTTTGTCGTCGAACAAAAATACGGGTGTGTAAAGAAGCAATACACATTCTAAGAACTAATACAGCTGAGTGGATGTCTATTGGTTTGGCAAAATATCTTGGATGGGCTTGGGTAATCCGAGCAAGGTATATCAAAGAAGCTAGCAAGTAGCGTCCATCATTAATTTAACTAGATTATTTCGAAATTGAAATTGACTGATTATGATCTGGGACATATTGTCTGTTATATTCGTTGGTTCTAACATTGTGTATAATGGAAACTGTTCCAGATATTGTTGGTATAGTTTTTTTTGTTGATAACTGCTAAAAGAAAAAATGTATTAAGTGGTTATTTGCTTATATTAAGGTTTATCCCTTTTAAATTTTGATTTTGATTAATATCATTCTCTTCTTTTTGCTTCTGATAAATTTTTATGTATGTTATGTCTTTTATGAAGGAAAACTTCGAAATAAAGACTATAAAAAACTGAACTGGTTATGCTGCAAGAAACTCACGAACCCCCAGCGGCTGCCTCCACATTCGGCGCGAGATGGGCGGGTGTAAGGGCTTTCTCGAACTACTCCTCTTATTCCAGGGGCACTGCTATACTTATACACCGAGCCCTCCCCTTCACACTGCAAGGTCAACTGATTGATAAGGAGGGGAGATATGTGATTGTATGGGGGAGGTTGGGTGGAGAAACGATCACCATTGCCAACTGCTATGCGCCTAATGTTGATGATCCTCACTTTTTTGCGCAACTCTGGGGGGGTATATTGGATGTGGGTTCCAGGCACCTGATCTGGGGTGGAGACTTCAATGTGGCCCTGCACCCGAGATTAGATAGAGCGGATGGATGTTCAACATACCATACTAGGGCGAGGGATTCCCTTAGAGGGATAGTTGAAGAGGAAGGATTGATCGATAGTTGGAGACGAGTGCATCCTGATACTCTAGATGGAACGCACTTTACCCCACACACTGGAACATGGGCCAGAATTGATTACATTTTTGTATCCATAAATCTAGCACCACATATTCTGCACTCTAAACATCTGCCCAGGACACATTCCGACCATTGCCCGGTCTTGACGGCTCTAGACATGCCCGGATTTAATAAACCACGCCCACCTTGGCGCTTACACCCTAGTGTACTGATAGATACTGTCTTCCGCGAAGAACTTAGAACAGACATAGAAGATTTTTTTCCCCGGAATAAAGATACTGTAGACTCTGTAGAGACAGTCTGGGAGGCTTTCAAAGTTACGGTGAGGGGATGGTGCATTGCTAAGAGCTCTGGGGTGCTGAGGGACATTCAACGTGCTCTTAGTAGGTTAGAGGAGGACCTCAAAACTCTGGAGGATGGCATGGTTCGAGGGGCTACTGGAGACATGCGGTGCAAGTTCAGGGCTAAACTGTCGGAATACGAGGCAGAAGCGCAAAGGGAGGTATCATTCAAGGGAAAGCACTGGCGGGCCCGCGCTTATATCGAGGGAGGGAGACCGGGAAGAGCGCTATCCATGGCAGTGCGGGTGGCACGGGGTTCAAATACTATCCTAGAACTGACCACAACGGACGGGGAGATACACAGGGATTCTGTTGGGATTCTGAATACACTCCAAACACACTATGAACAACTCTATACCTCACGGGCGGTCGGTGAAGTGGACCTGGATGACTATCTGGGGGACATTGCACTCTGCTGGATAAGCGATGTCCACAGACAGTTTCTAGGGGCGCCCTTCGAGTTGGACGAGGTGCGGGATGCCATTATGTCCTTGAGCAATGGGAAGGCGCCGGGTCACGATGGCTTACCCGCAGAATTTTATAAATGTTATATAGAGGTCCTTGCACCTGTTCTGCGGGAGGTATTTGAAGATGCCTTAGAAGTGGGTGTACTTCCGAGGTCTATGCGTGAGGTGATTATCACGTCTCTCCTCAAACCGGGGAAAAATGCTGCATACTGTGACTCGTACCGCCCACTGTCGCTCTTGAATTGTGACGCCAAAATTCTGGCCAAGGTGCTGGCGACGAGATTATCTTTACTTATGACTACACTCATATTGCCTGATCAGTCGGGCTTTGTCCCAACGAGATCGACCTCACACAACCTTCGCACGGTTTTCTCCCTGATCCAAACGGTACATCCTGAGATCCCTCTAGCCGCAGTTTTTCTGGATGCGTCAAAGGCGTTCGATTCGGTGGAATGGGGGTTCCTATTCACAGTCTTGCGAAGGATGGGGTTCCCCCCGATATTCGTAAACTGGGTACGGTTGTTATACACGGCTCCAACGGCGAGAGTACTCGCGAATGGCCAACTATCTGACGCCTTTGCAATAACAAGAGGAACCCGCCAGGGATGTCCTCTCTCCCCCTTACTGTTTGCCGTGGCGATAGAGCCATTGGCCTGTCGAATCCGGCAACTTCATAAGGCTAGCGCCTTCAATTACCACCAGCGTCAGCTTTCTATCTCGTTATATGCTGACGATGTTACCCTATACGTCAAAGATCCCAGCTCTAACTTGAATGCATTACTGCGGGAATTTGTCACCTTCGGAGGCCTCTCTGGCGTTTCTATTAACTGGGGTAAGTCCCAACTCTTCCCTCTAACGCCAGCAATATCGGAGTTCCCGCTGGAATACCCACTTGAGTGGTGCACCTCTGAACTGCGCTACCTGGGCATACATATATCGAGAGATAGGGGGGATACCTTACGTGCGAACTACGGAGTAGCTATTACTAAACTAGCGGATTCAGTGACCAGATGGATTAAATTGCCCTTGTCGATGGCGGCGAGAATCTCCCTCATAAAAATGGTGGTTCTACCGCGCTTCTTATACTTGTTCCTCAACGTTCCTTACTACCCAGGCGCATTCTTCTTCAAAACCCTACGCTCTGAGCTTATACGTCTTGTATGGGGGGGCAAGCAGGCACGCCTCCGCTGGGCAGTTATGACACAACCGTACCGTATGGGCGGATTTGACGTGCCTGATTTCGAGGCATATTACTTGAGTGCTCAGGCACAATACCTGTATTATTGGCTGAAACCGTCACCCTACATGCCGCAGGTGGCGGCGGAGGGTTGGATAGCCCATCCGCTACCGCTGGCAGGCGTGGTTCATGCCCCTACATCTGAATTGGATATGCATTCTAATACAGTGACCTGTACGATGGATGCATGGCATCGAATAGGGAGGAAGCTGCAGGCCCCATTACTATACACGGCTCGGATGCCACTGTCTTATCACCCGCGGATAGCACTCCTTCAAGAGGTGGGATTCCAAAGGCTGTGTCGTCGGCTACACATTCATAAATGGGGTGATCTTTTCCGCGAAGGGCTATTTCGGTCTCGGGAGGATTTCTTTCAGGAAAATGAACCCACCCCATTGGAGTTGTTTTATTATATACGGTTACGGGAAGGCCTGAGGGTCTTGCTGCCGGAATACCCTCGTGAACCCCCCAGTGTGACCCCACTCACGGTAGTGGTGAATAGCGTTGATGGTGCGCATTTAGTGTCTAATATTTATAGAAGCCTACGAGAGGAAATGCCTGTTGTGGAGAGTACGGCCAGGGCGCATTGGTCATCAGATCTTGGCAGGGAGATAACGGACGAGCAATGGGAGTATAGTTGTGACCTTTCAGGAGCGGTGATGTCCAGCTGTCGTTTTAAAATAATACATTATAAGTTCCTTCATAGGTTATACTATACGCCGGCTAGGAAATTTAGATTTGGTCTGATTGACTCGGACAGATGTGAGAGGTGTGGTCAGGAGGGGGCGGACTTCTTTCATTTAGCGTGGACTTGCCCGCAAGTGCAGGAATACTGGTCACAGGTGTGTGAAGGACTTTCCCTTATGATAGGAGATGCCCTAACTTTAGATCCACAGCTGTTCCTACTAGGATACACGGCAAAGATTGCACGAACAGTTAGGAAATATACTGATGTGGCAATATTACTGGCAAGAAGACACGTGGCGTGTAGGTGGGGTCGGGGCAGAGCTCCTAAATTCAAGGTTTGGCTGCATGACATGTTATACTGCCAAGAACAGTACGGTATATTTTCAGAATTGCTGCCTCTCAACTCTAGGCCAGCTGACATATGGGGTCCTCTGCAGACTTATCTTCTTGCAACTGCCACACAAGGAGAGGAGGACGTTGCCACTGAGGATATTACGCTAACGGCTGAATCAGTTTGAACTTGCATGCCTTGTCTTGGTCAGGGATGGATGGGGGAAACTGTGATATGTCTATGCTGTTTTCGGATTTCTGTCATACGAGAATTGATTATGCAAGCAATGATGTCGGATATGTGGGTTTATGCCTGATAAATACAGTCTACTGTAAGGACCCTCTGCCCGGCCCCTTTGATCTGCCGGCTGCATACCCTGTTTAACAGTATTTCAAGTGCATTGAGAGCTGGATAAGTGCTCTCCCCCCCTAGCCTACTGAAGGGATGACCTGATCGTTGGCTCCGTTGCCCTCAACCCCATATAGCAATTGCCAAGCTTAAAATCGCAGCTGCCCAAGTGCTTGGATCTGTTTTGTTAGGTCCTCCCTTTGGTTGTGACTCTGGTTTATACCCATGTGAGATCCTTCCTATATATGTTCTTACTTGACAAAAGCTCCACTGTGTTAATATATGTGTATCGCTGCCGGCCCTGTACGGTTGTAGGCACACTGCTGTGTAACTGTGTCTGTATGTCAATAAAAGTTTATAATCCAAAAAAAAAAACACTGTAACAGTGCTCATTAAACATATTTTCTGTTACAGTAGTTATTTTTACCTCACATTTTTTCACTTTGTACACCATCACCACCACTTTGAAATACATTGTGGCTAGAGGGTCACTTCTGAATCCATCTTTACACCATCACCTGATGGGTTGGGTAAGAGTGGATTTACCATCCGTATCCCACGTGACGATACTCCGCCATCATGGTGGTCTGATGGGAGTTTTTCAGCCACATGTAATTTCTGGTGTGTCCCATTACTCCGTTTAGCTTAAAGATAAGTACATTACACAATTGTGTTGACTTAGTATCTCCTGTAAGTGTTTTTGTAGTTTCCCAGCCGGTCTGTAGAGCTGATAATTTTTTGGTTTCTATGAATAAAGCGGTCTGATATATCCATGAGATGAGCCTGCGTCCACCACCGAAAGTCAGCAGCATCTGGAGCTGGTCGTGTGTAGGTGGCTCCTCCAGACCCCACGCAGAGGCGACGCATCAACCTCATAAGTGTGACCTAGGCCAGGAATTCTGATGGTGATAGGCTGTCTTCCCTGTCTAGGTCCTATAGGTTGCAAAGCCACAATCCATATGACAGTCTTCTACTGTTTTGAGCCCCATTTCGGTCAAGCCTCACATTCTGCGAACATGAAGCATCCTTCTCCAGATGTGGGCAAACCAACCACTGTCAAAGTATGCTCGTATAGTGAACGGTGGACCACCAATTTCCAGCAGTGAAGGGCAGTAGTTCGGAACTCTGGGTGCCGCAACACCCTCAGTTGCACTCCCAGCAACAACGTGATTGGGGCTCGAGTCCCCCCACATCCCCTAAATCTGTCTTGTGAAATCTGGGCAGCCATCTAGCCAGCCACTGCAGTTGGGCCTACAACAAGTACAGTTCAAAGTCAGGTGCCCCCCTGCCTTCCATCCCCGTTGGGCACCTTAACACCTCCAATGAGATCTGATGCCTACCCCCTTCCCAGACCAGGTCACGCAGCAAGGTGTTTAGGTCCCTGAACCAGCTCTGCGGTATCCACACGGGCAGGTTCAAAGTAGTATAATACTCTTGGGAAGATTACCAGTTTAGGCAGTGCAATTCTGGCCATAATTGGCAGTTTAATATTGCAGGAACGCTATGCTACAGACTAAGGGTGGATGCACCTCCCTCATGTTCCCTTCCCTAATGTCCACTCTGGAGTGATCCCCATATTATCCCTCTGCATTTAAGGAGTTGGGGAGCCCTTTCAACGGTATATTGAGGATTAAGCCGCAAAGGATCACGGAACTCTTGGACACTGGGAAAGAACAAGATTTCCTTTAATTAGTGCGTAGCTCGGAAACGATATCCAGGGTGGTCTGGATGTTGAAGCTTCAGGGAATTTGTATATCTGTGTCATGGAGGTACAGGAGCATGTCGTCCATGTGTAGCGAGAAAATGTGCTCAGTGTCTTGTAGCGGGATGCCCTTTCCTCTTCCTTCTATTCTAATCACACTGGCAGAAGTTCAACCTCTAACACAAAGTGCATTAGAGTTAGGTGACAGCCCTGCCGCATCCCTCTGTATATTGTAAACGCCTTTGATATACAACAGCCCGTCCAGCCCCACACCCAGGTGCCAGAATACAGCAGAGTGACCCATTTGTCCCATGCTGGGCCCACGTTTATGCGACTCATAACCACTCCCCCCCGTCCAGACTATCAAATGCCTTACGTAAGTCTATCTAGATTTGTCATAAGACTTATACTTTCTCACTAAAACTGTGCATTTGTTAGACAACATAAATGTCACAATTGTGAAAGACTGATTATTGCACACCATCAGTATATGTTGGCCTTTGTCCTGCTAGCTTAGAGTGCACCAATTTTACCCCTAACAAGGTAAGGTAACAGGTGAAATGAGCAATGTCAGAACATGACAACACTGACTCCCCAAGGAAATCATGGTAACAGATCTAGAACCTTTTTGTTTGGTAAACCATGCATACCCAAAAAGATACACAAGAAATAAACAACATGGCGTTTCAATATTTATTGGAGCATCATGATTCTTGCGTAAAATATGTGTGCTGCAATAATCAATAGAAGGAAACAGAATAGTGGGATCAGCATTACGAGAATGATGAAGAAGATGAACAGTTCTAAGCATGGGCGAATTTTGCGAATCTGGTGTTCGCGAATTTGCGTATTTGCGAACTCGCAATCCGCAAAATCCGCAAATTCTCGAGAATTTGCGGATTTTTTTGTTTTTATAGTGTTCGCAATGGTTTCTGCCAGTTCGCGAGGATTTTGTACCAGTTCGCAATTGCGAACTTACTTGTCGGCACGTAACGGTCGCGACTATATTGTTTCTACGTCTGGTTCATCATCAATGGTTCACAGCACCCTCTGTTTCAACACTGCCACCCTCTGTTTCACCCATGCCACACTCTGGTACATCAATGCCACCCTCTGGTTCATCATCATCACTGTAGATTATGGGGATAAAAAGCAAGTACACCTGCCCTGCTTCAACTGACATGAATTAATTTGGGGTTGATTTATTAATGTGTCACTGTTTTAAAAATCCAGTCTGGCACCTGCTTCCTTATCTGTAATTTGCTTTCTGTTGCAGTGCAATTTTATTTTCCAGGACCTTTGTGGCCTACTTGTAGCTATTCTATGATCCGGCTGTGAGGGTCATACAATTGTTGCAACTAGCAACTGAACTCTGGAGGGGCCCTAGTCAGGAAGCACTATGGGGGAATGGATACTACTGATGAATTTGAACTTTTGCACCTGCTGAGTGCTTTCAGTTTAGCAAAACTCGTTTTTCTGCAGAACAGCAACTGTAATGCCCCAAAAAAACTTACTTGTGAAAGTTGATTTCTAATCCAAAAGTGATCCAAAGAAAGTCAAAAGTCCTCAAATCCAAAAAAGTGCAGGCAAATGTCAACCTGAGGAGTTATTCTGATAAAAATCATCATTTTCTGAAGGTCTATGCTGCTTGCTAGTGGATTTCTTGTGCAGAATTGCAAATTTTGTAATTACGCGAGTGCGAGATTGTTGCTGCCCGCCGCACCTACATGTTCGCAATTGCGAACTTACGCCGCACGCCGCAAAATTGTATCACCAAGAAAAAAAAATCCGCTGCGTGCGAATTTGCGGATTTTCGGTAAATTCGCGAGCGTTCGCGGATTGCGAATTTACCGAAAATCCGCGAGCGGAACGGATTTTCCGCCCATGCTTAAACAGTTCAACAACCATTGTGCTTTTTACAGAGAATATATGCAAGTGTATAACTACTGTTATATTTTGCTCCTACCTAGTGCTACCTAACCTAGTGCGCCTAGTGTGGGTGAATCTGCCAGAATCCATGTAGGGTAATCTAACTCCCTAGTTACCTTTGTGTAAGTGATGTCAAGAAACCCGACTTGGTGGTGAGCTGGGCTTCATTCCTCTCAGGAGGTAAACAGGAATCAGCTGAGCTGGATTTCCAGCATTGGTCGACCACGCAGTGCCGGCGAAATGCTCCTCTAACTAAACAAAGAGTGATGTTAATGTAATATACATTACCCATGTTGCCGTGCCGAGGTCTGTCAGGCTGCCATTATTGATTCTACCCTCACAAATCTGTCGCTGAGCAAATAATAATAAACACCATTTTGCGCATTGAACTTTAGCTTTCATACAGAATGTTCAAGGCTTCTGATTATGTGCTAACGAAGATGTGTTAGTTGAAGTAGAGCTATTTCTTGGGACAGTATCAGTACAAGCACGCAAGCAAAAAGTGTGTCAAATGTCAACATTCAAGAAAGATGTCAAGTTTAAACGTGAGCATGTAAAATGGTTGTAAATGAAAGCGTATCAGTGCAGTGGCATGATACTGGGCCGGGGGGTTGTCCAGGACCCACAACAATCTCTTGATATTGAGGTAGGTGCTACACTGCAGAATGAAGCCTTTCTGGTCATGATGAACCAGAGCATTCAGGTGTGACAGTAATCAATTAGCCAACATTTTACTGAGGATTTTGTAGTCTGTATATTTCACGGATAGCTGCCTATGGTCTGACATGGTGAGGGCATTGTCTTTAGGTTTGAGGATGAACACTATGAGAGCTTCTCTAGTAGTAACCGGCAAGGAGCCACTCTCTAGAGCCCTCGTGTACATTGTAGCTAACTTAGGAGCAAGATGAGCTGCAGATCTGTGATAAAGTTCAGCTGATAGGTCGTCTGTCCCTGGAGTTTTACTACGTGCCAGCTCCGCTATGGCCTCTTTGATTTCCAGTTCCGAGATGGGTCCTTCCAGTACTTTCCCCTCTAACATTCCCTGCCGGGTCAAAGGTGCCCTGTTCAGGAAAGCTTCCATCTCCACTGCCAACACCTGTGGTTGCTCCCTGTATAGATCACAGTAGTAGTTGATAAAGACGTAGTGGCTATTGCGCTGAGCGAAGACTACATCTTCCGTCACGTTCCTAATGTGGGTAATCGGGCGACCATGGTCTGCAGTCTGGGTAAGCCATGCCATCTCACTCTTCCACCCTCTGCATGGTAGTTCTGGCCCCATAGTTCTGTGGTATCGCAGCTTTTCTAGGTTGACTGCATATTTTTCCCTCTCTGTAGCTAGTTTGGGTCTATCCTATGGGTCTGTAGGGAGGATACACTCCAACACATTAACAGAGTTCTCAAGATCTGTTAGCTCTTTCTCCATTGATTTTGTCCAACTGGACGTTTAAACGTGGACCTGGCGTATAGAGAGTACTCCCAATTTGTCACATTCCATAGTCTCCAGGCACCCACTAAGTGCGAGTGCCTCTCCCATTCCCACAATGTCACTATAAGTTTCACCGTGGGTGCATCTACCAATGGTGATATCAACCTATCAAGGTATATGTCCTAAATGCTGTTGTAATTCCCCTTAGGATCATAGGCAAACCCACTTCGCCTGACAGTAATGACATTGGTGTTTCAAGAAACTGTGTTTGCCCTATGTTCAGGGCATATATGCTACCCAGCATTACTGGGAGGTGTAAGTGACCGTTTGCCTCAGCCAATAGACATTAACTGCGATCTCCCTCACCTTGAGGAAAGAAACCTGTCAGGAACTATTCTGACCTTGGAAAGTGGGAGAAATGGTCCATAGCTAAGAAAGAAAAATAACCTGCATCACGTGCGCGTGTGCCTGCATGCATGCGTGTGTGTCTTTCTGTGTGTGTTTCTGCACATGGAGTTGTTGTGCCTATATCCCTACTGTGGTAAAATGCTGGCCCTGCAAAAATGATGAGTATTCCTGTCATATTTTGGCAATCCATACTAGTCCTGGCACAATGGTTCTAATTCTTGACATACAGTAAGCTTTCATGGCACATGGTGCTGACCCATGCTATAATGGCAGCCCTGGCACCATAGTGGGGATTCTTGATTTATTATGAGTATCTGCACAGTGGTGCCCACCCCTGCAATAGTGTTGACTCTGACACTAGGATGCTAATTCAGAACATATTGTGGGCATCCATGATGCATTGATGCATGGTTTACTGGTGCCCACACATTATATAATCTCAGCCCCTGCATTCTGGTGGTAATTATTGACGTTCTGGTTATGGTTGTCATCACGAGGCCTACTCTGGCATAATGGGGGATCATTGCATAGGAGCAGTCATAATGTGTATACATGTTTAGCCAGCATCCATCAGACGAAATGTTCAGAAGCCCATGGAGCGACTAAGAGCGCAATGGGAAGAGAACCTAGGGGTACCGATTATAGCAAAAGAGTGGGATACCATAGTAGAGCACTCCTTGAAGGTTTCTAGGAACACTGGGTTCAAGCTCATAAACTATTATGTACTTCAAAGGGCGTACCTCACGCCGGTCAGAATCGGGCGCTACTTCCAAACAGAATACGCGGCCTGTCCAAGATGCGGGGACAGAGAGGCACATATCCTCCACATGCTGTGGAACTGTCTGGGCCTGAGGGGATTCTGGGAGGAGGTACTCACAACTGTTGAGATTATAATAGATAAGGAAGTTCCGCACAGACCAAAACAAAGGTCACTGGGAGGTTTCAAGACTTATCCTTCATACTAGCAAAAAAAGGGAAATCACGAAGAACTGGAAGTCTGTGAGAGGCCCACAAATAGGACCTGGAGATGTGGGCAGACGCAGAAAATAGAATCTTGCTGCGTGCGGTTAATTGAGGGATAGGAAATCTAGAAAAACCGAGAGCCTGGGGAGCCTAGTGAATGATTTACGAATACCAGACCTAGACGACACAACAGACGATCCTCAAATTCTCCACCGCAGGGTGGGGGCAATGAGATAGGGACTTAGAGGGCTTAAGGTACGATGAAAGCTGAGGGGACTGTCGCCCCCCCCGTACCTCGCGTAGACCTCAGACAAAGATAGGAGGAAGAAGAAACACACACCGCTGTCATACACACACCGGAAAGTTAGTGACTAGTTCAGGGGGGAGCGAGGGAGGGGGGATTGGGAGTTGGAACCGATTGAACAAGTTGAATAGTTTACTTTGTTAAAGGCATTGAAAGGAGAAAGAGCAATGCACTGTAAAGATGTGAACAAATGATTATGAGAAATGCAAAATTGAATGATGTATGAAACAAATGGCAATAAAATCTGTTTAAAAAAAAAAAATACATGTTTAGCCAGCACTCTTCAAATTCCAGGAAGGACCTTTGGTAATGTCTTGGTTTTGGAGAGTGGGTCAGTACAAGGTCAATTCTTGACCTTCCTAGGAAATCATTTGTTACTGGTAAAAGTATAACTCCAAAAATGTTATTTGTCTGTTTACAGTAACAAAAGAACACAGCGGGCTTCCCTTTTATTTGAAGATGATATTAGTAATGAAGGCATGCTTTTTTCTAATAAACCCTCATCCACGGTGCCTGCTCTTCATATTCAGGTATGTTTTTTTTTATTCAAACATAATATTTACTAAGCTGCAGTATGAGCACTGTAAGCTATTGCATCAAAGACATCCAACTGTGCTTTTCCCCTAATATACGCACACATTATATTTAACTTCCCCATAGTGGACTGAATAGGTTCATCCCTAACTGCTTATACATGCCCAATTTTTCTTTTTGTCAAGTTATTAAATTTGTTTTTAATATTCTTTGGTCCAACTTTATTTTCACCAAGGCATTCCCCACTTATCTCCCATTTACTGTGTTTTTTCCAACATAGTAGGGTGCTGAGGGCGCTCCCTCAATGTGAGTTTAAAAACACACTCTAACGTAATGTTCGAGGCATGTGGGCTGCTGAATTCATATCTTGTGCATAGATCACCGCCTAGTGTTGGGTTTGGATGATTGCACTTTGTTGTCCTGGAAGAGTCTTCGAAGTATCACAAGATAGGTGACTCCTCCCCTGGACTACAGTGCGCATGGGCATCTTCTCCATCCCCAGATTGTTTTTTTCCGCCATTGGGTTCGGATGTTATTCCTTTACTCCAACTTCGGAAACCGAAACTAAACTACTTTAAAGGCCAAAAGGCCTTCGACTTCGACGGTATTGTTCTCGTTCGGTACTTCTTGACTCGACCAACCTTTCCATCTTGATCCGGTCGTCGACGCGGGCCGTTGGGCCTTTCGACGCCACGTGGGCCTGCTGTTGATAGAAAGGAGCCCGTTCAAAAGGTGCCCACAATGCCACTCAAAATTCCCGCACTCTGACAAGCATACAGTATGCAACAAGTGCTTATCACCAGAGCACAACAAAGAAAATTGCCCAGCGTGTGCCCAATTCCGTTCGAAGAAGACCATCCGGATTCGACGGGCCGCTAGTCAAGAGATGCAGCGGCAGGCACCGGAACCGGAGAACATCTTTGATGATGAACGCGACCTCCCAGAAGCGTCGGACTTGGATCTAGAAATCATCACCGTTGAGGACCAGACGGACTAAGATGACCAGATCCCGCCGGGGCAAACAGTGAGTACACTGCCCCCAACACCGCTCATCCCGAAACCGAAGGCTCCGGTCGAAGCATCGCCTAAAGGCCTTAGCTGAGAATGAAAAACCCCTTCAGAAGCCCCGCCTTCCGGCTCGGCTCCGAAGACCAAAACAAAGCCTTCCGAGATCCCAGGACCAAGTAACATTCCCCCCAAGAAGGTCGTCGAACCCAAGAGGGTTGTCGAACCGAAGGTCGTCGAGCCAAAGGTTGTCGAACAAAAGCAGGTTGACCAGCCAAAAGGCGTCGAGCCGAAGCAGGTGGTTGAACCAAAGAAGGTCGTCCAGCCAAAATAGGCTATCGAGTCAAAAGCTATCGAGCCAAAGAAAAGCCTCGAACCTAAACAGGTCGTCGATCCGAAAACAGTACCCGATCCTAAAAAAGAGTGCAAATAAGCCAAAGCCAGTCGAACCGAAAAAGGTAATCGACTCGACCAAAAACACTGACCCTAAAAAAGGCGTCGAGCTCAAAAAGATGATCGATCCGAAACAGGTCGTTGACCCAGACAAAGTCGCCGGACTAAAAAAGACTGCCAGACCAATAAAAGACGTCGAACCAAAAAAGGTTACCGACCCCAAACCGACAGTCGAGCCGAAAAAGACTCCAGAACCAAAGGCCCTCGAGCCAAAAGGTCACAAGCAAGTCAGTAAGCCAAAAACATCGGCGCCAAAGCCACGGACAGTGGAGGAGGAACTCTTCCATCGTGATCCAGAATCGGAGGAACAATCAAAACTGTATATAAACCCTGAAAGCGGCAAAGTTACCATCTATTACCGGAAAAAGAGATCATTGGACACGGACACTACTTGCCCTGTACCACCGAAGAAAAAGGACTTCGGGACATCTCCCTCTAGGCCTTTTACTCCTCCTCCTTTCTGTCCTAATATGCCTTTGGTGCCCTACTCTCCTACACAATCAGACTACAATGATGAGGATAACATGGGGGAAGATCCTCAGGAAGATTTTAATGACCCAGAGGATCCACAGGCTCAGGATGACACATGGGATGATCAGAATGATCCATATGACACATAACCCATCCCTGACACCTCCCCATACCCTACAAAGCTGTTGCCTACCGACAACACCATTGTTTTTAACCAACTGCTAGATAGGGCTGCAAAATACCACAAGGTCGACATGCACACTGACCCAATAGAAGAAGATTTTCTATTTGACACTTTTCCAACCTCCGAGAAAAATGTCAGGACACTTCCTATACTAAAAGGGGTACTAAAACACGCGCCAGACATATTCAAAGATCCAGCCAGGGCACGGGTACTCAATCCCAGGATTGAGAAAAAATATAAGGCGGCCCCTACAGACCCTACTTACATTAAATCCCAGTTGCCTCTTGACTCACCGGTAGTAGCAAACGCTCGCTAAAGGGCCAACTCGCAAACAACAGGAGACAAAGAGTCTAAAATATTGGAGGCCTCAGGCAAAAGAGTGGCCTCACAGGCTGCTAATTCATGGAGGATCGCAAGCACACAGGCTCTCCTAGCTCGCTATGATAGAGCGCACTACGACCAGCTTGAAGGTTTACTGCAACACCTGCCAGAACCTTTCAAAGCTCAGGCTATCGATCTCATACAGGAAGGCAAATTTATAACTAATGCTTCCATTAAATGTGCACTAGACGCAGTCGACACAGCAGCCAGGTCAGTTAACACTAACGTGTTACTACGCAGACACGCGTGGCTACGCATCTCTGGTTTTAAGAACGAGGTGCAATCCACCATCCTTAACCAACCAGTTAATCAAGACTTCCTGTTTGGTCCTGCAGTAGATACCATTTTAGACAAAATGAAGAAAGATACTGAAACTGCAAAATCTATGGGCGCTCTGCAGTTTCAATAACATAGAGGTTCCTTTCGTCGGTCCTCCTACAGAGGCACCGCACAAGGCAACACTTCACAGACGTCCTCTGAATACAAAAGCAACACCCAAAGCTCCTTTAATAAAGGCTCCAACAGGGGAGGTTACAGGGGCAATAATAACAAAGGCAGGGGACATGGCGGCAATAACACCAGAGCCTCCACTGCCGCCAAACAGTGACTACATCACACTCCCTCCAGACCATCCAACACCAGTCGGAGGCAGAGTCAAACAGTTCCTACCAGTCTGGAATGCAATTACCACAGACAGGTGGGTGAGACAAATTATCCAGTATGGTTATTGCCTGTAACTCACTTCTACTCCACCCAACATACCTCCCAAACACCGTCCTATGTCCAAAGAACACATCACCCTGCTACAAAAAGAGGTCAAATCCATGCTAGAAAAGGGAGCCATAGAACCAGTCCCTTTTCAACACCAAGGAACAGGAGCATACCTACTATACTTCCTTATTCCCAAAAAGGACGGGTCCCTCAGACCAATATTGGACCTCAGGCCTCTAAACCAATACATTCTCTCGGAGCACTTCCATATGATCACTCTACAACGAGTACTCCCGTTACTCCAGCAAGGCGACTTCCTAGCAACATTAGACCTCAAGGGCGCATATTTTCACATACCTATACATCCAGCTCACAGGAAATACCTCAGGTTCACAATAGAAGGTCAACATTATCAGTTCAAGGTTCTCCCCTTCGGGGTAACCACAGCCCTAAGAGTGTTCACAACATGTTTAGCGGTAGTAGCTGCACACCTCAGAAGGCAACACATCCACGTGTTTCCATACCTGGACGATTGGCTCATAAAGGCAAACTCGTACGCGCCGTGTGCAAGCCATACGTCTCAGACACTTCAGCTGCTACACAGCCTGGGTTTTTCCATGAACTACCCAAAATCACATCTACACCCCTCCCACATACAACAATATCTGGGGGCTACAATAAATACCACTGTAGCAAAAGCATATCCAAATCAAGCAAGGGTAGCCAACATGCAGACTCTCATTCAGAAATTTCAGCCACAACACTCTTTGCCAGCTCGAGAATTCATGCAGCTCATAGGCATGATTGCCTCCTGTATATTCATTGTCCCCCATGCCCGACTTCAAATGCATCCACTACAGGAATGCCTAGCACGGCAGTGGAACCAAGCTCAGGGACAACTAAAAGACCTAGTGTTGGTAGACAGTCGCGTCTACAACTCTCTGCAGTGGTGGAACCCACAAAACCTTTCCATGGGGCAACTGTTCCAAGAGCCGGTTCCACAAGTAGTACTAACAGCGGACGCATCACTGACAGGTTGGGGAGCCCATTTACTTCAATACACTGTCCAAGGGCTCTGGACAATCAAGCAAAGGAGACTGCATATCAACCAACTAGAGTTGCTAGCAATATTTCTGCCACTAAAAGTATTCCAGAAATACCTGTGCAACAAGACTGTGTTGATCCGGACGGACAACATGCCAGCCATGTACTATATTCAGAAACAAGGAGGGACACACTCTCCACAACTGTCCCACTTAGCACAAAACATATGGACGTGGGCAATTCCAAGAAACATTTTTCTCCTAGCAGAACACCTGCCAGGAAAAGACAATCAAGTAGCGGATCTGTTAAGCAGACACAGTCAACAGCTACACGAATGGGAGATTCACCCTCAAGTTCTCCAACCATTCTTCCAAAAATGGGGGTATCCAGAGATAGATCTGTTTGCCACAAACGAAAACTCGAAATGCCAGTACTTTGCCGCCAGGTTCCCACATCCGTTGTCACAGGGCAATGCGATATGGATGAACTGGTCAGGCAGATTTGCATACGCTTTTGCACCAGCTCCACTGATTCCGCTGGTGGCACGCAAACTACTTCAGCAGTCACTCAAAATGATCCTGGATGCTCCCACATGGGCAAGACAGCCATGGTACACAACGTTCCTGGAACTTTCAGTAGTTCCCCACCAAAGACTGCGCCTCTCGCCCCATCTTTTAACTCAGAACCATGGAGAAATCAGGCACCCAGATCCCAATCAGATGAACCTAGCGATCTGGCTCCTGAGGTCTTAGAGTTTGGATACCTTAAATTACCTCCTGATTGCATGAACATTATCAAGGAAGCAAGAGGGCCAACTACTAGAGCATGCTATGCAGCTAAATGGAAAAGATTTGTAATTTACTGCAACAATACCCAAATCAATCCATTAGATGCTTCCATCCAAAACATTATCTGTTACCTCTTGCACCTTCAAAGATGCAATCTAGCATACTCTTCTATAAGGCTACATCTTGCTGCTATAACAGCATATCTCCAGAACAGACAACACCTGTCCCTGTTTAGAGTACCCCCAATCAAAGCTTTTATGGAAGGCCTTAAAAGGATAATCCCTCCAAAGCACCCACCTTCACCAGTCTGGAACTTAAATATAGTACTTACCAGACTTATGGGACCTCCTTTCGAGCCACTCCATTTATGTGAATTACAATTTCTAACATGGAAGGTGACATTTTTGATTGCCATTACCTCCCTCAGGCGAGTAAGTGAGCTACAGGCACTAACCATCCAAGAACCTTTCATGCAAATACACGCAAATAAGGTAGTACTTCGGACTAACCCTAAGTTCATGCCAAAAGTCATATCCACTTTCCATATCAATCAATCCATAAAATTGACAGTTTTCTTTCAAAACCCACAGTCAGTGGCTGGAAGAGCCCTACACACACTAGATGTAAGGAGAGCTCTGCTATATTATGTGGACAGGACTAAATCATTTAGGAAAACAAAGCAACTGTTTGTTGCTTTTTCCCCACAACATAAAGGTAATCCCATCTCAAAATCGGGAATAGCCAGGTGGATAGTTAAATGCATCCAAATATGCTATCAAAAAGCTAAACGCACTCTAACAGTTCCCCCAAAAGTACACTCTACGCGTAAAATGAGGGCATCCATGGCTTTCCTAGGGAATATTCCCCTTGAAGACATATGTAGGGCAGCAACATGGTCTACCATACACACTTTCACTAAACACTATTGTGTAGACGTGCAATCAAAGCAGCAAGCTGTGGTAGGCCAGGCTGTCCTTAAAACTCTTTTTCAGACTGCTGCAGCTGGTACAGGTGACCACCACTAGAGGAGATACTGCTATACAGTCTATGCACAAGATATGAATTCAGCAGCCCACATGCCTCGAACGGAATATGCTACTTACCAGTATGCATCTGTTCCTGGCATGTAGGGCTGCTGACATTCATATCGCCCACCCTCCTTCCCGGTGCCTGTTGCAGCTGCAGGATTCTCTTTTGCATGGCCATCTCTTACTTACTATACTCCATCTTTGCCACAATGGCGAAAAACAATCTGAGGATGGAGAAGATGCCCATGCGCACTGTAGTCCAGGGGAGGAGTCACCTATCTTGTGATACTTCGAAGACTCTTCCAGGACAACAAAGTGCAATCATCCGGACCCAACACTAGGCGGCGATCTATGCACAAGATATGAATGTCAGCAGCCCTACATGCCAAGAACAGATGCATACTCAATCAATCAATCAATCAATCATAGCATTTGTATAGCGCACTACTCACCCGGAAGGGTCTCAAGGCGCTTGGGGGGAAGGGGTCAGCTACTGCTCGAACAGCCAGGTCGTGAGTTGTCTCCTGAAGGCGAGATGGTCCTGGGTCAGCCGAAGGTGGATGGAGAGGGAGTTCCATGTCTTGGCCGCCAGGTAGGAGAAGGATCTTCCTCCGGGGTGGCTCTTCGGATGCGTGGTACGGCGGCGAGGGCGAGGCTAGTGGATCGTAGCTGGCGTGTAGAAAGTCAGGCGGTCGTTGAGGTACTTGGGGCCCAGGTCGTGGAGAGACTTGTGTGCGTGGGTGAGGAGCCTGAACGTGATCCTCTTGTTGACGGGGAGCCAGTGCAGGTCCCTCAGGTGGCCGGAGATGTGGCTGCGTCGGGGGATGTCCAGGATGAGTCAGGCGGAGGCGTTCTGGATGCGTTGGAGTCTTTTCTGTAGCTTGGCTGTGGTGCCGGCGTAGAGGGTGTTTCCGTAGTCCAGTCGGCTGGTGACGAGTGCCTGGGTGACCGTCTTCCTGGTTTCGGTCAGGATCCATCGGAAGATCTTGCGGAGCATGCGTAGGGTGTGAAAGCATGATGAGGAGACGGCGTTGACTTGTCTGGTCATCGAGAGGGAGGAGTCCAGGATGAAGCCCAGGTTGCGTGCGTGGTCTGTTGGCTTGGGACTGGTGCCCAGGGCGGGGGGCCACCAGGAGTCGTCCCAGGCGGAGGGTGATGATCCCAGGATGAGGACTTCCGTCTTGTCTGAGTTCAGTTTCAGGCGGCTGTTTTTCATCCACTCGGCGACGTCTTTCATCCCTTCGTGTAGGCTGGTTCTGGCGGTGTCGGGGTCTCTGGTGAGGGAGAGGATCAGCTGGGTGTCGTCGGCGTAGGAGATGATGCTGAGGTTGTGTTGGCGTGCGATGGCTGCAAGAGGTCTCATGTAGACGTTGAAGAGAGTGGGGCTGAGTGATGATCCTTGCGGTACGCCGCAGATGACTTCGGTGGCCTCGGATCGAAACGGGGGAGGCGGACTCTCTGTGTTCTTCCGGCGAGGAACGAGATGATCCACTCCAGTGCCTTCTCTTGGATGCCGATGTTGCTGAGGCGTTGCACTAGGGTGCGGTGGCAGACAGTGTCGAACGCTGCAGAGAGGTCCAGGAGGATGAGTGCTGCTGTTTCCCCGTTGTCGAGCAGGGCTCGGATGTCGTCGGTGGCTGCGATGAGGGCGGTCTCGGTGCTGTGGTTGGCTCTGAAACCGGACTGCGAGGGGTCGAGGGATCCGTTCGTCTCGAGGAAGGCGGCAAGCTGTCTGTTGACGATCTTCTCGATGACTTTAGCAGGAAAAGGGAGGAGCGAGATGGGGCGGAAGTTCTTGAGGTCGGTGGGGTCCGCTGTTGGTTTCTTCAGTAGGACGCTGAGCTCGGCGTGCTTCCAGCTCTCCGGGAAGGTGGCAGTGTTGAAGGAGGTGTTGATGATGTTCCGGAGTTGGGGTGCGATGGTGGAGTCGGCCTTGTTGAAGACGTGGTGGGGTCAGGGGTCGGTTGGAGATCCGGAGTGGATGGTGTTCATCGTGCGGGTTGTGTCTTCGGCGGTCACCGCGGTCCAGGTGCGGAGGGTGGCGGTGGGGGGCGTTGGTTCGACGGTTGGGTGCGTGGATGGTGTGCCGAAGCTGTTGTGGATGTCGGCGATATTGCGGTGGAAGAACGAGGCGAGGGAGTCGCAGAGATCTTGTGAAGGAGTGATGTCGTTGTTGCCGGTGCTGGGGTTGGAGAACTCCTTGACGATGCTGAAGAGTTCCTTGCTGTCGTGGGCGTTGTTGTCCAGTCGTTCCTTCAGTGATTTCTTTTTGGTGGTGCGGATAAGCTGGTGGTGCTTGCGGGTGGCGTGTTTGAGGGCGGTCATGTTGTCTGTGGTCTGGTCCCGGAGCCAGGCTTTCTCGAGGGTGCGGCAGTTCTTCTTGGAGTCCTTGAGTTCGTCGGTGAACCAGGAGGCCTTCTTGCTTCTGGGTTGGCTGGGAGGGTTCTTCAGTGGTGCGAGGTCGTCGGCGCAGGCGGTCAGCCACTGCGTGAAGCTGCGCGCTGCTTCGTTGGGGTCCGTTGTGCTGGCGGGTGGGTTCTGGCTGAGGGAGGTGGTGAGCTGGTCGACGGTGATCTTGCTCCAGCTTCTGTGAGGGACCTGTTGCGGGTGGTGGTGGGTCGTGGTTCTTCTGAAGCTGAAGTGGACGCAGCTGTGGTCAGTCCAGTGGAGTCCGGTGGAGTGGCTGAAGGTGATGTGCTTGCTGGATGAGAAGACGGGATCAAGCGTGTGGCCGGTGTAGTGGGTGGGGGTGTTGACCAGTTGCTTGAGTCCGAGGTTGGCGAGGTTGTCCAGCAGGGCGGCGGTGTTGCGGTCCTTGTTGTTCTCCAGGTGGAAGTTGAGGTCCCCTAGGAGGATGTAGTCGGCGGAGGGGAGGGCGTGCGGGCTGATGAAGTCTGTGATGTCTTCGCTGAATTGTGTGCGTGGTCCCGGGGGTCTGTAGACGAGCGTGCCTCTGAGGGTTGTCTTTGGGTCGGTGTGTATCTGGAAGTGGAGGTGCTCGGCGGCGGCGAAGGTGTCGTTGAAGTCGGTTGTGATGCGGATGGTGTTCTTGTGGACGATGGCGATGCCTCCTCCGGTCTGGTTGACGCGGTCCCTCCTGATGATCTTGTACCGTCCGGGATGGCGATGGCGATGTCGGGGGCTGAGGAGGCGTTCATCCAAGTTTCCGTGAGGAAGGCGATGTCTGGTAAGTAGCATTTTCCTTTCTGTTACCAAAATATTTTCCAGTGGCGATAAAGAAAATAAATTGGACAACTGCATATTTCGTCATCATACACTCATGCAGAATTTTTCACCTGACTGGACATTTCACAAGAAATATTATGCATTGACGTACTCCTGGACATCTTATGGAATCTCATGAGCACTTCTGAGTTTCTTTTGGGATCACAACAAGTTGAAAATAGACTCCAAAAGCAGGAGTAGGCACAGAGGAGTACATTTCTGAACTTTAAACCTGAGCATTGTAAATTGGGCTATAGCAAGGGAAAGAACTGGTCTACCTTTTAAAATGCTCCTAAAAGTGATATATATGCTTGGGCTGGTATTGATATTGCCTGTATGATTAAATAAAAACATAGATTTGCAGAAAATATTGACAACATTTCTGACACTAACAGCATACGGAATCTCAATGTTAGCAACAGCCTATTGCTTGTACATTCGTTGCAAACACCGGAGAAGGGTGGCTTCCCCTACTAACATTGTAAAAGATGGGGAGAATGGGCGTGATCAGTGCTAACCTTCAGGATATATTTTCAGCAGAATCTTTTTTTCTGGTTTAGGAAAGAGTCGGAAAGGTTTGATATGGTGTGTCTTTTGATGGGCAAACTGAGATATTTTGCCCGCCGGGATCTCTATTCTAAGAGTCTAAAAAGGTCACATGAGGTGGTAGATGACCTTTAAAGGGAAGTTTGTGTCGTGGGGTGAAAGAAGGCAAAAATCATTTGCAATGTTTTTCGCTAGAGAGTTATGTTTATCATTGCGGGGCACTGGCTATGATCGGTTTAGCTAACCTGAAAGTTTCAGGGATTTTTTTATTTTATTTTTTGACAACTTTAGCTGTGGTTTTAAGGGAATTTCTAATATGGCATTGTCTTGTGAGCATATGAAATTGCTCTTCCTTTAATGATTTTTCAGTGATTTATTTTTTATGGTCTGACTTGAGAGTACAGCTGTCACTAGACAACTATGTGAGCATAACTGGAATGGAACTTTGGAACTATGGAACCCACATGTCGGGGAGCCATGAGTACATGGTTTGATTGAATAGAAGTTGTGCGCTTCCACAAAAAAGTCCTCGCCCTCCACACAGCTGAGATAATTTTGTTTACTTATCCAGCTGCCTGAGCTTGAACTTTCAAGGGCACACACATAACTTTGCAATGCCATTAAAGTGTCTTATATAACTGGATACTTTATGGGGTTTTTTCTCTGGCAGCAGCACAGATGGAAGGAGGACAGTCCTTGACCTACATAGAATTTTAGGTCTGGCCGACAATGTATCCTTCATCCAGACCTATTGGCACTGCCAATGCGTGTTTATCTTTTTGTTCTATAGTACATTCACCTCTTCAGCAACCCCTGCTGTGCACTGCCTTTGTCCATTCACAGGGGGTGTTGGCCAAAGGGTGCAGCCTTCGGCCATGGCCCTGCTCTCAAACCGATGATCTGGGAACCTGAGTAGGAGTGTAAACACCTTAACATACAGTAAAGTTTTGCAGTCACAACCTTACCCACTTGGTTAGTGAAAAGCCTCATCACCTGGTCTCATCCTGATACCCTGGAAGCCAGGATGCGCTCGACCTCACCGGAGGGAGCACTTTGATATTTCGTTTTTGGGGTGATTGAGAGAATAAAAATACTTAAAAGATACTCTGGTATCCCTTTATTTGGGTGCACCGGGTAAGTTTAAAATGGAAAGTAATGGATGCCTATGGATTTGACTCTACTGGCATTCTTTGTGTGAGCATGTTCCAGCTATCTACTTAGGACCGTTAAGGGTACATGACTTTCATCAGGACTTATAAATATCCTTATTCAGATTGGGCAGGGTTAAGGAAACTGAGTGGAGTGTTGCTAATTATACGTGCTCTGTATTCTACAAGCAATAGAAGGTGCTTATTCTGTTCCTGATGAGTAATACCAAATGTAATAATTTACTTGGAAATCTCACTGTACTGGAAGTAAACCCCATAAGGTGTTGTCTCCTGTGGAAGTTTAGTTACTTGGTCTGCTATGAACTTTTAAGCATGTCTTTTAAATTCCTATTCTGCTTGAAAGAGAACATGGGTTTTTCAAATATTAGCTCATTGCAATTGAGTATTCGATAATGTCTGTTGATTACTCTTTTTTTTACCTCGTTGTATACAGTGCAATATGTGGTAACACAGATCAGTGTGGTCGGTTTTATCCGAGTCGTACTTCAAGTATAGAGTCCCTTTTATTGCCCTAAGCTGTTTTCTGCGTTCTTTCAAATATTTTATTTTTTGGTAGTGGCATTTAGTTTGTTTCAAAGGGTCTCAGCCTCCGTTTTAAAGTCTCACACGTCTGTGCAGTTGCACTTTCTTCTTAGGAAATGATTGAATGGTAAGTTTTCCCTTGGTTTGTGCAGATGTTACATGTGTTTTTTGTTCAGTAGTTTTGTTAAATACCTTGGTGTGTAAACCTCTCTCTTTTGGCTTTATAGTAAGGTCAAGCAAGGACATTTCTGCATTATTTATGGTCTGGGCAAATTTGAGATATATGTTTTGAGAAGTATGCCAACTTACAAACTCAATTACTATATCATATGATATCAAACTATCACACAATGCAGTAGCCATAACACTTAATAAAGGCTCTCCACCTTTGCCTCAGATGATACACATTCTTGAACTATACAGACCATAAGTGTGTGGGACCCTGACCACTAAGTGTAGCATTCTTCATCGTCGTACTTCCCCTCTGCTAAAGTGTACCTTACCACCCAGAGGCCTCAAAACAGCTGCAAATTCATAGCAGTTGAACTCTGCATTCCTTCCACGTGTTTCCCTGCCATAGTTAAAAATATGGACAGGGCCTTTCCAAACATGGAACACTTTCTCATGCCTCAAACTGTATATATGTTTCTGTGCCCACTGTATGACCCAAGAAGGACCCAGTGCATTCATCAAGAATGAAAATAATTTTTGGTTGCACAGTTGATTTACACAATAGAAAATCATTATCCCTTTTGACACTGGGATAGGAATATTAGAGCATAAAGTCCCTTTATGGGATCCTTCCTTTGTCACTGTACCCCTACAAAAGATAATTTATATCAACCTATTTTAATCTTCAGGAATTATGTTGATACTGCCATTTAGCTGCAAAAAAGCTAATACAAAGTATCCTGAATCAGTACTTCATACCCAGATGTTCCCTAAACCAAAATAACAAAACCATGTCTCATTGAATCCATTATGTAGTGCAACCAACTACTGCAATGTTACTTATGCACATCATTACTAGCTGAGCATGTACATATTAACCTCCCAAGAATGATTGGTTATTGTTTCTCTACCTGTACAATGCTTATTAATGTCATTACCAGTTCTAAAATACTTGGGTATAAAACTCTGTATGATTCGTAACTCTATGTGCTATGTTTCTAAAAATGTGTATTTCTGACATGCAGACTGCCATTTATGATAGATTAAAATAATGTATATGAACAGTTTTTTTTATCCTCATTTATAAATAAGTAGCTTTATTGAGAAGTATAGGCTGTGGGCAAGTCTTGGAAGGCAAAAGAAGGTTAATTGCTCGAGAGGGGGGTCTCAACCAACTCCATATCTCGTTTAGATACCAAACCTCTTAAAGACCTGATAAACTGAGGGGTTTAATGAGCTAGGGATACCACCTCCTCACTGCCAGCATTTTACTTATTTTTTAATTATAGGACCATATGTAATAGAATCCAGAGAGCTTAGTTACATTTTAGTTACCTACTCCTCCCAGGCCACCCATATAGCTGCTCTTTTTTTGGAGAAGCCGGACGGATCCAAGGTGCTGACTCTGTTAGCGGATTAGACCTATCCAGAAAAGTCTGGCAGTACAGGGGATACCCATTTTAAACAAATTTCCCATCTTGCCAGTAACATTAAAACAAGTAGCAAATGGGCATGTCGCATTCTTAGTTTCATATTAGCCCCCCCACCAGGCAAGACCCCGAAGATAACCAAGGCCAAACTTACATCAATTTCCTTTCCCAAAATCTCTGCGATGGCCGTACCGATATCTTGCCAAAAGACCCGAAGCTGTTAACACTGCCAAAACAGATGTACATCATCCTGCAGCACTCGCTGAGCACTTTTGGCAGAGTTTGCCTTTTCCACCACCCATCTTTGATTGTCTTTTTAGGAACCAATACGCTCTGTGGATGGTAAAAATATAGTTTTGTCTAAGAGGAGCAGCTTTGACAACCGACCATAGCGTGAGCATAGATACTTGCCATAGATGTGTTAAGTCGAATGTCAGCAGGTCACTCCTCCAGGACTCCTCCGGTGGTGCTAGAGAACCCTCCTTCCCCTTTACCAACATACAGTACCACTTATGGACTTCATTATGTTGAAATAAAGGCCCATGTATATTATTTTCCCACTCTTAGTTGCCTTCGCCATCTTTACCTAAACCACGGGCCCAGCTGGAAAGTTGGTAAAACTTGAATTTGGAAAGATGTTGGTTTGTAGCTCTATTTAATTGACTCCAGAGGAGCAATTTTATCTTCCTGCAGTAATTGCCCACATTTATTTATTCCTGCTTCAAATAGTGGGGCTGCCAATTTATCCTGCAGGCATGGTGGGGTCCCCGGGGAGTTCCAAATAGGTGCGCCGACACTATAATAGGATAACCTTAAAATTCTTCTAGCTAGGTACCAAATCTCACTAGCTGCTGTTAAACTCTTTAATTTTACTTTTTTAAAGAATTTAGGGTGACTGAATTTAAAAAGGAACCAGTCGCCACCATAAGGAAGTTTATGAACTGTTCCCCATGGGCAAGAGATCAGAGGGGTATTAGTCATTGTATTGTATTTTATTCTTATTAGGAGTGACTTTCCACCTTAACCTTTTACAATAAGCTTCACATTTCTTTTTTATAATGGGGCTCTGATATCCTCTTCTTTCTGTGAAACAGTCTCTCATTGACTCAACCTCCCTAATATTGATGCTATTCATCTGCTGCATAACTACCAATCTGGATTCAGATCATGCTGCAGCAAGGATACCGCTATCTTACAATTGATAGACAATGACCTAAGGACTACTGTTGAAGATGACCCCTACATCCTGATATTGCTGACTTTTAATGGCTTGTATGGGACGTGATTCAGTCGTTCAAATTGTGAAACACTTCCCAGACAAAGGGTAGCTGTTGTTTCTCATACTGTTGAGAAATGCTGCCTCATATCAGTTGGACAGTTTTCCTCAAGCTTCTACCAATTCAAAGCAGTTTTCTTGCTTCTCCTTATTTCAGTACGGTGCTCCCTGCAACTGTAATGCTATACAATATCAACACTGTTTTTGGATTTACTCCTGCTGAATACTTTCTGTCTACTGGATCTATAAATGATCCTAATATTGGGTTGCATGTTTGCTTTGGTCAACCCCAACCCTCCTCCAACCATTCGACTTTAACTCTTCGAACCATTAAAACATTCTCCGGAACCTAGAAAAAGTATTTTTTGAGACTAAACATGTGTCAGCAGTTTGAAACTCACAAGCTGTGGAAAATATAGCCTGTTTCAAATAGAGGTAGTATGCCCTTCGATTTTTGGGAATTCATACGTTTATCATCACCTATATTCATTTTAAAGATTCTTTTTTTGTGCATTGGTTCTCCCATCTGTATGTATTTTATTCTATGGCACAAAGCTTGTGAGTTTACGGGTTTCAATCTGGTGGTAAACATTTGATCAAGAGCTTCATCGGCCAATCACATGTCATGAAAATGCAAATGTGATTTGAAAAACTCATTATTTTCCTGCGCTTCAGTCAAACAGCAACATATACAATAACATTTCAAACCCGCTCTCTGTTTGTAAACCTATTCACTGTTTGTAAATCAGATTAAAAGTAGGCTTTTTTTCCAAGAAGAAATCTCTCTGCTGTTTGGAAAGATGGATAGATGGGTGGTGACTACGGGGTCCTTGGGTAAGGCTGGAAGAGTAAGGGAAGGCGGTGTGGTAACTTCCTTGATTTGGAACAGGTAGTTTTAGTGAAGGTTCACCCACATGTTCAGTGTTTGCAATATCCTTACAGGATGTGTGCTTTAACATTTCAGTATTGTCTGTCTGATACATGGCTAATGAATATGAGACAGTATTCCTGGAGCCGAAAACACACTGTTCCTTCAGAGCGCCGTCATTAGAACAAATGTATCTTAAGTACGCATTCGTTCAGCACCCAAGTAGTTATAACGACTTGCCTTAGGGGGGTGCTGGATTTTGGAATAGGTCAATATACTAGTCCAACTCCAGTGTGTGCAACAGTAGGGAAGGTGTTGGACCTTACATGCAACACCCTTCTACCAATACGCCCTCCACCCCTACCCCACCCCCCAGGCAAGTCATTATAACTACTTTCGTGCTGAATGAATGAGTACTAAAGACACGTTCATTCTTTTGCTGTAAAGGCACCGCAGGATTCCAGCTTCGGTCTGAAGGAAGTTTCCCATGACTGATATAGGGTTCTCCCTCAGTATTGCTGTGAATGCTAAGGTGTATGATAATCATGCAAAGGTGCATCTTTTTTCAATCTGTGACAGTAGACTTCTCTGTCATTTTTATGGGTCTGTCCACTTTCACTTCAAACCAGTTCTCTGGACACAACCTTTGTATCGTCACCAATATTGCCATAATTACTTATAATAGTACTGAGACCTTCAATCTTTTCTCCGCATGAAGCACAGTAGAGTGTGTCCACCTGAGAAAGTTTTCAGGGAAGCCATGATCCTTTTTATCTGAAAGAAACAGGTTAGTATTAGATTCCTTACCTTAGAATATCCCCAGGCGTCAGTCTGGATCCGGAAACTTTTGCGTAGCAGTACCCCTGCGCGTCGGTAGGCGTCGTCTGCAGGCGTCCCCTGCGGCTCCGCGTCGTCGGCGTCGTGCGCCGTGATGACGTCGCTGGAGTATATAGACGCCGCCTCCGCGCGCTGACGTCAGTTCTTCTTTTTTCCGCGCCAGTTAGCGCAGATCCGAAGAGCAGTACTCCGGTCTTTTGACCAAGTGTTTGTAAAACTAATTCTTTCTACGGTGCCGGTAGGATGCCTGGGTTTAAGAGTTGCGACGAGTGCGACCGCATGATGTCGGTCACCGACCACCATCGACTCTGCCTCCGGTGTCTGGGCGCGGACCACGACGTGGAGTCCTGCGTCGACTGTCGGGCCTTGACTGGAAAAGCTAGGCGGGAGCGGTCCCGCAAGCTTCTCGAGCTCCGGGTGTCGGCCCCGCGTCGAGAGCGGTCCCGGTCCGGTCGGAGGTCGAGGGAGCGGTCGAGGGAACGATCGCGGAGCCGCCATGGGCGCTCCGGGAGTCGCCACCATTCCTCCGGCTCGTCAGGTAAGCACAAGAAGTCGGGGCGTCGCCATCGCACCCCCGACTCCCCCCGACGCCCGCGTGATGCGGCCGGGGGCTCGGGTGACCCCACCCCCGCGGCCCCGCGTGGGTCGCCGACGCCGTCTACCCCATACCCGTCGGTCCCTGGGGAAGGCGCGTCGCGTGAGGAGATCGAGGCCTTCCTCATTGCTATGAGGGCGAGGTCTTCTCCGGCGGGGCCTTCGGCGCCTGCGGGCCCGTCGGTCCCGTCTGGGGGCCCGAGCGGTTCGGGTGCTCCTGCCCCGGCGCCGCCGGCGGCTCCGGCCCCGGCGCCGCTGGTTCCCTCTGGTTCGTCGCCGGCTGGTCTCCCGGCCTCTCCGGCGTCGGTTCCTGTGGGCCAACCCGTGGTACCGCCCCCGCGTGGTGCAGCGACTCCGCCGTCGGCTCCGGCCGGCGTCGGGTCCCCGGCACCGACGCCGCGCGGCGCCACCCCCCTTTCCTCCCCGACTCCGGACGCGGAGTCGGACCGGCGTCGGCCGACGCCGGATCCGACGCCGATGGGGCCCGTTGACCCCGACGTCTATATCGTCGACCCAGAATATGGGTATGATGAAGATGAGTATGGAGAGGGTTGGGAGGGGTCTGAGGACCCTCTATCCCGTGCCTGCCAGTATGATGTGGACTGGGTAGGTGATCTGGGTGATGCCAGTGGCCTGGACGAGTCGCCCAACCCTGGGTTTGTCTCTCCGTCCCCTGTGGCGTCTGAGGCAGGTGCTGCCTATTCTGTGGTCCTGATGAGGGCTGCCAAGGCCTTGCACCTTGAGCTCCCCGTCGCGAAGGTCAAACCGAACATTCTGACCGAAGTGTTTAAACCGCAGTCATGCCCCCAGGAGCCTCTGCTGCCGTTTAATGAGGCCCTGTCGGATGTCCTTTTGGGCACCTGGTCCAGGCCCGCTTCTGGTGCGCCGGTTGACCGGAATGTCGCGAGGCGTCACCGTCCATGCTCGGACGACCCTGCCTTTTTATCCACCCATCCCTCCCCGGAGAGTCTGGTGATCCAGGCCTCCACTTCGCAGTCCGCATTTCCGTCGGCTCCGCCCGATAGGGAATCAAAGCGGTATGACCAATTTGGTAAAAAGGTCTTTTCCTCTTTGAGCGCTGGACTGCGGTCTTGTAATACCGCGTGCCTCTTGGGCCGCTACACCCACTCCCTGTGGGATACGGTCGAGGAGTGTCTGCCGCAATGTCCCCAGGAGGTGTGGGACAAGCTCACACGGGCCTTCGTTGAAGGCCGGGATGCGGCGCGGTACTCGATCCGTTGTGGTTTCGACACGACCGACTCGCTGGGACGGGCGATGTCCACAACGGTGGCGATTCGTCGCCATGCTTGGCTGAGATCTGCCAACTTCTCGCCAGACGTCCAAAATTCACTCATGGACATGCCATTTGATGGCAGTCGCCTGTTTGGTGACAAAGCGGACCACGCGCTGGAGCGCTTCAAGGACTCCAGGGTCACGGCCAAGTCCTTGGGTCTTTCGACCCAGCGCTAGCAGACGGGTTCGTTTCGGCCCTTTCGTGGCCAAGGGAGGGGAGGTCCCACACGTGCTGCCAGCCACGCGACGCAGAACGCTCCCCAGCGCGGTGGCGGCCGTGGTTTCCGCCGTGGTGGCGGTAGAGGCCAGCGGCGTGGTCAGTCCACGCCTCCCTCCGCTGCTGCATCCAAGCCTTCCTAGTCCGAGCTTTCGGGCTCACGTGACGCCAGTGGGTGGCAGGGTTCGCCATCACCACTCCCGCATGCGCGCGATAACATCGGACAGGTGGGTGCTGCAGCTTGTCCGAAGGGGCTATGCCCTCCCCTTCGAGTCCACTCCTCCAGCCATGCCACCGCAGAACCACCGTGTGTCGGGGGACCACTTGACACTTCTGCAGGAGGAAGTTACGGCCCTCTTGGCCAAGGGGGCCATCGAGCGCGTTCCTGGGCCGGAAGTAGGGTGTGGTTGCTACTCCCACTACTTTCTGGTACCCAAGAAGGACAAGGGAGGCCTGCGTCCTATCTTGGATCTACGGAACGTCAACGGCTTCCTCCGGAAGGAGAAGTTCAAGATGTTGACTTTGGCTCAGGTCTTGGCTGCTCTAGACCCACAAGACTGGATGGTAGCGTTGGACTTGCAGGATGCGTATTTTCACATCCCCGTCCTGCCGGCCCACCGGCGTTACCTGCGATTCACGGTAGGCCACGAGCACTTTCAGTTTATCGTGCTCCCATTCGGCCTTACCAGCGCCCCACGGGTGTTCACGAAAGTGATGGCGGTGGTCGCAGCTCATCTGCGCCGGTTAGGGGTTTCAGTCTTCCCCTACCTCGACGACTGGCTGTTGAAGGCGGGCTCGCCCCAGACAGTCGTCCACCACCTTCAGATGACGGCAGACCTCCTGCACGAGCTGGGGTTTTCCATCAATGTGCCGAAATCACACCTGTGTCCCTCTCAAAAGCTCCTTTTCATCGGAGCGGTTCTCGACTCGGCGCAGTTTCGGGTTTATCCTCCGGAACGGCGGGTCCGGGATATTCAGGCTCTGATTCCCATCTTTCAGCCGTTATCCCGGGTTTCGGTCAGGTTGACGCTGCGGCTTCTGGGGCTGATGGCCTCCTGCATCCTTCTGGTGCATCACGCCAGATGGCGGATGCGGGCTCTGCAGTGGGACCTGAAGTTTCAGTGGGCCCAGCATCAGGGCAACCTATCCGACCATGTCCTGATCTCGGAGGGCACTGCGAGACAGTTGCAATGGTGGCTTACGGACCGCGATTGGGTCAGGGGCAGATCCCTCTCCCTTCCCCAACCGGAGCACGTGGTTGTGACGGACGCGTCCCTCCAAGGCTGGGGTGGCCACTTGGGAGAGGCGGAGATCAGAGGCCTCTGGTCTCCGGCGGAATCCCGGCTCCATATCAACATGTTGGAGCTGCGGGCGATTCGCCTAGCACTGAAGGCATTCCTCCCCTTTGTCAACGGGAGTGTGGTGCAGGTGTTCACGGACAACACCACCGCCATGTGGTACTGCAACAAACAGGGCGGTGTGGGGTCGTGGACCCTTTGCCAGGAGGCTCTGCGCCTCTGGCAATGGCTGGAACGTCAGGGCGTGACTCTGACGGTTCAACACCTGGCAGGTTCTCTGAACGCCAGGGCGGACGAACTCAGCCGTCGGTGCTCGGTGGATCACGAATGGCGTCTGAACTCGGATGTGGCGAGAGGCCTCTTTCAGCAATGGGGAGAGCCTTGGTTAGATCTATTCGCCACAGAAGAGAACGCGCAATGTCATCAGTTCTGCGCGTTGGAGTTTCCAAGACGGCACTCGCTCGGCGACGCCTTTCGGCGCGAGTGGAGTTGCGGTCTGTTGTACGCCTTTCCGCCTATACCACTTCTGCCCAGAGTGCTGAAGAAGATCAGGCGCGACCGGGCCCAAGTTATCCTTGTGGCTCCGGACTGGGCTCGAAGATATTGGTATCCCGAGCTACTCAGCATGACAGTCGGTCCCTCGATCCGCCTGCCCCTTCAGGAGGACCTTCTGTCGCAGCAGCAGGGGACGGTCCTCCACCCGAACCTGTCCAGTCTCCACCTCCATGCGTGGAGATTGAGCGGCGACAGTTGAGGCCATTTGACTTGCCTCCTGAAGTCTGTGATGTCATTCTGGCAGCCAGGCGTCCCTCCACAAAGTCGGTATACGCCTGCCGGTGGAACAGATTTGTGGCATGGTGCACAGCAAAGGCTGTGGATCCCCTTTCTGCCCCTCTGTCTGAGGTTCTCCTCTTCCTCCTTTCCCTTGCCCAGCAGGGCTCTGCTCTGGGCACTATCAAGGGCTATCTTTCTGCCCTTTCCGCCTTCTTGAGGCTACCTGATCAGCCATCTTTGTTCAAGTCCCCTATTGTGTTAAGATTCTTGAAGGGCATCACGCACATGTATCCTCCAACTCCGTTCGTGATGCCTCAGTGGGACTTGAACCTGGTTTTGACTTTCCTGATGTGCGCTCCCTTTGAGCCCCTTCATTCCTGTCCTCTCCGTCTTCTCACTTTAAAGACAGCCTTCCTGGTTGCCATCACCTCTGCCAGGAGAGTGAGTGAGCTCCAGGCTCTTTCTATTCAACCTCCTTTCTTGTCTGTTCATCCTGATAAGGTGGTTCTTCGGACTAGACCTTCTTTCCTGCCCAAGGTAGTCTCTGCTTTTCACATTGGGCAGTCCATCACCTTGCCCTCCTTCTTCCCGCCTCCGCATCCTTCGAAGGATGAAGAGCGGCTCCATCGTCTGGACCCAAAACGTGCGCTTTCATTCTATATGGATCGCACATGCCAGTTCCGGGTGGATGATCAACTGTTTGTTGGCTACGTGGGTGAGAAGAAGGGACGGGCGGTACAGAAACGGACCATCTCTCGGTGGGTCGTCCTGTGCATCAAAGCATGCTACTCTTTGGCTCGGAAGGAGCCTCCTGTTGGGCTGAGGGCCCATTCCACTCGGGCCACGGCGGCTACTACTGCCCTGGGCCGGGGAGTCCCTTTGCAGGACATTTGCCAGGCGGCCACGTGGGCCTCGCTGCACACCTTTGCGAGGCACTACTGCCTGGACAGTCAAGTCCGGAGGGATGGCTTCTTTGGCCGTTCGGTCCTCCAGGACTTTCTGGTGTAGGTTGTATTGGTTCGCAGACCCACCACCGGGGTTGGTATTGCTGGGGTATCTATTCTAAGGTAAGGAATCTAATACTAACCTGTTTCTTTCAGATGAACAAGTTACTTACCTTCGGTAACGATATATCTGTAAGAAACAGTAGTTAGTATTAGATTCCTTACCGCCCCTCCCATCCTCCCCGTTCTGCGAACTGATACCTAGGGTTAAGGACATCCCTTTCAGGGCCCTAGTTTTCAAATGGCACCAGTGTTGGTTCTCACATGGCTCTGCGTGTTCTGGCGCGGAAAAGCTGTGTGCAAAGAACTGACGTCAGCGCGCGGAGGCGGCGTCTATATACTCCAGCGACGTCATCACGGCGCACGACGCCGACGACGCGGAGCCGCAGGGGACGCCTGCAGACGACGCCTACCGACGCGCAGGGGTACTGCTACGCAAAAGTTTCCGGATCCAGACTGACGCCTGGGGATATTCTAAGGTAAGGAATCTAATACTAACTACTGTTTCTTACAGATATATCGTTCATCATAGCTGAGCTGTATTTTTGCTAATCCGGACTTGGAATTCTTTGTCTGGGATGCAGAAATACCACCATATAAAGCAAAAACATATGTGTGAAGGTGGTTAGTCTCTAGCATGTCCATTCTTTTTTCTTAATAGTAACCACCAAACATGGACAATGCAAATGTTTTTGACTTTGACACGCCCCTCATTTTATCTGTTTTTTTTAAGTGGCAGTACTTTTTTTGAATTTTAATTGCCTTAATGTAATGTTTTTAAATTGTTTTCACAGTAAAGCCCTTCCGAGGATTTTAATGTGCTATATTTATTTTCCATGTTATAGGTGAAAAATACTCCTGGTCAAATGCCATCATCCTTGTTTGATGAAGATAAAAAAGATGTGCCAGTTAAAGTAGCAGAAAAATTAACATCACAAGGAAAGAGTGGGGCTGAAAAACATCCTGATGAAGTAGTGGACGTGTTGGGTGAAATAGATGGGTTTGCTGAGCCGATAAAAGAAAAGGTAAGGAAAAAGTAAAACAGGCATATAATGATGTAAGATTGTTGTACAAGTTGTAAGGTTCTATCTTAAGGCTTGGGAGAGAGAGTTGTCTTTCTTATTCTTTATGTAATTCTTGTACCGGGGATCTGTAGGAAAGTGACTTATTATTTGGGGTGAACAGGTATCCACTTCAGGGGATAAAGTCACCACCTGCTAAATGTCAAGCACATTAAATAAAATAAACCTATGCTGGTACAGCAGTTAGGGTTAAACCAAAGGCAATGCGAACATTATTTAGGCAGTGGATACACAGTGGACAGAGTCATATAAAGTGCAATAAAACTCCACAATCAGGTTTAAAATAAAAAGAAAATTTGTATGAGTAAAATAAAACCAAAACAACAAATATCCAATGAGGGAAACCTGAGATATGAATTTTTGAAGAAAAATTAAGCGCCCAATAGAAGTATGTGGTTGCTGTAGACCTGGACCAGGTTTCATTTCAGGCCGAGAACTCAAGACTCTGGGTCGGATACACCAAGTGGGTTAGTCCCATTGAAAGTCTGAAACTCAAAACTTTTTCAGAAAAGGACTTTGACATTTTGGGCCTGCAAACAGGTCCAAAATGCTGGTGCCCTGGCAGTGACAGAATTGATGAAGTACTCAGCCACACTGAACTTTGGGCTCTGAGAGCTGAGGGTGTGTGCTGGGAGGTTAATATGTTCATCACCAGTGTCCTCCTCCCTATAATACTAAAATCCAATTTAAAGCAGGCCCTGGATCCCCAACAAAATAGTAGACAGAAATCTAATGGAACAAAACAGGGTTTTTCAGCAACCACACACGTGATACACAAGAATTGTGTCTGGTCCTGTTTTAGCCCTTTAAAGGGCACAAAACTTGTACATGTTCCCCAGACAGATCTGTCAGGCAAGATTTGATACTGTTGTGCCCATAGACCCCACCCTGAATATTCTTCTGAGCTAAGTGGAGCCAGCTCTGACCATTCAGGTTGACCTATCAAACAAACAGACTGCTCCTGGGAGAAAATTCACATCTCAGTCACACCTCATTCAGGACAAATATAGGGCGGCAACCTGTCAGAGGCTAATGTCGGTTAGCCTTCTGAAGGTTCAGGCTGGGAAAATGAACTTTCTAAAAGTTATTTATCTTCAGTATTTATAAAAAGACAACTCCACAATTGAATTGGGTTTTTAATACCTATTTAGGATGGTAGTTTAATTTTTTTCTAGCTGGTCCCATTTCAGAGATATCAGTATTAGCATTTTAACCTGCACTCTGGTTTTTTGGATAGGACAGCTTGGCCTGCCGTAATAAAAATTGCTTTTGGAGCCTTGTCACTGTAGGGTCTTGGTAACATTCATTTTCTGCGTATTAAATACATTGCACCATGCCTTGTGGAACACAAGACCTTCATAGTGCTGACTTACTTATATATAAAAGTCAGGCTTTGCGTCTCAAAAAGTGTTATTTTCACAAGTCACACTTCAGGTTTTACACTGCAGCAGCCTGGCTACACAGACTAGCCCTAGGAACATGTTTTCGGAGCCACTTTAGTTCATGGCACAGTAGGTGCTGCTAACCACAAGTGGCAGTCAACCTTCATTGCCACTGGATTAAGTGGCAGTCAACCTTCATTGCCACTGGATTATCTCTGCATCATATACTGTGCCCTTATAGGAAAGTAAATCGTGCCATTCAGGTTTTAAGCCAATTATGATACATTTTAGGGATCAGAGCATATACACTGGGCAATTGATAGCAGTGTCCCGATGTTAGAGTTCAAGATTACCAGCCTGTGAGTCCTAAGAAAAAATGGAAAACTGGGGGTGGCAGACCAAAAGGGTCACTGCAACAGGATTGTTTTGTTAAAATACAGTGTATTGTTATATAAAAAGATAGGTGTAGTAAAAGCATTTTGATGATTAGGCACACAACACCCAACCCAACTGCACTAACGTATCATGTGATGTAACCAAACTATTAAGGCACATAGGTGGAAGCTTTACTTTATTAACTTTATTTCGGCTAAATGGCCTAAAAGTAAAACAAATAAAATTACATAACATGAATTAAATCCCATAGAATATTAAAAAGCAAATGAATACAATACACATATGACAAGATAAAACTGGTTAAAAATGATTAAATACACTAGTTAAAATAAGTAACTATATAGAGGCACATGTTTTGCCTAATCCTCCATAATTCAATTAAAAAGCGGGATAGAGCAAAAAACAGACTTTGCCTAACCCCAGTTTTTAAAATGTGAAAAGCAATTTGATAATCCCTAACACCAAAAAGCAGACAAATGGTAATAATCCACTTTCTGCTGCTTTTAGCATAAGATGGGCTGAAAACAAAACATGCACTTCCAACTTCCTATCTGCCCCACAGCTAGATCAGGTGTGTCCTGTAGAGCTCTGTTTACCCATTTGCCAGTAACAGAGGTTAATGGTAGGGTGCTGTATCTAAAGTCTGAAGGTATTCAACTTTTGAGGAAAAGGAGACTCTATTCCACCTTGATCTTAAGAAAAGAGTTGGTCGGTGTGCCATATAAGGAGAATGCCAGCAATTGATCCATTTTGTATTGCCAGTACCTCTTCTTTAATAGAGTTTTACTAACTGTCAGAGCGGCCTCCAGGTATGTCCAGAGATCCACACACCCTGCCTTGGTCAAAGTATCTTTTATGTATTTTATCCAAGGTATGATTCCCAACCCTGGGATCCCTAGCACTTGTTTGAGACCGGCTCGATTGGAGTGCAGTTCTGGAGAGGCCCTTATCCGCCTCCAAAAAAGTAAGGGCCTGTACCCCACCCCCTCAGTAATAGGCCTTACTCCCAAGTCAAGTCTAAGTGGTAGTAGTGGTGTACTATTAGGTTGTCCCAATAGCTGACAAAGGAAGTGGTTCTCACTAACTAGCCAAGCAGAAATATCCCCATACCCCCAAAACTCTTCCCAATACAAGGCAACAACTAGTGCCTGCATTTTGTAGATTTGGATTGATGGGGAGATTGGGCAGAAATGGGAATTATTTTGTGCTCTTATCAACACCCCACTAGGTTGGGTTAATTTAAACCTTCTCTTTTCAAGATGACATCTCCAATCAAAATCTGTGAAGGGTCAACCCCAGGTAGTCAAAAACACAAACACAGTTTAAGGGAACACCATTTAGCTTGGGATTAGCTCGAGTAGAATGGCCGGGATTTAAAATCATAAATTCTGTTTTGTCTACGTTTATCTCAAGACCCCTCTGGGCACAGAATCTCTCAAAACTACTGAGAAACTTTTGGCACCCCATCTGTGTTTTAGATAGGCAGAAGGTATTGTCCTCAAACATCAATGCTGGGATCTTAGTATTAGCCAACCTTGGCACATCACAATTATTCAGGAAAGAAATCATATTGTTTACAGAAAGGGTTAAGAGGCTGAAGGTAAGTACATGACAGTACCTTACCCCCCAATCGACAGGAAGGGGTCCGTCAGTTCTCTCGAAGATCCACAGCGGAATTGTGCAAAATTATTGCTGTGTAATCTGATAAATAAAGTCAACATGTCAGCAGGTACACCCACATCAGCCAATACAAGGTATTAAATCAAACGCCGAACGTAGGTCAACAAATGAAATTTATAGGCTGCCTTTATGTAGGACCACCATCTTCCAGAAAATGATTTGGAACCAGAAGACCTGGACATAGATTCATCTACCGAAATTGCGATCGGAATAGCTGCGAAACAGCTATTGCGATCGCAATTTCCGCTCCCGCAATTCATGAAGTAAAAAACCACCAAATAGCAAATACGCAAACATAAATTCGCCGAATCAATGTGGAACCCCCTTTGTGATTCTGTAACAGCGATTTTCCACTTATTCTGCGAATTAAATTGCGAATTCGCAAATAAATCGCAAAATCAATTCATTAAAAATCGCAAATTGCGAAAAACACCAAAATCGCTAAATGGGAGTCGCAAATTAAGGAGAAGTCAAACCAGGTGGTAACCATGAGGTACATTTGGTAAAAAAAAAAAAATACTTACAAGAAACAGGCGCAGGGTGAAACAAACACACTTAAGGAGAGACAGGAGCATGAGGACATTCACAATGCCAGGTCCCTACATCGTGGCAAGGTGGCTGAGGCTCCAGTCTGCAGCCCGGAACCAACGCAGGATCCAGGAGCGCATCTTCCGGCTGCTATTTAAACACTCCTGGGCCAGACTGAAGAGGAGATCTACTCCAAATATGGGGCAATGATAACTAAGTTCATCAGAGACCTTGACCCCCTGATGCAGCACCCAACAAGGAGGACCAACGCCGTGCCTACCCATGTCCAGGTCCTGTGCAGCCTGCACCTCCTGGCCTCCGGAGGCTTCCAGAGGATAGTTGCATATGCAGGGGGGATCTCCCAGAGCACACTGTCACGCTGCCTATGGAGTTTCCTGGACGTCATGCTGACCCGGATACACCACTACATAACCTTCCCAACCACCCAACAGGACTTAAACCAAACAAAGCTTGACTTCTATGACACCGCGCAAGTCCCCCATGTAATTGGCTGCATTGACTGTACCCACATCCACATCTGTCCACCCGCTGAGACAGAATACATGTACAGTAACCGCAAGTCCTACCACTCACTCAACATCCAGATGGTCTGCAATGCAAAGACAATCATCACCGACATAGTGGCCCAATACCCGGGGAGCACGCATGATTCGTTCATCTTCAGGCACAGCGGCATACACACCCGCTTCGCCTGTGGTGACTTTGGCAAAGGACATCTCCTAGGTAAGTACACATGCCCACATACAGTATGTTAAGACCATGTAGCTGCGCATAACAGGCACCGGCCCTCTGCTCCTATCCTTCAGGTGACAGCGCCTACGGCCTCCGTGAGTACCTCCTCACCCCATACCTCAACCCTGCTACACCACAGGAACGGCGTTACAATGCTGCGCACATTCACACAAGAAATGTCATTGAACGGACATTTGGGATGTTAAAGAGCCGATTCCGCATTCTACATAAGACTGGTGGGGCCCTCAAATACCAGCCTGAGGCCTGCTGACGCATCGCGGCCGTGTGTGCCATACTCCACAATATTGCTACCAAGCGGAGGATATTCGTGGAGATCTCTGGTAGTGAGTCGGAGGGGGACAACCAGCCACCTGCACATGTGCATCATGCACGTGGGGAAGAGTCCTGCTGAAGGACACAGGCGCCGCAACAACATCACACTGAACTATTTCTAGTGCACCCATACCCCTCACACAACACTGCACTCATGCATGCCACATGAAATAATGACATGAGTAAAATTTGCATTGAAAATAAATTCTTATACTATTTTGAACAAGAGCTATAACTTTTTTGTTTGTTCAAACAGAACTACTGTATTGCTTCATACAGCCTCATGAATGCAGAGCAGGCGTGCTTGGTACATCAGCATGGCACTGCTGCTAATGTTCAGTAATTCACTGGCGCCTCCTGCCGGACGCACCCTGTAGCCTCTCCAAATCCACGTCGTCAGTGTCCGGCCGTGATGCTGCACTGGGCCTGGTACTGCGGCGCCGTTCTGGTACCACCGGCACAGACAGGCTGCTCAGGCTGGATGTGCCCTCACTGGCATCATCACCCCCCCCCGACCCCCTCCTTGCATGGCCATTGCCACACACCTGTTGGTTTTGGACTGCGGTGGTGACCTGCTCCAGGGCCCTTGCAACATCCTGGCAGCATTGCACCATTTGGATTTACATTGCCAGGGACCGGCGTGACAGTTGGGATGTTGCATTCCCAATCAGGTGGTTCAACCGGGTATATGCTGATAGCCGGTCCAGCAGCTGGCGTTGGCGGCGGCGGGTAATGTCCTGCTGCGACACCATCAGTTGGCTGTTCTCCTTCACTGCAGCCGTTAACTCCTGCACACTTTTGGTGAGCTGGTTCACATTGCGTGCAGTCTTGTACAGCTGCAGCTGCATGGCTGCCATGTGCTGTGCCTGCTTGTGGTGCACAGCTAGCATCTGGCGTTCGATCCCTAGCCCTGGATCTTGGGCATGTTGCCCCCTGTCTGAACGTGTGGCCACGTTGCGCTGCTGCCTCAACCGGCCGCTTGACTGCGACCGCACAGTGGCTGTGTGGCGTGTCTGCCTCCTGGGTGGTGATGGGGCCTGTTCCACTGCCATGCGTGACGCCTGGGGTGGTTGCACTCCTCCTGTTGCTGCAGGGGTGGCCCTGTCCACATGGAGAGGTGGTGGTACTGGTGCAGGTGTGTGTGACGGTCCAGGTTGTGGGGCAGGATGGCTCTCTCCCTCCGTCTCCTCTAGGGTCTCCTCAATATGGAGTGCCTCGCTGTCTGTGGTCTCTGCTGCTGCAGCACCTGTGATGTAAATGGGTGCATGATTAATGATATGAATCTTGCATGGGATGTTGCAACATGCATGCAGGGATATGTTTCACTTGACAGTTCTGGCTGTGTGTGGCTATCAGGGAACTATTGTTACACTAAAGGTCCCACAATGCAATAGGGCGTTTCTGATGTGCATGGACTGTTATCAAATGGCTAGCTCTGGGGGCATGGGCATTGTTAGGGGACGAGGTCGCAGTTGCATGGCTCTTACCTTGGGATTGTTGTGTGAGTCGGGAGGTGTCCAGCTGAGTCACCCCCACGCAGGCTGCAGGGTTGATGGTGTGCTCAACAAGGTCCTCGAGTGGTGTGTTGGCCGCAACTGTGGGGTCTCCTCCTCCCGTGGCCCGTCGCTCCCCCAGCCTCTCTGCTATGCGCTCCTTGGCACGGCCTCTGAGGTCATACCACCTCTTCTTTAGGTCATCGATTGACCGCTGGGTCACTCCTATGGCGTTTACCTTTGTCCTGATGCGCAGCCAAATGCGCCTTTTGTCAGCCTCAGGCACCTTCCTGGATAGCTTCCCAAAAAGCTTATCATGGTCCCTGCTGACTCCCTCAATCAGGTACTCCAGCTCCTGTTCGGAAAATTAGATTTTTCTTTTCCTGCCAGTTTCACTGGATCCTGCTGCATCCTGGGACATTCTGGTGTTGGATGTTTGTTCTGTTGTGAGGCTGCAGGGTGTGTCTGTTAGAGCTCAGTGCTGTGCCTCCTCCTCTCTCCAGCTCTGTGTTCAGAATGAGTAAGGGAAGTGCCTACTTCCTGGTTGTGATGTCATCATTGTGCTCAAAATGCGATTTCCCGTTTTTGCGATCTCGCAATTTGCAAGATCGCAATTTGCGATTTTGGTAATTGCGAAATTGTAATTTCAAGTTGGAAAAACAGGAGATTCTGTGATTTTTGTGCGATTTTGCGAAATTCGCATTCGGCGATTGCGAATCGCATTTTTGGGACGCATTTTTTGATGCATCCCATTCTGCGAATTCCAATTTGGGATTCGGTATTTTTCGCAAATTTAAATTCGCAGAATAGGTGCTTGATGCATCTGGGGGCTGGTCCACCCTACTGTTACCCACCCTGAATCCTGCCTGGAGGGTTGACGGTATTTATTTTTCTCTGATCCATAGTTGCAACCAATCTAGGAGTATACTACAAAAAATATTTTGGGAACAATCAATTAGACTAATGGGCCTGTAATTGCGGTGATCAGCTGAAGATCCCTTTTAATGGATGGGGATGCTTTCAACCCCTCCCAAGCAGGAGGGATGGGTGCTCTACCCAGGATGTTGTTAAATATTAATATAAAATATGGACCCCCTAAACACTTTCACTCCTGTGAAGGTCCTCTGGTGTTTCATCTAACCCGGGGGCTTTATCTGATAGAGACTTCTAGCTTTGAATTCCCCAGGTGTCAGGCTTGATCCGGAAGCTTTTGCTGAGCAAAACCCCTTGTGTTTGACGTCTGATGGCTCCATTCGGCTCCGCATGATGTCGTTGGCGTCGGTTATGACATTGCAGTGCCTACATAGGCGCCACCCAGGTGCACGCACGTCAGTGTTTTACTTTCCACACCAGTTAAGCGCTGATCCGGGAAGAGCTACGCCTCTGCCACTTTTTGGCAGGCTTTTTTTCTCGACTTTTGTCAAAAAAATTTGAGTAGCGACTTTATGTGCGAGGGATGTCTGGTAGGAAGACAGGTTTTAAACCTTGTGCGACTTGTTCCCGCATGATGTCTGTTACCGATCCACACTGCGTATGTCTGTGGTGTCTTGAACGCGACCCCGATTTAAAGTCGTGTTCAGACTGTCAGGCAATGGCTCCAGAGACCTTAAGGGAGCAGGCGATGAAGTTGCTCACGGCCCAGCAGTCAACACCTTTAGGCGAGACTCCAAGGAGGTCATGTTCCCATTCGAAGAAGAGGAGGTTGTGGGACCGCTCACGGAGCCCTAAGTCCTCTTCCTCTCATTCAAGGTTGTATCGGGGAAGAGGCACAAGAAAAAGTAATCGTCCAAGCGGTCTTCTACTTCACCGCCACTGGCGTCCGACGTCGAGAGAGGTAAAGAGCACTGATGCTCTAGGCACGGTTCTGCGTAGCCGAGGCCTGAGTCGACTTTGCGCCTCCCTCCCGTTCCGGGAGCCGGAGCTACTCCCACTCAAATTAAAGAGTTTTATGAGGCCATGTGCCGCGTATTTGAGCTGAACGACCATTTGGTGAGCAACGGGCCCGCGGATATCTCGGATCTGGGTCGACGCTGGCCGTACCAACACGACCTCCCCTGGCGTCGAACCAGACGTTGGTGCCTGCGACGTTGCCAGTGACACAAGCCACAGCCTCATCCCCGACGACGCGGAGCCAGAACGGCATTGCGGGATGCCAATTCTGATGTCGACTGAACCCAGTGGTTCTATGTTGTCGCCTGAGCACTTTGTGGACGTGCTGGGCTCAGGAGAGGAATTGGAGGAGTCTGGAGACCCATTAGAGAACCAGGATGTCTCTGAGGAGTCTATGGACTGGTATGGGAAACTTGAGGAAGCCAGTGGTCTGGATACTTCCCCAGACACTGGCATGCTCTCTCCTCCTACAGTGGCTACGGAGGAAGGGGCGTCCTATGCCATGGCGTTTAAGAGGGCAGCTGAGGTCCTTGGACTGGAGTTGACCTCAGTGCAGATCTAGACTAATCTCCTGGCCGAAGTGCTTCAACCTGGGGCTTCCACATCTGAACACATATTGCCCTTTAATGAGGCACTTACGGACGTCCTTCTAGGAACATGGTCCAAACCTAGCACAGGGGCTCCTGTGAATAGGACGATTGCACGCTGCCATTGCCCAGCTCCGGGTGACCCAAAGTTCCTCAGCCAAAACCCCACCACAGAAAGTTTGGTGGTGCAGGCCTCTACTTCCCATTCCCTTCTGCCCCTCCAGAGAGGGAATCTAAGAGACTGGAATCATTTGGAAGAAGATGTTTTCTTCATCCAGTCTGGCATTGTCTTAGGTGAATACATCATGCTTATTGGTCCGGTAAGCCCACTCTCTGTGGGAGACGGTTGCACAGGTGCTGCCACAAGTCCCAGAGGAGGCATGGGCTGTGCTCTCCCAAGCTGTCAAGGACAGAAGAGATGCAGCTAAATTCGCCATATGGGTGGCCTTGAGGCGCCATGCCTGGCTTCGTACAATTGGCTTTTTGGGGGCGAAATCCAGGTCAATTTGATGGACATGTCCTTTGATGGAACCTGCCTTTTTGGGGAAAAGGCAGATTCGGCCCTGGTCAGGTTCAAAAACTCCTGAGCTACGGCCTGATCCTTGGGCCTCTCCTCCACTCCTCGTGGCCAGTCTTCCTTTCGTGGCAACGGAAGGGGTTTCCAGCCGCATCAGCCCTATCCCAGCCACCATCCTTCACAGACTGCCCAGGCCATGCGTGGACGCTGTACATTCCGTCCTCGGAATGAAGGCCAGAGGTGGTCTACCTCACTGCTCCAGCACCACAGCCTCCAAGAACTCCTAGGCTGATTCTGCAGGACCACACTACTCAAGTGGGTGGGAGAATTCTTCACCATCTCCCCCGCTGGAGATCTATAACAACAGACAAGTGGGTCTTGCAGATCGCCCAGGAGGGATATTCTCTTCCTTTCCATTCTTTTCCTCTTCCTAATCCACCAACTCAGGAACGGCTGGCGGAGGATCATTTGAAACTGCTCCAAGAGTAAGTTACAGCTATTTTGGCCAAAGGAGCTATAGAAAGGGTCCCAGCTTCAGAAGTATGCAGTGGCTATTATTCCTGCTACTTTCTAATTCCGAAGAAGAACAAGGGGCTTCGTCCCATTTTAGATTGTTGAACTGTCAATCCCTTCCTCAAAAAGGAGAAATTCAAAATGCTCACATTGGCACAGGTCTTGTCTGCCCTAGACCAAGGAGACGGAATGGTGACGTTGGATCTGCAGTATGCATATTTTCACATTCCCATCCTGCCGGGCCACAGGCGTTACCTGCGGTTCAAGGTAGGCCACATGCACTTTCAGTTTACCGTGCTCCCCTTTGGTCTTAAGAGTGCCTCTCCAGTGTTCACCAAGGTGATGGCGGTGGTTGCAGCTCATCTGCGCAGGTCAGGGGTTTCAGTCTTCCCCTACCTCGACGACTGGCTGTTGAAGGCGTCCTCACCCCAGGCAGTCATCTTCCACCTCCAGACTATGGTGGACCTCCTGCATTCGCTGGGGTTCTCTATAAAAGTGCCGAAGTCACAACTGACTCCTTCTCAGACGCTCCCTTTCATCGAAGCTGTTCTGGACACAGTGCAGTTTTGGGTTTATCATCCCGAGCAGCGAGTCCAGAATATTCAGGTTATGATTACGATGCCTCTATCCTGGATTTCGTTGAGACTGACTCTGAGGCTGTTGGGTCTCATGGCCCCCTGCATCTTTTTGGTAAGACACACCAAGTGGCGTATGCAGGCTCTGTAGTGGGACTTGAAGTTCCAATGGGCACAGCATCGGGGAAATCTAACCGAGGTGGTTCAGATCTCGGAAGGAACTGGGAAGAATCAGTGGTGGTTAACGAACAGTGATTGGGTCATCGGCAAACCTCTCTCCCTTCCCCAACCAGATTTCACAGTTGTGACGGATGCGTCTCTTCTGGGATGGGGCGGCCTCATGGGAGAGGCAGAGATCAGGGGCCACTGGTCTCTGGTGGAGACCGGGCTCCATATAAACCTGTTGGAGTTCCGAGCGATTTTGTTGGCATTGAAAGCATTTTTCCCTCTGTCAAGGAGGAAGTTGGTGCAGGTGTTCACGGACAACACCACCGCCATGTGGTACTGCAACAAGCAAGGCGGGGTGGGGTCATGGACCCTTAGTCGAGAGGCCCTGCGTCTCTGGGCACGGCTGGAACAGCAGGGCATAATCATGGTGGTTCAACACCTGGCAGATTCTCTAAACATCAGGGCGGACAATCTCAGCCATCGATGCCTTCAGGATCATGAATGGCGTCTTCAGTCGGAGGTGTCGCAAGATCTGTTTCAACAGTGGAGAGAGCCTTGGTTAGATTTGTTCGCCTCCGGAGAGAACGCGCAATGTCAGCTTTACTGTGTGCTGGAGTTTCCAAAGCGGCTTTCGCCCAGCGACGTGTTTCGTTGCAAGTGGAGCTCAGGCCTGTTGTGCACCTTTCCACTCATACCACTTCTGCCCAGGGTTCTGACCAAGATCAGGAGTTACCGGGCCCAAGTCATCCTTGTGGCGCCGGACTGGGCAAGGAGAGTCTGGGATCCAGAGCTTCTGATCCTCCGATCAGGCTGCCCCTTCGGGAGGATCTTTTCTCGCAGCAGCAGGGGAGAGTTCTCCACCCGAACCTGTCAACTCTGCGCCTCCATGCGTGGCGATTGAGCGGCGACAGTTGATGGCCTTTGACCTTCCTCCCGAAGTCTGTTATGCAATTTAGGCAGCCCTCCACTAAGTCTATATGCGCCTGCCGTTGGCGGAAATTTGTATTATACTGTACAGAAAGTTCTATTGACCCTCTTTCTGCTCCTCTTTCTACTGTCCATTTGTTCACTCTAACCCTTACCCAGCAGGGCTCTGGTCTGGGAACTCTCAAGGGTTACCTTTCTGTTCTGCCTGCTTTTTTGCGGCTGCCAATTCAGCCCTCTCTCTTTAAACTCATATTGTTATTAGATTTCTAAAAGGGTTGGTTCATTTATTTCCAAGTTCACCCTTTGTTATGCCACAATGGGACCTTAATTTGGTCCTCACTTATCTGATGTGTTCTCCTTTCGAGCCGTTGCACAATTTTCCCCTCCGGCCGTTGACCATCAAAACAGCCTTCTTAGTAGCGATTACATCAGCTCGGAGGGTGAGTGAATTGCAGGTGTTATCCAGCTCGCCCCCTTATCTCATGTCCTTTCCGGACAAGGTGGAGCTTCACACCAGGGCGTCATTCTTACCAAAGGTTATGACCCCATTCCATCTGGGTCAGTCCATTACTTTGCCCACCTTTCTTGCTCCCCCACATCCCTCTAAGGAGGAGGAGCTTCTCCACCGTGTGGACTCAAAAAGGGCGTTGTCGTTCTTCCTTGACCACACAAAAGAGTTCCGGGTGGATGACCAACTCTTTGTGGGGTATATGGGAGCAAAGAAGGGAAAGGCAGTACATAAAAGAACCATCTCTCGCTGGGTTGTTTTCTGCATTAAAATCTGCTATGCCTTGGCGAAGAAGAAGCCCTCTGAGGGATTGGGGGCCCATTCCACCAGGGGAAAGGGTGTGACAATGGCCTTGGCACGGGGTGTCCCAGTTCAAGACATCTGTCAGGCAGCGACGTGGGCATCTTTGCGCACGTTCCCAAAACATTATTGCCCTGATGATCAAGTGTGCAGGGAGAGGCACTTTGCCCGCTTAGTCCTGCAAGACTTTTAGTCTAGCTCATGAGTCTGCAACCCACCGCCGGGATGGTATGGCTCGGGTATCTGATTCAGAGGTAAGGAATCTGCAGCTAGAAGTCTCTATCAGATGAACAAGTTACTCACCTTTGGTAACTCATTATCTGGTATTGACTATCTAGCTGCAGATTCCTTACAGCCCCACACATGCCTCGCCGCTTTACGGACTGATGTTGTAGGTCTAGGGTTTCTCCCCTTTCAGGGCCCTAGTTTTGCGCATGTTTTCGTTAGTCACTTCGTGGCTATGCACTTCTGGCTTGAAAAAACGAAAAGTACTGACGTCCGCATGCCTGGGTGGCGTCTGTGTAGGCACCACGATGTCACAACCAACGCTACCAACTCCAACGACGTCACGTGTAGCCAAATGGAGCCACCCAAAGTCGCGCGCAAGGGATATTGCTCAGCAAACGTTTCCAGATCCAGCCTGACACCTGGGGAATTCAATGGTAAGGAATCCGCAGTTATATATAGTCTCTACCAGATAATGTGTTACTGCGGAGAAGTAACTTGTTCATTAGGTGCCATCCTAGCAATTGCCAGTCTTACATCCTCTAGGGATATTGGGTTAGATTTCATTCCATGTGTGGATCTTCCCCCCCACCCTTTCCATAGGTTGGATACCCACCAACCTTTGCTGGAAAAGATTTACATCTACTTTCAGAGTGTAGAGGGAGGAAAAATGTGTGACCCAGTCTGCTGCCAGCACATTGGGCATCGAAGGGCATACACCGCCCTACACCCCATTGAGACCAAATTCCAGAAAGGGCATTGATCCCCTTTCCTGGTGGTGGCCAGTATCTCCTCCCACTGTTGCTCTTCACATTCTCTTTTAGCTATTCTGATAGTCTCCTTATACCCTTTGGGCTTTGATTTCCTCCTTGTCTTGTTGCTGAATTGCAAATAATGAGGCAGACCTAGCTTTCTTGCACGCCCCATTATACCAAGACTGTGGCCACTTCCCATGGGACTTTTGGGATGTAACAAAACATATGTTCTTTAGCTTTGCATGCAGATTATTATAGATTGTACAAATTGTATCCCTCTCTATCGCCTTACCCAAACCACTCTCTACATTTAAAAGAATCCTTAAACCATCGGCCACAAGGGAATAGATTTCCCCCAACCATTTCTCCGAGTCCATCATACTAGCCCATTTTACTCTGCGTATGTTACTTGTCACATAGGTGAAAGCACATACTTTACAAATTGTGTTGCAAGGAAAGCCAGTTTTTTAACCTTCATGTATAGCAGGCAAAAGCACAGAATGTCATAATCAAACGACTGTTGGACTTAAGATACTTAAATTCCCTTTAAGGTGTAGTATTAAATCAAGACTCATGTGATGTAACCCAACTATTAAGGCACAGAGTGGAAGCACATAGTTTACAAATTTTATTGCAATGAAAACAAGTATATTTACCATGTGTTGGCTATAGATACATATGCCTAGCATAATCCTGCCATCTGGTGTTAGGCTCGGACGATTACAAGTAGTTTTTCTTCAAAGAAGTCTTCGAGTCATTAAGAATATTGACTCCTCTTTTGGTGTGTATTGCGCATTTTGTTTGTCTCCTTTGTTAGATTGTTTTTTCCTCCATCGGGTTTGGACGTCGATATTGCAGCTCTGGGACCAATGCTTCATTCCTCACCGAGGCCTTGGCTAGCGCTCAGATTTTTCTCTCCAGTCCAACACCGTTCACATTCGAACCACAGCAGCAGGTGTTATCGATCACTTCACAGTGCCCGCCTGTGCCCGGCATTACACAACTTCTTCATGCCCATTCCACAGGACTACGTGCACAAGGAATGGAAACATGCTCTTCAGCTTTTGCAATAATTGCCAAGCAAAGTACTCCCGGCAAGACCAACATGAAGTGTGCAATCCAGGTTAGTCACACAAAGCACAAAGAGACTTCCTATGAGGTGTGCTAAGCGCTCTGGTCGAAGAAAACTGTTTGGCAGTGGAAGCAGCGTTGTTGCGTCCACACAACAATGCAGTGACACACAGAAGATGCACTAAGATATCTTTGGGGATCAGTCACCAGACCCCAGTTAAGAAACAGAAGACACAGAGGCACACAAGTCGCCACCAGATGTGCAGGTTCGGCTGGCTAGCAGGGGGGATAGCTCTAATTCCGTTGCCCAATTACATACAGGGGCACATGAGTACCTCGACGAAAGCTACACAAACCACCCATACAGGCTTTTGGAGCCCCACTGCCTTTGAGCCATGGAAGTCTCCATCAGCAGGCGCACAAACACAAATCCTTTCCACCTGGAAAGCCTTCAATTAGCATTGAAAAATCAAAAGCATTAAAGTTTGTTCCAGCACCAAAACAAACCACATCGGCACAACCAAAGTCAAGCAAGAACTCCTAGCCGAAAGAACGAACATCGGATTTGAAAAAAGCCTCAGGACTGAAAGATGGTCTATCTACAAAGCCTTCGGCATCGAAACCAGCGCATAAGCCGTCCACATCGAAACCACAAATTCAAAAGACTGCAACCAGTACAAAAGGCTCTTTGACGTCTTTAACATCTTCAACATCGAAAAACACTAAAAGTAGCTCCGAGCCATGGCAGAAACGATTGCAGCCCTTTCTTAAGCGCTTGCAAGACAAACTAGACAAAAGACAAAAGACTCTCTTTGTACACCCAGGCACTGGGAAACTAGTCACTAAGCCACCACCACCACCTGTTTCCCTTAAGCTTCAAAAAAGGAAAAACACGTTTGAAGAGAACATTGCTGGGCCTCAGTGAACCCATCAACCAAAGAAGAAAAGGAAGGACAGAGGCACAAGTCCTATTTGTTTCCCTCCTCCTCCAATTCCTTCAATTCCTATTCCATCTTCACCTGCTCTACCTTCAAGGCCAGTGCAAGCACCCTCTTCAGAATACTTGCCTTCTGGCAAATCATTTCTCTAACCAAATCAATCGCATTCTGGCGATAACCTGAAGTAGGCATGAGGACGAGGCAGAATCGCGAACGTCAAGCAGACCAGAATAAATCCAGCTGACTGACGGAATTACGTTAACATATGCCCGTCCATAAAGAATTTTACAAATTTCTAAGATACATATACAGACTAACAGGAAGAGGGGAAGTGCTTCCACATATTTACAAGGAAAGTGGAGAGGTCCATTCTATTTTTGTCACATATCAGTGAAGAGGAAGAACTTCATCCATAGTGAGGAGCAACAAACCAAGGTGGTATATCCAAGAGATAACCGTGAACGTTTATTCACCCTCACCCCGAAGGAAAGGGTATCATATAATAGTCTTTGAAGCCGGTGACCCCAAAGAAACGGCAGTCCTGAAGAAGGTGCTACAGTATCCAATGTCCACAGCACCGAAACGCGTCAACGCTTTTTTAAAATTGTTGTGTGTAGAATCCAAGTAGGGTCTGGGGAGCAACAGATACTCATGCACTAATGGTACTGCTGACTGCACCACTTATAAATTAAGGACCATTGGATCTAGAAATTAGAGTGGCAAAAGAATCTAAAAGCCACATTGTGTAGGGTTTTTTTTGTGATCAAATAGCACTTCTGTCTGTCATATTTGCTTTTAATATGTTCTTGTTTTTGATGCATTTATTTAAACAAATGTAATTGTGCTTGCTTAATGTTTATAATGAACTGTTATGAATATCTGTTTTTTATTGTATATGTTCAAAGATCATCCTTTGAAATTTTAAATTGTTATTTTGTGTAGATCTTTTTTATGCTTTGTATTAAAGAGACTGTGAACGTTCAATTTTAGTGTGGAAATTAACTATTTGCCATCAGTGTGGGTGATTGGTCTGTCCTAGCAGGAGTGAGATTGAATGAATGCCTAGATCATTAAGGTCTGGTAACATAGTCATTTCCTATGAAAGTGGTTTACCCAGGGATTTCCTCTGACTAGATAACCTGAAGTATACAATATCCCATATTTCACAGACCCACAGGGAAATCCCAAAACTGCCCCTGACCTAAGGGATATTTATGATATTGGTCCACTGGATGATACAGATCTTAGTATCTATCCATCCAAACCCTCACCACCAGATGATATATCATCCTATCATGGCACTATCAGTAGGGCTCCTGCATACCACAAAGTAAGCCTACACATAATCCAACATGAAGATGATTTCCTGGTTGAGGTCACAAAAAAAACCTCAATCGCTCCCTAAGCTTAAAGGTATGTTATTGTCCACATACAACATATTTAGGCAGCCAGTTAAATCTAGGGTAGACTCTCACCCATCGCATTGAAAACAATATAAGGCATACCCATTAAATCCTGAATATATTAAGGACCAAGTCACATTAGATTAATTGGGGGCACACCTTGCCAGGAAAGGAGTACATTTACTAGACACAAGGGATGCACCTCCTACAGATAAAGAGAGTAGGAAATATGATGCCGCAGATAAATGTTTTGCAGCACAAACAGCCATCCACATGAATATTGCAAATCCTACTCTCCCGTTACTATCGGGCCACACAGGATCAAATGCAGGAACTACGGCAACACCTTCCAGATCAATACCAACAATGTGCAATACAATTGGTAGTGGAAGGCAAGACTATATATAATGGCACTATACAATATGCCTTAGACTCCATAGACACAAGCGCCCATTGAGTTCACGCAAGTATCCTCATCCTGTTTGGGTTGCAGCCCTGAAGAAGTCTAAAGTCAATTACTGACCAGACGAAACACGTGTTAGCTGCACTGCCCTATTTGAATGGGCTTTGAATCTATTGGAGAAAATAACACTTGGATACAGACAACTGAAAACTGAAGTGGAGGACTGTTGTTCTTATTTACTACAAGTGCTCGAAAGAACTTTTGTCACCAGTTGGGGGAAGGTTACAAACTTTCTATCCACAATGGGAACACATCACCTCAGACCAATATATTCTATCCTTAATCAAAGATGGGTATTATTTTGAACTCAAACTCCTCCCACAATTTCACCAAAATCACAAATATGCCAAAGGAACATCTTACACTTTTACAGGATGAGGTTCTTTCTCCTTCAAAAAGGGCAATACAAATATTACCCTTACAACATCAGGGACACAGACTATACTCTCATATCCCCATTCATCCAGCACACTGCTGTTATCTATGTTTTCCACTAAACGGGCAACACTATCAATTCCCTTTGGGCCACTACAGCTCCAGGGGTTTTCACAAAGTGCTGTACAGTAGTGACAGCTCATCTCAGAAGGGAGGTAATACATGTTTCCCCCTACCTAGACGACTGGCTCAACAAAAGCCCAACCTACCAACTAGGTGTCTTCAAGACACTCAGAAAGAGTTATCAGCCTTCTGCACAAACTACAAACTAGGGTTTACCTTCAACATACAAAAATCGCATCTACAACCTTTGCAAATTCAGCTTTTGCTAGGTGCAACTCTCAATTAATTTACAGTCAAAGCTTATCCCAGTCCAGAAAGAGTGAAAATGTTTGACGAAACATTACCTCTTTTTGTATCACAAGCTCATCTCAGAGTAAAAGTACTGATGGGGCTTTTAGGCATGATGTCTTCTTGCATAGCCATTGTACCACAAGCTTGTCTACATATGTGTTCCCTTCAATGCACTCTGCAATCTCAATGGTCTCAAGCGGAGGGGCATCTACAAGATCTAGTGGTGGTAGGGCCAGCAACTCATCGCTCTTTGTTGTCGTAGAACAGCAATAACTTGTTGCAGGGCTGGCCCTTCAAAGCCCCACTTCTGAAAATCACATTACCACAGATACATCCCTTCAGGGAATGGGAAGCACAGATGCAAGATCTTACAGTTCACGGTCAATGGACAATAGCTCAGGCACATCTCCACTTGTTTGCCACTCACCTTAAAGCCAAACCTTCACCTCTTGATTCCCCACCCACCATCCAAGGACAATTCCCTATGGATGAACTGGTCAGAAGTATTGACTTATGCTTTTCCGCCTCTCCCACTCATTCCATATGTAGTTCAGAAGTTAACACAAACATCTCTAACACTAATCCCAATAGCCCCAACATGGCCTAGGCGGGCATGGTTCACAATCATACTGCAACTATATTTAGTGCCACACGAAAAACTACCTCTTTAGCCACACCTAACTCAAAACTTTCTACCTAAAGTGGTCTCAACCTTTCACACAAGTCAGACAATAGAGCGACCATTGTTTTTTCCTAACCTAGGCACAGTGGCAGAGTGGGCTCTAACTACATTAGATGTTAATGTCTACATAAACAGAACAAAATATTTTCAAAAGAAACAACAGCTTTTGTTGCTTTTAACAAACCTCACCGGGGGCAACAATATCCGATGCAGGTTTTGCTAGATGGATAGTCAGATGTATTCAGACATGTTATCAAAAACCCAAAAAGGTGCTTATAATACCATCTAGGGCTCATTCCACTCGTGAACAAGGAGTCACTATGGCTTTCCTAGAAAATATCCGTATAAAGGATATTTGTAAAACAGCAACTTTGCATAACCCACATACCTTTACTAAACAGTACTGTGTTGATGTATTCACCCATCAACAAGCAAGAGTGGATCAAGCTGTACTTAAAACGTTATTTCAAACAAGTACTTCAACCAATTGCTAGCCACCACAAAGAAGAGCACTGCTTTACATTGATGCTAAGCATATATATCTTCGGCCAACTCATGCTACAAATAGAATATGCTACTTACTCTGTAAGCATCTATTTTTAGCTTGTAGTGCCGTAGATTCGTCTGCACCCACCCTCCACCCCGGAAGCTTTTGGTTGCTTTACTTCATAATATTTAGAAGCATAATTTACACACTCACACAATTATACGCATGCTTCTTTATTCTGTCACTTCATTGCTCCTTTTTCTAACACACACCCAATGAACCAAAAACAATCTAACAGAGGAGCCAAGAAAGATGCACAATACACACTGGGCGAGAAGTCACTATACCTCATGACTAGAAGACTCCTTCAAAGAAAAACTAATTGTAATCGTCTGAGCCCAACACTAGATGGCAGGACAATGCCAAACATATGAATCTACAGCACTACACACTATGAATAGATGCTTACAGGGTAAGTAACATATTCCTTTTTAAACTTCACATATAGATGGCAAAATAACAGAATGTGATAATCAAACAACACATTGGTCTTTAGACCCTTAAATTCTCTTTATGCTGTAGTATTACATCAGGATTTCCGCATCTTAAAGTGCCTTCTTGATATAGTCACAACATTAGTTGCTGGTGAGAACAGCTGTGTATTTCACAAACAATACCTCCCTCAGGGTATTTGTCTGTGTGTTGGGGAAACAGTGGAATGTTCTTGATCTGTTTTTCAGAAGAAGATTTTGTATTTTTCTACCACTAATGCAAACCTCATTCACTTCTAGTACTTTCTTGCAATGATGATGTTATTTTTTCACATAGAGTATAATCATTCATCCACAACTCCCATTCCGCAAGTTTGATAAGTGTGGATACCGCCTATTCAAAACTCTGTTTTACTTCCATCCTTGCACTCAAATACCTAAGGAATAAGACCACAATTCCACCCCTCTGAAGGATATATTTCCATGTGACGGAAACAGTGTTTTTTAAGGAGCAACACAGTGACACCTATTTCCTATAATTCCTCTTTGTCAGAAGACCAGGAAGAGGAAGATCTGTCACAAACCAATAGTTTCCTTTGTATGGACAGGATAAAAATGTTTGGCTAATAGCTCTGTCGTTCAATTTCCAGAAAATCAATGGACTAGATATCTGTTATATTCTAATACCTGTTTACAGGAGGCATTTATTAAGTGCACTTAAAGGCCAGGATTCCTATGAATACTTATTTATTTTTAATCTCCCTACACTCTGGAGACTTGATAGAAAGATATCGCTCAAAGACGTTGAACTATTGAAAATGGTGCATTAGCACCGGTTTTCCACGAGTTGATTTCGATTTACAATTTAACACGTTAGTCATTGATAATCACTTCCCCTTTGATATTTTATTCAGATAAGCAGTGCATGAGATTCAGGCTAGTGATTTCATTTTCAAGGAAGGTACTCTGGCTTCTATCACCTGAGGACTTCAAGCATTCGTGCAGTATCTATGTATCTTTGCATGTGTGTAATGGATAGTGGGATTGTGGCCAAAAGACAGTGGAGCATTTGTACAGGGTCAAAGGCAAGGATACAGTCAGTGTGAAAGTTTGGGTTTTAAGCTGTAAAGGTTTATGTCTCTGTACCTGTTTTTGACGATTTATTGCTTCTGGTTCTTGGAAAATACCAGGAATTCTATCTTACTTGGGTACAGCTTCAGGCAGGTACTGGACATCCAGGTCTGGTTGAGGTGCAGGCAGTGTTTGGATTTCTGAAGCAGAGTAGATTTTCAAAGTGAGCTGAGTATCATCAGCATGTTGGTGAATTGTGATCCTGTTTATTGATGAATAGAGCACCGATGGGCTCTGTGAGGAGTTTGAAGATGACAGACGAAAGGAGGGAACCATGGGGACTCCGCAGGTAATTAGGTCTTCTTGAGCCTTGAGGTGCCATGTATTCGAATCAGGGTTCTGCATACAGTGCCCCTCCTTAATCATTCTGTCTTCTTTCTACCAGTTTGTAGCTATTCATTTAGCCTGGATCTGCAGTTTATATATGATAATTCATTAGATGTGGTTAGGGTTTCCTTGTGTTTTAACTTGGTGTCCTTGGAAATACCTTTGAGGCATCAAATGTTTTATCAGCCTTCAGACAGCTACCTCAGAAGCGGCGCCTTCATCTCAATGGGGAAACTGCTCTCACTAACATGTGATGGTACTGGACTTCACCATATGTATGTTGTGGGAAGTTCCGTCTTCAAGTCTCAAGTCTATCTTAATGTCTTTCTTTTTCAGTGTACCAGGCAGGACCGGCTTTAGGGCAGTGCAACTGGTGCGGCCACACAGGGCGCTGACCTGTGAAGGGGACACTGACCTCAGGGGTGGGCTCTGTATTTAGCAATAACTTATTATTGCAGAGATGAGGGGCCCGGTGGTAATGAGAGAATCTAAGGAGGCGATCATGGGATGTGGGGGCGCGAAAAATTATTGTGGCACTGGGCGCTACCAATGCTAAAGCCGGTCCTGGTACCAGATTTGCATAATATATACTAAACATGATATACTGTTTCTTTAAGCAGCATTTATTTTTGATCTTTATGAACTGAATCAATCTTCTCTTTCTTATCATTCCTACTTCCAATATGGCCTGTGTAGTTCCTGTAAGCCAATTTAGGATCTGCGCATTTAGATAACAAAGACTGTGGGATTGGAGTCCCGTCTGAATCCAGACACCCCCACCAAGTATGTTCGCCTGTTTACCAGCTAACTCACAGTGCCACTAGAAACCCCTCTTACCAAGGAGAGAATAGTTCTTGGCAACTATCGAACTTGACAACTCTATCCCATCAGGGATCGTGGAAACAATAGAATACTTTTCGCTCAGTCACTCGTGCTCACTTTGTCTCAGCATTTCAGTATTTATTTAACAATCGTCATTCTAGTGTAAAATGGGTGTGCTGAAACAACCACTAGACAGAAACAGATATAAATGATTATAAGTGCCAACATATTAAAAGGATGTTAGACTTCAACTATAGTGCTAAAACGATAAATGCAGGCAGGTATAAAAATACATGACAATAAAATGCGTACTCCTACTATTCAACCCTAACAGGATGTACCCAAGTGTACCTAGCATGTACGTAGGTGTACAGACAAGAACCCCTCTAGGATAAAGTCAACCCCATTACCTGAAGTGAGAGACTGTGGGACCCCGTCTTGGTCTTGAGATGGACACTCCACGAAACATGTCAGACCGCTGAGAGCTGGAGTGTTTGCGTGCAGGAACCTCAGCGTCCCGTGTCACTGTGTCAGCATGGAAGTCCTTTTTCTCCTCTGCCTACCTCTGCAAGGTATGGTGTTTATATACCCAAAGTGGTACCCTCAGGGGTTCTACCTTGCTATGCCAGGTTGGACTTAGGATCACGGAAGGAATGACCCTTATACATAGTTATTATGCAGGAGATGGTAGTCCTGCTGCGTTTCCAAGAATCCTCGTGCATAATGGATGAGGCTGCCTCTGATTCTTGTTATCCGCTCTTCTCTTTCCCTGTTCTCCTCCTCCTGTCTTCTTAGGCGCCGGCCAACCCCTCGGTAAAGAAGAGAAGAAAGAGAGGCTGTCAGTGTGTCCTCTTTTGCCTGTTAGGATCTCCTGCTTGCTTGCTCTCTCCCTCCCATCTCTTGTTTTTTTCCCTTTTAATGCACTCCTGGGGATTCCACCCGCCCCTCTGGTAGGACAATTCTTTTAATCTTGGGGAGCCTTCACTTCAGGTACTCCCCAGGTTGTGATACCCCTTTTCTCTGGTTTGTGGTCTGTTGGTCTAACAACTTGGTACCTCCTGTGGCCAAAAATGAACTTAGGGAAAACAAACGATATTTCACAGCAGTTTCTTGAAAGGGGAAGCCTTCTCCCTTTCCTGACCGTTCTGCTTCCTGTGCTCTCTCCCCTCTGTCTCACAGCCCTGTGAAGAGCGCTTGAGTGTACAGCCACCCTCCCAGCCTCTGCCCGGTTCCCCTGAGCACTTTCCTGAAGTCATGACCTGCTGACAGGGTCGTGGCTGCCTCATCCAGGGTGCCTTCCTCTGGGGACGACTCTTCCTGGGGATGGCTGCTTGATCGATTGTCCGCTGCACTTCCCGCATCTTCCCCGCCTTTCTCCTCCTTTCTTGCAGCAGTCCTCAGTCTTCTTCCCGTTGGGTCCCTCCACTCTTCCGCTCGTTGTTCCTTCTCCGGCGTCCTCCTCCTTGCCTTCCTGGTTCTTTACCGCGAGCAGACTCCGCCCCATGACATCAGTGGAGCCGGTCCTGTTCGTCCTTCTCTGATGCCCCAGGGTATCCACAGACGACCACCCGGGTGACCCTGCCGCAGGAAAGTTATGTGCATCTAACTTGTAGGAGTACTTGAGTGGAACACCTTTCGTTAAGTCTGTACTGCGTTTGCGTGAAGCAATGACAGCTACCAGTATCTTTCCATTTATTTTAGTTTTTGAATGAGTGATTGCAGCTCCGGCAGCAGTTCGTACTGCCCCCTTTGTGGCTTCATCAGCCAATGAATTCACTTCAACGTGAACGCTATCACATTGATGACTCAGCATGTGTATCACATGAGCTCTCTGTAGTTCGTTTTTCAACACAACTACCTGTTCCTAAAGCATTTTATGCTTAGCTGTGCTACCTTTTGAGTCTTTTAACCCATTTTGACCCCAGTAGTGAAGATATTCATTTTATGACTAGACCCAGTAAAAAGAATCGCACACAATCAGTGTGGGGAATTCTCGATCCGTATTTTATTAGTGCCAGTAGCAGTGCTTTTAGTTCTTCCAGCTGATCCGTGTAGTCTCTTAGAGACTGTGTCTTCATACTGCTAGGATGGAACTAGCCTTCCTGCATATGACCTTTTATATTCGCACACGTGGCACTGTATTGCTGTTTACTTCATAGGGCCGGCTGAGCAGATCCATCAGTGTAAGTAATGTATTCATACTGATCTAGAGGCATTATTTCATTCGGGAGAGGACATTCTTGTTCATATTGCAGAAATGCGTGTGTTTTAAGTGTAGAGTCAAATTTCTAATCTACATCTGTTGCAGTGAGAGAATTGGCTCATTGTATCCATCTTGGATGTAAAGCTTTGGCATTTGGAACCCTTGCTTTTGTAACAGCCTCTAAGGCCGGTACTGGAGTCACGACAATTATTTGTTTCCCCTGAGTCACTGCTCTTTCTCTCACCACCGCAGTCTCTACTGCTGTCAGATTTTTTTCTCTTGAAGCAAAACGTGTTTCAGCGTTTGTGTACAAGTGTGATTTATATGCTATGGGTACTGTTTCGCCTTCATTGGAGGTTAAGTAAGTGTACCCAGATGGACCTGCTATAACATGGATGACCAGATTTGTGGTGTTTACACGTGTTTGTAAGTGTTTGAAAGCTATGATGTCAGCCTGTAGGGAACAAAGGATATCTTTGTGTTCTTGTGTCCAATGCCTAACTGAACAAGCATTTACAATGCAATAGGGCTCGCAGCATTAAAGTTTGAGTTATTGGTATTGTGTATGACAATGCGTTGCATAAAATGTTTACCAAACTTTGAATTGGTGAGCAGTGAGAGTGTGTGCAAGAGTATGCTGTTCTTGAAAGCAGTGTGGTAGAGAGTGCAGGAATTTGGGTGACCTCAGCAATGTGGATGATGCACCTCATGCACGGGGCTGATACCGTTATTATTCACACAGCTCTAAAGCGCTGTATTCACCCCTCCAAGCGCCTGGAAGCGCTTTATTTCACCTAGCGCTTGGGAGCGCTGTTTATTTCCTGCTAGCGCTTGGGAGGGCTCTACTGGCATCTTCTTTGCTTTAAATTGCTGTCTTTGGTCCCTGGAAAGTGCCCACCCATCCAGGGACCCTGTGCCTCCCAGCGGCTGCCACGCCGCATACGTGGCTGTATTTTATTTAATTCATGGGAGCCAACCCCGAGATTGTCCCCGCCGCCGCCTGGCCCGCAGTAGGAAGTCAGGCAGGCCGGTGGCGGGACCGAGGGACAACAGGAACTCACCGAACTTCCTCCGGGACTCCCAGGAGGAGGGAGAGCCCCGGAGTGCACCAGCAAAGGCGGCCGTCAGAGCGAGGCCCCGGAGGAGAGGAGCCCCGCCCGCGGCACCAGAGCAGCTACCGGAGGAGTGCTGAAGGGAGCGAGGCTCCCGCCTGGAAGAGAGAGTCCCGCCGGTGCAAGAAGCCAGGTGACGGCCTCCAGCCGCAACAGGAGTCCCGGTGAGTGCGAGCATCAGGAGGGGGGTCCCAAGTTAGCGAGGAAGCGGCCCCGGAGGGCAGCGGGTCGCTCCTCTACTAAAGGGCGTACTTCCTGGCATTTTGTTGTACCGAGCCCCGTGGCTTCAAGAGGGCTTCATTGTTCGTTGAAGGCCCTGTGAGGGGCCCAGGAATACCCTTGGGGCGGCCCCGGAGGCAGCGGGCCGCTCCCGCTTGTGTCACCCCCAGCGCGAGTCATACTTGTTTCAGAGCCACGGAGGCTCAAAGGGGCATTGCATTGCTCAGAGCCCACGAGAGGCTCACGCCGCAATGGAGGAAATGCAGGCGCTGGAAAAAGGTGGCGATAAGGAGGATGTCTCTGTGTGCGCATGCGTGTGTGTTGGAGCAGCTTTCCAGGAGACAGGAGCTGGCTACAGTGAGCGCGTTCTCGTGCGCGTGGCCCGCACAAATCGCCTTCTGGCAGAGGAAATGCGCGCGGCCAGGTGCTGTCTCCTGGAAAGCTGAGCCGCTAACAATAGGGTCTCTGGCGAGACCGCGCTTTGCGCGGTTAACGCCACAAGCCCTAAAAATCAGGTCTTATTAGGTCGGAGAAAGGTTTTACTTTTTCTGCGTAATCTAAAATGTATGTTCTGCCAAAAGTTCTTCAAAGATTTAGGATGTTGGAACAGAGCACACTTGTCTAAAAAGTTATCTTCCAGGCTTTTCCCTTCACTTGAAAGCTCGTATCCGAAAAATAAAGATGGGCTATTTTTGATTTTTTTAAAGTTACATTTGTAGCCCTCAGCGGCGAACCCCAAAATGATGTTGATCACCCTGGTCAAGTGATCCTTCAAATCATCACCCATCAGATAAATATCATCTACATAGGACAATGCATCTTCATCCAAATTCTAAAGTAACTCTGTTACCCTAGCGGAGAATAACCCAGGGCTATTCTTATATGCTTTGGGGAGTCAACAAAATTGACGCAGAGAAACGAGTGCTGAGAATGCTCTTAAATATCTGCTTTCAGGCGCTATATTTTGGCAGAAAAATCCATTTGAGATATCTAATGTGGTGTTGTATTTTTTCCGCACAATGTTATTCATTAATGAAGCACTGTGTGCATTCTGTACTGCAAATGTTTTAGTGCATGTGTTCAGATGTCTGTAGTCTAAAATTAGACGATATGAATTATCGGGTGTCATTAGGGAAAAAAAGGATTATTCATTGAGGAGGTGCAATTTTCAATTACACCCTTGGAGTAGTTTTTACTGGGATCACATGGTGAGGTGACTCAGCATCCCACCCAACATGGTTGCGATGTAATGCTGGAGCAAGTGCTATCGCCTAATCCTGCGCATATGTATGATTTAAGTATATTGGAACGAGGTCGGAGAAAGCCGGTAAAATTACAGTTTCTCCCTTTAGGCATTCCATAACAATTTCCGGCAGCCAATCTTTTTCAGCTAAAAGGATGTCACAGCCATGAGTCCGGTTCTCCCTAAAGAGGCCTTTAATTTTTTGTGGTTTGTCCCCCTCCATTTGGAGTGTTATTTCATGTAACTTATGCGGGACGCTTACCCTAGTATCAGGTGTCTCCACAGTGATATGTTCATTCAACTCCTCTGTCACCAGAAATTTCATCAGGTTCTGGTGAGCTATTGTTACGTCTGCTGTGCTGTCAAGCATCGTCAGAGCCCATTCCCCGTTCAGAAGAGTCCTCCGAATTCTGGGCATGTCTAATTTTAAGACCTGCTACTTTCTTCTTTTTAAATTGAGGTTTTGATTTTTGCTTGTCTTCTTTTTTGGAAGTATAGTCAGAAGCCTGTTGCGTGTCTCTGGACTTTGTACACTCTTCTTGTATGTGTCCTGACTGTCCTTCCCTCTCAGAGTTTTTTTTATGAACCCTGAAAGGAACGAGAGGAATGTGTATCAGTATCCTTATACCTGTCAGGTTTTTTAATGTTATCACGATTCCTAAGATTGTACCTCCTTTCGGAGGGCTTCTGTTGAGAAGACCCACACCTGAATTGTGATCTATTCACTCTATTCTTTTGTTTTTTATTGTTCTTATCCTATTTCTTCTTGGAAGAATCGGGTGCTTGCTTGGTGTTCTCTTTTTCTTGACCATCCATGAGTTGAGATTTTGTTGCTCTAGCTCCCAAACTATCTCCTCCTAATTCAGCAGGGGTGTCTTCGATAATTTTAGGTAATTCACGATCCTGTTGTAAAGGAGTGAAGTCCCTCAGGTGTTGGCGTATTGCCACTGCTGTTGCCTCCCCTCATATGTTTTCTAATTAGCTGATACCTGGGCAAAATGACCTAATAATTTCATCCCAAAGTTCAGAGCAGGTTTTGCTCCATAGTCCTACTGTATTTGTCTTAATACATCTGGTATTACTGCTAATGGAGGGATACCATGAGTTCTGGCATTTATGGCAGCGAAAACTGTTCCTCTTTTGGTACAATCCTCTATCTGGGGAGATAGTCCAATTGGTCGCACACTGCTTGTCCTATCAGCGTGTTGCCCCAAAGCATTGTGGTCCATGAAGTAAGCATCAGCGGGTGCGCCTCTGCCAGGGTCTTGAGCAAAAATCACTGTCGCGTTGGCCATCCCTGGACACGTGTTTCAAGGTTGTTACCTCTCCTCAGCAGGGAATAGGCATAGGGACGAAGAACAGCTGGCACATTGGCATCTTCGTCAGCCATTAATTTGAAGAAGGAAAAAGTTTCAAGGAAAGTGATATAAGGTTGTATGCACAATAGGAACAATTTGTCTTTCAAGCTTGATAAACTTACAACTAATACATAGGATATGCCTACTCAGCTGTGGCAGATAGTTCCCTTCCTACTCCATACGTCTCTGGTAAAATGTGAGTAGGGGTATCTGAAACTAGCACAACTGAACTACTCAAATTCGACAGGTAAATAAGTACCAAACCAACTTTGGCGTGCCATGTCGTGTAGTTCCTATAAACCTATATGGGATCTGCACGTTTGGACAGCATAGACTGTGGGATTGGTGTCCCGACTGATTCCAGACACCCCCACCGAGTATTTTCACCTGTATACCAGCTAGCTCACAGTGTCACTAGAAACCCCTCTTACCAAGGGGAGAATACTTCTTGGCAACTATCAAACATGATAACTGTATCCCATTGGGGCTCGTGGAAACAGTACAGTACTTTTTGCTCAGTCGCTCGTGCTCACTTTGTCTCAGAGAGATACACAGAATAAAATGGTGGGGATGTTTTCAATAAGTATTTATTGAACCATCGTCATTCTAGAGTAAAATAGGTCTGCTGAAATAACCATTAGACCGAAACAAATATAAATGATTATAAGTACCAACAGAGTAGAAGGATAGTAGATTTCTACCATAGTGCTAAAGCGATGAATACAGGCAGGTATAAAAATACATGGCAATAAAATGCATACTCCTACTATGCAACCCTAACTAGATATACCTAAGTGAATCTAGCAATCTGAAAGAAACACGTTAGTTATAGATTCCTTACCTTCGAATTACTCCCAGGTGTCAGACTGGATCCGGAAAGTTTTTTCATCAGCAGTACCTCTGCTCTTTGGAAGGTGGTGTCCGTCGGCTTCGCGTTAGTCGCGGCAGCTACTTAGACGCCGCCCACGCACGCTGATGTTGGTTCTTTCTTTTTCCGCGCCAGCCAGCGCGATCCGGGAAGAGCGGTACCTCAGCCATTTTTTTACTACGTTTTTCTCAACTTTTGGTGACTTCTTGTTTACAGTCTTCGACTCCGAACAGGTGCACGAGGGATGCCCGGTTTCAAGGCCTGCAGTTCCTGTAACCGACTGATGTCGGTGACGGATCCGCACCGCATGTGCCTCTTTTTCCTGGACTGTCGGTCGATTGCGCCGAAGGCTTTGCAGGAGCGGTTCCGAACACTGCTTGAACACTGACAGTCTGCGCTTTTCGAGGTCCCGGTGGAGAGGGAGGTCGAGGGACCTCCCTTTCCGCCATTCCGGTTCCAAATCATCAAAGCCTTCGCACTCGTGGTCGGGTAAGTCAAAGCATAAGAAGAAGTTGAAGAAGCATTGTCACTCTTCAACTTCTCCTTGTCAGTCGGGCGATCCGACGAGGCACGCGGGTGGTGCCCCTCCCACGTCTCCGCGCGCGGAGCCTGAAGAGTCGACTCAGAGTTTCTCTCCCTTTCCGGGACCCGGATCGACCCCCGCCCAGCTTCGTACGTTCTACGTGGCGATGCATGGCATCTTTGGGCAAACCCACCCCGCCGGCACGACTTCAGGCCCGTGGACTTGGTTGGGGGGCCTAGGTCTTCGCTGCTGGCTTCCCCGGCACCACAGGCCATCCTTGGATCCAGGTCTAGATCCTGATCGGTGCCGGTTGACCTCATTACACCTCTACCGGTGCCGCTTCCTACGGCACCACTACCGCATTCGGCTCCCAGGCCGTCGTCGACCCCGGCCTCCTTCCCAACGTGGACACGGAGCCGGACCGGCGTCGGCCGCCGACAAATCCGGCGCTCATGGGTACTTTTGTCCCCGTGTTCCAACCTTGCCATTTTCAGCCAGATTGGCAGCCAGCGGAGGGTGAGGAGGACTGGGAGAGATCAAGTGACCCTTTAACTAACCAGTTAGATACTAGCAGGACTGGAGAAAGGAACTGGGGGATGCCAGTGGTCTTGACACTTCACCCGACCTTGGCATGTTGTGTCCTCCTACTGTGGCTACGGAGGAGGGAGCGTCATACGCAGTAGTGTTGCGTAGGGTGGCCGAGGCTCTCAACCTCGAGCTTCCTACGGTGGCAGCCAGGACTAACTTCCTGACTGAGGTGCTTCAACCAGCAGCAAGCTCTTCGGAGCCCCTGCTGCCATTTAATGAGGCCCTCACCGATGTCCTTATGGGTCCTATGGACAGGATGATCGCCAGACGCCACTGCCTGCTTTCCTCTCCCAACACCCCACCCCGGAGAGCTTGGTGCCCAAGCCTCCACCTCCAAAAGCGCCTTGCCTACCGCTCCTCCGGAAAGAGAATCTAAGAAGCTGGACCACCTTGGCAAGAACATTTTCTCATCCGCCAGCTTAGGACTGTGGTCCGTAAACACCGCAAGTCACTTGGGCCATTGGTCGTACTCCGTGTGAGATACAGTGGCGCAAGTGCTGCCTCAGTGTCCGGAGGAAGTCCGGGCAGTGCTCTCACAGGCTGTTGCCGCCGGAAGAGATGCAGCATAGTTTACGATCCATTGTGGGCTGGACACCGCAGACTCTCCGAGCAGGACCATTTCAACGTTGATGAAGTCCACAGGCCTTTCAGGGGATGTCCAGAATACCTTGATGGACATGCCCTTTGATGGCCGTCGCCTTTTTGGCGACAAAGCAGACAATGCCCTAGAGCGCTTCAAGGACTCACGGGCTCTGGCCAAGTGCTTGGGCCTTTCCTCCTGCCCAGTGCAGTCTGCTTTTCGCCCCTTTCGTGGCTATGGAAGGGGTGCCCCGCTATGTCACACCCAGTGCAACCAGCCGCAGCAAGTTACACAACATTTGCGCGCCGGGGTCGTGAAAAAACTGCAAGGTTCCGCGGCCAGCAGGCGGGCCAGTCCATCAACCTCCCACTCTGCACCAGCATTGAAACCCTCCTAGTCCGTCCTTTCAGGCCCATCAAACGCTAGTGGGCGGTAGGATTCGCCATCACCTCCCCCACTTGGCGCACCGTCACTTCGAACAGGTCGGTGTTGCAGATAGTCCGAAGGGGCTACTCCCTCCCCTTTGAGACTGCCCCTCCAGCCATGCCACCGCGATACCACCACATGTCTGAGGACCATCTGGCCCTTCTCCAGCAGGAAGTTACGGCTCTCTTGGCCAAGGGAGCCATTGAACGCGTTCCTATCCCAGAAGTAGGTCGTGGTTGTTATTCCCACTTCTTTCTGGTTCCCAAGAAGGACAAGGGCCTGCGTCCTTTCTTGGGCCTCAGGGACATCATTCGTTCCTTCGGAAGGAGAAGGTCAAGATGTTGACGCTTGCTCAGGTCTTTTCTGCCCTCGACCTGCAAGACTGGATGGTAGCGTTGGACTTGCAGGATGCTTATTTTCACATCCTGTCCTGCCGGCCCACCGACATTACCTATGGTTCATGGTAGGCCACGAGCACTTTGTTTACTGTGCTCCCCTTTGGCCTTACCAGCACCCATCAGGTGTTCACGAACGTGATGGCTGTAGTGGCAGCTCATCTGCGCAGATCAGGGGTTTCAGTCTTCCCCTATCTCGACTACTGGCTGATGAAGGCGGGCTCGCCCCAGGCAGTCGTCTCCCACCTCCAGACTACGGCCGACCTCCTGTATTTGCTTGGGTTCTCCATCAATGTGCCGAAGTAGCACCTGATTCCCTCTCAGAAGCTTCTCTTCATCTGAGCGGTTCTTGACACGACGCGGTTTCCGCTCCATCCTCCCGAACAGCGAGTCAGGGATATTCGGGCTATGATTCCGATCTTTCAGCCTCTATCTCGGGTTTCGGTCAGAATGACCCTGAGGCTGCTGGGCCTCATGGCCTCCTACATTCTGCTGGTCGGTCATGCCAGGTGGTATATGCGGGCTCTGCAGTGGGACTTGAAGTTCCAGTGGGCGCAGCATCGGGGGAATCTGTCCGATTGCGTCCAGATCTCGGAGGGCACAGCTGAACAACTGCAGTGGTGGCTTACGAACCAGGATTGGATCAATGGCAGATGCCTCTCCCTTCTCCAACCAGACCACACTGTGGTGACTGACGTATCCCTTCAGGAATGGGGCGGTCACATGGGAGAGGAGGGGATAAGAGGCCTCTGGTCTCTGGCGGAGTCCGGGCTTCACACCAACCTTTCTGGAGCTCCGGGCGATTCATCTTGCACGGAAGGCATTCCTTCCCTCTGTCTGGGGAAGAGTAGTGCAGGTGTTCACAGACAACACAATGGCCGTGTGGTATTGCAACGAACAGGGTGGGTGGGGTCATGGACCCTATGTCAGGAGGCCCTCCACCTCTGAACATGGCTGGAACATCAGAGGATTTCCTTGGTGGTTCAACACCTGGCCGGTTCTCTGAACCCCATGGCGGACAAACTCATCCACAGGTGCATGATGGATCACGAATGGCGTTTTCACTCGGAGGTGGTGCAAGGTCTCTTTCGACAGTGGGGAGAGCCTTGGCTAGATCTATTCACCACCGAAGAGAACGCGCAATGTCAGCAATTCTGCGTGTTGGAATTTCCAAGGCGGCACTTGCTTGGTGACGCTTTTCATCACGAGTGGAGTTGCGGTCTGTTTTACACTTTTCTGCCTATACCACTTCTGCCCAACCACTTCTGCCCAGAGTGCTGAAGAAGATCAAGCGCGACTGCACCCATGTCATTCTTGTGGCTCCGGATTGGGCACGAAGAGTCTGATATCCCGAGCTGCTCAACATGGCAATCAGTCCTCCGATCAGACTGCCTCTTCTGGAGGATCTTCTGTCGCAGCAGTAGGGGACTGTTCTCCACCTGAATCTTTCCAGTCTCCACCTCCTTGCGTGGAGATTGAGCCGCACGAGTTGACGTCTTTTGACCTGCCTCCTGAAGTATGTGATGTGATCTTGGCAGCCAGTCGTCCCTCCACTAAGACAGTATACGCCTGTAGGTGGAACAAATTTGTGGCATGGTGCACAGCAAAGGCTGTGGACCCCCTTTCTGCTCCTCTTTCTGAAGTACTCTTGTTTCTTCTCTCTTTAGCCCAGCAGGGCTCTGCTCTGGGCACTGTCAAGGGCTATCTTTCAGCCATCTCTGCCTTCCTTTGGTTGCCAGATCAGCCTTCTCTTTTCAAGTCCCCGCTGGTTAATCGTTTCCTAAAAGGCTTAATGCTTCTTTTCCCTCCAATTCCCTTGGTTATGCCTCAATGGGACTTGAACCTTGTACTCACCTATCTCATGTGTGCTCCCTTTGAGCCACTGCATAACTGTCCTTTACGCCTTCTGACTCTTAAAACTGCTTTCCTGGTAGTAATCACGTCTGCTAGAAGAGTGAGTGAGCTCCAGGCTCTTTCTTCGAAACCTCCTTTCCTATCTGTTCATCTGAACAAGGTGGTTTTCAGGTCCCGTCCATCCTTTCTTCATAAGGTGGTGCCTTCCACATCGGGCAGACCATTACTTTGCCCACCTTCTTTCCGCCTCCGCATCCTTCAAAGGAAGAAGAGAGGCTCCACCGTCTGGACCCAAAGCATGCGCTCTCCTATCTGGGTCGCACAAATCAGTTCTGGGTGGATGATCAACTCTTTGTTGGGTGCAAAGAAAGGTCGGGCCGTACACAAACGCACCATTTTGTGATGGGTCGTTTTGGACGTTCTGTTCTCCAGGACTTTCTGGTGTGATCTTGATTCGCAGACCCACCCCCGGGGTTGGAATTGCTAGGGTATCTATTCTAAGGTAAGGAATCTATACCTAATGTGTTTCTTTCAGATGCGCGTTACTTACCTTTGGTAACGATATATCTGTAAGAAACATTAGTTAGTTATAGATTCCTTACCACCCCACCCATCCTCCCCGTTCTGATAACTGATTTCTAGGGTTAAGGTCCTCCTTGCAGGGCCCTAGTTTTGTGCACCAGTGGTCATAACAATATCCAATAAATTAAGCAATGCATAAAATATAAATATGTTTGGAATTTATAAATACATAAATAGACAATATTAAAAATCAAGGAGTGATGATATTAAATAAAGAAATACCTTAGCCCTCTTTTGTGTGTCAAATTTAATCCATTGCCTTAGAATGCCCATTCCAGGACTAGTCCCCTGCTCAGAGATCCCAGGAGCCTAAGGCCATATACTCTTTTCTGGTGCTCACCAGGTCTCCCTTTCAGTGAGAGTCCCAAGGAGTCAAAAGACAACGCTTGTGCACATTGGGTTCTGACTAAAATGAATTCTGAAAATTAAAGACCTACTAAACAATTGGTTGTCTGTGAATCTGTTCTTCTGAGGCTTTGTACTGAATATGGACTGTTAACTTAAGGCAAACATAACAAGATGATGGACAGAGTGCTGAAACTTATCAACCACTCACCCCCAGTCAAGAGAGCTGGGTTGAATATATTGTTTTTTTTGCTTGCCATTCCACCCCTGTTTGGACCCAGCCATATATGGATTAAACCCAGATCTGTGACTGGGGGTGAATGTTTTGCCATTGTGCAACATTCCATCCATCATCTTGTGTGTTTTGCTGCTCTCCCTATGAGGGAAGGGTATGCCCAGATGTGGGTCCCTTGCTCACTAAGCCACTGGAGTCAAGCTATCCTGGCTGAAGATGGCTGATACCCAGAAACCGGACCTAGGATGCTTGTTTCCGGTCCAGGAAAGACATGGCTTGGCAGTTCGGGCTGGACTGTTCCCATGATTCAGAAAAGGGGGTGGTGATGGACAGAGCATTCCAGTAAAGAATTGGCTTGGTAGTTTGGTCTGCCCTGTTCCCATGATGCACTGGGCCAGGGACAGACTAATTTGCATGTAGCCAGGTTCTGAACTGGTATGGTGCAGTGAGCTAAAAAACGGTGATGGATCAAGCCCTGATCTTTTGACTGGGTATGAGTGTTCTGTTTAATTCAGATGCTCTGTCCATCACCACTCCCTTTTCTGAATCGTTTTGGCCACTATAGGAGTGGCAGGGTATGCTCAGACATGAGTCCCTTGCTCACTGCACCATCAGGATTCAAGCAAGCCGGGCCGAAGACGGCTGCAATGCCAGAAACCGGTCCCCGGAAGCTTGTTTCCTTTCCAGTAAAGAATTGGCTTGGTAGTTTGGTCTGCCCTGTTCCCATGATGCACTGGGCCAGGGACAGACTAATTTGCATGTAGCCAGGTTCTGAGCTGGGATGGTGCAGTGAGCTAAAAAACGGTGATGGATCAAGCCCTGATCTTTTGACTGGGTATGAGTGTTCTGTTTAATTCAGATGCTCTGTCCATCACCACCCCTTTTCTGAATCGGACTGTTCCCATGAGGCACAGGGTCAAGACTGATTTGCACATGGCCATGTCTGAACTGGGGTGGCTTGGTGAGCAGAATAACGATGGATTAAACCCAGATCTGTGACTGGGTGTGAATGTTTTCCCATTGTGCAACATTCCATTCATCATCTTGTGTTTTTTGCTGTTCTCCCTATGTGGGAAGGGTATGCCCAGACGTGGGTCCCTTGCTCACTAAGCCACTGGAGTCAAGCTATCCTGGCTGAAGATGGCTGATAGCCAGAAACCGGTCCTAGGATGCTTGATTCCGGTCCAGGAAAGACATGGCTTGGCAGTTCGGGCTGGACTGTTCCCATGAGGCACAGGGTCAAGACTGATTTGCATTTGGCCATGTCTGAACTGGGGTGGCTTGGTGAGCAAAATAACGATGGATTAAACCCAGATCTGTGACTGGGGGTGAATGTTTTGCCAGTGTGCAACATTCCATCCATCATCTTGTGTGTTTTGCTGTTCTCCCTATGTGGGAACGGTATGCCCAGACGTGGGTCCCTTGCTCACTAAGCCACTGGAGTCAAGCTATCCTGGCTGAAGATGGCTGATAGCCAGAAATCGGTCCTAGTATGCTTGATTCCGGTCCAGGAAAGACATGGCTTGGCAGTTCGGGCTGGACTGTTCCCATGAGGCACAGGGTCAAGACTGATTTGCATATGGCCATGTCTGAACTGGGGTGGCTTGGTGAGCAAAATAACGATGGATTAAACCCAGATCTGTGACTGGAGGTGAATGTTTTGTCATTGTGCAACATTCCATCCATCATCTTGTGTGTTTTGCTGTTCTCCCTATGTGGGAAGGGTATGCCCAGAAGTGGGTCCCTTGCTCACTAAGCCACTGGAGTCAAGCTATCCTGGCTGAAGATCGCTGATTGCCAGAAACCGGTACTAGGATGCTTGGTTCCGGTCCAGGAAAGACATGGCTTGCCAGTTCGGGCTGGACTGTTCCCATGAGGCACAGGGTCAAGACTGATTTGCATATGGCCATGTCTGAACTGGGGTGGCTTGGTGAGCAAAATAACGATGGATTAAACCCAGATCTGTGATTGGGGGTGAATGTTTTGCCATTGTGCAACATTCCATCCATCATCTTGTGTGTTTTGCTGGACCCAGCCATATACACATCAGTCTTGACCCTGCTCCCCATGGGAAATGTCCTGCCCGAACTGCCAGGCCAGACCGAAAATAGGCATCCTGGGACCGGTTTCTGGGTATCACTCTCATCAGCTTGGCTAGCTTGAATCCAGTGGCACAGTGTTAGAACTGGGGTCACCAATTCCGACACGGTAGCTTGGCGCGAGGCAGGATGGCACCCGCAGGCAATGTGTAAAGCAGTGGTGCAGCACACACTCACCCTGACTCAAGAAGGCACACGCAATAAATTGACACCACACCAGGTTGCTGTTTAAATCAAGACTCTTTATCTAATTGGAAGAATACCATCTGGCTTTTCAAAGGCAGTTGAAGTCGTTCTTATTCCCATCCAGCTAAGGCGCGCTCTCGCTGGCTAGGTGCTTAGCGCTGGGAGGCCTTCTGGTAGCCATGCGCTTTATAAGTACCATTTTCATTTCATTTCATTTCATCTCTTTAGTTCAGGTAAATAACTCTTCTTATATACTAGATATCAATTCAAATAGGTAACGCTTCTACTATTCAGGGACATCCTAGGCAACAATATATCAGTCAAGTAAGCTTTATTCGGTTTTTAAAACCATGAAAGCAACAAAGAAAAAATACATACATACATAAATAACTCAACAATTCGTTACAAGAGTAAAAGAAAACCATCTATTTAAAATAAACTAAAAAACGAGTCAAGTAATCAGAGTGATACGCGAAATGAACACAATCCCCTTTCACCAGATATTATAATTCAGTGGTTGGGGGCTAGGATAAAAGTCATGCAAATCCCAGATACAGATGGGACCATCTCTGAAATTGGGCTGAGAAGATCGTAAGAAGGGGGCAATGTTCCTGTGTTTGAATTTAATTAATATCAAATCCCCCGGGATGTCTTTAGGCAACCTGCCTAGCCATCCCACCCTCCTCACGCTCAGAATTCCGCCATCTAGGGTAGGTGGTAACGGTCTATTATTTTGAAGCCAGAAGATGGCTTTACACAGCAGGTCCTGGTGTGTTTCCATTTTGCCCCGTTTAAGTACAGGGACCCCAGAAAGAACCGTCACGTATGGGGCCGCTTCAGGTGGTAGATTAATGTTATGCCTCCCTTCTTGAATGATTCTAGGAGTTGTGTGAGGGACATATTCAGGTTTAGGGTTAACATTGCGGCCACTTGGAGTTGGTGTGGTACGAGGGGAATCAGTAGTTTGAGCTTTCCTGCTTTCAACGGGCTTAGCCTTTTCAAGGTTGGTAGCGAAAGCAGGACATGTAGGTATAGGAGAGTTATCAGCCACTGGACAAATCCTTTTTACAGTTTTTTCGATACAGGACAACCTGTCCCCCAGGTCGTTGATTTTAGTGGCCAGAGGTGATAATGCAGAGATTAACATTCGTTCGATTAAAGCCAATAGGGTCAATTGGAGGGGCGACACAGAGTCATTGGTTGTAGCCTCAGCCTGATCCGTCATTGATGACGTAGGATTGGAGGGGGATAAAGAGGGGCTACAGCACATTCGATCGATAATAGCCTCATCATGTTTCCTTTCACTGGTTGGACCCCGGGACAGTATGTTGGCCTGAGGAATAGTTTTTAGGGGAGATGAAGGTACATCCTGGGAAGTGCAATTTATTTGATCGATGACTCTTCCCACTATGGGGGGGGTTGATAACTCCGGTGAATAGTTTGTGCCACACAGGGCATTCAACTCCTCCCAGATGGGCATTATTGTGAAAAAGCAGAAATCCAGGAAACAATTATAAAATAGTCAAAAACGGACAAATAGGAAGATGTAGAGTATCAGTACCTCCTCCCTCCGTGGGGTTAAGTGGGGTGGCCCGTCCCGTCCTCCTCGGTCCTCTGAGGGCCATAGAGGGCCTGCCCTTTGGCCGGGCTTAGCCCCGGGCGTCGACCCGCGCGCGATCCCGCGAAGCGGGGTCTGGCGTCCTTAAGTTGCGCCTCCTTGGGCGGAAATCCGCTATTACGCCGCTAGGGCGTCTGGGGGATGAAGTCTTTTGGCCCCTCGCGGCCGTCGGTACTAGTTTGCGGCGTCCGTGGGCAGGTGAGGAGAAAGATTGGCCCCCTGTGCATATGGGCGCTGTCAGCAGAGTATGCCCCCGAGTGTTTGCTGGTCCCCCCGCTTCGCCGGGTCTGGCGTCCTTAAGTTGCGCCTCCTTGGGCGGAAATCCGCTATTGCGCCGCTAGGGCGTCTGGGGGATGAAGTCTTTTGGCCCCTCGCGGCCGTCGGTACTAGTTAGCGGCGTCCGTGGGCAGGTGAGGAGAAAGATTGGCCCCCTGTGCATATGGGCGCTGTCAGCAGAGTATGCCCCCGAGTGTTTGCTGGTCCCCACAATATATCTTGTACACAGGGTCATCAAGTAACACTTTAGGAGGATGCATATAACATCAAAACATTTCCTGGGCCTGTGAATAATATAGGTGACATATCTCATGTAAGTTCATTAGAGCAACATCACTCTTGTGCATCTTCAATAAGGCATCACTTACTGTCCACAGATTCAGGGCCAGTGACCTTCCCTATGTGTGTGCACCTTACAAGCAACAGTCCTTATGCAAGGGTGACTACAGGGCACAGTTCTTAAGCATATCTGCTGAGTCACTGTCACATTCGAGAGATGGGTTGCTTTATAGGCCTAGGGTACTGCACAGGTTCTTTCAGGCCCCCAGAATCCCCTGGGGCTCCTCCGTGGTGGATGGGAAAGGCCTCATCGATGGTCAAGGCTGTGCCCCTTGCAGGTAGCAGTCGGGGGCAGCCTTCGTCAGTTCTGGCCAACTGGGGGTTAACAGGCCGCAGCTGCTTGTTCTAGAAATCTCTTGGGGTGAGGGGCGGTCACGGGGCTGCCATCCCGTTCCAATTTAGCTCCTCGGCAGTCCCACTATTCAGCATACAAATCGCCTCCCTCCCGGGTGTTACCTACAGCACACTGGAGTTGGTCCCCTGGGTTTCCCCCGCACTGGGCAAGATCAGCAGGCTGGCAGAGTCACTCAGCTAACTTGGGTACAGCAGGGCCTAAGCTCAGTCAGTCCCAGTAGTGTAGGTTCCACCCTAGGCCCAACCGCCTATACTCCAGCAGAGGTTCCCCCAGGTCCAGTGATGCCCCAACTGACTAGTAAGATTTCCCTCCTTTCCTCTTATACCCCTAGGTCAGGTGACCCTCCTGTACAGGCGGCAAAGCATAACTCCTCACAGGGCTGGACGGTTCCAGGAGCTTCCACATGTCGGTTTATGGGACAAAAAAGCGGGACGGCAAAGATACAGTATCAGGATGTCCCAGCCTGCTCCTAACTACTAGTGCGTGTATTCAATGGCCACTCCGCAGTAGCAGGAGCTTGCAGCAGCCATGTTGTTGGGAGAGAGAACTTACACCTCAGCAGTGTTTGGCAGTGGTAAGGCGCCCAGAGACCTAGGTCCAACAGAAAAAGATGGTGGCAAAAATGAGGCGAGAGGGCAAAAAAACAAGGTAAGACCACCCTAGGGCTGACAGGTCTAACACCCAGCGATCAAGGGAACCACATCTGGTTATACCTCGGCCTCTTAGGGCAAACATAGCAAACACAACAAGATGATGGACAGAGTGCTAAAACTTTTCAACCACTCGCCCCCTGTCTAGAAATCTGGGTTGAATCCATCGTGTTTTTGCTCACCATACCACCCCAGTTTGGACCCATCCAGATCCAAATCAAGCTTGACCTTTCTTCTCATGGGAACAGTCAAGCCCAAATTGCCAGGGGGAGCATGGTCGAGACTGAATTGCAAATGGCTGGGTCCAAATTAGGGATTCATGGTGAGCAAAATCACACTATGTATTTAACCTATATCTGGGACTGGTGGTGAACTTGTGACAATGTTCAGCATTCAGTCCATCATCTTTATGTGTTGCTATGTTATCTTAAGGCACACTTAACTAGCTATTCCTATTAACATGCAATAACGATTGCAGCTGTACTTCAGCACAAATTCTAATTTTAAAGTAATCGGAGTCAACTTGAACTTGATGAATAGACTCAATGCATTTTCATGTGTAACCATGTTATCAGTGGCCATATCAGTTTTCACAAATATTCTTTGTAAGCTGAATTTCAATCCACTTTCTTAACTTTAAGCCTCAGGGACGCATATTGAAGCAATGTTTTCTAACAATAGATCATCTGAGTGCTACTCATCTCTCAAATTTATATGGGAGGAGTTGTACTGTAATCATCTACAGGTGCTTTTTCCAATCTGCGCATTGCTTTTCAAAATATATTGTCTGTATTCCAAGACAACTACAGTATTCACTAAAAATCATCTCTTGCTTTGTCATTAACTTTGGAAAAGTCTTGCATATTTTTTTATGGGCTATCCTGTTTGTATTTGTTGGTGATGGCAAAGTTGTCACTAACTAGAACCACAACTCTCCCCCACCTTTTTCTAGAAACATGCAGATTTTTGTTTCTGGCTAGTTTGATTTATACTGCTCTTGCATGTGGACTTAGAATGTCCAGCTTTGAACACCCTTTCCTCATTTGACATAAACAAATACTGCTGGTAGCTATCTGTAATGTATCCTCCTGTGTGGAAAGAAAGAAACGGACTTCAGTGTGCTCGAGTGGCACTCGTATGTGACCCTGACCATCATTCTGGGTAAGAACGAGGTCAACGCTTAGTCTCACTACACTACATACCAGTGTACAGGAGCAATGCTAAAAAATGTTCTGCATCTATTCTGGTGCCTGGGTATATTCTGAAGGTGAGCAACGTGCGTTTACAAGTACTCATCTGAATTAATCCGTTTTCACTGTAGGTGCAATAACTGTATTAACTGCCTTTATTGAAGCAAACAAGAATAGTAACACAGCTAGAGATTACTACTTCAGCTAACATAAAAGAGTACAAAAGTACAGTGACAAGCGAATAGACTTATTTGTTGCAGGGATAGTTAATCCCTGGCCTGCGTATACCAATCCTTTAGAGCCTTGAATCTCTCTGCAGCCTTATCCAGTTAAGCACTTAGGTGCACTAGAGTTAGAGCTTCATACAAAAAAAGGCAATGGCACAGAAGAAAGAGCATCCTTGGATGAGGTTACTCACTCTAAATAAAGCATTCTGACGCTCTTTCTACATAATAATAAGCAGCAAAACATGGCCCAGTACCAGGATTAACACATTAAAACAGATACTTTTTACTTGACCCAACAGTTACACAATGAACACTTCAATAAAAATGAAAAGTGTTGCCTCAGCTGCCATTTAAAATGGGAACAAATCCACTTTTTTACACATACGTTCCAAATGCAAAAGTAAAAATACACGTAGCAAATATCACCAGGCAGACTAGTAATTCTTTATGAGCAGCTCTGCTAGGCACTAAGTCTAAGATCATGGATTGGGGCTGGCGTCGATCTAGCAGGAACCTTCATGGATCTTGTTAATTACCACACCCAAGCAGCTGTCATCCCTGTCCTTTCTGGGTCGGGCATCCAGTAGACCATGTCTAGGCCCGGAGGATCACCAAACCTCCTTGTCCACCCACCGCTTCGGCAGCAGCCTCTGAGCTGCTTTACTTTGCAGCAAACAACCACCCTGTGGGATGCTGACCTAGTCTTTGCCTCCAGGGGAGGCAGACCACAGCATCCAACAGGTGGATCCTTGTTGCAAGGGGCAAGTATTATGAAGTATGGCAGAGGTGCTTTACCATGTAATACTAGCACAATACACAAAGATTGACCCCGGGTACTCTCTTGTACACATTCTCCTAGTCCGGGTAGAGTTACAAAGAGCATAAAGACTTCTTAGAGGAACATGAGTTAAGCATTTCACATCACCAGCATGGATGATAAGTAATTGACTGGAGCGTAAGCCGACTCCAATTTTAAAAATAGCTCAGATTTTTATACATTGTTGGACACCAAAACAAAGTCGATACACACAGGAAAACTGGATTTATCAATTTTCAAGCACTAAATAAAGCAGTATAAAGTGTTTCAGTCACTGAGAAAAACTTAAATATGCAATTGATTACTTAGAGAGGGAGTTTAACGGAACCCACTCAGGGTTAAGGTCTCGTGAGTCCCTAAACCAGTTTACAACAGCTAGCACAATTTTACCTGCCTCAGGGGAGCCGGTGTTGAGGTGCACTTTAGCTGCAAATGAAGCTGTCAATCAGACTTGCGGTCTTTAAATGGATACTTTAGCAAAAAGGTACTGGCGGTACGAGTTGAGCAAAACCCTTTGGATCATAAGCAAAGAGTTGGCCCTGGACCAGGAGTCTCCAGGCAGATCAACTCCTCCTGGCTCTGTGGACTCTGGTGCAGAGCTGCTCTTTGCTTTCCACGGTGCTGAATGGATCCGCGGCCACTAGTAATGGCAGGCGTTCCAAGAGAGGGTGAAAACAAATGCATATCTTCACAATGAAGCCACAGGGGTGGTTGGTCATTGGTGCTGATGGATCTCTCCGCTTGGAGCGTGGAATGAAGCAGGTAGTAGTCGGGCTGATCAGCAACAAGCCTTGGTACTTGCCATTCCGCAGTTGTGGAAATCTTCTTCCGAAGGACCAGGGGAACATTGTAAAAAGCTAAGCCTTACTGAGGGTCTGGACTACAATTCCCAGAAGCTACCTGCCCAGTCATGTTGAGGTGCCACGCCTGACGACTTGGTGGAGAGCACTTCAAGGTTGTGGATTTTGGCGGTTTGTGCCTGCTGACTGCAGTGGACTCATTCCTCTAGCCCAAGTGAGTTCTTGTGAAGTCTGGAGTTTGCAGAGGAGTTCACCTTCCTTTTGGAACCAGTCTCTTGCCTTGATCAAGTCAGAATCCAGTGGGTGCAGGGTGGCTACTTCGCGGAGTCCTGCTTTGTCATGGAAACGGGCCTCTTCTTGATGTCACGTGGAATATAAGGTTCTGGTGTCAGGGGTGCCCCTTAAGTCCTGGATTGAGGGGCTGTTAGTGGGTGTGAGGACTAGTAGCCAATGGGCATCTAGTGCTGTGGCTAATGTGCCTATTTAGTGACAACATCCTATGGGTGAATGTCACTAGAATTAGTCTGAACCCGCTTTTTACTCCCTCGCCTGCAATGCCCTAGAGCTGTGGTCAGTCCTGTGGAGGTGTACGCCTCCTGGATAGCTAATTTTCCACCTGCCCGTGAAAAACAGTGCCTGGGTCATAGGGAGGCTTGGTCCTTCGGGTGGGGGACAAGTTCCTTTTTTCATCAGCGCCGGTGAAGTCTTCGAGGCTCACCGCCATGATGGCCCATTCACTAGCCATCCTGTGTGGGCAGAGATGTCACCTCCTGCACACAAAGCTCTTGCCACCTATGTGCATGCTGGTTAAACCTTGACACCATCATCGTGTTAAGTGTTAAAAAGCCCTGTGTTTGACACCAACATAAAAGAAATCAGCCTTCCCATAATGGATCTGGACATCTGGGGTGTGTCCAGTGTCCAGCCCATGTTATCCTATGGAGGGTCAGTCACTTATAGTAGAATCACGTTTAGAATTCTACTACAGGGCAATATATGCATGCACATATATTTCAACCCATATAACATAATACACCCTGCTTCCTGGGCTATAAGAGGCCTACCTTAGGGGTGTCTGGCATATATTAAATGCTGTGAGCTTACCATGTCATACATAGTGTGTGCAGGGTCGAACTCGGGCAGGCAAGCTGCTCGTGCAGGACTGACATGGCAGACCTGCAGTCTTGTTTTCACTCAGGGTGGCACAATAAGTGCTGCAGCCTTGGTGCCCATTTTACATCCCTGCCCTGGGTACCACTGGTACCATATACTAGGGCATTACAGGGGTCTAAAAGTGTTTGCCATTCTTCATTTGGGCGGGCAAGAGACCTAGAATGTGGTGTGACTTAGGGGGGCCTAGGAATCTCAAACCGACAGGATTATTATTGGGCGGCCCGGATAAAGGTTTTTGTGGAATGGTCACGCCCGGAATCCGAAAAGAATCGGCTTTTAATAGACAGGGCGCTAGCAGAGCGGTCACTATAGCAGATTCCTTTCCTGCCAGATGCGGCCAAGCCTAATAATCTCTATCTCTTTTGCGTAACAAGAGTTCCTCTTAAGGCTTGGGATAAGATAGCGGTCAAAAGGAACCTCACCACCTTTCTGTCTCAAAAGGAACCTCACCACCTTTCCGTCCCCCTTGACTCCCATTGTAGAGAACACTTCCTTCTCCCCGGGGATGGATACAAAGACCTTTACACAGTGGACAAGGGAGTGAAGCAGATCGATTGGACACCTCATCGACTAGGATGGCCCGCTTTCTTTTGAGGACCTCTGTAGCCAGCAGTGTCTCCCCGAATCAGAACACTTTCATTATCAACAGATAAGGCACTGTGTCATGCACTCTGATGTCTGCGGCGTAGCATCACCTCACTGCATTTGAATAGTGGCTATTATCCAAAACTGATGACGCCCATCTCATATCGCAGTTATACTGCTTAATCAGACAACCCAAACACCAGACGTGAGGCATTCCAGTATTTTCCTACCTCGATGACTTGCTGTTCAAGGTGGGCTTGCCACAGTCAGTCGTGGACCATGTCCAGTCAACAGAGAACCTCCTGACATTATTGGGGTTCACCATCAATGTTCCAAACTCAAATCTTGCTCTTTCGCAGAGGCTCCCTTTCTTGGGATCCTTCGTGGATACAGGTCATTATTGGGTCTTTCCTTCAGATCAGCAAATCCAGGACATTCAGGCTATAAATCCAATGTTTCAGCCTTGTTCCTAAGTTTCAGCAAGGATGACTCTGAGTTTTTTTGGCTTATTCGGTTTGTGCATCCTGCTTGTCAACTATGCCAGATGATATATGCTGGCTCTGCAGTGAGATCTGAAGTCTCAGTGGGCCCAGTACCCAGGGAACCTGTCAGATTCCATCCTGGTTTCAGAGGAGACTTCAAAAGATTTGCAGTAGTGGCTAATGGACTGCAATTGGGCCAGCAGCAAAGTCTGCTCTACCCAACCAAGAAATATCAATGGAGAACAATGCAACACTAGTGGTAGTGGGTTAGGGAGGTTATCTGGTAGGTCTTGAAAGTCTTCCTACTGTCCATTAGGGAGAGGCTGGTTCAGGTCCTCATGGATAACACCACTGCCATGTGATATTGCAACAAGCCAGGGATTGGCTGGCCACTGGACCAGGAGGTCCTGCACCTTTGGAACCCATTGAATCGTCCGTGAATTTCCCTAATCGTACACCACCTGGTGGGATGTTCAAACGTCATGGTGTACAAACTCAGTCAGCAACCCCTCGCAGATCATGAACGGCAGTTACATCCGGAAGTGGCACAGGGCATCTTCCAGCAGTGGGTAGAACCCTAGCTTGATCTTTTCGCCACTGCAGAATACATGCAATGTCAGCACCTTTGCACAGTGGAGCTCCTAAAGAGTCAGGACTCCTTCATTCCTTTCCACCGCCACCTTTCCTGCCTCATGTTCTGAAGAATATCAGGAATGACCAGACCAGAGTCCTCCTTATGGCCCAGATTAGTCTAAGAGAGTGTTCTACCTGGAACTTCTGGGCAAGCGCTTCTGTCCTCTAATCAGCCTACTGCTTCAGAAGGATCTTCTTTCGCAGTAGCAGGGCAGGGAAGAGTCTTTCTTCTCGGCCTGTGCAGTCTACATCTCTATGCATGGAGGTTGAGTGGCGTCAGTTGACAACACTCTCTGTCCTGACTTTGTGGATGTTAACCTTTCAGCCAGACGTCCTTCTACAAAGTCTGTTCACACTGGTACAAGTTTGTTGCTTGGTGTGGCACCCATAATATGGGCCCGCTGCATGTCAAATTGCTCTATGTATTTTGATTTTTTGTTTGTCCCAGCAAGGACTTACGCTTAGCACTGTTAAAGGTTATTTGTCAGCCTTTTTGTATTTACTGGACCAGCTATCCTTGTTAAAATCACTTCTTGTGATTCAGTTTCTTGATGACTTAATTCATGTTTCTTCCTAAGACCTTTGTGATGTTAGAGTGGGATCTTAATTTATAGTTTTTCTTTACATATATGCATCTGTTTGTAGCCAATGCACAACTGCTCTCTCCATCTCCTGACTCTGAAAACAGTCTTTCTCATTGTGATACTCTCATGTGAATACTCAATGTCTCAATGTGAATACTCAATAATCAATGTGATACTCTCATCCTGAACCCATAGCGCTGCAACTGGTATCGTAGCGCTGATCCCCCACCACTGCCATAGTTTAAATTTAGTTTAATCGAATTTGCACCCGCTCTGTTGCGTAGCGCTCCGCATTGCTTTGTGTGCTTAGAATAGTTAATCTGTGAACGCTCCGCATTGCTTTGCCTATTTTGCATATTTGACCTGTGTACGCTCCGCATTGCTTTAACATTTTATTCCATTGAAATTGTGCCCGTGTGTTCCACCGCCAGCTCGCATTACCCGCATTGCCCCTGAGCACAATCGCTACCTGATTGTGCCCACAGCGTCCTGTTGCCCTGTTGTTGTATCATCCATTTTGTTGTGCCTGCAGCCCGTCCCTCCCCCTACGCTCCCGCCTCCCAGCTCCCCCTCCCACGCTCCGCCCCCCTTCGCTTCTCTATTTAAGTCAATTGCACCTACGCGCAGCAATCGCGCCCCTTGCGCGCCGAAGGTGCGCCAAAGGTAAGCCCGTCTACGCCCGTCCGCGCCTGGACCGCACCCAGCGCCTGTCCCCCTGGTCCCCGCCTCACCCAACCCACTAGATTCACTTATGATGCCGCAACTCTCCACGCCCTCAACCCCGGACGCGCACCACAATGCTACAATGCCACCCCAGGACGTACTCACGGCCCATTCGCTTGCCTCTCGTGCAAGTTCAACTGTTTCAGAACACTCACCAAACACCCTTCCTCCATACACAGCCCCGACTCTAACCGCCTGAAGTGCATCCTGCTCAACACCCGATCGGTCCACAGACACGCCATTGAACTCTGGAACCTACTCGACACTGCGTCACCGGGCATCGCCTTCCTTACAGAAACATGGATGAATACATCATCAGCACCCGACATCGCCATAGCCATACCAGATGCTTACAAGATTACCCGTAAAGACCGCACCAATCAAACTGGAGGTGGCATCGCCATCATTCATAAGAACACCATCAAAATCACGACCAGCTCCGACGATAATCTTGCAACCGCCGAACATCTCCACTTTCAGATTCACACCAACCCTAGGACCACACTTAGAGGCACCCTCATCTATAGGCCTCCAGGTACCCGCACTCAATTCAGCGATGACATCACGGACTTCATCAGCCCACATGCCCTCGCCTCCGAGAACTACATCCTATTAGGAGACTTCAACTACCACCTGGAAAACAAACACGACAGCAACACCACCACCCTTCTGGACAACCTGGCCAATCTTGGACTCAAACAACTTATAAACACCACCACCCATATAGCCGGACACACGCTCGACCCCATCTTCGCCTCCAGCAAGCACATCTCCTTTGATCGCACCACAGCTCTCCACTGGACGGACCACAGCTGTGTCCACTTCAACTACAAAACCACCCTGAACCACAACCGCCCACAACCTATTACTCGAAGAAACTGGAACAAAATCACCTCCGAACAACTCCTCACATCACTCAACCAAAACCCTCCTACCCTATCATCGGACCCAAACCAAGCGGCCACCAATCTCAAGCAATGGATCACCCTCAGTGCTGACGAATTAGCGCCCTTGAAAAAGCACCAGATCAAATCAGCCAGCAAAAAGGCTCCCTGGTTCAATGATGACCTTAAAAAATCCAAGAAGCTATGCCGAGCCCTGGAGAAAACATGGAGAAAAAACCCAACCTCCGACAACATGTCCACCCTCAAAGCACCCACCCGCAAACACCACCAACTGAATCGATCCGCCAAGAAATCAGCTTTCAAGGATCGTCTCGACAACAACAATCACAACAGCAAGGAACTTTTCAACATCATCAAAGAATTCACCAACCCCACCGCAGCATCTAACGACATCACTCCCTCCCGAGACCTCTGCGATGCGTTATCCTCCTTCTTCTACAACAAAATTGCCGACATTCACAACAGCTTCGAGAATACTCCCAGCGTTCAACCCTCCCCACCCCCCTCAGACCCTACTCCACCAACTAACAACGTTACCGCCTGGAACCCAATCACCACTGAAGACACCATCCGCCTAATGAACTCCATCCACTCTGGCTCGCCAACCGACCCCTGCCCCCACCACATCTTCAACAAAGCGGACTCCATCATCGCACCCCATCTCCGAGATGTCATCAACTGCTCGTTCAACTCTGCCACCTTTCCAGAAAGCTGGAAACACGCCGAACTCAGCGCCCTTCTGAAGAAACCCACAGCAGACCCCTCGGAACTCAAAAACTACCGACCCATATCCCTCCTCCCATTCCCGGCCAAAGTCATCGAGAAAGCCGTCAACAGCCAGCTCGCCGCCTTCCTTGAATCCAAAAACGCCCTCGATCCATCTCAATCCAGGTTTCGAGCCAAACACAGCACCGAAACCGCCCTCATTGCTGCGACTGACGACATCCGAACACTACTAGACAACGGTGAAACAGTGGCCCTCATTCTACTCGACCTCTCCGCCGCTTTCGACACAGTTTGCCACAGCACCCTTATACAACGCCTCAGCAGCATCGGCATACAAGGAAAAGCCTTGGACTGGATCACCTCATTCCTCGCTGGGAGAACTCAAAGAGTCCGACTTCCCCCATTCAACTCTGAGGCCACTGAAGTCATCTGTGGCGTACCACAAGGATCTTCACTCAGTCCCACCCTCTTCAACGTTTACATGAGTCCACTCGCCTCCATCGCGCGTCATCACAACCTTAACATCATCTCTTACGCCGACGACACCCAGTTAATCCTTTCCCTCACCAAAGACCCTAACACCGCCAAGAACAATCTCCACAAAGGCATGAAAGAAGTAGCCGAATGGATGAAACATAGCCGCCTAAAACTCAACTCAGACAAAACGGAGGTGCTCATCCTAGGCTCTTCCCCCTCTGCCTGGGACGACTCTTGGTGGCCTTCCGCCCTGGGCACAGCACCCACACCCACAGACCATGCACGTAACCTTGGCTTTATCCTAGACTCATCTCTCTCGATGTCCAGACAAGTTAACGCAGTCTCATCCTCCTGCTTCAACGTACTTCGCATTCTCAAAAAGATCTTCCGTTGGATCCCCCTCGAGACAAGAAAGACCGTCACCCACGCACTGGTCACGAGTCGACTGGATTATGGTAACACACTATACGCCGGAATCACAGCAAAACTACAGAAAAAACTACAACGCATCCAAAACTCATCAGCGAGACTCATATTAGACATTCCTCGCCAAGACCACATCACCGGACACCTAAAAGTCCTCCACTGGCTTCCCGTCAACAAAAGAATTACATTCCGCCTTCTCACCCACGCACACAAGGCCCTTTACAATCTAGGACCCGAATGCCTCAACACTCGACTGTCCTTCTACAAACCCACCAGACAACTAAGATCGTCCAATCAAGCCCTCGCCGCTGTCCCGCGCATCCGAAAATCCACCATGGGTGGCAGATCCTTCTCCTTCCTTGCTGCCAAGACCTGGAACTCACTCCCCACTCACCTCCGACTCACTCAAAACCACATCTCCTTCAGAAAAGAACTTAAAACCTGGCTATTCGACAAATAATGAACCCCTCCCCAAGCGCCTTGAGACCCTCTGGGTGAGCAGTGCGCTATACAAATGCCCGAACTTGAACTTGAACTATGTGAGTGAGCTTCAGGCTGTTTCAGTCCAGCCTTCCTAGGCCACTTTCATTCAAGACAAACTGGTGTGGAAGACTGGGATGGCCTTTTTACCAAAGGTTATGACCCCCTTTCATGTGAGACAGTTCATCACAGTTCCAACGTTCTTTGCTCCACCTCACATCTTGAAGCAAGAGGAAAGATGCCATTGTTTGGACTCCAAAAGATCGCTGAGTTTTTACTTTGATTGCACCAAAAGACCACGGTTTTGAAAATCAGCTGTTTGTTGGGTTCTCCATGGCCAAAAAATGCAAGGTAATACAGAAAAAGAATTGTCCTGCTGGATAGTCCTATTCATGCTACACATTATCCAAGAAACAGCCTTTGAAGGGCCGATACCACCAAGGTCAAGGGTGCCACCACTGTGTTGACAGAGTGCCTGAACTGGATATTTGCTAGCCCACAACGTGGGCATGAGTGCATACTTCAAAGCACTACTGCCTTGACAGCTAAGTTCAATGGAAAGGTATCTTGCCCTGTGTGTCCTGTAAGACTTTCTGATTTGAGCCATTTCACAGACCAACCGCCTTGGGGTAAGGCAGGGAGGGGAGGTGAATTACTGAATTTGTATCTATTCTAAAAGTGAGGAAGCTATGTTTAGAAATATACACCAGAAGAACAAGTTATTTAGCTTCAGTAACATTCTTACTGGTGAATACTCTGACTGAAGATTCCTCATCACTGTCCTACCTCCCTGTTCTGTGGAATTGCCTCTTTTTCATTTGAAATGTTCCCACGCAAGAGATCTGCACACATATAATTGTTTTTTGATCTCCACGTCCAAGGGCACAGACAGAATCCAGAAAGGAACTGACAGCACTGTTGGATGCTGCTTATGTGGGGTTCAGACAGTCACTTCTGGGGTGGAACATGGTCTATGCAGATTCACACCACGCCACTTACTGGCACTCAGGGCTATGCTAAAAAATCTTCATGATTCATGCTGGTGCTTAGGGATATTCTAAAGGTGAAAAATCTGTGGCTCCATAGAGTATCCGCCAAAAAGAACGTTACTGAAGGTAAGTAAGTAACGTGTTTGTCTAATTGTAAAAAATTATCTTCTTTTTCATATTGCAGTTATTGTTTTGTGTTTGCTGTGCTTATAAGAGACTCTTATGCATAATCCTGGACCCCACAACTTAACTTCCTATTATATTAGGACATTTGCATATTGTATATATATCCATTTTATAGTGGTCTTATATCCTTTCCTGGGTGCGGTTTGCTTCTTCCCAGATAAATTACAGATCCATTTCTACTACAGTGTAATATTCACTTACTAACCCTTAAGTCTGTCATTGAGGCTAAAATGCAGATGTGTCTAATTTGATGATGTTTTCTTTTAGGGCTGTGTTGGAAAAATGGAAATCAACAAAGAATTATGATTACTGCTGTATGCATTCAATTATTATATTTTCTGCAGGCAGAGACTTCTATTACCAGCCTGCAAAATGATGAGAGCAGTCCAGTTCCTGGAATGCTGCCACTTGGAAAAGAAAACAAGAACATAAAAAATATTTTGAGCTTGTTTGAAGAAGATGAAGAGGAAGGGACCTTTGAAGATCAACTAAGTCAAAAAGACCCCCAAAAAGAAGTACAAAAGGTTGGAGTATTTTGATTAGAGGGGGTGGATGGGGGGGTACCAACTACAGCAATGTGGAATCTTTTACTAAAATGATTTGCATTGGTGAAACTCGTTAGCACTTTGAAGTAGTAGATTAGCGACCTGTCTTTTTAGGATTGGATATGTTTTCTTGCACCAATAGGTTGTGATCGGGTGTTTTTTTTAAATACTATTTTATTAATTTCCAAAGGATCAAAGATCAATATACCATAGAATCATAAGCCAAGGAGAAGCCACCCATTGTTTTATAATCATCAAAATGTATAATCACTTATATGATCTTCCTCCCAGACATCTTTCCCATATCTTCCTCTATGCTTCACTCCTATCTGATAGTGCATCCAGGCATGGCCCATGGGTTGGCTAAGAAATCCCACAGTGCTCAGTGTGTGAAGTACAGTTTCCTCTTTATGGTATAAGCAGCCCTCCGACATCATTTTCAGCATCCTGAGCTTTGGAGGGCAAGTCACATCTATATCACCTCTCACCATGAATGTTAAAAACAGGTTACCAGAAATCTAGAAATGTATACCCCTGATTGCTTCTATGTAATGTCAGATGTTACTTAGCCATTGTGTCCCAGAGTTTCAAGTATCACATGTGCATCAAGGGTGCTAGAAGCTTTGGGGCAGATGCATCAATGCTGGCAATTGCGATTCCATAATTGCAATTATTAAGGAATCGCAATGATGGAATTGCAATTGCCTATGCATGTTGGTTTCGCAATTAAGGAATAGCTTCCCATTCATTAAATGGGAATTGCATGCGCAGTTTGCGAGTACCAAATAGGTACTCGGAAATTGCACATGCAATTTCAAGGGTGCAAGGGGGCCAAACTGCCAACCTGATGCACCCCTGAAATTGGCATGCGATCACATGTTGCGCACGCACGTGCCCCAAGGGCATGTGTGTGCACAACATGGCACTTTGAAAAATGCCTTTTTGTTCACTTTTCAAAGTTTTCTCAAATTACCATCAACCTGAAATGTATTGTAATTTGCGATTCCAAATTGCTAAATCGCAATTTTGAAGTGCATAATGAATTGCGTTTAGGGAAGCGCAATTTGCGATTACCTAAATGCCTTCGCAATTTAGGTAATCGCACATTTTGCGATTATTTAAATTGCGAAATTGCATTTGGGTTGATGCATCCCAAATGCAAAAATACCGGTCTCAAAGTGACTAATCTGCCCCTTTGCAACTGGTATTTTCAATGATGCATGTGCCCCTTTGTTCAGTTCCTGACACAGATCAGTTTTGCTGTTAGGAGTAGTAGGTAGATTCAATTAGTAAATCTCCTCTACTCAGATTCTGTGTTGAGGACCACCAAAGTTGGATCATCCTTTGTCGGGATACATGTTATTTGTTTTATCACTGCCAAAGCTTCCTTCCAGAACTCCTTTAACAAGAACACCAAATATGTCACTATGGGGCACATGCATCAATGTAGGCAATTGTGATTTCATAATTGCCTTTATTTAGAAATCGCAATTCTGGAATTGCAATTGCCTATACATATAGGTTTCGCTAAAATGTTAGCGATTCCTACATACTCCTTAATTGCGAATTGCAAATTGCGATTCGTAGGAATATCTTCCAATTCATTCCTATGGGCCTAGAGGCCCATAGGAATGAATAGGAATTGCATGCACAATTTGCGAGTACCAAATAGGTACTCGCAAATTGCGCATGCAATTTCAAAGGTGCAAGGGGGCAAAAAAGGCCACCCTGATGCACCCCTGAAATTGGCATGTGATCACATGTTGCGCACACACATGCCCCAAGGGCATGTTTGTGCGCAACATGGCACTTTGAAAAATGCACTTTCATGCACTTTTCAAAGTTTTCGCAAATTACCATAAATTTGAAATTGATGGTAATTTGTGATTCCAAATTGTGAAATCGCAATTTTGAAGTGCATCATGTATTGCATTTAGAGAATTGCAATTTAGGATTACTTAAATTGCGAAATTGCATTTAGATTGATGCATTTCAAATGCAAAAATTCCAGTCGCAAAGTTGCAGTTTCACTTTGCGACCGGTATTTTCAATGATGCATGTGCCCCAATATCTCCTAGCCCCCACAATGCCTCCACAATTCTTCTGACTTGGTAGGGTACCTCAAGTGTGGTATGCAGCCTTCTAATTACAGACTGTACAGCGCCAGCATTTCCCACCTCCACTGTGGTGCAGTTTGCCGTACGTAGCAAGTAAAGATGGGGGAAATTACTACATGGGAGGAGGCAAGTGGGTTGCACAGGAGGGTATCTTCCCCTCCCAAAAAATAGGAAAAAATGGATTGCAGCAAAGCCAGTTTGGACTCGGATAAAGCAATTGCTTCCAAATCGCATCCAAGCCCCTTCAGCCGACATGCTGAAGAGATGTTCTTCCCCAGAAAACAAAGAAATCCTGGGAGGAGTGGTAACAAACATTAAGAAAAACCAATAAGGAGAAAGAGCTGGGGGAAGCAAAGCCAGCAGCGAAATCACTGTGGCACTGAATCCAACATAGAGCGGGCATCTGTAACTGTCCCACTATTAAGCCTGGGTAGTGAACTCCACTCTGTTTGAGGAGTTTGCACTTTGCAGAGCTCACTGAGTTTTTTCCTCACTCGCCCTCTAGTTGGCGAGCGACGAAAATCCAACGCTAGACCACTTCCCTGTGAGATTTCTCAACGCGGGCGGTCGTGGATGGTCACTACTGCTCGCGTTGAGAAACCTTATGTTCGCGTTGAGGAAGCTACCACTCAAATAGAACTTCTACTCAAGAGGCAGAAAGAAGCAGCGCCCTCTTGCACAGCCATTAATGCTGATTTGACAGCGCGGGACAAACACCCAGCACTAAAAATCAAAAGAGTGAACATTTGGCCACCATTTTTAGAGACAAAGGGCCAGATGTACGACCATTCATTTTTTCAAGTCGCAGATTGTGACCCGCAAATTGCAACTCGCAAAAATGAATGTACAACAGTGTCTCGGATACTGTTTGCAATTCCCAATGGGGTTTCAAATTGCATGCCTCATTAATATTCATGAGGCTGTCGCAGTTTGTGACCCCTTTGGGAATGGCTCACACTCACAGGGATGGTGGCTTGCTGGGGTCAGCAGACCACCATGTCTGTGACTGCTTTTTCCATAAAGCAGTTTGTTTGTTTTTAAAAGAAAACAGGCTGCATAAAAAAAAACGAAAACACTTTTCAGTTTCATTTCATAAGCGTAGGCAGTGATCCTTGGGGCCACTGACTGCTCTTAAAAAGTATTTTCACACCAGTTCACAAAGGGTAAGAAGTCCCCTGGGGACCCCTTACCATTTGCGAATGGTTTACCACCCTTTTGAAAATGGTGGTAAACTGCGAGTGATTTGCGGCGGCAAATCTGGTTGCAAAACAATGGTACCTTTTTGCGGTTGAAAACGCGCAGAATTCCCCTTTGCGACCGCAAACAACGGTCTTTCATCTGGCCCAATATGTTTTAACATCCATTCAACATCCATATTTGTGAAAAAAAATTCAGGTATTCTATCGATATTCAAAATGTAAAAAATGAGTAGCTGACTCACATGAATCATAACAGATATTGTTATTTGTGAAACAAACTCACTAATCTGTAATCTTTTCAGTAACAACCAATGTGCTGTATCGACACACAAGTAAGGCATAGGTCAAGTTTGAAGATATTCTGTTCTTAGATTTTGTTTAAACATATAGGTTATTTTTTTCTGTTTCTTTTTAGCCAATTGAAAGAGCCCCACATTCAAAGAGTACAGGTGTCTTCCAAGATGAAGAACTTCTCTTCAGTGACAAATTACAAAAGGACAATGACCCTGATGTTGATCTGTTTGCAAGTTCTAAAAAGAATGTGGTAAGTTGCAAACAATTCTTATTTTTCCTTTGACATTCTTCAAAGTGTATTGGTCACAGTATTCAAGTTCCCTAGTGACATCACTGCAAGAGACTTCACATGAGTTTATAACACAAATTTATAAAACTGCGCAATAAATGTAGATAAGTATGTATATTTGATTCCAGTTAGTCCCTTAAAATACTTCTCAGTCAATGCCACCACCTACCTTAGTGAAGGGCAATAGGTAGTATAAGCAAGTTCTCTGTGGCTTATACAAATAATATGAACGATGCTAACATATTTTTTGTGAAATTGTATAAATTACAAATATGGATTTATGTGAATTCATTGGTTACCAAACATGCAGTAGTTTAAAAGGTTCTTCAATTAGGACCGGTGTTTCTTGACCTGAGGCCTGGGGGCCCCTGGGTTCCACTGGACCTATTCAGGGCGTCTGCGGACCCATTTGACCTTGAACCATTATTTTTGCCAATAATCATAAAAAGTTTGAGCGAATTGCATTAAGATGGTTTCTTCTATGAGGATAATAGTTTTATCAAGTAACAATTATACTTACTACAGTATTTCCCCCTATATCTTTATATGATGTACGCATTAGGAAAATCAATAAAGATATGTTTTAAACCAATATGCATAAGCAATTTACAAACGTTTTTAGTAAAAATGTTATTGCTAGTTCAGGGTGGAGCTTGTGTAAAACCGCATAATCACTGTATGACACTATCCATCCTGAAATACAATTAGGCTTCTGACTAAAAATAATATTTAATTGCATATCATTGCTGGAAAATCATTTAGTTCTCTATGCATGTATACACAGGTAGACTGCCCAAAAAGCCCTTTATTTCATGCTATGTGCTATGTTATTTTTAGTTGTAGGGTCTGCATATCAACTGGGTGGGTATCCTGGAGCCTGTGAAGGGAGGGGGTACTGGCATGTTTAGGGGCCTATTGGAAGATTAAAGTTTTTTAGTTTCTTCTGGGATTCAAGAACAGTTGCGAGTGAGGTTGGATTAAACTACACCTCTGGCAAAGGATACGTAGCAGGTGGGGGAGGAGGAGGCTGGTTGAGTGAAGGTACCTGGCAGGGGTGTGGAAAAATCAATGTTTGTTGGGGGGGTCCGTAGTGATTAAATACTGATTGGATGTGCCATTTGGAATAAAGTAAGTGTTCGCTATGTTGCAGGGCAATGTTGCTTCCAGGATGAAATCTATACAGGAGCGGGTACCATGAATGCAAGATGTAAATGTGTAGTCACTATCTTGCGGTTACATTAGTCGACAGTGTTTCAATAATGATTGGTCACTGAGAATGTCAGATAATATGCAACTATCCGTGGTAGTCTGGTGTCATGGTTCCCAGATTTATCGGGATACTTGTCAAGGGGCAAATTACAATTGCACCTCATCAAAGCTTGGTTTTACACAAGAAATTGAGGACTCTGGATAGTGTTATTTTAAGTTTTGCAAAATTGTATCTGGCTTGTGGGTCTTCAAGTTTGTAGCATTCATGGTGAAAGGAATTTGTATAAGCGGATAGCGACTCCAGTCTTTCTTTACTCCGAAGCAGTGGCGGATTGCATTGGAGTGTGTCGAGTTCTGCTATAATATAAGGAGGGAGGGAGCACACTGCCTCTCATCCCAGCACAGTTCACCCCATTGCATTTTGGTAACTGCAGTACGCTTACTTAAAAGCAGTGTGAAGACTTGGGCAGCATTTCGGCAAACCCAAATTACTTTTCTCTGCTCTCTGCTACTTCTGCTCTCCACTGATGAAGGGCTAACCCCAGAAACACGTATCCAGAGATAACAGAACTACCTGAACCAACTTTGGTGAAAAACTATAGCAACTGTGAAGTAAGTGTACTGCATTTACCAGAATGTAATAGGGTGTACTCTGCTGGGGTGAAAGGCAGTGTGCTCCCAACCCCCTTGTGTTTAAAAGGCTCTTTTGAGCCAACAAGCTCACCTGGGATGCACCTATGTTCCTGTGTAGTTGTACTGTGATCTGTGAAGACTTGGGGAGCATGTCAGCAACCCCAGGTGACTTTTCTCTGCCCTCTACTATTTCTTATTTTTTATTTTTTTTAGGAAGTTTTGTATAGCGCTAGCCAGACCGCAAGGTATCTGAGCGCTTCACATAATTACAAGGCGGTGCAAAAGAAAGCCAACAAAGCATAGCAAAGTACAATACAGAGCAAAGAGACATTTGAGGTGCACTCCAGGGTGATCCTATCTGATAGTTAAGGAATGATCAAGGAACAGGATTTTGAGCTGACTCTTGAATTTAGGGAAAGAAGGAATAGTTCTGATGTCGGGAGGGTATAGAGTTCCAAATTTTGGGTGCATTCCCGGCAAAGGAGCGATCCTTGGTTTTTTGTTTTCGAGTTTTTAGTGGGATCAGGAGTAGGGTGTTAGAGCTTCTGAGGTTCCTGTTCTGACCCGCTTTTTTAAGTTTGGATGCCAGATATTCAGGTTTGGCAGTGTGAAGGGCTTTGTGGGTGAGGCAGGCTGTTCTAAAGTTCGCCCGCAATTCTATTGGTAACCATTTGAGTTCTTTTAGTGCCGGAAAGATGTGGTCAAATTTCTTTATTCCAGTGACCATTCTGGCAGCCGCGTTGAGGGTTGTTTTCAGAGGAGCCAGATGTATTTTGGGTATTCCGGAGAGGATTGCATTCCCATAGTGAAGCCTTGATAACACCAGTTGTTGGGTGGCTTGTTTGAGATGACTGGGTGGAATGAAAGGTTTTATTTTGCTTAGTAGCTTCAGATTAAGGAAGGCGCTCGTAGCCGAGATCTTGATGTGTTTGGTTAGATCTAGTTTGGAGTCAAGTGTGATGCCTAGTGATTTGACAGAGTCCGCTAGGAGAGATTCTTATTTAGCGCGTCAATATTTTTAAGCCATTCGATCATTTGTGGGTTCTCTTCTTTGTTCGTGATGAGGAGTAATTCAGTTTTGCCAGGGTTCAGCTTTAGATGGTTGCTAGACAGCCAGCATTGGACTTCCTTTAGTGTTTCGTTGAGTCTGTGAATGTCTTTAGCGGAGGAGATTTCCAGATAAATTTGGGTATCATCTGCGTAAAGGTGGAAGGGGATGTTAGCTTTTCTGAGTAGGGTGGAGAGGGGTTCCATGTAGATGTTGAAGAGTTGAGGGGAGAGCACTGAACCTTGTGGAACTCCTCTATTGACTGGATGAAGGTCGTATTAAAAGCTTCTCATTTTGATTCTTTGTGAGCGATTATGCAGGAAAGAGGGGAACCAGTTGAGCACCATATCATCTAGTCCAGCCCTTTTTCCGAGGGCTTTGAGGAGAAGAATATGGTCAACTGTGTCGAATGCTGCAGATAGATCGAGGAGAATGAGGAGGCAGCATTGGTCTTGGTCAAGTGATTTGTGTATGTCATCAATTATGTTAAGGATTGCAGTTTCCGTGCTACACCCTTTCCTGAATCCTGACTGATGTGATTCAAGGAGGTTGGTATTGGTCAAGTGCTGTGTTAGTTGTTGGAGAACACACCTTTCTTGTATTTTGGAAAGGAGAGGAAGATTGGAGACGGGTCTGAAGTTATTTAAGTCATTTGTATCAAGGCCAGGTTTCTTTAGCAATGGAGTGACTTGTCCCACTTTTAGGCAATCTGGGACATTTCCGGTTTGTAAGGAGCTATTAATGATCCTGCACCAAAGTGGGGCTAGGGAGAGTTTCAGTTTTTTGGTTAGCAGAGCAGGAAGGGGGTCAAGGGTATGAGATGAAGGTTTCGAGGCGGAGATAAGTTTGACTATTTCCTCTTCTAGAATGGGCTGGAAGAGTGACCATGGTTTAGAATTTGGTGGTGGAGCGCTACCAAGCACCCCCCCCCAGGCTGCTATGTGGTTGTGGAGCGCAATTGATGACCAGAGAGCGCTCGATTTTGGAGACCTTGTCATTGAAGAAGTTGGCGAAGCTGTCGCAACGTTCTTTGGAGGCCTGTCCGAGGGAGGAATCCGGCTTGGAGGTTTGTTGTTTAATAATACTGAAGAGCTCTTTGGGTCTGTTCTTTGCGTTGTCTAGAGCAGATCGGAAATACATGGATTTCTTGTTCTTGATATGGTTGTTGTACTTCTTCCGGATGGATCTAAGTTTGTCTCTATGGGAGATAGTAGGCACACTTCTCCATTGTCTTTCTGCAGCTCTTAATTGTCTTCTTTCTTCATTGGTGTCAGAGGCGAACCAGGATCTGGATGGAATGGCTCTGTTCTTTCTTTGTTTCAGTGGTGCTAGTTGTTCGAGGAGGTTTAGCATATTGATGTTGTAGAGTGAGGTAAGATCGGTTGTGGATAGATTTTTGTTGTTAGGAAGGAGTAGCTTTAACCTATCTACCATGACTTCCAGGGGAATCTGGGAGAAATTTCTCGACCATTTGGGGGGATCCTGCACAGGAGGCAGAGATAGGACTCTTTGATTAATGTGGAATAAGATCATGTGGTGGTCCGACCAGTCCACAGGGAGGATGTTGTCGATTGTAATTGTTTCTTGTTGGGCAATGATGGCATCCAAGATCGCTCCTTTGTTGTGGGTTTCTTCGGAGCAATGTTGGAAAAGGTTATTGTCACAAAGGAGAGTATTAAGCGATTGGATTAGGGCGTTGTTGGATTCATTCCAACGTAGGTTGAGATCACCCAGAATTATGTGGTTAATGTCTTTGAGTGCGCAGTGGGCAATTAGGTCAGAGAGATGTTCCCCAAAAGTAGGATTGTTGCCGGGTGGGTGATAGAGAAGGTGACCTACTAAAGGGCTGTTGTCCTTAAGCTTAATAGAGACCGATAGACATTCAAAGGAGCTATTTTCGCAAGGGTCCATTACAGTGATGGAAATATCCTCTTTGTGGATGATGGCTATCCCTCCACCGCGTTGGTCTATTCTGTCTTTATCGATGAGTTTGAAACCCGGGGGCACTAACATGTCGAAGCAAGGTGGGGAGCATTCCTTTAGCCAAGTCTCCGTGATGAATGCAATGTCTAAGTCCTGAGAGAGGATGGCTTCGGCAAGATCCGTTGCATGCTTGAGGGCAGATCGACAGTTAATGAGCATGCAGTTGGTAGGAATATTGTTTTTGGTCGACTGCTTTTCTAGAGGGGCCCTCGGTATGAAGGTGAGGGTGGGTGGGGGTCTGGTAAGCGTCACAGGTGTGAAATCTCTTCCAAAGCCCGTGATTACTTGAATCTTGGCGTTGGTGGCAGTTGAGGGATGGGAAACATAGGTGGAGGCTAATTCCTTAGCTTCTTCCTCTGACATTGCTGCTGCAGATCTGAGAGGCCTATTTGATTGGGTCTCCACATCTTTATTAGTGTATGTCTGAGCTTCAGATGTGGTGGATAAAGATCTTGAGGGAGAATGAAGAGGGATCCCCTCGTCAGTTCTAGGGGGCCTTGGCGGTCGTTTCTCGGGAGTAGGTAAGTTTCCAGCACAGAAATTGAGAGTAAAAGAGTCCGTCGAATCGGAGGCCCTGTGTTGGACATGTCGGGGCTTACGAGTCTCATCAAGATTGGCAAGGATGTCATCTAGGCCACTGCATATCATTTCAAGCTGCCTCTCTAGTAGGGACAACCGGTGCGCCATATTTTCCAAGGCTGGTGATGAGCAGTTTTGGGTAGGGGCATCTCGCGGAAAGGGGGGCCAGATCCCCATTAGGGGTTTAATGCTGGGCAGGTCAACCGGGCTGTTTGTATTAGAAGCCCTAGGTCGGGGGTTAGGTCTTGAGCTCATCCTCCGAGGGTCGGTTGGAGTGATGCGTGGGTCCACAGACCGGGCTCTAGGGAGGGAGTAGTGATGTTGGCGTGGGCAAGATTGCTGGAGCGGTGGGGCTTGGTCTTCTCTGGTAGGTTGATGGGGGTAAGTGGGCTGCTCTCGTGGGAAGCTAGAGTGATGGCGAGGAGAAGATAACGGGGGAAGCGGGCGTTGGTCGTCTTTAGAGACCTGAAGGATAGGGTTCCCAGGGACAGCGTGGTGGGGGGAGTTTCTGAGGGGGGGGGCTGGGGTGTCCCATCAGGAGGGGGGAGGAAGGTATTTCCGACTCCAGCAGAGGGAGGTCGCTCGGGGCATTAGGATGGGGTGGAGCAGGGCGCCGTGACTGTAGGTGTGCTGAGCACAGGGTGGGGAAGAAGGAGTGGAAGGCCTCTAGGTTCTCATTATTGGCCTGTACCAAAACTGTGCCATTTGAGTAAATGGTCACTGAAGTATTCCCTTTTCTATTTGCTTGATTAGGTAGGGAGGTTGTCAATTTACAGCTGTGTGAGGTGATCGTCGTTTTGGAAATGTGAAGTTGTATTCTCAATACGGAGTTCCAGCTTTCCGGACTATCTGTGTGGAAGATGAGGTCCATTTTAACTGACCTTTAGAGGAGCAGTGGTATGTGTCGGCAAATAAAGTTTCTGGATGTTGTCTGATTAAGTTGTGTTTGTGGTTTCTTCTCGCTTTAGGAGAGAGATTAGGTGGGAAGCTAATCACGAAGGCGTTAACGCCATGCGGTTTCATGTGGGACAAGGTAGGAGGTAAGACGGAGGGTGACGTGCCTGGTGGCATAGTTGCGGGCTGTGGGGGGGGGGGGAATGGGCTGAACGAGGGGACTGGAGGATTTGTCTTGAAAAAGGGGCCGTGATTTAGGAGACAACGAGTAGACTAAGTGTAAGGTTGCAGGTGTTGGTATCTTAGAACTGTCCTTAAGATGCTAACCTCATTGTAGTAGGCGGAGGATAGACCTTATTGATAACCATCCTACTAGAGATTTCGCAAGGGAAGTTACCTGAGGGGCGGGGGGAGCTATCCATTATGATATGGGAGCAGGTGGGGAAGGGCCACGTCCCAGTTTGCGCGGGAGCGGACTCTTGCTGTTTCCGCGTCCTAGGAGACAACCAATTTTGGGCCAGGTGTTATCCATCGGTCCAAGCCTAGCGCCATGCTGTTGTTGAATTTGTAGGCCAGGGAAGCCAACCGTGAGCAGCAGATGGGGGGCCTTTCCTCGGCCCGCAACGCGATCTGGCAATGATGGGGGCAACCTTCGATCTTCCCTATGTCACTTTCTGTCCAGAGTGGCGGACATCTTAAGGTCAGGCACCATTAGTCAGCCGATTTCAGCTCACTAGAATGATGAATTAGGCCTGAGGAGCCCATCATGTCGACAGGAAGGGGGGGGCCTTGCCCAAGCTCGCTGTAAGAATCAGTAAGGTGGAGGCAGCCTCTAAAATCTTCCTCTCTGAAGCTGTATGTCCTGGGCGGCGGCCATCTTAAGGCCAGGTGTCGTCAGATCGATGTAACCCCCAGTTGTAGTGGGGGGGTGGAAGGATCCGTCCCACCGTGCAGCGCGGGTGTGGGAATGATGAATTAGGCCTGAGGGGGGCGCCTTAATCCTCCTTGTTGTGGCCTCCGATGTGCAAGGACAGTTAAAGAATGTCCTGGGCGGCGGCCATCTTAGGGCCAGACGTCGCCAGCTCTATGTGATCCCCGGCTGTAGCAGTGAGCAGAAAGGATCGGTCCCACCGTGAAGCGTGGGTGCGGGGGGGCGCCTTACCCCTGCGTGTTATGTCTTCCGTTGTGAAAAGGGGGCATCCCCGCTGTTCTTTAGCGGTCGCGACGCCCACAACGTGCTATCGCTGGGTTCCAGGAGTCTTTCCAGACCGCTCCGGTCTTCACTCCGGTCTTCACTCCCGCCAGGGCTCTTCAAAGGCGGAGCGGCTGTCGGACCTACGGCAGGTTCAAGCTAAGTCCTGCCGGTGGCGTGAGATCGGCCCGACTAGCCTGGGGGGGACACAGAAGCAGCTCCTCGTTCCTGGGCAGACCAGCAGATCGGACGCGCAGTCCAGCATAACAGCGCGGTAAGTAGAGAGCGGGGGTTAGATGTCTTGAGCTTGGTGAACGCGGAGAACGGGCCAGGAGGGATTTACACGAAAGTGATCCCAAACCCGAGAGCCCGTTTTCCCGATGCTACCTCCGCGGCCATCTTGGTCGGTTGACCCCAGAAACACATGTCCGGAGATAACCGCACCACCTGCACCAACTTTGGTAAAAAACGACTTCAACTTAAGGAGGTACAGTGCAAGCTGTACTCCTGGTGGCTATTGCTGGAGGATTGAATTGGCCACGGAGTGGTGAGTACAGGCTGCAGCTCCCGCGCTGCCTAATATACTACCTGGGACCGGGGCCGGCTGGAGACGTGTTGACGCAGAGTGCCTTCGGCGCCCGAGTCCCGCTGCAACTCGGCAATCGAGGATCCTTGTCTGCTCAGCACTACCTAGAGGTGCGCTGGTGTGCTCCCACAGCGCGGAACGCGGCCGCTGCGGGGCGAGATTGGGCACGGCTTTGCGGTGGAGCCTGGGCCCTGGGCTGTCTTAGCGGCCACGAGCCCTCTACAGTGTACATACACAGGCCGGACTATCGTTGTGCACGCGCTCATATAGGCTATAACCCCCTGAAGTGCCCACATACCCAAGGCTGGTAAATAGCAGACCACACGTGTGAGAACTTCCTCCGATAACAGATATCACATTGGTGGTGCCCTACAGATTGCACTAGGTAGCAGGCCTGACCGGACACTAGCGGCCAAGTACACTGGGATGCTGGTTGATGGGACTAGTCACTACCCAGTGCAACATAGAGACTAACCGACTATACAACCCCCTGGGGTGTGAGGCCCACTAGGGGTTGGGGGTGAGTGTCTCCCTGCTGCGGAGGCGTCCAGGCTAGGCCCTAGTGAGTCGTGTGGCTGGGGGTGTTCCCGCCTGCCTGCAGCTACAGCTACCTCTTTCACCATCACAGGCACACATCAAGAAGAACCCAGGGGACAGGACGGCAGGATCTCTATAAAGAGGGACAGAATCCTGTTTGCTGGTCAGTGGGTACTGCCCATTCCTACAAACACCAAAGATAAACTCCCATTCACCACTGCACGCCAGAGCACTATGGATAAATATACTAGTGCAGGCACACATTGCACAGAGGCAGAAGGAGCCTTTGAGGCCTCACCAGACACTACTGCTATCCTTGCGACGATTTTCCAATCCAGGGTGGTGCTGGAGGCCCACATTGGCTACATTGGGTCCGACACGACACCTATATGACAAGACCTCTGAGGTGCGGTGGAACGTCTGGCTGAGGCTGAAACCAGGGTTTCGGGGATTGAAGATGCCGTTTCTATGCTACAAGCGAAGGCCTCCACCCTTGAGAAATTAACTAAAGGACTCACAACACGGATAGAAGACGCCGAAGGGCATGCCCAGAGGAATAACATCCACGGCGCTGGCTTCCCTGAGAATTGCGAGAGTTGCAACACTGAAAAGTTTGTGGCGTATTGGATCGCTTCATGGATCCCAGCAGGTACACTCTCCCCCTGTTTCATAGTAGAATGCGCACACAGAGCTTTTCTCCAAAGGCTGCCTCCAGGAGCCAGACCAAGGCCCATTATTGCGCAGATCCTAAACTATCGCACCCATGACCTTATCCTGGATGAAAACAAAACAGTTTCACGATTCACATTGAATCATGATATTCCTGGACTATATAAGACTCGTCCAACAGCAGCAGCGGTCATTCCAGGCTGCCAAGATGCCCCTCTGGTGACCTCAAGATCACTTATGCTCCACTATTTTCTACGCGATTACTTGTGGTGTACAATTCCCCCACAATCTTCTTAGATACACGGGAAGAAGTCTTCCAGTGGACAGACTAACTGCGACATCTCAAACAACATACACCTCCACGCCATGACTCAGAATCATCCTCCGGTGAACCAAGACGCAAGCACAAATCACCAAAGGAAAAAAGACAACACTGCTCTCGCTCAACATGGCGCTCCAGAACCACAAATACCGATGGGGAGAATTCATCCACTAATACCCCCACCAACCGCCCTAAATAAATCTAGACGCCAACATGAGCCGCATCAGGGACTCTTCCATCTCCTTGTGAAAACTACGTTCTGTAGTAGGGGATCTCTGTGTATAGTCATAATCTAGTGCAGTGGTTCCCAAACTTTTGACTCCTGAGGACCCCCATTGAGTCACCACTGGAAGCCGTGGACCCCCAAGCAATTTGTATGAGTTAAATTTCAAAATTAAAACAGTAATTCGGAAAAAATACACACATGTGCACACAAAACAAATACTCAAAGTACTAAGGATTTTGGAGCCAGATGTACGACCATTTCATTAAGTGCCTTGCAATTGGCGACACATTGCGAGTGGCAAATTGCGAGTTGCTAAATGAAATGTACAACAGTGTGTTAAACACTGTTTGGGATTCCCAATGGGGTCGCAAATTGTGAGGTTCATTAATATTAATGAGCCTCTCGCAATTTGCGAGCCCATTAGGAATCCCAGCCCTCCCAGGGATGGTGGACTGCTGGGCTCTGCAGGCCACCATGTCTCGGACTGCTTTTAAATAAAGCAGTTAAAAAAAAAAATGCAGCCTGTTTACCATGCATTTAAAATAAAAAAGAAAATGAAACGTTTTCGTTTAATTGTCTAAGGGCAGGCAGCGGTCCCTGGGACCACTGCCTGCCCTTAAAAAATAATTTTGCATGCATTTGCAAAGGGGGAGGGGTCCCCTGGGGACCCCTTCCCATTTGCGAATGCATTACCATCTACTTGAAGTAGGTGGTAATTGCGACTGTTTTGCAACCGCAAAACATTTGTACATGGTTTAGACACTCCCTATTTGGAAGGGAATGCCCCTTCCAAATAGCAAGTTGCAAAACCTATTTAGCGAGTCGCAAACAAATTGCGGCTTGCGAAATAGGCTATGTACATGGCTCAGTAGGTTTTTGCATGCATAAACGGGTTCGCAAACCCGTTCGCGCATATAAAAACAGATCGTACATCTGGCACTTAGTATTTTATATTGAAGTAATAGCCCCTTTGTCACATGTATTTCATTTGTTTTATAGCATCTCTCATACCATTGTAGGATGGCAGAGCACTTTACATCACACACATATAGAGACATTGAATCATACATGTAAATCAGTGTGTATATAAAATGTTTAAAGACTGCTTGGTCTGGAAAAGCACAAACTCAGTATTCAGAACATAACATAGTGGCTAGTACTGACTTTAACATTAAAAATGCATTTCTATGGCGTGGCTTGGACGGCAGTGTGAATGGCCGCCTAACCTCGAGCTCCGCAACTCGGGAGAGCGACTACTTCGGTTCCCAGCTGACTCACCGTCCTGAACAGCGGGAGAAGTGACGACCCGATGCCTCATGCCTCGCGGAGCCCTCCGGTGCCCTGATCGGCGATCTTAACGCACCTCACGAGGACTTTTGCTGCCTTTTAGAGCGCCCACGCGCCGACATCGGTGCCCTTCAAAATGGCGGCGCCCCGTCACATCGGCGGTGCCTGACTACCACCTCGGGCTATACTACCCAGCCGCAACAGATCAAATCCAACTCCACCGAGGATGATAATAGCAACGCCGGAATCCCTCACATGCCGGTAAGAGGCGATTACATCAGCGCAAAACTTGCATTTTAATGCTGATTCCTGCCCGTCTCGCCTGACCTCAAGATGGCGGCCATCATCAAAAAACGATCCGATCTTGATTTTAACTTTAATAGCCACTAAGCATCTGTTTGGGGAAGCGGTTCTCCTCTAATATCAAGGAGAAGACCTCCTGCCTGCTTTTTGTGAGGCTTTCATCGATTTCTGGGGACCACGACTTTAAAGCATACTGGTAGTGTGTTCTTAGCCAGTAGCTTACTCTGCCTCTGTTTCAGGCTTGCTCACCTAAATCCCTATTTCCAACTGCAACACTGCAACACTGTCCAGCTGACAGGCCTTGGATCAGGGGACAACTCACCTACAGACACAGAGCCAACCAGTTTGCCAGCACTAAGGAGGTCATCTGCTTATTGGTGCCCACCTACCTGCCTGGTTCTGAATAGGATCTCCTTGTGGGTCCTTGCGGATCTCCCTGTGATATCACCTGACCAACACACCCCCTGGTATTAGCCATCACTACTTGCTACGCAGCCGCAGCCTGTACCTACCTCTCTGACTGAGCCCGCCGACGATAACCCCTGACAAGACTCCCAGACGGGGTAATAGAAGGTTCTCCTCAGTCCTCACTTTCAAAATGTCGGGCAGAGATGATAAGAACAATCCAAAAAAGGTGAAACCTGAACCACAGCTTTCCGACTCCCCCATTAAAAGTAGAGCTGACATGGCGGCCACAATGGAAATGATATTGAAAAAGCTGGGAGACCTTACCGAAATTTCCAAATCTACCAAAGCGAACACGGACTCTATGCAGCTAGAGTTAACAGCTATTAGAGCTGATATGAATGACCTAAAATCAGGACTGGGAACAGCAGAGCAAAGCATCAGCGATGTAGAGGATCTCTCACGCCAGTCGGCCACTAGAATCCAACGCCTTGTTTCCACCACTGACTTCCTCAGACGCCAAAATGCTGAGTTGGAAGACCGAAACAGGCGAGGGAACATCAGAATTTTCGGAATACCGGAAAACGCAGAGAAAGATGCGGACTCCTGCGTGGCTTTCCTGGAAGCATGGATCCCCATGATCACCAAACTTGTATTCCCACACGGTCTGGAGCTAGACCGGGCGTACAGAATCCCCACATTCACTACCAACCGCGAGAGAGGTCCCAGACCAATGATCTGTAAGCCACTCAGATATCAGCATGTCGAAATGATCCTACAATACGCAAGAAAGAACCACTCCATCATGTGGGAGGGCCACAAGATCGTCTTTACGCAGGATTATTCCAAGGACACGGTGGAAGTTCGCAAGGGGTTCCTCGAACTCCGCACCATACTCAGATCCAAAAACATTACTTGCTCCTTTGCAGGACCCGCCAAATTCAAAGTCATTTTGAATGGCCACCCGAAGTTCTTCACTGACCCGAGGGATTTGAAAGACTACCTGAAAAATGGCCCACCTCACGAAATGGACCAGTCAAATGCCCCATCCAATAAAAGGAAAACCACGTGACTACACCATGCCATCGAGGAGCAGGTTAACCGTCATTTTGTCCTCTCCAGGTCGCACCATTGTGCATTTAATGCTACGTCGCAATTGCTTTCCTCTGGTCTCTATTGTTGCTAGCCGACCACTCACATTACCAAGTATTTGTCATATTATACGTTAGCGTTCCCTCACTGACATACATATGGTCAGTATTGTCAATGTTGATCGCTGTTCTCCTCCGCAATACAAAGCAGTGGTAACTATGGACACAATTGCTAGTTGGCTCTACCCCTATTTTACAACTTTTCTTACAGCTTTTCTAATAAGCAACGCAAATAACCGCACCTGGATTCATTCCATTATTGTATGTTTCTATGCACTGGATTTCTATACACTTAATTTTGCCATAGCTAAGGGAAGCTTAATGCCAGTATAACGGGTTTTAGTAGTTTAACGGTTTTAGTAGTTTAGCACAATGTTCAGCTGGATGGTTTACTATGTCTGCAGGCGCAATGCTACCAGTTGCTCATGGTCTGATATTATATTGGTATTGTTACCTACCGAGGGAAATTGTACCCGCGGTCACACTTATCCTCGACATTTTAACCCACATTCGTTCTAACATGGGAAATACCAAGCGAAGTTTGTTAATGTTTAATAACTCCTGTTTTGCCTAGCTGGGTACTGCCGTCGTACTCCCTACGTACGTATTTGGGGGGGAGGGGGGGAAGAGAGGTTCTGCATGGGTAATGGGAAAAAGAGAGAGCGTTCTACAGCTATAGTATGTCAGTACTTTAGAGCTTTATACATCACCTTATGTTATTTTTGGTCCCTTTATATGTCAGTTTCCTACAGGTACAGCATGCGCATGCCAGATTTATCTCTAACCAGATCAATGATTCTGTCCCCTTGTTGTCGCAATAACACCCTGACTCTCACAGTGATAACTGATTCATTACATTGCCCCCCGCCAGATCTGCATTTAGCGATAATCTTGCCTGTCAATGTCTAACACTAAATCCATAACAGATGACCTCAAGATTGTGTCGCTAAATGTTAAGGGACTTAATCACCCTGTAAAAAGAAGGAAAGTCCTTGATTACATCACCAAAACTAAGGGGGATATTATCCTCCTGCAGGAATCTAAACTATCGGAAGAGGACACACGATTCCTAAACGTTCATTGGGCCTCCCATATACTGTCGTCCCCGGCACCACACAAGAAAGGGGGTCTACTTACACTGATATCAAAGAAAGCGAACATAACACTGGTATCACACACTCACGACGCGGAAGGGAGGGTTTTGGTGGTCCACCTACGCAGGGAAGAAGACCCCATACATGTAGTGAACATATACGGCCCCAACGCAGACGACCCCGAGTTCTGACTCAGTTTCTCGCTCGATGGAACATATCCCTCTGGACGACCTCTTGATTGTGGGTGGCGACTTCAATCTCCCCCTAGACCCCTTATTAGACAGGCAATCCAAATGCTCATTTCACCCTTCACGCTCGCATGAGGCCCTTCTGCGTCTATGCGAACGTTACTGCCTTAGAGACTCGTGGCGTCTCCAAAACCCTGAGGGAAGAGACTACACCTTTTACTCCATTCCTCACAACTCCTACTCACGCATTGACTTTATCCTAATATCTTCCACATTTGCACACCTGATCGAGGAAACTGACATCGCCCCTAAACTAATTTCCGACCACGCCTGTATTCACACCAAACTTGCAGGCTCCCGCTCTACCAGACCGCCCAGAAGATGGAGATTCAATGATGAAACTCTAACCAACCCTGAAGACAAACTCCTGATCACTAATGCCATCGAAGAGTACTTACTCTTAAATAATATCCCTGACACGGATCCAAACACCCTCTGGGACGCACTCAAACCCACGATCCGTGGAGTTATTATCAACATAAGAGCCAAAGCCAACAAAGAGATAAACAAGGAATTGGAGCTACTAGAGGGGGAGATCAGATCATTAGAAGCCTTACACAAAACTAACCCCCAAGACCCAAACCCCCTTGACCAACTCATAAAAAAGAAATACGAGTATAATTCCATCACAAGTAAAAGAGCTGGGGTGTGGATTAACCGCTTCAAAGCCTTAAAACTATGTGAGGGAAACAAAGCCGGGAAGCTACTAGCCTCCTATCTTAAACACAAACAGAAGCTAGCAACCATTTCCTCAATAAAAGACCCCGCAAATAACACACACACTAATCAATCCAAGATTCTGCATACCTTTAAATCATTTTACGAGGAGCTGTATAGGAATGATAAATCTCTGGATTTAAAAGCATGCTCGGAATACCTGGAGACCCTCGACCTCCCCAAACTTTCGGAGACTGACAAAGTACATCTAGGGTCCCCCATCACTGTTACAGAAATATCGACGGCCATCAAATCACTCAAAAACAATAAAGCCCCAGGTCCTGACGGATTCTCGGCATCCTTCTACAAAGCCTTTGACAGCCAACTTTCACCAATACTCCAAACTGTGTTCAACTCTTTTGCCTCTAGCGGGAGTATTTCTCCCTCGATGAGCGAAGCGACAATAATTGTTATACCCAAGGAAGGGAAGGACCCCCTCCAGACCAAAAACTACCGCCCCATTTCGCTAATTAATATTGACTGCAAGATCTATGCCAAGATCTTAGCTACTAGATTGAACCCCGTGCTACCCAAATTGATAAGTCCGTCACAAGTGGGATTTTTGAAAAATAGGATGTCGAATGATAACACCAGACTCCTATGTCATGTCCTTGAAAAAGCGAAATCCTGCAAAACACCGATGATTGCAATAACCCTTGATGCTGAGAAAGCATTTGACAAAGTCTCATGGCCCTTCCTTCAACAATGTATGGGCTCATTCAACCTGAGTAACTCATTCATTAAAAGGGTGATGGCCTTATACTCCTCCCCCTCTGCCCGTATAGCAATTAATGGGACGCTCTCCAGCCCGTTCCGCCTGTTCCAGGGCACCAGACAGGGTTGCCCACTTTCACCGGCTCTATTCCTACTGGCACTTGAACCCCTTCTAACCGACATAAAAACCAACGAGGACATCACAGGTGTAGCCTTCGGAAACACCCGGGTAAAACTAGCGGCATATGCCGACGACATCTTAATCACCACAGAAAACCCAACTGTATCAATTAAGGGCCTTATGTCCTCAATCAGCAAATACTCTGCGTTGTCCGGTTATAAATTAAACAGGGACAAGTCCGAAGTCAAACCACTTAATGTACATACTACCAAAGAAGTCCTTGGTGATTCGGGACTAGCCTGGCAACCAGATGTTATAAAGTATTTAGGCATAGAATTCACTGACAACATTTTAAGTACACTCAAACACAATGAATCGTCCACGCTAGCGAAAATCAAAAAAATCCTGGATGGCTGGTCACCGCGGTTCATCACATGGTGGGGCCGGTTAGAGTCTATAAAAATGATGATTTCCCCACTGGTCAATTACCTAAGTTCAATGCTTCCCCTTACACTTTCTAACGACTTTCACTCTAAATTAGATAAGATGATCTCCTTCCTCTGGCAAGGGAAAAAAGCCAGAATTAGCATGAAAAAGCTACGACTTGATAAATCTTTGGGGGGTGTCAACCTGGCTGACTTTCGACTTTACCAGACTGCCTTCCTGGCAAAGCAAGGTGCGATTTGGCTCACACCGCAAGCAGATTACACGCCGGTGTGGTTACATGTAGAAAAATCCCTAATGGAGGGTCTTAACCCCTCCGCCCTCCTCACCATTAAATTGCGCCCCAACATCGACTCGGGGATCATCTTTAAGAACACAAAGAACTCCCTCCTCCATATAAGCAAGTCCCTACCCCACCAATTTCGTAACTCAAAATGGGAATCTCTCTGGCAGAACAGCACACTAACATACAAAGGTAAACCTCTGTATAATCCTTCCTGGATCAGAAAGGGAATACACTTCCCTCACCAGCTTTATGAGGGTTCAGCTCCACTTGCATTCAAAGATTTACAGGATAGATTCCAACTCGAGAACATCGACTTCTACTATTTCCTACACATTAAGGTCGCTCTCACAAGAGCAAGCTTGAGCAACACCTCCCCCTCACTCCCTAGCCTTTTATCCGCCCTTGATAAACTTGGACACCAGGTATCCAGAATGTACAAAATGATAAGACCACAGAAATCTAACCTGGTCTCTGCAATACAATCTTACTGGGAATCGTATTCTTCCACTCCCACTTCGGAAAACGAATGGGCCAAAATTTGGGAGTCCACCACAAGACACAAAATTAGTGCGACTCTGTCCCAAACTAAATTCTGGCTCCTACACAAAGCCTTTTGGACCCCTAGAAGACTCTTCCTTCACAACATCAAAGATACTGACTCCTGCTGGAACTGCTCGGAATCAGGAGGAGACCTTGAACACCTAATATTTAAATGTCCCCGAGTTACCACCTACTGGGACAGAATATTTGAATTCATTAACGAAACCCTACACATTTCTCTCCCGAGAGAATTTGCTACTATAGTTATGGGTTCATCCAAAGCTGTCACCTTAGATGAAAATGACAAAGCCCTACTTGATCTCCTGCTGACAGCGGCGGTTAAAATCATAACAACCAACTGGAAAAACACAGCCAAAGCCTCCTTCCCCCACTGGCTCAACTGGGTTTCTAATCTCAGGGGTGCCGATAACATTACCCTTGTTTCTAGCCCCTGGCGTCCACAACATAGGAAACTATGGTCCTCGCTTGACTCTCATTTTGATCTCTTCAAGCCCGCGTGAAATGCCTAAACTCTGCCTACCCAATCAACTTCTCAAAGTGTTAAAGGTTGGACGTAATACACCCTACTGTGCTGTATTTCTGATATAATATACAATAATATCTCTGATATAATTTGCTTGCTGCAATAAGCCTCTAGTGTTGTACTGATAGGATGTTTACTTTCTTGTTTTTTCTCCCCCCTCTTATGTTATTCTTCACTTGTTTGATTTCATTTGTACTTATACCGCAAATCTCTATTTGCTCTTGTATGTACTGTTCATATCATGCCAATCTCTCTCAATAAAAACCTTTGTGAAATAAAAAAAAAAATGCATTTCTACCCAAATAAATCTTTTTAGCAGCATCAGGATAATGAATAACTGGGAAAAATATAAGTTAATAACTGGTACCAGTTCTTTGATGACAGTTTGTAGGTCCCTCTGCTAGATTATGATTGTCACTTATGAAGTGCACAGTAACAAAAGAATTTCTGTGACAACAGCAGTAACCACGAACCTATGCACATAAAATACAGCTTTTTAAGATGCATGATGCACATTCTTTGCAGTAGGCACATTAACCCTCTGTGCTACATTAGTTCAATCAAAGCTGCCACTGAACAAAACTCTCCTCAGCTCCAGCAGGTACATTAATCCACTGGCATTCTCTTGACACTTTTACTGCTTCTGGAAGGCTGCTAATTATACAAGAAACATTTCTGTGCTTTTAAAACTGTTGCCTACGGACCCCCTGGGAATGTGTCACGGACCCCTGGGGGTCCGCGGACCACAGTTTGGGAAACACTGATCTAGTGAATAGTCCCGCCCATGTGCGTGGACCCCGGCAATCAAAAAATAATCTCTTAAATTTTCAGAAAATTGCAGAACTGCAAAGACACTCAGTTCTTTTTTCCGGCTCCTGCTAACAGGACCCTGGTGCATTGAGCTCTCCCTTTTTTTCAAGGGTTTATTGGAATTTTGTGCACTTTTTGCTTTAAAAGTGTTTTCAGTTGATGTACTTGGTGTTTCCCTTCTCTTCTGTGTATTTGTTCAGGCTTTTTAGGGCTCTAAAATGCCTGCTCTATTCGACAAGTGCCCAGCATGTGGAAGGAAGAAGGCCAAGACTGATCCACACGATGTCTGAATACTCTGTCTTCCTGAAGCACATGTCCCTGAAGATTGTGACATCTGTCATACCTTTTCTACAAGGACCCTGAGGGACAGGCTGAAGATTAGGCTTCAAGGCCTGGAAGAGAGACGGCTGCAGGTGGGTCTGGGCAGACTGGGAAGGCTCCCTCTGCCTCTGCTGAGGCCTCAGGGGGGCTCCCCAGAGGGAGGAAGCCCAGCAAATGGTCCCGGGCTCCGTCGATTGCTTCGACGACGACGTCGAGAGGGATGACGACGGTGTGTTCCCCATCTCCCCGGGGCTCCGGGTCGAGACGGCGTGAGAAGTCGACGTCGAAAGGCCTGGGTAGGCCGCCGTCGAGATCACCGTCGACGGCGTCTTCGTCGTCGACGTCAGCGTCGACCCACAGACGTCGAAGAAGAAGGCATCGGCGCTCGTCGTCAAAGCGACACCCCCGATCGACGTCGAGGGGCTCCTCGACGTCGAGGACCTCGGACAAGCGGTCGGCGCCGAGAAGGAGTCGGCGCTCATCGTCGAGGACTACACATTCGACGTCACGCAAGGGGCGCTCGGCGTCGAGGAAGAAGCGCTCGACGTCGCGAAGGCGCCGTTCGACGCCGGAGTCGCGGAGGCGACGTTCGACGCCGGAGAAGCGACGCTCGACGTCGAGAAGAAAGAGGTCGGCGTCTCTGAGACTTTCCAGCTCTCCTAAGCGGCGCAGAAGGATTTCTGACGCCAGAAGTCACCCTGGGTCTGGTGGAGGACGCCGGAGGCGGCTATCACCTACTGGAGGGGCTGATTCGCAGTCCCCTCCCCCGAAGAAGTCACCGGGCTCGGTGTACTCGGTGGTTTTTACACCACCTCGGCCTAAGACGCCTCCGCCTCCTTTGCCTAGAGAGGATCCTCCCATCAAGCCTCCTCTTCCACCACTTCCTCCCGCAGGACAACCACCGCCACCGATTCCGCCACGTGGGCCTGCTACTCGGTCGGAGATACCCGTTCCTCCACCGAGGTCGGTATCACTGCCTCCGCTCCCTACACCGCCTAAGGGGACTCCAAAACCTCTACCCCAGGATAGGCCAAGGAAGACTACTCCACAGAGGCCTGTGGAGTGTCCACGAGCTGGGAGATCGCACTCTCGCTCCAGGAGTAGGGAACGATCGCATAACAGGTCATCCACGAGGTCGAGACGACGCCACAGGAGGCTCAGGTCTCGTTCCCAGACGAGGTCCTCGCGGACCAGGGACTATTCTCCGACTTTGTCGGAGTCACCGGAGACAAGGGTGTCTCCAGTTGACGATCTGGTGTCCTTTCAGGATGTCCTTCTAAGAGGTGCGGCGAAATTGGGCATCTCGTTGGCGGTGCCCACGCCGTCGGTGATCTTCGAGACACTTCACCAGAAACATCTGTCTCGTCCATTACTACCACTGGTGCCGGGGCTGGAGGAGCCTGCCATGGACCTTTTCCTCACCCCGGCGGTGACTAAGGCGGTCCCCTCAAGACTGCAGAGGAAGTACCAGGCTCCCGACTCGGACCCGGCTTTTCTAAGGGTGGAACAGTGATAGTGACGGCAGCTCGGAAACAGCATGCCACCACTCCGTCATCCACGGTCCCATCAGATAAGGAATCTAGATGGCTGGATTCGGCTGGGAGGAGGTGTGTGGGACGTCGGTGACTTCCATGAAGGCTGCGAGTGCCACGGCCTTGTTGGGGCGGTATGACCGAGCCCTCTGGGAATCCCTCCAGCAGCCTTGTGACAAGAGAGAAGATTTCCAGGAGGTGTTGAATGAGGGGATGCTGGTGGCAAATCAGGTCATCAGTGCTGCAGCCGATTCTTCCTTACTGGCGGCGCATGGCTTCTGCCATGGGATTAACCAGTGAAAACACGCCTGGCTCCGCCTCACGTTACTAAAACTTGACGCACAACAGAGGGTTGCCAATCTACCATTCTCTGGCGAAACCCTGTTTGGACAACATGCTGATGATGAAATGGCCCGCATGAAGGCAGAGGCCGAAACGCTCACAGCGGTGGGCCTGGAGAAGCCCAAGGATACCAAGAAATCGTACCGCCCGTTCCAGATTCGGTGGACAGGGCAGAGGGCGTGGCCAGTCTTCGGGACAGCAACAGCAGCAACAACAGCAGCAGTTCCGAAGGCCGTTCCAGAAGCGCCAGAGAGGCAGCGGCGGCCAGCAGTCGGCAACGGCGACTAAAGGCCAGGCCGGGTCTAGGCCCTGAGCGCTTACTTCCCCTACATCCGTTACCCACTCCGGTGGGGGGAAGCGTTCAATCTTTTCTGGCAGAGTGGAGAAAAATTACTCAGGACAAGTGGGTGCTGAATATTGTTTGCAATGAATACAGTCTTCGGTTCACCAGCCCGCCTCCAGCAATTCCACCGGTCAGCTCGCAGTTTCAGCTGGCGAGCTCCAGGCGAAGGCCGATATCCTGTTAAGGAAAAGGGCGATAGAAGACGTACCTCGGTCTCAAAGAGGAAGAGGTCTGTACACCCGGTTCTTTCTGGTTCGCAAGAAGGACAAGAACGAGTTCAGGCCCATTCTGGACTTGCGACAGGCAAACAAGTGGATTTGCAGAGAAAAGTTTTGCATGCTGTCGTTGCATCAGATTTATCCTCAGTTGCAACAGGGAGACTGGCTATGTGCTATAGACCTACAGGATGCATACTTCCATGTGCCCATTGCACACAAACACAGGAAGTTCCTGCAATTCCAAGTCGGCGCCAATCATTATCAATACACAGTACTGCCATTCGGACTGAAGTCTGCGTCGAGAACATTCTCGAAGTGCATGGCGGTGGTAGCAGAGCACCTGAGAAAGGACAAGGTGTTCGTCTACCCGTACCTGGACGATTGGTTGATCAAGGCCTCCTCCTACTCGGAAGCTCAAGCACACTTCCAGAAGACGTGCGTTCTCTTGAACAAGCTGGGGTTGCACATCAACATGTCCAAGTCTGTCCGGACTCCGGTCCAGTGCATAGAGTACTTGGGAGCCTCCATCAATACGCTGTCAGCAAGCGTGTCTCCTTCGGAGGAGAGACGATTATCACTCCTTCGGAAGGCTCAGGCTCTTATGATCACTCCATCTACTACAGTGAGGAAGGTGTCTTCTCTACTGGGATCGATGGCCTCTTGTATCTTCCTGACGCCACACGCACGACTGCACATGAGGCCGTTGCAAGAGTGCTTGGAGGACCAGTGGGATCAGAGGAAAGGATCTTGGGACGACAGGATACGGCTGTCTCTGCATGCTCTTCAGTCTCTGAAGTGGTGGTGCTCAGCGGAGAATCTCCTCAGAGGGGTCCCCTTCCACAAGGACATTCCCAATCCGACTGTCGTGACGGATGCCTCTCTCCAAGGCTGGGGAGCGCACTCCGGAAACCTACAGATTCAAGGAACGTGGTCTCCGACGGAGGCCGCGTATCACATCAATTTCCTGGAACTCAGAGCTGTTCACTTGGCACTGAAGGCCTTTCATCCATCCTTTCAGAACAACTCTCTGCTTGTACAGACGGACAATACGACCACGATGTATTACCTCAACAAGCAGGGGGGCTCGAGATCGCGCACCCTGTCGCAGGAGGCGCAGGCAATCTGGCATTGGCTTCTGGCCCGAGGACTGACGATAACGGCCACCCATCTGCCAGGTGTTCAGAATGTTCAGGCGGACGCACTGAGCAGACTGCTCCAGGAAAACCACGAATGGGTCATAAACGACGAAGTGCTAGGAGAAGTCTTCGCAAGGTGGGGGGACGCCAGACGTAGATCTGTTCGCCACCGCCGAAAACAGCAAATGCCGAGACTTCGCCTCCAGGTACTACCAGCGGGGGACGCTGGGGAATGCGTTATGGATCAACTGGTCGAACAGCTTTCTGTACGCTTTTCCACCCATTCCCCTGATTCCGGCAGTACTCATCAAGCTGGCCCGGTCCAGGGCGCGGATGATACTGATTGCCCCGGAACGGCCCAGGCAGTGGTGGTTCACGGACCTGCTTCACCGGTCTCTCCTTTCTCACATACGGCTGCCGTGCAGGCCGGACCTTCTCACGAAGTTCGGGGGACAGATGTTGCACCCCAACCTCTCGTCTTTGAGTTTGGCGGCATGGCTCCTGAGATAGTGCAATATGGTCATTTGAATCTGCCAGAAGATTGCATGGACATACTGAAGGAGTCTAAACAACCTTCCACTCGGACCTCCTATGCTTACAAGTGGAAGAGGTTCTGTATCTGGTGCCAGTTCAAGAACTATAACCCTACGACGTGCAAGGAGGATGTTATTCTTCCTTACCTTCTACATTTGGCGCAGTCTGGACTTAATGTTCATTCCATTAAGGTTCATCTCGCTGCTTTGACTGCCTACAGGAAATGCCCTTCACAGACTTCCTTCTTCCAGATCCCTGTGATCAAAGATTTTCTGGAAGGCTTGAAGAAAGTATTCCCTCCTGTCAGACTTCCGTCGCCTTCATGGGAATTGAATGTGGTGCTGTCCAGATTGATGAAGGAGCCTTTTGAACCTATTCATAAGGCTTCGTTGCAGCACCTGTCCTGGAAGGCGGCGTTCCTCGTGGCCATTACATCGGCCCGCAGGGTGAGTGAAATTCAGGCGTTGTGTTGCCAAGAACCTTATACTGTATTTCATGCTGCTAAGGTTGTTATGCGTACTCACCCTAAATTTCTTCCCAAGGTTATTTCTGATTTTTATGTCAACCAGACCATAACTTTGCCTACGTTTTTTCAGAATCCTTCCTCTCCAGCGGAAAGGTCTTTACATTCCCTGGATGTTAGGAGGGTATTGAAATTTTATCTGGATAAAACCAAAGATATTCGTAGGTCAGACCAATTGTTTATCAATTATGGATCGGTTAGGACGGGTCTTGCGACTTCTAAGCAGTCTATCTCTAGGTGGATTGTGTCCTGCATACAGCTATGTTACCAAAAAGCTAATAAGACCTTAGGTGGTAAACCTAAGGCTCATTCCACCAGGGGCAAAGCTGCCACGACTGCTTTGCTCCGTAATGCTCCTATTGCAGAAATCTGCAAGGCGGCTACTTGGAAGTCGGTCCATACCTTTGCTAAGCATTACTGCCTGGATACTGATGCCAGGGCAGACGCTCAGGTTGGGCAGGCTTCGCTGCGAAATATTTTCGCACAGTAGTGGTGTTAATTTTCTTTTCTTCACCGCCGCTTCGGTGTGGGGATGGGCTTGCCATTCTATTCACTAGATTATGACTATGCACAGAGATCCCCTACTACAGAAGGAGTAGTTTCTGTCCTGTAACTCCAGTTCTGTAGTAGGGGTATCTCTGTTATAGTCATAAGCGCCCGCTCGCCTCCCCTGTGGGGAGAGTGATGTTCATATAAGGAATGCTACAGGTCTGGCGTGTTACGCCTTCAAAAAGAACTGAAAGTAAGAAGGACCTGCTGTGCATTCTGGGATACTGGGAGAAGTTCTGGAAAGTTCTCTTAAAGGCACAGTATCCTATTTAAGCCAAATAATGGCAGCCTATGGGGCTTGTCTGTCCATTCCTTCCTCTCTATCATTCCAGAGGCTTTTTCTGGTAGAGGCAAGTTTCTCTATGGAAGAAACTGGGCAGGCTGTGCTATTTGTGTGTTTTCTTTGGTGGAATTTCTAGTTGAAGTACTGGACGGTGTAGCCTGTGGATATAGGCTGCATTATTTGTCTTTAAATTCTCTCCTAAGTGTCTTTGCAGTTCTGCAATTTAAGAGATTATTTTTTGATTGCCGGGGTCCACGCACATGGGCGGGACTATTCACTAGATTATGACTATAACAGTGATACCCCTACTACAGAACTGGAGTTACAGGACAGAAACTACTCCGTGCTCAGGTCACTCATACTGGGCTAAACTATATACTGTTCGATATTCCTTAATATGGAACAGTTTGGGTGTTTTGAGATCCATTGGATGGGCTCAAAGCCGGTCCCCCTTGGGGGCCTGCAGTACGGACCATCCGCAACAGATGCTACATTTGTTATAAGGTATTGGGTTGGGGGGGAGGGAAGTTTTATTGAATTCAAGTTTGATGTTATTTTATCAAAGTGCCACGTATTCACCAACCCTACCAGTAGCTCCTATAGGAATCTGGGATCCAGATATACACTTTTACATGTAAATGGCGACATAAACAGGTGAAAGCCCGATTGGTCAATTATAGATTGTAAGCTGGAATGTACGAGGTATTCTCGACAAGTCAAGAGGGGTGCGGTCCTCCGACAGGCCAAACGACTGAAGGCAGATATTCGGCTTATGCAGGAGGCACACCTTATGGACACTAGGGCTCCCTGTCTAGCCAGGTTTGGCTTTGCGCAAACATTCCACAGAGGTTTTACTAGAGGATCCCGGGGGTGGCAATTCGAATACATCGGCGGATACCCTTCATTCATTCCTGCACATCGGTTGACCCCTATGGACGATATATTCTTATTCAGGGGACCATTTTTGGTGAGCAAGTAGTCATCGGGAGAGTATATGCGAACCTACCCCTCAGACACAGCTTCATTATTAAATTGGTAGACGTTTGGAAAACTCTACCTGAGGGACTGGTGGTTATGGGTGGTGACTGGAACGATGTCATGTGTACATCGAAAGACAAGAAACGATCCTCCGGGTCCTTGGATCACCACAAGGAATCCAAATTAAAATCTTTCTCTAAAACGGTGGGATGGATCGATGCTTCCAGAACACTCCACCCCTATGACAAAGGGCACACAAACTGCTCCCTCACACATGACTCCCTCTCCAGACTAGATTATATTTTTATTCCTCACACATACATACAGAGATTGGCCAACACCATAAGTCTGCTGCGCGCACTATTAAATCACTCTCCAATCACGATCCAGCTCTTAATGGGCCCCCACAGGTGTCCTTTCCGATGGCAACTGTCCCCATAGCATCTACAGAATCCAGATTATCGCACACATACATATTGCATAACAGATTTTTTTTAAGTAAACACAGATACTGCCATAAGCACAGAGATTTTGTGGGAGGCCATGAAGCTTTGGGGTGGATATTAGCTACTGCGCGGCGGGAAGGAAGCGTTGGAAGCATAATCTCACACAGCTAGAAGACCGTATCAGTGCGCTGGAGAGACGGGATCTAGATAGCAATGTATATGAGGCAAGCAGGCAATTATGTTTCACGCAGCAACAATACCAGAGTGAACTCCTATACGAGGTGCATTTTGTATGGCTGGCATCCCAAAGCAGGATCCATGAGTGGGGCGATAAATCGGGGAAACATATATCACCTATGTCAGCAGCCTCTAATTATCACCCTACCTCCAGCCATTAGCGACACTGTTGGGAATATTCTCACAAATCCCGCTGAGATCGCAGAAAGTATTGCAGCCTTTTATCAAACATTATACTAACCCCAAGAAGCCATCAGCCCATAGCTCATCAAGAAATTCCTCTATGATATTCCCCCAAAAACGTTACCAGATAATGTACAAGCGAGCTTAGACGCATGTATGTATCAAGGAGAACTAGCTATGGGGTGGGTGCTCCTAGCATATGTTTGTTCTATGGAAAACACATTTTGGTTTTTAGGAGGCCCTCACTCACCAACCTAGTTGGTGACATGCTTCATCTTCGGGCCCCACCCAAAGCACGAGTGCACCTTGGGTGTGCCTTGATTCCTGGATACAGTGAAGCAGGTTTTGTGTGGTGAAAGTGCGGTAAAAGTGGGTGAGTGAATTTAAAAAAAAATGTCCAATGGGTCCGAAAGAACAAAAAGGACTATTTTAATGTATGGCCCCTTGGCAGTAATTAAAAACGAGAGAGAGATATCTTAGGAGGTCTAAAGTAACTCTGATATCCTAATCAGTCAACATGTTTCAGCCATGCTCTCTTTAGTGGGATGGCTTTCTTCAGGACTTTATGTGTAGTGCAAGTTAAGTGGTGGTCTAGAAAAGTGTTTTTAAAAGACCAACTATGTGGCGCACGCGCTAAGGTGCGTTATGTGGTACAGGATATTTTCCTCTAACGGCGCATTCCTGTAGGAAAAAAGCGACAGACAAACATACAGACAAAGAAACATTTAAAATGCTTATATAGCACATAGTGGCAAGTGATTCAGGAGCGAGGTGTCCTTGCTCTATGCGGGCAATGGCGTAGTGAGGACGGACCGTGGCGTTCAGTGAGTAGTTAAAACAGAAGCCTAGTTATTATGCGTTACCATGTGGTAATCAATATACGTCTTACATGGTGCTTAGCGAATATACATAAAACATATGATACGTAATTCCTTACTCGGAGAGTGTCTGGAAAATGCCCCATGAGTTCTATGTGGGGGCCGGACCTATAGTCACACTCTGTGACAATGGAAAGAAAACTGAAGCATTTGGAAACTTACACGACTGGTTGGCGATTCTAATTCTCCGATGTCCCTCTGCCTTCTCTCCCTCAAGAATTCTAGATCTTCTTGGGTATCTCTCATCAGGGTCTGGTAGGTGAGATCGATTGCTTTGGTGAGTATTGGCTCCTCTAGCAATCTATTCTTGAGTGGACAGGCCTCGTTAACTTCCTGGTGCGATCCTTGCCTGCAGAGCATGCCTCAGTTGGAGATACTTGAATACCTGGGAGGGCCGCATCTCATATTCTGCTTGAAGATATGTGAAGGGTACGACTCCATTAGCAACCCATACATCCGCCGGTGTACTAAGCCCTATCGTGTCTCACTACCGGAAGCCACGGATGCCAGATACTTCTTTGGCGTGTTCCCATTCACAATGGGGTCCTCTGGGTGAGGCGCCCACGCTATGTCATCTCTCTATGAAGCGCATGCCGTATAGACACACCCATCTTTGTCAGTGTGGCATTCTCAGTCATCTTTCCACCGTAAAGAGCATGCAAGTAGCCCTTCTTTCCCTGCATCTCTGTCTTCTCGAAACACTGGTTTCTCCATCTGTGCATACGCCCAACCATTGATCACACTTATATGTGCCTCCTCATAGTATTGCTTAGCATTAGGCAATACTAGACCTCCCTCATAAGTGGAGCACTGTAGAATGAAAAGTGCTATTTGGCGCCCCCGCCATAACAATTTCTTCAGTGCAGTAACCATCGCTTTAAAAAAGGTTTTGGGAACTTGATGGGGGCTATTCTGTAGTATATAGATACAATGGGGGAGTGCCACCATCTTGAGCAGTGCTGCTCTCCCATTAAGAAAAGAGGCAGTGCTCCCCAGTACCCAACATCTGCCCCAAGATTCCGCAGCGGTGGTGCGAGATTGTCCTCATAATGGGAGGCTCTCCTCTTGAGATCCACATCCCCAGTCATTTAAAGTGTTCTCTTTCAATACAGAATTGCATTGGGAGGCTACTTTCTGCTACTTTCTGCCTTCCACATACACACTGGCAAGATCAGGGATTTTCCACAGTTGATTTGCAGTCCAGAATATTTCTTATAAAGTACCCTTTTTTTCCATCCTTTCCACGATCTATAGGGGGTTAGCCAGGTACAATAGCGCATAGATTGAGATATGATCCTCCCACAGGGTGTCCCATCTCTAACCCTCAATCTGCGCATTGGCTCGTATCCACTGAGCAAATGGTTCCAACGCCAATCAGCAATAGGAAGCATCCGTGCTGCATACCCTTCCCAATCGAGAATGTCGGTGAGAGGAACCCATTTATCTTTGGCTTTGTGTAGAGCAAACAGACCCAGGCCAAATATTTCAGCCCAAATCCCATTTTTTCTAAGGCTGCAAACATATAAGGCAATTCCACAGAGTTGCATGCTTTGTGGGTTTTGAGAGGCTACTGTAAGTGCTACCTCTACCCCTTTAGCTGTGGCCATATCAGTGTGTAGTTTCCTAAGATTAAGTCTAGTGGATCTCTGAGACATAAGCCCATTTTAGTCTGGGTGTATCAAATTCATAATCACTCCCCTTAATCTGTTTGCTAAGGCCTTTGCTAGAATTTGTGTGTCTGCATTCAAGAGACAGATTGGTCTGTAAGAGCCCCATCTATCCTGAGGTTTCCCCTGTTTCTAGATAGGGACCACTGTTGCCATCCTCAAGTCTTGGGGGAGTTCACGCTTCTCATATGCTTCAACATACATCTAGGGGAGTGAGGATACAGGTTTTTCTGATAATCGGTGCAGGAGCTCCACTGGGAGGCCATTCTGTCCCCACATTTTCCCAGACTGTAACTTTTAGAGTCCCAGACACACCTTCCCTTCTGTCAAGTCCTCCCCCAACACCAGCACCTTCCCCCTGTCTAATTTTCTGCAGAGGCATTCTTTTGACAAATTACCTCATCTCCAACTCCTCTCTCTTGGAGCCTCCTGTGTAGAAATCTCATAAGTATCCTGCCACGACCCCACTATATTATCACTGCTTTACGTTCTTTCTCCAGTTCGACATATTAACTTGGTAATTTGCGATCTCTCTGCTTCCCGCCCTGCTAGCCACGGCAGGAGTTTGCCCGCCTTGTTGCCCACATCGTTTAGCCTCTTCTGTCGGGCCACACATATCTATTCCACCTCATTAGTCGCCACTGTTCTATATTCCTCCGACTTCCTTACCAATTGCAGATTCTCCTTATCCAATGGGGTATGAGCCTGTCTGTCCCCCAAGAGCCGAATTTCCCTCTCCAAGCCCTCATCCTCTCTTTTCTGTCTGTCCGCCACCTCTCCTGAGATCCCCCCGCATACTGTAACATTATGGGGCTCACATCGCGTGCCAACCCCGCTAGCAGTTTCTGTGTTGTCTAGAAAGTACAAATCTGTGACCTTGCGAAGCCTCTGCACTTCCACTGGGGAGGCCAACCTCCAAGATGCCATATGCAATTAACTTATCCCTCTCACATGCAAGGCCTGTAATGTGACTACCAGGTGGTAATAGCCTGATATCCCTGTCTCTCTCTTAAGGCTGCCTTTGTAAGTCTAGGGAGAGTCAGAGCAGGCGTGAAGAATTAATCTGTTTTTTGGGAATGCATATTGTGCACCCCGAATAATAGGAGAAATCCCTATCCTGTTTATTCGGAGGGCACCAAGCATCCTCCATACCTAATGCCTGTATAAATCTACTCCGCTTCCCTCCATGGCTGGTCTATATTGGTTTGACATATGTCCAGTCCACTCTTAAGTCCATAAGCATGTTAAAATCATCCCCCAGTAGGTTTGTGGCCTACGAGATCTCCGCTATTACACAACTCAATACCTGGATCGTTTCCATCTAGAGGTTTGGTAGGATGTATACATTAATCAGCGAAAGTGTTTCATCCCTCCCAGTCCCCTAGGATCACTACATATTGGCCCATGGTATCTGTCCATACTCCGCGAAGAGGAAGGACTTTGTGATCAATGTTGCCACCCCTCTAGATCCCGTGGTGAACCCTGCATGTACCTCCACCATGTTGTCCCAATAGTGGTGCTTAGTTCACCCTCCTGCAAAAATACCACTTTGGCAGTGTATCTTGTGAGTGCTTTACAGGGAGAGGATAAAGGAGGGGGCTCTTGTCCCCCCACTGGCTCCCACACAATAATTATGGCTGGATTATATCACCCGGGTCTCACCACACTGCCATATCTTTAGGAAAACAAAGCACTCAGGCGGAGCTCTATTTACGATGCCCAGCATAGTTGTAGAAGGGCCTGTTGCTCCTTCCAGTAGAGGGAGAGAGAAGGGGGGGGTGGCACCACCTCTTTACTTGCTCTGGTCCAAGTACCGTGATTTTAGAATTATATCATGCGGGGGTCCTTAGGCTTTACTGCCTTGCCGTCTCTGTAGGGAAGCTGTCCCTCTGGTAATGGTGTACAGCGCCATCTGCGGTTGTACCTCGGCCCTCGCTCTGTGTTTGCCTCTCGGGTTCAACTCCTCCTTCGCGCAGCCTACCCCCAGGCCATGCCCGACTCCTCTTGTGCCGTGATGTCATGTTGCCTCACTGCCCCGTGTCAGTCCTCATCACACCAATGACCACATCACTTCGCTAGGGGTCGGGATCCATCTTCTCCTGCTTGGGCAGCCAACTTAAACCCACTGGATTGGGTATAGGCAAGAGAAATGTCCTCAAATCATCCGCAGATTACTGGAGCTTCGCAGTTACACTGCTGTCTCCATGCCTCGTAGGCCATGCCCGAGTTCCAAGCTCTTTGTGTCACTCCACCATACACTACCTTCTTCCTAGACAAACTGGTTCTGTGGACTTGGGCATCCTTCCAGCAGAAAATTGTGTCTTAATTCCAAGTTGATCAAACTATCACCCTGCAGGTGTTCTATGCTCTTCCTCACCCCTCCGAGGAGGATGAGATACTCCATCGCTTCGACCCCAAGATAGCATTGAGATTCTACATTGATGGTACCAAAGAACCACTGGGTGAATGAACAGCTCTTTGTGGGGTTCTTTGGAGCAAATTGATGGTAAGGCAGTTTAGTAGAAAACCATCTCCCTTTGGATGCTTCTGTGCATAAAGATCTGCTACGCATTGACTATAAACCAAACTCCAGAATGGAAGACCCCTTGCACATCATAGTTTTTCTATTAAACCCTCAAATAGGAGAATAAAGGGAGTACATTGTAGTAACAGACAAAGCAACATTTAACTCTGGTAAACATACCAAACCCCCTCCCTCTCTTTTGCCCACATAGCTATCTATACCCTCTGCTAATTGCCCAAAGGTGCCATGGCCATGGCGAACAGCAACAGTGAAAGGGAACAACCCTGCCAGGTGCCCCTGTGTATGGGCCTTGAGGTGGTGATGCACTTCCCCATTTTAACCTGAGTCGTTGGGGCACAGTATAAGATTCCTATCCCCTTCCTCCAATAAAGACCCACCCCGAACAATTGCAGCACCTTATGCACATGAATATAGGGTAGTTTGTGTATGTGTTCTCTCAGTACAAATCGATGGAGCCTAATAACTAGACAGAAACATATTACTTTCAGCAAAACGTTCTCTAATGGGCAGGAGCCAAGATCTTCTCCTGAAGAAAGCGTGAGACATCCTTGTGGAGAAGATATCATTAATGTAAACCATACTGAGTTTATTATCCTCCCAAAAGATCCCCGCTTGTAGGTGCCAACACTGAAACAAGGTTGAGGTTTGCAGAAACATGCAAATGTACTAAACTGAATAAAATGGACTCTGAACCTACTGGAGCTATGAAACTCAGAAAGCATGATTGAGGCTGAAGGACACTTCAGGCCAATAAGAAAAAACATCCATATTTGATTATAAAATATATTGGTAGACACAGTGATTTCACAAAAAAAAAAGGTTAACGTGGCTTTATTGTTAGGTGTTGATAATGGTTAAAAACTAACGTTTATAAAGGCAAAAAATAAAAAAATGAAATTCACAAGTTTTAGTTCAGTTCAACTATACATTGCATCCTTGCCACGCACAGCTTTTGACCTCACGTATTACATCACTGATGACATGTCAAATGGCCTCATTAATGACATCACTGATGTCATTTCAAATAACATTATTGATGATCCAAGCTATTGCTCCTCAAATTACTCTATAAACCCCTAGATCATTTTAGAAAACAAAGTAGGTTGTAAAGGGCCCACAAACATATACATAATAGATTGATTATATGTGCATGTCCGAAACAGAAATAGTGTAATACTAGAGTCAAGTCTGATTCACTGTAGTAAATGTTTTATGGTGCACAATTAACAACTAGGTAAACATTATAAGTGCAACCAATAATTCATTAAAACAAGGTGGAGCCTAAGCGCAGCTAGTGTGAGGTGCAGACGTAGGTTACTAGTAGGTTGTGGCTTAAATCAAAGTCCTTTGCCATGGTATGTGAGAAAAACTAAAGCTTATTCTTACAATACATTATGCACCTGTCGATGTTTGCACGCATGCTGACGTTAAAGAGTTGTCATGTAGTGCTATTGACAATTTTTATATAAACTGAAGATTTATAAGTTGAGCAGTAGTATTTCCATACGTTCAGTGAAAGCTCTGAGACATACATTACACATTGTTGAAGAATGTATAATGTATGAGTGACTCACGAATGTGCAAGACGCACTAGGACTGTAAGCGCTGCCCTAATTGTGTTCTCTATTCTGCTCATTTCAGATATATGTGTAAGGTATCTTTATGAACTGTAGAGGGTTGTGCATAGGACTTGGCTATGCATGCCGTATCAGTGAATAATGTTCAGATGTGAAGCAGTTGAATTAAAATTCTGTCAGTTGAGGTAATTAACAGGTACATTTAATCAAGGTAAATAATCATCAAACGCTCTTTTGAACAGTAATCAAGGTTTATTAAAGTACTGATTGCAGTAATGTCTATAGAGACTTTCTGTTTTTTAAGCAGCTGAATGGCAGTAAAAAGTAGCATAACATCTACTAAATGTGGGTGATTTCACAGACATGCTTGATGTTCTGCATGTTGCAAAAGGTTACACTAATTAGCACTGCAGAGGTTATAGAGAATCGTTTCTTGGTGTACGTCTATGAATACCGTCTAGTTTTAAAGCGTATAGCAAACTGTCACGTTCATTGAAAGATTTCATCAGTGATGTCATCAGTAATGTCATTTAACATGTCATGAGTGAGGTAATATGTGAGGTCATAAGCAGTGCATGGAGATACACACGTTATAATTAGTTCAATAAACTATACCTAGCAAATTTCATAGTTTGTATTTATAAACATTAGTTTTTTCTATGACGTCACTTTGACCTTTCTATTTTTTAAGTGACTTTCCGGGTTTCATGTTTTTTTACGAAAGGGAAGATTCATACTAAAGCTAACTGTAATGTCTCTTCAACTGTTGTTTTTTTTCCGGTGAATGTCGTTTTCTTTTTGCTTTTCTTCATATTCAGCCAACTCTCCAACTGTGCCGGCCTTCAGCTATGAGCAGTGGTAGGTTGTTCAGACTCAGCCTCATGGGTGGTCAACTCTCGGCCAGCTGACCTCTGTAGTCATCTTACTGCCTTTGCCCCACTTCTGCCTGCCCTCCATTCTTTGTCTCCCCACCACCTCTCTTCGACCTGCCTTTTGTGGTCAGTTTGCTGCTCATGCTGTCCTGCCCTCCTGTGGTTAGCTTACTGCCCCTTTTGCCCTCCCCCTGCCCCCCATTCTTCATGTGCATGCACGTCCCTTCTAACCTCAGTGGTCCTTTGTGCTGCTACTGCTTATGACAGACTACCCACTGTGGTCAGTTTGCACCCTACACTCCTGCCCTCCTTTGTCCATCTGCGTGTCCCCTGCTCCCTCCCCCCTGCCCTCTGAGGTCCGTTGTGCTTCCATTGCCCCTGCCACCTGCTGTCCTCATTTTGTTTTTCTAGACCAGTGGTCCCCAAACTTTTGAATCCTGAGGACCTTCACTGAGCCACTACTGGAAGCCGGGGACCACCAAGCAATTTGCACTATTTAAATTTCATGAGGCTCCTGCCGGTGTCGGTCTCGAATGCCAAAGCAGCCCTGGCAAATATTGTCGTAAAAGTCCCCATACGGTGGACACTAAGTGCAGTGAGTGAGCCTGACCACTACAAAGGGGGTTTTGGGGGGCTCTTCTCCCCCAAGAAAATTAGGGAAACAGTGGTGCTTTCTGCAACACATTTTCCATCATATATTGAATTCTATTAGCATAGTAAATTATGTCCTTACTGTGCACCAGGATATGACAATCTTTGTTGGGGCTCTTCATTTATTCCCTCACTATCACCCTCCAACAATGCCTCTTATCTCTCCTGCCTTCTGAGGTCCATTGTGCTGCCATTGCCCCTGCCACCTACTATGCTCGTTTTGGTTTTCTAGATCAGTGGTTCCCAAACTTTTGACTCCTGAGGACCCCCATTGGGTCACTACTGGAATTCTGGGACCACCAAGAAATTTGTACTATTTAACTTTAAAACATTAAAACAGTAATTCACAAAAAATACACAAACAAGTGCACACCAAACAAATAATCTAATTGCTAAAGATTCTTTTATATTAAAAATCTGCAAAAATCAAAACATTTCAATTTTCAGTGTTTGGTTTTATTTCGCAGTACGAGGCTTCTGCCAGAGTCTCAGTGGAAACCCAAAGCATCCCTGGCAAATGTTGACAGAACAGTCCCCCTTCGGTGCAGACCAAGTGCAACGAGTGAGCCTGATTACTACAAAGGGGGCTTTGGGGGGCACTCTCCCCAAGAAAATTATGGAAAAAGAGTGCATTCTGCAACACATTTGTCATTCTATATCGAATTGTATTCGCTTTTAAAGCATAGTAAATGCTGACCTTACTGTGCACCAAGATATAACAATCTTTGTTGGGGCTCTTCAATGATTCACTTTGTTATGCTCGTGTGCTGAGATTTTAAAACTCCCGCTTTTTGTCTGTTATTTTATTTTTCATTTGGAGCGTTTTACCTTATTTTTAAACTCCCCGTGCGCACACTTGCATATTAATTGGTCCCCTCACCGCTACTTCGGCGGCCCGGTCCCTCGCGCTTACGATTTGCGGAGCGCCATCTTGGGTGGGTGCAGGAAACGCAGGACACTCCCGCGCTCTAGCAGTCAGGAGGACTGGCTAGAGCTCTACTTAAACTGAACACGATGACGCGCAGCGTGTGCGCGCAGCGTGATCGCCGCAGCCACGCCGGAGTCACGCCAGAGTCCAGCCCGTCTGCGCCCGTCCGCCCTGAGGACGGGCTGGGCGGCTGGACGTCTGGTCAGAATAAGGTAGGCGCTAATGCACTGAAATATTCTTTACAGGCTTTACTGCGGCTTAAGCCCACACCTGCCCCGTGCTTTCATCGGTACAGACCTGAAGACTTTCCTATATGTCCTGGCTGTGCTTGCTTTCAGATAGACGCGAAGGAGCCTAATCTCTCTTTCTCTCCTGCTCTCCCGGAGCCTTGCCCTTCTTTGGCACTTAAAAGGCCGAGCGAAAATTGTCTTCTCCTTAATGCTCGCTCGCTCATTAAGAATAATATTGTTTTTAAGGAGCTTGTTTTAGATAAGAAACCATCCTGGGTTTTTATCACTGAGACCTGGGCGAAAGACTCTTCAGGCCCTGATCTTGTAGAAGCGGTCCCTGAGGGTTACTCGACAGGACAGAATAGGCCGTGTTGGTGGTGGCCTGGCTATTCTGTATCAGGACAGATTCCACTGCCATACTATACCTCTCTCTGACCCTAAGGATGTGTTCCAAGTTTTATATTTTTCCCTATCTGAATCTTCCAATCCTGCGTTCAATGGGATCTTGGTTTATCGCCCCCCCGGCCCTAGAGCAGGTTTCGGGCTGAAATTAATGCAGATCTTGGAGCCCTACTTTGGCCGACAAAATCTCACGGTTCTAGGTGACTTTAATTTTCACCTAGAGTTACTGGAGGCTCATGACACTATTTCCTTATTGGAAGTAATGTCAGCCTGTGGACTCACCCAACTGGTGAATGGTCCCACACATCGAGCGGGGCACACGCTCGATGGAATTTTTTCGAATGATCAAAGGCTGACAGTCACTAACCCTGTCCATCTTTCCTGGTCGGACCATCTGGCGGTTCCCTTCAATATGACCTATTTGACGCGGGACTCTGTTAGAAGGGTCACGAATACTATGGAAGTGCGAAGGAACTTTAAAAATATCAGGGAAGATTCTTTCCATCCGTGGACATCTAGTCTGTCCACCACTCAGGAGACAGACGCTTCCTCAGCGGTCTTTAAATATGAAAATACCATCTCGGAGGCCCTGGATGAGCTGGCTCCAGCTAGGTCTTGCTACTCAGCCAGGAAAAGACCCTCAGCTCCCTGGTTCTCAAGACAACTAAGGCTTCGTAGACAGGCAGTAAGGAGGCAGGAACGCTTATGGCACTCTAGCTGGGTCCTTAAGGATAGAGAAGCTCATAAGGTCCTGCTTAAAAACTACAAATTGGAAGTGATTAAGACCAAGCAAGAATATTTCATGGCCCTCTCTTCCTCACTTTCGTCTCCCAGAGAGCTTTTTAGGATCGTTGACTCCCTTACCTCCCTCCAGACTCCAAACCCCGTGGTTGCCTCACAGGAATTGTGCGACAAGATAGCTGCCTTCTTTCAGTCTAAGATCGCGGACATTTACATTGCCCTGGAGGCTCAAAGACCTTCTACCGCCGTGCCTTTGGTGCCCGCTCTTTTTGAGCCTGATGATGCTGAATCATCTCGACCTCAGGATCTGGAATCCTTTCCTCCTCTTTCCTGTCAGGATCTTGAGATCCTGCTCAACAAAACTAAATCTGGCTCCCCGCTAGATGTCTGTCCGCTAAAGATCCTTAAGCAGTGCAGAGAATCCCTCCTTCCCCCACTGGTTGACATCATGAACAGGGTGATGAAGGAGGGCATTTTTCCCCAGCAGTGGAAGAATGCTGTAGTAAAACCTCTGCTAAAGAAGCCCTCTCTGGACCCTGGGGTATTAAAAAACTTTCGCCCCATCTCGCTGCTCCCGGCTCCCGCGAAGATGTTAGAAGCCCATCTTAATAAACATCTGGCTGCATTTGTGGAGAGCTCGGGTTGTTTGGATCTTTCCCAGCATGGATTCAGGAGGGAACATAGCACCGAGTCTGCCCTCACCATAGTGCTTAACAACATCCGCACTAGGGTTGATGAGGGACAGACCTCCCTCCTGATCCTTCTTGATCTCACGGCTGCCTTCGATACCCTATCCCCCTCGGTGTTAACATCTCGACTGAGGGAGATTGGGGTTCGCGGGTCGGCCCTGGGACTCCTTTCCTCTTTTCTCGACCATAGAGAGCAAAGGGTGATGCTGGGATCGTTTCTATCTCCATCCCTGTCTGTGCAATGTGGGGTCCCTCAAGGGTCAGCGCTTAGTCCTACCCTTTTTAATATCTATGTGACCCCCCTTGCCAGACTTATTAGATCTTTTGGGATGGAGGTAGTTTCCTATGCGGACGACACCCAGATCCTAGTCTCTCTCTCCCAGTCAGTCACGTCGACTGCAGCCAATTTTAGATCTTGTATGGAGGCAGTCGGCCAGTGGATGATCCACAATTCACTGAAACTGAATGGGGAGAAGACGGAGGTGATGGTATTTGGAGGAAAGGAAAAGATCTGGTCTGATGAGTGGTGGCCGAACTCGCTGGGCGTCTGCCCCGATCCTACCTCCTCAGCAAAAAATCTGGGGGTTATGATTGACCCCAACCTTAGCATGTGCCAACAGGTCAACAGGACTATATCGACCTGTTGGGGGACTATCCACATCCTAAGGAAAATCAGGCACTATCTGTCACTCCAGGCAAGAAAGCAGCTTGCCGTCGCACTTCTGGGCTCCCGTCTGGACTATTGCAATGCGCTGTATGCAGGACTGATTAAGAGTCAGCTACAGCGCTTGCAGGTGGTCCAGAACGCGGCTGCGAGATTTGTTCTCGACTTACCCAAACGTGCCTCTGCCACTGAAGCCCGGAAGCAGCTCCACTGGCTCCCCGTTGAGGATCGTATCCTTTTTAAATCCATGTGTATGGTGTACAAGGCCTTAGCCAAAACCAGCCCTACAGGCATTGGATTGATCCTTTCTCAGTACAACCCTGGCAGGAATCTCCGTTCCACACATAAGCTTCTTCTTTCTGTGCCGCGTGTTAGGAAAACAAGATGGGGAGGCAAGGCCTTTTCTAATCTGGCCCCCAAATGGTGGAATGCTCTCCCTTTGGAAGTAAGGTCCCGCCCCACTCTACAAGCTTTTAGATCTGCTCTGAAGACCCACCTTTTCACACGTGCATACCTGTAGTGGTGCTCTGCAAACTTTCTGATCTGTTTTGATAGGCGCCTTGACACCTTCGGGTTTAGTTTGCGCAATACAAATTGCAAATAAATAAATAAATATCACCCTCCAACTGTGCCTCTTATCGCTCCATAGCCCCTCTGTCGCATGTATTTCAATTGTTTTATAGCACCTGTCATATCAGTGTAGAGTGCCAGAGCACTTTACAACACAAATTTACAGAGACAATAAATCATGTTTGTATAAATGAGTGTATAGGAAATGTTACATAAAGGAAAGTGGACTACAAGGTGTAGCAATCACTTGTCATCCATATTGGTAGGCATTTTTTAAGAGTGCTTGGTCTGGAAAAGCACAAACTCAGGATTCAGAACATAACACAGTGGTTATCGTTGGCTTTAATAATGAGAATGTATTTCTACCAATCGAACCTTCTTTAGCAGCTTCAGGGTAATGACATAACTTACTAACTTGTACCTTGCATTTTGCATGCAGCTGTTTGATGCCAGTTCATAGTTCACTGTGCTTGATTAAGATTATAATTTATGAACTGCACCGTAACAACAGTATCTCTGTGACAAAAGCAGTAACCCACTGAGCTATGCGTATAAAATGTGTTTTGTTTTTTAAATGCATGGTACACGTTCTTTGTAGCAGGCATATTAACCCTCTCAACTACAATTCTATATCGAATTGTATTAGCTGTTAAAGCATAGTAAGTGATGACCTTACTGTGCACCAGGATATAACAATCTTTGTTTGGGCTCTTCAATGATTCCCTCACTATCACACTCCAACCGTGCCTCTTATCTCTCCATAGCCCCTCTGTCACATGTATGTCAGTTGTTTTATAGCACCTGCACTACCTTAGATGAATCTAATCTGCCACTGGGCAAAACTCCCATCTCTCTCCAGCAGGTACATCAATCATCAGAGTTATCTTGAATTTTTATTGTTGCCCGAAAACTGCTGATTATACAAGGAACTTTGCAGTGCTTTTAAAACTGCTACCTGTGGACCCCCAGGGAATGTGTCACAAACCCCTGGGGGTCATTGGACCACAGTTTGGGAACCACTGTTCTAGACCATAATTTCTATGGCAGAAAGAATCCCCTCATTTTGTTAATTTTAAAGGAGTGTTTGTTTTATGGCTATGAATCCATCAAGATGGCTTCAAGTGTGCACACTATTGTCATAAATAGTGACTGCTAGTGCTTTAGTTGTTAATTAGAATACTTTAGGTTTTTCTCAGAATGTCAGACTTTGTCACATTGCAAAGGACTATATTGTGAATTTATACCCAGTGTGCTCTCATTTTAGCTTTTAGGGCACCTTCCTTAACCTCTATGAGAATATCTTTAGAGAAAACAGTTTTCTCTCAAACATGGTTTTTCAAATCCCAGATGAGGGTCGACATTTTTCAATCGGTAAAATCCCCTTAGAACGCATCACAATTCTTAAAATTAGAATAGCGGCACCAACAAATCATTTATATTGTGATTCAAATCCATTATGACCATTTATAGGTGCTTGTTTTTGTCACCCTCAAAATTTGCCATTCGTTACAAAGCATTTAAGTGGAAACCTTGACCCTGGGTCCTGTAATAGCTGCAACAACTTGCTGTCTATGTTGTGGTCAGCCAATCAAGGAAGATTCCCTTTAGGACCCCCACTGCATATAACCCTAGGTGTCCGGGTGTGTTAAATATTTCTTTAATTTATTTTCCAGATGTTGGTTTAATGTCCCCGGGTCCTGTAGTGGCTGCCACAACATATTGTTGAGGTTCTAACCAGTCATTTGTATTGACTAGATCCATTTAGAGTGGCCAATAGGAGCATATCTGCAAGCCAGCAGTCAACGTATACCCTTTTTAAACCCTTTCATAACCATACATTTCTTGAAACAGTTGAATGGATTTACATCAAGCCTGAAAAAATTTGCTTTCTGACCAAAGTTGGAACTTTCTCCCAAATTTTGTGAAATTCCATTCAGCTGTTTCTTTCTGTATTTCTTCTCATAATTTCCTGTTGAAATTATCCTGGGAAATTAACGTTTAGCAACCCCCTCTTTTTCATGGCCACTGCTTGATAGATCCCCACAAAAACTTCCAGGAAAGAGCGGACGTGAATGAACTTTCGTTTGGAAAGTTTTATGGAAATTCATCAAACAGCTCCAAAGGTAATGGCAAAAGAAAAAAACGCCCTTCCTCTGTAAACTATGTCCTACCTATACCTACATAGTAGCAACTACCACAGTTCTTTATATATACATATATAAATACAATAATGTAGAAGTACAAAGGAATATAGGATTGTGACTTCACATAACAAATGCACTAAATATAACTTGGAAGTGGACAAGAGAGTAGAATCTCCTTCCCTTCATCCCATTTTCCTTATCGTACTTTATCAAGAACTACAAACCATTTTGTGCATTCCCTGATTTTCTTTATAAATCAGAGATGGCCACCTTGTATGCATTATGTTACAGACCCGGGACTTCCACATCTTGTTACCATATAGCTTTCTGGAACAAGATAATTTGCCTTAACTACAGCAAAACTCCGATCTTGCAGGAATAGTAAAATCATTCATTGTAAAAGGAATATTTATTTACCATATCTGCAAGGGATCCCCCTTCTTGTAGGAACAAAATGTGTACACTTTGTAAAGAAACCGTTAGTTATGAATTTAAAATGTTAATGTAAATTTTGAAGTCATTAAGATTATTGTCCTCTTTAAAGAAGACTACATCACAGTTAATTAAGTGTCCACAAAGCAACCACCTCTTCTACCAGTGGTTGACTTTATTCTTGACTTTGACCCTGTGCAGCACTCCAATGCCTTATGGCTATATTCTAGTGCATGCCAGCATCAGTGGAATGGCACAACCGCCATTGCACCATTTTTGATTTATTTTTGAAGATGCTGCACAGCTTCCCAACACACTACAACAGCGCCAATAGCAATTAGCAAAGCCGGTTGATCCCCAAGACGAGACATATTGTCTTCGCTAATAATTGGTTTTTATTTATCATTGTGTACAGTGCAGCTGTTGTATATTCACATTAATCCAAACTTTTGTTTGAGTTTATGTTGAAATATACAATTTGAATTAATTGGACCCTAATTATGTTATGTAACCAAACTGTATATCTTCTGTTGCACTTTTTGTATCCATTGATATTGTACAGTTTTTCACTTTTACAGTATTGCCATTTTATTATTCATCATGTCTCTAAGGCACAACAAAATCTTTTGGCTTCCTCACTGTGCAAGTCATAGCCATTGCACTCTTGCACTCTATCATTCAATCTAATTTCTTCTGTATATAGTCTGTCTCCCATTGCTCTACCAATCACAGTAAGGCTGCTTCTGTAGTTCTGTTCTCTTTCTTCCAAATCCGAACTTCTGGTGGATACTTCTAACTTCAGATTCCTCTCCTTATAATACGTAAAATGAACCTGACAAGATCCGGAAATTTTATTCGATCAGTACTTCCATGTTTCGCCAGGTGACGCAATGTGGCTCTGCGCTGGCTTTGTAATAACCTAGAAATAAGAGGGCAGAACTGCATATAAGCACCACCCATGTGTGCTGAAGTCCGTTCCCTGCGCCTTCTAATATATTTATCCACAACTCCACTCCCAATTTTGTCAGCCTTCCAAAGGCTTCCATAATAAATCCAGTGTGCTGGGGAACGATGTACCCTTCTAAAACAACAGGTTTCAAACCATGTTGTGACTGTAGAATGCGTATGTTGGTCATAGACCAGCACAACGCCGTCTCTGGTGTTAAGGCTCGAAACACAACACGAAGTGTGGTAATGTGTGATAAATGCCCACTGATGCACCCAAAGTCTTTCTGGAACCGAAAAACAAAGTTGTATATCACCAAACATAAGAAGAAGTTTCAGCCCTCTCCAAAGTCCTGTTTGAAGTCACTGCCCAGACTCTATCCTGCTCCTGAGGCAATCCTGGGAAAGATCAACTTTGCAGTCTAAGTTCGCCAGTAAGTCCAAATTGAAGCACGAGCACAAAAAAAGCAAAGCAGGACTCAACCCCTTCCTGCTGCTCTATATACGAAGAGAGGGCAGAAGAGTTTTGTGGTGCGAGGTGATCTCCCTCTAGGTCTCCGGTTGGAGGGACGATACTACAACTGATCCCAGTGCACCCCGATTTTTCTCGGCCATGAAGGACAATGCAGCAGATTGAAGCTTTCAAGGAGGCCATGATGCAGAATTTTGACACTTCCCCAGTGGCCTCCATTTTTGTTACCACCACGCACCCATCCTACTCTGATACTCTGGTGGAGTGGTGTGGCTCACTGGTTAGAGGCGGCAGACCCGGGAGCAGAGGACGGCCCGGGACCAGGGTTCAATTCCCGACGCGGCAGGGTCTTGGACCAGGGTCAGCAGACTCGATAATTCTCGCCTCAGTGCCTACTCTAACTAGGGATCATACTCGGCAACTCTGGGCATTAGCTTGCCTCATCTCCACAACGGCCCCCCACATACGCCGGGGATGCCTGGTTTCACCTTGGAGATACCCAGTAGGGACCATCTCACAGGGAGAGCCAGGACGGGTTCCCCAGCGGTCTATAGCGCAGAAATACTCCTTCGGGAGTCGATTCTAGCGCGTTCGAAACCAGCAATTAATTAATTAATTAATTAATTAATTAATTAATTAATACCGACTTTGACTCCGGCTGAAAGACCTGCACCAGCCCTTCCATGTGGACTCCAGTACTGATGCTGCTGGTGCTGGAAGAGGACCCATTGCTGATTCTGATGTCTGACACCAAACCGACTAAAGTTTAATTTTGAATAATAAAGCACCACAAGATAATAAAAGTGCAACCAGTTGTTAAACTGCCTGAGCCTAAACCAGTGCCTCTACCATGCATACACGACAACAGAGCCTCTGGTATCTTTTTGGCTCTGACTCGAAACAAGGTGCACTCCAGGATGGTGATGATGATGGTGTAGAGGGGATGGTTTTCCTCCCCTCACTACACTGATGAAACTTTTACATAGATTTACAAGAGGCCAGTGCGCTTGAAACTTCCCCTGAGATGGGATTCAATCTGCCACTTGGGCCACCTATAGAAGAGAGTGCATCGATGTGCACTTGGTCAAAGCCATACTCCTGTCCAGAAATGAACAGGCAGGTGGCCAGGCGTCACAAATCCCCTTCTGCTGATCATGATTTTCTCACTAAGCAGTTTTCTTTAGAGAGCCTTGGGGTTCAGGTTTCAACCAGTAAGGTGAATTCCAATTCATTCAATAGGACTCCTCCTGATCAATAGTTCAAGAGTTTTGAGTCATTTGGTTTGGCAAACATATTTTGTCCTATGCCAGTCTGGCATTGCAGTTATTGGGTTGCTGCATGCATGCCTTCAGAGAAATGGTCAGTCGGATTTTGTCAGCTGTCCTGGAGGACTTTAGGGTGTCTTTGGCTCAGGCAGGTTATGATGGACAAGACGTGAACAGGTATGTGATTTGTGCTGGCCTAGATACTAGTGATTGCTGGGGAAGGTGGATGGCACCATTGTTATGCTCCCCTGACTGAGTTGATGCATTCCACACGATTTTCTGGAGATGTACAAACCTCTTTCAAGGATATACACTTTGCTGGATCACTGGTTTTTGGTGAAAAACTCATTCTCCCCTGAAGTGTTTTAAAGAAAATAGAGCCACAGTTCGCTCTTTTGCTATGTTGATCCCTGCCAATCAGTTCAAAAAGTTCAGAGGTTTTCCAGAGGGCTGACATATAGGCAGACACAATCTCCAAAACTGAAACAGCAGGCACCCCTGTCCTTCAAAGGCCTGAGGAAATGGGTTGGGCAGACAGTGCACAGGTCAGCAGCATCATTTCCCCCAGTCCTATTGCCCTGCAGCAACAGTCACCAAACCACTTTAGCTTGCCTTTAGTGTCACAGGATTCAGCACTTCATCCTAGGGTGGAAATCTGTCACATTCAACAGATGGGTCCACAAATTGTATTACATGCCCTTTCCTTTTATCCCACCGACTCTTCCCCCTTGATCAGAGTGAATTTCATAGAAGCACCTGCCTATTCTGCTAAAAGAGGTGCAAGTGTAACTCCCAAAAGCTGCTATCAAGAGGGATCGAACTTGTAAAGAGGAGAGGGTTGTTACTCTTGCTAGTTACTTGTGCCGTAGAAGAACGGGGGTCTCATTCCTATTTTAGACTCTCGACCTTTGAATGCCTTCCTGCCGAAGGACAGATTCAAAATGCTAACGCTGGCCCCAAACCTGTCTGCGCAGGTCCTGAAGAACACATGTTTTCATTTACTCGTACTGTAGTCAAGCTGATGTGACCTGTGGCTCACGGTAGTTAAGGAACATTTTCAGTCTGCCATGTTTCCCTTCGGCATCACCAGTGCCACTGGAGTGTTCAAAAAACAGAGCGCGGGGTACATTGCCCACCTTTGGGGTATCCGTTTTCCTCTACCCTGACAACTGACTGTTGAAGGCAGACTTTCCAAAGTCAATCGCAGACTATCTCCAATGATGTTGAAGCTCCACACATTGTTAGGGTTCAGTATCAAGCTGAAGTTTCTGACCACTTCGAAGAGGTTGCCATTCATTGAAGCTATCCTGAATACATTGCAGTTCATGGCCTTCCCACTGCTGCAACTTGTGCATGGTGTTTGGGGTGTGATCCCAATTTTTAAGCCTTCATCATGGACTGAGGCTTCTTGGCCTCTTAGCCTTCTGCGTCCTTCTTGTTGCTTATGCAAAGTGACATATGTGGGCTCTGTAATGGAATCTGAAGTTCCAATGGACTCAGCATCAAGGACATCTGGCAAATGTCATCCAGATCTCTGATGAGACTACTCGCAATCTATAGTGATGTCTGCTCTGATGTAACTGGTCCAGTAACAGGCCACTTTCTCTCCCACACCCATAGCTGATGGTGGTATAGGCTGTGTCTCTGCTCAGTTGGGAAGGTCATCTGGGGAAGTTGGTGCTCAGAGGACTCTGGTCTTTAATATGAAGCCTGTCCCATATCAGTCTGTTGGACTTCAGGTCCATATGTCTATCTCTGAACCCTTCCTTTCTATCATCAAGGGGAGACCAGTATGTGTTCACACGGACAGCACAACCATGTGGTACTGCAATAAGCAGAGCAGAGTGAGATCCTTGACACTTGTGTCAGAAGGCTCTGCACCTCTAGAGTTGGTTGGAGTGTCAGGACATTAGTATGCTTGGAAACCACCTGGCAGGGCTCTTAAATGCCACGGTGGACACACTGAGCAGTCCGAATCAGGCGCAGATCACAAATGGCGTCTACATCCTGATCTGGCACAAGGCATCTTCTGACTATGGGGAGTAGCCAGGCTTAGTCTTTTTGACACTTTCTAGAACACTCAGTGTCAAAGGTTTTGTGTATTGAAATTCCCTCTAGAAAACAAATTAGAGGCGCATTGCAGCTGGAATGAAACATGTGAGTCCTGTACACCTTCCCACCTATCTTGTCCCGACTTTAAAAAAAAACAGGAACGAAAGGGCACAAGACATTTTTGTGGCTCTGGATTGGGCCAGGAGAGTTTGATAACCCGACTTCTGGGCATGAGCATCTGTCCTTTAAACAGGCTACCACTCGGGGAGAATCTTCTGTCGCAGCAGCCGGACAGGGTTCTTTTTCTGAATCTGTGCAATGTACACCTCTATGCCTGGATATTGAATGGCAGGAGTTGACTGTGTTTGATCTGCCGCCTGAAGTGGTGTATGTCATCCTTGCCACCAAGTGCCCTTTCACACAGCCCATTTGTGTCCTGGTGTGGTATTCACAAGACTTATACTTTAAACAAAGCTGTCTGATGTTATTTTATTATTTCGTGTTTGGCCCAGCAGGGCCTTTCACAGGGGGCACTATTAAAGGTTATTTGTTGGCCATTTTCGGCTTTTCTATTCTTACCTGACCAACCGTCCTTGTTTACATCACCTGTTGTGATGAAGTTTATAAAAGGGTTGGCACATATGTTTCTCCCAAACTGTTTGTGATGCCAAAGTGGGTCTTTAAATTGGTCTTCATGGTTCTCATGTTTACACGCTTTGAGCTGATACATAGCTACTTGCCTCATCACCTGACTTTAAAGACCTTCTTCCTCATTACAATTACTTCTGTTTGTTGCATGAGTGAACTTTAGGTAGCGAAACATCTTTTAAGACAAAGCCGGAATAAAGCTGTACCTTCACAGCTTCAGCATCAGAACAAATGCGTCTTTAGGACGCAATCGTTCTGCACGCAAAACGACTTGCTTTAGGAGGCGCAATGGTGGAGTGATGTTAGAAGTAAAGTCCAACATCTTCCCTACTGTTGCGCAGACTTGAGTTGGATTAGTAAATGAAACTATTACAATATCCAGCGCCCCGCCCCCTAAGGTAAGTGGTTAAAACAACTTGCATGCAGAACAAATGCGTGCTAAAGACGCATTGGTTCAAATAACTGAGTTCCTAAGGCATGCATGAAAAACACATGCGGAATTCCGTCATACATTCCTTTAGGTACTGTTACATCAACCACTGTGTACCATCGTTATCCAAGACAAACTGGTGCTGAGGATTCAGGTGGCCTTCTTTCTTGAAGTTGTGATGCCCTTCTACATTTGGCAAGCCATCACCACAGCAGTCTTTTCCCCTCCCCCTTCAAAAGGGAGAAGAGGTGTCATCAATTGGGCCCCAAAAAGGGCTTTAAACTTTTATATTGCTTGTGCCATGGAACACCGTGTGGATGATCACCTTTTTGTGGGTATCCCATGGAAAGAAAGGGAATGTTGTACAGAAGACAACCCTGTTGAGGCGATAATCGTCCTCTGCATTAACATCTGCTATGCACTGGCCAGGACACAGCCGTTGGAAGGTCTTAAAGCACCTTCCACCAGGGCTAAGGCTGCTACAACTGCATTGGCATGTGGAGTGCCTGTCTGGGACATCTGCCAGGTGCAATGTGAGAATCTGTGCATAAGTTCACTAAATGCTACTGCCTTGAAGCCAAGGCCGATGGGAAAGACATTTCTCTCGCTTGGCCCTGCAAGCATTTTGGTCTGAGTCTACTCTACAGCCCCACACTGGGAAAGGTACTACTTCCCCGAGGGCTGGCAGGATTGCACCGGATGCGCTGGTGGCCCCTGGCTTCAGAGAAGGCATCGGACCAAGATACCTTTTCGATTCCCTCCCCCGGTCCTTCACCTCTAGGAAGACTCCCTCCTCCCCGCTACATCGCCTTGCTGAGCCAAACATAACATTGGGTCGGGCAGACTCGAGATGAGACTGCGGATCTGGCAACGCTGCAGCGGAGCGTCATGCTGCCGGAGCAAGGTTCGGGGTGTCTCTTCCACCTGACTCGGCATTTCACCATTGGCTGTTTGAATCAGCTTAGCTTCCACTCGCTGCCATTTGCTCTCTGTCTGCGACTCAGCTAAACTTTCACTCGCTGCTATTCGCTCTCCCACTGTACGACCATTTTGTGCCTCTCTTTTCACCGTGGGTCATTTGGGTCAGCTGATCTTCCACTTGCTGTCATTTTCTCTCCCACTACACGGCCATTTGGTGCCTCTCAGTTAGGGTCCAGAAATATAAGAGGCATTCACAGCTCTTCTCCATCTTGGAGGATTGTGCTGGTGTTACCAGAAATAAAAGATTCACTTGCTCCTCTCCCTTGTCCTTAATCTGCCTGGAAAGCCGGTGAAACAGAAAGAGGACTTTTTTTTACTCTTCTCGAGGAACTGCCACCTTGGATAGGTCTGTCTCTTCCTAATCCCCATCTACTTGAGCACAGTAGTTTCCTACACTGCCTTCCTTCTCAGGCCTTACTAAGAGACTCTTGTGTTCTAGCTATGATGCCTATCCCATTTATTGGAATGAACATTATGATGGAAGTGACCATGAGGTCTAGGAGACCTAAAGATGTTCATTGCCTTTGAGCTTCCCTCGAGCCTTGCCTCTACCTGCTTGCCTATTTAATTGCTTGACACCCGTATAATGCTGGGAGATGACTGTCTGTTCATCCATTCTACCATATTGTCACCACGTTCTTGACATGCATGGGTTCGCCTCAACAGGTTCTCGTTGCACGTAGAGCTCTGCACTTATTTTTCACCTGACCCCAACTAAACGAAGCCTGATGATTGATCCTAAAGTCTGTAATCCTATCCTGTCAAATTTGGAGTCTTCAGGACACAATGCCTACTCAATTAATTACCCTCCTAACCTAACAAACAACGCATCCAAAAACTTTAATAACAGACTCCTAAAAACGCACCCAGAAACCCACATCTCGGATCCCTACTTCTACATTAAAAAAGGTGTGGTAAAAATTGAACCTATCTTCTTCACAAAAAGACGGGCTAAATGGAGGTTGGCATTCTACTCAATGCTCAAAATTGTCACATCCAAGAAGACCTCTCACAGGCTCAGACTTACAGTTGCCCCCTCTCCAACCTATGAAAGCAAAGCAACCATCTCCCTCTACAGCAATGTGGCTTACCTCATACAGTCATCTGACCACAACCTGGGCATCTTCGACAACATCTTCCCCATCATCAAGAACTTATTGTCTAAGTACAAACCTTCACCCTCCCAAGATGCCTCTTTCCCCACTGACAACTCCCTTAATCCTCAGCTGGTGTACTCTGTCGTGACGGCCCATGCATCCCTGCCCCACCCCTACATAGCTCCGCTATAGAGACCTGCATACCAAATAGCAACTCTTCCAAGACAATAGGCAGGTCAGGACACATCTCTCACTCCTCCCCTACTTGTCAACAGGATTGCCAACTGTCAAAAGCACCGAACCCAATAAGGCAAACCATCCACCCTCTTACTTCCTTTTCCTCCTTGCTCACTCCTATAATACACAGGAGTCCCCCCCCCCTTACCACACTGGTGTCACGCTCTCTTCCCTGTCTCCCTAACCAGACCACCAACGTGATGCATAAACCCCAGGTACCTCTTCACAACGAGTTGCCTCCCCTACCACCACATGATGCATCCCATATATCTATCCAGACTACGAACCTCTCTAACCATCCCCCAGCCCCAGAGCTCCCCCCACCTCCCAGCTCCTGTCCCCAAGGACCAGTAACCTGCTCCCACTTCGGATGGAATCTATACTGGATGATATCTCACTTACTCTTCAATAACTCAAGGCAGTTGTTCAAAGCCTCTTTCTCCTCACATCAGAGCTATCGGTTATTAAGAAGTCTAGGGGGTTTTCAAAGACTGTGCCACACAACTATACACATCCTTTCATTCTGGGAGTAGGCTGTCTGTGTGTCCCATACCAACTATGACATCACCTCTAAGGGCTCCTACTCACCATAGATGGAAAACATCACCCTTCCCTTATGACCCCTCTCGGCCTTTCAGAGTTAAAGACTCACTTCAAGACTCAGATATTAGAACCCTTCTTCTCTCTTATGACCCATCATATGTTTGGAACACAGATATGGTGTGTTAAATTGAAGCAATCTGTTCCCACCTGTCTAGAGAACCTACAGTTAACTATAGATCTTTAAATAAGAACAAGCTCTCCATAGTTCCCACCACTATACTTTCCTCAGATGACCCCAAACCACAGCTTAAATGCATGCTTCTCAACTGCAGATCTGCAGTTCTACATGCTGCAGACATTGCTGCCCTCATCATGGCACATGAGCCAGACATTTTAGTGCTGACGGAAACCTGGCTTAAAGAATCTTTTGTATCAATAATTAACATTCTAGTGCCCCCTAACTTTAACCTTATCAGGCTTAATAGACTGGGTGGGGTAGGCGGAGGCATCACATGTATTCATTTATCAGTTAGACAACTACATTCTGATTCCCTGTCATCGTGCAAATACCTGTGCTTTGAGGTCACATGCAACAACATGCATGCTTGCAAATTCCATGCCCTCTACCACCCTCCAAGAGACAATCCCCCTTTCATAGAACAGATCATGGAAATCATCTCGGCGAATGTGGACTGTCACAGCACCCAAATCTTCCTCTGTGACTTTAACCTTCATTGAATTGACCTAAATGGCTCGTCCAGCAACAGCCTCAAATCCTTCATATTGGACCTCAACCTCACTCAAATATGTGATAGCCCTATGCACATAAAGAGAGCTACCTTAGATCTGGCCATTGGCAAGAGCAGCTCCATTCAACTTGAATTTATCGCCCCATGTTACTGGACGGACCACCATTGCATCTCCTTCCTTGTCTCAGAACCGGCGAGAACCATTAAATCTCAGCCGAAGAAACCTAGACTCTGGCAAAAAAAATCTGAAAACATTAACCTATATAATTTGTCCTCCCACACAGACCACATCCTGCCTCCTCCTCCAGACATGTCTGATGTTGGTGCCCTCACAGACCTCTACAATCACTTGATATCTAACATACTAGACTCTATGGCACCACTACAACTGAAAAGAATGCCTCCAAAATCTCCAAACTTTGGTATAACAGGAGCCTAAATACGGAGAGAAGAAATCTAAGACTAGCAGAACGTATCTGGAGATGCTCACCCTCTGTGGACCATCTTACTCAGCTGAGGTCTCTGACAATTTATATAACTAGCGCATCAGATGCTCTAAAGCTAGCTACTTCAGGGAACAACTAGATGAAGCAAAACAAACAACCACAAAAACTGTTTGAACTCATCACGTTTAAATCTAATAACCCACCTATCCCTCCCTCCTTAGAACCCTGTCAGCAGCCAAACTGTGAAGAGTTTGCTTCCTTCTTCTATGATAAATCAACAAAGATTGAATGGGAACTACTGGCAGTCCATGAGAATCTATCTGCCACCTTTCCATCCTCTGGGTTGGATGTGCCCCCACAACGTCTGATTCTCCCTGCCAGAAACAATGCCTCTTAGAGCCTATTCCAAACCGTGGATGAGTTCACCGTTCAAAAAACTCTGGCTACTCTGAAACCTTCCAACCATTTTAGCGACCCTGTACCACCGAAACTCTTCAAGGAGATCAGATCATCCATACTTCCTTTTTGGACGAAGATAGTTAACGCCTCTCTGCTCCAAGGGTCAAACCCGGTTTTCCTGAAGTCACGGCAGGTCAACCCCATCCTAAAAAAAAATGATGGCAGACAAAGACTAACCTCCTCAATTTTTGTCCAATCTCCACCATTCTTACACTGGCAAAGCTCCTCGAGAAATGCGTTTTCACACCCAACAATGTAGCCATATTGAAAAATTCCAACTACTAGACAAATTCCAATCTGGCTTCAGGCAGGGTCATAGCACGGGATCCGCTGTTACTCACAATGTGGACGATGCACTACCAACGCTGGACAAAAATGAGTCATGCCTTTTGATCCTCCTTGACCGTTTGTCCACTTTTGATACAGTCAAACATGATACCCTCATCAGTCTGCTGGAGCACGGGATGGGGTTATCAGGTACTGTGCTTAACTGGTTTTCCTAATTTCTACACAATAGAACCCAAAGGTTGAAGGTTAATCAGTTTCTGTCCAACCCCTCTCCGCTCACTCTGGGGGTGCCTCAGGGTTCCACTCTTTCACCCACGCTCTTCAATCTGTTCATGGAGCCTCTAACAGAAATCCTGAAATTGTCCAACAGCCATTATCGCATTTATGCTGATGACACACAAATGTACCTGAAAATCTCCTCCCCAGAGGACATCAATTCTCTCAACTCAGTACTTCAGGAAACGCAAAGTTGGCTTACACTCAATCATCTGAAATTGAATGCTCTCAAAACTGAATTCCTCTTCCTTGCTTCTGACAAATAGTCCCCAGTTTTTGCAAAATGGGTTCACCAACTGACAGCCCTCACCTACACTCCAAACATCATTGATTCTATGAGCTCACTCGGAATAATACTGGACAAACATCTGAACATGCAGAATCACATTAGTGCTCTCACCAAAGGAGGAAACTTCCATTTGAGCATCCTAAGGAAAATAAAAATGTTCCTCACCTAAAAGCATTAGTGACACCCAAACTGGATTATGGTAGTGCAACCCTCTGTGAACTTCCTAGATCGAAGATGGCTCCACTTAAAGCCTCTCTCGATTCCACCGCAAGGCTCATTACAGGCTCGAAACGTTATCATCATATCTCGCCTGAGTTAAAAGCTCTTTATTGGCTCCCTTATAAAGCAAGGATACATCTAAAAATTGCTCGCCTGATGCAAAAAGCTCTACATTGGAACACCCCATTACCTCTTGCACAAAAACTTGAGCTCTCTGGAAGCTCCAGATCCTATAGGGGCTCCAGCACCTTACTATTTAAACCACAGATATTCCATAAAAAGAAAACTTACAATCGAACATTCTCAGGTATTGCACCTAGAATTTGGAACTCCTTACCATCTGAAGTAAGGCTGAATAATTCGCAGCTTCCTTCAAAAGGGAAATCAAACCGATTCTGATGAAGAAATTACTGGGCTAGTGCCCTAGCCTACCTGAGGACTCACTATCTTAATCTTGTCTCGAGTGAACTGCTAGATTGTTATCTGTTTTTACCTTGTCTTGTTTGGTTGTGATATTAACTAAGACTTCCTTCTTAAGAAAGTCAAAGAGGTTCTGTTGAAGAAATCTCTGGCTAGACCTTAAATTTCACCATAGGACTTGCATTCTTACCCTTCCCTTTATTGAAATGTTTGATTGTTTTGACCAATGCTTTCCTTTTCTAGTCCGGTCTGTACTACTGTCATTATTTATTTTACCCTGGCAACTACCCATCTGTAAAGCACTCTGAATGCCCCTGTGGTCTTGTCCACGCTATATAAAACTCTTTAAATAAATAAAATAAATTTTAAGGAGGGGATCTGCAGTGCAGTTAAAAGTATCCTTCAGAAGAACAAGATATTTACCTTTGATAACACTTTTTTTCTGGTGGATATTCTGTCTAACTTAAGATTCAGTACTGTTGTCCCACCTCGTTGTATTGTGGAGTGGTCTTTTTTTAACACCTAAAAAGGTCTCAAGTTAGGAATAAGGACATTGGTACCAACAATTGTCCAAAGTAAGCACCGGATGTCAGCATTCAGGTGTGTCGCTAATATGCGGCTCCAATCTGCTACTTTCTAGTCGGTACAGACCCAGCATGGAGCCAGATGGCACCACCTAGATGTGCATGGAACCATTACTGGAGAAGAATTGCTGGATCTATTGAGTATTCTAAGATGAGGAATCTGCTGTTAGAAAGATTATCCACCAGAAAGAGCATCACTGAAGGTAAGTAACTTGCGCTTTTGTGTTACTGTCAATTTGGGGCTACCAATTGAAAAAGGTAACCATCGTTGTTGTTAATTGGGGCCTTTAATGGTGATCTTATGTTTCTGAATCCAAATCTTTTCTTTATAGGTCGACACCCCTACGTATAATTTTCTACACAGGGGGTTGATTAAATATCCAACTTCTGTGCTTTTGCTAATAGTAAGGGGCCACAATGTAAGTCAATTGGACTTCAATAAAAACAAAAGGATCATATCAGGATGGTGGAGGATCAATTCTCTCATACTTTGTGAATAGCCCTGCAGCCTCTGTAGCCTCTATTTCAATCCAAGAACTAATCACTTCTGTACACAGGTTCTGCTCCGACCACCGGTACAATTTTGTCCCAAGTTAATGTGAACCGCCTCGCCTTCATGCGTGAAGTAAGGGCTGGGCTCAACTCAGAGAAGACAGAGGTCCTCGTCCTAGGAATCTCCCCCACTGCATGGGACAACACCTGGAGGCCACCGCCCTCGGCAGCTCCCCACCCTCACGAACCACGCCTGAAACCTCAGCATCGTACTCTACTCCTCCCTCTCCATGACCCAACAGGTCAACGCCATCGCCTCTACCTGCTTCAACACCCTCTACATCCTCCGAAAAACCTTCAAATGGATCAACTCCAAATCAAGGAAGACCATCACCCACGCACTCATGACCAGCAGACTGTACTACGGAAACACCCTCTACACCGAGATCAACAACTCTCTGCTCCGCAAACTCCAGACCATACAGAACACCACAGCCAGACTTGTCCTTGGCACCCCTCGACACAAACACATCACAAACACCTGCGTAACCTCCACTGGCTCCCCATTGAGAAGAGAGTAACTTTCAAGATACTCACCCACGCCTACAAATGCCTCCACATCACCGGAGTCCAATATCGCAACGACAGAATCTCCTTCCATGTACCGAAGAGGACCCTCCGATCAGCTGACCTTGCCCTCTCCGAACCCCCGCGCATCTGCTGAGCAAGAACGGGTGGCAGAGCCTTCTTCTACATCACGGCCAAGACATGGAATGAGCTCCCCATCGACATCATACGCACCCCCACCCTGCACATCTTCAGGAAGACCCCCAAGACCTGGCTCTTTAACTGACGAGTGTTAGTAGTCAGACCAAGCCTGTCAGAGAACCTCTTGTTTGTAGGTGGTATCAAAGGTCAAACCTCACCCTGGTTCCAATAAATATATGACAAACACAATAGTTGATATTTTACAGTGACTGATAATTTACCATGCATAATTTCTCTTCAAATTATATGTATCGGGAGAATTCTCATTTTAAAAATATACGCAGTCATAACTAAAATTGGGGCAAACCCTAAAAATGCTCTAACGATATTTATTCACAAATCTCTACTTTATTAGTCTAAATCTATCTTATTTGCATAAGTATTCTCCTGATTCTATAGTTGCCTAACTAAGCTTTGTTATGGCATTTCACATCAGTATCCCTTCCATACCTTATGCTGAGCCTGCAGTTGCAAACTGATCTCTCTGCAGCCCCTTCAGCATCTCGTTGGTGTGTGCTCTCCCACCCTAATCCCTTTATGCCTTCAACTTCAATGATTCCCTATTGAGTGGGTAGGGGGCGCTCTTGCGCAGTTCTTGTGTTGCTTTTTCAGAACACTGATAATATTCCTTTTGCAGAAGTGCAAGGAAATGTAACTGTTTCCGCTTCCTTCCAAGTCAGATCTGTACAAAGGAGGATTGCCCTGTGGGTGGCATCACTGCATGCAGATCTTTAGGTTCATAGAACGGAAATTTCCAGTTCTCTGTTTTCTAAAGGCAACTAATGTTATAATGCAGTTGAATAAAATATGGCAATTGAACAGTAGTTACATTGCTCCTTTTGAGGCAGGGATGACCTCAAGGGATGTATTCATCAGCATTAACCATTCCAGTCTCCACTGTTCTCTGAAAGTTCGGCAACTTCCAACCCTTCTGACTCATCCCCCTTATGCCATCATCTTCCAGTGAAAGGGAGGTCTTCCATTTGGTGACTAATTAGGAGCCAGTTACAATGGACCGCTGAGTCGACCAGTAAATTGTATTAGTTAAAAACCCACTTGAAATAATAATCACAATTCTTGTCAGGATGTACCATAAAAGACACTCAATAAACCTTTTGCTTAACCCTCTTAGCTTGGCATCAAGCACTCAGGCTTATCTTGGCGGCAATTTGTAAAGTATGTATGCCGGACTAAAGCAGTAATAAAGTCAGTCAAAACGATGAAAATCCCAAAACGAATTAGAAGAACAGAGTATAGTTTATTAAATAAAATGACACCAAAATGACAAACATCGTAGAAGGGGATCTGGAGTTATGAATTTTAAAAGGGTTAAATAAAAAGAGCTCCAAGAAGCAATAAGTGTCAAGAATAGTCGTGGTAGAACAGGACCTAAACGCAATTTGATGCTCCTACACGTAAGCTGCGGAGCCAGAGTCCGTTCCTCTCCGTGGCTCCCAGAATTCCCCAGTTCCAGAGCGACAGCCACCCATCTAAAAGAATTTTAGGAGGCATGCATCTCATGTTTAAGCAGACGCACCCCTCTGAAGAGCCTTCGGGCCCTATGGGTTTGGCAGGTGCTCCCACTGGATTCCCGTTGTTGGTTTCGCACTTGACACCAGTTGGGCACTTTTGACCTGTTCCTGGGTCTGGATCAACTCCGGTCACAAGTCTGTGACCTTCTCTGGAGCCCGTTCCAGTGACGCAGTTCCCGACGCTGTGGATTCCCTTTTGCAGCACTGATCCTATTGTTATACCGACTCCAGTACAAAGCTTGACCTGGGCGCCGACCAGAAAAAGACCCTCTGAGTCGAAGACAATGTCGCCTTTACTGATCAACCCTGTGAGTAATACAATTGGAGTGGATCTGAGGATCTCTATGGTTACCCCGACCGCAGGGAAGAGCCAGAGGATAACTTGCTCTGAGGAACTCCAGGATGCCAGTGGTCTAGGCACCTCTCCAGACACTGGTCTAGTCCCTCTCCTAGTGTGGCTGCAGAGGAAAGGGGTTTAATTTGCCATGGTGGTGAGGAGGGCGGCTAAGTTCCCGGACCTTCCGCTGCACTTAGTGACAGTCAAGACGACCGTCCTACAAAAGATGCTTCAACTGGGAGTTTCCCCCCTCAGATCCTCTTCTCCTCTTTAACAAGCCCGAACTGTTGTCCTGCTCAAAGCATGGGTCACACCTTCAAAGGGCCTCCTGTACACAGGATGATTGCCCACTGCCACCACCCGCTCCTGGGGACCCAGCTTTCCTCATCCTTCACCCCAACCCGGAGAGCCTGGTTGTCCAGGTCTCCACCTCCAAAGTAAACCCTGTTACATCCCTACCACACCACTTGGTAGAGACTCCTAGAGGCTGAACACCTTCAGTAGGAGAATTTTCTCTTTCAACAGCCTTGCATTGCGGTCAGTGAATGCAACGTGTCTCGTGAGCTGGTATTCCCACACTGTTTGGGATTTGGTTGGGAAGTGCTGTCCTTGGTCTTAGAGGAGGCCCAAGCCACCCTGTCCCAGGCTATTGCCGAATCCACAGAACAGCAAAGGTAACTATATGCTGCAGACTAGATACAACTGACGTCTGAGCGATTGCTTAATCATTCGCATTTGGTCACCATGCCTGGTTGAGTTAATCTGGCTGATAGAGATGCCCTTTGATGCCATCCGCCTGTTTGGTGATAAGGTAGATTTGAAGCACGAGTGCTTTAAGGACTACTGGGCCACCGCCCAGTCAGTGGGACTCTGCATGGCCCTGTGCCAGCCCCACTATGCCTTTTGCCCTGTCAATTGCTGTGGTACGGGCTACCACCCACTTCCATTGTCGCCTAGCAATCACGGGCAACAGGCTCCCTCAGTTTTTTCGTGCCAGTTGAACGCAGTTCCCACAAGCCCCTTGGGACCCAAGACGAGAGATCTACCTAGTCCGCAAGAGCCCTATTTCTCCGTACCCCAACCCCCCAGCAGCCACAGTCTCCAACCCCCTTTAATATGCCCTCGCAACATCATGTGCTCCCGGGTCGGCGGTAGGATCAGGCACCACCTGACTCAATGCCACTCCATAGCCATGGACAAATGGGTGTTCCAAATTGTTTAGCAGGGTTACATTAGAAGTAGGACTTGGTTGCTATTCCTGCTAATTTCTAGTGCCGAAAAAGGACAGAGGCCGTCACCCTTTACAAGACCTGCAACCTCTCAACGACTTTATGAGAAAGGAGAAATATCCCTGTACTGCCTGCCCACAGACGTCACCTGCAGTTCATGGTGGGCTAACAGTGCTTTCAGTGTGCTCCCCTTTAGCCTTACCAATGTCCCTCAGGTGTTCACAGAAGTGATGGTGGTGGTTGAAGTTCATCTGCAGCGGTCAGGGGTTCCAGTCTTTCCCTAGATCGGCAATTAATTGTAAAAGATGTGTTCCCCCCCAGGCAGCCATCACCCACCTCCAGACTACAGCAAATCTTCAACATTCATTGTGATTTACTATCAACATGCCAAAATCACACCTGACTCCTTCATAAATTCTCCATTTCATCTGAGCTATTCTGGACACTGTGAAGTTTTGTGCCTACCCTCCGGCACAGAGAGTCCAGGATATTTGGAATATGATCCCAATGTTTCAGCCTCAGTCCTAGATCTTGCTGAGACTGACTTTGAGGCTTCGGGGCTGATGGTCTCCTGCATCCTTCATCCTGCTAGTGAAGCACACCAGGTGGCACATTTAGGGTCTGCAGTGGGACCTGTGGGCACAGCACCAGGGGAATCTCTCCGATTTTGTCCATATTTCGGAAAGGCTGCACAGGATCTGCAGTGGTGCTTACCGAACCACGGTCTGGTCAGTGGCAGACCCCTTTCTCTGTTTCCAGAACTGACAATGGTAACCAAATCCTCACTTCTGAGATTGTGTAGGCATCAAGGAGAGGTGGAGATCAGAAGACTCTGGTCTCTGGTGGAGGCTCTGCTCTACATCAATCTGTTGGTGTTGAGGGCCATCTGCTTCTTGTTGAAAGCCTTTCTGCCATCCATCAAAGGGAGACCGTTTACAGACAACACCACTGCCATGTAGTACTGCTACAAGCAGGGCTTGCTGGGGTTGTGGACTCTGTGCCAGGATGGCCTGTGCCTCTGGGAGTGGCTGGAATATCAGGACATCTTCCTCAGCGTACAACACCTGGTGGAATCTCTGAATACCAGGGCAGACGAACTCAGCTGTCAGTGCCTTGCGGACCACAGATTGCATCTGCACCTGAAGGTGGTGCAAGGTCTCTTCCATGAATTGGGAGAACCTTGGCTCAATCTGTTTCTTACCGCTGAGGACGTGCATGGAACGCACTTTTACATAATGGAGTATCCAAAGCTGCTCTCGCTCAGAGATTCATACCGCTTGGAATGGAATTCAGGACTCCTGAGCGCCTTACCACCAATACAAATCCCGCCCTGAGTCCTCAAAAAGATAAGGACGGAGCGGGCAAAAGTCATCCTTGTGGCTCCAGATTGGGCACGGAGAGTCTGGCATTCCGAACTCCTAGACCTGAACATCTTCCTCCGTTCAAGCTGCCTCTTCAGGAGGTCCTCCTGTCCCAACCTACGCATGCTCCATCCTCATGCTTGGAGTTTGAGCAGCGGCAGATGCAGTGGTGTAGCTAAACTTGCAGAGGCCCCCCTGCAAAGTACTGGGAGGGGACCCCCCCATGCTCCACACCCAGTCAGGAGCTTGTGACCTGCGCCAGAGGGGGTTTCCTGCACCATGGGGGCTGTGTGGGCTATTGTTACACCACTGGGCAGTGTAATGCTTTTGATCTTCCTTCTGGGGTGGTTGATGTTATTCAGACAGGAAGGCGTCCTGTTATGAAATATATATATACGCCTGCCAGTGGGTCAATTTTGTGGCTACGTATTCCACTCATTGTCGAACTGTATGAGGTGTTGCTGTTTGTGTTGTCAGTTGCTTGGCAAGGCCTAAGCCTGGGCAATGTTAGAGGATATTTGTCAGCTATTTTGACTTTTCTACAGTTGATAGATCAGCTTTCTATTGGTAAGTCACCCGTTGTGACTCGTTTCTTGAAAGGATTTCACCTTTCATTATGCCCCATTTGGAACGGAATTTAGTTTTGACCTATATGATGTGTTCTCTCTTTAAACCCATGCATAATTGTCCTTTCAGACTTTTGACTCTTAAGACTGTCTTCTTGGCGATCATTACATCAGTCCAGAGGGTGAGTGAGCTTCAGGCCCTCTCGGTTCACCCACCATATTCTACCTTCTACCAGGGCACACTTGTTCTCAGAATGCGTGCCTCCCTTCTATCTAAGGTGGTGACCCCCTTTCATGTTGGTCAAACAGTCACCCATCTGACGTTTTTGGCTACCCTTCACCCCTCCAAGGAAAAGGACAAGGTCCATCATTTGGATCCAAAGAAAACCCTTAGCTTTTATATCGATCGTACCAGGGAACACCAACTGGCCGATCAGCTTTTCATTGGATTCATCCGAGCAAAAAAAGGGCAAAACTATGCAAAAGCGGACCACCTTTCGATGGATTGTGCACTGCATTAAAATCTGCTCAGCACTGGTGAAGAAGCAGCCTGGAAGGCTTGCAGGGCACTCCACAAGATCCAAGGCTGCCACTACTGTGTTAACATGCAAGGTACCTGTGTTGGAGATCTGTGAAGCAGCTACATGTGTGTTGCTCAATACATTTACGAAGCTCTACTTTCTGGACTGTCCGGCCTGTTGATGAAGGCATTTTGCCCACTCCGTCCTGCATGAATTTCTGGTTTAGGTCAGTTTGTAGGCCCTCCTGCGTAGAGGTTATTGCTGGGGTATCTATTCTAAACTAAGGAATCTGTAGTTAGAAGGCTCTTTCAGAGGAACAAGTTAGTTACCTTCGATAACACCTTTTCTGGTAGAAACTCTATCTAACTGCAGATTCCTTACAGACTCTCCCTTCCTCCCTGCCCTGCGAACAGCACTCCTTCCTTTGGAATATTCTCCTTTCCTCCTTAGCTTCAGCACATTGGTCAGACTCATTGTGATGTGGGTGTAGAATGTGGCACGAAAGAAGCTGATGTCAGCGCGCTGGGGTGTTGCCTAAATAGGCACCATGCATGTCACTCCGGCGCAGAAGATGTCAAAGTAGAGCCATCGGTGCCACCTACCTGCGTGCAGAGGTACTGCTCAAATTTTACAGATCTAGGGCCAGATGTAGGTGGCTTAATACCGGTCGGTAATGCCGAAATTCAGTAAATTTCAGCGTTACCGACCTGTATTTAGCCATGTGCGATGTAATAAGGAATAGGTAAAAATAAGGGAAACCAGTTACCGATTCCTTATTTACCGATCGGAAGACACCGAAACACCAAAATACTGAATCGGTAAATAAGAAATCGGTAACAAATCGCTAATGCGATGTACATAAAATCGGTAATACCGAATTTGTTAAAAATCGGTATTTAAGAATCGGTAATTACCACTGACCCAGAGCAGGTGGTAATCAGGTGCACTGCATAAAAACAGTCCCAAAATGCAACAGTGTGAAAACAATGGTGGCCCTCTACGTTATAGCAAGGCGGCTACATTTGCGAGCAGCAGGACTGAGGGTCGGGAGACGGGAAGAACTTGTGTACAGACTGCGTGTCACCCTGTTCCAATTGACTGAGGCAGAAATACATGAGAGGTACAGGCTACACCTACAAACCATCTTTGACCTGATACGCGACCTGCACCCATACTTGGAGCATCAGACACCAAGGGCGCACGCCATACCAACACACGTGCAGGTGCTTTGTAGCCTGCACCTACTCGCATCAGGAAGTTACCAGGATGCGATAGCTGCGGCAGGTGGTGTGTCACAGAGTTGCTTGTCCAGTTTCTTCAACTCCTTTTTGGATGCCATGATGCAGAGAATTCATCACTACATATGCTTCCCCAACACACAGGCGGAACTGCAGAAGACAAAGCTGGATTTCTACCAAAAGGCACAGTTCCCACATGTAATAGGGTGCATTGATGGGACCCACATACCAATCTGCCCACCTGCAGCTACAGAATACATATACCGCAACCGCAAATCCATGCATTCCAATCAACCTGCAGGTGATATGTGATGAAGACAACATCATTACTGACATTGTGGCCAAATTTCCAGGGAGTACCCATGACTCATACATATTCAGGAATAGTGGGATCTACAAACGTCTGGCTGCTGGTGAATTTGGAGAAGGATACCTGCTAGGTAAATAAATGTGACACACCCTGATGTATACCTTGGTTGAATGTATTGGTGACTCAAATTAATGGCACTTTCTTTCCCATTTAGGTGACAGCGCATATGCTGTGCGGTCATTTATCCTAACTCCATACCTCAACCCATCCACCCCAAATGAGAGGAGATACAATGTGGCACATAAAAGCATGTGCAACGTTGTGGAGCGCACCTTTGGACTACTAAAAAGCAGGGTTCCGTTGCATCCACAAATGTGGAGGTGCACGTCAGTACCGCCCCATCATCTGCTGCAAAACAATAGCAACATGTGCAATGCTGCATAACCTTGCCACAAAGAAAGGAACAGCAGTGGAACTAACTGACTCAGTTGGTTCAGGTACTGTGTTCCTCCCTCCACCAGTTTGGTTGGCCTGCTTCTGCCTCTCTGCCATTCTCGCCTTAGCAGTCTTCCTCAAATCGTACCATCTTTTCTTCAGGTCCTCATGAAGCCCGTTGTGACTCCGATGACATTGATTGTATCCTGTATTGAAAGCCAGATCTGCCTTTTTTGAGACTCTGGCACGTGCAGGGACTGCTTTCCAAATAACTTATCATGGTCCTTGGTAACATGTTCAATGAGGACCTCCAGCTTCGTCTCGCTGACTTTTTGTTTCCTTTTCCTTTCACCTGCCTCCTCCTCCCTCTCCTGGTTTTCCATTTTGCTAGGTTTTTGTTGCAAAATAAAGCTGAGTTGCTCCTGGCTTCTCTGCTCTGCTCCCTGCCTCACAGTCCACTCAGGTTCAGTGCAGCTTCTTGGGTGTGGACACTTCCTGTTTGGGAGGTAATGGGGATGCACAGGATTGGCTGATTCCACAATTGCCGATTTTTTTTATTTATTTACCGAATCAGTATTGGGGATTCGGTATTTCCGATTCGGTAGTGGGGATTCGGTATTTATTTTTTACAGATCCATTCCGAATCGCTATTTTTTAGCGATTTATACCGAATCTGTAATTTTTACCAATTCATTACATACATCGGAAATACCGGAAAGAATCGGTAAAATTCGCTATTAAGGACTCCGTATTTCTGGATTACCTACATCTTTCCCCTAGTCTGATACTTTGGCGATATTCTAAGGTTAGATAAAGTCTGTTCCAGAAAAGGCACTTCCTAAGGTGAGTAACTTGTTTCTTACGTTAGGTAGCTACTAAGAGCTCCGCCCATTCTTTTATGAAGCATTATTTTTTGGACATGGTAGTTTGAAATGAGTCTAATTTCGATTAGGTAGTGCTCCAGCATTTTTTGTTGTTAGTCTTCTGTTTTTTTTCTGTTGACATGCTTCGTACATATGATGCTACGGTAGTTTGGAATCAGCTGACCCTTTTGAGTTAATCTTCCCATGTGATTCTGACAATATTTAATATTTAATATTTAATTTGCTGAAGCGCATTGCCAGGACGCGCTCACCTTTGGTCGGTCACTTTGAGCACTGACACCGGACCTCGCCGCACCCGCTCCGCGGGTGCCGCATCATCGGAGTTCGAGAGGGGCAGCTGACTTGGGCATCCACCGGGGGAAAAATCAACCTTGGCTGAGGGTTGCAGGGCTGCGAGCGTGCCAGGGACTCCATTACCCAGGAGTCCCTGCAAGACCGTCAACAACTTCCGTTCCGCTCTCCCTGTCGGCCGGCCCACCGCCCACCGGAGGGCTTTTTAAACCCCTTCCTGCTCTTCCATCAGTGGGACAATATTTAATTTGCTGAAGCGCATTGCCAGGACGCGCTCACCTTTGGTCGGTCACTTTGAGCACTGACACCGGACCTCGCCGCACCCGCTCCGCGGGTGCCGCATCGTCAGAGTTCGAGAGGGGCAGCTGACTTGGGCATCCACCGGGGGAAAAATCAACCTTGGCTGAGGGCTGCAGGGCTGCGAGCGTGCCAGGGACTCCATTACCCAGGAGTCCCTGCAAGACCGTCAACAACTTCCGGTCCGCTCTCCCTGTCGGCCGGCCCACCGCCCACCGGAGGGCTTTTTAAACCCCTTCCTGCTCTTCCATCAGTGGGACAATATTTAATTTGCTGAAGCGCATTGCCAGGACGCGCTCACCTTTGGTCGGTCACTTTGGGCACTGACACCGGACCTCGCCGCACCCGCTCCGCGGGTGCCGCATCGTCGGAGTTCGAGAGGGGCAGCTGACTTGGGCATCCACCGGGGGAAAAATCAACCTTGGCTGAGGGCTGCAGGGCTGCGGGCGTGCCAGGGACTCCATTACCCAGGAGTCCCTGCAAGACCGTCAACAACTTCCGGTCCGCTCTCCCTGTCGGCCGGCCCACCGCCCACCGGAGGGCTTTTTAAACCCCTTCCTGCTCTTCCATCAGTGGGACAATATTTAATTTGCTGAAGCGCATTGCCAGGACGAGCTCACCTTTGGTCGGTCACTTTGAGCACTGACACCGGACCTCGCTGCACCCGCTCCGCGGGTGCCGCATCGTCGGAGTTCGAGAGGGGCAGCTGACTTGGGCATCCACCGGGGGAAAAATCAACCTTGGCTGAGGGCTGCAGGGCTGCGAGCGTGCCAGGGACTCCATTACCCAGGAGTCCCTGCAAGACCGTCAACAACTTCCGGTCCGCTTTCCCTGTCGGCCGGCCCACCGCCCACCGGAGGGCTTTTTAAACCCCTTCCTGCTCTTCCATCAGTGGGACAATATTTAATTTGCTGAAGCGCATATCCAGGACGAGCTCACCTTTGGTCGGTCACTTTGAGCACTGACACCGGACCTCGCTGCACCCGCTCCGCGGGTGCCGCATCGTCGGAGTTCGAGAGGGGCAGCTGACTTGGGCATCCACCGGGGGAAAAATCAACCTTGGCTGAGGGCTGCAGGGCTGCGAGCGTGCCAGGGACTCCATTACCCAGGAGTCCCTGCAAGACCGTCAACAACTTCCGGTCCGCTCTCCCTGTCGGCCCGCCCACCGCTCTCAAACGTTACTATAACTGGGACTATCTCTCCCGCAGCGCGGGACGCAGCCCGGGGCAAAGACCGGGCTAAGAGCGGGCCGTTTGAGGCCGTTCGAGGACGGCAGAGGACGGCCCTGGCCCATATTCCCTGCACAGTTTCGATGCATGCAAGGTAGGCGGACTTGTCACCATTAACCTATTCCCCAGCAGAGAGTGCTTTGGACACAAGAAACATTGTATTGACTGTGAGGGCTACTAAGTCATTACTACATTTTGTGTAAACAGTGTGCCTAGTCTTTATAACTGTAGCTGGTGCCAATTAGATATCATGTCTCTAAGATCAGGTAAAACACGCACAGTCCAAATCCAAACACCCAAAGGAGTGGTATCGGGTCCATTGGACGCTTTCATTACACGTGCCACGGGAATTCTGGAAAAAGAAATTGCAATGGTGGAAAAACGACTCTCAATTGACCTAGTCAGCGGAAAACGCTCTTCGCTGGGTAGGTTGGCCACGATTCCTAGTCCCGTGTCACATGCACATGCAGCCTTTAACTGTATTCATTTAGACACTACTGATGCTATAGTCCACATGGATAGTGAGGGGGTTGATCTTCCTGTACACATACCAGTTTATGCTGAACACCACCTGGACGATTTTGAGGCAAGCGGGGAAATTGCAACCCAGGATAGTCTAGTGTCTGAATACAGTTCGGAATCCGCCCACTCATCTCCTGACTCTCCCAAGACTGTGTCTAACATGCTAACTCACATAGATCCTTTAGGCACAGACATGGTATCGAGGAAGAGAAAGCAAGACATGAGCCACATGGGAGGGAGAGAACGTAAGATGCCTAAATTAAAAGATACTATTGGCAACCCCACATTGGCATTTGGCCATCCTAGTGAAAAACAATGTCCTAGTACATTTCCAAATGTTTTATGCCCCTCCCTTATCTCCTTAGGTTCTTCGAACCCGTGCCCAACGTGCCAAAACAGTGACGAATCCTTGTTGGCAAAAATTGAGGCTTTGATGAAAAATCTTTTATTACCTGTTTTGGAGCGGACTAGGTTAATGACCTTAAAAATAGACACACTGGAGGCTGCAGTGAACACGAATTCAGCCCTGTTACTATCTTTAACTGGCACAAACCCAGGGGGGGTTAAATCTTCACACTTGGCCCCAAAGACATCAAACATTCCTAACACTCTTATTAGTAATTCCATTAACCACAAACCCTCAGGGCCAGTAACCGATAGACCGATGAGGGGTGGAGATTCTAAAACCACCTCAAGCAAGGTATCCGAGGCCCCGTCTCAACGTACCCATATGATGAAGCCCACGGACAAACCGGATAGATCAAACCCTGCTAGACCCCATATTACCAAACCACTCTCCTTGGCAAAACCTAGTTTAAACATCCCCCGGCATCCTCCCCACGGGCCCCTAGCTAACCACCGTAGTACCATAAATCCTATGGCAGAAAAACACTCCAGGTACACTACCCCGCGGGCTGACCTCCCTATGGAGGCTACACTATACACAATAGTATTGACTGGTGTGGCCCCCCTACAACCTGGTAAGAGGGAGACCTATGGTGACCTGCGTAATAAGGTGATTTATTGGTTAAATAAAAATCGACCCTTACCCCCATCCTCGCCAACTGAAATCCTGTTTGTAAGAAGAGTTGACTGGGTGGGCCATGGCACCAAAGATCTGGAGGGTGATTGTATTTTAATCTCGTTTAGGGACCCTTGGGTGGTGGATACGATTTGTAGAGAAGCTAGGTTTGCCAGGCAGGGGGATGTCCAGACCTTGGGCCTATCATACTTTTACCCACACAGGCAGGTTTCTATCTTGAAGGCCCCTAAACATGGACGACCCGCCACTAGGAGTAACCCTATGATAAGGACACCCCAACTTCCGCAATTCCCACCCCTTTTCAATCATTTCGGCCCTTTATCTGATCTCGAGGCCATTGATTGACTTTAAATATCATCGTGCTTACCCGAACCCATAGAAAATCTTGGGTCTCGGGCTGAGAGGCAGAGTCAGGAGTCTCTACAGCTTGTAACCATAGCGGAAGAGTGTATGGGGGTCCCAGCACTAACAGGGATTGTCATATCACCATCGAGGGAAGTGGGAGTCCCCTTGATGACCGGGAATAACCAGAACACCATTGGGAGAATTGAAAATGGGTGGGATGGTGGGGATGGACAGGGCACCCCTGCAGTTTTAGATGTGGTGGTCCCTCCTGTGGTATCCACATCAGAAACACTTACCCTTGTGTCCTGGAATATTGCTGGGGTTAAGGGCCGTATCCACTCTGAAGACTGGCTGGAGTTTATGGATAAATTTGACATCATCCTACTCCAGGAAACCTGGGCAACTGACCCAATATTTAGGCAGGGTTATGTAAATCTCTTCAAACCCGCCATTAGAAGTGCCAAAGGGCGAGCCTCAGGGGGCTTACTGATCTGGGTGAAACAATCCTTGGGATATCACCCCACAGAACTAACAGTACAAAACCCGGACCTCCTTATTATCAAGCTGAGCAGGACTGGTCATCGGGATTTGATCCTGATCAACATATATGCTCGAGGTTTGCCGGGTGGCCGCTCCCCCCCCCCTGTTGGAAGTATTGGACCTCAACTTGGCAGCCTTAGATAGCAATAATGTTATTCTTCTCGCTGGAGACCTAAACTGCAGCTTTGAACCTTTACTCGACCCAGGGGATAGCTGGGGCTCCGCGGAGGATGCAGTATGGGGTATTCCCGATCTGCTGTCCGCTAAACCGGTAACTGCAACTGAGGCAGCGGTGAATTGGATGGCTTTCTGTCTAAATAGAGGTTTTCGGGCCTGTAATGGCCGTGCAAGATCAGACCAGGAAGCCAACTACACATTTGATAACGGGTTAAGAAGAAGCCGTATTGATTACATCCTGCTAAAACTAGGAGACTGGCCCCTGCTGGTGGACATGGAAGTACTATCCCGTCCAGAAAGCGACCACAACCCCTTGTCTCTGCAACTAAGGTTGCCAGGACTTGTGAGACTAGAGGAACCCGGTATTTCACAGACTGGGGACGCTTTCCTAACAAATGATAGGAAGAGGTTAAAATGGTCAAAAATTGTGGAGGACGAAACACTAAGGAATAAGGTCACCACTGTGGTTAACAACATATATAATGAGATGCTGACATATGCTCAGTTGGGGGATAACCTCGAAACGGCTAACAACATCATAAATCTCCATAATCGTTGTTTTGATGATCTAAAATCTCTGCTTTCACAACCATGCCACCAGGGAACTACTAAAGCACCTATCCGTCCCCAGAAATTGTATAATAAAAAATGTAGGGAAGCCCACACTCATCTGATTAAAGCAGTTAAGTCTCGGATCATGGGTTCAGTGAAAGCGGCTAGACTAACCTATAGGAAAACACAGTGGGAAGCTAAACGGGAGTGGGAGGACAAGTACTGGTCGGACCTATTGGAAGCTTCCACATCCAATAACCCTATTAAATTTTGGGAAATAGTTAAGTGGGGGAAGGATCCGGACGCACGCACGCCCGCAAACCATGTGCCCCCCACTGAATGGGTGACTTTTTATTCGACTCAGTTCTGTGCCGAGAATCCCAAACCTTCCTGTCCCCTGGGAATGGCACTCCACCCACCCACCCAAGGCGAGAACATTATTTTCACAGAAAGGGAGGTCGAGTTGGCACTAAATTCTACCATGCGAGGGAAAGCGCCGGGCATGGATCTTATACCTGCCGACCTGTTTAAAGCCAACCCCGCTCTGTGGACGCCATATATTACCAAGGTGGCCAACTCTATAGCTGCAGGTGTGAGAATACCCAAATCCTGGAAGGGGGCGGAGATATTACCTATTTATAAAAAGGGCAGTAGGTCCAACCCAGGTAACTACCGCCCGATTAGTCTCATTGACTCCATGCAAAAACTCATTGCACGTATGGTCCTGGGTAGGGTCCAAGGCTGGATCGAATCAGAGGACATACTATCTCCAATGCAGGCGGGCTTCAGATCGGGAACGAGCACCATCGACCAGGTGTTCAGATTTTGTCTGATCTACTGGAAGGTGGTCCAGCTTGGCGGCGGTACCATCTTCGCAGCGTTCATTGATCTGAAGTCCGCGTTCGATCTAGTCCCGAGGGATAAACTGTGGGGAGTCTTGAGGAGTTTGGGAATACCTGAGGAACTACTTGACTTAATAACCAAACTGCATGAGGACAACTTTGCGAGGGTGAGATGGGGAGGACAGGGTCAAGTGACGGAACCCTTCCCAGTTACTCGAGGTGTCCGTCAGGGGTGCGTACTGGCACCAACTCTTTTTTTATTGTTTATTGACCAAGTGGTCAAATTTTTCGAATCTACTCCGACGGATGCCCCAATGCTGGCAGGACAGCGATTCCCAATGCTCATCTTTGCTGATGACACCTTACTCCTCTCCAGAACACGTTGCGGATTACAGCGGGCGTTGGACCGCTTTGAGGAGTTCTGTGCCATCAGCGACCTCAAGGTGAACGTGGGAAAAACCAAGTTCATGGTCCTAACAAAGAACTGCTCTGTCCGGAGCACAGTTAGTATGGGTGGTGTCAAACTGGACCAAGTGGAGAATATGATATATCTGGGGGTCACGCTAGACAGCCGCCTGAGATGGAAAGCCCAAGTTGGTGCTCAACATCTTAAGCTTGCTCGACTCACTGGCTTCCTACTAAGTGAGCAAAAAAGATCTATCACTAAGCGGGTTACCCCAGCGCTTAAGATTTATGATGCCAAAATCAACCCAGCAATTTTATATGGTGCAGATCTGTGGGGCCATATGGATCTTACGGGTCTGTTTAAAATACAATGTAATTTTTTGCGAAACTTGGTAGGCTTGCCACAGTCGTCCGCTTCTATTCCCCTCTGCCTGGACCTGGGATGTCCCCCGATCAATGAGATGGCCAGATTCAGACTGGTTGCTTTCTGGAGGCGCCTATAGACATCCCCTGACCTCACCTTATTCGCAAATGAGGTAGCAGAAGTTAGGTCAATCAGGGGTTCGGGGAAAATTCCCTGGTTCCAAATGGTAAAATCCATCTTGACGGACATGGGTCTAGAGCAGCTTTGGACATCTCCCGCCACCAGTATTTTTCCATCTAAACTAGCATTTAAAGAACTGTATTGGGCTACGCTCCGCCGGAATAGAGTCAATGCTTCTAGCTCCACCAATCTCACGGGTAGGTTCCTGTCTTTCAAGTTGGACCCATCCCGTGAACAATATTGGGATACAGTCTCTAAACCTTTGGACAGGAAACTCTACCACCAGTACCGGGTGGGAGCATTGCTACTGAACACATTTACGAAAAATTGGTCAACTGGCACCACGGATCATTGTAGATGGTGCCCAGGCCATAAGGAAACAGTGGGTCATTTTCTGTTTGCTTGTCCCAGATATTCAGCACCTAGGGCCAAATGGCTAAAACCACTGTTTCAGCGCCTGCCTATTAGACAATCGGAAGAGGCCATTCGTGTATTAAAAACTAACACATCAGAAGTTATTACAGTGAGTCTGGCCAAATACCTGGGCTGGGCCTGGATACTTAGGGCAAAACAATAGTTTAATCTTGGAGATTGTTGTGATGTACCTCTGTTTGAGCATTTTTTAGTTTGTCTATTTGCTCCTGATAATGATTGTTTTTGACTCATTTTATATTATTTAACTGCATTGTCCCTTTCTTCTTCCCTTACAAATTACTGTTTGGAACCTATTCGTAAACCTTTTTCTTTTTTAGTAATTTTGTTTCAGGACTGTCTTTTATGCCGTTTAATACTAATTTTATGACCTTAATGAATATGTATTTATTATTAACTAATGTCTGTTATTACCTGTCTTTTATGATTTCTTCTAATCGAAATAAAGACTTTAAAACCTGAGTCTGAAGGACTGAGAATAGCCCTGTTCGGTTCAATATACATTGAATTTATTTGAGTAACTACAGTAGTTAAGAAGATAATGTACTCAATCAAGCACAGAAACCTGTTTTTTTTAAAATATCTTTATTTGCATTTTGTCAAATATACAGATTACAATTCAATGAAAGCGGGGGAGAAGGGAAGGAAAGGGGAAGAAAAGGGGAGCGGGCAGGGAGGAGAGAATCTTGGTGAGATAGGGAACACATAACCATTACAGGTGCAATAATGGATTCAGCTTGTTCTGTCGGAATATTTGCACACTAATATTTATATTTATTCTATGCAGCAAGTAGCTGAACACAGATCACATTCCTTTTGTATTACACACAAATTAGTTATCGGAATAAAATCGCACTTTAGCCTCCAAGCGGATAGAAGAAAGATAGCCATCTTTTCTCGATGTTACACATAAATGCCTGTACCTGGTTATCCAGTTTGGTATTGAAATTGAGGCAAAATCAGATACAATTTTTTAAATCCTAGAATCAAACATAAAAATAAACAATGAAAATCATCGTTATAGCACAGAAACCTGATTCTGTATTTTTAATTTGTTTCATTCATTCCAGTCTGAAAAACCTGGACATCCACAACAATCCTTTGGTGCTTCGTTGTTCGGTGATGAAGAGGATGATGATCTGTTTTCAACAGCTAAATCAAAGAAACCCCCGGTATATATATATATATATATATTATTTTTTTTTCTATGATTCTTTAATCTGAGGTGAAATATATAAATGCAGGCTAGGAAACGGTTCAGAGGATCACAATAAATGAAAATACAAGAAAATGTTACTCGGGTCACATTTTAGTTAAGAATGCAGAACACTAACAAGAAGAGCTAAATTTAAAGCAATTAGACAAAAACATAATGAAGAAGAAATGTCTGTGTGTGTTTTTTTTTCTGTCATCCCCCCACGCATAAAAGCAGTTAAGTGGCCATGTGATGTCTCCGATCGCTTCTACTAATTCTGGCTTTTAAAGATTAGATGTGTGCCTTTATGGACATGCAGTTTAGCTCGCAACATTCCAGGCATTTGCTTAAAAATCAGAGCATACAAAATAGCCAAACAATCAGAACTGACTGGAAGCATAGGGACATCACCTAAAAACCCTAAGAACATTGCCATGTACCCATGGGAGGTTCCTCCATAATGGCAGAGGAGCGTCGCCCCACAGCCCGCGCCAGCAGATGATAAACACAATGATAAAAACACAGTTATTATCATTTTATTTATGCTGTCTGCCTGAGCCTTGCAGTAACTATAGGGTGGGGCGGGGTTGGGCATGTCAGGGAGGAGGAGTACAGTGCACTTATAAGCCTGTACGTTTGTTTGGACAGCTGTCCTAGTGTGGCCAAACACACATGCACACTTATGCTTCTCCAACCCGGTTGTGTTACACAGCAGGGTTGTAGAAAAGGCCGCTCAGAACAATCCTGGTGCTACTCAGGTAAGAGCAGCGTCTGGATTGGGTGTGGAGCCTGTGGGCCCATCCCCTTCCGGGCCCAACGCTGATGAAAGGGGTAGCGAGGCAGTCGTCAATGGGAGCAGAGCGGCAGGTAAGTCTTTCATTTTTTTCTTTTATATTTATTCAAACTTTCTTTTGCTCACCACTCCACCCCAGTTTGGACCCAGCCATGTGCAAATCAGTCTTCACTGAACAATTGATTAAACTCAGATCTGTTTCTTTTGCCACCCTGAGCGGGAAGGGTATGGCCAGACGTGGGTCCCATTTTCACTGCACCACTGGATTCAAGATAGCCAGGGTGATGCCTAGAAAGCGTCCTCAGGATGCTTGTTTCTGGTTCAGGAGAACCTGGCTTGGCTGTTCGGGCTGGACTGTTCCCATAAGGAGCAGGGTCAAGACTGATTTTCATATAACTGGGTCCAAACTGGAGTGCTGTGTTGAGCAAAAGAAATGATGGATTAAACCCAGATCTTTGTGCTTGGCGGTGAATGTTTGCATTGTTCAGTATTGCGTCCATTATGTGTTCCTTTTGCTATTGTCACCCTAAGGGGGAAGGGTTTGCCCAGATGTGGGTCCCGTGCTCACCTCACCACTGAATTCAAGGTAGCCTGGCTGATACAGGGTGAGGCTTGTTTCTGGTCCAGAACTTATAAGTCCCTAGTAAAGTGCATTATATGTGCCCAAAGCCTGAAATTAAATACTACTAGTGGACCTGCAGCACTGCTTGTGCCACCCTTTTAAGTAACCCTTTAAACCTGTCCCAGACAAGCCATTCCGGAGCATGTGTGTGTAGTTTTAAACCAACATGTCAATCATGCAAAACAAAACGTTTGCCAGGCCCAAACCTTTTTTTTTTTTAACACTTTTTATTTTCTCCATCATGTCAGAAACTTGAGCTGGTGTTATACATAATAAATCTGTATAACTCCACATTTCAACAATATATAGTTCTACACATAGTATATATACACATTGTACTGCCAATTATTCACGGTTTTTGTTAGGCTCCGTCCTTCCGCCCACCACCCCTCACCCAGGCCTGAGTCATCACTGTCATTATCCGTTGGTGGATCACAAATACCTCCCCTATATTCATTCCATGTCCCCCAGATTCTAGTCCATTTCTTGCGGAATCCTCTATTACTAAACACTGCCCTTACAGTTATCATAGCCTCATCCATGTCTTTGCTCCACACTGTTAGTGTAGGCACCTCTACCACTCCCCATCTTTGTGATATATTCCTCTTGGCTATCATTATTCCAAATGTGACCCAGGTCTGCCCATGGCGTGTGAGATCATTCGGTTTCCATATATTTAGTATGTATCTGCGTAGTTCTGGTGTGAGCGACACCCCCTGCACTTGTGAAATGGTACGTAACACTTGTGTCCAGTACGTTGCTATTCTGGGACATTCCCATATAGTATGATAAAATGTTCCCTCTTCTCCGCAGCCCTGGAGACAGAAGGGGTGGTCTATACTTCCTATCTTGTGTAAAACAAGTCTGGTATAGTAGGATCTGTGCAAAATTCTGAGTTGTACAATTCTAAGGCGCGCGGGTATTCCCACCTCCCTCGGGGATGCTAACGCTTCCTGCCATTCCGAGTCATCCATCTCCCCTATGTGCTGCGATCATTTAAGTTTCAGAGGGCCGGTAGGATCGGGGAAGTTGTTTACCAATTTACGATAGGTAAAAGAGGTAGCCTTCTTTTGCATGAAATCCGTCAGCAACCTATCCTCCATAGGGGACGCCTCTGGAACATCAGAGCCTGGTGGTATCGCCGTCATCAGGGCATGTCTAATTTGTGTATATCTGAACATTTCAGAGGGCGCCAGTTCATATAGTTGTTGAAGACCCTCAAACTGTACCATTCCCCCTCCTTGCCACAAGTCCCCAACCGTCGATATCCCTATATCGTCCCATTGGTCGAAGCCCTTGCTGTTTCTAAGTCTTCCTAGTTTTTTGTTGTCCCATAGTGGTGTAAGTTGTGTCAATACCCCCTGCCATCCCAGTTTTGTCTGTGCAGTGTGCCATAACATCAGAGTATGTCGCAGTGGGCCAAACATTGTCAATGCCAATTTTTTATCATATAAGGATGCAAGCATACCTCTTATACCAAGTTGTGCTCTATCTGCCTTATATGCCGGGTCGGATTGCGAGACATGGAGCCAGTGATTAATTCCCTTGAGCTGTGCAGCCCAGTAATAGAGCTGCACATCAGGGAGCGCTATTCCTCCGTCGTACCACCTCTCACCAGTTAGACCTGAGCTATGCGTGGTGGGTTACTACCCCATAAGAGGCTAGAGACCTGCGCCGCGATGGCTTTAAAGTAGGCAGGCACCACTGGGTATGGTGTATTCTCCAGGACATATAAGAAGCGGGGTAAGGCCATCATTTTAAAAAGTGCTGCCTTTCCAAGTAACGTCAGTGGCAGTGTCTCCCAATGACGCACATCTCTCCTAAGACGCTCCAGTGGGGGCTGTAGGATTTTATTTAAAAATTCTCTTGAGTCAGCGGTGACGTGGATCCCCAAATATTTAAACGTACTTCCCGCTATTTTAAGCGGGCAGTTATCAGGAAGAAGTGGCGGAGGGCCATGAAGCACGTAAAGTATTGATTTGGACCAATTAATGGTATATCCTGAAGCCACGCCATAGGCTGTGCACACGTCCAGGAGGGTCATTATGGAGTGTCTGGGTTTGGTAAAATATAGCAGTATATCGTCGACATAGAGGGACACTCGGTCCTCCCAATTGTCCGTCCATTTGAGGCTCCGTATTGTTTGCTCCCATCGTATCCACTCCGCCAATGGTTCAAGGACCAATGCGAAAAGCAACGGCGACAGTGGGCAGCCCTGGCGCGTGCCCCTCGCCAGGGGGAAATCAGCCGATATATATGCATGTAGGGCCTCTGCTGCATTCAGTTCGGACTCTAGGGGCCCGATGTAGGTGGCCATTACCGGTCGGTAACGGGCGAATTCGGCCGTTACCGACCGGTAAATGGGTCATTGAGATGTAGGGGACCTTTTTTACAGAATTGGTAAATTTACCGAATCAGTAAATTTACCGATTCTGTAAAATACCGAATCGGTAATTTTACCGATTCGGTAAATCTCACATGTAGGTGGCACTGCAAACAGTGCCACAGGCCTTTAGGAGTCGGTATTTTACCAGCCAATCCAATTGGGTGGTCAAATACCGAATCCAGGTGTGCATGCACATCTGTGCATGCACACCTGTGCCATGTGACACACAGACATGCCCTTAGGGCATGTCTGTGTGCCACATGGCACACATGCCTGTAATTGGGGTGCCAGAGGGTGTCAAAGTGACACCCCCTGCACCCTTGCAAAATTCGGTATTTACCGATTTGGTAAATACCGAATCGGTAATGCCCATTGATTCCTATGGGCTTCAATGCCCATAGGAATCAATGGGCATTACCGATTCGGTATTTACCGATTCGGTATTAACCGAATCGGTAAATACCGATTCCTTCCGATTCGGTAATTATTAAAATAAAATTACCTACATCTGCCCTCCTCTTTTTTACCACTTCTTAAATACCGATTCGGTATGAATCGGTATTTAAGAAGTGGTAAAAAAGATTTACCTACATCGGGCCATAGATTCTGTAATTCTACCTGTCCTTCCCTTTTATGTGCTGAGATAGATGAAATGGCCCGGCCTCTGACAACCGTTTTGAATGCCTCCCAGAGGATAGTTGGTTAGGCCACAGACCCTGTATTTTCCTGAAAGTAATGGGCAACTCCCTTTTTAAGGTCTTGTCTGATTTTTGGAACTTGTAAGTAGCCGGGGCGGATCGGATAGATTCTGTGTCTTGTCTGTTGGTGGTATGTATACTTAAGCAATATTGGGTAGTGGTCAGAAATGCCCCGGGGTCTGATTTCTATAGTATCCACATTTTTAAGACTGCCTAAGGATCCCAGGAAATAATATATCCTGGTCCGACTGTTATGAACCCCCGAATGATACGTAAACTGGCGTTCCGTTGGGTGGTGTTTCCTCCATATATCTATAAGGCCCATCGCCTCTAGGAAACTTCCCAGTCGTGATCCTCCGGACGTACCTAGTCTGGGTGGGAGCCTGTCCAAGGTGTTGTGTATAGTTGCATTAAAATCCCCACCAATAAGGAGCTCTCCCTCTGGGAGGCCAAGCAAAAATTCACTGGGATCCGGCAGTGCCACTGTATGCAACGCCGGGGGAACATAGACTGATACTATGTTAAGGGGTCGTCCCTCCCACTGTGTACTTATCGCTGCGAATCTACCCAGTGCATCAGATCTTACACTACTCACAATCAGTAGGAATTGCTTTTTAAGTAGTATGCCTACTCCCCTTGAACCCGATGTGAACTCTGAGTGAGCCACCAGTTTGTGTCCCCATCTATCCATCGCTTTTCTGGATATTCCAGTAAGATGTGTTTCTTGCAGCAGCACCACTGCCGGGCTGGCTCTTTTGATGCACTGTAGAACTATGCCTCATTTAATTTTATCCCCTACACCTCTCACATTCCATGTAAGCAGTGAAAGAGTAGGCCTTGTGGCATTAGGGACTATGCGAGCATCACCCTGCACCATTCCTTTCGGTGGTATTTCTGACATGTCCGATAGGAGTCTCAAAATCTGCCTGGCTGAAATGGGAGTATAACTCTGAGTTTTGCGCTACTGCGTAACTGACTTTGTATTGAGTCATATAGTAAACCTCTTGAGAACATAAATTCAACAAACCCAACCTCCCCGTTCCCCTCCCTGCCTCCCTGCCATGCGGACTTGAAACTGCCCGCCACCCCAACTTAGCAGAGTGCTTAATACCCAACCCCTTAACCATTACTTGCACGTATGGGAGCGGGAAGTCCAAGGAAGACCGTATCTGCCCCATGCCCCAGAGTCTGCTTCTCCAACAGTTCCATTATCGTTGAAGCACCAAGGAGGGCTCAATACCACTTCAGCCCACATCTTTCTCTGCTCTTGCCTGCGACTGGTTGGTGTCATCACGGTTGTGTTCAGTATCGTCAGGATCTTCATTTCTCCCATTATGCCGCCGTCCTTTTTTTACTTTACCGTCTCTCCTCGCTACTCTCCATACTTCCAACCAGTCATGTGCCTCCTCCGGTGTTTCAAAGAATCAAGTCTTGCCATCTGCCACAACACGTAATTTTGCCGGAAAGAGCATGGAGTACGGCAGTTCACGGGCCCTCTGTGCTTTTTTAACCTCTAAGAAGCTTCTGCATCGCGCTGTAACTGCTGCCGTATAGTCTGGGAAGAAGGAGATGACTGAGTTATGAACTCGGACTGGCGGGGCTACTCGGGCCGTCTGTAATATCGCATGTCTGTCCTGAAAGTTGAAGATACGGACCAGCACCGGTCTCGAAGGGGCTCCTGGCTTTGGTCGTCCACCCGGCACCCTATGCGCCCGCTCTACGGAAAAGTAGGTGGAGAGTCCTTTAGGTTGCAAGCGAGTTTTTATGAGTTCTTCGACGTAGAGGTCCATTGCAGGGCTCCCTTCCGTCTCCAGAAGCCCCGTGATTCGAACGTTATTGCGGCGGGAGCGTCCTTCCTGGTCATTTATCTTTGCCGCCTACGCCTATTTTCTTCCTCCATCCGTGTCACTTTCTTGCTTAGGAGTGCTGAGTCTTTTGAGAGCGTTGTTGTCACTTGTTCAACCTCCGCAACCCTTGCGGACATTTTCTGAAAGTCGGCGCGCAAGAATATGACATCCGTTGATACGGAGCCTACCGTAGTTTGTACACTGTGAAGGGCCGCCATAATGTCTTCCAACGTCACCTTAGGCCCCGCTGCCGCTTCTTTATCTTTGTTCATTTTGTCTGTAGCATCCGGTAGTGGAGGGAAGTCTTTAGTGTACGCAAAGTTGTCCAATTTACCCTACTGATTTGCACGAGTCCCTCTTCCACTCATCATGTCAACATCAGGGTCACCCGTCACTCTACTGCGGAATTATTGTTCTTTGCACGTGATTTACGACAAAAAATCAATGGGGGGCCCGCCCCGGTCCTGCGCTTCAAAGCTCCGCTGTTTTACGCCCCGTGCAACAGCAGCAGTGTCTTCGTGGGTGCGGGGATCACGGGAAGTCTCAGGCCCGCACCGTCCGCAGCGTCAGAGCACTACCTCCCCGTCGCCGGTGTACCTGTGTTTCTGTGCCTCCAGCACAGTCTCACCTTCAGGCTGTATGTCTTATAGTCTCTGCCCCATATGTTAGAGGTCGCGCTGCACAGTCTTTTTGAACACCCACGATGGTGCAATGCACTGCTTGTCTCCCCGGGATCTTAAATGAGCCTGTTTGCACTACACTGCGGTCAAATACACTTCGTGTGCCCTTGTGTGTATTTTTAGCGTCTATACAGCTGTTTTAGTGGGCCATTTGTACTTCCCCGGCACTGACTGCTTCACGGGACCTCCGAGTTCCTATTCTGCAAAATGGCGGCTGCAGGCCGGTTCAGCAGGCTATCCCGATGTCCCCGCCGTATGCAATGCCCAGATATATAGTTGCGGGGCAGTCGATGCCCTCCGTGCTCCGCTCCGGTGTCTGTAGGCAGTATCCTCACGTTGCGCTCCTCCCAGCAGGCATACTCTCTACACTGCTCCTCCAGTCGCCGCTTTCTCCGGCGATCTCCCCGCAGGCACCAGGGGACTTTCATGCAATTTAGGTCCCGGCTTCAATCCCGGTCACAGGCCCGTACCTGCCGCCGAGCATAACTTTTGACCTCGGGCTCCCAGCGTCTTCGGAGCCAGACCATTGAGTGCCGCTTCTCCTCCGGTTTCTTTTTTGTGACTCTGGGTCCAGTTTTATGTCCGGATCATTATGCGGATTAATGGGGAAGCGATCTTATCCCCGGAGCCCCTCTAGGCAGCGGCCATTGCGCTCGGTTGCTAGCCACGCCCCCCCACCAACCCTTCTTTTTAATACATATGTCACCCTTCAGGTAGGCCCTGGATAGCCCAGAGGGCAGGGTGCAGTGTATTTAAAACGTGGGAAATATACTTTTGAGTTTTTCCTGTCCCCGGAGCCGAAAAACTCATAAATTCATTTTTCAGTACTTCAAGGCCTATCTCTCCCAAAGGATAACATTGGAGTTGCTTTAGCACATTTTATAAGTGTAATTTCCGAAAAGGGAAGAGATAATTGGATCTTGTTTGCTGTCTCTAGAATTAGAATTTAGAATCCTAACTTATGGTGAAGTAGAATTTTACATTACAATTCTGAAAATGCCACTTTTTTTAATGGTATTTTTTTGTCTAAGCCATTTGGTGCTTGCAACCTGCCTCGAGTCACATGACTGGGTGTAGTTGGCGGTTACGCTTTGTGCATTCGTTCAAGATAGCCACACACAATGGGAGCTTTAGTGTATCTGGATAGGCCATCACTGGAAGGATGGGAGGGAGAGGCTGGCCCTAGCCTCATTTACACTTGTATAGGTAATGTCCTGTCTCCGCACGAAGGGCTGCATACCCCCGGTAGTTAGTCTGGAGCCAGGGCAGGCAGGGTATCGGCACACAACAACGGCATGCCTCTAGAAGCTTCTCCTCACTTCAAAGGCACAACTGTATATAAAAGAAGGACCTCAGACACCACCTCTTCAGTACATTTCTGGACCTGTTGATTCTCTGCCAGGAAGAAAAGCTGCTATGCTGCTACAAGAACTGCCGCTCTGCTGGACTGCTACCTGCTGCCCTCTTGCCTGGGGAAGAGGAACTGGACCTACAACTCTATTTTCCCTGCTGACCTACTGACCTCTTGCCTGGGGAAGAAGAACTGGACCTGCAACTCCATCTTGAACCCAGGAATCCAGAGAGACTCAAAGGGCTAGTCTGCTCGACTCCTGATCTGAGCCTCAGTGTTCCTGACCCCCAAGTGGTGCCACTCAGGTCCTGGACCCTTGGTGTGGGTCCCAAGCTCCTAAAATCAATCTTTTTGGCTGTTTGTGACTATGAACAGGCCAGTTTGCCATGGACCCCTGCCACTGTCTCGGTAAATCAGCACCAGCCGCCATTAGCCTGTCTCTTCACACAGCAGCATTGGCAGCCCATGAAGGACCGCCAATGCGAATCTCCAGCCCACCTGTCCACAATTCCCGGCCTGCTCTTTTCACCGTGCCCACTTCCACCTGCAACGCTCAACTTGCATCTCGCCACCCTCTCTAACACGGACGGGACTTTTGGCACAAAACCTGAGAAGGTAAACCTTAAGCAGGACTTATCTGGGACTGTATCCAACCCACGCTCCATCGCGTTCTGCCTGAACGTTTGACTTTGACCCGGTCCAGTGTGACCAGATAGCCGCGGTTGGCGCTTTCCTCTTTTAGGTGCTACATTGCAGTTTTTTATTTATAAATTCATAACTCCGGTGTTCGAGGCATGTGGGCTGCTGAATTCATATCTGTGCATAGATTGCCGCCTACTGTTGGGTCCGGATGATTGCACATTGTTGTCCTGGAAGAGTCTTCGAAGTATCACGAGATAGGTGGCTCCTCCCCTGGACTACAGTGCGCATGGGCATCCTCTCCATCCTCAGATTGTTTTTTTCCGCCATTGGGTTCGGATGTACTTTCTTAACTCACGTTCGGAATCGATATAACAAAACTTTTCACGAGGCCAAAAGGCCTTAGGGGCGTCGGTAGTGTCTTTCGTTCGGTGCCACGTACTTGTTCCACTTCTTTAAACCGGACGTCGAAGGCCGGTTGCCTTTTTCGACACCAAGGGCCCCGTCGACGATCGACGATGGAACAGAGCCCGTTCAAACGATGCCCCGTTTGCAACTTCAAATACCCTCACATCGATGTGCACCCGGTGTGCAATAAATGCCTATCACCGGACCACGACGAGGCCAGCTGCATGGCCTGTTCTCAATTCAGGTTGAAGAAAACACTTCGGCTTCGACCCGCCGCAAGACAGTCGGCGCGGGAGACAGCTCCCGACCCAGAGAACATCTTCGAGGCTGAAGACGACGAGGGTGTAGGAGAACAGGATCCCGATCCACAATCTGATCCCGCGTCGGAGCAAAACTCAAACTATGATGAGGACAAAGAAGAAGACTACGCCCATGATGAAGATGTCGTCGAGGTAGGAGACGACGCACAAGCCATCTGAGCCGTCGATGAGCAAGGCCCAACCGCAGTCACGGGGCCCGGTACTGACACTGTACCTTCCAAGGCTCAGGTCGAGGCATCGCCGGAAGGCCTTAGCCAAGATCTTCCTCCTCATTCTATAGCCCCGCTTCAAGGCCCGGCTAAGAATATTTCTAAAGAGCCATCGGTCGATCACCCACAATCAGCGGTAAAATCGAAACCGAAACCAACAGAAGCTAAATCGAAACCGAAACTGATTAAAACAGTCATCGGATCGACGACTTCGGATCCAATCAAATTGAAGAGTGTCATCGACCCCTCGGGGTCAAAAGGGGGTGTCGACCCAAAGATCTGATCGACAACACCAGTATCTAAAGTCAAGCACGTCACGCTGACGCCGTCAACGTCCAAGTCCAAGGATGGCGACACTAACAAAGGACTCAAGGCTCAGAAGACTCTCGAGCCGAAGCTTCAGGCCTCCAAGCCACTACTGGTCAAGGCCGTCGAGTCGAAAACCAAACTCAACCCGAAAGAGCATAGAAAAGTCGAAGCAAAAGAGCGTGCCTGCTGCGCACCAAGAACTCAAGTTGACGCATGGCCACGAACAGCATCCTGATAATCCCACGTCGGTCGGATCGAAGGCGGCCCCAACCTCGAAGCAGGTCAGTCCGTCTCCGAGGCCTACGCCACCAATAAAGTACGGACTGCCCCCGACTGCGCGCCCTAAGGCTTTCCAGCTACAAAAAAGCACTGACTCAACAAAAAAGTCGTCGGTAGCCTCAAGGACCGAGCCTATGGAAGAGGATGTTGTGTTCCAAGCGCCATCCTATGATAATCAGTCGAAACTATTCATCGACTCTGATTCTGGAAGGCTCACGATTTATAAACGGAAGATCGTTCCAGAAAATCCTATGGAGTCATACGAAATACCACTCAAAAAGAAAAGGGACTCTGCCACCTCACCTGCTCTTTTTGAACCTTTAGATTCCTATGGACAAGAATATATCTATTCTCCCACACATGCCACTGAGGATGTGGGGGAGGGCTACAATGAGGAAATTTAATTATCCTGTTGACACAGATCAAGAGGAGTATCAACCCTGGAATGACCCTGCTGACCCTGGTGAGCCACACACCACGCCTGACACTCAGTCCTATACTGTCAAAACCTCGCCTTCTGAAGATACGGCTGCGTTTAACGCATTGATTGAAAGGGCAGCCATTAACCATGATGTAGAAATGCACGCTGACCCAGTAGAAGAAGACTTTTTGTTTGATACTTTCTCAACTTCAGAAAGATCGGTAAAGACTTTACCTATGCTTAAGGGTGTCCTTAAACACGCTAGTGACGTTTTCAAAGAAACAACAAGGGCAAGGGTTGTGAACCCCAGGATTGAACGGAAATACAGGCCTGCGCCTGTAGACCCTACGTATATCAAAGGCCAGCTCCCTTTGGACTCCTTGGTGGTGGCTAATGCTCGTAAAAGAGCGAACTCTCAAACAAGTGGTGATGCTCCTCTTCCGGACAAAGAATCCAAAATCTTGGAAGCTTCTGGCAAATGTGTGGCGGCTCAAGCGGCAAATATTTGGAGAATCTCAAATACACAGGCCCTATTAGCCAGATATGATAGGGCTCATTACGACACGTTAGAGCAGCTACTGCAACACCTGCCTGATGCTTATAAGGAGGGAGCGGAAATGCTAATACAGGAGGGGAAGCTAATTACAAACGCATCCATTAAATGTGCGCTAGATGCGGCGGACACAGCAGCTAGGGCCATCAACACAAGTGTGATGCTCAGAAGGCATGCCTGGCTCGGAATCTCTGGTTTCAAGCCAGAGATCCAAACAACTTTACTCAATCAGCCAGTTAACCCTGACTTTCTATTTGGTCCTGATGTAGATACGACCCTAGAAAAAATTAAGAAGGACACTGAGACAGCCAAATCCATGGGGGCTCTGCAGTCACAGCAGTTCAGGGGCGGCTCCTGTCGTCGATCCGGTAACGGGAGCTTCTAGAGGTCAAGCATCACAGCAAACCCAATACAACAAAGGAGGGGCACAATCCACCTATAACAAGGGCAATAGGGGTGGATACCGTGGGAACAGCACCAAAGGCAGAGGACGAGGAAATAATAATGCCTGATCCTCCGCCACCAATAAACAGTGACGTCTTGTCACTGCCCCCAGACCATATAACACCGGTCGGGGGAAGACTTCAGCAGTTCCTGCCAGTCTGGGAAGGCATTACCACGGACAGGTGGGTGAGACAACTTATCCAATACGGCTATTGTCTAGAACTAACCTCCACTCCACCCAACATACCCCCAAGGCACCGTCCTATGTCCGCAGAGCACATGCACTTATTGCAGCAGGAAGTCATCTGCATGCTGCAAAAAGGGGCCATAGAACTCGTGCCTTTAGAACAAAAGGGTACAGGGGTGTACTCACTGTACTTCTTAATCCCAAAAAAGGACGGGTCTCTCAGGCCCATTCTAGACCTCAGACCCTTGAACCAATACATCTTGTCAGAACATTTTCACATGCTCAACACTTGAACCAATACATCTTGTCAGAACATTTTCACATGCTCACTTTGCAGCAGGTTCTACCATTGCTCAATCAGGGGGATTTCCTAGCAACCCTGGACCTGAAGGACGCATATTTCCACATTCCAATTCACCCAGGTCACAGGAAATATCTCAGATTCACCATAAACAACCAGCATTACCAGTTCAAGGTCCTGCCTTTCGGGGTCACTATGGCCCCCAGAGTGTTTACCAAGTGCTTAGCGACGGTAGCTGCGCACCTTCGGAGACAACACATCCATGTCTATCCTTATCTGGACGACTGGCTTATCCAAGCGAAGTCGGCCCAGCAATGTGCCAGCCACATGTCCCGCACGATTCACCTCCTGCACAGTCTAGGATTCTCACTAAATTACCCAAAATCTCATCTACAACCCGCACATGTACAACAGTACCTAGGCGCGGAGATAAACACACTGGCAGCAACAGCACAACCAAATTCAGCAAGAATCAACAGCATGCAATTGCTGATTCGACAATTCCATCCCCATCGATCACTCCCAGCGCAAGTGTTTATGCAACTGATAGGCATGATGGCCTCCTGCATCTTTATAGTTCCTCGCGCGAGGCTACACATGCGTCCGCTTCAGGAGTGCTTGGCACGACAGTGGAACCAGGCTCAGGGCCATTTGAAGGACCTAGTGTTGGTGACCGGTCGTGCACACAACTCTCTGCATTGGTGGAACACACAAAACCTTTGCAGGGGACGACCGTTCCAAGAGCCTGTACCACAGATAGTGCTGACAACGGACGCATCTCTCCAGGGCTGGGGAGAGCATGTCCTCCATTATACGGTGCAGGGACTATGTATGCCGCAGCAGCAAAAGATGCACATCAACCTACTGGAACTGATGGCAATCTTCATGGCGCTGAAGGCATTCAAATTGCATTTGTGCAACAAAGTCGTGCTGATCCGGACGGACAACATGACTGCAATGTATTACATCCAGAAGCAGGGAGAGACACACTCCCCACAATTGTCACACCTAGCCCAGAGCATGTGGAAGTGGGCCATTCAGAGAAACATCTTCCTCATGGCAGAACACCTCCCGGGCAAGGACAACCAGATAGCAGACCTCCTCAGCAGGCACAGCCATCAAATGCACGAGTGGGAGATACATCCCTCAGTGCTACAACCGTATTTCCAGCAGTGGGGCCATCCAGAGATAGACCTATTCGCCACAAAAGAAAATGCAAAATGCCAAACCTTCGCCGCCAGGTTCCCACACCCGCAGTCTCAGGGCAATGCGATATGGATGAACTGGTCAAACAGATTTGCGTACGCTTTTCCTCCGGCACCGCTCATACGCTGGTGGCGCGCAAACTGCGGCAGCACTCAATGACACTCATCCTAGTTGCTCCAACATGGGCAAGACAGGCATGGTACACCACGTTCCTAGAACTTTCAGTGGTGCCTCACCAGCGACTGCGACTCACACCCAGTCTCCTCACTCAGAGCCGTGGAGACATTCAGCACCCAGATCCACAACAGTTGAACCTTGCAATATGGCTCCTGAGGTCATAGAGTTTGGCTATCTGAACCTGCCCCCTGATTGTATGAACATTATCAAGGAGGCTAGAAGGCCTACCACCAGGGCATGCTACGCGGCGAAATGGAAGCGTTTTGTCATTTATTGTTCCAATAATAACATAAATCCACTGGATGCATCAACGCAAAACATTATATGTTATTTGTTGCATCTCCACAGATGCAATCTGGCATATAGTTCCATCAGGATACATTTAGCTGCCATGGCAGCTTATCTTCAAAACAGACAGCACCTTTCCCTTTTCAAAGTGCCTGCCATTAAAGCTTTTATGGAGGGACTCAAAAGAGTAATTCCTCCCAGACACCCGCCTTCACCTGTCTGGAATCTAAACATAGTTCTCACCAGACTAATGGGACCACCTTTTGAACCTCTTCACTCCTGTGAGATACAATTTCTGACATGGAAAGTGGCCTTTCTAGTAGCAATCACATAGCTAAGAAGAGTTAGTGAGCTGCAAGCCCTAACTATTCAGGAACCTTTCATCCAAATTCATGCTAATAGGGTGGTGCTGCGTACCAACCCTAAATTTATGCCTAAGGTGGTGTCACAGTTCCACATTAACCAAACAATCTAACTGCCAGTATTCTTCCCAAATCCAGATTCAGTGGCAGACCACGTGCTGCACACACTAGATGTTAAAAGAGCTCTCCTGTATTACATAGACAGGACAAAAGATTTCAGGAAGACTAAACAACTGTTTGTTGCCTTCTCTCCACAGCACAAAGGCAACCCCATTTCCAAATCCGGTATAGCCAGATGGATTGTTAAGTGCATACAAATCTGTTATCACAAGGCTAAACGCACATTAACAGTTCCCCCACGAGCGCATTCCACACGCAAGTTAGGGGCATCCATGGCTTTCCTAGGTAACATTCCTCTAGAGGATATATGTAGAGCAGCCACATGGACCACCATACATACATTCACCAAACACTACTGCGTGGATGTACACTCCAAACAGCAAGCTGCTGTAGGACAGGCTGTTCTCAGAACTCTTTTTCAGACTGCTGCAGCTGGCACGGTCAACCACCGCTAGGGAGGAAACTGCTATTTATTCTATGCACAGATATGAATTCAGCAGCCCACATGCCTCGAACGGAATATGCTACTTACCAGTATGCATCTGTTCTTGGCATGTAGGGCTGCTGACATTCATATCGCCCGCCCTCCTCCCTGGTGCCTGTCGCAGCTGTAGCACTCAGAATTATTCTCAGGCATGGTCATCACTTACTGTATCATACTCCATCTCTGCCACAATGGCGAAAAACAATCTGAGGATGCAGAGGATGCCCATGCGCACTGTAGTCCAGGGGAGGAGCGACCTATCTCGTGATACTTCGAAGACTCTTCCAGGACAACAATGTGCAATCATCCGGACCCAACACTAGGCGGCAATCTATGCACTGATAAGAATGTCAGCAGCCCTACATGCCAAGAACAGATGCATACTGGTAAGTAGCATATTCCTTACTGATTGGATGTTTGTCATTATTGTCTTGTTTTATTTATTAAATTAAGCCCTATTTTCTTACCTGGTTTGGGCTATTTTCGTGTGGTGTTTTACTATTTAAAGTGTTGCACAAATACTTTACACATTGCCTATGAGTTAAATCTGACTGCTCTCTGTCAAGCTACCAGGGTGTTGAGCACACGTTAATTTGCGGTTGCTTGTGCCTTACCCTGACTAGAATTGTGGTTGCTGCTTGAGCAGGGTTTACACTCCAGTCAACCAGTAACCCAATTTCTAACATATTGTATTATTACAATGGTCATTCACAGAGGACCAACTGATCAGTACTACTAATGCATGTTTTGGTAAACTCTGGCTGCCTTTAAAGTCCACAATCCAATAATCTGAGAGCGTGGTCCTAGACTAGACTGTCGTTCAGTGAGGGAAGCGAGGCATTTTCAAGGATATGAGATACACTCTCTTTAGTTGATACTACAACAATAAAAGGTATCCCACATCCAGTGGTATCATCGAAGACTGGTGTCTTACGGGTTACCCCCTGCTTTCTGGGAACAAATGGGTTCTTTGTTAGAGCCTCACTAACTCAATTAGTTGCATGCTTCATCATCAAGCCTCATTCTGGTCCCTAAAAACCAGGATGGACTCAACCATGTTATAGGGAACACTTTCAATTTAGTTATAGCCCGGGGTCCTAAAGAAGAATAAAAATACCTTAACAAAGGTATCCCCTTTATCCGTGGTTGTTCAGTTTTGATTAAAAACTAATGCGAGGATATGATGGGATATAATGAACCTGCTACCCTGCAAGTCTTTCGACATGTTTCAGCCCTCAAGCTAATGTCCTCTAGAGTCCAGAGCTTTCATCAGGACAAGTTAAGTGCCCTGGAGTCTACTTCCTGTCGTCGTATCTATTTAGAAAGGACAAACAACATGCAACACATAAACAGGCACGTATATGGTTTACTCACCCAGTTGTTGAGGAAATAGTATCTTGATTCCTGTTAGGGAGAGACAAAACATTCATAAAAAAGCAGGGATGAAGTTGCTGTCATTGTGTGTTTAACATCACCAATTGCCAGTTCTGCAGATCATGTGACATTCATGGGAAGTTGCAGACATGTACCCTTTCTGTCAAACATAACACAAGTTAACACTCATACTCGTTTGTAGTAGCAACATACTGTGATATATCACACACAAGTTCTCCTTGGAGGCGTGTTAAGGTGTCTAGAAAACATGTGTACTCTGGCAAGATAGTGACAAATATAGTTGATAGCAAGCATGAAATTATGTAAACGAGAGTCCGAAGCACATGTGGATTATTACCTTCTTTGGTAACTTTATAATGCAACTTGGGGCCATGCCCCATGTAGTCACACACTAGGATTCGGTAATTGGAGGTATTGCTGACCCATGGTTGTAATTAAAGAAGGTCAATTATAGTTAAAGAATTCCAAATCCAAAATCATTAGGGGAGAGGATGTAGCCTTACGTCTAGAGCGGTCGACCTCGAAGCTGGGGACCAGGTTCGAGTCTTGGCAATGACCCTCAACATCCTGTGTTTCTGCGCATACCACTTAATCTCCCCGTGCCTAACAAACAAATGAATGTGTCCACCTGTAATGAAACTGGTGCTCGTGTAAAGCGCTCTGATACCTGATGTCTCGGGTCTAGTTTGCGCTATATAAAACTCCCCCAAAAACATTGAGGGCTAGAAGAAGCCCCAATAGGTACCTGCTTACATCGTCAAGGGTCCATATTGTCCTACCAACTCGGAGGAGCACTGGTATGAATGGAAGTTGCCAGCTGCACCTTGCTCTGTGACCAGGTACAGTGGCGTGCTGGCATAATCGAGGTCTGTGCGTTCCCGCAGGACTACATTTCTCATGACAACTTAGGTCACTAAGTGGTCATGAGAAATGTAGTCCTGCGGGAGCCTTTGAGTCATTTAGCAGGATTAGAAACCCAGTTCCCAGGCAGTGAAATACTTCCTTACTGAGCACTATGTATTAGCAGTGACCTATTCATGGGTGAAAAATATAGTCAACTGCCTAGACGGTTATTTATAATGAATGTGGAATACAATTAAATGTGCCATATGTGTAGATTGGGATGCCTTTGAAGTCCTTCTTCCATGTTAGCTACACTGATTTAACCTGTCCTGAATTTGGTAATCAGGAAAGTGCTTAACATAGTGTGCAGCGTGCCTGACTGCCATTGCATATGCTAAAAGCAAGGCACTAAATGGGAATTGAAATGGGTGTGTTTCCTAAGCCTCCAGTTAACTTACTATCACATAAATAAATCAGTGGAGTGGAGCATACTATGTAGCAGTGCTCACGAAGTGCTGACTTCATCATGTAACTTTCCCAGCCAATGAATCATCACAGTGGAGACACAGGCTCTCTTGGTAAGTCACTAGCCATAAACTATCCAGTCAGCTGTACCATAGTAAGGCTTAAGTGCCTCGTCCTGACCCACATCCATTGTGCCCAAAGAAACATTTTTCTGTTTCCTTTTCTGTAATCCTAGCCAGCTGTTAGTCATGTTCTTTTGAATCCACCTTTATAGTCTTCCCCTTTCCATTTTTTTATCTTCTCTCCCAGCACTGAGAGGAAATCTTTCACTGCTATTGACTCTGATTCAGTTGCTCTATGAGTTAAAGGAAATATGTGCTGCTGCTGTCTGTATATGATTTGTATCTAGGGTAGTTGCACTTCTGTTGATCACTGTACCTGTCCTACTTGTGAAAACATTTTAGAGTGAACTGTATTTATTCACTTTTTAGGTCTCGCCTGAGCCAGCCCATGCGCTGCGCTGGCGAGACATTTAGTGAGTGGGCTTTAAAAAGCCGACCACAGCTTTTTGTGTGGCCTAGACCGTGCGGTTATGCGCACAGTTACGAGCAGAGGCGCCATCTGGCTTTCCTCTCTCGTCATGGCTCATTAAGTGCGCACGCGCTTGTTAAACATGGCTGTTGCCTGCCTTTCTTTTCTATGTTTAACAAGCGCGAGGCACGCACGCTTGTTTTCATTTCACACTTGCTCCCCCGCCTTGGCTACAGCTGCTTATAAGGACACGCTTTATATTTACAAAAAGTGCTTGCCCCATGCCACGCTTTAGCTTAAAATATGGTGGCACCTTTATATTTACAAAAAAGCGTTCGCTGCAGCCGCGACGACGCTTTAACTTTAATTATGTCTATTTGTGCAATGCGCCACAGCACGCTTCACATTTAACATGGCGGCCGCAACTTTGTTTTCTGCTGCGTGGCTCGCCTATATTAACTTTTAAATCATTTGCTTTTTCTCAACAGCGCGCATTGTCTGCATTAACTTTAACAATGGCAGCGGCGCTTGCTGCCCCGGTCCCCGCCTTGGCTATAGCTGCTTAGGTCACGCTTTATATTTACAAAAAAGCGGTCGAAAAACCTTATTCCACGGGGCTGTCCTTAATTATCCTTCAGCAGCCAATCTATTTGTACCTTAACCAAGGCCCGCTCCCCCAGCCGATATTGTGCTCTCCATACAAGGCGACTTCAGAGCAACATGGTGGTAGCTTAAGTCTAGAGCTCCCGCAGGCTGGAAGGCTTGAGGCTCACAGCAAACTAGCGCAGGGGTCACAACCAAGACAAGAGAGGCTGCTCTCACCTAGAGGTTATGCCTTCAGAGACCATGCAGACCACTCTTAACTAACTCCAAGGAAGCTCCAGAGCCACTGAGAGACCCGCAACGACACTGCACAAGCCTCTGGTGGTTCCGTGGGTCTGACTGTTAGTTTGTATAAGCAAAGCTTCAACTTTCTTGTACATAGTGTGGGAGGGAATCGTTTTTACTGTTACAGAAGTTTGTTATCCACCAAGCATCAAATTAATGTTGCAGCAAAAGTGATAGGAAGCGGGTTTTTCTTTTTGGGGGATTTCCAAACTTTTATGGAGCACGATTTTCCATGTCTCAGAGATAGTGCAGACTTCCATTGTGCACAATACATTTTTCTGCAGTTTATGCCTATCATGTGCAGTCCAGGTGGGAAAGCTACACGTCAGGTTTGTTGTGTTAGTGAGTGGAGTACCCTCTGAGAAGCGGGTGTCTTTTTGCACAGGACACTGCTTGCACTTTACTTAATCTCCCCGGCTCACCCCAACAACACTTCCTGTCCAGGAATCTGCATTTAAATAGCCGTAGGTGTTTCCAGGCAGGGTAGCAGCTCTCACGGCTCTTGTGCTTTGCACACCACAAACTGAGTAAAAGTTAACATTAATGTAGCGTTAGCTGCACAACACCGTCTTCATCTCTCCCTGCATCTTGCATGTTCAGACAGCCTGTGTCCTCCGTAATTTACTTTTATCCCGCTTTATCACTTACTTAAATAATATTACTTTTGTGTTTTATGATAATAAATATCTGGCTATAATATCAATACAGCCCATTACACACAGTGCTCCCCTGGTGGGTGCTTTTATTGCTCCATTGCTGTCTCTGAAAATAAGCTCCCAGACACCCTCCACAATTCAGTAGGTCTCGCATTTCTAAAAGTTTGAGCTATTGGCGTTGCATTATTATGTGCAACGCCAATAGCTCAAACTTTCACTCATGCAAGACCTATTGCATTGTAAATGCTTGTTCCTATTTGCCAACAACCAATCAGCTGGAAAAATAGTAAAAGATTACTTCTGAACTATCTTCATCTAAACTTATTCCCTACCTATGCTCCACAATCAATATATTCTTCAACATACAAGTTAAAAATGGAGACCAGTTTGTAACAAAGGCCTTGAGCTTGTGTTTAGCAGACCAGATTGTCCATTGCTAGAGGCTCTTATATATGGATTATCCAGTTTCTTTCAGTTGATACCCCCTGTTTCCTACGCCAATATTGTCTTTTCTGAATGCCAGGTGCTTATTTTACCTCTCTACAAGAGTGGTGACAGTGGCACTGAAAATGGAAGACCCAACCAAACAACCCACTGGCTTTTCAGATATCTCTATGTCAAACTTGTCAACCATCCCTTCAATAAAGCTCCAAAATCACTCCAGTTTCGCTGGCATCCCAAGAAGTACAGTAGCATTCCTGTCACTCCAGAGCCCCTTCAGCACCCATGTAATCTCTTCCCATCCCGTGTGAGGGGTTTCTCAGGACAGTGGTATTCTATGACAATTTTGCAAAATCTTTTCCTCCCTTGCACATTCTTGAACATTTTGTGTGAACATTGGAATATTTCATCCAGCTTTTTCTCACTGGATTTCGTTCCTAACAACCTCTCCCACATCTTCTGTTCTGGTGTCTTCCCAATTAGAACTGCATTCAGTATAAAATTATAAATGTTAGCTAGAAAATGTGTATCTTGGTCTCCTCCCTTCAACCATTTCTCAAAGGAGGTGAGTTATCTTGAAGCCCCACCGTTCACTGCTGGATGAATGGCCCATTTTCTTAATTGGAGACACTGGGCCTCGTCTGGCAGACTATTTACCTTTCTAAAATCATTGAAAAGCCCTATAACACAGACACAAAGATTATACACCCCTTCTCCCTTCAGGCCTGTCACTCACCTTCCTGATTGCATGGAGTGAACAAAGGATTGCACACAGAAGAAGTACGTGAGCCCTTTTGATCAACCAAACTTGTCTCATGATACCACTGTAGGGCAAGTGACGGGTGAGAACTGTAGTACGTAGCTTTTGCTAGGTGCAATTCATAGAGGGCAACCAGCTGCGAGATGGTCACTAAAGGGCCCATTCCTTCTCAATTTTGACTTTCACTCCCCCTATGAGATAGCAAAAAGTTGTTGCCTGGAAGTAGCAAGTTTGACGGTGGTGCACTACTTTGCCCATTGTGTAGCAACAATAGAGAAACTGAAAAGCATTTCTAGGTCTTCATCCCCATAAACAAAATTGTCACTTTCCATTTGGAATTGCTTATATGTAGAGTTGGAGGAAGTGGCAAAGGAATTGTTTGGAATGAGTTGTGAAGCCTAGGCATGATAACCATTGTAATTATCAGCGTTTATTGGGATCCTTCCAAATCAGTAAGACATTCCTATGTGCCATGCATGTAGATCCCTGCACAGCATCCTCATGAGGGTGAAATCATTTAAGGATATTACTTATATGTGATCGAAGACCGCCTGCTTTAGCTGGGAAAGTGCTTGTAACATAGTTAACCTGATCTGAGGGCAGGCTCAGGGACAGTGCTTCTGACTTTTATATTTTATAAATTGATTTTAAATCCTGATACCTGTTGGGATATGTGGACCCTCTTCTTTTGACCTTATTGCAGCTGTCAAAGACATATATGCTCCATTGGAACACAAAATTGACCCTTCTCAGACGAGACGACCCAGATCAGGACAGGCTAGCTCAAAGTATCTTAAAGAAGAAAAGCAACTGCGTGAACAGTAGAGAGAATCACTACTAGCCTGTCAGAAACATGTAGATTATCACTTATAAACTCCAATAAATTACAAACATGTTGGCAACCAGAGTGGGAAATGCTGAAGGGAGATCCTGCCACATTAACCTGCACTTTGTAGGACGCCTGGAAGGAGTGGAGGCCATCAATGACCTATTTCAGAAAAAATGGACTCAAAGACACTGCAACCGAAGGTCTACTGAACAGTCATACAGAGCCTTGGTACCATGGTCTCGAGCAGAAACCCCATCAAGGTCTTGGTTTGGTCAGTTGCTCAAATTATGAAAACAACACAAACACAAAACAAAGGCCTTGCCATTAGGATATTTACTGATTATACAATAACTTTGCTAAGTAAAAACAAAAGAAAGTATTAGCTGGTGAACCAACGTCTCTAAAGAGACAATCCTTAAGTACTCACTTCTTTTGCTTGCATAACTGAGACTAGTCAAAGTAGGTCTGGCCTTTACATGTTCCCAGAAACAGTCTAAAACTTTATAGATGGCCGGGAGAACCCCCTATTGTCAACTTGGGAGTGCTATCTCTGAAGAAACTGGAGCTACATGAAGAGGCCAGGACATGTTGAGGGGTGCATCACAAGACATTGAGAATGAAAACATCCTTCACGTCATGACTAAAGTGAGTTTTCTGGAATATGTATGATATCAGTGAGCCCTTAAATGTAGCTTACAATGATGTAATTTCCCCATTTATCTAACACAAGGTAAGACTAATAACCTTTTGACGGCGTTTTGTACCTCAACTGTAGCAGTATGTCACATAAGAAATGGAGGCTCAGGGTTAATGAAACCTTATGTTCGAGGCATATGAGCTACAGATTGCACACTGTACATAGATCGCCACCTAGTGTTGGGCCCGGATGTTTGCAGTTTGTTGTTGTCCTGAAAAGTTCTTTGGAAGTCACGAGATAGGTGACTCCTCCTTTGGACCACATTGCGCATGGGCATCTGCTCCATCCCCAGACTGTTTTTCTCCGCCATCGGGCTCAGATGTGTTTCCTGCGCTCCGGTTAGGAACCGATTTTCGTTCGGCGCGCAATCCTCACCCAGTTCGGCGGTATTGTTTTGTTCGCGCTCCACATCGACGCGATTCTTCACCACTTCGAAGTCTTCTTCAAAACCAGAGTGACTGACCACAGCCTGACGTGCCGCCACCGGCCGATCAACTGATGCGGACACCTCACCCCGCAGTTACCCGGAACTGATATTTATCGCCTGTGAGGCAGAGATAGACGCAAAAAACTGCTTTTCCTGCCTGCCCCTGACGACGAGACGTGGCCGGCACACTCTGAACCACACCCGCTTGTGAATACAGTATTTGAATCTTGATCACCTTAACCAGACACCTCGAAAAGGAAGTTTTACCCTCATGTACCCCTGACTGTTACTGAAAGGAAAGCAAAACAGGACCCACCTACGTGAAAAACCCGGACACGTATCAGCCTGATAACATCTAGAAGTTCCGTAACTCTCAGTTTGTGTGTTCCCCTCCCCGGCTCCATCTGTTTGCCCTGACGAAGGTGCCTGACACCGAAACGCGCGTTGGCGCTACCACCAAGGACGGCAGTCTTATACCATCTAATCTGCCCCTTCATTTCTGCACCCTTACCCATGCAACTATAAATCCATTCTAGTGTTGCGGGTTACTTGTGTAAACGGTTGAAATGTGTTTGAGTCTGAATGATCCCTTGAAGATGTGAGTGCCTGTTTGAGTCCCCTTAATCTGCCCCGGAGTGAATGGAACACGGTAATGTATGATGTTGCGCTTATTATCCTGATTTGAAATATACCTTTGATTGTATATCTTTTTAAATGTCTGAACAGCCTATCCCTGAATCCTTTTTTATAAATAAGTGTACAAAAATCAATAAAAAGAGATTTTTTTCATAAAAAGTATGATTTGACTTTCTGGCTCTGATATTCGGTAATTCAGCCCCTTTATTAACTGAATTGGATCCCTTAGAGGACCATATGATATCTATTCCGGCACGGTGTTTTTCTATAATTCTATAATTCTGCAGTTTGTTGTTATCCTGAAAAGTTCTTTGGAAGTCACGAGATAGGTGACTCCTCCTTTGGACCACATTGCGCATGGGCATCGGCTCCATCCCCAGACTGTTTTTCTCCGCCATCGGGCTCAGATGTGTTTCCTGCGCTCCGGTTAGGAACCGATTTTCGTTCGGCGCGCAATCATCACCCAGTTCGACGGTATTGTTTTGATCGCGCTCCACATCGACGCGATTCTTCACCACTTCGAAGTCTTCGATTCCAGTCGTCGACAAAGGCCTTCGGGCCTTCGGGCCTACCTAGGCCTTACTTTCTGGCTCATGGAAAGGACGCCATTCAAGAAGTGTCCTCGGTGTGGGTCGAAGTTTCCCCACACCGACCTACATGAGGTGTGCAACCTTTGCCTCTCACCGGAGCACAAGGCCAAAGACTGTTCCACGTGTGCCTCCTTCCACTCCAAGAAGACGATCCGGGACTGACGAGCTCGAAGAACAATGGCTCACTCGTCAGCTTCGATCCCCGATGACATCTTCGAAGAGGGCGTCAACGTGCCAGAACACCAGCATGCCCAAGAGCGTACCAGCTCCTCAGATGCCGAAGACTCCGACGTCGAGGAAGTCACTCCAGCTCAACGGGTCGTAAGTAAGATCGTTGACCCCAACCCTTCCTCTACACCCTCTAAAAAGGCTTCGGCACATCCTCACCTTCGTGCCCGGGTTCACACTGAGAGACTGCTTCCAACGCCCCGCCTTCGGGCCCGGCAAAGAAGCCCGTCAAGTCTTTAGGCAGCTCGGGCTCGAGCCAGCCTATCCACGGTGCCGATCCTACACCGACACTGAAGAAAAAGCCATCTTCTTCAACCACACCGAAAGTTGCTCCGACACCTAAGCACTCGGCGCCGAAGACTGGCAGCGGCTCATCAATGCCGAAACCGCATTCGGAGCCCACTAAAAAAACGCGAAATGCTCAAGGACACGCTTCGGAACCGCGAAAACACCCAGAACCGAAGAAACAGGTTCCGGTAAAGGAAATTTCAAAAGGGCATACTTGTAAACCGAAATCAGCTACCGACTCGGTGCCGAAAAAACCTACGGAGCCGAAAACCTCGGCACCGAAGGATCTGCCCTGTTCAGAGGAACTTTTCACACCTGATCCTAACCAAAAAACTCTTGTCAAGGATCCTAAGTATGGTCAATTGACTCTCAGTTCCAAAAAGAGACCACTTGATGCGCCAGCACCTCCTCCTCCTCCTCCAAAGAAGAGAGACATTGCAACCTCTCCATTAAGGGTGCCTTCTCCTCCACCTCCCCATACTGTTCCTCCTCCTACACCTACTCCACCTCACCATTCACCTACACCGTCCCCTAATCCAAACGATGATGTAGACACAGACTCTGATGACACAGATGGAGGTGCACATGACCCAGCAGGGACCAATACTCCCCCTCAGTCACCTAATCCATGGGATGATTACAACACCCCTGATGTGCCTTATGTCCCACAAGACGACATATACCCTTCTAGACCCTCCCCACCAGAGGACACTATAGGTTTTAACCTACTCTTCCAAAGAGCTGCCCAATATCATGGGGTGGACTTACACACAGATGCGGTGGAAGAAGATTTCCTACTAGACACTTTTGATAACACGTAAAGGTCTACTGTCATTTTGCCAGTGCTTAAGGGTGTAATCAAACATGCAACAGAGGTTTTTAAGGACCCCGTCAGGGCTAGGATCCTCAATCCTCGCATTGAGAAAAAATATAAAGCTGCCCCTACAGATCCAGTCTATATTAAAGGTCCTGCACCATTAGACTCTTTAGTAGTGTCTAATGCATATAAACATGCTAATTCTCAGACATCAGGTGAGGCCTCACCACCAGACAAAGAATCCAAGCTACTTGACGCCCCAGGCAAAAGAACCGCGTCACAAGCAGCTAATATCGGGCGCATTGCCAACGCCCAAGCGTTGCTCGCCAGATATGACAGGGCTCATTATGATGAACTAGAGTCCATAATGCAGCATCTACCTGACAAATACAAAAATAGGGCCAATGAACTTATACAGGAAGGTAAAAATATTGCTAACACTTCCATTCGCTGTGCCCTAGATGCTGCAGACACTGCCTCAAGGGCAAATAATACCAGCACCCTCCTACGTAGACATGCTTGGCTACATATCTCAGGTTTTAAACCTGAGGTACAAAACTCCATCCTTAATCAGCCATTTGATAAGACACATTTATTTGGCCCAAATGTTGATGTGTCTTCAGAAAAAATTAAGAAAGACACTGATACAGCAAAATCTATGAGATCTTTGAAGCAGCAAGCTCCCAGACGTTCTTTCCGTCGTTCATCATACAGAGGCAACACTAGAGGCTACTCCTCCGAAAGTCCCTCCACCTCTTACAAAACCCCTAGCCAATCCACATTCACTAAAGGCTACCAAAGAGGGGGTTACAGGGGTAACAACAATAAAGGCAGAGGCAAAACCAACAACTCCCGCTCTGCCTCTACCCCTACTCAATGACTTTCCTCCCCTTCCCCCCAACATTCCACTCATGTGGGGGGAAGACTGCAACAATTCCTTCCTGCCTGGACCAACATCACATCAGACAGGTGGGTGCGACAAATTATTCAATCAGGTTACTGTCTAGAACTAACATCTACCCCCCCCCCCCCAACAGCGTCCAATGTTACAAGAACATCTAGCACTGCTAAAGCAAGAAGTACAATCCCTGCTACAAAAAAGTGCGATAGAACAAGTTCCTCTGCACCAACAAAACAAAGGGGTTTACTCTCTATATTATCTAATTCCAAAAAAGGACGGCTCTCTAAGGCCTATTCTAGGCCTCAGACTGCTAAACATATACATACAGTCAGACCATTTTCACATGGTCACACTCCAACAAGTCCTTCCGCTCCTGTCGCAAAACGACTTCCTTGCTACTTTAGATCTCAAGGACGCATACTTCCACATTCCCATTCACGAGGCTCACAAGAAGTATCTCAGATTTGTAATAGACGGGCAGTACTATCAATTCAAAGTACTCCCATTCGGAGTCACAACAGCACCAAGAGTATTCACCAAGTGCTTAGCAGTAGTGGCAGCACATTTACGAAGACAATACATCCATGTCTTTTTGTACCTCGACGACTGGCTCGTAAAAGCCAGTTCATACAACCAATGCGTGGAACACACTCATGCCACAATACAACTGCTTCATGACTTGGGGTTGTAAATGTAAAGGTAAATGTGTTTGTATTTATATAGCGCACTTCTACCCAGAGGTATCGTAGCGCTGCATTCATACCGCTGTGGAACCCATCCTGGCTTTCCTGTGAAATGTCCACTCCTGGGCACCCCCAAGGTGAAGCCAGGCATCCAAGCGCTGCTGGGGCCGTTGTGGAGATTAAGCAAGCTATTGCCCAGAGTCACAGAGTGGGACCCATGATTAGACTAGGCACCGAGGCAAGAATTATCAGGTCCGGGGAAATTGAGTCCAACAACCGCCGAGGCGGGAATTGAACCCTGGTCCCGGACCAGTCCTCTGCATCAGGGTCTGCCGCTCTAACCATTGAGCCACGCTTCTTCACAATAAACCACGCCAAGTCCCATCTACAACCATCCAAAGTACAACAGTACCTCGGTGCCACATTAAACACCACAAAAGCGCTAGCTTATCCCACTCCACAAAGGATAGCCAGCATGCAAACTCTTCTTACAAGGTTTCAGCTACACCACTCCCTTCCAGCAAGAGTGTTCATGCAACTCATAGGGATTATGGCCTCTTGCATTTTTATAGTGCCCCATGCAAGACTTCAAATCGTCCGCTACAAGAATGCTCATCACGTCAGTGGAACCAGGCTCAAGGTCAATTGACACACCTAGTGTTGGTAGACGGTCGGACTCATCGCTCTCTGCAGTGGTGGAACACCAAAAACCTTTCCAAGGGCCTGTTCCTCAGATAATCTTAACTGCGGACGCATCGCTCTCCGGCTGGGGAGCCCACCTACTGCAACACACCATGCAAGGCAGGTGGACACCGCAACAAAAGTTACTCCACATCAATCATCTGGAGTTACTAGCAATATTCCTAGCACTTAAAGCTTTCCAAAAGCAAGTATCAAACAAAGCTGTGTTAGTCCGCACAGACAACATGACAGCCTTGTATTACATACAGAAGCAGGGAGGCTCACACTCCCTGCAACTATCTCAACTAGCACAAAACGTATGGCAGTGGGCTATACCTCAAAACATATTCCTTCTAGCCCAGCATGTCCCAGGAGTACAAAATACCATAGCAGATCTGTTAAGTCGTCAAACACAACAAACCCACGAGTGGGAACTTCATATGCAAGTTCTTCAGCCATTCTTTCAGATGTGGGGACAACCTCAGAAAGACTTGTTTGCCACCCACGAAAACGCCAAATGCCCAAGCTTCGCCGCCAGATATCCACACCCACTGTCCAAAGGCAATGCGATATGGATGAACTGGTCAAACAGATTTGCGTACGCTTTTCCACCTCTACCACTCATGCCACTAGTAGTACGCAAACTACAGCAGCATTCTCTGACCCTCATCCTAGTTGCTCCAACGTGGGCCAGACAGCCATGGTACACCACACTGCTGCAACTGTCGGTAGTACCGCACCAAAAATTGCACCTGTCCCCACACCTCTTAACACAGAACCTTGGAGAGATCAGACACCCGGACCCAGCTCAACTCAACCTTGCGATCTGGCTCCTGAAATCCTAGAATTTGGATATTTGAACCTTCCTCCAGACTGCATGAATGTCATAAAAGAAGCTAGACGTCCAACCACCAGGGCATGTTATGCAGCCAAGTGGAAACGATTTGTAATATATTGTCACAACAACAGTATTAATCCTTTAGATGTGTTTATTCAACACATCATAGGATACTTACTGCATCTACAAACATGTAACTTAGCCTATACGTCTATTAGACTACATCTTGCTGCAATAGCAGCATATCTGCAAAACAGACAACATCTATCTGTATTCAGAGTGCCTGCCATTAAAGCCTTTATGGAAGGCCTTCAAAGAATAATTCCTCCCAGAGTACCTCCTTCCCCTGTGTGGAATTTAAACGTTGTTCTCACACGGTTAATGGGACCTCCCTTCGAACCCTTACACAGATGTGAACTACAATTTTTTACGTGGAATGTTGCGTTCCTAGTAGCTATTACTTCTCTGCGGAGAGTTAGTGAACTACAAGCACTAACTATTCAAGAACCCTTCTTGTAAATGCATCACAATAAGGTAGTTCTGCGTACTAATCCAAAATTCTTGCCCAAAGTCATTTCTCCCTTCCATCTCAATCAATCTGTGGAACTGCCCGTTTTCTTCTCGCAACCACAGACAGTACCAGAAAGAGCTCTTCACACATTAGATGTCAAAAGAGCATTGCTATACTACATAGAGAGAACACAACCCTTTTGTAAGACAAAACAACTTTTTGTGTCTTTCTCACCACCACACATTTCAAAATTTGGGATAACTAGATGGATTGTCAAATGCATACAGATTTGTTACCACAAAGCTAAACGTACCTTATCTGTTCCTCCTAAATCCCACTCTACAAGAAAAATAGGGACTTCAATGGCATTTTTAGGGAACATTCCCCTAGATGACATCTGAAGAGCAGCTACATGGTGTACACCGCACACATTCACAAAACACTATTGTGAAGATGTGCACACCAAACAACAAGCTAATGTGGGCCAGGCTGTTTTCAAAACATTATTCCAAACTACTGCAACAGATAGGGGTGGTCGCCGCTAAGAGTGGGTACTGCTATACAATCTATGCACAGTGTGAAATCTGCAGCTCATATGCCTCGAAACGGAAAATGCTACTTACCAGTGTGCATCTGTTCTTGGCATGTAGAGCTGCAGAGTTGCACACGCCCACCCGCCTACCCTTGTCTGTTCCAGTATTATCTTAATTAGATACAAATTACATGGGCATCCTTCCTTTTTCTTGCAAAGCTCCATCATTTCCTTAATGGCGAAAAACAATCTGGGGATGGAGCCGATGCCCATGCGCAATGTGGTCCAAAGGAGGAGTCGCCTATCTCGTGACTTCCAAAGAACTTTTCAGGACAACAACAAACTGCAAACATCCGGGCCCAACACTAGGTGGCGATCTATGCACAGTGTGCAACTCTGCAGCTCTACATGCCAAGAACAGATGCAAACTGGTAAGTAGCATTTTCCTTCCTTACTGTTACCCTCTGACAATTGTGGTGAACGGTAGATAATATTTCCCTGGTGACCTACTCAGCAATGGGGTCATAATTAGGGTAATGGGGAAGTCATGTCCTGCTCTTGGTGTTTATTGATATGGCTCAGTCAGTCAAAATACATTATTCGGTTGATAAAAACCATAAAAGCACATCACAATGGATTGTCAAATGCATACAGATTTGTTACCACAAAGCTAAACGTACGTTATCTGTTTCTCCTAAATCCCACTCTACAAGAAAAATAGGGGCTTCAATGGCATTTTTAGGGAACATTCCCCTAGATGACATCTGCAGAGCAGCTACATGGTGTACACCGCACATATTCACAAAACACTATTGTGAAGATGTGCACACCAAACAACAAGCAACAAGCTAATGTGGGCCAGGCTGTTTTCAAAACATTATTCCAAACTACTGCAACAGATAGGGGTGGTCGCCGCTAAGAGTGGGTACTGCTATACAATCTATGCACAGTGTGCAATCTGCAGCTCATATGCCTCGAACGGAAAATGCTACTTACCAGTGTGCATCTGTTCTTGGCATGTAGAGCTGCAGAGTTGCACACGCCCTCCCGCCTCCCCGGCTAACTTTGTCTGTTCCAGTATTATCTTAATTAGATACAAATTACATGGGCATCCTTCCTTTTTCTTGCAAAGCTCCATCATTTCCTTAATGGCGAAAAACAATCTGGGGATGGAGCCGATGCCCATGCGCAATGTGGTCCAAAGGAGGAGTCACCTATCTCGTGACTTCCAAAGAACTTTTCAGGACAACAACAAACTGCAAACATCCGAACCCAACCCTAGGTGGCGATCTATGCACAGTGTGCAACTCTGCAGCTCTACATGCCAAGAACAGATGCATACTGGTAAGTAGCTTTTTCCTTCCTTACTGTTACCCTCTGACAATTGTGGTGAACGGTAGATAATATTTCATCGGTGGCCTACTCAGCAATGGGGTCATAATTAGGGTAATGGGAAAGTCATGGTCTGCTCTTGGTGTTTATTGATATGGCTCAGTCAGTCAAAATACAAATATTCGGTTGATAAAAACCATAAAAGCACATCACAAGTAAAAGAAAAACAAGAATAAACTCAAATCTTCTGTAAATATACATCCTCAATGATTAAAATGCAATAACAGGAGTTAAAAAGGACATCGCATATTTTCAGCAACTCAAGCGCTTTTTCCTATTTCTAAAAATGCCCGACAAAAAACTGGCCATATTAAAACAAACAAGGAGGAGCTGCAGCATTTGAAGGTAGACCAAGGCTGGCTTTGCCTTTCAAAATCCCTTCCTTCTGAGCAAAGGTAAGATATAACGCTGTCTTAAAATACTGTTGTGGTCACAAAAAAATGATAAAGTGCATTATGTCTTGGTTCGAAAAGTTATCACATGAACATGGCTCCTGATCTTCCACATTATGATGACCTGTGGTTCTGCTAAATGCCAATGCAAAAGGTTCAGTCTAAAACGCATTAAGACGAAGTTGTGGTGCGGCCATGTCACCACACTCGGGTAGATGTAAATGTATCTGATTTTAAAATTATATGTGCCCTAACCGTGGGGTTTTGGAGTTCTTCCTCTCTATCAGCATTAGCTCTTATCATAAATTGCTTTTTGATCCAGGACAGGTCTTTTTCGTTGATTTTATCAGGAGTCCCATATAGGGCTGGACACCCCAATTTCTCTAATGAAACTTTAATGTAATGCAACCATGGGATTGTATGGCCTTTGTCCAAGGAAAGCCAATCTCTTATGATATCCTGGTTCATTTCTAAATCAGTGTTCAACCACATTTTTAAACATCTGACTAGAGGTAAAAGGGCTAGCCTATCCGAGATATACTCCAGCCCCAGTTCTTTGCCAGATATAAAAGTGGCAACCGACTGTAGAATTGACAACACTCTTTTCTACTCTCTGTATCGCTCCACAATCCTTATAACCCTATAAATTGCTTACATAACTAGCGATCCATAGACATTTTGCTTGGTAAATTTTGACCATTGCCAGTGTGGATCTGCCCCCAGTCTTCTCGTAAAACCAAATGCTGGTGCTACTGATCTAGCCAGCAAGTTTCTCTTGACCCTTCTTTTGGGGGCCCAGGATCCCCTCTCATCAGAAATTACCCTCCAGTATGGAAGCGTAGAGACTCTGGTCACTTCCTGATTCTTTCTAATAATTTTCCTCTGACATTTATTCTTGTAGCCAATGGCCATCATATGGGATTTAGAAAAGCTAGTATCTTTATTAAGGAAAGCCATAAATTCTAGGAAGAAATGAAGAAGTAGCTGAAGGTCCACCGCTGTTCTGGCGAGCAGGACTGTGTCAGCATTTTGGCCACTGTGTATTTGTCAATTATCAAATGAAGGTTAAGACACTGATCAAGTATAGCTCCCCCCATGTTTAACCCCATACCTTAGGAAAGGATCACATTTCTTTGTTCCAACCAATTTGACAGCCTAGCCGGAATCACTCTACCCAGAACTTTGACTGATGAATCAATAAGGGAAATCAGCCGATAACACCTAGGGTCTGACCTATCACTCTTTTTGAACACATGGATAATTACAGAGCATCGCCATGAAATAAGAGGCCCCTACTCAACGCAGCATTGAATACTTGTGTTAAGATTTTTGCCCGGATCAGAAGGCTGTGTTTAAAAGCATCAGCAGGGACCCCATCCTGCCCGGTGCCTTATTCCTAGTCATAGGTGCTATGATGTTCCCTACCTCCTCCTGTGTAAAATAAAGGGCAGAATCCTTCCTCAGTAGTCCCAAACATTGAGTGCGTATGGTGTCCTCTGGCCTACCATAAATTCTCTGAGAAATGCTTTACCCACGCATCTGTGGAGATTGTGCAATCTGCTACCCTATTTGTTGCTCCAGAAAAGAAGGGGCAGGTAATAATTTCCCAGAATATCGCACAATTGCAAAAAGTTTTGGGATACAGAAGGTCCTCCCAGGATTTCTCCTTAATCTCTCACCTGCATGTTCATTTAGCATGCCTGTAATCCTTCCATGTATGTGCTATCTCAGCCCTGTCTTTGGGAGTTTTCTTTAATGCCATTATCACATTTTGGTGGGCTTTTGAGCAATAGAGTCAAGCCATCTCTAACCTGTGTTAAGGTACTGCTAGCCAGTGGTCCTAAGCTTGTTATTGATCTGTTCACAAATTCTTCTACATGCATTCAGAAGTAGCTTATCATTCCCAGAGTCATTTATTCACAGCTGAAGATCAATGCCACAAGTAGCATAGAGGGTTAAAGAAAGAATCATGTGAAACCTTGCTCCTTTTTAACCTGCGCCCCTGATCATGTGGTATAATTTCACTATTACCTGGGGCCGCATTTTTAGTCAAAGTATTCGATTTCCCCCATTCCAATTATAAAGTTAGGGGCTTGTGGTCACTAAACTCGGACCACTGAACTCTAAAGCTATGCACAAACTGAGCTAGGGAGGCTGAGACAAAACAGATCATCAATAACCCTATTAGCCCCTCTGCCCTTAAAAGTGAGGATAACGGCCCCTTCCAAACACACACTTGTGGACACCAGGTTAAAATCTGCCAAGACATCGTCGAGCATGCTTCCTTCAATAGAGTGTTTGCCCCAATTGAAATCTGTTTCAAGTGAGGTTTCGAAATTGTGACAGCCAAAGGGGCATAAGATTAAATTAAAATAACCAAATCAGGTAGTTTGTGTTTTTCCTCAAAAAATGTAAAAGGACCTTAAGGCATGTAGATGTTTAGTTGCAGCTACCCGATCAAAGGAGTTGTAAAAGTTTACCAACAAAATACTCGGTCGTCCCTCAAGATGTAATTGGACAACAAGTAGGTTGTTATGCCCAGAAACAATCTGAGTAGGAATACACCTTGAACAGGTATATCAGTGTGAGCAGACCAACCTTTGCTCTGCCTGCGGGTGAGGATTTAGCTGGGAGGAAAAAGGAGATTTACCCTTCTGGAAAGAAACCGTTGTCTGGGTCCCCAGTCTCTTGCAGTCCCACAATCAGATACTTTCTAAATTTTCAATCCAGGCGCACATACCTGCAATCCCCTAACTGTTGCACAACAGCGGAGGGGTAGAAAAAGTCTATTGGGAACACCTGAATACCAACATATTGCACTGAATCAATCGTCTAGCTACGTTAGATTGCCTAAAATCTAAAACAATTCAGTTCGCCTCAAATGTCTTTTGGCCAGGTCCTAACCAGTCAACTTGTCTGGCCATGATTATATTGTCGGAATCATAACCACTCACTCCCCTGTTAACAAGGCACCAGTGTTTAGCTTTGCAAATAAGTTCATGTGTCGATTCCACCACACCCAATGTTGGGGGTATGCTGGTCAGGATAGCAACAAAGGGGTTGGTTTCGGGAGGAAGATGGAGTCTCTAAGCAGAGGGACATGGCTGCCTATGATCTTGATTGGAGGGGACTACAGTTTCTTGTTTACTGTGTTCAGTAGGGAAGTAGGATGCCACTGTAGACTGTTGCCGAGCGGAGGTGGTAAAAATACACCCATAACAATATTTTCCACAAATAGCTCCTGAATTAACCCTGTCTTCGTAAATAGGTCATGTCTGGCATGATGCGATCTGTGTCAGGACTTGGGTTTCTCCAGTGTTTACTCCTACATTCTAGAGTGCCTCTTCCCAGAATCAGACAAATTCAGAGTATCAGGGTTTTGACTCGCCATTGGAAGAATGATGTAGGGTGTTATGTAATGATGCCAAAGCTGATTATATTAAATCCAAACTAGATCTGATAGGACTTAATTGAATGTCTGATTGTCGCACACCGTTTAAACAATTCCTCTGGATCAAAATTTCCCAAAGTCAATGGGACTGACTCCTTCCCCGGGCCTGTTGAGTCCAGCTGTGATTTCGCATTTACAGAGCTACTACTGCATTTAATTTGCTTGGTAGCCGGTTCAGGAGGGGATGTGGGGCTATTGGGCCTCAGGGGTACCAGAGGAGGTCCCATGATAACTAAAGAGGGAGGGGTATTGTGTGTGGGTGGTGGACCACAGCAGACTGCTGTTAATCTGCTTTCCCTTGAGGCAACCTCCTCTGTCAGGCCATGGTTGCCTGGTATGTCAGAGTGATCCGCTGCCTCCTCAATGCTGTTTGCCTGTCCCAGTGACCGCCTACGTTCAGTAAGGTCACTTTCATTGCGCACAACCCCAATAACTCACTCCAACATGGCGTCAATACTGGTGGGTTGTCGTGGCGAGGAGGGGCCTCCAGTTGATTCGCTCTTGCCCATTCCGCAGAGTAAGGCTGGGAATAGCAAAAATGACTCACCAAAATGGAGCAGGGGCTAGAAGAGCCATGTGAGAGGGGTGGCCCAGCCTCTCTGCCGCAGACTGGCACAGATGGTCCCACCGTTAGCCCAGGCACAGCTCAGGCTTGTCCCCATGGGACTAGGAAGGTGTTTTTATATCGCTTAAGGCCAACCAGGTGTTTACAGTCAACGTTGCAGGGCTCTATCTCCTCCCCTGATTCTGCCTGGGACAAGTAGTCTCCAGAGGAATGTGGCTACTGCTTTCACGCTGCGGGTCTATGAAGGCTCTTTTATAGTGCTTAAGGCCTACCAGATGTGTGCACTTAATGTTGCAGGGCTCTGCTACTGCCCTGATGTTGCCTGGCACAGGTAGTCCACAGAAGAATGTGGTTGTGGCTCCTGCACCACGAAACTAGGAAAGTGATTTCATAGCGCTTAAGGCCAACCAGGTGTGTTCCTTTTTCCCTGATACTGCCTAAGACAGGTAGTCCCCAGAAGAACGTGGCTGCTATATGGCTGATCTGTTGTTGTTTTGGGGGCTGGGTTATAGGTCATTTGACAGGATTCCTATATTACATGTAGCTACCAGTGGGATGTCTTTCTTTCATATGAGTAGCCATAGGAATTACTGATTAAATTAATATTGAAAAGTGGTTCTGCATGTGTGGGGTCGGACAGGGTGGTAGATGACTTGGAAATGTATCTTTTATGTGTAGTAAAAATAATAGCATGGAATGCCAGCGGATACAAGGCTAAAGAAATGTTAGAGTTCTAGCATTCCTTAAATCTCAAGGGATGGGAATTGCTTTCATACAGGAAACCACCTTAGATGTACTGTAATATTAGAAGCTAGCCAAAAAATGGAGGGATACACCATATTGCTAGTCTTACTGCACTACTCTGCCAAAGTCGCATTTCTGATCGATGCCACGGTTCTTTTTAACTGGCTTCTATCGAGAAATTTTGAGGGTTGATTTGTCCTGGTGTAATCCTCCTTAAACAGACTGGAGAGTTGCCTGCTCAATTTGTATGCTCCTAATATCCTTCCTATAACTTTGTCCCTAAACTATTAAGAGTGGTGCTCCACTTGGCAGACACTCCAAAGACATGGATGGTTTTCATATGGTAACATGTGTATGATGGATAGATTCCCACAAAAAATATACATCCTGTGCCACGCTTAGTTCAACAGCTGAATGGCACTATCCCAGTGTATGATCCATATGTAGTCAGCAACTATTTGAAAGGCAGATGACTACTAAAGCAGACTCTAAAAGTGAAACTGATGTCAGAAAGCCTTTCAGCTAGAGAAGAATTGCTATCTACTCTTGAAAATATGAAGAAGGCAAACACACCAGCTACAAGCGAACTTCCAGTCGAATTTGATGCTAAATATCCAGGTTTGATCATTGATAAATTACTGGAAGTTTGCAATGAAGCCTTTGAGAAAGGCCATCTCCCAGGTTCAAACAGAAGGGGATTTGCTGTTGTGTTTCCTAAGCTCAGAAAGGATCCATCAAATTTGAGGTCCTACAGACCACATTCAATAATGGCACTGCATACAAAGATACTAAGGGGAGCTACAGCCAAACATCTACAAAACAAAATCATAGAACTGATATATCCTGATGAGTCAGGCTTTACCCCGGGATGAAACTTCATAACCAACTTGTGCTGATTAGCTCATGTTACATGTAGAGTATTCATGTGATATGGCTGAATGTAAATGCACACTGGCTTCTCTGGAAAGCCTTTGTCACAGTAGAATGGAACTTTGTTATCGAGAATTTTAATTTTGGCCCTTATATTTTGGGATAGATTGATCTATTATATTTCAACCAACAAGCTTGAATGAGAACAGGAAGGGTGATATCTGAAAAATGGATGATGTGCCCTGGTGTCCATCAAAGCTGTCCCACATCACTGCTCCTTCCCTAGCACAAAAGCCTTTGGCTGTCGTGTGGGGGATAGAGTTGAGACAATGGGGGCTAAGGGTTGGTGGAATTCTTCACTCTGTCTTCTACGCTCATGATAAGCTATATTTACTACTGGATATGCAGCCTTTTGGGCCTCTTTCTACATTGGCATCAGTGAGTCCTAGCAAACTGTCTAACCTTGGGTTACAGTGCCAGGTCATAGATCTAAAATATCTCAGAATAAAGTTGATTCATGAAAAAGAGACCTGCAAGATCTGAATGTAGGGTTTGTATTGTTTAGTTTATGCAACTCAGTTTTGTTCCTTGTCTAAGCTACTTCTCTTAAGAATCGGTAGAATAGCATGGTTAAGGAATATGTTGTCTTAGTTAGCCTGTTCACTACTTTAATAGTAAGTGAGAGCTTGCCCTAGTGTCAAACTAGACACATGGAAGCTTCCCTAGAGAGATGGACTGAGTGTGCTGCAAATGGCAAGTTATTAACCTGGAGTCCCCACTGCAGTATCTCCCAGAGAGGATTGATGGAGTACCAGATAGAGCAAACTGTTAGGGCTATGCCATGCTATGCTGTGCTGTTATGATATGAAAATATACATTTCTCACCCCTGTGAACGCATGTCAGGACATATTCCAGTTGGATTCACCGGTGTCCCGAGTATGGGACTGGGCATCTAGATCGGTGGTGAAGAGTTCTAGCTTTGCTATAAATGCACCCCTATGGCAAATGAAAGAGTTTTGAAAGATTTAGTCATAAGCCAAGACAGCCAAATTGATAGATGTTGGATACCTAATCTTGGGTGATATCTGTCATGAACAAAGTTCTGTCCTTTTGTGGAAACTAAGATACAATTGGCACTCTGGGCATGATATTGCCTGTTAAATACAGGACTCCCTAAAGCTGCACATAATATATTGGAGGGATTTCCGGGAAGACCAATCTGAAACACTTATAGAAATAGTTTTATTGACCACTGGCAGTCACATTCTGTCTACGCTATATAAGGCACATTTATGGACTGCCAGCGAGCTTATCTGCTTATTAAATTTAAGTGGGAAAGAGACTGTGAACTGCACCTATCACAATGTATTAACACATTTGTCCATTGACACAGAATGGAGAAACCTCTTTGATACATCAGGCCCAAAATGCCCTAAAGCAACACTAGCTTATTGCACATTTTAAATGCATGCACCATTCCTGTCTTAAATCTTTAGACCTTGATAAGAGATACCCTGCTCATTACAAGGGGGGTGGGTGTACATGTTGTGAGGTGAAGAAGACAAATCTACATCAAATGGACATGCTGTGTAATTACATTATATTAAACATAAAGTTGTAAGACATCTCCAAAGAAGTAGTGGGAGATATTATTTCGCTGATCCTGGTGCAGTTTAACTTAAATTTACACCCATGCTGAAAATAAAGTGCATGAAATTCTAAAACGTAGCACTTAGCTGCAGAGTGGCAAACTGTCATATTGCAGTTCACTGGAAACAAGATTGTCGCCCTGACAGGTGTAAACTGATGAACAAAAGAGATTTGATTATTGACCTTCAGAACAGACCATAAAGTAGATGATAATGATGATGAAAAAAATGCAGAGAACTTATAAATGAATGAATGAAATGTTTAAGAGATGCTAGCTGAACAGTTGTAAGGTTGGTGTTAAGATTCACCATATTAGTATACGGTTGTTGCACATACTGATATAATCTGGGATGCTAGCTATCCTTAAAAACACTTGCTGTACACCCCAAATATATAGAGAGTAAAGTTGAATTCTGAAAACTAGTATCAATATAACAAGTCAAAAATAACCACCCCATCCTCTTCCTGATTTCTCTCCTCCCCATTATAGAGATTTGTTACCCATAAATGCATCTAAGTGTCCTTAGATCTACCCGCTCCCTGTTTTGGCACCGTGGCCAGCTTGAGGTGATAGCTGATATTTCACATCCTGCTCTAGGGCGATCAAGTTTTAGGGTTCTAGAATTAACACCTTCCATGCTGGTGACTGAACCGCTCCGTCACCAGCCTCCGTCACGGCCCGCTCGGCGCGCCTGCGCGGCGCTAATTTCGCACCTGCGCGGCGCGTTCCATTGAGAGGGCGGGGCCGTGACGGAACCGCTCCATCACAAGCACAGCGCGCCCGAGGCTCGTGACGGAGCGGTTCCGTCACGAGCATGGGAGCGCCGCGCGCCCCCCCTCCCCCCCTAGCGCTGCGGTGGAATTGCTGCCGCAGGGAAGGTGTTAAACTTTTTTTATGTCTTTTCATCCACCCCAGAACCTTCTTTACATTCTGTTAGAAATTGTGCTTGGCCTTTGGTAGACAGTCATTTTTTTGAGCACTCAAACCTCTGGCAATATATGTCACCATATTAGTATACGGTTGTTGCACATACTGATATAATCTGGGATGCTAGCTATCCTTAAAAACACTTGCTGTACACCCCAAATATATAGAGAGTAAAGTTGAATTCTGAAAAGTAGTATCATTATAACAAGTCAAAAATAACCACCCCATCCTCTTCCTGATTTCTCTCCTCCCCATTATAGAGATTTGTTACCCATCCATGCATCTAAGTGTCCTTAGATCTACCCGCTCCCCGTTTTGGCACGTGGCCAGCTTGGGGTGATAGCTGATATTTCACGTCCTGCTCTAGGGTGATCAAGCTTCAGGGTTCTAGAATTAACACCTTCCATGCTGGTGACGGAACCGCTCAGTCACCAGCATTGGTCGCGCTGTGCTGGTGACGGAGCGGCGCGTTCCATTGAGCGGGCGGGGCCGTGACGGAAGCACTTCGTCATAAGCACAGCACGCCCGAGGCTCATGATGGAGCGGTTCCGTCACGAGCATGGGAGTGCCGTGCGGCCCCCCCCTCCACCCTAGCGCTGCGGCGGAATTGCCGCCGCAGTGAAAGTGTTAAACTTTTTTTATGTCTTTTCATCCACCCCGGAACCTTTTTTACATTCTGTTAGAAATTGTGGTTGGCCTTTGGTAGACAGTATTTTTTTGAGCACTCAAACCTCTGGCAATATATGTCTGTTCTTGCTTGTCTAAACTATCCCTTGCAGGCCTCTGCACCTCTGAAACATGTGTCAGACCAAAACTGTTTTTCACTTCAATAAGGGTGTAGTTTGCAGGACCCAATCCCTATTACAGATAAGAAGAAAGTCGAAAGAAAGGGTGTAATACCTGATATGACATACTCATTTTAGGAAAACATCAAGGAATATGTGGACCTTGCGACCATCGGAGCTGAGGAAATCTTTGATTTGAACTGTAGCCATGAAAAAGTGTACTCAGGCCAAGAAATCAGGGGGCCAAGGTCTAACTTTCATTGGCCCCAGGCCAAGCAATTTGTGTGCCTAATCAAATTTGATAGGTGACTTCTTATTTATCTCAGATATAATGCAACAACCAACCTACGTAGACCTGACTGTCCTACCCCTCCACTTCTCTTGGCACACATCTGATGCAAATATTATTACACCTAGACCTATTTTTAAGGTCCCCCCGTTCCACTAACAACTCATGATATTTCTCTTCGGGCCTAGGCACCATGCATCACCGCCTGCGGTCTGGGCGGTGGTGCGGCCCTTACCGGGACAGTGTGCAGAGGCGAAGTGGGTGCCTTAGCCCATCTGGCAGTGGAGGAGGTGGGCCTGCGATAAGGCCCTAGCGGTCCGCGCATCGGCGCACGGGGCATATGGTGTTGAGTGGGCTGCGGGCCTAGACGAGGGCATAGTGGTACGCAGATCAGCGGACGGGAACTACCTGGAGTGTGTGCAGTTGACAAACTACGGGGACGCGGCGTGGTTGACGAACGTGACGGCAGAGGAGCGGTGCTACTACCCCTGTCCTTGGTGGGCCTGAGCTGACGGCACTGGCAAGAAGTCCTGTGGGAGATCGAAGTGGGCAACGTATGGGCACTGGACCGAAAGGGCGAGAAGTGGCTCCCGAGTGAAAGCCTGAAGGTTTGGGCCCAGTGTGAAGCCTTAACGGTCCGCAATTCGGCGGACGGCCTGTCTCGGAAAGGTACTGCGCAGAGGGGCACGTAGGTCTTCACTGTCAGAAAGGCGCACTGAGCCAGTGCAGGTTGTACCAACATTGATAATTTGTGTGGCCGTTGGGACTTGTTGTGCTCGGGAAGGGAGGTGTGCGCCATGGCAGCAGCACGAGCTCGTGAAGAAAAATCGCTTAAGGAGCTCCTCCTGAAACAGGACGGACAATCCACGATCCAAGGTGAGAAGGGGGCAAGTACAATGGAGGGTGACTAATCCCCAGCGATCTTTGCGGCCATAAAAGAAGATATTCAAGACCTTAGGTCCCAACTGGCCTCGGATTTAAAAGAGGTGCGTCGCAATGTGGATGAAATTGGGGAGCAGGTGGCGACCCTCGAGGAGGACGACATTAACAGAGATGAAGAACTCCACCACTTACAGCAAGAAAGATGGCGGCCGCAGGCTAGGTGCGGCTCGCTCGCTCGTCGGGACCTGTAACCTTCAGTACCTCAGAAGACGGAAACACCGTGTCAGGAGAAATTAATGTGGCGGATTTGTTGTACGGGGCATAAATAATATTATTACCTCGGCTCGGCATCTCTTGGATTGCGGGATTGTGTCGGATGCGACGAACACCCTGTCGGAGAATTCCCGCCCCTCCCTTCCACTTGAGGCGGGCTGCTGTAGAGCTTAGGCGCGGCCGCACGGCTGTAGCGAGGTGGACCCACACAGCAGCGGCGACCGGCGGTCAGACCGGCTGGAGAAACGGGAAAACAGAGAGCACAGCGTCAGGGGCCCCAGGAGTCTGCCCATTCACACTGGAGTCGGCGAAGTTTGGAGGGGTGGCGGAGGACGGAACACTGGCTGCAGGAACAGGAACAGGAATACAGTCTGCACAGATTGAGGAGACAGAGAGGTTTTGTCCACCTACCAACCAACTCCAGTCAAGTAAGCCTTATAATTTATTTTGTGAGGCGTCTGGGGAGGTGCATACTAAAAAGGTGTTGGAGAGCCAGACAAGGATCACCAGGAGTAAAACGAGAGGGAGAGGTGGAGGTAAGGAGTTTGGGTTGCAGAGGGGACTACATCTCCCAGAGTGCACTGTAGTGGGTGAAAAAAAAACCCAGCAAAAAAGAGAGCACCAGAAGGTGGTAGAGACAGGGCTACTACATTTAAACAGTCTAAACAATCTAAACAGCAGAAAAACAAGAATAAGAGCAATAATCCTAAAGCCCTGGGGGAAATAGCTCCATTCTTGCGCGCATATTTTAAGGCTCTCCCACAGGTGTTACAACTTACACACGACATGGCAGATGCTCTGGAAGACCAACAGCTTAAGATATCCGGGCCAGCTGTACATATTGACCACACTTCACAAATTAATCAAGGGGGGCTGCCTTTGCAAGTTGGCATAATTGAAGATCCTACTGCGTTGAGAGAGGGAGGTGTAAATGGTCTCCTTTTAGTGGATGTACCAAACTCCTCAATAGAATCACCCACTGTTAATGGAGCAGAAAATCATGGAATTGTCGAGCTAACGGGCACAATGGAGCAAGATGGCTCAACTAAAACTAAAACTAAAGTGGGCAAGAGCAAGAAGGTTGCTTCTCAAAATTTTGACCCCGAGATTGGAAGCGCACTTGAAGCAATAGTTTCCTCAATCACAGAAATGAGAGAGGAAATAAGACAGGATTTTACAATATCCAAGACAAATCAAGCTGAGATCAGAGACACTTGTGAAGAGCTTGGGCAGAAACTTGAAGGTCTCTGCGAGAGAACGGAGGCACTTGAAAGTTCAGTGGGCAACCTGACTATAAGCCTAGAGTCAGCAAGGTCAAAAATTAATAGCTTGCAGAAGGATGGAGACGAGATGAGAGGAAGGATCGAGACATTAGAAAACTATTCGAGACGTAATAACATCCGACTCCTTAAGATTCTGGAAGGAAAAGAAGGCGAGGATCTTAAGAAATTCACTGTGCATCTTATAAAGGATACATTGAATCTGGAAGAGTCAATTGAGGATCTGGAGAAGGACATCCAGCGAGTCCACAGAGACCCCTTTCGTCTGAATCCTGCTAGGGCTAAGCCACGGAAAGTTTTGGTTAATTTTCTAACATATACCCTCAAAGAGAAAATCCTAAATCTAGCCTTAAAAGCAGGCTCTATAAAGGGTCCTGATTTTGTATATGAAGTCAGATCAGACCTCTCTAAGACTACTCTGGAGAGGCAGTGGGAGTTGGGGCAGCGTATGGCTAAATTCAGATCGCTTGGGGCAACGGTCCAGATGAGATTTCCGGCTTTTCTTCAGATTATGTACAATAACAAAATGCACAATGTTCGCTCTATTCAGGATGCCGATGAATTATACGAATCAATTAGAGTGCATGCCCAAAGCCAAGCCCAAATGCATAAAGCAAATTAAGGAAGAATGTGAGCATGTATAGGAAAAGCCCACAATACTTAAAAAAATAAAAATAAAAAATAAAAAAAAACGGGATAAGGGAAAAGGAAAAAAAAGAGGGGAAAAGGAAAAAGGAAAAAAATAAAATAAAAATACATACACTATAAGAATATAAAAATTATAATAGGATTCAGCATAACTGAAATGATAAATTAGATCAAGAATAATCACAGAATATATATAATCATATAGACACACACACTCATTTATAGTTGACACGGTGATGGCACAGTTTTTTTTTTACGAATAGTGGTAGAGGGAAGAAGGTCAGGTTTCTGACGGGTGGTGAAAGGCTCAACACCGAGCCAGAATAAGTAAGGGGGGGTTTCCCAGGGGGAGGGAAGGGAGGGGGGGCAAGAAATTTAAAAAACCTCATTTGCCGAACCAATGTGAACATCTAAAAACCAACCGTTTATTACAGCTAAAAAACAATAATTTAAGAGTAGCCAAATATCATTTCTATAAATTATGGCAAATTTAATTTTCATGTCATGGAATGTTAACGGTCTGAGAGTGCAAGGTAGAAGAAATAGGATTCTACAATATCTTAGAGATTCTCTAGCACAGATTATTGTATTGCAGGAGACGCACCTTCTCAAATCTGAGGCATACGCTATACTAAAGAAACACAGATGGATAGACACATTTTGCTCTACTGACCATAACGCGAACGTAAGAGGAATTATTTTTATCTTCAAAAAATCAGCAAAAGCACAAATCTTAGAGTTAAAAGAAGATAAAACAGGGAGATGGTTGATGGTCAAAGTATCTTTTGAGGGTCAGAATAGAACATTGGTGGGGTACTACGGACCAAATTCAGATGACCCATCACACTTGGATGCTGTTAGAAACCAATTAATATCCACCCAGGATCCAATAATTTGGATGAGGGACTTTAACATCGTACTCGATCTTACTTTGGATAAGTCAAATAAATCGAGAGTTCCCAGTATGGTAAGATCAAGGGAGACTCTTAAATCTATTATGAAACATTTAGGGTTAGCAGATCTCTGGAGAGAAAAGGTGGGCAACTTGCCAGGAATATCTTTTAGAAATAGTTGATTTAAACATAAATCTAGAATAGACTATGTTTTTTTCAGCTATTATTTGAAGGACACCTTGATTGCTATAAAGTATCTTCCATCACATTTATCAGACCATTCAGCGATAGTGTTTACTTTAAAAAGAGATAATGTGGTCAAACATCACTCTTGGTCTTTTGACCGTACTATCTTGTTAGAGCAGGAAGAGGTCAAGTTTCTATCAGATGCAACTATAGCCTTTTTTAGTATCAACAATTTTTCTGCTACCCAGACAATAGTCTGGGAAACATTTAAGGCCTTTTTAAGGGGGCAGATTACTAACAGAGCTTCTTACAGGCGAAGGGTATACAACGAAAAAATAAGCAAAATAGAAGATAATATGAAACATTTGGATTCAAGGCTGGACCCGACAATATCATCTCCAGATCAAGAGAAGTTGGCTGACCTGAAAAACCAGTTAGAAAATATTTTGCAAGAAAGAGTAAATAAAAGGTGGGAAGCGAGCAAATCTTCTAATTTTGAGTATGGTGAAGCTGCAGGAAAAATTTTGGCGTGGAAAATTAAAAGTGAGAAAGCCCAAAATTATATAAGAGAAATTAAGGTAGCCGGGGAGTTAGAGATTAGATCCACCAACCAAGATATCGGAAGGGCATTTTATGAGTTTTTTTAGGAGATTTATAAAGAAGATTTACCAAATGATCAATATAAAAGAGATAGCTGGTTAGAATCCATTACACTACCAATCCTAACATCAAATCAAAAAAACATTGTTAGAAAAAGAGATTTCGGAGGAAGAAGTCATTAAAGCAATTCGTCATTCCAAAAAGGGGAAAGCTGCAGGACCGGATGGCCTGCCAGGAGAAATATATAGATCCCTAGAAATGATAATGGTTCCAGAACTTACGACTCTTTTTAATGGAATTTTATTAAATGGTGATATACCACCAAAATCTTGGGGAGAAGCCGTGATAGTACTTATTCCAAAACCAGGGAAACCCCTATCGGAATGTGGTTCATATCGACCTATATCACTTCTTAATAGTGACTACAACATTTTTACAAATATCATGTCCACTAGATTAGCCAGTATTATCGGAAGTATTATACACCCTGACCAAAAAGGATTCATGAAAGGTAGACAGTTGGCAGAGTTAATTCATGAACTCGTGGGGGATATTGATATAGCAAATACCACCTTGTTACCCCTAGCTACTCTGACATTAGATGCGACTAAAGCATTTGACAGAGTCAACTGGTTATATCTTAATGAGGTACTAAAAAAATTTAATTGTGGAGACATTTTTTGTAGAACAATCAAATTACTCTATAACAACCCTTCTGCCAGGATAATGGTTAATGGGGGCCTGACAGATGCTTTTAACATAACTAGGGGCACAAGGCAGGGCTGCCCGCTCTCCCCACTCCTTTTTAATCTATATGTAGAACCATTTGCTCAAAGGCTGAGGACAGACACTAATATACCATCCTTTCGTTACGGAGATTGGTAAAAAGCGGGTAGCTTTATATGCGGACGACATACTGATATGCACGTCGGACCCAGTTATGGCATTCCCAGCAATAATAACATGTGCAACAGAATTTGGACAAATATCGGGATATGACATAAACTCTAGCAAGACGGAGGTAATGGTTTGGAACCTCCCAAATATCATGTTGGAGGTAAAAATCTCGACAACTATGAGATATTTAGGAGTCAGAATAACACAAGACCTGGACAAAATAGCATCAAATAGCTTGGAAAGAATACACCTGGAAAGTAAGAAACAGCTAAAATCCTGGTCCCATCTTCCACTTTCTGTATCTGGAAGAGTGAATCTGGTCAAAATGTGCATCCTTCCCAAGTTTATTTTCATTTTCAATACAATTCCACTGGCATTTGAGGTGAAACAACTGGAAAAGTCACAAAGAGAAATCAATTCTTTCATTTGGAATTACAAAACAACACGAATTTCATGGAAGAAATTAAGAAGGAGAAGGGAGAAGGGGGGGCTTGCACTCCCAGATCTGGTCTACTATTCATGGGCTTTTCAAATGTCACATACGAGAATGTTATTGAAATCACCATCCAACCTAAGCTCTAACAGTTTGTATAAAGCAATAATATTGGCGGCAAACTTAACACCTGAGGGATTCATGTTTAAATTTGGCAATTACAAATTTTTCAAAAAAATTAAGTTAAAGATGGCACAATCATGGGCTAAAAACTGGTATCATATAAGAAAAAAAATGGGCTTGTCATATTATTCCAGCTATTCTCCAATTTGGGACTCACCGGGCTTACCAGAATTTTTGAAGGACAGGTTATCAATAATTATAAAACAAGCAGGGATCGCAAGATGGGGCCAACTGATTATAGACGGAGAATTGATATCCTGGAATCTACTACAAGAACTGGCAGGATTAGAAATTTCTAGATATAAATATATTCAACTAGATAGTTGGCTCAGATCTCAGAATAATACAGACCCTAATATCGGGAAAACTAATACATTTGAACAAATGCTGATAGAGCGACCCAGTGGAGGTAAAGAAGTTGCTACTTGGTACTGGCAGATGTTGCAAGAAAATGATGGGGAATTCAAATTACCATACGAATTATGGGGGGAAGTGATTGACACTCAATGCGATGAGAAATGGCAACAGTCTTGTGTCTTACTATACAAAATGGTAAAACCTGCATGGCTAAGACGCAACCACCTGTTCACAATTCACCGAGCTTATATTACACCACTAAGATTGTCTAAATTTCTTCCAAACAAAAAATGTAGTAAGTGTAATATGGCTGAAGTTAACGATATACATATGTTTTTAGAGTGCCCAGATCTATCGGATTTCTGGGAACAGGTGAGGAATACGCTCAATTCAATTCTACAAACTTCCGTGTCAATTACTCTTTCACTTGTCATTTTTGGTATAGCAGATAATATCAGAGGAATGGAGAGGTCTTTCCTTTTTTATGCGATCTTATTGGCAAGAAGACAGATTTGTATTCAATGGATAGAAACCCCCCCCCCTACATTCCTGGTGGTTGTCATCTCTATACGAAACTTCTAAAATGGACCTACAAAGAAATGCCAGTGAACGTAATTTGGCCTTTTGGGATCTTCTGGTTAGTTGGAAGTGAACCCTGTTTTTTTTTTTTTTTTTTTGGTTTTTTTCCCTGGGTCCAATGATTATGCCATTAATGCTCTTGGACCAAGGGTCAGCCTCGAATCGATCGGGTCCTACAGGTTGAAAAACCTAGATAGTGCCAAATTAACTCCTTCTCAGCTCTGGGTTACACATAATACCATTGGGTATTCCAAAATCATGTTGTTGAGATTAACAAGGAGGTTGGTTTGAACCCTTTTCGGGAAAAAGGGAAGGCAAATGAGGAAAAAAAAAAAAAAAAGAGAGAAGGGGGCAAGTACAATGGAGGGTGACAAATCCCCAGCGATCTTTGCGGCCATAAAAGAAGATATTCAAGACCTTAGGTCCCAACTGGCCTCGGATTTAAAAGAGGTACGTCGCAATGTGGATGAAATTGGGGAGCAGGTGGCGACCCTCGAGGAGGACGACGTTAACAGAGATGAAGAACTCCACCACTTACAGCAAGACATGCTGCGCCTAAGAGAGAGCAGAACATCGATCTCCAGGCCCATGCAGAGGACCGGGAGAACCGCTCCAGGCGGAATAATGTGAGGATCAGGGCCGTTCCATGGAAGGAGGAAGGAGACGATCTCAGGGCATATGTCAGTGCACTATTCCAGCAAATCCTAGGGGATGAGGAGATCTCGGACATTCAAATGGACCGGGTCCATCGTGTGGGCCTCCCTCGAGGTAATAAAGCACCTCCTCCTGATATACTAGTGTGCCTACACGACTTTCAATTAAAAGAGGGCATTATTCGGAAAGCACGTGAGGCCCAACCCATACACTTCCGCAGACACCAACCAGCTATATTCCAGGACTTGGCGGCCTCCACTATTATTAAGAGATGGGCGTTCAAACCTGTGACCACGCACCAGCGCAAGAACAATGTTCCTTACTCATGTGGCCACCCATTCCGCCTGGTACTCTAGCATCAAGGCAAGTTGCTGCAGATCACATTGCTGGAGAAAGCCCTGGAGATCCTTGGTCTCGAACATACCACTTCCACGGAGGGCGCTGAACGACCCAATTCTCAGCGTACACGTCGCACCTCAGGCTGGCAGCGGGTGGGCAGGCTGTCACCAATTAAGAAACCTGACTAGGCCACGAGAGACAGAGAGAAAGAGGCAGTACTTTCCTCCCTATTGCCCTGCTACCCCGTGAAGATAACAGCTGATGGCCCTGGGGTAGGCTCACAGAGGGGCGTCGGCAGGACGGAAGGCAGTGTCCTGTTCATCGTACTGACGGTTCTTCAACTTCGATGTGGACACTTGTCGCACTTTCTCCGGGCTGGACGTTAGTCGCAGCCACGATCCCCTGGACTTTATCTACTGTGACGAACTTTGGTCTTGAGTTTCTTGTTGACATTTATTCCTTTAGGTGCTGTATTGTTTTCATTTTTTGGGGGTTGGGGTTTGTTTGGGCTGCAGTTGAGGATCGCCGCACAGGTTCTCGCGCCAGGTCGACCTGTCAAGGGGCGAGTCAGGGTCTATGTTAGGATTTACATGATAGTCCGATGCCGACGACCGCCATGCATGGCATATTTTTGTTGATACATGGGCAGGGATCTTAAGGTGCTAAGCCTGAATGTTTGTGGGCTAAATAATCCTGTAAAACGCGCTGCAGTGCTTTCCCTCCTTGAAAACGCAGATAGTGACATTTGCCTACTCCAGGAGACACGACTGCTCTCCAAAGATGTCATTCGCATGTGTGATAGTCGGTTCCCTCAACAAGTGTGGTCAGCAGGGCCGTCCAAGAAAAATGGGGGGGCTATCTTATTTGGAGCCCATTGCCCATGCAAAATAATGTACTGTGGCAGAAATAAAGGGACGGTTGTTGGTCATAAGGGTGCAATGGGGGGAGACGCACCTTACTATTGGGTCGCTATACGCCCCAAATGAGAAACAGGAACCCTTCCTTCTCTCAGCCTTGACGGAGGTTCTCACTTCCCTGGATGCTGCGATTCTGGTGGGAGGAGATCTGAATCTTGTGATGGACAGGTCAGGGCAGCGGACGCACCAAGCTGGGGCTCTTTCACCGATGGGAAGGGAATGGCTGGAAGATAGTGGACTGCATGATGTGTTGCGGTTTCAGCACCCCTCTGACCGAGACTATACATATTACTCCGCCGCGCATAAAACATATGCACGCCTTGACCATTTTTTGGCCTCTACCTCGCTCATGACTAATCTGCACTCCTCTGCAATTACTCCCCGCTCTCTTTCTGATCACGCCCTCATTTCTGTCCTTCTGTCTGCGCAGCATACACAAGCATTCCCTCCTGGATGGCGGCTTAGAGAGAATCTGTTGCACTCTGAGAATGTGGTTAGGCGCATGTGAGACACTGTAGTACACTACTTCCAGGTTAATGATGTAGGGTCCACTCCACTGTCAACGGTATGGGAGGCCCTGAAGCTGGTGGCGTGAGGGGAGCGCATCGCCATTGCAGAAACTTACAACACCATACGCAGAGAAAAACGCGCTGAGTTAGAGAGGGAGGTAGGTGACCTACATGCGATCCATAAGCACACGGGGGCGCCACAAGTGGCGAGAGCTAGAGCAGGCACGTGCTGAAGCACTTAGACCTGGACAGAGCGGAACATGCCCTCCTAAGGCTGCAACACAAATTTTATCTTAGCAGTGATAAGTGCATCCGGATTCCCAGCGTCCTTTTATAAAACTTTTTGTGTGGAGCTCGCTCCCTTTTTAACCCGATTGTTTAATTCTTTTCTTGAAACAGGAGTGGTGACACCCTCTATGTCTGAAGCGGCGATCTCTGTTATTTTAAAACCTGGTAAGGGCGCACGGGCATGCGGGTACTACAGACCTATTTTGCTTCTTAACATTGATGCGAAGCTCTTTGCAGGAATTTTAGCGCACCTTAACCCCGTTAGGGCCTAAAACATATTTGAAACACATGCGGGAATTTGTCTACCTTAACCTCAACTTCCCCAACTAGTAAAATTCCTATTCATTGAAGTAGACATGCCCAATAATAAAACCGGAAATTAGGGACTGCCCAGCCCCCTCGATTTTGAAAGGGTCATATATTTCATAGCTCAACTGGATTTACCTTGGGCCTACAAAAAGCTACCACATATAGATTGTAATTTCTGGATTTGTTTCCCTGTAAGTTCTAGTGGAACCGCCCTAAAGAAGTACAGGACCCTTGGTAAAATATTCATCTTTAGGACGTTACACCTTTCCAACATTGGCAAGTGTAAGCCCTCCATTCTGTCTAACTCCTTTTTGATCTTCCGCAACATGGGATCCCAGTTGGACAATACCATCATGTCTAGACATGCATTAAGGCGCACCCCTAAGTATGTTCCCTCCTTGTTACTCTTGAATCGTTAAATAATGCCTGATCTGTGCATATAACCTATGTCTTAGCCAAGTTTAACTTGTAGCCAGATCTTTTCCCAAATATAGTTACTAGTTGTTTAATCTCTGCCAAGGTCCTGGCTGGACCTGGTGAGACTATCGCTATATCAGCTGCATATGTTAATATATTAACCCGTTCCTGTCCAAGCCTCACTGACTGTATGTTTAAACTGTTTTCCTACAAGTTCAGGAACGGATTAATATAAAGGGCAAATAGCAGAGGGGAGCAGGGACAACCCTTTCGGGTATCCCTTGGTACCCGAAAGGGTTAGATTCAAGCCCCAATGCACAAATCCGCACCACTGGTGATCTATACGTAGTTCTAACTGCCTGAATGAAACCAGGTCCAAAGCCTTGCCACCGCATTGTTGCCACAGGAATTCCCAGGAGACATGGTCAAACGCTTTCTCTGCGTCAAGTAACACCGCTCCGCATGGTGCTTTTTGCACATTAGCAGAGTCTAACAGGGCAATTACTCTGCCTACATGGTTGACCGTGCCTCTTCCAGGAAAAAATCCATGCTGGTGGGCCAAGACTAAAGGCGTTATTACTCAAGAGACTCGTGTGGCCAGTATTTTTGCATAGATTTTCCCCTTGTAATTTAAAAGTGAGATGGGTCTTTACGACCCTGGTGAAGTGGGCGGTTTATCTTTTTTTAGAAAAATAATAATACCAGCTACATCCCACGACATCGGGCCTCCCCTTCTGTGCTTTCTGAAATATGGTGAGCATATCTGATTGTATCTCAGCTAAAAAGGTTTTGTCGAATTCTAGCGGAAGCATGTCGGGCCAGCAGCTTTCCCTGTTGCTAACAAGCCCACAGCTTCCAAAAGCTCTAAGATAGTGATTGGTTCCTCTAAAAATGTCTGATTGTCTTCGCTTTACATCTTCCTATATGGACCTTACAGAGGCATTCCATTCTCTCCTGGGTATTAATATTCTCTGAATATAACCCCTCAGAAAAAGCCCTAAAAACCTCCATGACCTCCTCTAGTGTTTCTACTATTTTACCTGTTGAATCTTCAATTGCAGTGATAGTATCCTTAACCTCCTTACACCTAATTTTCTTAGCCAAGCATCTACCGGTTGCCTCCCTAAACTCATAACACTTTCTTCTTTAAAGATGATGTTTCTTTGCTATATCTTTGGCCCACTCCTCATTTATCCTAGCTTTACAGCGAGCAACCTCCGTCTGCGAGGTATCTAGTTTCCTCTGGACTGCCTGTATCAGGGCATACTCGGCTTGTTGCAGGTTGTCATATAGGCCCAGTAGGAGCTGCATCTGTTGCTTTTGGACAGATAGACTGAAGCTCTGGATCGCTCCCCTAAGCCCTGCTTTTAGTGCATCTCACACCATACCACATTTGGTGGAGTTGCAATTTATAGCCAAAAAACTGATTTAACCACTGGCGTATGTGACAAATAAATTTGTCATTTAATAGTAGCTTCCTATCAAAAGGAAACGACCTTCGAGAGCGTACCAAACCATGCATTGTGAGTTTTAATAAAACTGGATTATGATCCGAGGCGACTCGAGGGAAGATCTGTATGTGTGTTACTGCTAGTTATGTTTTAGTGACAAAAAAATAATCTAAACTTGCTAACTTTTAGTGTGGGCAAGAATAATATGTATACCCTGGATCTGGATGTCTTAACCTTGGCCATGCATCAGCTAAACCATGTTTGTAAATGAGCTCTTGTTAAGCCTTATAGACCTTGTGTTTCCGGCTGTGGTATTTGTCTCCACCCAGCCCCTGGGTAACTTCTTCCAATTGGATATTAAAATCCCCACACTATAACAAAGAAGAAGTCCAGGAGGCCAGTTCTGTATTCAAATATTCAATAGTCTGAGCTTCATCATTGTTAGACCCATACACGGAGCATATTGTGAATCTCTTGTTAGCAACTGCACACTTGATCATCACCCACCGGCCATACTTATCAGCAGGACTTTTAATTACCGTTAATATCTTATTTTTAGCTAGAATGGCCACGCCTCTGGTAGTAGTACCTTGCGAGGTACAGACCAAAAGTTCATACCCTAACTCCTTTAATACACTATGTTTATTCCATGAAAAATGTGTCTCTTGAAGATATACCACGTCCGGGGACATATTTCTAATTTCCTGTGCCACTCTTTGCCGCTTAGCCCTTTCTTTAAGCCCCCGCACATTAAACGTGCATAAAGATAAAGCAGTCATCCTTAGCCTGGCTCAAAACTGCAATGAACGCTCCCTCTCTCCCACATAATCCCATCCTTTCCTCTTGTTAGCTTAACAACAATTATTGGCAATTTTCACCCTCCCCTGTGGCAGCCTCCCTCCTCCCAGAAGCCCCCCCACACCTCCCTCCCCCCCCCCGAGTGCCTTTACCCTGAAAAGGATGAATTAACTGCCTGAGCTGCCACCTTTTTTCCACAGTGGCATGACAGTAATCAGGGCGAACAAAAAACTCAAATCCTGCCCCCTTTCTCTGTCTATCTGGCCTGGTCAAGTCGTACAGGGCTTGTCTAGATAGAAAATTAGAAAGACAGATCAATATAGCTCTAGGTCTATGGTTTGGTCCCGAGTTATTACTTTGCCGAAAGGGGAACTGGTGGGCGCGTTGTATCTCTTCATCCTATGAGCAGTGTGAAAGTTCCAGAAGGGCTTCCATAAAAAGTTCCACTACAAACTTCTGGGGGTCCGAGCCTTCAACACTTTCAGGCACACCAAGGATTCTTAAATTGTTGCGGCGGAGGCGATTTTCCATATCCTCGAGCTTCCAAGCAATGTCACTCTTCTGCGTCATCAGTGCGTCCGTGGCTTCTTTCTGTACAGTCATCTCGTCTTCGAGTGTGGAGATCCTGTTCTCTGCTTCAGAAATTCTTTCTGCGAACTCCGAACATGACTTGGTTACTCTCCGGAGTGAATTTTGTACGTTTTGACAGGCACCTTGGGTTTTTCGGCTTTCTGCCCGACTCTCATCTCTATGCGACATCATTGTCGAGTATATAACCCCCAGAGCGATATCGCCTGAACATTCTGACGGGTTGCACTGCTCTTTACTCTGTGCCCCACCGACTGCTGTACCTGCACTCGGATTATTGATGTTCAACTACTCTTGCCCCGTAGATATATCAGGATCCACAGGTGCTCCGGGTATAAACGGGTTGGACTGTAATTTGTTTCCATACTGTCCCGGGGCCAGATACCCTGGTATGCTTTCCTGGGGTCTCCTCTTCCTGATGTATACTGCTGGTTTCACTCCACCACCCGTTTGGAGAACTGGAGGGGCCATCAGATATCTGCAGCGACTCATCCCCTGATGAGTTCGAATGATCAGAGAGAGAAAAAAAATGATCTCCTATATCCTTCTCCGGCGGCTCTATAACATCATTTCCATCTGTTATGTGCTCCTTGCCACCATGCGCTATTAAAGCCTCTGAATCTTGCTTATTAAAGTCAAGGTCTAAGGACGCCGCCCCTGGGGTAGTCATTGTATCATGTGTCAGAGTCTGTAATTCTAGACCCTTCAGCCTAACAGTCCCTGGAGTAATCAACGGGGTGTTGCCCACAGAATTATCCTGCCCCCCTGAATTCATTGCAGTCATCACACTCTGTCCCAGGACACCTGCATTCTCTCGGCTCACCTTATTGTGACCTGCAGAAAGTGCTGCCTTCTCCATATAATCCCCATCTTGGCCCAGGTTCTTGCCCTTTCTGGCCGTCAAAAGAATTGCTGAGATAGCTCTTTTCCCTGGGCCCATGGAGCTTGCAGGGCTGCCATTATCCATAACCGCACCACCTCGTTGTTTTCCCTGAGTGGTTTCCAGGGGTTTGTTCACAGCGGTAGTGTCCACTGTACCGCGCTTCTTTCCACCTCTAACATTCTTTGGCGGCATCCTTCCCAGAGCCGCTTCACGCCAGTCCCGAGCTAAACACCGAAAAGCACCTCGAGGCTGACGCCAGAACAAACAGGAGCACAGGTCCGAGGATCGGGAGCCACACGTCACTGAGCAGTGTATCGTAAGTATATCCCAGAGCATTTCACATTATATGTTTTTTTTCCGCATTAAGACAGTACAGTGCTCTTCTTACGGGGTGAGGAGAGATAGGTTACGAGTGCTCACTCGGCTGGCAGCCGCCGCCATTTTGCCTCTACACTATGTGCTTCAGGTGAGATTTTCAGTCTTCACAATCTCATTTCTCAAACCTAAAAAGATCACCCTATTCACACCAGAAGCACTCATGATTGTAGTTCTAAGTTTGAGAAGCAGAGTGTCCACCTTCATCAGCTACACCACTGTTTCCCTCGCAGCCACTTTCCAATGTGAGATAGCTTTCACCCTTATTAATGTGCGACAAATGCTATACAGCTGTTTCTTTGCTTATTGATTACTTAGCTCTAAAGCCCTCCTCATCCCAGGAGGAAGTCATTGCACGCTTTTAGGCACCTACTTCCATGTTTTATTCAAAATACTTATTGGCCCAAAGTGAGCTATGTGTTCTAGTGGACCCACCTTTTGAGATACTGCAGGCCTCCGAGCCTGTAAGGTAGGAACAGCACCATGATTAAAGAGTACACTCCACTGCCGCTTGCTTGCCAAGTATAGGGTACTGGCCCGGCTTTAGCACTGGTGGCGCCCGGTGCGAAAATCTATTTTGGCACCACCCCATGGCCTCCTCTCCTGATTTCCTCACTACCACCTGGCAAAAGTGCCCCATATCTCCCCATAGCCCCTCTCTCACATACATTTAATTTGTTTTACAACACTTATAAAGGCTGGCTTTACTAATCCACTCAACTATCCTCATAAAATGCACATCTGTTCTTTACAGCAGGCATATTGACCCTATGTGCTAATTCATGCTTCCAGACTCCACACTAACATGCCTTATGGTCATTCTAGACACTGCAGCCTTCCTCTTAGGAGTAGGGGCGTGCTCATCCCATATGTTGTGAAGGCCCTCTGGCATGTAGGCATCCCCTGATGATCCCTGTCCATATTAAAGTTCCTCTGAGGTGTTAAAAGTGCTGCTTCTCTATTCCTAGTCCACATCCCCACCCCTCAGAACCCTGTGTTGCTGCCATGCATAGGACCAAACCACTGATAATCTATGATTCCCCATCGCTTGTTCAGACTTCAGCTGTGGCCTTTTCTACTTTGTCCCCTGTGATCTTCATCACAGCTCTATATTTCACCCTCTGTTGAACATGAATTCTTCTGTTTCTCTCATCAGAGTTTGGCGCTCCTTTGATTGAATCGACTCCCCACTCTGATTAACTCTGCAACAATCCCCTCCAGAAGTTATTGGTCTGGATTTCTAGGTTTGTGCTGTTGTCCCCCTCCCTCCCACTTTGTGCCCTGATGAAAGTGTGGCCCAAGTCCAGGCCGAACACCGAAACGCGCATTGGCGCTTGAAGATCGTCCCACCATTTCTCCATCTAGTCTCTATTCCTTTTGAGACCCTACGGGACCGGATTCATCTACAACAACTGGCAATTTGGCTGTGGTGTGAGAAGGATGATTGATGAGTGTGTGAGTATGTGTGGCTTGATATGATTGACTGAAGGGATATGTGGCACTTGGGTTGAATGAGCTGATTATTTAATATGTAAATGTAAATGTAAAAACTCTCCAAAGTGGTGTCCGAATTGATACTTGTGAAAAACTAAATAAACATAAAACTCCTTTTCTAATCATGTTTCCCTTGATGTTATGAATATGGCTGGCCTAGTGGCCTTGTGACTAACTGTACAAATATGGGACTCTATTAGAGCCTATAGATTTATCATATTTAGGCAGAATTTCCCTTCATTTCACTGCTACCCACCAGCTAGCCAAGATAATGCCTATGTGGTGTGCTTGGTCCTCTCTTGTGGACAGGCTACTCTCCTCTCCTTTTTCACCTGAGCACCAGCATCTCTATTCTCATTTGGTTGACCCTTGACTCTGATATCTGCACCGTTCATCCACTGGCCTTTTCCTGGTCGCAGGGTTTTCACTTCAGCAGATGACAGCAGAGGCCATGGTAAATAACCAAGGCGTTCAAATATTTAATTCTTCCACCAGCCCATGCCCCAATGTGTAAAACGTTTCAGTACATCATAGCCTCATTTTGAGCAGTCAATAATCCATGATTTGGCTACTAAAAGGTTACCGGCATGCAAGTTGTACATTTAACCATAAACCTTTTTATTTTCTCCTTGCACACATTTTGGAAGGTAAAACCTGCCGGAAGGCGCAGATAAGAATAAGGCACTGATTGTATGAAAAACATAGGGCAATGGGTGCTCAAACAATAAATCTTGTGGTCAATCTTCATGTGAGGGTGAAAAATTGTAATCCTTTCGAATGTTGCCCAAAGGAAGTATTGACCCTTGCATTATCAGTTTTTTTTCTGAGGGAAAATTCAGATCTAGTCTCTCTGCAAACGTATATTGAGGGCCCTACAATCAACACAAAGGGGCTCTGTCATTATTTGGCAAGTGATTCACCAGCCTGCCGAGTGTTCATAAGTTATGCCTCCGTCCTCCAGTACAGGGTTTTCTACGATGTCCACAGCTCCCATCCCCATCTACATGGATCACTCTATTGAAACTGCATCCTCCAGTGAGGCGACTTCACTTTCATCCCAGTTGAATGCTAAGCAAGCCACTGTGTTTTTCGATCCACTCAGCATTCTCGTTTTCCAAAACAAACCCAAAAGTGGGGATTTATTACTGAAAAGCAAAAACAATATTCAGGATTTTAGGGATTGTTTTTTCCTTTGATAGGGACATTTTTACATTTTCTTTCCATGGACTTCCATGCTTTGAATGTCAGTCCTGAGATGGAAAAATATGTGGTGGTAGCCCCAGCCTGAACTGGGTAGGGTTACTGTTATTTTGAAAAGGTGTTCCTGTGATGCTGGGGCAGGAGGACCATGAGTTCTGCCCTTCCAGTTTATGGAATAGCTTCCACTCTGCCAAACTAAATGATGACCCACTATAGTTGATAATGAAAATAACAGTTAACACATTCTATATAGAATAGTATACAGAATAGTATATGAATATAGGTGTCAATTTTGGAACCCATTATTTTAAGTAAACACATTCTATATAGCAATGAGTAAACACATTCTATATAGAATAGTATACAGAATAGTTTATGAATATAAGTGTCAACTTTGGAACCCATTATTTTGTGTTTTTACCCTAATATTGGTGCGGAAGCTACCTTTCTGCTTCACTAATAGGGTGCAGAATTTGAAGCCTTGTAATGTTTTAAATCAAATAAAAAATCAGCAAACAAAAAAACACATTGGAAAATCACGTTTGTGTTTCACTCAATTTGAGACTTCCCTGCAAGTCAACATGTGATGCTGAGGTAAATCAAAGAAGTTAGGCCCTCACCACAAGTCTGCCGGATTGGCATTGGCATTTCCTTCGCCATCTTAGCTAATTATGAGTGACCCAGTGTTGGCATCAGATAAGTGAACTTGTATGAATCCTGCATCTAATTAAAGGCACAAATGCCTCATATGTACATATAGGTTGTCCTCCTTCTTTATTGCAACTTTAATTTTTAAAGTGTCCTAATAAATGCAATATAATGAGTAATTTCATCCTTTATGTGTTCTAGATAATACCAGAAAAGAAACTAGTAGTCAAGAAAGACATCTCTGAAACAATAAAAGCAGTCAGTAAGAATCCCAGAAAGAAACAAGAAGTGGCTGTTTCCGAGTCAGTTGAGGTTTGTAAAAACTATGAAAAAATCAACATTTATTTTATTTTTGGAAAGCAATCTCACAGAAATGCAGAAAAGTAAAAAATGTTTCCATAACCTTTTGGTTGTCATTGTTTTTTCGTCTTGCATTGGTTTGTTATAGAGCTTATTCCTGGGTGATACTTGAGACAGTTAAAAAAAATGTTATTCTAAAGCGCTATATCTCTTAGATCCAGTGCCTAGGTAGGAGCCCTGATTCTTGCTGACTTTGGGTTACGTTCCTGATGATCCATGGTTATTGTACCTATTGGAATTGTGATATCTGCATTCAAGCAACTTTTAGATTCATTAGGCTGGTTACCTTATCCATACTTAATCTAAAGCTTTTCAGGTTTTTGAATATATGACGTGCTAAGCAAGCTATCATTCCTGAAATCATTATTGCCCTTTCACCTCTAAAAACCGCAGTTGCCTGGCATCAAACTTAATACCAGTACAGGTTCCTTATTTGTTTACATTTCTAGATCAATTCCAGAGGGATCCCTCTTTCAGAACAGCAGTTGGACACAAGCATTTCAGGACCAGAGTGGAAAACAATTCTTCCCTATTTGCTAGAATTGATTTGCTGAGCAGAATAATTCAGTTATCAAATATACTGGTCTTCCTTTAAAAATGTATGGCTTACAATGGTACATGTTGGAATTTCAAAAGTGTAATGGGAACATTATTTCTCGTGATGCTATCCTGCTGAAATAACACCTGGATGTTTGCTTAAAGGATTAATGTGGTTGCAGGCTTAAAAGAGAAATCGATTTGACAGCCCTTCTATTCAATGAACTTTCTAAATCGTAAACTGAAAGCAAAACACTTTCTGCCTGATTAATAAATAGCTTGTTGCATATCATAACATCCGATAGGTGGGTCCTGCAGATAGTTCAATAGGGCTACACTCTGCTATTCCTTTCCGGCCTGCCACCTCGTCCGCCAGCATCAGAGCAGCTTTTGAAGAAGCACTTGTCCATTTTGGCACAGGACATATAGGCTCTTTTGGCAAAAGGAAGGAGGTAAAGAGAGAGTCCCAGCCTCTGAAATAGAAATTGGGTGTTACTTCCACCATTTCCTTGTGCCAAAAAAGGGCATAGGCCTTTGTCCTATTTTAGATCTCACTTCTCGGTTTCTTGAAGCAGAAGGACAATTCACCATACTCACACTGGCCCAAGTTCTAGCTGCCCTGGATCCAGTAGACTGTATGGTCTCCTATTTCAGGACTCCTATTTCAGTGTTCCTGATTTTCAGCCTGAAAGGCGCTACTTGAGGTTCAAGGTGGGGCAAGAGCATTGTTAGTTTGCTGTGCTCCCTTCGACCGCATCAGTGTCCCTAGGGTGTTTTTGAAAGTGATGGCAGTGGTTCTATTATATTCACTGAGAGGTATAAAGCACATGGCTACCCAGCGGGCCTCCCAGCACTGGTACCAAGCTTTGCTCTGCTACCTTGCATGACTTAGAATAAAAGATTTTTAAGTTGTTTGCAGTGTATATATGGAGACCAGGAATACTAGTCTTCCACTATGTCAACGACTAGCTATTAAAGGCAAGCTCGAAATTGTCAGTTGTGGACCACAACCCGATGGCAGAGACCCTTCTGACACCTTTGGGATGTCAAAGTCAGACCTTACTCCTTCACAGAGGCTCCCTTTCAATTGAGCCACCCTTGTCACAGTGCCTTATCGGGCCTTGCGTCCAGATCTGTGAGTCCAGGACACTGGGGCTATGATTCTGATGTTTTAGTTTCTCTCTCTGTGAGGGTAGCTCTGAGGTTTTTTATCCTATTGGCTTCATTCATCTTGCTTGTTAATCCTGCCAAATGCCATATGCGGGCTCTCTAGGGGCATCTCGTCTCATCGTGTACAGCATCAAGCAAACCTGTCAGATGCTATCCAGATTTTGGAAGAGGCTGGAAAGAATCTGCTAAAAGATACTGCTGAACCACAGTTAGACCATTGGAAGATGCCTCTCCCTACCCCACCCAGAGCAAATGATATTGGCAGATACATCACTGATGGCTTAGGAAGATCATCTGGGAAATGTGGCAATAACAGGACTCTGGTCTCCCGTGAACACCAGGCTGTTGGAGTTGTGGGCCATTCGACTGGCATTGAAAGCTTCCTTTCGTCTATCGGGTGGAGGCTATTTCGTGTCCTCATGGATAACATCACCACCATTTGGTATTGTAACAATCAGGGTGGTGAGGTGTCCTGTGCCGAGAGGCCATTTGCTTCTGAAACTAGCTGAATTGTCAGGACATTACCCTCGTCATGCAGCACCTGGTGGAATCTTTAAATGCCAGGTTAGACAAACTCAGCCGGCGATGCCTTGTGGATCACAAATGGTAGTGACACACAGAGGTGGCACAGCACGTCTTCCATCAGTGGAGAGAGCCATGGCTTGAACTTTTTGCGACTGCCAAGAACACGCAATGTCAGCACTTCTGTGTTTGAATTCCTAAGACGGCTCTCTCTCTGTAACGTATTCCGCATATAGTTGAGCAAAGGACTCCTATAAGTCTTCTTTCTCTACCTCTCCTGCCCGAGTTCTGAAAAGGATTAGAATATTCGGGCCCAAATCATTATAGTGCCTCAGGATTTGGTCAAGAGAATGTGGTACTCTGAACTTCTGGGAATGAACATCTCAACTCTGATTGAGCTGCCTCTTCGGGAGGATTTTCTGTCACAGCAGCATGGCAGATTCTTTCACCCAGCCCTGCGCAGTTTGCACCTTCATGAGACTGAATGGCCACAGTTGACTGTGTTCGATTTCCCTCCTGGGGTTGCGGTTGTTTTTCTTGCTGCAGAACACCTTTCTACTAAGTACATTTACGCCCAGGTCTGGAATACATTTGTGGTGTGGTTTTAAAACACAGACCCTTTACGATCCATACTGTCAAATGTGTTAGTGTTTGTTTTGTTTTTGGCCCAGCAAGGACTTGCTATGGGCACCGTAAAAGGTTATTTGTCATTCCTTTCAGCCTTTTTGTGTTTGCCTAGCCAGTCGTTCTTGTGTAAATCCCATGTTGTGATGTGGTTTCTGAAATGTTTTGCACGCTTTTACTCCTACACATTCTGTGATGCCACAGTGGGATCTCCTCATAGTCCTGACTTTGCTCATGTGTGCTTCCTTGGAGCCGAGAAGTAGCTGCTCATTGTGTCTTCTGACTTTGAAGATCAAGGCAACCAAAAGTCATGACTCCTATTTCATTTTGGCAATCCATTGCCCTCCCAACTTTATTTACTCCGCCTCACCCTTCGAAGGTGGAGAAACTCCATGGGCTTGGCCCCAAAAGAGCCCTAAGCTTTTACATTGATCATGCCAGAGATCATTGGGTGGGCATTCACCTTTTTTGGGGTTTTCTGGGGCAAAGAATTAGAAAACAAATTCATGTCAATAATGTCATCAGCATGGTTAATAAACCATTTACAATAAAAAGCCCTGTCATGTTATCTGACATATCTGCCTAAACCCTCCCGTACTACTGAAGCTAAGTGGTTATAAATTATAGGTCTCTGGGTTTAGTGGTGGATCCCATACCTTAGCATACATAGATGGATGTTATATATCAGCGAACATAGCACTCTTGTCTCATGACCTTCGCTCTGTGTGTTTGTTTTTTCAGATCCCTTGTCCTCAGTTATATGACAAGATATATGTATTCAAAACAGCAGCTGCATCCCTTTAATATGTCTAAGTGCTAGTAACTGACCGGAGAGAATAACTAGGGGCAATATTTTACCTTTACTAGTCTGTTCAGACTGAATCTCAGGGAAAGAATAAAATACGAAAAGATGTGCTGGTTCTGTGTCAAAATACAATGTGGCACAAAGGCAAAAATGATATTTAGTAACGTGTAAAAATAAGAGCGGCATAAAACATGCACAATTAGGCTAACATAGGGAAGACGACAACGGGTTGTACAAGAAACACAACACCCTCCCTTTGGTCAGGATAATAGCACAGTAAATCACAAAAAATATAAGTGTATTCAAGAGATAAAGAAACTGAAAGCATAATTTATAAAATTATATTGGGAAAGCTAAAAACATAATTGTCAATTTAGAAAAATAATAATGATGATGCTTTGGAGGAATCCATTGACTCGATCCTCGGTCTTGCTGAGATAGTCACAGGGTAACCTGCATCTGTGTTAGTAGAGCCCGTATTCTGTGATCCATTTGCAGATGCACATATTTCCTAAAAAGTGAGTGGCTTAATCTTGGCATTGTGGAGAAGTCGCAAATCTATGGGAAAGTCCTGAAAAGTGTCACTAAGGGACTCATTAGCAGTTCAATGTCCATGGCAGGGGGCGGATGCAAAGCCGGGCAAATATCCAGTGCCCATTCAAGGAGGTTCCAGAGCCAGTGGAACACTGTTTGTATGGTAGTAAACCAGGCAGGCCGGAATGTTAAGGACCAATCAAGATCCAGTTCTTGCAGTACAAATATTCCAAAATACTGAAGCATGTGATAGTGTTGGAACAGTTGTAGTTCCAGGGAACACCCATTACCGAGAAGCTGAAAAAGGATGAGAATGCTGAAAATGAGGAATAACAGCAGCATAATTCCTCCAAACACACTAGAAATAAATTAATGAATAAAAGCTGATATTATTCCAAAGACAGTTTGGAACGAACTGACGAGGCCACAACCAACACCTTGAAAAAAGTGTGTGAGAACAGCTGTGTTAGAGGCATTAAAAATTTGATGCACTAATTCATCGCAATGCAGGGGAAGGTTTGTATTTAGCAATGAGTGTATTTCACTAGAAGTTCTAGCCACCTGCAATTCGAAGGTTTCGCGAGCAGATGTGAGAGTTACTTAATTTTGAAACAATAATGCTTTAAGTCTGTTTAGCTTGTTAAATCTGTCTTCAAAGTTAAAATGGAAGGACACAACAAGCTTTCTATGATCCCATGTGAACAGGACCTTGTTGCAACAAGTAAAGAGCTGGAAAACTGACAAGATGGGGGACTCCAGCTCACATTCTGCAAAGGTCTTGATCACTAAGCATTAAATAACTCCAATTTGAAAGGACCGTAATAAGCGGAAGAATTGCGGGAACCGGTATTCTTTTTAAATAACATGCCAAATTCGGGGCTTAAGCATTACGTGCACTGTGGTTCTTAACATGTCTGCAAACGAGTGAATGTCCGACAGAAGAGTCGCATTCCTCTCCAGTAAAGAAAACGTCCTTATTGGCACGTTCTCAACGGTAGGAGAGGAGAAGTGACCATAACTCATGAATGAAACTGCCTCCGAGGGGTCTATATCGACCAGCAGGAAAATGTTTCATGAAGTGCATTAATAACCACACAGCTGAAGGTGTTTCAGATATAGTGAATAGAAGGTGTTCAAACTTCTCTAAATGTAGCAATGTGTAGGTGGCGTCTTTCATTGCGATTAGTTGTTGGTTGTGTGTTAAATTAAAGGGCAAGAACAAATTACTGCAATCCAAATAGCGCCTTGGTAGGAACCCATTTTTAACGGTTTGAAGCGTCCTTCTAAACTGTGTAATAGATCTAAGCTGACTTTACCCATAATACATTGTTGACATGTCCCTTTGCATAATATCAATAACAGACAATGCAATGTTATTTAAATTATTAATACGAGAAGACAGATTATTAATACTATTATCAACAACAGCAAGCACTTTATCCAAATTATCTTGTCCAATTTGTCTTAAACGTGCAGCAGCTTCAATTTGGGGCAGTTTCCAAATTTCATTATAAGTAGCATAAATAAATCTTTTGTAACGTGGAGATTTGGGACCCAAAAGAAAGTCTGACAAATCCATGTCTTCGGACAGGAGAGAAAGATGTTGTTTTACTACAGATAGTGGGGATTATTCCAACCATTGTTGACATAATTTTCCCACTGAATAGGTGGTAACAATACAAGATGTTGTAAGTAAAAATATTGGAAACCAGGTCTGCTTGATTTGAACCCAGGTGTGGAAACGAGCATGACAACCATTAGTGTCTCCTACCACAATAACCACCCAATAGGACCTGAAAGTGTAGAATTAAATGTACCATTCTGCACCATGCTATTGAGTTGTTCTTCGGTATAATGTGTAAAACTTTGCCAATTATCAAAATGGGCAATGGAGAGTATTGTTGGGGCATTAATTTCTTTAATTTTTGCCAATATCAGACATGTAGTCTACTGGACGGTGTCATTCAGGTAGATCATTTGTGTATTTCAAGTAATCATAGCCTTTAAGGGCTAATTGGTTAACAAACAAAAATGTATATATTATTTGGATCTGTGCAAGCATTTATTTTTTGGATGGGGTAGGGACTAATTTGAAATAATATGACGGGGTCTAAAGTGTCATAGCTTGTGAAATACTTGAATTTGTCTATGCGTTTTAGACCTCCCTTGTGGGGGAGTCAGACAATTTTCCCATTGTGTATCATTAAAATGTGGACGCTGACCTCTGGCTCTGCTTAGAAAATGATGGCCATAATGGTGATAACATAACATATCAGCATAGTTAGCAGAATTGAGGTATTAGTCCTCCGATTTAAAGACTGTATAATATTCCAGCTCTGAAAGCAGAGAATTTACGGTTTCAACATCCCAATCATCTGAATGGAACCCATGTACTATTTATTACATCACTATAAAAAAGTTGAACCAATGTGGAATCTGCACGATGTCCATATGGCTGAATATATAGAAAGGAACTTTATCCCAAACAATTCCATCAGTCACTGGAGCGGCTGAAATGTTGACAAGGGACAAGTCTCTTTTCAGTTTATGCGAAGAAGAATGAGTAGCCAACACCCCGTTGACAAGTTCCATAGCAGAACATTCTGGGAGGTAGTGGCCATTGATCCAGCATTTGGAAACACACTCTGTTGGGAATTCTCTGTCTGATGAGGCAGCCAAATCTGCAAATATGCAAGGACTACCGGTCAGCTGTTGACAGCAAAATTAACAGTTTTGCACCATGAGAAAACAAGGGGGGATTCAAAGTTTAACACAAACTGCGTTTCAATCTTTTGATATTCAAGCTTAAAAAACTAACCGAGCTAGGTGATTCCTAAATACTGTGGAGGATGATTCCCCAACACCACAGAAGTCTCCTGTAAAAGGTGCGCAAGTATTGTGGACAAGCACAAGCACTACTCGGGGTTCCCGAAAATAAGTACCTTACCAACCGTTGGAGGAGCCATGTTGCCGGCATTCTGCTCTGGACTAGAACTATGCGTGGAACCATAGAACTTCAGTATGTAGGGGACTGAGTTACCATACCACATAAGTATCTATGAGTCTGAGTCGCACTTGGTATAGTGCCTTACTTGCCCTCCTAACCTTTCCAGAGAGACATGTGACTTTGTACCCCAGAACATAACACTCTCTACCCTCTCAGGGGTTGCAGTAACAAGAGACACCGTAACGCTCTCTCACTCATACTTGTCAACAATATGATAAAGAAGAGGCACGAAGGAAGTTAAAATGTTTATTTAAACTATCATGATCTAAGATGCAATAAATGTGCCACAATTAGAAAACGTATACATGTCAATAATGTCTTCAGCATGGTTAGTAAACCTTATACAATAAAAAGCCCTGTCATGTTATCTGACAGATCTGCCTAAACACTCCCATACCACTGAAGCTAAGAGTTTATAATTTACAGATCTCTGGGTTTAGTGGCGGAGCCCGTACCTTAGCATACATAGGTGGATGTTCTACATCTCAGCTGATTCAACACTCTTGTCTCAGAACCTTCGCTCTGTGTGTCTGTTTTTTCAGAACCATTGTCCTCAGTTATATGTCAAGATATGTGCACTCTGGGACATGCAACTGGGGCATAACCCTTTCAAAAAAGTGGTTTGGAAAAATGTAAAAACTATATCCCTAATAGAGGACAAGGCCGCTTTTGCAAAAAGAAACCATACGTGGATGACATTAAACACGTACAAATCCTTGACACCACAACCTTACTTCAGCCAGGGCTACACAAAAATAACAAAACTGAAGTTTTTGAAATATAGACTAGGGATCCTGCCCAGCAGAGAGCACCAACCACCATGGCTCAGGAGCAACGGCCATGAAGTTTGTCCGCACTGCAAATCAGCAACCGGAGACATATTACATATGACTTGCCTCTGCGAAGAGTTCCGACAAGTCCGTCGATTGCTATTAAGGGTCCAGTTAAAGCAGATAGGGACCAGCACGCGAAGGCAGGCTGTGCTTGCATGCTTAAACCCTGCAAATACAAAATTGAACTGCAGATATGTCAAATTTCTGACCACGATAGAGCAAAGTCTGCAAAATCTACAACTGGCAGCAACTTCTGGCTCTGGGACCTAAAGGACGAACTCTGGGCCACAAAAGACTAGCCTGCCCTGCCTCAGGAAATACTGTCCGACAATCACCCTCGGTTTCTCATTGCATGCCTTTTTTACAAAGACGATTACACAGACCATATTGTCATCATATTTTAAGAAATTGTTTTAAATGTAACGAATGTACTGGTTTTAATTAACTATACATAATAAATGTACTTACTTACTAAGATATGTGTATTCAAAACAGCAGCTTCATTCTTTTATTTTGTCTAGGGGCAAGTGTCTGACCAGAGCAAATAAGAAGGGACAATGTTGTTTGACCTTGCATAGGCTGTTCAGACTAAATCCCAGGAAAAGGATAAAATACAAAAACGTGCTGGTTCTGTGTGAAAATACAATGTGGCACAAAAGCAAGCGTGATATTTAGTGTACATATTAAAAGCGGCCTACAACATGCACAATTAGGCTAACATAGAGAAAACGACAATGGGCTACCCAACAATGATAATCTACTTAACTGCAGATTCCTCACTCTCCTTCCTCCTCCTTGTTCTCTGGCAAGGTCTCTTTTTCCATCCACAGAGGTCCCAAGTAGAATTTCACACTGGTACTATTACTGTTTTTTGGGGCTCAGCATCCAAGGCCATGGACATAGTCAAAGAAAAAACTGATGTCAGTGTGCAGGCGTGGAGCTTATATGTGACTCCGGTCGCCATTTCCTGCTGGAACGAAGTCTGCGATGAGCTGCACGCTGTCATCTACTGGTGGGCCGGGCACTATTGTGTGACACGTTTCTTGAGCCCATCTGATGCTCAGGGATATTCTGAAAGGGAGGAATCTGCTGTTAAAGTATCCTCCAGAAAGAGCATTATTGCCATCTAAATACACAGACAGTCGTTCTTCTCAGACGGGTCTATTTGCTTTAATTTCTCACATACAGTGGAGCTTGCAACACAATTTGTTAGCTCATTCCAAGAGTGTTCACCTAAGATTGTCACAAGCTGAAGGGAATGATCATTCCCTTTCTGGGTAGCATTTCAAAGTGCAATATACGTTTAAAAGTTTCTGCAGACACAAAAGTGTAATCTAGCACTGATTGTCTATGGACGGACGAGTAAGTATTTATTATGTTATGTTAAGTGATTTGTAGATTGCTATGTTGCCCAGACAAGGGTGTCCTGTTGCTGGATTTCCTTGAGATTTTTCAACCAGAGACAAGAGTTTAAAGGGTAGAGAAAAGTCACGTTTTCTGGCTTTTTCACAAACTGTTTAGGATTTATTTGAAGATGAATATGCAGTGGGAGTTTGTTACATTTTTTAATGCAAGTTAGGAAAAAGCATGGCCACTAGATCAATTGCAGTACAACAGTAAGGCATAATCTTGTCCCGAAAGCATTTGTGAACATTACCATTTAACGCTTTCTAAGGCAAAGTGTTCGAATGGGATTGTCTTTGCAACTGAATGCCAGTGTAATGCCTGAAGAAATAAATGGACATTTGGACATGCTCGGGCAGGTTGAGGTTCAGTCTAGCGTGCAGGATGGCCTAACATTAATACCCTTTCAGTGAGCAAAGACCCAAGCTATGGAGGACTATCACTAATTCTTTCCCCAGTTTGTCTCCCTTTTGATTAGGTTGCCTGCATACAGGAAGAAATTATCATGAAAGAGCCAATTCTTGTTACCATTACACCCAAACAGGTTCACATTAAAATCCTCTGCTAGCATTATATAGGCCTCACTATTTGGCTTTCAACTTAATGATAGTTTTAAGTAATGCCCTTGGTATCTCTTTCTCTGATACCCCGAATAGATTAATGGTGATGTTACACAATATATAACAGTTGTTTATGGAAGCAGGAACAGAATAGATCTCCAGTTTAACTGCCAATATATGTAGAATATGTTATGGTGATAATAAACTTATTGGACAAGATAACATAGATAACAAATAGAGATTTTTGCATCCTTCAGAATCATAATATGTTCATAAAATATATTTTCGGAACTAATGAATGGCATCGATAAAGAATAAATGATAAAGGACTTTGTCCTTCTTCAACCTTTCCTCACTATACAGCCGATAAAGCTCTGGGGTAATGTTCATGAAGCACATACAATGCAATTTAAGTGGGAAGAAATGGCACGAACAAGCAAAGGTAAATTCTTTTTCTTTGTGCCTATGAAGGTCAAACTGTATGCTTTGGCCTGCACCTTTACACATGAATGGGCAGTGGTGTAGAATGTGTTGTTGATGTGGTTTGGACAAAATCAAACCTTGGAGAGCAAGCAGAATATTTAATTTGGGAATTTAGCCTCCATAACGAGCACTACATTACTGGTAAGTAACATTTACCAATTTAAAACAACTTAGTCAGCCAGCTGAAGGAATAAATACAAATGAACATTATTTGATTTTTATTGACATAATGCACCCAGTTAATGTTTCCAGCTTATCTGTTTTAACCCAGGATCATTTTGAAGAAAAATCTACAGTTCCAGTCCCAAAAAAAACAAAAGAGCCTGCTTCTCGGATTGGAAAATTACAAGTAATTATTTTATTGGACCTCTTTTCTTCCTTCCCTTGCATCTTTAATCTTATTACATGTTTGTGCTCTTTTTTACCTATTATTTGTGTTTTTTTTAGATTGTATTTAAAACTGTGAAACTTCTATCAAGTTAACGCTTGCCAATTAATCCTAATATTCAGCTATTTGTAATATTTTCCTATATGGTTCTTTTATTTTAAAGACTGTCCTTATCAGTTAGTTGAAAAGCAGCTAATGTGGAAATTTACATGATAAATATTATATATATATAAAATCCCAGACCATTGGTAAAAACTGAAATCCCCCACACAAATCTTTAGCTCAGATACTCGTCTTACATTTAACTCCTTAAACTTTTTTTGTCTGGTATTTTTCTCCAATTATTACTCTGTCTCAGCTTCAACCCAAACCCTACGTTCAGTACGCACATGGTTGTTGTAATGCTTCGAATGCCTAATTTCTTGACCTCATGATCTATAAGAGATAATTATCAAAGGGCGATCATGGATCTAGCATGAATCTGTTTCTTACTGCTTGGAACCAACCTGGCACCTGCTAGGTCTGACACCAGATTTAGGTGGTTGCCTGATGGACTCCTTCCATCCTTGAGATTCATCTGTAAGGACTTCCTACAGTGCGCCAAACATCATTTTAAATTCCTGTATAGCTCACAAAAGTAGGAATGTTCTATTAATGATTACATTAACACTCTTTTTATAGGATGACATTTCCGGTCAGTTCTAGTCTAACAATCTGCTGTTGAGGAGACTGCTCTATCTCTCCTATGTGAGAAAAAGAGACTTCGAATCCCCATAAAACATAAATACCATTTGAAAAGCTTTGGTACATATGCTTCAATTCATGCACCTTCTTTTTTCTCCCAAATCTTGACAGCCAGCGTGGTTCCAGTGTTAAGTTTATGTTTTAATCCAGCCCTCCCAAACACCAACTTGATAGTAATTTACCCTTGTCCTTTCTTGATTCTTACAGTGTACTTATTTCCAGGTCTTTCTCGGTAGGACAGAATCACGATGATGTTTTTTACAGCCATCCAGAGACCTATTGGTCATAAGGATTATAAGGAGACTTGTATCTTTTTTATACTAGGTTGCTGAGCTAGCGGTATGTTGTAAATGGTACAGTTCTGACCAGTAAAAGCTGCAGTTTTTACCTGTTTTCTGAGTGGGCTACTGTAAGCACACAGCAAAGGGAACGCTATTTTTCTCACCTCTACACATTGTAATTCATTATGAAAAAGTAAAACCCCTTCTCCAAAATCATTGAAAGCTAATTAGATTTATTTAAACTCAATACAGTGTTATTCTGTAGATGTCATATGTTTTGAGGAGTCTGTTTTAATCTGTATCTACATGCCTTTCAGAACGTGAATTACTGTGCATACTTCTTGATGTACTCAGTGAAACAGGAGGCTATTACCAATGTGTCAAAAAGCACCTTCTGTAGATCTTTGTGGAGGTCACTGATGCAATGACTCTGCAGCCAACTACGTACTAGAAAATAGTATTGGTGTACGCTAACTAACCATCACACTAGTTGAATTCTTAGATTAATTTTAGTGAGCAGCATAATTGATCTCTTAAAAGACAGAACTTTTCAAGAACTTCACATCCGTCATATTTTAAATGCTTCCATATTAAAGAATAACTACAGATTCTCCACAATCTCATAGATGTACCGCTAGTCAAAGGAATACTGCAGAGGTTTACCAAGGCCATATTGACTTTGTTAAAATTTAACTTGTGTAACCCAACAGTATATGCCATGAAGAAAAGCACAAACACAAGTACATAGAAAAACAGAGCCCCCTCGAGATAAATAGGCAGTAGAACATAAGAGAAGATTCATAGTGATACAAGAGATGAGAACTTTTGAGGCTTTAAGTCTTTACGTAATGGAAGAAAAGTATGAATCAATCTGATCTTTTCAGGGAGGCTTTTCCAAGTCCATGGGTGGAGAAAAAAAGCTTGTTTCCATGTTTACATCCTAATTGTTTTCAGAGTTTCTAAGGTGGGATATTTCCCTTTAGGTAGTCAATGCAATGTTGTGGGGTTAGTTATCTTTCGGTTTTATCAGTTGATACAGGTGAATCGCTATGAAAATTTGATCGTTTTATATCCATCTCCAATTCTAGCGGCTGCTTGAAGAATTGCTTTCACTGAATCTTTGATTATACCCAACATTTCTGTGAAAGAGTTCATATTTGTGTGTAAAAAAGCTTGGGATGCAGAACTTTCAAAGTCTAATGAGCTAAATGTGTGATTCCCTTCAAGAAGCACTGAGGCATGAAGCTAAACACTTGAAAGTTTGTAAGAATGTGATTTCATTTCAGGGGGTCTTACTTACAACTGCAGCTTCTTCTCGTTGTTGTCTAGAGAATGATGAGATCTTTCGGAGGTGAAAGTGTGCCTTATAAAAACATACTAATTTAGCATATTGCATATGTTTGAATTAATTTGGGTTTCTCAATGATTTCAAATTAAAAAACTCACTGCAAGAAAAATATGTATGAATAACATAACTTTTAATTCAAATAAATTGTCATTTCCCCCAATTACTATGTTCCCTTCTTGGTATTATTATTATTAGTATTATAAGACTGGATTTAATTTAATTTAATAGCCAGTGGTCTTTCTTGTTGATGTCTGACAAGTTGCTTTGAAGTGTCAGTTTTCCTTTTTTGCTCTTTGAGTGAGCAAAAGCATATCTCCAAGAAAATATTTGCATTTTCTGTTTTTTTTTCTGGTTTGTACCTTTAATTGTAGTAACATAGCTTCAAAGTTCTCGTTTTTATCTGCACAGCTTGGCTCTTAGTAGCGTTACTAACTGTCAAAAGGCTCATTCTTGAGGCTTTTCACAAAGTGGTGCACTCTAGTTCTCCTTCATAATGTAAAATAGATTTTGTCGCGAGTCATCTGTCAAAAATTGGTTCTGAAGCATGTTCTTGATTTAAAGCACATTTTCTATACTCTTGCTTTTCTATTTATTCGTGCACAGCTGCTTGCAAATACTCACCATGTTCTTCTGTCCTCCTAAGGAAAAGGCTCATATAATCTAAAAAAAATATCATTGTTGTTGCTTTCACAGGCAAATTTGTCATTTAACCCTGCGACCATGCTGCCAGGTGCAGTTTTCAAAGTCCCTGGAACTTCACCCAGTCTCCCTGGTTTAAGCACCTCATCTCATCATAATGAAGCCCCAAGCATTTCTACGTCATATACTAAAAGTAACAATGAAGATGTTTTATCTAGCTTTGACCAACCTGCAAAAATATCCACTTTACACAGTGCTAATAAGGTAATCGGAGAATTCCTGTGTTTGCGTATACCAGAAATGAAACTTTTTAAATAGTTCTTTTAACCCTATTTCTGATTTATACTTCTTTCTGTGAATTTTTTGTCTTGTGCAATAAATTTCAAGGACACCCAGAATTGAAAATGTGCAATAGTAGTCAGGGAAGAGAGACAGGGATACTGTCAACATCACTTTAAGTGATGTCTCCTAATACTGAATGCCCTGCCTTCGCCTTTGACATATTTTCTTTACCCATGTGTCATATATGCCAGTGTATTGGAACCTCTATCGCTAGTTCACTTAAACAATTAAACAGTGTCAGACATTAAGGTGTGCAAAAATGCAGACATGCCATGTAAGGGATGTGCACTCACAGAAATGTTATGTAGTACCTGGAACAGATTTATAACCGAGAGGTACATTGCCCCCATCAGGCCCAAAATACATTTGAGAAAGGAGGGTATAGTCTCCATTGCCTCCCACTATTCTGATTGGAAGGTATGTCCTATTGCAATGCCCCACGCTGTTTTGCCAGTTTGGTTTAGGGGAGAAGGTTACTTTACAGGGTGTCTAACATTCAAAGTCTCCTGACATGTAATTGTAAATTGTATGTATATACCACTTACTACCCCAGACGAGGCGTTGAAGCACTTTGTGGCGAATTGCACGCTACCCTGGAACCTAACGCTAGAGTTAAATCAGTAGTAGAATTAGAAATATATGCTTCCTTTTTCCTTGTGGATTAGTTGTGGTAGGTTTGTGAAGTACTGTTCTTGAGATATCAGGCATTTACTGTAGTGTTTTGAAAGGGATTGTTTAATTGAGGTGAATTAGTAAAGGGTAGCTGTGAGATGTTATTGGGAGTGGAGGACTTGAGGAACTGTTAGCTGGATTAATTAGGTAAAGGAGGGAAGAGTTTTGAAAGGATGTTTGCGGGTCCATAGTTGTCAGAAGAATTTGGGACGCGTCGGTGAGTGAAAGGACAGGAAGAGGTTTCAAACAATAAAAAAATATATATACGTGAATCTAGAAAACCCCACACATATAACTATAAAGAGAAATGTATACATACAGACACACATATACACATTATACTTGTTATATTTTCTGTATAAGTTCTCAAATCTTACTAGATATGCACACACAAACCCCAATGTGTGCATACATGCAATAATATTTACATGGTCAGACATTTACATGTGAGTTGTAAATAAATATACATAGAGTTTAAAAGAATATATGACGAGATGTAGGTAAATATCATTTACCGATTCTAAAATATCGAATTTTACCGATTCGGTATTTTAGAATCGGTAAATGATATGTAGGTAATGAATCGGTAAATTTTCCCGAATCGGTATTCCCCATTCATTCCTATGGGCCTTGATGCCCATAGGAATGAATGAGAATTACCGATTCGGTAAATACCGAATCGGTAATAGGGGGTAGACCTACAAGGGTGGCAGGGTGTCACATTGACACCCTGTTGCACCCCTGTATAGTGCATAGTGTATGTCTGCCACATGGCACTGAATAAAAAGCAAAAAATTACTTTTTGAAAGGTATTCGGAATTTACCACCAACTAATAGTTGGTGGTAAATAACGAATCCTTAAATGTAAAAATTACTCACTTGAGTGCTCTCTACATTAAGGATTCGGTAATTTACCGAATCGGTATGTTAAGAATTCGGTAATTTACCGATTCCTTAAGTTACCGATTCAGTAAATTACCGAATCCTACAATTTGGCCACCTACATCTGAAAAGCCTAATTCCGGTCGGTAACGGACGAAATTCGGTAATTTCGGCCAATACCGACCAGAATTAGGCTTCCTACATCTGGCCTCCAGATTTACAGATTCTAAAATACCGAATTTTAGAATCGGTAAATGGGATGTAGGTATCCATTCTGTATTTTTTACCGAATCTGTAAGATTCGGTAAATACCAAATCGGTATTTACCGATTCGGTATTTCCCATTCATCCCTATGGGCCTTACCGATTCGGTAAAATGGGGAACACATTCAAGGGTGGCAGGGTGTCACATTGACACCCTGTTGCACCCCTGAATAGTGCATGGGTGCACATGTGCCACACATACATGCCCTAAGGGCATGTATGTCTGCCCATGGCACTGTTAAAAAAGCACAAAATTGCTTTTTTAACGGTTTTCGTTATTTACCACCAACTTGTAGTTGGTGGTAAATAACGAACCCTTACAAGTGGAAAGCCCTCACTTGAGTGCTTCCTACATTAAGGATCCGGTAATTTACCGAATCGGTATTTAAGAATTCGGTAATTTACCGATTCCTTAAATTACCGATTCGGTAAATCACCGAATCCTTAAATTAGGGCCCTACATCTCAAATGCCTAATACCGGTCGGTAATGGCTGAAATTCTGTAATTTCGGCCGTTACCGACCGGTATTAGGCTTCCTAGATCTGGCCCTAAGTTCTTTGACAAGTTTGGCCCTAAGATCCTTTAGCCTGTTGATTGCTCCAGATTGTTTGGGGAGAATGCTGATTAGGCCCTCTAATGATTTAAGGACGATTGATCCAAGCAATTTGGACTTGTCTCACCCCAAACAGTTTCATCAACATTACTGGAGGTTTATGGTTTATTTAAGGTAGCTATCCTACAGACAGCACTAACCTTCCCAACCTGTGCGGTGGCAGCAGCAGCAGGCCCAGTGGAGCGGGGATTGTCAGCGCCGAGTTTGTTCTCACCAACTGGGATAGTTCTCCTCTTAACTCTTCCTACTCGGCTGCGGCAGCTGAGAAGCTGTTTTAACTTGCCTTCACAGGCACATGTTGGGCAGGATATGACATTTCCTACTCGGCTGGAGAAACAGCACATCAGCTAGAAGGGCCTTGCAAATCATATGCCCTGCCTTTCATTTTCTTCCTGGCTCCGGATCTTCTGTGGTGGCAAACAAGCGCCAGCCTGACCTGCAGCTGTGCACTCTCCCTTCCTCACTGTGATTTCATGGTTGTGACAGACGCATCACTGCTGAGGTGGTGGGGTCATTTGGAACAGGTGGTGTTCAGAGGCCTCTGGTCTAAGCTTGAGAGCCAGCTTCACAATAGCCGTTTAAAGATTTGAATGATCCGTGTGTCCCTGAAAACCTTGCCATTCATCAATGGGAGGCTGGTGCAGGTACTCACAGTCATGTGGTACTGCAGTAAGCTGGTTTGTGTGTGGTCTTGAGATCTGTGCCCGGAGGACCTAGGTCTATGTAAGTGGCTGGACCGCACAACATCCTTCTGGTAGTCAACCATCTAGTAGGATCCCTGAATCCCAGACAGATGAGCTAAGGAGACATCAGCTGGTGGCTCACTATTGCCATATTCAACCCTAGGTGGCAAGAGGCATCTTGGATTAGAAAGGCAGTCTCTGGTTAGCTCTAGATCTGTTTCCCACTCTCAAACAGGCAGTCCCACTCTACTGCACACTAGCATTCCCTACAGAAAAGTCACTGGGAGATGCATTCCAACTGGAATAGGATGCTAATATCAAGTACAAGTTCCCTCCTTTGCCTCCCTTGATTCGAGGTACTGGCTTTTCTGAGGAAAGTCAGGACAGACCAGAGCGTGTTGTGTTGTTCTTAATAATACATAGGATCTGTTCGTTTAGACAAGATAAAGGGATTGGTGTCCAGGCTGGTTCTGGACACCCCCAAAGAATATGTTAGCCTTTAGATCAGCTAGCTCACAGTGCCAACATAAGCCCCCTAACCTTACCAAGGAGCGAATAGTTTCTGGCAACTATCGAACATCACAACCCTTCAACCCTTGATCCTTCAGGGATCGTGGAAACAGTGCAGTACTTTTCACTCAGTAAATCGTGCTCACTTAGTCTTAGAGACATACACTTAATAAACAGTGGGGACGTTTACAATAAGCATTTATTGAACCAGCATCATTCTAGTATAAAATATCTTTGCTGCGAAAATCATCAGACAGGAACAGATGTATAAGATTACAAGCATCAACGGAGTAATAAAAGGTAGAACTCTGCCATGGTGCTAAAACAGTAAATATATGCAGGTGTATCGATACATGGCAATAATAGAGCGTACTCCTCAGATGCAAACCCTTTCTGAGTGTAACTACGTGTACCTGGCATGTATGTGGGTGTAAAGCCCCAGGAAAGAGCCAACCCCACTACCTGATGGGGGAGAACAAAGGACCCCATCTTGGTCTCGAGTTAGACACCCCGCAAGGGATGTCAGACAGCTGTGTGCTGGAGCTACTGCAGGCCGGGACCTCAGGTTCTAGTGTCAGCGTGGAAGCTTCTCCTCTGGTTTCCCAGAAAAGATGTGGTTCTTTTATACCCAAAAAGTACCATCAGGGGTTTGATTTGATTTGAAGATTTATAAAGCGCGCAGTCACCAAAGGCATTAGGGGGCTAGGCGCTTCTTCCTAGATATGCAATGGCTTGCCATTATTTATAGTGGACCTATCGTCCAAGGATGACGTTAGCAGTGACTTTTGTATAGAGGTGTTATACAGAAGATGATCCTGTTGTTTACATTCTGGGCAGGGGAATAAACTACTAGGAATTCTCATGCATATTAAATGAGGCCAGTTTCCGGGAAAACTGATCGACATTTATTCAGCCTGTAACAAGGTAAAGGGTCAGTGCCAGAACCGTTATACAGAGCAAGGTAGGACGAATGTAGGTAAAAGGATGGGTAGCTACCAATGCCTATATTGGGGTACATTGGGGCTCATAACAACCCAAGTCATATCAAGAACTCCGGCCTGGGGCCAAGAGAGTGGGGTTCCTGGAACTCCTGAGAATGAGCATTTGCGCTCTGATGTGTCTACCGTTTCTTTAGGAAATTCTGTCTCCGCAATAGAGGAAGGTCTCCACCTGAGTCCAAGCAACCTAGGTCTCCATGCATAGAAATTGAGCTGTAACAGTTAAATTAATTTGATCTGCCAACCACAAAAGATGTTATTATTCCAGTCCAGTGATTGAGCAAATCCAACCAGGCCCTAATGCACAAGCACGACTGTTTGAAAAAGAGCAGCGATGGATTTATCGGCTTTCTTCTCATAAAATTTGGCTCAACGATAATATTCCATGGAACTCAGTACTGAAATGAGATACCATCGCCATCTGTCGACCTGACCAGTGACTAGGAGCGCTCCACCCATAGAGCATAGATGCTACAAGATACTTTTAGCGGCTGTCCAGGCTTTGCCCCATCGGGCATATATCTTAGTGTGCCTCTAACTTTTAGATGACCAGCCCATGGCCACTTGCACTATCCAAGCGCCCACCAAGATGCATCATGCGTCACAACACTCTTATGTGTCTAGCTCCCACATGACCCAATACTGGAAGTTAACCTGTGTCAGCCTCACCTTATACAACGTTGTGTCATGCCCTCCAAATGACCCACTACCGGTCATAATAACCAATGTCTGCCTCACTGTCATGCCAGAATAAGTATTCCATTGTCTTCCCCCCTTGAATTCGCCAGCCTGCGTAATATCTCCACCTCTGCATCCTTTGGCATGCATTTCACGCTACATGAACAATTATCCCAGCTCCGCGGTTCATTTACAGCTCCGCGAGTCTACCTAACTTGTCCTGTGTTGTGATACACCCTAACCCGCTGTCTGTTTACACACGGCAGCCTAGCTACCGACAGCACGCCATTGCGTACTGCTAGCCCCGCCCTCATACCCGCCCAGGCCGCGCCCTATTCCGGAAACGGCCAACTCCTCTTTACCGCGTCCTGCTGCCCTCGCAACTACTAGCCGAGTAGAGGACGCTAGGAGTAGGTCGGACTTGATCTTTCCTGCCAGTAACTGTAAGTAGATTCTCTATGTCAGCGCCCGGGTACACAATCATGTACCGGGTCCACGTGGGCGTCGTTCACCATTTACAGAGCGCATTGAACTGCACAGAGATTTACAATGCCCGCGCTCTTTTTAATCTTACAGAATATGTTACGCTTAAGGCATTGAACCTACGCCCTGCCCGTTGAAGCCCAGAGAGCTCATATTCGAGTAAGCCCGCATTAATGCCATTTGAGCTGAAGTTTGTCCCTCAGTGTTACATGTGTGTTCGTTATGTATGTTCACTAACTGTTATTCACTCACACGAATGAGTCAGATGCTGTTGAAATGAATATAGCACTATCGAGTTACCGCTATGCCTTAGATCACTCCACCCTATATTTACCTACCATGGTAGAGGATCCGCCCTGATATTTACCACCCCGCTAGGAGCACAGGCACCACGTGATATTCACGATCCACACAGTGCCATCCTTAGCATTCTTCAATACCGGCACTCTATACACTGAATATTTAAACTCACCAGTGCCGAGTTTACACCGCATGCAACCCGCGTGCACCCACTATTGGCATAGATGTTGAGTAGTATCTCACTCCATCACCACGGTATAATGTTTATTTGGAGATCAACCCCCTTTGGCAATATATTTCATTCCACTGAGACACTGCACGACGTTACAGGAGAGTAAGTTAACCATTCAAACCTGATTATGTTTACCCCTCTTTCTCTCCTTACAGGTCTCTTTTTCACTATTTCGTCTGCTCACTTATTTTATTGAGCAGCATATACCACTGGCCATTTTGCCAGTAGGCACACAGGGGATCAAGGCACGGGTGTGCTTTTTAGGGAGCACGCACCTCCTGTCCACCTGTTTTTCTGGTCCTGATGAATACCGGGCAATAGCCCTTAAGGTAGAAACATGTTGACCACACAACACATATAGAGATCGCTTGGTCGTAACTCCCCTACCAGGATCTCGCCCTCGTATTTTTAACATTGTTCAGTTGCTCTATAATTAAAACTATATTTTTGAGTACAACGAGGACAATTTTTAACATTTTTTTCCGCACCCACAGTCACAACCCGCTCCACTGTAGTACAGGTGTCGTAGCACACCTTGGTGTCGCTAGGACGCCAAGGTGGACCCCGATGATGAAGCATGTCACCACTAGGTTGGTGAGTGAGGGGTTTTAAACAAAAGGAAGAATACCCTCCTTCTTGCCAAAAACCTGTCCTCCAGATACGTCTGTTCTTCAACTTCATAGGGGATACTCCTCTCATTGTTTTTGATATATTATTCCAGTCCAGCCACCTTCCACAAAGTCCTTTGATGCTATGCACTAGAACAAGTTTGTAGTCTGCTATGGTGCTCTTTGTAAAAACCCTCTGCAGGCCAAACCTTTGCATGCGGTGAGGGTTTTTTATCGTTAGCCAAGTAAGGCTCTGCAGTAGGCACAATTAAGGGTTAGCCACCACCCTTTCTGCTTTTTTTGTGTTTTCCTGTTTTCCTGATCAAGCATCTCTACTTAAATCACCTGTTGTGATTTATCAAATGCCTTACTCGCCTGTTTTTCCCAAAAGCTGTTTCTCATGCTGCAATGGCACTTGAACTTAGTATTGATATTTCTTATGTGCATCCCTTTTGAGCCCATGTACAAGCAGCTCACAGAGACTGCCATCACCTCTGTGCACTGTGTGAGTAACATGCAGATGCTCTCCATTCAACTGTCCTAAGCCATCTCCTTTCTAAATAGGTTAGTGCTGAGGATGCCAGTGGCTGTCTTACTCAAAATTGTGATGCTTTTCTTTGTTAGCCATTCTATAACGCTCTCAATGTTTTCTGCTGCACCTCACCCTCGAAGGAGGAGTTGACCCTCTACGGGGTCAACTCTAAATGGGTTTAGAGCTTTTACATTGACCTCACATTGGACCATCGGGTGGTTGGCCAGCTCTTGGTGTGAGAGGGAACGCAATGCAGAAATAGACCTTATTAAAATGGATAGTCCTTTGCATCAAAATCTTCTGTGGTGGCTAAGAAGCAATCCTCAGAAGCCCGCTATGATGAAAGTGGCAGGGTGGGGTTGATTCTGAATGTCTTACAGGCTGCAACTGTTCACGAAACACTACTATCTGAAATAAACAGTTGGTTATAGATTCCTTACCTTAGACTTACCCCCAGGCGTCAGACTGGCTCTGGAAAGTTTTTCATCAGCAGTACTCATGCGTGTCGGAAGGTGGCATCGGTCGATTCCGCGTTCGTCATCAGAGTCGTGGTCGCCGGGATGACGTCGCGGTAGCTACATAGATGCTGCCCTCGCACGCTGATGTCAGTTCTTTCTTTTTCCACGCCAGCCAGTGCAGATCCGGAGAGAGCTGTACCTCCAGTCACTTTTTGACTGACTTTTTGCCGACTTTTGTCGACATCGTTCTTGAGTCTTCGACTCCTGGTGCACGTCAAGGATGCCCGACTTCAAGGCTTGCGGTTCCTGTAGTCGACTGATGTCGGTGATGGATCCGCACCGCGTGTGCCTCTTCTGCCTGGAGCGACTGCTGGAGGATGAATCCGAAGTCTTTGCGGGACCAGTCCTGAAAGCTTCTCGAGGCCCGGCAGTCGGCTCCGCGCCGCTCGAGGTCTTGGTTGCGTAGGAGGTCGAGAGACCAATCCCGGAGCCACCATTATACTTCATCCAAGTCTTCGCACTTGGGGTCAGGTAAGTCAAAGCACAAGCAGCAGTCGAAGAAGTACCATCGCTCTTCGACTTCTCCCCATCGGCCAACGCGACTAGGGATGCGGGTGGTGCCTCTCCTGCGGCTCCTTGTGCGGAGCCTGAAGGGTCGACACCGGGTTTCCCTCTCTTCCCGCGACCTGGAGGGACCCCTGCCCAGCTTCGTAAATTTTATGAAGCGATGCATGCCATCTTTGAACAGCCTGACTCTGCTGGAGCGCCTTCGGCCCCGCGAACTCTGCTGGGGGCCCTGGGCCTTCGACGCTGGCGGCTTTGGCCTCGGAAGGCGCAGGGCCCCCTTGGATCCAGGTCTGGATCCGAATCGGCGCCGGTCGACCTAGTTACACCTCCTCCGGTGCCCCACATCCGCAGCCGGCACCGGTTGTGTCCCCAGCCGGCGTCCACCTTGAGGTATGCACTTTTGTGCGCCTATACTACCCTGGCTCTTTGAGACCAGATTGGCAGCCAGAGGAGGGAGAGAAGGACTGGGAGGGGTCTGGAGACCCTTTAACTGACCAGTTAGGTTATGACCCGGACTAGAGAGAGGAACTAGGGGAAGCCAGTGGTCTGTATACCTCACCAGACCTTGGCATGTTTTCTCCTCCAACCGTGGCTACGGAGGCGGGAGCGTCTCACGCAGTGGTGTTGTGTAGGGAGGCCGAGGCTCCCAGCCTAGAGCCACCTACAGTGGCAGTAAGGACTAACCTCCTGACAGAGGTGCTTCAACCAGCAGCGAGTTCTTCAGAGCCCCTGCTGCCGTTTAATGATGCCCTGACAGACATCCTTTTGGGCACCTGGTCCAGTCCCAACACAGGGGCTCTTGTGGATAGGGTGATTGCCCGACGCCACTGCCCGGACCTGGGCGACCCCACTTTCCTCTCCCAACACCCTACCACTGAGAGCTTGGTGGTCAAAGCCTCCACCTCCAAGGGCACATTGCCTACCGGTCCACCTGATGGGGAATGCAAAAAGCTGGACCGTCTTGGGAAGAAGATGTTTTCTTCCTCCAGCTTGGGACTGCGATCGGTAAACACGGCATGCCTGTTGGGCCGTTACACCCACTCCTTGTGGGATACTGTTGTGCAAGTGCTGCCTCAGTGCCCGGAGGAGGCCAAGGCCGTGCTCTCTCGGACAGTTGCCGATGGGAGAGACGCAGCAATGTTTACCATCCGCCATGGGCTGGATACCGCGAACTCACTAGGCAGGACGATTTCCACATCGGTAGCCCTTTGACGCTATGCCTGGTTGAGGTCGACTGCTTTTTCAGGAGATGTCCAATCCACTCTTATGGACATGCCCTTTGATGGCCGTCCCCTATTCGACGACAAGGCAGGGAACGCACTGGAGCGCTTTAAGGACTCTCGGGCTACAGCCAGGTCCTTGGGCCTCTCCACCAACCCGCCCTGCGCAGTCTGCCTTTCGCCACCTTTGTGGCTAAGAAAGGGGTGCCCCGCCACGTCCCGCCCAGAGCCACAGGCCGGCGCAAGCTGTTCAGCCTCTGCACGGCTGGGGACGTGCGAACCAGCGCCTTGGTTCTGGGGGTCAGCGGGCAGGCCAGTCCACCACAGCCCCCTCTGCAGCAGGCTCCAAACCCTCCTAGTCCGACCTTTCAGGGCCACCAAACGCCAGAGGGCGACAGGATTCGCCATCACCTCCCCCACCATCACGTCCGACAGGTGGGTTTTGCAAATAGTCCGAAGGGGCTACTCCCTCCCCTTCAAGACTACCCCTTCATTCATGCCACCTCGGTACCATCGCATGTCAGAGGATCATCTGGCCCTTCTCCAACAGGAAGTTTTGGCACTCTTGGCCAAGAGAGCCATCAAGCGCGTTCCTGTCCCAAAAGTAGGTTGTGGTTACTATTCCCACTAATTTCTGATGCCCAAGAAGGACAAAGGCCTGTGTCCTATCTTGGATCTCGGGAACGTCAACTGCCTCCTCCGGAAGGAGAAGTTCAAAATGTTGACACTCGCTCAGGTCCTGTTTGACCTTGACCCTGGAGACTGGATGGTAGCGTTGAACTTGCTGGACACTTACTTTCACATCCCCGTCCTGCCTGCCCACCGGCGTTACCTGCGGTTCACGGTAGACCACGAGCACTTTCACTTTACCGTGCTTCCCTTTGGCCTTACCAGCGCCCCTTGGGTGTTCACAAAAGTGATGGCGGTGTCGCAGATCATCTGCGCAGATCAGGGGTTCCCGTCTTTCCTTATCTCGACGACTGGCTGTTGCAGGCGGGCCCACCCCAGGATGTCGTCTCCCACTTCCAGACTATGGCCGACCTCCTGCATTTGCTTGGGTTCTCCATCAACGTGCCGAAGTCACACCTGACTCCCTCTCAGAAGCTCCTCTTCATCGGAGCGGTTCTGGACATGATGCAGTTTTGGGTCTATCCTCCCGAACAGCGAATCTGGGATATTTTGGCTATGATTACAAACTTTCAGCCCCTACCCCAGGTTTGAGTCAGGATGACCCTCAGGCTACTGCACCTGATGGCCTCCTGCATCCTTCTGGTGGACCATGCCAGATGGCATATGAGGGCTCTGCAGTGGGACCTGAAGTTACAGTGGGCACAACATCAGAGGAACTTGTCCAATTACATCCAGATCTCAGAGGGCACTGCACACCAATTGCAGTGGTGACTAACGAACCAGGATTGGGTCGACAGCAGATCCACCTCCCTTCCCCAACCAGAGTTCACAGTGGTGACAGATGCATCAGTTCTGGAATGGGATGCCATAATGGGGAGGTGGAGGTCAGAGGCCTCTGATCTCCAGCAGAGTCTGGGCTCCACATTAGCCTTCTGGTGCTTCGGGCAATTCGTCTTGCACTCAAAGCGTTCATTCCCTCTGTCTGGGGAAGAGTATTGCAGTTGTTCACAGACAACTCCACAGCCATGTGGTTCTGCAACAAACAAGGCAGGCAGGGTCGTGGACCCTATGTCAGGAGGCCCTCTGCCTCTGGACATGGATGGACATATTCCTGGTGGTTCAAGACCTGGCAGGTTCACAGAATGCCAGGGCAGACTAAATCCGCCGCAGGTGCATGATGGATCACGAATAACGTCTTCACTCTGAGGCGGTGTGTTCCAGGGGAGGGTCGGCTATGCTCTGGTCGGGGGATACTGAGGGTTCCCAGGGGGGTGAGGACAAGGAAGATACAGAGTCTTTTATCAAGGATCTCAATGAGGGTTTTATTTTAATATAACTGCGTCTTTGCCGGCTCGTTATCCTTTCACGGGCAAACGCTGCTGAGTCAAAAGGGGGTTTCCTCGAGGTATCCAGGTTGCTGCACTGTACACACAGGGCTGTCTTCGTCTCTCCTCGTCTCCGACTCCGGGATATGGAACAAGAGAAAGAGATAGACCTCGTCAGACAGCAGTATTAAATCATAATACGTAGGGCCGGGGGTGCGGGAAACCGGTGAAGTGGCTGACTCTGTACACTCTGTGAAAGGTAGTGCTCGTGCTGGAGGGGTTTAAGGAAGGGGGTTCTCTACAGGGGACTGCACACTCAATCCGGAGGTTGGACCCGTTGAGCCACCCAACCCGCTACACGGCCCCGTACCCGTTGTAGCCATGCCCCTCCCGTGGGTGCGTGGCGGGGCGAAGCGTGAGTCCATTGGCCTCCTGGCTGGGTCTCTCCTCCGGCGGTCCGGTCTTCTCCTCTTCTCCTCTTCTCTCTCCGTCTCGCGATCCTCCTTCGTTCTCCTCTCTCGATTCTCCTTTCTCCGGGGGAACTTCATCCGTCGTATCCGGGGCTGGGCTCACCTTTGAACTACCTCCCGGGCACGTGATGGGCGGGGCGCCGTCATACCAGGTCGAACAGTTAAAGGGACCGCCGTCCTCAGGTTGGCTGGTCCAATAGGATTCCTGCTCCTCTGTCCATACGGGGTCTGGCGGCTGTTGAGAGGTAAAGTTAGTAGGTAACAGGGGAGTGGAGTCCCACCAAGTACAATGTTCCCTGTCCGTACGGCACGCCCCGTCACACGGTGCAAGGTCTCTTTCAGCAGTGGGGAGAGCCTTGGTTAGATCTATTCGCCACTGAAGAGAACGCGCAATGTCAGCAATACTGCGCGTTGTAATTTCCAAGGCCGCACTTGCTAGGCAACGCTTTTTGTTGCGAGTGGAATTGCGGTCTTCTATACGCCTTTCCCCCATACCACTTCTGCCCAGAGTGCTGAAGAAGATCAAGCGCGACCGGGCTCAAGTCATTCTTGTGGCTCCATATTGGGCACAAAGTGTCTGGTATCCGAAGCTGCCACACATGGCCATCGATTCTCCGATCAGACTGCCTCTTCGGGAGGATCTTCTGTCGCAGCAGCAGGGGGCGGTCTGCCGCCCGAACGTTTCCGGCCTCCACATCCTTGCGTGGAGATTGAGTGGTGGCAGTTAATGTCGTTTGACCTGCCTACCGAAGTCTATGATGTTATCTTGGCAGGCAGGCGTCCCTCCACTAAGACGGTATAAGCCTGCAGATGGAAAACATTTGTGGCATGGTGCACAGCAAAGGCTGTGGATCCCCTTTCCCCTCCTCTTTCTGAGGTTCTCTTGTTCCTCCATTCTTTGGCCCAGCAGGACTACCTCTCGGTCATTTCAGCCTTCCTTAGACTTCCTGATCAACTTTCTCTTTTTAGTCTCCTGTTGTAAATCGTTTCCTTAAGGGCATACTCCTCTTTTTCTTCCTGTTCCCTTCGTAATGCCCCAGTGGGACTTAAACTTGGTTGTTACATATCTTATGTGCACTCCCTTTGTGCCACTCCATAACTGTCCTCTCAGGTTTCAAACTTTGAAAACTGCATTCCTGGTGGCCATCACCTCTGCACGCAGGGTGAGTGGGCTACAAGTTCTTTCTTCCAAGCCTCCCTTTCTGGCTGTTCATCCAGACAAGGTCATTCTCAGAACTAGACCTTCCTTTCTTCCCAAGGTGGTTACTTCTTTCCACATTGGCCAAACCATCACTTTGCCCACCTTCTTTCCGCATCCTTCAAAAGAGATAGAGAGGCTCCACAGTCTGGATACAAAACGTGCGCTTTCCCTCTACTTGGATCGCACCAAACGATTCCGGGTGGACGACCAGCCCTTTACGTGAGAGCTAAGAAAGATCGGGCCGTGCACAAAAGGACCAGCTCCAGGTGGGTCGTTCTTTGCATCAAAGCCTGCTATTCTTTGGCAAAGAAGGAGCCTCCAATGGGACTGCGCACCCATTCCACCAGGGTGACGGCAACTACAACTGCTTTGGGACGGGGAGTCCCCCTTAATGACATCTGTCAGGCAGCTACGTGAGCATCACTGCACACGTTCACCAAACACTACTGCCTGGATACCCAAGTCCGGAGGGACGGCTTCTTTGGCCTTTTTGTTCTCCAGGACTTTCTGGTATGAACTTGGTTCGCAGACCCACCTCTGGGGTTGGTATTGCTGGGGTATCTATTCGAAGGTAAGGAATCTATAACTAACTGTTTCTTTCAGATGAACAAGTTACTTACCTTCGGTAACAATATATCAGTAAGCAACATAGGTTAGTTATAGATTCCTTACTGCCCAACCCATCCTCCTCATTCTGCGAACTGACTTCTAGGGTTAAGGACTTACTTTCAGAGCCCTAGTTTTGTGCACCAGTGGTCAGTTTCTTGCATGACTCTGCGCTTCTGGCGTGGTAGGTCATGTACAGAACTGATGGCAGCGCGCGTGGGCAGCGTCTACGTAGCTACATCAATCAATTAATCAATCAGAGTACTTGTAAAGCGTGCTACTTACCTGTGAGGGTCTCAAGGCGCTGAGGGGGAGGGGGGTGCCGCTACTGCTCGAAGAGCCATATCTTGAGGAGTCTTCTGAAGGCGAGTAGGTCTTGCGTCTGCCGTAGGTGGGTCGGGACGGTTCTTCCAGGTCTTGGCGGCTAGGTAGGAGAAAGATCTGCCGCTGAAGGTCTTTCGTTGGATGCGGGGGACTGCGGCGAGGGTGAGGCTGGCGGAGCGGAGCTGGCGGGTGGGGGTGTAGAAGGTGAGTCTGCTGTTCAGGTAGGCTGGTCCGGCGTTGTGGAGTGCTTTGTGTGCGTGGGTGAGGAGCTGGAAGGTGATCCTCTTGTCGACGGGGAGCCAGTGTAGGTCTCTCAAGTGGGGGTGATGTGGCTGCGGCGGGGGATGTTGACGATCAGTTGGGCGGAGGTGTTTTGGATGCGTTGTAGTCGTCGTAGGTGTTTGGCTAGGATTCCTGCGTAGAGTGTGTTGCCGTAGTCCAGTCTGCTGCTGACGAGGGCCCGTGTCACCGCTCTTCTTGTTTCGGTCGGGATCCCTTTGTAGATCCAGCGGAGCATGCGGAGGGTGTTTTGGCAGCAGGAGGAGTCGAGGATGAATCCTAGTTTGCGTGCATGGTCGGTGGGTGTTGGTGCTGTTCCCAGTGTGGTCAGCCACCAGGAGTCGTCCCAGGCTGAGGGGGTGGGTCCAAGGATGAGGACTTCCGTCTTGTCCGAGTTCAGCTTCAGACGGCTGCTCCTCATCCAGTCGGCGACGGCTGCTCCTCATCCAGTCGGCGACGGCCTTCATTCCCTCGTGGATGTTGGTTTTGGCGGTGTGTGGGTCTTGGTGAGGGAGAGGATGAGCTGGGTGTCGTCGGCGTAGGAGATGATGTTGAGGTTGTGATGGCGGGCCACTTGTGCGAGGGGGGCCATGTAGACGTTGAACAGCGTCGGGCTGAGGGATGAGCCCTGGGGGACGCCGCAGATGATGTCGGTGGCTTTGGATCGGAAGGGTGGGAGGCGGACGTTCTGGGTTCTGCCGGAGAGGAAGGATGTGGTCCAGTCAAGGGCCTTCTCTTGGATTCCGGCTTCTAGGAGGCGTGTCTTTAGGTTTAAATCTTTTTATTATCGGAAGACAGTGCAATATAGTACAATAAGCAGTGTGGTTACACCAGGTACGAATAGTAATTCTCAGCGGAGGCATGATGTTCAAGGCAATACTGGCAATCTCAGCGGAGGCATGATGTTCAAGGCAATACTGGCAATACCAGCAATGTCCAACTTGTCGGGGATGAAAATGCACTGAACCAAGAAAATATTAGAACTAGAAAAAACCAGGAAAACCTCACCCCCGCCCCTAGTCCAACCCCCTTCCAAACCCTCCTCCGTCCCCCCTCCCCCACCCAGTCTAGAGCTCCCAGCAGTCACCCTACGGCTCATTCGTTCAACTTCTGAGTGTCTCAATCCTCGAGTGCCTAAGGGGCCGTAGCTATGGGTGCCGTCAGGCGCAACAATCTGAGATATTTAGGACAAGTTATCTCCGTGAATTCAGTCAAAAGTAGGGCTCTAAAGGGCTGCCAGAGTTCCTCAAATTGGTCCCCCTTCCCTGCTGTGGTGAGTGACAGCTTTTCCATACCCAACACCTGCCACATCCGGTGAAGCCAGCCTGTGGTGGTAGGGACGGTGGTGGTACGCCAGTGTGCAAGGATGTTCTGCAGAGCAGACCCAAGAGCTATGGCCATTTGACGGCCCCTACGGGAGCGCAGTGGGTAAGTTAGTGCATTGGGGAGGCCCAGCAGTATATAAGCGGGAAAGCGGTGTACTTCTGTCTGGAAGTGTGTGTCAACTTCATCTAAGATGTGTGTCCAGTATGAGTGGATGAGCGGGCAATCCCACAAAATGTGTACCAAAGTTCCGGTGTGCCCATAGCCCCTCCAGCGGAGCTTATCTTTTGAAGGATCCATTTCGGATAGCCTCTCAGGGGTGTAGTACCAGTATAGAGATATTTTTGTGAGTGTCTCGGTGAGTCCCATGTGGTACGCTGAGTGCCTAGCCCTATATGCAAATTTCCCCCATTCCTTATGACTCGGGGATCTACCCAGTTCTATTTCCCATCGTACCCTGCCCGGATTGTAGATGTGTGTGGTTGGCGCCTGGATCAATTTATAAAGGTCTGAGATGAGCTTGGAGTTGGAAGTGCGTGAGAAAAGCCATTTCTCATACGGAGTGAATTTCCTATCAGCCGATTCTCGTACTTGCGGCTGCAACGCCCAGTGACGCACCTGCAAATATCTCATACGCTCTGTTTCGGGGAGGTTATAATCTTGCCTAAAGAGCTGGAAAGGAAGCACCCCATCCGAACTGTATATATGATACAGGAAGCGGCAACCTGCCGGCCTCCAATGTGCAAAGACCCCTTTAGCCATTCCGGGGGTAAAGTCAGGGGTGTGAGTGGAGAGGGGAATGTAGTCAAGCCGTGAAGCGTTTTAGTCGCATCCCAGACTTCTAGGGGAACCCGGGTTATAGAGGACGCATAGAGGTTGGCAGGTCTATAAACTTGAGGTAAAAACGGTATCTCCTGCAACGGGCGCCCCGCCACCGCCTGGTCCTGAAAGAGCCAGTGCTTGTCGGACTCCCACCTGCTCCACTCCACCAAATAGCGCAATTGCGCCGCCTGGTAGTATTTATGCAGGTCAGGAACGCCCAAACCTCCCTCCTCAGGAGCCAAAGTGGCGAGTGTTCTCTTCAATCGGGGCTTCCGACCCTGCCAAATAAATTTGGCTAGGTCCGATTGGGTTTGTCTTATCCAGCATGCTGGAGGCCGAAGTGGTAGGGCACGAAAGAGATATAAGATTTGCGGCAGGATGGTCATCTTAACTGCCGCAATGCGACCTAGCCAGGATAGGGGAAGATGTCTCCACCAATCTAACTCTCCTCGGATGCGAGCGCGCAGAGAAGTGTAGTTGGCCGTGACCATTCTGGTCAGGGTCGGGGCGAGCTGAATTCCCAGGTATGGAACAGTATCTGTAGCCCATTGAACGGGTAGAAAGGACTGCAGATAAGCTTGTGTGGAGGCTGCAAGAGACAGGTCTAATGCTCTAGATTTGTCCGTATTCATCTTGAATCCGGACACCGTAGCAAACGCCTCAAGCTCAGCAACACATGCCGGCAGCGCCGTCCGCGGATGGTCCAAGGTAAGTAGGACATCATCCGCGTAGAGGCTGATGGTATGAAGATCGCCGCCGAATTTGATGCCAAGAGCATCCTGACGTTGCCGGATTCGATAAGCGAGGGGTTCCATGTAGAGGGCGAAGAGGAGTGGTGACAATGGGCATCCCTGTCTCGTCACTCTCTCGATGGGGAACGCGGTCGATGTGTAGCCATTGACTCTCACTACTGCGGAGGGCGCGCTGTAGCAATTGAAGATTAGGGTCCGAAATTTCTCCCCAATCCCGAACTTGGCCAATACCATGTCCAGGTAGGGCCAGTGAACACGGTTGAACGCCTTCTCAGCGTCGACCGCCAGTATCATGTATTCCCCAGGTATTCGGGAAGCTTTTTCAATCAGGTGGGTTACTCTCTTAGTGTTGTCAACTGTCTGGTGGTCAGGGACAAAGCCCGCTTGATCGGGGTCTACTAAGCCTGGCAGATGGGCGGCCAGACGCGTGGCGAGGATGCTGGTGTATAGTTTGAGGTCAACATTAAGGAGGGGAATTGGTCGATATGCCCCGCATTTAGTTCCGTCCTTCCCTGGCTTTGGAATAACCGAGACAGAGGCACGCAGGAGATCCGGTGGGATGGCTCCTGGGTCCGCCAACGAATTAAATAGGCGAGTGAGCAACGGCGCTAGGGTGGTGCAGAAAGTCTTGTAAAAGGAGGAGGTATAGCCTTCCGGCCCAGGTGCCTTCCCACCTTAAGACAAGCGATTGCAGTGAACACCTCCTCGATGCGGATGTCTCTCTCAAGCCATTCCGACTGTTCCGGTGCCAGAGATGGGAGTGTGACCGAGTCCAGATACCTGGTTGCGGCAGCGACATTCGGGGGCGTGCCCTCGTAAAGATCAGCATAAAAGTCTTGGAACGTCTCTGCTATTTGCACATACTCTAATACAATCGATCCATCAGTGGCGCGTGGTTTCTTTCACCCTCTGAGGTTGTTGGGTTATTCTGAGCCGATTGGCTAGTAACCTCCCACACCGATCCCCACCGGTGTAGTAGGCGTGTTTCAGCCTCAGTGCCGCATATTCTGCCCGATCAGTATCGAGAGCTGCGAGGTGACCACGTGCCACCTTGAGCTGTTTCCAGACTCTTGGGGCTCCCGTCCGCTGGTGCATACGTTCGAGTTCCTGCACTTTTAGAGTGAGTTCCTCTCTTTTTTCTGTTCGCATTCGGTTGTCGGCCGAGGAAATTGCAATAAATACTCCCCGAAGGACAGCTTTCAATGCGGCGCATTGGGTTGCTAGCGTGGTGTCCGAGTTCGCGTTGTGCTGTAGGAAGTCCTGTATGGATTCCTGAACCTATTTTACCACATCTTGTCTATGCAAGAGCGTGTCTCTGAGTCGCCACACTCTAGGAGACGGTAGAGACGGCGGGGTGGTAACAGTCATGGAGACCGGGGCATGATCCGACAAGGATATGACTCCCATATCAACCGAGGAGGTGAGAGAACACACCGGACTCGTCACTAGAAAGTGATCTATGCGGGCGTACGACTTGTGTGCTGCAGAGTAGTGGGAATATTCTCTTTCCCCGGGATGCCGCTCCCGCCACAGATCGTGTAAATCAAGGTCCCGTAGCCTGTCAGTGCAAGCGGCCGAGAGGCTTCTAGCGTGGAAGGTGCGTGGGGAAGACCGATCTAAGGATGCGTCAAATACGACATTCAAGTCTCCGCCTATTATAATGTGTCTATCCGAAGTCGCCACTATTTCTGTGAGGGCAGTGTGTAGGAATTTCTCCTGACCCTCATTGGGACTATTCAAAGAGCCTATTGTGAAAGTCACTCCTCCCAGGACCACGCGGTACAACAGGAGTCTGCCCTTTATCTCTGCTATTTTGTGGAGGACATCCCCCTTAAAATGTCTCGCTACTAGAAGTGCTACCCCGGCAGTTTTAGTGGTCCCACACGAGAAGTATTGTCCCGGGAACGCTCGTGCGCGAAGCTTGTGACAATCCTGGGCTAGCAGGTGCGTCTCCTGGAGGAGGCAGATATCCGCGTGTGTATTTTCCAAAGAAGAGAGGATCGCTCGTCTTTTAACCAGATTGTTGAGTCCCCGCACATTGAGTGTCAATACTTTAAAAGTGTTAGGCATCGTGGCGTGTGAGGTGGTGGGATAAGGGTATAGTACCCGGCAAGCGATCCTAATCAATGAATGAAAAGGGTTCCCCCCGGCCGGCAAGAACCGAGCAGTGTTGAGGTGTAACCAATGTGTGTATACAAGACTTGAGCTCTGGACTCCCCCCCCCCCCCCCCCTCCCCCCAACTCCTCCCCAACTCCCCCTTGACTCCCTCTCTAACCCCAACTGGCAAGTCCCCAAAGAACAAAATTGTCCTGGACCGGTCACAAGTTCGTGGAGGCCCATAGGTCAGGTCAGTATTGGGAAACGTGGAGCTGGCAACCTTGCAGCCCCTAGTCCCAGGTCAGTCAACTCGTATTCCAGACCTGTGGAAGTTCAACGTGGAGGAATGTGGCAGCAGCAGCCCCATCGGCTCCCCGGCCCCTTCGCCCCCCTGTGCGAGTATAATGCATTACATCTACCCCCAAACCTCGATGCGTCAATCAGAGCTCGACGTGTCCTTCACCACCTCTTGGATAGCCGCCGCCTGCTCCTGGGCCACTGTCTCTGGGTCGGGTTTGAGGCCCTTCTTGGGACGGTGGCGTCTCCTCACTCGCTGCCACCCGTCAGATTGAGATGATGAGGGCCCCTCGTGCAACCGCCGTGGCGTCATTCCTCCAGGCGAGTCATCCTCCGCTATGTCGATGCCCAGCAAGGTGCATGTGTCACGGAGGGAGCGCATCTGGTGCAGGGCTCCCTGCCATTTGAAGATAATCCGAAATGGGTGACCCCAAGAGTATGGTATCCCTTTATCCTGGAGAAAGGACGTGACTGCACGGAAGGATTTCTGCTTCTGGAGCGTGATGGCCGAGAGGTCCTGAAATAAGGCCACCGAGTGACCCTGGAAGCTAAGAGGTTGTTTCTGGCGCGCCTCCCTCAGAATGCGCTCCTTCAAAGGGAAATCTGGAAGAAAAGCCAGAATGTCCGGCGGAGGGTCAGTGGCCCGCCTCGCTAGACCCACTCTGTGTGCACGGTCAATGCGGACCTCGAAGTCAGCTGGCTCCCCGAGAATCTCCCTGAAGAGTTCCTGTAAGTAGCATGACACGCTGTTACCCTCGGCTTTTGAAGGAACACCCCGGACGCTGATGTTGTTCCTCTGGGAACGGTTTTCAAGGTCCTCTGCGTGCGCCTGAAGGTCCACCTGCTGTTCCCGTAGCTGGAGTACCTCCTGCCGCAAAAATTCGACCTCTTCGCTGCGTGCTTGATCCGCGTTCTCCACTGCCGCCACTCTCTCACCCAGGCCATCCACATCCCTGCGCAGTTCTCGTTGCTCCCCGGCTAGATCTTGCTTCAAGGCCGTGAAATCATCGCGCAGGGTATTGAATAAGGATTCCAGGAACGCCTTGGTGATAGGGGCACTCCCGTCATCCTGCCCCATAGTGTCAGCTGGAGCAGTGGGCAAGGGAGGCGTGCGGGTCTTGTCCCCCTTCACAGCGCTCTTAGCGTGCATGTCCGGTATCGTGCGGCCTGTTCTGCGGTTTGCGTTGGCCATAGCCCCTGGTCTCCGAGGGGTGCAAGCTGGGGTGGGGGTCCCTCCTCCAGCCACGCAAGAAAAGTGGACAGTCTCTAGGGGCCCAAGCAGAGAGGTCCCGGCACAAGGGACCCGGCTCAGTTTCTCCTCGGGCAGAATGTGTTGGAGACTATGGCGGGGAACGCCCGTGGCAGGCAATGAGCGTTGGTGAAGTCCCCACACCGGTTCAGGTCCTGCAGAGAGAAAGCGCGGTGCTCCCCTTGATGGCTGTCCTTCCTCTTCACCTCAAGTGCACAGGTATCAGGCTGGTCGAAGAGCACCGCTGGGCTCAGCTGGGCTCCCAGGGCCGTCAAACGCGTTGCAGAGCTCCGGCCTCCCCCTCCGTGCAGCAGGCCCCGAAGCCTGGACCTCGAGTTTCGTGCCACCCCCGGGTCAGCCTCGGTCCCTGTCCTCGTGCCTCACACTGGCAGCTCACACCGGGGTCGGCGTCCCCTCGCTCCGCACCAGCCGCCACCGCCGGGAGCCTCACCGTCGACCGTTATCTCCAGGCACCCGCGTGGGCGCCCCGCCATCTCCGTATAGGCCCAAGACCAGGGCTACCAGTTGCGCGGCAGACACCCCGGCGCAGCGGCGGCCCCCGCGGTCCCAGGACGGCCGGGGCAGGACAAATCCTCAGCAGGCCCAGAGCCGGGGCCTCAATTTACAGTGCTCCGCCGAAAGGGCCGGGCGAGCCTGGGCATGTTCTCCTCACCTGCCGGCAGTAGAGACTGAACACCGTGGGCAAGGCTCACAGGGCTGGTCACCTCTCCATAGCTCGAGCGCCGTCTCGCAGCACATCCGCCTGTCGCCGACAGCCAGGGCTCCCTGCGGTCCGAGGTCCAGGTCCCCGCCACCGCCGCCGTCCGCCGCATGTGTTTCGCCCCCGTGCACAGTCCAGGTCACCTACGCAACAGCAGGTAATGGGGCAGACGATCGACCAGCCAGGGAGGGTCCCCGGAGCCCCTCGGGGGCACCAGCATGTGTTCCGGGGGAGTGCTGCAGCCTGGGTCCTCCGCTCCGCGGCGACTAGGCCCGAAGCCGGGGCCTCAATTGTCCTCGCCACCCGCTGGATGGCCCCCGTGTGTCGCCGCCTCCGGCACCGGCTCAATCTGACCCCAGCAATTCCGGAGTGCTCCTCACTCGTCCCCAGTCGAGCTGCGTCAGTCCGCGGCTCCCTGCTCGCACAGCTCAGGGTGCTGTCGATGATAGAGGTATTCTGGGCGCCCAGCGCCCGCCGCCGCCATTATGCCGTACCACCTTGGCCAGGGCCTCCGCAGCGTATCTCGCGGCTCCGGCGGGCTACCCCGCGATGATCAGTGAGCGGAAAGGACACCGCTGAGAAGCACTGTGCTTCGTACTGTGAAATCCGGGAGTAGAGGGGGGATTGCACGTCTCTAAAGAGGCTAATAGGGGTTCAGGGCCGGGGAGCCTCGCAGGACACGTCTGGCTAAGCCGCCATCTTGGCCACGCCCCGGAGGCGTGTCTTTAGAGTGCGATGGCAGACCGTGTCGAAGGTGGCTGACAGGCCCAGGAGGATGATGGCTGATGTTTCGCCGTTGTCTAGTTGGCGCCTGATGTTATCTGTGGCGGCGATGAGGGCTGTCTCGGTGCTGTGGTTTTGTCTGAATCCGGACTGGGACGGGTCCAGGATGTTGTTGTCTTCCAGTTGGCGGGCCAATTGCATGTTGACGATTTTTTCCGATGACCTTTGCCGGGAACGGGAGCAGGGAGATGGGCCGGAAGTTCTTGGGGTCGCCTTGGACTTTTTGAGGAGGGCGTTGATTTCGGCGTGCTTCCAGCTTTCCAGGAATGTCGCTGTTTCGAAGGAGATGTTGATGACCTTCCGTAGTTGGGGTGCGATGGCTGCGTCTGCTTTGTTGAATACGTGTTGTGGGCACGGGTCTGACGGGGATCCTGAGTGGATGGAGTTCATGACCTTGCGTGTCTCGTCGTCGTTGACTTGGACCAGGAGGTAAGGCGGTTGGCGCTGGTGGTATTCCCAGGGAAGGTGGAGTCTGGCGTAGATGGGGCGGTCGTGGTGTGGAAGCTGTCATAGATGTCATCGATCTTGCGGTGGAAGAAGATGGCTAGTGAGTTGCACAGTTCTTGTGAGGGCGGGATGTCGTTGGGGCTGGGGTTGGAGAGTTCCTTTACGATGCTGAAGAGCTCTTTGCTGTTGTGTGCATTGTTATCCAGGTGGTCTTTGAAGGAGGATCTCTTGGCTGATCTAATGAGTTGGTGATGTCTGCGGATGGCATCCTTGTGGGCTGCATGGTTGTCCGGTGTGCGTTCGTGGAGCCATTATTTCTCCAGTTTCCGGCATGCACGTTTGGAGGTCTGAAGCTCGTCGGTGAACCAGGTGGCTCTCTTTCTGGCTTGGCTGTTGGAGGGTTTCTTGAGCGGGGCGAAGGTGTTGGCGCAGTCGTCGATCCACTGTCTGAGGTTGCGGGCTGCGGCGTCTGGGTTGGTGGGGTCGATGGGAGGGTTCTGGGCGAGGGTGGTGGTCAGCTGGTCTTCTGTGACTTTGCTCCAGCAGCGGCGAGGCAGCTGTTGGGTGCGGTGGTGCGTGGTTGGTTTTTTGAAGGTGAAATGGATGCAGAGGTGGTCGGTCCAGTGGAGTTCGGTGGTGTGGTCGAAGGTGACGTGGGTGCCTGTGGGGAAAACGGGGTCCAGTGTGTGGCCGGCGGCGTGGGTGGGTGCGGTGACCAGTTGTCTGAGGCCAAGGTTGGCGAGGTTGTCGATCATCATCCCGGCTACCACGACGACGAACGCTGAGTCAACCGACTCCTGGGAGTTATTCTAAGGTAAGGAATCTATAACTAACCTATGTTTCTTACAGATATATTGTTACGGAAGGTAAGTAACTTGTTCTCTTTGTTAACCAGGTCTAAAAGGAAGGCTATTTTTGCAGATTAACCCTGCAAGTCTTTCCAGTCAGAGTCCACTTTGCATATCAATGGCCTTTGGAAAGTATTGTAATGGTATGTTTTATTAAGGTGAGGAATCTACAGTTAGAAGTATCCCTCAGAAAAACAAGTTCTTACCTTCCGTAACACTGTTCCTGGTGGATACTCTGTCTAACCATAGATTTCTAATTTCCCTTTCACTTCGTCATTTTGTGGAGTGCATTAAAAAATATCATAATGTTCCAAGGTTGATTTTGGCACACTATCACCTGCAATTTTCTGTAGTGTTTCACCTCTTAGGACGCAGATGGAAAATGATTAGGAAACTTGCTGCCAAGGCAGTGCAGACTCATCGCAGGCTCACATGGAGCCACCTGTCAGTGCGTGGGAGTATTGCTGAAAAAAGATCCCCACATCCAGTCTGTTCGCAGGATTTATTCTTAAGGTGAGGAGTCTGCAGATAGAGTATCAAACAAAAAGAGTCTTAGTGAAGGTAGGTAACTTGTTCATCTCGTTTAAAAAATATATAACATTCAGCCTCTCTTTGCTCCCTCATCCCCTTCCCGTCTCCTAGTTCAGATAACAGAAGTGTACACCCAACTATCTTAGTCTGGTATCAAGATCCAGCCTCTAGAGAACCACCAAGATAACAGAACTCCAGAGGCTGGTGCTTATGACTGTACCTTGAAATACATCCTCTCAGAGGTCTGTCAGGAATATTGGGGGACGACGACAACAAACTAGTATAAAGGGTTTAGAGCCAGGTGTAAGTTTATAAGAGGTCAGGCATAGAATCTGCGGAAGACAATAACATGGAAATTAGCATAAGAGATAAAGTGGTTACACCTCTGGGTTATGTACAGGACTTTCAGGGCTGAGAGATCAGTGATAGCATGTAAGACTCTCACGGACCCTGAGTGGTTGCTTGGCAACATCTCTGGTTGTTTCTTCTTTTCCCTTTTTAACTACTTCATCCTACAGCATTAAGTCCCTGGATTTTGGTACTCTCCTTTTTCCCCTGTTCCTTCATAACTATGGTTTCAATATAGGCTTTGCATATGCAGACTCTTTTAAGATTCAACCACCTCTGCCTCACCGCTCTACATGATCCTTTGACCATCTTCTGCTGTTCCTCCAAAAGTGTCTGACCGCCACACCATCTCCACCACACTGCTCTCCTCCATTCCGTGCCTCTATCCTGGTAGTATGAGATTTAGTTGCAGTCTTCCTGAGCAGAGTGAGTGGTAAGCTTCCAGTGTGTTGTATGTCACTATTCATTTAATTTAAATATGTTTCAAAGCCTTTGTCCTGTATTCTGGTTTGTCAAGATTACAAGTGAGGTTATGTGATGATTCGAGGCTGATGATGGCTATATTCTGAACCAGTGTCTTCTGTGTTTTACTCTTTCCCCCACTTTTCTCCCAGATCCTAATTGAATTATCACTATTCAATATTTTGATTGGAATATGTGGAGGATTGGGACTGACGGCTATATTATCGGGTTCTTAATCTTTGTTCCTAACAAGATCTCCCTGTTCCACATTACCCTGTGGCTTCAGCGCTGCCTCCCACAATGCCACTCTTGACTCTCACCAAGTGTATAATACTTTCTCCAGCTTTCACCTCAACTCGTGCTTTTTCTGTGTCACAAGACTAGTCCTCAGTGTCACATTTCCAGATTTGGCCAGTCCAGCTTTTTCATGATGTTTACTGTGAACTTCATATTTTAGCTGTTAGCCAATTTCATAAACACTGAGAATAAAGAAATGCTGTTTTAAGCCAGGAACTATATAATAACTATGAGACGGTGGAGGACGAACCACTTTGACTGAGTTGGCTAGTTTCTTGATTGGTTTCAAACACAGCATCAGTTAAATTGTTCTTTCATGGTTTAATTCCATGCCAGTTTAATTGTTCCGTCAGACTAAATGGTCTCCTATGGCTTCGTTGTTCAGAAAAGCAGCTTAAGATTTTGATATTGAAGTTCTCATAGTTGAGATCATTTGCTTCTTTTCCTTTGGATAGATTAGCCTCAGGAAAGGCCAAAATCACTTACACATTATCTAGATTTTCTGTGAAATGGCAAAAGATGCAGTTAGGTGAATCCATTCACAAATCAAGCTACCTATTAATCAAATGTCTTCTGACAGCTTAAAAGCCGCAAACAATGTAATGAATCCAGGTTTAGATGGTCAGTTATTATGTCAGTGATCTCTGGCTTGAACATCCCTAGACACTTCTGGAAATGTGCCTCAGGTTTTTCTAGAAATGTAAATCAAAGCCATGTAATATGCCTTTAGATTGTGAAAGGCTTTTGTAAAGTAGGTTGAAACAATCTATAAATTCAAAACTAGTATGTAGACTCCTGGAACTCTGTAGTATTCTTTTTTCCCATTATTGACTTATTTTTAAATTTTTTAGATATAGTTTCATATTAAAGCATGCACAACAGATGGAAAACAGTATCTTTTCCAGTAGAGTCACTCTAAAAGAATGGACACGTGCCGCCAACACTGTTCTCTAAACCCACCTCAGCAAAACCTCTTAATGGAGGTGTGGTTTGTTCACCATCATTGGTGCCATAGTGAGTAAAAAAGATGTGCGGCCTCAACCTTTTATTTTGCATTTAAACGAAACACCAAAATCCAAAGGAGTACAATAGTAGGCATGGCATGCAGAAATATTGGAATGCAGTGACAGAGCTGGCCAAACAGCAAAATTGCACAGGTTATTGTGCATCCTGTAGGGAGGAACAATACGGCCAATAAACCTGCATCTTGGTCACTGGATCGGGTCAAGTGTCCAGGTTCACACCTACCCGTAACCACTACAGTCATTTATCGGAGCCTTCATCCTCATCCAGGAGCCCAACACCTATCAGGACATTCAACTTTAAAGTGTGTAGGTTCTGTTCCATGGGGCCGATGTTCATTTTTCGCACATTTGAGGCGGGAGAAGAGGTCCCTGATAGTTGTTCCTGCTCCACAATCCACCCTTCTTGGCCAAATCTAGGGGACGCCATGATAATGGCATCTCACTCTGGCAAAATCGGGATCCTGCAGACCTTTCTACTCTCTTACCTCCGTATTGCCTCACTCTCTGTCTGCCCATTTCCCCAACTACAAGCATCACCTATATACATCTGGCCCTCTAGGCGAAGCCCAGCTCATGGTCAGTTGCCATTGAGCAATAATAAATGCCAAGTCTATGAATCTATCTGTCACCTTTTGATCCGCACTGCGGGTTCGAAGACCCAGTAAGCACAACTGAGGAACCTAGCATCAGCTCTCCAGGTTTATGTAGCAGCGAAGCACCCCTGACAAATTGCCCATGTCAGCCGTGTCGCATCTTTTTAGCTGAGCAATAGACTTCTTCACTTTTACTATAAGATAACCTGGGTAAACTTTTGAGATATACTTTTTGTCAAAGAGGAAGTGAGACACATCAAATAATTAGTTAATTTGTTTGCCTAAAATTGCTATACGGTCTCCAACTCAAGTTTTGCCTACACCTGGATTGGTGGAATTTTGGTGGGTCTATCCCAAGAGAACTTTTTTTTTCCTCTGTTGTCCTCAATTTTTCTGATCATGGCCAAGTCTGTTAAAGTCAGAAGGCACATTTAGATAATCTGTGTCATCTCACCAGTTTTTCTTGAAGCTGTGCAGTTTGCGCACCACTTTTTAAGGAGAAGCAAAGTGGATCTCCGGCCCTTCTTACCAGATGTTCTTCGAGGAAGATGCATTCCTCATAGCTCTATAGACTTTTTTCTTCCAAAACCTGAATAGCTTAATTTGTCTCCCCAATTCCTGAATTGCATCTTCCAGTTGAGACTCCTCTGCAACTAAAAAGGTCTTCCAAAATCGTGTTTCATTGTGGTCCTCAGAATTCCTCTGCAACAAAAAAGAGTTATTAAACACAGTTCTCCTGTATGCTTACTAAAAAAAATACTTTTATAAGAGAACAAATGTTGTATTTGATCCCAGATTTACAAGACAAACGGGAATTCATTGCTCTTTAAATGTGAGGAGTACTTCAGATTCTTTACCAAAAGGAGGAAATATTTACGGGAAAATATTACATCTGGGCACCTCCATGAGCGCCTTATAACCCAAAAAATAAATATCATTGAGACTCCCTCTCTTTCTTCAAGAATCACGAGTGCTGTACTATCCTCAAAAAAAAAATAAACCAGCAAAATCACTGTTGTTACTTATCTTTTAACTACATCAGTGGCCATTTGCACTTCTTTGAATCTTTCATGTGTGCACTAATAAAAGCATCACTGGCTAAAGAAATGTTTCCACATACCTTAAAAAGTGACCACATAGCCCATCTCCCAAAAACAAAACATGACCAAGGCCTTCTTTCCAACTACTGGTCAGAATAAAAACTGTACTGGTCTGGGACGCATATGGACAATTGTGCTGTAATTCAAATGGAAACCTTTCTTTTCTTGCTAAGGAATAGTTGCTTATGGGCTACCAACTGTGAGAATCCTGGATAACTATAGCACCCTGTACTAACTTTCTAATTAAATTGTGCAGTATTTAGTTTGTGAATAAAATATTTTCTTTTTCCATAGAAGATGAGCACTAGGATGTACTTTACGTTACTGTTTGCTGGTGGACTGTTGAGTTCTAAACTCTTGCCCCTTTTGACAGGAACACAGCGCTTAATTACACTTAATTAATTTCAATGGAGCACACTTCTGTTTCTAAGGGATGCAATTAGGACGTTGAAAAACGAACTGATGCCATTTCTCCATTAAAAACCCCCCAACTTCAAATTTACAAAGTGAGATCTGGGTTAATATATGTAGGAGGCTGTCTCAGTATTTATTTATTTTTATTTTACAGATTTGTAAAGCGCATGGCTGCCCTTGAGCGTCCCAGCGCTAGTGATAGATCAGAGGAGGTTGAGAGGGAAATGGATTAAGGAAACAACCAAGTCTTAAGTGCCTTACGAAATGGAAGAAGGTTTGGCTGAGCTCGGATGTCTGGGGGGAGTGCGTTCCACAATTTGGAGGCATTGTACGAGAAAAGTCGGCCTCCAGAGCGAGCTTTCCTAATTCTGGGCACTGCTGCCAAATTTGCAAGTGAGGAACGAAGGGTTCTGCTAGTTTTGTGTGGGGCGATAAGGTCCTTTAGTATGGGTGGGGCCTTTCTGTGCAGAATTTTATTGGTGGTACAAAGGGCTTTAAAATACACCCTTTCTTGGATGGGCAGCCAATGCAGTGATTTTGTGGTAAATAAATAATTAATTACCGGTACTATTTTTGAATACAATGAATAAAACAGATAGCTCAATAAATAAGAGACAGGATTCGAGGTATCTTGAGTCTACAGGCTTTAATCAGGCATAAGGGACAGGAACAGGACAGCCTGCAATAGAAAGCACGGGACGGCAGCTGCACACCGAAAAGTAACATGACACAGTATTTATACTTAAACAAAATACATTACATTCAATACAGTAGGCGTAGCTTGTAGCAGTCGCGAAAGATAAGGGCAAGATGGGTGTAACAAGAGGGCGTGTACATAGACATGTGATGTAAACGTAACAGAAGTGTCATAAACGGGGCGGAAACATGGAGGGGGCTACCTGAGCAGCTGGGACCTTTAACCTAGTGGTGCGCGCAAACGGGCAATGACGTGTTACCAGGAGAACTGGGGGCTATGACTTCTGTGCTAGAAGAGGAGACTAAAGTCTGCAGTGTCAGAGCGACATGTACCTAAAGCATATCTAGTATCTGGTGTTTGGAGTACATGTTGATAGAATCCAAAAGTTATCAGGGCAAAGGCTACTAGACACTAAAACTGGTTCGTGCATAACTCTTCATGTATTGCGTGTGCTAGGAATATTCGATGAATATTAATACAGTATTTCTCTTACATGGAGACAGGAAGGCTAGACCATGGCTGAAACTATTGATGCGATTCAGTAGCTTAGGAATGCAGAGAAGGAGGGCTGGACTGATAACTAGAAGCATAACATACTCTTGGCAGACTGGCAGGCAGAGCCAGGCCGGGCCGGGCACTGTGAGGCAGGAAGTAAGTGAAGGGTCAGGGATGCAGGTGGGGGCTGCATCGCTCCTCTGAGAGGGTTCAGGAGACTGGAGCTTCAATCTGGCGTCCGGGCCCTTTTGAGGCCTAGAAACGGGGACAATTCAATGAATTAACGTATATACTGTAAAACATGGCAACATAGGCCTAATACTCGTTGCTTTCACGAGAACTGGATACTGGCATACTAGAGTTGGCCACAACTGTAATTGCGTCTTTAATCGATCATAGGGGGATACATGCATATCGATCATGTACATATAACATAGGATGGGGAACACGTAGGGACATAGAACAAGGCAAAATATAATTTTCCTCATTCCCTCCTTGACCCTACGTTTCCATCAGGAAACATCAATATTCATGATACCATCTATCTGTTCATATAGCATCATTTGCTCGTCTCGAATTGTCTTGGAACGGGACTTAGGGCTAGGAATACAAGAGGTAGCACACAAGCCGCAAATCGCAGGGCCACATTGTAAACAGAGGCAGCAACTGAATATGATCATTACTGCTATACCTATAAATGACAATACTTTCCATCCCCAGACAGATATGATACTCCAGAGCCAACCGGACCATGTCCAGGTGCCTGGATCTTGGTGTAACTGATGGGCAATTTTATGAAGTCTGGTTATAGCTGAATATACAGACGGTGCGTTATTAGGAATGAAAATGCAGCAACTAGATCCGATGACTCTACAAGCTCCTCCTCTATCGGCCAGTATGACGTCAAGGACGAGACGATTTTGGAGCACGACAAATCTCATAGCAGATTGCTCTTCAGTTAAATTACCTAGAGCGGAAATAGTCTCATTCACTACTGCTTCAAGGGTTCTGGTTAACCTACGTATTAACTTACTATTCTGGACAGGACCTATGAAGAAAAAGAAACCTTTATTGAAGTCTTGATATTGTTCTAGAGCAGTTTCAGTTTGATCGACAATTGGGGACTCAGTCTCCCTTCTATGTCTAACGTGTACTAGATGTGTGTCTCTGTGATAATCAGATGGGGCTAGAAAAACTGGTGGCAGTAGGAAGGCAATGTAACATGTTCCATCCCAATCGAGGGGCAGACGAACATATGCGGTCTGACCACAAACAAAATAAGAATGACGTGAGGCTTTGAAAATAGATTTCCCACTGTCACTATACTCGACCACAGTAGTACAATCACTATGTCCTACATGTGCGGAACCATTCTTTCTGATACATAATTCACCTTTGACTGGTAGTACTGAAATAGCAGGCAAATCTGGAGTAGTATCGGACTGAACATTCAGGACCATGAAATTCGAGGAATAATTACCTAAATCATATACTTCATTTTCTAGATCTAACCCTGTTCTATGGGAAAGACCTTGATTGTCTGGGAAACATGTTCGATTCAGAAGGGACATATCATTTGAGGATGACGTTAACGTGGACCATGCTCCGCACGAACCATTATGTGAGAACGGATAACGAAAGAGTGGCAGAACTCCCTTCGGTGTCTGGAAAGGGGGGAGTCGACCACACACCCAACAATTAGTGGCATTGCTGGTCTGGTGTGAATGGTGTAACATTCGGATGAATGTATTGTTACGCATAGCAAGACGATAAGATAGCTCGTGAGGAGGCAGATCACTAAATGTGTGCTCTACTGTAGCATTAGAAAACATATGTACATGTGAAATTGGAAAACATAAATGTAAAGCATAACTTGTGCATGTAACCATAAGACTCAAAAATAACAAGAAGAATAGAACAATAATACATCTTTTAGAGTTTTGACTAACTCTCTCACTATGTGGGTCTATCTCATACATGTCAGGAACCTGTCTAACCGTTTCACCCGAGAGGGACTTAGACAATTAAACTGGCTGACTTATTTTACTAGACCTCAATTTTTCTTTATACTCCTGCTGCGGAGTTTTCTCTAACAGGGGATGTTTGAACTCAGAGTCTGTTCTTAGGCAGTCTTTAGGAATAAGGCAGTCCTTAACAAATGTCTTTTGTCGCAATCCATGGAACTTCTTGATATGACTGAGGTGGACCCACCCCTTCCTGCCTTCGAGTTTCACCGCGGTCCTTGTTGTTAACAACACCATTCGAGGCTCCTTCCACCGGGGCTCCAGCGGACTTGAACGATCAAAATTGCGGACCAAGACATGGTCTCCAGGAACGACTTCATGCGGTTTCACCTCAGTGTTGTCTGGAAATGCAGCGGCAACCTGTGAACGACAAGAGTGTAGGGCAGACATCAAGGAAGCTAGGTAATCTGTCAGCATATTACTGGAAACATCTGTAATACTACGGGGTCTAGGTGTACCCCACATGTTTGGAGGGCGGCCGAATACGACCTCATACGGGGACAGACCTGATCTGGAATGTGCAACCATTCTCATATAGAATAGGGCAACTGGCAGAGCAACTAACCAGTCTACACCTTTTTCTCTACATACTTTAGCAATGCGGATTTTCAAAGTCTGATTATGTCTCTCTACGAGACCGGCTGCTTCAGGGTGGCGTACACAATGGAACTTCCACTGGTACCCTAACAGAAGGGAAACATGTTTCATGAGCTCGGATGAGAATGGCTGGCCGTTATCTGAATACACGACCCTAGGAAGTCCATAGCGGGGAAAGAACTCACGAACCAACTGCCTGGCAGTGGTCGCAGCTGTGTAATCTGGAACTGGATATGCTTCTGTCCACCTGGACAAAGCGCATACAACTACGAGGACATACTTGAAACCTCGACATCGCTCCATCTGAATATAATCCATCTGGAGGACCTCAAAAGGGTGGTCAGGAGGTTGGAATCCACCTTGTTCCACCGGGACACTTTTACCTGGATTGAACTGACAACATATCATACAGGTACGGACTTTCTGTTTGGCTGCAGCTCGTAAATGCTTGTTGAACCAAAAGTTCTGAATACTGTCTAACATAGCTTTCTCTCCTAGATGTGCTGGACTATGTGCGGTATTAATAATGACTTGAACCATAGCGTCGGGGAGAAACCATGTGGCTTTTCCCTTCGTCAACCATCCTTGATCTGTCTGGACCCCTCCTTGTTCGGACCATTTCTTGATTTCTTCAGGAGTAGCATGTAACTGTATGTCTATGACATCTTGTGTAGGGTCCTTAACTGTCATACAAGTAGTCTGATCCGGAGTGAGTGTCTGTGTCGTCTTGACTGGAATGTCTGGAGTCTGAGCTGTGAGCTTGGCTGTTCGATCTGCCAGATCGTTACCTTGGGAAATGATGTCAGTGACTTTCGTATGTGCCTTGCACTTCATGATAGCAATAGCTGTCGGTAAATGTATTGCCTCTAACAGAGCTTGAATGAGGAGACCATGCTGAATCTTGGTTCCATGAGAAGTCATGAAACCTCTCTCCTGCCAGAGCACTCCAAAGTCGTGTACGACTCCGAATGCATAACGTGAATCTGTGTATATGTTTACTTTCCGATTCTTGGCACGTATGCAGGCTTGGGTCAGAGCGACTAGCTCTGCTGCTTGAGCAGACAGGGTGTCAATACGGTGTGTTTCTATAACTTCGGTTTCAGTAGTCACTGCATACGCGGCTACTAGTTCTCCTGTACTTGTTCTCATACATGAACCATCCACATAAAGTGTCAGGTCGGGATTAGGTAATGCAATGTATGTCAGATCTTGTCTTGGCTTTGTCATAGTGTTAACAACTTCCACACAGTCATGTGTGGCAGGATTTGAAGTGACTGACGGTAACAGTGTAGCAGGATTTAGAATGTTGCAGCGTCTGATCTCTATGTGTGGCTGGAACAGTGTCAGTTCATAACCTGTTAGACGTGCAATTGTCAAGTGCTGAGTCTGGGTTCGGTTTAAAAGAACTTCCACGGAGTGTGGAACTTGTACTGTCAGGGAATGTCCTAACACTATGGAATCACTTTGTCTGATAGCTAGAGCTGTGGCTGCAACTGACTTGAGGCACGCAGGCAGAGCCTGGGCCACTGGATCTAATGTGCTCGAGAAATAAGCACAGGGCTTGTATTGTCCTGCTTGATCTTGTGTAAGAACAGATAATGCAGTACCATCACGTTCTGTGACAAAAAGTGTAAAAGGCTTACTGTAGTTCGGTGTTGCTAGAACAGGTGCTTGGCATAAGGCTTTCTTTAACTCATTAAAAACAAGTGTATGTTCCTGGGTCCAAGGGAGGACAGTCGATACGGCTGCCTCCTGTGTCGTTAGCTGTATCAGTGGCTTGGCTAGAAATGCATACTGAGGAATCCATTGTCTGCAGTAAGAAGTGAGGCCGATAAAAGCTCGTACCTCCTTCTGTGTCTTGGGCTGTGGAAGACTCGCTATTAACTGGATACGGTCAGGTGTCAACTGCCTACCCCACTTGGACAGCAAGTGTCCTAAGTATACCACTTGCTGGACACAGAATTGTAATTTGGAAGGGGACACCTTGTGCCCCTGCTCGGCCAGAAAATACAGGACTGTAAGTGACGCACGCTCGCAGTCATGTTCAGAACGGGCTGTGATCAGTAGATCATCGACATACTGGAGCAGGGCAGTGTCAGTTGGCATGTGAATATTGTCTAGTTGTCTCTTAAGTGCTTGACTGTAAATGCTAGGACTTTCTGTAAAACCTTGAGGAGCTCGTGTGAATTTATAGCTTCTCCCATTTAAACAGAAACCGAAAAGGTACTGGCTGTCTGGATGAATGGGGACACTGAAAAATGCGTTCTTGAGATCGATAACTGTGAAGAACGTAGCTTCAGAATCAATGGCTGTCAAAAGTGATGATATATCTGGGACTACTGGGTACTGAGGTATGATACATTTATTAAGCTCTCGAAGGTCAATCACTAATCGATATACTGGAGGTGCATTTGGATCAGTACGTTTCAAGACTGGAATGATAGGAGAATTACATACATTGGAGTCAGTTTCTACAACCACTCCTTGAGCAATAAGTTCGTCAATAATTTTGGATAAGGCTGCTGCAGCCTCAGGTGGCAATCTGTACTGTCTGATTCGTGGCAAGACTACACCCTGCTCTAGAGTCACACGATGGGGTGTGATATGCATACAACCCACATCAGTTGGACCTTGCGCCCATAAATGCTGTGGTACATTCAATAATCTTGGATCAAAATCACGTAATACACAATGACCTTTAAAGTCTCTCAGAAACAAGCGGACCCCCTCTGGGGAACAGCAAATAACCGCTCCTAATTCTTTCAATGTCTTAATGCCCAACAAATCCTCTGGACAAGATTTCGTAAGTAACAAATCAGTAGTTCGGGACAATGGACCAACTCCTAGAGTAACTGGTTTCGAAATTTCATTAACAATCGGCTTTCCTGAAAATCCAAGGGAAACATTTTTAGAGCCTGAGAGTGGAGCCCCTGGAACCTCGTCATGACTGATGGTAGTCCTACTTGCCCCTGTATCAATCAGAAACTTTCTGTCTTTCCCTAATACTTGACTGTGTACATAGGGACCCTCTTGATCTACAGGTATCTCGATGAGAGGCAAGCCTACCTCCCTCTCTAGGCTGTTTCATGAATACGGCTGATAATCTGGATACTCTGTCTGGGCATACTGGTACATCTGCTGTGTAACATGCTGTGTCGCAGCAATAGGCTGCGGTGCTGTAACTGTCTGTTGTGCATTCTGTGGTTGAGAAGTCTGTGAAACTTGTTCTTGTCTAGACGGACGTGGTCTTTCTTTAGTTTTACCTGTAGCTATGTTGTGTTTCAGAACTGCACACTCGTTTATAAAATGACCTGGCTGTTTACAGTAATTGCAGGTCCCTTTAACGGGAGCTGTATGATGACTGGCTTGATTCGGACCCCTCTTCTGACTGTCTTGTGGAACGGATTGTGCAACTAATACTTTCATTTTCGTGTCTTTCATACGTCTCCTTTCGTGTTCCTGCTCTTCCCTGATTCTGTTCTGGTGATATTGGAGCATTTGTAACATTTGTGACGGAGTATTAGCTTGCCAGGTACTTTCGACTTTCAATACTCGATTTTTAACTTGTGGTAAAGAATTCTCGACTAGTTTGGTAACAAAAAGATGAGGGAACGATTCACTACTTGTTTTCAGACCACTGTTAATAATAAAACATTTTTCAAATCTAGAATAAAAATCACTAGTGTCTTCATCTTGTTTCTGCTTACAAGCTGAGATTGCATCCCAATCTTCCTTTTTCGTGGCTAGTAATCTTGGCAAAACTTGTATCAATAACTCGGGCAAATCTTTACATTTCTCCCCAAGAACGGTACCTGGTACTCGTAAACCATCTTCAGCTTCTAGAGCTGTCCAATCAATCTTTTTCTCTCCCACCTCCCATTCTTTTTCCTTGAGTTTTTCATATACCCCTGCGGGCAACAGAACCTTTAACATTTTAATGATATCAGGATACGTGTATTCTCCCATACGGAGCATGTCTTTTAATTCTCGATGGAACCCTGCTGGATCTTTATCGTGACAGGGAATTAACTTTTTCATCTCTAAGAGTTCCATCTTTGTGATAGGGGTGTAAACAAATACTCGTTCTAGCTCACCACCCGTTCCTCTAACTGGGTGTACTTCTCGTAACGGATGCTGTCTATCTATGTAAAAGGATTTACTTTCTGGAGGTGAGACGTGAACAAAATGCGGATTCAGAAACGTTCGATATTTGTGGCGCTGTTCTAGGATGACACTAATTAAATCAGTACCTAGACCTCTCCATCTATACTGGAGTAACTTGTTCAAAACATCATGTAGGGGACCTGGATCAGAATGTTGTCCCTCATACAGTGTAATGAGGTGCTGGATCATATACATACCCACCAGTCGCTGTTCGGCTGGGGGCAGTTTCAGAAACATTTGTGCCACTATTTCGTCTGGAAAAGTGGTAGAATCAGTAGTCCATCGGACTGCTGATCGGGCTAGTTCTTGTTCATGCATTGTACTAAGCTCACTATAACCGATTCGTGATTTCAGAATGTGATCGGTAGCTTGAAATACTTGTTCAAGAGAACCCTGTTCTGGTGCTGGTGGAGGGAAAACTTTCCTGTGATCTAGGCGTGAATGTCGGTCGGGAAGTCTAGTTCTACCTACATACGCTATTCTGGAGGGATTCTCGTCGTCTACCTCTTCAGTAGGAGAGTCGTCTTCTTTCTCGGTTACTTGTGCTGCTTCTCGTTTCTCGTGTAACTTTATTATTTCCCTACGGATTTTCTTGTACATACTCTCTATACAGTTCTGTGTCTTGTGTCTTCCCTCGGCTATATGGTCACTCCACCTGGTCAGGACTTTCATTTCCTCTGGATCTTTGTCCGGATAATCTTGTTCTCTTATTAAACAATTAATTAAAAACTTCAAAAGCATGAGCTGAATCTCGACTTTTCTTTGAATCATGGCGTCGCGAACACTTTCTGGATCCACTCCTGTACGGATAAAACGATATATTCTGTCTAGATATTCTTTCATATTGGGCAGGGTGTCCAAATATTCGGTCACCCGTCTTACACGCAATGAATATATGACCATATTACCATCGCCTGAAACTGGATCATAACGACATTCGGTAAGTGCTCGCTTGATATCTGCAAATGTTTGAATTTTTGGCGAACGCTGTAACGCTCGTTCATGTAGCTCAAGTATCGTCATACGTCTGTGTTGAGGCGGGGTTCCAGGAGGACTTCCCCCCGTGGCTCCTAAACTAGAATCGTCGGTGTGTACTGTACGTGCTGGTAGAGTGACTGATGTAGCTGGTACATGACTCTGGCTCTGGCCTATAAGGCTCTGCACAAGGGGGAGCTAAGTACCTCCAAAAGAGACTGGTCTTTTATCAACCGACCAGGTCTCTGAGGTCGGAATCCCTGTACTTGGCAGTTGTTCCACGTGTAAAGAAAGCGCGCCTCGGAGGCCGCTCTTTTGGACTGCTGGCGCCACAGCTGTGGAACTCTCTGCCGCTTGCTCTGCGGGGAGCCACCAGCCTGTTGGCTTTTAGGAAAGGCCTTAAAACTTGGCTGTTTACTCAGTAGTCTGTTTTTTGTGAGTTTTTGTCTGGCACTCTGGTTTTTCTTTTATTCGGTGTTATGTTATTCTGTCGCAGTTTTTCCTTTCTCCAATAAAGCGCTGGGACACTCTTTTTGAGTAGCCGAGCGCTATATAAATAAATAAATAACATAACATGTACTGTGGGCTGGACCGGGGGTACCGTAACAGATGCTGCAACGGGTGCCCCGGTGGCTGGAGGAACAGGAATTACATTATTTACAGGAGCAGGCGGAACAGGATTTGCATATGCTGGGACTGTGTCGTCCAAATAGGACGAGAGAAAAATATCAGCTGCGGTCGGTTTGTGACGTAGCTTAATCGGAACTAATGGCGGCCGAAAATTACATGGTGCTTCCGGGGTTGCTTTTGGCAAGCCCTCGGCAAGAAGAGGATACATACCCTTAATAAGGGCATTTCTCTGTCTGTCTGACTGTTCTGCTTTAACTCGTTCACCTACTTCGATTAATTCCCTTTCTTGGGCTCTTTCTGAGGATTCCCTACTTAATTCTGTTTTTCTGATTTCTTTTTCTGTTCTTTTGTGAGATTCTTTGCGCCATAACTCGATGGCATCTTTCTGGGACTGTCTGGATTTCTTTTTCCATAATGCTTCTTCTACTCGCATGATGCACTCGGCATCCCACGTACCTGATACGGGCCATCTATATTTTTCCTCTAACTCCTTGGTATAATCCACCCATAAGTCTAGATATAATATGGCAATTAGGCCATGCTTATGATACATAAAATGACCTGGACTGTCCCTAGGCGGGACAGGAACTGCTTCCTCTAATAACCCTTTTCTGGTTTTTAACTGACGTAACTTGGAGAATAGAGGCATTCTCTAGGCTGGAATCCGCACACAATACAATACACGATAAACACAATAATGACTGGAAAAACAAATCACTCATACCACGACATTGAAAACACATTAAACGACATTTAAAATAACAGTTCGGACAGAATATTACCTGGTATACTGAGAACAGAACAGAACACATGAATTTCTCGAGAACGAAACTTACTAGAATGACTAGATGCACTGCTAAAACAGTACGAAACTTACCGGTCCCATAAAGAGACACGTCAGGACCCGCATCCACCTAGGTGAACACTTCGTATTGGATCTGTGTACCCAAACCCACGGACCAGAGACAAATTAATTGACCCTGTCTAGATACTACCCCAGCAACGGTACTCACCGGGCAGCAAGAACGGAAGGCCTCGGACTGGACTGGACTGCTACGACGACGGACTACGAAACTTCGGACTTCAGTTACAGGTGGGCCTCCGGATACCTCGGACCTTGGACTCTCGGCTTGGGCTCTGGTCGGGACTCGCCGCGTTCCTCACCGCCTCGTCTGGATGCTGGACCGCAACCTCCGTCTCCTCCGTGGGCCTGAGGGATACTTAAAGCAGAAATATCTGCACGTGCACGGTATGGTTCCGTCACGGCTGCAGAGGATCAGGGGGCCTGCGTGGCTTCGCCGGCGCGTGTGGAAAGGGCAAGTCCCTATTCGGGCGCCATTATGTGGTAAATAAATAATTAATTACCGGTACTATTTTTGAATACAGTGAATAAAACAGATAGCTCAATAAATAAGAGACAGGATTCGAGGTATCTTGAGTCTACAGGCTTTAATCAGGCATAAGGGACAGGAACAGGACAGCCTGCAATAGAAAGCACGGGACGGCAGCTGCACACCGAAAAGTAACATGACACAGTATTTATACTTAAACAAAATACATTACATTCAATACAGTAGGCGTAGCAGTAGGCGTCGCTTGTAGCAGTCGCGAAAGATAAGGGCAAGATGGGTGTAACAAGAGGGCGTGTACATAGACATGTGATGTAAACGTAACAGAAGTGTCATAAACGGGGCGGAAACATGGAGGGGGCTACCTGAGCAGCTGGGACCTTTAACCTAGTGGTGCGCGCAAACGGGCAATGAAGTGTTACCAGGAGAACTGGGGGCTATGACTTCTGTGCTAGAAGAGGAGACTAAAGTCTGCAGTGTCAGAGCGACATGTACCTAAAGCATATCTAGTATCTGGTGTTTGGAGTACATGTTGATAGAATCCAAAAGTTATCAGGGCAAAGGCTACTAGACACTAAAACTGGTTCGTGCATAACTCTTCATGTATTGCGTGTGCTAGGAATATTCGATGAATATTAATACAGTATTTCTCTTACATGGAGACAGGAAGGCTAGACCATGGCTGAAACTATTGATGCGATTCAGTAGCTTAGGAATGCAGAGAAGGAGGGCTGGACTGATAACTAGAAGCATAACATACTCTTGGCAGACTGGCAGGCAGAGCCAGGCCGGGCCGGGCACTGTGAGGCAGGAAGTAAGTGAAGGGTCAGGGATGCAGGTGGGGGCTGCATCGCTCCTCTGAGAGGGTTCAGGAGACTGGAGCTTGAATCTGGCGTCCGGGCCCTTTTGAGGCCTAGAAACGGGGACAATTCAATGAATTAACGTATATACTGTAAAACATGGCAACATAGGCCTAATACTCGTTGCTTTCACGAGAACTGGATACTGGCATACTAGAGTTGGACACAACTGTAATTGCGTCTTTAATCGATCATAGGGGGATACATGCATATCGATCATGTACATATAACATAGGATGGGGAACACGTAGGGACATAGAACAAGGCAAAATATAATTTTCCTCAATTTGAGGGCTGGTTTGGCCGAGCAGCGACTGTGTGTCCCCGTCAGAAGACGGGCGGCGGTGTTTTGCACAGTCTGGAGTTTTGCCAGCACCTTGTTAGGGGCCCCTAGATACAAGGCGTTACCATAGTCCAATCGGGACATCACAAGGCCCTGAATCAATAATTTTGGGGATTTTGCTGGGAGCAGAGGGAGGATTTTTCTGGAGGTCCGTAAAAGACCATAGCAAGTTCCAGCCGTTTTCCTCGCTTGGGTGGAAAAGTTGAGACCCTCGTCCAGCCAGATCCCCAAGCTCTTGATTTCATGCTTGGGGATAGGGGGCGTTCCCATACAGGGAGGCCACAGGACTCTGGGCAAAAGTGTGACTGGTTGCCCAGAACCATGATCTCTGTCTTTTCGCTAATGAGCTTAAGGTATGTCCTGTCCATCCATTTTGTTATGTCACTAAGACAAGTGTAAAGGTCAGTGGGAGAATGGTCTTGCTGATTAAGGGATACCACCAACTGGGTGTCGCCCGCATAGGTTAAGAGCTTAATCCCAAATGGGGCGACAATCCTTTCGAGGGGGGACAAGTACACATTAAAAAGGGTCGGGCTCAGTGATGAGCCCTGAGGGACCCCACAGTGTATAGATGTTGACTTGGAGGTGAAATTTCCATCCGTAACCTGAAAGGAACAGTCCCTCAGAAAGGATTCCAGCCAGGATAGGGCAGGCCCTGAGATACTCAACTCCTTGAGCCTATGGACCAGTGTGGAGTGGTTGACGGTGTCGAAGGCCGTACTGAGGTCCAGGAGGATCACTGCCACTGATCCTCCTGAATCGATGATCTTTCTTGCATCTTCGACCACCGCCAACATCGCGGTCTCTGTGCTCTGGCCTGGTCTAAAGCCGGTCTGTGAGGGTTTAAGAAGGCCATTGCTTTCCAAGTAGTCGGAAAGGTGGCGATTTACGTATTTTTCCGCGATCTTACTGATGCCAGGTAGGAGGGAGATCGGTCGAAAATTACTTAGGTCAAGGGGATCTAGGTGTGGTTTTTTGATCAGTGCCTTAATAATTGCCTTTTTCCAGCTAAGTGGAACAGTGCCATGGGAAAGCGAGGAGTTAATCAGACTCACCATGAGAGGCAGGATGGTTGGGGCAACTGATTTTAAGATGTTAAAGGGTGCGGGGTCCAATGGAGATCCACTTTTTATTGATTGTAATATTGGGGTTAGCGTCTCTACTGTCGTGGGAGGGAACCAATTCAGCTGGGGCTCCAGAGTTTGGGGTGTTAGTCTGGGTAGGTCGTGAGGAGGTGATTTGTCCGGTGATTGTGAGGGAAGGGAGTTAAGAATTTTTTTAACCTTGGAGTCGAAAAACTCGGCTAGTTCGTTACACCGACTAACCGAGGGGTCCACGGGGGAAGGAGGATCGGGGGTTTTTAGGAGTTGTTTTGCAATTTGGAAGGTCTCCCTAGAAGAATTGGCAGATAGCCTAATTTTTTCTTCGAAGTAATTGGATTGTGCCACTTTAAGGGCTTTTTTGTATTTAAGGATCATGAGTTTATATTCTAGCTTTTTGACGGGGTCAACATTTTTTCTCTATTCTCTTTCAGTTTTTTTACAAAGTTTTTTTACGAGGCCCACTTCCTCGGTGAACCAGGGCGAGGTGACTTTATCTCGTGGTTTGCAGGTGGATTTTTTTGGGAGGGTCTTATCTAGCGTCTCTCCAATCCATTTAGAAAATTCTGCATCAGCTAATACAGGATCCGAGGCTAATAATGGGGCGGATAGCTCCAAGTTATGCTTCCATTTTTCTGGGTCTAATTTAGCCCAGGAGCGTGTAAGTTTACTGGATGGTGGTCTGGGGCGGGCGAGAATGGAAAATCGCCAATTCAGTGTTATTAGGAAGTGGTCAGACCATGGTATCGGGGTAGGACCTAAGATTGTACGGTCGGTGATGTTGGAAAATATAGGGTCCAAAGGTGCCCTAACATATGGGTGGGACACCGACTTTCCAATTTGAGCTGGTGAGTTTCAAGGTCTAGGAGCAGGTCAGAGGCTAGTTTATCATCGCCCTTATCAAAGTGGATGTTAAGATCCCCTAAAATCATAAAGCTAGAGTGGGTGGCAGCCAGTATGCCTGACTGTTCTAGGAGTGAGCCACAGAATTGTCCTATTGGGCCCGGCGGGCGATAAATAAGAAGTCCCGAAAGAGATTTACATGGGGAGACTTGAATCATAAATAGAACATTTTCACAGTCAGAGAGTGGGCTGCCCTGAAAACGGCAGGAGAGATGGTCCCTGTAAATAATGGCGATTCCCCCTCCTTTCCCTTTTGATCGATCTAAATGCTGAATGAGATAGCTTGGAGAGAGAGATTTACTGATGTCAGGATCTGAGTCGGGTCCTAACCAAGTTTCTGTTAGGAAGAGGATTTCCAACTGGAGGTCGTCTAAGGTATGGTAGATTTCTTCGGCATGTTTAGGAAGCGATCTGCAATTGACTAGGGCCATGCGAAATGAGACAGAGATATCTCGACAAGGCCCATCTAACTTGAACCTGTAGGGGCAGTGAAGGCAGTGGGTAGAGAAACTTTCCCCTGACATAGAGTGTAGGCAGTGGGTAGCTACATTCTGTTTCATGTGTATCAGGGCTTCTCTAGAGTATTTGAGTGGGGCCTGATTTAATCCTCTCATAGTCTCAAGCTCTGAGCTTTGCCGAGCGCGGACGAGCGCAGACGGGCTTACCTCTGGCGCACCTCCGGCGCGCCATCGTCGCGCCCGCTGCGCGGCCGAGGTGGGAGGGGCATTTTGTAGTGCTGGGCCTAATCGCCCTAAACACTAGCCCGCTGAGCCTACGGTACGCCCAATATGGCGCCTAAAGAGAATTAGATTGCTCGTGCCTAGTCCCGCGGTCCAGAGGCCCTTAATCGGCTACTGAGAACAGCGTGGACTGTCTGGGCATGCAAAGAAAAAGGTATGGGCAGAGCGTTATTTTTTAAAATCCCACCGTAACAGTACAGCGTTCAGTGGATGTTATTAAAAATACCACAGAGTGAAAGTTTAAAAGCCACACCGATTTAGATTTACGATCGACTAATGGTGCAAAATAAATGAAGGAGACGATTATTTGACACACAACTAGAATTATGATCTACTAAAGGGTGGAAGTAAAATAAAATAAAATGCAACAAGTAAACAGAAATGTGTTCCCTGACTCCCGGCTTCCGCCTCAAGAGTCTACTCACTATCACCGCGTTGCAGAGGCTTCAGCTCTATATGTAGTGCTGGGCCTAATCGCCCTAAACACTAGCCCGCTGAGCCTACGGTATGCCCAATATGGCGCCTGAAGAGAATTAGATTGCTCGTGCCTAGTCCCGCGTTCCAGAGGCCCCTAATTGGCTACTGAGAACAGCGTGGACTGTCTGGGCGTGCAAAGAAAAAGGTATGGGCAGAGCGTTATTTTTTAAAATCCCACCATAACAGTACAGCGTTCAGTGGATGTTATTAAAAATGCCACACAGTGAAAGTTTAAAAGCCACACCGATTTAGATTTACGATCGACTAATGGTGCAAGATAAATGAAGGAGACGATTATTTGGCACACAACTAGAATTACGATCTACTAAAGGGTGGAAGTAAAATAAAATAAAATGCAACAAGTAAACAGAAATGTGTTCCCTGACTCCCGGCTTCCGCCTCAAGAGTCTACTCACTATCACTATATATAGTGTCCATCTGTGGTGAGGCACTGTGCACTGATTCCATGCAACCCTTCATGGTAGTGTTTAGGTCCCTGATAACCAAAGCTCTCAATGGGTAACGGTGGAGAGCAGCTGAGGCTTCAGGAGGGTGTAAAACTGTGCATTTACCACATAGTAAACTGTCACACAAGAAAGAATCATACAAGTGTTTACAAAAATACTTAGTATTTATTTACTCAACACTAATAACTAACTTGGAATGTCTCCCATCCGAAGGGATCAAATACACATCAGGAATACTTCAATAACAGATAAGAAGCATAGAAATACACATGAGCCCTACCCGGGAGCCAAACCATATACTAAGAAAGTGGTATGTGAAGTAGGTACCAAAACGAGACTGTTACCCAAGGATGAAGAAGCCCAGGGAAAGCAGAGACCCACCAAAGGTGAGTAGCTAGGGACCCCCAAGGCGCCCAGATGCAGAGTGGTTACATCTGGTCAAACATCCTTAGGATGACAGAGTATGTTACGGTTGGTATTTTCTTGTTTCAGGACCCTTTCCAAAAGACCCTGAAGAGACAAATCGCATTAGGGAAGGTCAGAGAGCCAACTCACCCTTGGTTACCCTGGGTACCAAGATACCTGGACCAGGGTGCCCAGGTGCATAGGGATCAAGTAGAGTCTGAACCACACGTTGACGCCAGTGGAGGATCTTGTAAGTCCGGCAGCTACAGCGACTCATGGACCAGGACAGTGGAATCCAAACATGGATTCTAGATGAGAAGTACCTGAAAACAGAGAGGACAAAGTCCACACCACATGGAGGTGACCAGTAGAAGCCGGAGCACCATGGCACCCGTTGTCAGAGGTACTTGCTGCAGCACGACAGGCTTGACAAAGCAGCTGTGGAGCCCAGGCGACGTTGCAGAAGCACAAGAGCTGTCCACAAGCTGTCCCATGACAGATGAGGAGTGCAAGAGGCGTCAGAAACTGACAGGACCACCAACATGCCTTTGAGACCGCAACAGTCAGGGTAAAGAAAAAGATGCTTGGATGCAGATCAGCAAAGTCTGTGGGACTAACCCAGCAAGGGTAAGTTAGGGCCGGCCCTCAGCATGCAGGAGACCAGCATGAATCGTTGCAGGCCCCTCGAGGACCCTCTGGCATGAAGGCACAGGGAGTCGCAAGGAAACCTTTGCAGCACACAGGAGATGAAGGCCCACAATGCAGAGAATGAAGACAGGAGGTCTATCTTGGACCGTGCGATGCTGGAGGCTGGGGTTTCTTGGAGCTTAAAAATCTTCTGTGAAGAGAGTCAACAAGCCTAGGCAATGGCAGACAGACTCTGTGTACATGGAGGCATTTCAGGTCAGCTCGAGATGGATTACAGTCACCCAAGTTGCAGGGAAGACTGGTCAGGCACCTGGGGAGCCAACAAACCACCAAATGTGTTGCAGAGCCGGGAGGTGTCTGTGGGACAGCAGGATCAGCAGACCAATCATCAACGTTGAGGTGGCTGCAGATGCAGGGAAGCAACGCCTTTACTCTAAGGGAGATTCCTTCTTGCTAGGATGCATGCAGAGTCCTTGTTGACTCAGAGGATGCATGGCCACAGACTTGTAGAACCTTAGAATAGTGTGGAGACTAAGTTGCAGCAGGAATCTTCCCATCAAGAGCAGTCTTGTATTTGATCCTGGCTCGAAAAAGCAGCAGAGTTACAGTGTCCACCAGCAGAAGAGTCTTTAAATGGCAGTCAGTTCTTGAAGATGTTGTCCAGATGAATCTAAGGACCCATACTTAGGGTAGACCTTAAGTAACCCTAAAAGGGGATGGACCTCTTCTGCGATGACCCACCTATCCAGGGGGAGGGGGAGGGGGGAGGTGTCAGGGACGCTATTCAGCTGGCCTAGCCAATCAGATGCTCCCAGGGGCCAAGGTTCAATATGGCTGTTTCAAGTGACCACCTGCAGGATCTCTGGGCACCCCCCTAGGGAGGAGCTGGACAGGGGGTGAAACTCCCCTGTCGTTTGTGTGGTTTCGCACCAGAGCAGTAGCCAGGGCTCCTGAACTGAGCATAACTGCTTAATGAAGGAGGGCACCAAATGTGCCCTCCTGTGCAGTCTGGTGGGGCACGGAAGGGCCCCCACCCTACTTAATTCTAAACGAGAGGTGGTCACACCTCTCCTTCGCAGGAAATCCTTTGTTCATCTTCTCCTACTCGAGTTAAGCTCATCAGCAGGGGGGGCAGAATAGTGTCTCAGGTCGGTAGCAGCACGGGCTGGCAGGCAGACCCTTTAAGGCTACACAGGTAGGTATTTGGGGGGGGCTCAAAGGGGGCCCCCCAGTACACGGTATCATGCAGCTAACACTGGAACCAGTGTAGTTCCATGATTCAAACATGTTTGATACCGAACATGACCAGGTTCAGAGCAACCATTATGTAGTTAGACATCTCGACTTGCCAGTGTCTACATACCTTCAAAGCATAGAGAATGGAGTCTGGGGCTTGTAGGGCTACCTCTGCTCGTGCAGGTGTACCTACACGATTAGAACCATGCACCCTGCCTTTGGACTGAAGGGCCTACCTTAGGGGTGACTTATAGGTTTAAAGTGCAGTGACCAGGATATAGTAGAGAAAACCTTTTATTTAAAGTGAAAGGTAGATTTGCCATTGTAGGAATCTGGTCTATATATGTGATACTGCTATTAGGTGGTAATACTATGTACAGAGTTCAGGGGTTCCCCAAAAGTGTACAGGGCTCAATGTAAAACCCAAAGTGCTCCATTAGTGGTAGTGTGGGAGAGCAGCCTTAGGCCTAACACAGAGGAGTGCAGCACATGTAATGTACAACAGTGATCAGTAATGGACACATGACTCAAGGAGATCCAGACCAATTTTTAAAAAATAAACTTGGTTTGTACTTCATTTTAAAACCAAGGTCTTCGCAGTCGGGGAAGTACCTTTTCAATTAGAATTACTTTTCCGATTCAGAAGTCGACAGTGCAGTTTCAGAATAGTTCAATATTATCCTTTGGAGGAAAACAATTATGTGGTGTAACAGGGAAGTACGCCACTTACAGGTCCAGTCCAGCCTTCGGGCGTCACAGACCAACACTGGGTGCAAAGTCGGTCATGTGGGACTGGGGGCATCCAGAAGGTGCGGGATTCAGTATCTACGGCGAAGTGGTCGAAACCGGCAATGATATTTACCCTCATGGTCTGGGGAGAGCAAAGAAGCGGATGTGTATTCAGCCGACCTCCAACACAGCTACCGCTACGGTAACCGGCAGCAGGCTGCTGTGGATCAGATGGAGGATGCCATAGTCGAACCATCACGGGTCGGTCGGGCAGGCAGGGCAGAAGGCGCCAGAGGAGGCAGACAGGGACACTTTCAGGAGGCTACGGACTCCCAGGCCTGGAGCAGGCACAGCTTGGGTTGCTGGCCCGAGAGAATCCCTCGAGGTTGTGGAGGTCATCTGGCTGGGATGCTTTCTGCAGGCAAGGCAGAGTCGCGTCAACACAAGTGCCGGCCCTCTACCACTGCGGTCATGGTGTTCTTTTTGTAACAGTGAGTCTCGTCGACACAAGTGTTGTTCCTCACCACATCAGTTCTTGTACCGGCGGGCAAAGGGGACTAGAGCCTCTAGTCTAAAGGGAGGTTCTTGGCACTTTGGTGAAGGTTGAAAGGTCTCTGGGTCGAACCGGTCACAGGGGGATGGTTTGCTGATTTTTTCCTGCAGCTGATCAGGTCCTGGTCCTTTAGCGGTCATCTTCGGTCTTCTCCTTCTTTTGTTCCATCTATTCTAGTTTCCAGGTCTGGGGGAGCCACTTAACTACTAAATTTAGGAGGCATTTTAGGGGAGTAGCAGGTAGGGCACATGAGCACCTTGGCAGGGGTGACTACACCCTCTATTATACCTCCCTCCTGTGGGAGGGTGCATAGACCTAGCCCTGATTAGAGAGGTCTCCCCATCTTCAAAAGGGCGCGACTAAAAGTTGTGCTTCACCTCGTCTTCCCCAGCTTAGGGGTGAGGTTGGCAGAGGTGGGCACACCTCTTATTCTTTTGAATTTTTCCCACTGGTTTTCCCACCCAAAGTGGGGGTGTAAACCAGGGGCTGCCATCTGCTGCTAGCTGCAGAGGCTAGGGGTATTTTATTTATTTATTTTGAAGGTTGTATAGAGCGCGGACAAGATCCTTGCGGATATCAGAGCGCTTTACAGTGAGCACTGCTAATTATACACACCAATAAATGAGGGTAAATCACGAATAGCAGAACAAATTATACAGACAATTAAGCGAAGAAATGATCACGCATGGCATAACAGTTGGTGCACAAAAGAAAAACCGTAGAGTACATATCAGGAACATCCCGACTGAATCAAGTCAAGGGCAGAATAAAGTGACTAGGATGTTTAGTTGAACCCTTAACAAAAAAATGGACTACTAGTAAGGGTACTATTGATCTTCAAATTTACTTAGTCTATGATCAGGTGAATTTTGCCATGAGAATCGCTTTTACTTCCTTTTTTAAAGAAACGGTAGAAGCATTCAGTCTGGTTTCTGGGGGAAGTGTATTTCAAATCCTGGGCGCCATCCCCGAGAAGGTTTGTTTATGTTTTCTTCCTGTTGAATCTTTGAGGTTTCAGTAGTAGGTTGTCTGCACTCCTTGAGGACCTTGATCCACCAGAGATTGTCAGTTTCTGTGCGAGGTAGCTGGGTGCATTATGATGTAAGGCCTTATGCGTCATGCACGCTATTTTTAGATGAATTCTCGCTTCAAGCGGGAGCCAATTCAGGGATTTTAAGTCTGGGGAAATGTGGGAACTTCTTTTCGAGCCAGTGATGAGTCTCCCTGCGGCGTTTATTGAGGCTCTAAGGGGAGCTGTCGTAGCTTTTGGAAGACCACATAAAGAGGCACTTCCGTATTCCACACGAGGGATAACTAAAGCTTGTACAGCCAGCTTGAAGTCATTGACTGGCAGGAAGGGTTTCAACTTCCTCAGTGTGTTTATCTGGAAGTTTGCTCCCTTTGTAGCATCGCTAATGTATTTCTGCATAGTGAGATTGCTGTCAAGAGTTATTCCCAAAGATTTTGCTGAGTCCACAATGGTTGGTTGAACGTTGAGTGCAGTAAGATGTTGGATCAAGTCTTGCATAATGGGGACTTTGGCGGGTGGAGCTATAAGGAGGAATTTGTTTTTTAGAGCGTTCAGTTTGAGATGGTTTTCTGCCAGCCATGTCTGGGTGTTCAAGAGTGAATTGTTAAGCCGTTTAATGTCTTCTGTGTGTTGATCTTAAGATAAAGTTATGTATCGTCAGCGTACATATGATATTGCACGTTAGACGCATGTAGTATTTCGGTGAGTGGCTCCATGAACAGGTTAAACAGTGTCGGGAATAATGAGGATCCTTGCGGGACCACCAGCCTTACTGGTACTGGTTTGTAAAGAGTGTTGTTGACCTTGAATTTTTGTGTTCGGTTATGGAGAAAAGAGGTAAACCAGCTTAACACTGACCCTGATAGACCCATTCTAAGTTTGAGAAGATCTAGCAGATTCTCGTGTTTGACCGTATCAAAGGCTAAAGATAGGTCTAGTAGGATGAGTAGGCATGATCCGTTCTGGTCAAGGATTTGTAGCACATCGTCAATAATGTGTGTCATGGCTGATTCAGTGCTGTGACCTGCTCTGACTCCTGATTGGTGATTGTTAAGAAGGTCAAAGTGATCAATATGTTTAGCCAGTTGGTGGTGTACACATTTTTCAAGTAATTTGGCCAAGGTAGGAATATTGGATATAGGACGATAGTTGGTAAGGTTCGTGGGGTCAGCTGTTGGTTTCTTTAGGATGGGGGAAACCTGTCCGACTTTGAAGGAGTCTGGGATGCAGCCTTGTTGCAGTGAACTGTTAATGATTTTGGTCCAGAGAGGTAGAAGCCAAGGGGTTAAGTCTTTAACAGCGTTTTCAGGGAGCGGTTCGGTTCGGTGGTTGGAAGGCTTCAGGGCATTGAGAATCTTGCCTAAAGCCTCTTCAATGTAGGTATCAAAGGATGACCAGGCTGCGTCGTTCTTAAGGTCAAGCTTTGAAGGGATTTGGTGTGGTGTGGTTGGTAGTGAAGGGAAGGTTTGCGAATGCGGAACAGAGTATAATAATAGATAATTTAGGAGATCCTTCTCGATGTTGTCAGTCTTCTGATTAAAGAAGGCAGAAAATTCTTCATAGTTGGGTTGCGGTCGGGCTACGTCTTGCAGCCGTTGAGGTGCGTCCTTTGATTGAGTTTTGATTAACTCGAAAAGTTTTTGGGGTCGATTTCTAGCTTGGTCTAGTTGGTGGCTGAAGAAGTCTGCTTTAGTGCGCTTGATCATTTTGTAATGGGCATTTCTCATTTTCCTTAATAACTTGAGGTGATTAGTAGACAGGACTGATTTCCAGTTGCGTTCAAAAGTTCTGAGAGACCGTCTATCCTCGTTAAGTAGGCCATTGTACCAGGGCTTATAGTCTTCAGTGTGAACGCTCTTTAGTTGAAGGGGAGCTACCTCATTAATTATCGAGGTCATAGAGTTGAGGTAGTGGTTGGTGAGATTATGGACGTCTGACGTGCCTGCAGGGGGTCGAAGAAGGTTGTAGCTGGAGGAAGGTAATGCGTTGGGGTTGAGTCTTTTCAAGTCTCTTTTCCAAATCTTTAGTTTTGTGGACTGAACCGAGTTGAATTTTACTGTTTCCTTGATGAAGAAGGTGATAATATGATGGTCCGACCAGTCGCAGGGTTGTATCGACTCCAACTGAATAACGTCGCTTTTGGAGATTATTAGATCCAAGGTTGAGCCTTTATTATGTGTAGGGCTATTGCAAGTTTGGGTGAGGGCTAGATCATCAAGGAAGTTTTTGAGACTGTTGACCACTGCTTGTTGTTGTCATTCCAATGGAGATTGAAATCTCCAAGGAATATTTGGGTATTTTGCTGCCGGTTGTTCATTGAAATCATATCCATGAGGTGTTCGGTGAAGATGAGGTTGTCACCTGGTGGATGATAGATGATATGAAGCGAGCAAACTGGTTTGCCGTTACTGCTAATATCTAGGCCACTGTATTCGCAAGAGGGGGAAACCGGGGATATTTCTCTGTTTACAGTGATGTTGCTACGATGTATACAGGCTATACCTCCCCTATCTTATCGATTCATGTCCAATCTGATGATGTCATAGTTAGGGGGCACTAGAATGTCAATAAGTGGGGTGGAGGATTCCGTTAGCCAGGTTTCGGTTAACATTAGCAGGTCCAGACCTGTGAGATAATGAGGTCAGCTATATCCGCTGCATGTCTGGAGGCAGATCTACAGTTTAGGAGTGTGCATTTAAGACTGGGAGTGATGAGGGAGAAGGAGGGGTCCTGGATGAGAGGGACTCTTCTAAGGTTGTTATTTATGACCCCTCTATTGTTGGGTGTCGCGGATCTGAATGGATTGAGGGTATGGTCATCTGAGTAGAAGTTAGGGCATTTGTGGGAGAGGGTTCGTTGGAATGTAGAAGAGATAGAAGATCGCTCTCAGAAAACGGATTGATGCTTCGCGTTGCGCGAGATAATGTTTTGTGGTGGGGAACTGTTTTCCAGCTGGGTGGAGTGAGTTTAGGGGTGCGAGTTATGTGGTACAGGCGCTCGTTAGATTTAAAAGTTCTTGAGGAAATATTACGCCATGATTGTCTCGACATCACCTCCTTAAAAGATTGGAGTTCCTTTTTTATTTGGTGAAGAGCAGACATTATTTCCTCTATTCTAGGGTCGGGTGCAGTTATGAGTGGAGTTGGAGGCTGTGTTATGCATGTGAATGGCTGCACAGGTGCAGGTATGAATAGAGTTGGAGGTAGTGTTGTGCGTGAGGGTGGACGAGTTGTGGATGTAGATGGCTGAGTTGAGGGGGTGGCTGGTTGTGGTGTGGGTGTGGGTGTGGGACAGATAATTGGGAGCGGGGTGTGCTCCGAGGGTAATGTGTTTTCAATGAGGTAATGTGGTGTTGAGTTATGTGACAGCAAATGACCTCGGGGGGGGGGCTGTGATGGGGTGAATACCTGTAAGGAGTAGCATTATGGGGCAAGGATGCCGTAATGGGAAAGATGATTATAGAGGATATGATGTTAGGGGGGACGGGAGCTATGATCTTATGCTGAGGGGGTTACATATCTATTGGAGGGACATATGCTGTATCGACCGTGCTGGGAGGTAGAATGTGTGGGATTGTTAAAGTGTTGTGAGGTGTGTTGTTGGGAAGGGTAGTCTGGGTGGAAGTACCGTAGGAATCCGATGCCAGAAATGGACGGGTTGGACGAGGGGCGAGGATGGCAGGTGTGCTGGGTGGTTTTGGTGAGGTGAAGTGTGGTGTGGTGTATTGGCGGGAGGGGTAAATTGGGTGGAGTATCTTAGAACTCCGATGTCGGTAGTGGACAGGGTGGTAGAAGGGCGAGGCTGCCAGACGGGTTGGGTGATGGTACCAAATGTGTGCTGGCGCTGAGGGAAGATTGGGTAACCAATTGGGATTTAGGCTCTAGGGGCCAGATGTAGGTCGCCCAATACCGGTCGGTAACGGCCGAAATTACCGAATTTCGGCCGTTACCGAAACTCATTAGGCTACTGAGATGTAGGTGTCCTAAATTGCAAAATCAGTAATTTACTGATTGGGTATTTTAAGGAATCGGTAAATTACCGATTCCTTAAAATACCAAATCGGTAAATTACCGAATTTGCAATGTAGGGAGCACTCAAATGAGTGCTTTTACCATTTTAGAATTCGTTATTTACCACCAACTATAAGTTGGTGGTAAATAACTAATACCTTTGAAAATGCAAATCTGTGCATTTTCAACTGTGACATGTGGCAGACATACATGCCCTTAGGGTATGTATGTGTGGCACATCTGCACACAAGCACGATTCAGGGGTGCAGCAGTCTGTCAAAGTGACACCCTGGCACCCTTGAATGTTTCCCCCATTTTACCGAATCGGTATTTACCGATTCGGTAATTGCCATGCATTCCTATGGGCCTGGAGACCCATAGGAATGAATGACAATTACCGAATCGGTAAATACCGATTCTGTAAATTCCGAATCTTACCGATTCGGCAATGTTTACCGATTTTTTTGCTACATAGCATTTACCGATTCTAAAATACCGAATCGGTAAAATTCGGTATTTTAGAATCGGTAAATGTACTTTACCTACATCTGGCCCTAGGTTTTTAATGATGGGGAAGATGTTTTCCAAGAGATTAAGATTGCGGTCTGTGGCTTGAATGAGGATAATTCAGTTATTGTTTATGGTGATAGTTCCTGTCGCATGGAAGAGCTGGGAGGGGGAAATACATAAAACTATACCATGTGCGGTTTTCTTCGAGGAAGAGATCGAGAGTGAGGCTCTTCGCTTTGTGTGGAAAATAAAATCAGTGGTTGTAATCCCGTTGTATGTATGAGAAATAGGGATCGGCAAACAGAGTTTCAGGGTGAAGTTTTATCAAATTGTGCTTGAATCGTTTGGCTGATATTTTTGTGAGGTTGGAGGGGTAAATTATGTTGTAGGTGTGTGTACCTGTGAGCTCCATTATGAGAGCAGCACAGTAGGTGAAATAATATGAGATGAGATGCAAAGAGGGTGTGATCCTCATAGGGGTTCGTGGTAGGTGGCGAGGAGTGCTTGGAGGTGGGTCGGTAAGGATGGGGGAAGACAGCCAAGAAGGAGGTGGCTAGGTAGTCCAGGCCTAAATGGGAAGAGGGGGTAGGATCTCAAGAATCCTGGTTGTAGTCCCAGAGGTGCAGCATGGAGTGAGCTCCATAATATGGCTGGCAGGTTGGTGAAATGATATGAGAAGCAAGGTGGGTATGATCCTCATATTAGTTTGAGGTAAGTGGCGAGGCGTGCTGGGGCAGGGTGGGTAGGGAGGGGTGGGGAACAGCCGATGAGGAGGTGGCTAAGTAATCATGGGCTGAATGGGAAACGGGAGTGGGATTTCAAGTATCTTGGTGGAAGCACCGGAGGTGCGGGCTGTAGAGTGGGAAGTGGGGGGGAAAGAGAGAGGAAGGGAAATACCCAGGGCTTAGGGATAGAATAACGTGTTTACATAACGCAGGAAGAATGAATGGAGATTCTGATCTGAGGTGAAGGTCTACCGGCGCTCTATGGTAAAGACAGTCGACTCATTGGGAGAGATCTTACTGACCAACTTTGTAGTCCCTTGTCTGTTTCCATTAAGTGTGGGAGCACCAGTGTAGTCCTATTTCACTGATCATTAGGGCTGATGGGGTTCTATGGGATACCCAGTGTAGTCCTATTTCACGGTCGTGGGACCTTAATCGCAAGATAGTCCTGTTTCAGCTGAAACGCATTGTGGTCAGAGGAGGTACAGTGAAAACAGACTTAAAAGTACTGGTGGGTTGGGGTGGGCCCCTTGTTATTGATATTTCCAACCTCGGCCATTTTGAGAAAGTAAAAACCAAGGTCACTGCCATCTTAAAAAGTAAATGTCTAAACAAGAGAGTGTTGATGAAGAAATTAATAAAAATAAAATAAAGTCAGATAAAGTCAAATGCCAAAAAGGCATCATTACATTAACAAGATGTCTATGCTGAGGTCATATTTTTTGTTGGAATAATCAGGTCCCCCTAGGTAGGAAGAGGGCTATGATTGCATGGTGTTGTGGTCCGGTGACTATTTTCATTTCCTTTATCATTGCGTGTTTAGTCAAAGGCGGCAGGGCTTTGAAGCTTCGCTCTTTGAGCACTGGCCCATTCTGCGGGAGGAGGTATGACACCTCTGCCCAGGATGTGTATTGTTTTTGGTCACAGAGAGCACTGGCTCTCTACCCAGGGGTCAGAAACATGTCTGATGGTGAGTAGCTGAGTACATGGTACAATAAATCCCACACTGGCATCATTGTGGATTTATGTAAGGAGTAGTTTGCTACCATACACTCCTGGGTTGAGTGAAGCCATCATGGTGCTGCGGAACTGTAGTTGTCGAGTTCCCAGCCCATGTACTCTCTATGGCTTCCTTGGCACTTACAATATTAGGAAAATGGGCCCCAATATTGTAGGGGTATATCTGCTCAGATATGCCCGCACCTGTGGTATAGTGCACCCTGCCTTGGGGCTGTGAGGCCTGCTAGAGGGGTGGCTTACCTATGCCTTCAGGCAGTGTTAGCTGGCATGGCACCCAGGCAGGGTGCAGGGCCGAACTGGGAACCACAACCGGCCCCGGCAAAGTGCTCGGCCGGCCCCCCCTCCCCACTGCCGCCGAGCTCTTTGCTGGGGTCGGTTTTCGGCCGCTTTTGGTACAGTGCCGAAACGACCCTGTAACAAAAACGCCCCCCAGGGGTCCAAAACTGGCCCCCACCCGTGTGGCGCACCAGGGGATTGCCCCGTGCCCGCTATGGCCAGTCCGGCCCTGGCAGGGTGCCATGTCGATTTTGTCAGTTTCTCCCTCACAGGATTATGCAGTGGCATGGTCCCAGTGAGGAGGGTCCGAAGGGACCTTCTTCATCTCCCAAGCCCTAGGTACCAAGGGTACCATTTACTAGGGACTAATAGGGGGTAGAAGTACCAATTGTGTTTGTTTTTATGGAAGAAGCACGGGTACATGTGACCTGGTTTGCAGGGACCCTGTGCACTTAATTTGAAACCACATCAAAACCAGGCAAAAGGCAGGGGCTAACCATGCAAAAGAAGCACTTTCTCACCACCATATCATGCAGACTGGGATAGTAGCTCTGCAGACACCATTTGCATGGACTCCCATGGGTGGCATAATACATGCTGCAGCCCATTGGAGACCCCTGGTGTACCAATGCCCTGGGTACCTTAGTACCATATACTAGGGACGTACAGTTGTACCCCAGTATGACAATTGTGGGGTGTACAAAGTACTTACCATCAAATTTAGAGGAGAGAGCACAGTTACTGGGGTCCTGGTTAGCAGGATCCCAGTAAACTAGAGTCAAAACACACTGACACCAGGCAAAAAGCGGGGGTATCTATACCAGAAAGATGCTAAATAACGTTTTTCAATCATTCATTTTCAATGTGTATAGGTCTATTACATACATTTTGCAGACAAAATGTGTTTATGCATCATGCGACATCCATATAAAAAGTTTATTTTAGATCAATACATGACCTCACATATGAGAAATAGAAGGGTGTGACAGATTATTTGCAGTAATATTAGTGACTTGCTGTTGTGTTACATACTGAAAACACACATCACTATCCCTGAATATCCGATGTACACACATTTAGTATTTGACCAACGAAGGCATGAAAGAGCTGAGACTAGATCATAAAATCAAAGCTGGTCTGAACAGGGGCCCCAAAAATACATTTGGCCCACAGGCCACAAAATCCTTAAAACGTCCCTGAAAGTTTATTTTAAAATTACACAGGCAGGCACACAAAATGCCAGTCAGCCATGTGTTTAAACAGCTTGCAAATTGCTAAATATAGTTATAAATAAGTATGTATTCATTTGTAATGTTAACGAGCTCCCGGTCCCCCCTTCTTTTTGTCGATTCATTTATAATGTGACTTTTTTATCTTTGCTCCCTTTTATTATCAGTCATTGATCATTCAGGCAGCCCTAGAAAACAATTAAAAGTTCTTACTATTTATATTTGCTGTTCAAAGTATGCACAGACAAGTGCTGAAAATACAGCTTTAGGTGACTGCTTATTTTTATACCATCTGTGACATCAAAATTATGAGCTGGCAGCTCTAATCATAAGACTGGGAGTTTGTTGAGGGATTAGCACATTATTTATTTCCTCCACCCTGATCCCTGGTTACTGCCATAATATCTATAGTTTAACACTTTTGAAACCCTACGCTGCCGTATATAACATGCTGAGTTACTTCAAGTTTCTGGGAATGCACCCTGCATTCAGACCACTCACTCCTCATTCTCGCCCTTCATTTTCACTCTCACCCAGCACTCACACTGACCCCAATGCACTCACACTATTCACCCACTTACAGTGAGCACTCTGCACTTACTGCGAAGACAATGCGTTCCCACTGATCACCATGCACTCACACCATTCACCCACTTACCCCCACTCACAGTGATCACTCTGCACTCACAATGCACTTGCGCTTTTCACCCTGTACCTCACCCTGCAGTCACACGAGCACACTAGTCAACCTGCACTCATGTGACACTTCACTCACCTGTCCCCCTCACTGTTCAATCTGCAATCTCACTCCAATAAGCCCACCACTAACCATACATTAATTCGTCCCACTCTGCACTAACATGCGCACCCAAATTCATATGGTCGCCTCACTCACCCCTGTACACAAGTATGGGCATGTCGTGCCCCATTAAGGTTTTCGTCCTAAATTATAAAAGGAGATATCTAAATGCAGAACAATCCAGCCTTCCAGGGGCCCCTTGATAGAGACACTTCTGTTTTTGCCCTGATGGACGGGAATAATTCCTAAACCGATTCTTGCAAATACCAATTTGTTTAATTTCTTTTTAATGTAATTGATGTGAGGGAGTCTATTACTATTTGTAGAGTAATGTGTTTGTTTTATGTAACAACCATAAAAAAGTTAACCAGTAAAAAGTTAGATCCAAGCGGGTCCTCACATATGAGAAATTGGAGGATAACACAGATATTATTCAATGTAAAATTAGTGGGCGGCTGCTTTGTTACAACAGTGAAAACACATCACTATCTCTGATTATTAGCTGTAAACTATTTTAGAATTTTGACTACAGTGCCTGTGCACCGTTAGTAGCCTGGCTAAATAGGGTATGGCAGAGCTGAAAATAAATCATTTAAACTTAAACCTGTACTGAACAGGGGCCCCCAAAATAGTTTTGGCCCAGGGCACCCAAAATCCCTAACATGTCCCTGCCATCACAAAGTCTGCCAGACAACATTACTCTGAAGTAAACTAGACAACATCATTAATTTATTATTAGTTCTATTTGTCCAAACCCCCACTGCTTCAGGCAAGCAACTTATCGTACCACTAAGGAATTCTCAATGAGGGGTTTGTTCAGCGCCTTCTCTGTGGAATTTCAACTGTCTTCGGATCCATAACTGGTTGGTGGGCAATTATCCCATTATAATGCTGCTAAAAACGTTTATTAATGATATCTAGAGAAGATTTGTTTCTCGTGTACCAGCTCTGAGCTAGGGAGTTCTCGAAACATCTGACAACACTGTCTCCCCTTACAGTCCCTGTCTTGGCTGAAAATGTCTGCAGAATATTCAGCTTTGGGAGAAACTGCTATCAAAACTCTCTTGCCTTTCAGCTCGTCCTATTTATGTGAGATTGGGTTCTCAGCACTTTCGGTATTAAATACTAAGTACGGTTCAAGACTGGATGTGGAGCACAACCTGAGGATGGCAGTAGCAAAAATCCATCCACAGATTGACCGTCTCAGGAAAACAGGCACACCTGTCACATTTATGTTGGTGGTGTTATTATCAATCCATGTCATATGTAAAACAAAGCATCCTAGTAAAAACAATTTGCACACATTTTATCTTGGAAAGTGGTGTTTTGAGCTGTGTAATAAGCCTCTGTCATTTCACCACACCCACCCACTCACAAACCTGCAGTTTACTAAACACTCTTATTGTATTGAATGGAATTCGCTGAATATGTCCGGAATGTGCGCTTGGCGGTCGAGTCCAGAAATTTCTGTCAGGTGGTGGGGGGGGCCCAACATCTAAAAAAATTAAGCTGGGGGGGCTCAACCTACAAAAGTTTGAAGACCTCTGCCCTAGACTCAGACACATAGCTGGTGCAAAGAGTAAACACGTTAGTTGTGTTTCAATGGAGAGGCCTGAGGCCTATTTAATGTATTTGAACTAAGAAAATATTTAGGTATTTAAATTGTTGTACAACAGTAATAAATCTTTGTGTGGTAAATCTTCCTCACGTTATTGATTGTAATTATCTGCTAAGATAGATATTAAGTATATTAATGAGTTGGCACAATCCCTTTTGTTTGAACTTTGAGTATTCACTGTGGTTTAGGCAAGAGGTAGTTTGATCTTTTCCGGGGAAACATCAAGACTTAGGGCCAGATGTAGGTGGGCAAATACTGGTCGGTAACGGTGAAATTCGTTAAATTTCACTGTTACCAACCGGTATTTAGCCATGTGGGATGTAGGGAAGGAATCGGTAATAAGGAATCGGTAAATACCGATTCCTTATTGGCCTTGCATTTAAGGAATCGGTATTACCGATTCCTTAAATGCAATGTAGGTAGCACTTAAAACAGTGCACCTCAGCCTTAAGGAATCGCAATTTACCACCATCTTCAAGTTGGTGGTAAGTAGCGATTTCCTTTCAAAAAACACTTTTTTGCTTTTTGAAATGTGGCACACATGCATGCCCTTAGGGCATGCATGTATGCCACATGTGCACACATGCACATTCCAGGAGTGCAACAGGGTGTCCTTTGGACACCCTGGCACCCTTGAAATACCTCCCGGAATTACCGATTCGGTAATACCGAATCGGTAATACTGAATGTCTTCACATTCATTCCTATGGGCCTCCAAGCTCATAGGAATGAATGGGTAGGTATTAGTTATTACCGAATCTCAATTACCGATTCGATAATAACGAATATTAAGAATTCAGTATTTTTTACCGAATTATTACCTACATCTGAAATACTGATTTCTAAATACCGAATCGGTAAAATTCGGTATTTAGGAATCTGTATTTCCCTATTACCCACATCGGGCCCTTAGTCACATATTTGTTTTTTTGTGCATGTGGCAAAATGCAGGGGGGGGACGTTTTGGCCAGGCAATGCTTACAGATGTTGCATGTTTGTCTTTTTAAACTGAAAATTCCATTGTAAAAAATCTTAGTCTAGCAATGAGGTCACACAAGTTTATAAATAGAAGTTAGTTGTATATTTACCTTTTTTCTTGGACTGAATATATGATGGAGCAAAGCATGGCGTCCAGAGACACTTAGGGATGCTGCATGTTTTGTCTTCTAGTTTGACAATTTATCATTCCATTTTTTAGTTCCTAAATATTACTGGGGTAACACAGAGGGCCTGATTTAGATCTCAGAGGGTGGGTTACTATGTCACAACAGTGACAGATAGCCCGTCCACCGAAATATAAATCTCATTATATCCTGTGGAATTTATAGTCCGACGAGATCTAAATCAGGCCCAAAGTTTGAAAATAGAAGTTATGAATGAGCCTATTTTTAAATACATTAACTTTCCTTCCCTTTTTCTTGGTTTACAAAAGTTGTTTTTAAATTATATCATCATATGAATATTTTTTTTTGCCCTTTACCTTTCCAAAGAGTTATCTGGTCACTCTGATAAGTGGCATCTGAGCAGGAATTAGAGCTAATGTTTAATGATGCATTTCATGTAAGGAATGACTGAGAACATAACATTTTAGTTCTGCACCTTTTGATAATTGAAATATTAGCTACAGATTCAAACCTGGCCCTCATGAAGTTTAATAGGTCTCTAGTAACTGTGGTGTTGTTAAGGCCCACTCTAACATCTGCAGTGGCATTTGAGGTGGTGGTTCGTCTATTTGCATGCTGTCAGATCTAGGTTACTCTAAAACTTTCAAATGTTATTTTTGGGTGCTAGAAATTGGGTTCCTGGTTGACTATAGTGGAAACCCTGATCAAGAAGGGACCACAGTTCTAGTCAGGGTAAGTCAAAAACACACGCTAAATTAACCTGTACTCTCCCTCTGGTAGCTTGGCACAGAGCAGTCAGGCTTAGCATAAGATGCAATGTGTAAAGTATTTGCGCATCACTTTAAACAGTGAAACTGTGAAAACACCACACAAAAAGATTCGAAGCCAGGATAGAAAAATAGAGTTTAATTTAATTAACAAAACAAAAATCCAAAAAGTAGAACCGAAGTTGAGAATTATTAAAGAGTAAACTGAAATATAGTGCCTAAAAGCATAAAGCACTAACCAGGGATGTCTGGTGTTACTAGACTGGGTAAAATCCAAAAGTTCAAGCCGACCACGATGGAACGCCGGTCAGACGTAGTCTCAGATAAGTCCCACTAAAGATATATCTTCTCAAGATTTGTGCCAATAGGAGTTCCGTTTGCGGGGAAAAAGTTTGCTAGGAGCAATTTGAGCATCGCTGGCAGTGGTTGGCGTGGCGCAAAGAGCAGACTGGGTGTCGTGGATGGCAGGCTGGACCCTCGTGCTGGCAATCATCGCTAGCAGACGATGGTTGCTGTGGGAAGAGACTAACTTGCAGCGGCTCATGCTCACCCTTTGTGCGAGCGGCAAGGTACCGGAGCGAACGGGTTGGTTCGCAAAGAGGCCAAAACCTTGACATTTAAGGATTTAAAAACCTCTTCTAGGGGCCCAGGAACGGAGAGGCGTCTCTTCAGGGTCAGGAGCTCATTGAAGGCGGATCCAGGAGTTGACAGGAGCCTGTTATTTCCCTGAGGCTCAGATCAGTAGGCCAACAGACTAGCCCTTTGAGTCACTCCAGGGCACTGGGTTCAAGATAGTTTCTAGGTCCGGTTCTTCTTCCCCAGGTAAGAGGGCAGCAGGTCAGCGTCTTTGATGCAGGCCTTTCAGCGGCATAGAAGTTCTTCTTCCTGGCAGTGTATCCACAGTTCCAGAAGTACACTGAAGTGGTGGCGCCTGAGGTCCAGTACTTCTACAAAGCTGGGCCTTTGAAGTAGGGGAGACTTCAGTGACATGCCTTTGAAGTGCACAAAGTCCCTGTACTTCCTGCCCTGGATCCAAATTCACTACGGGGGCAGTTGATGGAGCCCTTTGTTTGGGGACAGGACACAACCCATTCAGGTGTAAGTGAGGCTGTGTTCAGCTCCTCCCTCTCATCCTGCCAGGATTGCCCATTAGGACATACCTAAGCTTCTATTGTGTATGGCTTTCCAGGAGGAATCCATTAAACCCAACTTTCACCCACCCCATACGTGATCAGAGACAGGCAGCAGGCACCAAATGGCTAAAGTAAGAAAATGTCAGCTTTCTAAAAGTGATACAAAAATGGGTGGTGATGGACTGAGCACCTGAACCAATCAAACACTCACACCCAGTCAACAGATCTGGGTTTAATCCATCACCGTTCTTTAGCCCACTCTGCCACCCCAGTTCAGACATGGCCATATGCAAATCAGTCTGACCCTGTGCCTCATGGGAACAGTCCAGCCCGAACTGGCAAGCCATGCCTTCCCTGGACCGGAAACAAGCTTCCGAGGACCGGTTTCTGGCATTTCAGCCGTCTTCAGCCCGGCTTGCTTGAATCCAGTGGCAAAGTGAGCAAGAGACTCGCATCTGAGCATACCCTGCCAACTTATGGCGAACAAAGTGGAACAAAAAGGGGTGGTGATGGACGGAGCATCTGAACCAATCAAACACTCACACCCAGTCAACAGATCTGGGTTTAATCCTTCACGTTCTTTAGCCCACTCTGCCACCCCATTTCAGACATGACCATATGCAAATCAGTCTGACCCTGTGCCTCATGGGAACAGTCTAGCCCGAACTGCCAAGCCCTGCCTTCCCTGGACCGGAAACAAGCTTCCGAGGACCTGTTTCTGGCATTTCAGCCGTCTTCAGCCCAGCTTGCTTGAATCCAGTGGCAAAGTGAGCAAGGGACTCACGTCTGAGCATACCCTGCCAACTTAATCATCTTATTATAGACAGCCCCGTCGTCCCATTCAGGGTTTTCTTCACATTATCTAAAACTCTTCAATCCTGGGATAAACTGACATCATATGTAACAAATCAGCGTCTAGCAAACCTCACCAGCCCCAGAGAGAAGGCCACCCTGTATAAATACAGGTATGCCTGCAGGGTGTGAAGTATGTTCTGTGTAAAATGATGAATTTGTACAAATTTGAAGCAGGCACTAGGGGATATGCATTGGCCTGTTCATGTGCCTTCTTCCATTCTGATTGTGTCTGTTCGTCAGGGTAATCAGTCTTCCAGCTGTCTCTGGTCCTACCCATGCCCCGACTCTGCCCTGTGCCAATGACACATATAATACTGTATTTAATTTTTTACATCCTGCCATGTCCAGTCACATTGTTATGTGGTCAGGTGATACATATGTTACTTGTGTACTGTTAGCCTGCTGTATGACAGCCACCCTTCTGCCAGGTCTGGAAGAACATCTCCCTGTCCATGTCTTTGAGTGGTTTAAGAATCCAGAGGGGCGGGGGAGGAGCCTAGCGCCGGACCGGTATGGCCGTGTAACCTCTCGGCTCCGGGGGCACCGTCCCCGGCCCGGGGTCCTGCATCCTGACTGCCATCCTATCCCTGAGGATCAGATGCCAAGAGAGGGACGCTAGCGATACCTCTGTGAGCAACTCCGAAGTCCTGATGTAACCGGGAGCTGAGGTGGTGACTCCCGAAAGTTTGGGCCTGGTTGGAGCTTCGCAGCCGGGGACCTGGGTGCGGAGCAAGCCACCGGAAGAAGTGAAGACCTCAGCGGTCCGGACCATAAGTCGCCGGTCCGGCGGCCAAACGTTTATTGCAGACTGCACAGTGAGAGGTTTTGCTCCCCCCGGTAGCTTTCAGTGGACACCTGCCTTTCCCCCCCCCCCTCTCCTGAGTAGCAGCTGCGGAGTGACGATCTTTCCCTCAGCGCCGCCTGAGCCATCTCGGGGCTCGGCGGGCCCAAATGCGGGGCGGAGGTGAGCTGATCACGCTGTGGGAGGCCCCCTCCTCCCCCCTCCTGACTGAGATGCGGTGCGGCTGAGCCCTCGAAAATTGACTTTTCTGGCCTGGGGATACCATTCTGGGGAACTGGTGGACGTCCAGTCAGAGGCATTCGGCATTGCATTGAGACTGCTGCCAGTGGGGGACAGTGATTGCGAAAGACCAGAGGTGCTGCCCTACTGCGGGCGCAGGAGTAGAAGGAGCCAACAAGTGGGTGCTGCAGCGGTCAGTAAAATAAGGAAGACCTTCCCTCCACCCCACCCCTCAAGACAAGTGCCTGCATCTGGTAGGGACATCCTGGACATTCTCTGTGCACAGGACAACTCCCCTGATCTGTGGAGGGGTCAATAGTGGACTGAGTTGTGCAGTTCGACTTGCTTTGGGTCTGCTTTATCCGGAGCGGTTCCCATATCTTAGTGGTATTTTGGTGGATTGTTGATTCGAACCCTGCCCTGGATCTGGCCCAGCGTGGAATGCGCCTGGAGTCTCTGCAGGACATCGTCAGCGCCAAAGGTAGTCCCTGTGCAGGAGTCGCAGGAGGGCAGTGTGACTAGGCTGAAAATGGCGACTAAACCATAAAGCAGACAAGACTCAGTCTGGAGTGACCAAGGGTATGCGGCAGGTGCACTTGAACAAGCTGGACCTCTACACTCTGCCTAGGGGGTCGCCGACTGACTCTTGACAGGCCGCCGCACGGAGGGGTGGGGGGCTGGGACTCTGCAAGTGGCGCTCCGGAACTGACCCTGCAAGACGTAATGGCAGCCATTGATGGGGTTAGAACATCATTGGGGGACAAAAATTGAATCGTTGAATCATAAATTGGACACTGTCTCCATTGAGGTGAATCTTATTCGGGCTGACCTCACTAAGGTTAACGAAAAAGTTAAATCCTTGGATGTAAAGACATCAAGCTTGACGGAGGATGTGTCGCAGATCCAGCAGGAAGTAAGTGACCTGAAATCTTTCTGTGAAGCAGTCAAACGGAAGCTGGATGATTGTGAAGGGAAATCCAGACGCAACAACATCCGCATCGTGGGAATGCCTGAAAAATCAGAAGGACCAGCCCCTGATCTATCGTAGAGGAGCTTATTTTAACAAATCTTAAGCCCTGGGGACTCGGTAAATTCTTCACGATTGAATGAGCGCATGGGGTCCCAGGGGGGCGGCCTAGGCCCAGAGCACCCCCACGACCTATGATAGCGCGGGTCCTCAACTTTAGGGACAGAGATGCAATCTTGCAGGCGGCCTGAGCGGCGCCCCCATTGCGCTATGGAAATGCCACTCTTTCCTTCTTCCCCGACTTCACGCAGCTGGTACAGAAACAACATTGAAACTTTCTTGCCGTCAAGAATAAACTTAGAGACAAAGGACTTAAAAATACTATGATGTCGCCGGCGAGACTCCGAGTTGAGGTTGAGGGTAAAGCTTGGTTGTTTGACAATCCAGAACTGGCTGGGGTGCAAGACAATGGAGGGGAACATGCGACGCAAGAACAAGATTGAGAGCCGGCCGCAACTGGACACAGGTTTTGTAATCTTCAGGGAACACTTTGTTTGTATGACTTCGGACCCGGGGGTGGGGGGAAGGAATGCTGGCCTTCCTCCACGTTACTTCTTTTAGTTATTAGTTAGCTTTTGTGTGTGGGGCGACAGGCACTCTGCCAGTTCTGTAATGGACGGACACCACAAGGAGGGGTGCAGGGAGAGGGGGTGTTGGGAGTGGTTTGTAATGTTTTTTAATGCCAGATTTGAATTGTTCACAGTTTTAATTGTTTCGACACCGTCACACGACAATGCAGAGCAGGTGATACTTCTGCACAGTAATGACGTCCAGCGGTAGATGGGGATCGGGGTTCAGCGTACTGAGTTGCAATGTAAACAGACTGGGTGACGAAATAAAGAGGGGGGTGGTAAACCAGTTTATCAGACGACATGCCCATGACGTGCTTCTTCTACAGGAAACGCACTTAATTGGAAACAAGTGCATGGCCTTGCATAGAGGAGGGTATAAGCTGGTGGCACACGCGGGATTTACCCCTGGGTCAAGAGGGGTGGGTATATTGATTAAAAACGTATTCCCGCTTACAATACAGGCCACGTGGTCGGACAAGCGGGGTAGATATGTTGGGATTTCGGGCCAATGGGAAGGAAAAACAGCCACGTTCATCTCAATATATGTCCCGCCTGGACTACAGACAGACACATTTAAAGACCTGAATTCAATCTTCTTGACACTACCACTGGGGCTCTTGGTACTGGGTGGAGACTTCAACGCCATAATTGAGGGTGCAATAGACCGTTATCTGGCTCGGGCCCTTAGGCTCGCACAAAGGTGGCTTCCCGACTATTTAGACACAATGGGGCTAGTGGATGGCTGGCATGCACGCAACCCAGGCAGGACACAGTACACACACATGTCATGTGCGCACCAAAGTTTGTCAAGAATAGACTATGTGCTCGTCCCGGCCATGCAGGCCCATGCTCTCGGGGAAGTACGTCATCGGGGCCGGGGCGTTTCAGATCACTCCCCTGTGTGGCTCAAGATGGAATTTGACCAGGTAAACATCAGTAGGGTGGCCCCTATTAACCCGTGATACTTGAAAGACCCCACTACAAGGAGGAATGTTGCCACAGCCACGGATAGATACTTTCAGGAGAATCAGGGCACTGTTGATTCAGCGCAGACCCTGTGGGAGGCATACAAGACTGTCATTCAGGGTGAGACCATCTCTTTAATCGCAGGGAAAAAGAGGGAAAGAGAAGCTGAACTTGAAAGGGCAGAGAGGGCGTGTTAAATTCGGAAGAGGAGACGGCCCGAACGGTAACCCCGGAAGGCCTTCACTGTTTGAAGTTACGGCAGGACGAGTTCAGTAGCATCGCTAGGGATAGTGCCAGGGCGCAGAGTAGAGCGGTTCAAAGTAGAATCTATGAACATGGAGATAAAGCAGGAAAGGTGATTGCCTTGCTGGACAGGAGGGAGTGGGCATCGAGACTAGTGCCTGAGATACAAGGGGAAGACTCAAGCGCTATAACAGACCCACATGCCATCGCAGACGCGTTTGCAGACCACTATCGTGTGGTATATTGCAAGGCGGGCAAGTTCACTGAAGCAGAAAACGGGGAGATGATTAGAGATATTACGCTACCCGCGCTATAGGGCAAGAACAGAGATTATTTGGAATCCCCATTGACAGTATTGGACAAACTGGGATTCGGACAGAAATTCACGGGCTGGATACGCCTCCTGTATTCTGACCCGATGGTCTGAGTGGTGGTGAATAATCGCAAGTCCCCCGATTTCCGTCTGAGCAGGGGCACCCGTCAGGGATGTCCCTTGTCACCGCTTCTTTTTGCATTGGCCCTGGAGCTGCTCGCGGCATGGGTAAGGCAAGACCGATCTATACGGGGAATGCTGTGGTCATTGGAATGGGAAGAAAAGGTCTCCCTATACGTGGATGATATTCTGCTCTATCTCACCAATCGAGAGGGTCATTGATCTGCCTACTAGATGTGCTGCCAACCTTCGGGAGATACTCTGGCTTTGCGATAAATTGGACTAAGTTGGTGCTATTAATCCTTCGAGGCGACCCGCCGATCATTCCACTTGCCCGATCCAAATTGCTCTTGAAGGTTTTAGATACCTCGGCATCTACATAACGTTAGACTCAAAACTTCGCTACACCAGAAACCTGAACTATTCCCTTGTTGAGACTTAGAAACGACGTCGCCCACTGGAAATCTCCTCCGCTCTCCATACTGGGTAGAGCGGTGCTTTTAAAATGATGGCCCTGCCTCGGTTCGTGTACGTGCTTCAAAACACAATGGATCCGGTCTCAGCGTCCTATTTCAGAGAGATCGAGGGTCTCCAGAGACTGCTCCTTTGGGATGGTAAACCCCGGATGGCGTTCTCAAAGTTAACTCTCAATTGGTATGATGGAGGAATAGGGTTGCCAGACCTAAAGAAATATTACTGGGCGTCCCAGCTGGCAGCTATCAATCATGGGATTTACAGTCCACCAAACGACCCTGGGTTCGCCATGGATAGGTGGCAGCTTCGTGGGGGAGAATGCACCAGAGCGTTGTATGCTGAGCCCCGCAGATTTCCGCTCACTGGGCCCACGGCGTATGCCGTCCAGATATGGCATGCAGTCAATAGACACCTGAAATGTGAAGGCGAACTTACACTGGCCATCCCACTCTGGAACTCAGAGAAATTAGGAAGCCTCTGGAAATCCAAAGGCTTCTACAAATGGGACCTCATTCGCAAATAAAAGATGTATGGGGGGATGGGACTGTCCACACTTACGACTTGCTCAAGCTATAGTTCATCTTAAATGATAGTGAGTACTTCAGTTACCTTCAAGTTTGACATGCGCTACTTTCCCAGATCCCTAGGGAAACAGCACTTCCAGACGCCTCTCCCCTAGAAGATAGGGTACTAGACAGACACCTTCCAGGGAAGACCATCTCCCTGATTTATAGGAAATTAATAAATAACATAGATGATCCCTTACTTAATCTCAAAAGAAACTGGAATGGGGCGTGGCCAAGATGGCGGACTAGTCGGACGTGTTTCCATGAGGTTCTCTGCTCCAGGCTCCTTCCCCCGGCCAAACCTAGCTTAAGTGCCCCAAAAGTACAGATTATTTGGCCCCTGCATGTGGGAGAGCAGCGAGCAGGGAGCTACTTACGGAAGTGGATCCTGAGGCGCTGAGAGACGGAACAACGGCAGCGGGGCTTCCCGCGCTGTGTATCGCATTGACCGCCATCTCGAATGCGGCGGGCGGTCGACTCCAGTAATGCGAAGGTGACCCCTGAGCCTGGCTAGCTTTCCTTCAGAGTGCAAGTCCATCGCGTAGGAGGCGGTGTGAGGGCTGCAACGAGCCGGTGGCGGGGAGTGAGCTGTTGACCTCGTCGCCGCCCAGCACGAGAGGCTAGCAGAATCTGCTGGCTGCCATCGCCGACACTGCGAAAATTGAGGCTGGGGCTGCAGGGCCGGCCCGTGGACGACCGGCGCGTGGCCTGCTGGGACTCTGGCCGGGACCACCCCTACGAGACGCCCTGAGGTGAGGAGAGGGCACCCATCGAGTCTGGGGCTGGAGACTCTGGTGTACCGAAGGGACACGGCATACACAGCAACGTGCCGCCGGGACACTGCATACAGCCATAGCCCGGCGCCGCGACACTCCGTGGAGTTAACGCTGGGGCTTCTACTGACAACACAGAGCTGACACTGCAGGAGGACTTTGGAACGGCAGCCGACTGGGGGTCGAGGCGCCTCCTGACCGTGCCCTCACACCACAAAATGGTTCCGGGGGCGCGCGGGCGGTTTGGCGGCCAGGCCCTGTGAAGAAGCTCTGCAACACCGGCTGCTCCACCATACCCCCCCCCCCCCCCCCCCCCCCCGCCTAGGTAACTCTCAACGCCTCTGCGGCGGGCAGCCTGCTGGTGTGGGGCTGGGCTGAGGACACGTTCCCCTGGCGGCTGTGTGTTGGTGGTGGCTGGGGCTGGGGGCCTTGCCCGGAGAGAGGATGACCTGCCGAGCCGTAACCACACAATCTACCCCACTGCACCCGCACCTACCCCGATTAAGGCCCCACAGCATCACTCCCGTTTGGCAGGGAGCAACTGGGAGCACAGTGCCACAGGTGAGCGCTCCGCCTGTGGCGTGACCATCGGAGGGGACGCCCTGAGGGCAGGCGGGCAGGTGCTCGTGACAAGGCCGCGATAGGCGGGGGCCCCGGCGGACCAGCTTTTCACCACTTCTTCGTGGGCGCGGACGAGGGGGGGGCCGCTGGGGGGATCCTTGACCCCCCGCATTGCCACACCATAAGCGGCCAGCAACTTGAGAAGCGGAGGGGGGCTAGAGCCAACTCCCCTGCACTGCCGGCCATCTGGAAGCCCCCCACAATAGTGTGGCACACAGGGGAGGTGTCCTCGACCGGTGGCAGAAGTCGGTGCACGCGCCTCAATGGGGGGCCATAGACTACAGACGAGGGTTCACTGGAGCCATTGGGCACCTGTGTCGGCCACCAATCTTTGGGGTCGCCGCCGAGCCAGGGATCACAGCAGGAGGCACAACACAAGTGAACCGAGCGTCTGCCGCAGGTGGTGGAGGGGTAATCATAACCTCAACGCACCCTCACGGACATGCTTGTCAAGGGTCCCACCAAAGGAGACAAAGGCCCCCCGTTCACATCCCCATCCAAGTCACAGCCGGAAGACGCTGCGGGGGAGGCACCAATCATCCGCACATTCCTTCAAACGCTCTTTAATTCACTCAGGGAGGACTTTCAGACACTCAAGCAAGAGGTGGCAGGAGAGGTGAGGGAGATACGGCGCGATGTGAATGGTCTGGGGAAAGAGTGGCCGCTCTAGAGGGCAATGATCAATCCAGGAGTGCCGAAGTGGAACAACTCCAACAGGAACTGATCCGTCTCAAGGAACAACAGGTAGACCTGAAAGCCCATGCAGAGGATCTTGAAAATAGATCACGCAGGAACAACATACGAGTCCGGGGAGTTCCACCGTCCGTAGAAGGAGCAGACTTTGCATCATATCTACAGGGCCTTTTCAGACACATCCTCGGCGCCGGGCCAGAGTTAGACATTCGGATTGACAGCGCGCATAGGGTGGGCCTGCCGAGACGGGCCTCTGCTCCTCCGCCTGACATCCTCGCCTTTCTGCCTGATTTCCCCTTGCTGGAAAAGATTCTCAAGGAAGCTAGGCTGAAGCAACCACTACAATACCTGGGTCATATGGTGGCACTCTTTCAAGATCTATCTGCCAAAACCCTCCAGAAAAGGAAGGCGTTCAAGGAAGTCACATCCTTTCTCAGAGACAAAGAAGTTGCATATGCCTGGGGCCATCCCTTCAGACTGATTTTTAAGTGGAACGGTACGCTGCACCAGATGAGGTCCCTCCGGGAGACCTGTGACCTTTTGGGCCTAGATCACATGGACGCAGGTGGCTCGCCAATCCGGTCCCAGCAACTCCGCGAATGCGGGTGGCAAACGGTGCGCAGACGAAGATCCTCACCGGCAACGAGCTTGATACCTGACCTGGCCACCGTGTCGCAAGAACGAGAGGCGGCAGTGACGGGCGGTACTCAGAGACACCTCTCCTGATGTCTAAATGAATATTTAGCGGGGGCTACAGTAGCAACAAATCATAGCTGTCTGGGGGGGGAGCGGGTGGCCGCTAGTGGTCGAGGTTGCACGCGCCAACGGGTACTTTTCCACATGTCTGCGAGGTTGGAAGGCAGACATGGGACTTTGATTGCACGTTGGGGACATTCAGTTGGGGCTAGGGAGGGGGGAGAGTTTGGAAGGGCTGGGGGGGAGGGAGGGGGGAGGAGGGGCGGGTGTGGGGAGTTTGGGGCAAGGACCGGGGGTCGGGGGACGGGATGGGGGGAGGGAGAACCGGTGTGTCAGCAGGAGGGAAGGCCTGTAAAGGGGCGGCTTGTAGTGACTGAGATTCCCTGGATGATGCGATGTTGCCACACCCTGACACTATATTGGGCACCACCATGGAGATAGTTACCCTCAACGTAAAGGGTCTCAACAATCCCATCAAGCGCAGAGCCATTCTGTCCTACCTAGAGAATTTGGTGGCTTCCATTTGTCTCATTCAAGAAACACACTTGCTATCTAAGGACTGGCACAGGATGCGCTCCCGCGTCTTTCCGCATCAATATTATTCCTCCACTGCAGATAAAAAGGCGGGATAGCCATACTGGTTGCCAGACACTTCCAGGGCTCGGTGGGGGAGAGGGTGGCGGAGGTTAGGGGTCGACTGTTGGCACACAAGGTCACGGTGGGAGACTTGACTATGGTTGTGGGATCTCTTTATGTTCGTAACACAGAGCAGGAACCCTTTCTTAAGGGTGCAGTGTCGAACGTCTTGCAGTCTCAAGATAAATATGTTCTTCTAGGTGGAGACATCAACCTTGTTATGGACCGGGACAGGGATAGGTCGGGGCATCGCTATGGCATGACTGGGGCGATTTCACTTGACGGGAGGGCTTGGTTGAGCCAGAGAGGGCTTCTGGATATTTGTCGGGAGACCCATCCCCAGAGTACACACTACACGTAGGCGCGGCTGGACCATTTCCTTGGTTCCTCAGAACTTTCCCCTGTGATAGATGAAGTGGAAATAATCCCTGCTGCACTTTCAGTCCATGATGCCTTGTCACTTTCCCTTACAGTTCCCCGTACACATAGACCTATGGTCAGATGGAGGTTACGAGAATCTTTATTACACAGGAACGGGGTGCTTCAGCAGCTTAGTAAATGTTTCACCGACTATCTCTCAACCAGTGATCAGCCAGTAATACCCCTCCCCGCACTGTGGGGGGCACTGAAAGCGGTGGTGAGGGGGGAGCTGGTAGCACTCTCCGCAGCGGAAAATAGGGAGCTGCAGAACAGAGAGGACTTCTCACGGCCAAGGTTATGGAGCTCGAACGGGTTCATAGCCGTACTGGAGCCCCTAGGGTCTTGCGCCAATTGAAGGGCACAACTTGCAGATCTAGACTTAGATCGTGCAGAATTTGCGGCTCTGCGGCTTAAACACACCTATTATGTGGGGAGCAACAAAACAGGGCGACTCCTGGCGAGCAAACTCGGAGCCCGTACCCAACAAGCCAGGATTACTACCATCTGTGATGCTCGGGGCATGTCGGTTACTTCCGACGACCAGATTGCTGATTCATTTAGGGAGTACTCGTCCCTGTACAGCATGGATCAGACCATAGACACAGCAGGAGAGGTCTACCCTTAGCCAAGCTGCGACCACGGCCCTCAACGCCTCCGGGGCGTCAGCTTTGGATGCACCTATCCGGATAGAGGAGGTCATCGAAGCAATCTCTAGACTCAAACCTTTGAAATCCCCAGGGCCTGTTTGCTTCTCTGCGGACTTCTACAAGTCATTTTGGTCGTTGTTAGCGCCAATTTTAACCCGACTCTTCAATTCTTTTCAGGGACCGGGCTCTATCCCGCCGGATATGTTATAAGTGGACATCATTGTGCTGCCTAAACCAGGGAAGGACGCTGCCCAATGCTCCACGTATAGACCCATCTCCCTACTTAACCTCGACTTAAAATTGTTACGGGGGTCTTAGCTTCCAGACCGGTTCCGCATCTCCCTGTCATCATTGAGCCTGATCAATCTGGTTTCATTCCGAACCGCAAATGCAGCGACAGTACCAAACGCCTCATGCATCTCATTGACAAAACCCACTATAATTGGATGCCATGCTACTATCGATCGATGCTGACATCACGGAGCACCCGCCTGGACGGCATAGGCACGAACGGCGCCCGTCTCTCCCTCTACAAATCGTAGTAAGGATTGGGCCGATCCGGGGTTGCTCATGGAGCCATAACTAGTAGCGCTCCTAGTTTTTTCCCAGAAATACAGGAAGAAACCCACATTTTTCACATTTGAGACTCATTTTGAGCCTCCATTTTGTTACCTGTGAGGATTGGGTACGCCTTAGTGCGCGCACACCGTCCCGCAGGTACTCCACTTGGTCCTGACAAAAACCTGTAACCTGACACATAGGTTGAAACATGTAGACCTTTTTAATTCACATATCCCTAGCTTTTACACCGACAGCCCTCCTAACTGGGTAACAGGTGGCCCTTATTTTAAACAGTACCCGTGACACTCCAGAATAAACTCCGTGAGTGGGTAGTACCGGATACTTTTAAAAACACTTATTCTTTCCCCTTGCACATATAAAAGAAACGAACCAGCTCCACTGTAATCAGGTGTCGTAGCACACCTGGATGGCATTCGGCTATCCGGGTGGGACCCCGATGATGAAGAATGTCACCAACCAGGTTGGTGAGTGAGGGGTCTTCTTAAGGACAAAGGACGTCCCATAGGCTTGTGGCTAACACATTGACTTGCCCCCTCTACTGAGGCTGGGATCTATTCATAAGGTTTAACTCCCCTATTGTTGTTTAAAAAAAAGTCTAACAGTGCCCAACTGTGTGGGACCAGCCAATCACCTCGGATTGGGAGATGGATGGAAGATTTGGACTGGTGCATGTTCAGGGAGAAATCCGTCTTCATCACCAGGGGATGCCCGGGGAAATGGAAGAAGGTATGGGAGGCTTGAAACCGTTACAGGGGGATATCTGTGCCCTACCAGAACGTTTGAGAGACACTGAAGCGCTTGAGTCCCCTTGATCTACCTACTACAATAACTGTGTATTATTTAGAACTGTATCAAATGTTATTGAGGAACGATTAAGTCACCTTCTTGTAACCATTTGATGTGTTTTGGTCAAACTATTTAATTAAAAGAAATATAAAATAAAAAAAAGAATCCAGAGGGGCAAGTTGCCCACTAATGGGGTCATTTCATGACTTTAATCACCACAGTGTACCATAACTGTGCAGTACAACAGATCAAGGCAGGAGTGCCTGCCAGGATTCTATAGGCCGTCATGAGGAGTTCAGTTCAAGCCCCCGCCTGAGTCATGCAAGTGTACCTATGACGGTATTTCTCAGTTAGGGCTGAAATCCAGCTAATGCACGACTTGCTGCAATTGCGCAGCTGTGTAGTATAGGAACAAGTCTAGAACGCCATTCCTCCCTCCAGCCACAGAAATTTAAATGTGTTCAATTTTACTCATTCCGGCCCATACCAGTGCACACAGCATACTATCTGGTTTGCTGAATGTGGCCATGGGGATCAGGCACATTGTGTGTAGTAATACATATAGGCAGTGGGTGCGGGTTACAATCTTCCCCACCGATATGAGACTCATAATCAAGAGGAGTACTTATTGCAGAACGCTATTGAGTGCTCCAATCCTATCATCACTTTGTCAATATTGAGGGCATATTGGGCCCTTGGACCTCAGGACACCCAAATATCTAAAACAGTCATAGATCCAGTTTAGCCACACATTAGCGGGTAAGTCACGGTCAGCATATCCCAGTCAGCCTAAAGGCAACAGCAAGGATTCACCACGGGTTGTGCGCAGACCGCATACTGCTGTGAAATTGTCCAGTTCTACAAAGAGTAGCCGATTGATCTCTGTGGATCACTCAAATAAACCAGTGTATCATCATCATACATGGGGATGACGTGTTACATCTCCCACTCGAGTACCGCATGTTTGTAGACTGTTCCTCAGACTGCATGCTAAGGGCTCAATTGCCAATGCAAATAATAAAGGCGACAGCGGGCATCCCTGCTTGGTACCCTGCTCCAGAGTCCACGCTACAGACAGCTCATTCTCTGTATGCAGTCTGGCCACCAGTGCCCTGTAGAGCAGCTGCACCCTTCTCATATACCTGGGGCAGATCCCACACCTGACAACATGGCCCACAGATACTGCCAGTGCTCAGTGTCAAAAGTAAGCTCCAGATCCAGGGATGATACCGCTTAGTGACCATCAGAAGCCTTGACCTGGTGCATTACATGCTTGAGTCTTCGAATGCAGTCATTGTTTCTGCCAGGGATCAATCCTGCCTGGTCCAGTGGAATCAGGGAGCCTGTTATCCCAAAGAGTCTGTTAGAGAGTGCTTTGCTAAAAATTTTAATATCCGTGTTGAGCTTTTTATAATAGTCTGTATGATATCAGGAGCTCTGGGTCTTGGCTTTCCTTGGGGATAAGCACTCTTACCACTTCCCTAATCGTGTGAGGGAGCTGGCCACTCTTGCATGCTTCATCAAATACTGCCAACAGTCTCTCCTTTAGAAGGTCAGAGATCGTCTGATAGAATTCAGCCAGGATGCTGTCTGCACCCGGGGCCTTACGCTTTTTTATTCCTTTCAGCGTCTCCCTGAATTCCTCCACTGTAATTGGGGCCTCCAGACCAAACTACTGTTCCCTCATTAGCCGCGGGAGGCCATACTGCCTGAGATATTTAGCAATGTTTTCCAGGAGGATAATCTGCTTCTGAGAGAAGGTTTCTTTGCTGTACATCACTTACTCAACATTGATTCGGTCTCTGTCTGCAACCATTTTCCCCACCTCTGCAGTCTTCAACTACAATATGTGAGATTGCTATTATCCTTTGTAGCAGCCAACTCAACATTCTACGTCTTTGTCCCACCATGAAAAGTCTCTGCCAATATTGTATAAATGTGTATTTATCTTAACTCGCTCAGGTATCCTCTATCTGTCTCATTAAGTCTATCCTTGCTGTGGAGGCCACAGGGTCTGTGATCAATTGGTGCATCAGTACTGTTGGTTTTTTGGTCCCCCAAGGGGCGTTCTAATCGTCTTTTCACCCCCACCATCTGCTCCATACAAACCCCCCTTAAAGCCACCATGTATGCCTCCCATTCCAGGGCTCTGCTCTGGGTGGTACCCTGATTGACTGCACAGAATTTGGTGGTGAATGCTTTTATATGCTCCACAAAGATCATATTGGCCAGTACCTCACTCCTTAGTGATCACAAGTGAATCTGTGGTCTGACATACCTCCATTTAAGGACATTAAGCAGTGGTGCATGATCTGAAAGAAACCTATTTAGGTAGGGAGTGTGGTTAAATAAGGGGAGATTTTCTGTACACCCAAACACATAGGGCCACATGTACTACCGGTTTTGCAGTTGCAAATGGAGATTTGGGATGCTAAAAGGGTTGTAGCATGTATCATCCCTATTTTGTGAGACATTAACATGTTACCAACTTGCAAAATAGGGTTTGGGAGTCACTATTAGGAAGGGGCGTACCAAGGGCGTCTCTTCCGAAAACCGAGTCGCAAGGGCATGCACGATTGTTTTGCGACTGGAAGGCGGTTGCAATTTACAGTCTACTTCAAGTAGATGGTAAGACACTCGCTAACAGGAAGGGATCCCCAGGGGTCCTCATTGTGATTGGCGTCGAAAACGTTTTTAGGGGCATGCAGTGGTCTCATTGAAACATTTCATTTTTGTTTTTGAAACGCATCCTGTTTACCTTTAAGGAAAACAGGCTACATTTTTTTTTATTTTTAAAGTTGCTTTATTAAAAAAGCAAACACTGACATGGGGGTCTGCTGTACCCAGCAGGCCACCATCCCTGTGTTATTGTCTATTCCCAATGGGTCGCAAATTGCAACCTGGCTCAAAAATATCCATGAGGCAGGTCATTTGCGACCCAATTTGGAATCGCAAAATGTGTCTGAGACACATTAGTACATTTTCTTTTGCAACTCACAAATTACGAGTTTCAAAAGAAAATGGTCATAAATGTGGCCCATAGTCTATTCTGCCGTACCCTCTATGTACCCCAGAATGAAATGAGTAGGTTTTATCCTTTGGATATTGGAATCTCCACACCTTCACTGAGGGTGGCCACCTCTGCTAACCGTAAATATGTTTCCTGCAACATAGCTATCTGGACTTTATAGCATTTGAACCCTGTATCTCCTCAGCAGCTATTAAGACCCCTCTCATTCCATGTTATTAGTGTGGTCTGCATTGTGCATCGATAGTCTGTGTATGGGGTCCACCAGTGGGCTACACCCTCTCCATTCTCCCTTAGGTTTGATCCTCGGCTGGGTTTTCAATATGGTGTGGCCCTCCGCCGGCCTAGTATACAAAAGCAGTCATTGTGCATAAACAATTGTGTGGATAACAACCCACAACAATGTCTCCCTCCCATCTCACCCCCGGGCAGACCCATGCAACCTCAACTTCTATCTGCCTAGGTGTGTCAACAATTCACTTGTCACCAACAGGAGAGCATGCACAGAACCCACCTATTTCCTCCTTATGAAAACACTTTACAATAAACTAGTTATAGCTAAACAAAGTGCAGGTAGGTGCAATCTGGTTCAGACCTCACCTACTGGAGGACAGTCCTCTCCCAGGGCGAGTCCACCAGTATGAGGTCTTCCCAGCTCTGGGGGCTGCCACAGAGTTCCCACTGCCACCCAACAGCGTCCCACCCACCTAGTGAGGTCTCAAGCAATCATGGTCCACCCCCTCGAACCACAGTTGTCATGGCCAGTAGCCATACAACAAATAACATAACTAGCTTCCCATCTGCCGTTTTACATTTGCAGGATACAATCTCATGTACTGCCAGGGGTAACCTGGTTTTTCAAATATTCACGTATGGTCAAAGTCACTCCGGGCAGATCTCCCCTAGCTCCAGTGCTTCTGCTCTGTCCAGATTCCATGTTGAGTTCCTCTGCCTGTGGGATGCCCCGGTCCATCACAATATCCAATTCCGTACCCCCCCGCCCCACTGTAGCCATAGTGCCATGCTGCTGTATAATCACTTTAGGTGTGTGCAGCAGGCTCAAGTCTCTGCGAGGGCCAACATCTCACTTCACTCCTTCCTCTGGATTTTGAGCACCCCTTGCTTGTCAGATGCCCTCTTTCCTCTGGGACAACGCCTTATCCCACATTTCCAAACTGTTCCACACTTCAGCTGGTTGTTCACAGAGATGGCTCCTCCACTGTGCGATAAACCAAAGCTGCGCTCGGAATAAAAGCATGTATTGTAGATTTAACGCCTGAAGCTGTCTAGGTATATGGCAATGGAGTGTTTTTCAAGCTTCAGAGTGTCCACGATTTTGGCTGCAGAGAGTATGCAGTCCCTACCTCTATGGTTGAGAATGCTGACAATCACGTCATGAGACAGTGCCCCTGGTGGTAGTCTGGCCAACAACTCTCTATGCTCTCTCTCCACTACAAACCACATCAACGCTCCCTGTGGTCTCAAGTCACATTCTATCCTGTCATCAATTTTTCCTCAGTCTCTCCTTTCTGGGAATCTAAGAAAAGCAGAAATGATTGCATCAGGAGCAATTTTCAGTGTCCTCCGCCCTCTTTTCCAACATAGTCCTCTGTGTTGACAAGGTAGACCTATAATGTTTGGTTGCAGTGACCTCAGTCTGCAGCTCACCTACATTGCCCTCCACCATTTGGACCCTGTTGGAGACCTCGCGCAAGTCGGCATGCAGCAGGTTTACCTCCACCACATCATTCTCGATTTTCCCTTCAGTGGCTTGTCTGGAGCCCTGAATTGCCACTAGGAGTTTAGTATGTGTAGCCTCCTCTGCTTGTGTTGGCCGACCTAGGGACTCTGTTTGTTTTGTAGATCTCTTTGGGAGAGATTGCTGGTAGTATATTGTGTGATCATATTGTGTTGCTGCAATCTTGCCACCCTGTCTTCCCCCATCATGTGCGTTCACAGCCCTAGTAGAGCAACCAGTATATACCACAGGGCCCTCTAAAATGTCAAAGTGAGCTCGCTGAAGCAGATCCTCCGTCCAACTTAGGTCCTGCTCCCTGTATGTCACACTATGTTTCAGGGGAGTTTGCGGTTTCATCTTTCAGGGTGGGACCACCAGTCACTGCTCCCATTCCAGTGTTATTCCCCCTACATCCTCCGACTCACCCAGCCATCTTCTCTTTTCTTTTGCTGTGACAGGTGTACCATTTCACAAATATGTGGCAAATGGGGACATCAGGCAAGGCCAGGAAGTTGCACCCAGTTCCCTCTAGGGAGCAGAGAGGATCAATGCTTTGCCAGAACTGCATGGTCTATCTTATGCAGCTGCTGGGGGATCATCTGCCAGGCCCCACTCTGCCTCTTCCAGCCATAGGACTATAGTGTTCAAAGTGGGCGGCCCAGGGCTTTCCCAGCTCCACGGGCCAGCTGTACGTGAGGCCGCTCACTACATCTGCAGCCACCCATGTCACCACAGCAGTGCTATCCCGCCCTTCGGGCTGTTCCAGAATGCATTTGGGAGCTCAGCCTGAGCACCCTATGCATGGTTTCTCCAGGACCAGAACATGTGTCCCGGGTACCCTGCCTGCCTCAATCAGCCAACTTCCTGACCGGGTGTCCCTGCGGGGCACCCAAAGCACAGCCTGTGGCCTAGAGAGGAGTGGCCTCGAGCATCAACAGGCCGCCTGGCAGTAGTAGTCCTCCACCTGAAAAGGTGGGCTCACACCACAGGTGAGTGTCAACCACTGCGCGGCCCCTGCAACCACCCTCTGCATCATGGAAAACAGTGGCCGCCAGCACACGAAAGCTTCCAGCAGCAGCAGTTCTCCAACTAGAGAGGCAGTTCTGCCCCGCACGCCGTCGTAAGGTGGGCATTCTGAGTGTCGGGGCTCACAGGCTACTCCTTCGTGCGGGCGACAGCTGCAGGCTCGGACTGTAGCAGGATTAATGAATGGGAGGATGGAGCTCTCCACTCTTACATCCTGTCGGCCATGTTCCCAGCCATGCCCCCATATGACGCCATTTCTCAATTTGTATTAACAAGCGTTTATAATGGTATACTTTCTTCACCTTGCCCACCATGTATATTTTCAATCACAGTACATGATGAAAATCTTTGCATACTAGGATTACTCAGCTGCTTCTAAATGTCATTGCTTTGTAATCACTTGCTAGGTACATTTTGACTGAATGATACTCTTTTCTGCCACAAATCTTTACCACATTTTCTTCTGGGGATAAACCCTCCGGCACACTTGGGGAGAATTAGACTTGTCTGCCACCCCTAGAATGCATTTGGCCCCATTGTCTCCTGGGGTGCACCCCCCTCTGCAGAAACCCACACCTTAGTAGGCAGTCTTGAATTTCGTATATTACTTCAAGAGTTTCCATTCAAAATGAGTGTCCATTCAAAACATATTGTGTACTTGAAACATTTATATTGAATTATTTCAATATTGTGCTGTAAAATGCGCCATTATACCCTATTTTGTTACAGTTTACTTGGAGAAGACTACATCGACCCTGCATACTCTCAAAGATCACTCCAAGTCAGGGTTAGGCTTTCTCACTCCACTCACTCACTGTGATATCTGATATATTTTTAATGGGGGGGGGCAATTTTTGTTGTTGTTACTAACTTGTACACTATGTCTAAAAATAAAGGTGTTAAGACCTGTAATCCTACTAACATTTTGTTGTATTGGTTTGATTTTGAAATAGGATCGCATTAAAGTTACTGGAAAAAGACGACCACCTTCAAGGGCAGGAAGACGATTAGCTTCTCAAGATTCTGATGAATTGAATCCTACAATGGTATCTAATCTAACACACGGTGAAGTGACTGCTACCATATCAGATATAAAACACCCCAAAACTGAAGAGTCAAAAGAAAACACTTCCAAAAAGAAAATAGATGAACATGTTTTCAGTGGAAACCCATCCTCTTTACCGAATGACTTCACTGTGAAGAACATAATGGTGGCGGAGAAGCAACAACCAGCTGCCATTGATGACATTTTTAGCTCTGATGGGGTTTCTTCAAAACATGCAGTGTCAAAGATATCTACTGGATCAAAAGCAAAGGGGAAATCTAGCGAAGAGGTGATAAAGAAACCTGTGAAAGCGGAGAAGAAATCTGCTCTATCTGCTTTTGATGACCAAGGGAGTGATGACGATCTTTTTATTTCTGCAAAGCAATCTGCTTCAAAAAAAAAAAAAACATCTCCTTTCTTGGAAAATGAAGGCGAAGAAGATCTCTTTGGTGATAAAAAGTCAGTACAGAAAACAGGTGCAAAAAGTGCATCACAGCAAGATGTTAAGCCGAAAACCCAAAATATATTTGAGGTAAAGAAAGAAAAAAAATGTATACAATGTTGTGTCACGAAAAAAATTGTACAGTGTGTAGTGGTTAATTGTTACACCTGACAAAATTGTAATGAATATCATATAAAGGTTTTGTGATAGACAAAAGTGAACATAATTGAACCCTAAAGATAATTATCAGATATTAACGTTATTAACACCTTGCCGCCTTTATGTGGCAACAGAAACAAATCTTTCTGATGGTTAATTCTAAATGTAGATTCCTTACCTTGTGAATATCTTCTGGCGCTAGACTGGATCCGGAACAGTTTAAAAGCAGTGCTTCTGCTGCTCTGAGCTACTCCACATCTAATCCATTCCGCTCTGGAAGTGACGAGCAGAGATGCATATCAGCGCTACCCGTGTGCACAGACATCCGTTCCTTTCTTTCCGCTCCTTTCTTTCCGCTCCTTTCTTTCCGCTCCTTTCTTTCCGCCCCTTCAGACCTGGATCCCAAGCTCCACTCCTTCACTCTTTAAGAGAGTTTTCATCAAAATGTTTCACTGTGCGAAAGAATAAGTCACCCACTACAACCCACAGTACTTAATTTGAACTTGCAGGGACCATTTCAAACAGATGTCTGTGGCTGATAACCTCGAGGTGTTCCTCAGGAATTTGAGTTCGTTGCATGACTCTAAGACCTGCTACAACAACACCCAGATGAATCTTTTAAAAGGGATAGTTTCCAAACATGAATTTAGATACATCCATTCTCTCCCCCCGACAATGCCAATACTGAACTAAGAAGCAAGTCCGTTGTTATGTGCACTCTTTGTGTGGCCTGAGTTTCTATTATGCAAGAATAACATTATAGTTTATTAGATCAGTGAACACCGCATGCCTATTGGGCCAATATTCCCATACACTATGGGATTTGATTTGACAAGTCCTGCCTATGGCCCAGGCCATACTCTCTTAGGCTTACCACTGGAAGGATGCAGCAAAGTTTTCCATCAGATGTAGACTTGACACAACAAACTTACTAGGTGAATGAATGAATTAATGAATTAATTCATTTTATTTTTATTGCAGTTTCTTAAAACCATTTGCAATATGACTTGCATACGATTTAAAAATGTAAGATCACAATTATTTAAAACATTCGTACAAAGTGAGTGCACGTTACGGCATTATCTGAACCAAATACAATAACATATGTTATATACATTTAAAATGGATAAGAGATTGCCAGGTCAACCTTGTTGCACATTTGATACATGTAAAACGGCGTCATCACGAGCTAATTGCTGGAGGCTGAATATTAAACAGACAAGCTTGCCTTTTGTATTGCCTGGCCCATCTTCTTCGATAAGCCTAAGATGCAGCTCGGCCATGTATCTTACAAATCTGGCCAAGTCTGATGATAAGGTGCAGGAAAAAAGAACCAAAGATGCATCTTTCACTGTCCAGACCCTGTTACGCAGCCATATTTGTTTTAAGAGATTCTTACGGGGCTGTAGCATACCAGGACAACAACAAATGAGGTGTAGCAGAGATTCAGATTTAAAGTTGCAAATTCTACATCTGATTTTGTGTTCAAGGGACTTCCACTTCTGGGTTTAATTCTTTAATTGGGAGGGGCACTAATCTGTCCCATAAGATATGTTTTTGAGATTTCCTTCCCAGTGCTTGGCTAAGATAGGGCTGAGTTTTGTGCCCTGCATATGATGTTATCAGCCCAGATGGACCTCTTCCTGTGTCATAGTCTGCTAGGTCATTTCTTTGTGACAGTTGGTAGCATTGTTTATTAATTGAGTTTTTAGCGGCCAGATAGTTTATTGCTCCTTGATCCCAGTTTTGGATTGCTAAACCTAACTCACTAGGTAGAACAATTTAATTGCCTGTGGCCTTATGGTGCCTCGCCTGGCTGAGAACATCTAGTTTTTCAGGGTATGTCCAGGCTTCCCACATAGACTTGTCCCACTCAATCTGCCTTTTGACCCTTTCGTGGCTACGGAAAGGGACGCAAGCCACTACTAGTCCAGCAGGTTAGCCAGCGTTTTCGTGACAGAGCATGTGTATCCCAAAGATCAAGTGGACCAGATGGCCAGTGGTCTGGCCAGTGGTCAGGCCAGTCCACCAACCCCCCAGCAACTGCTGCCTCCAAGCCTCTTTAGTCCACCCCCAGACCATCATGGGCACCCAGTGGGAGGAAGGATAGGCCTTCACCTCCGCCACTGGCAGTCAACAACATCAGACCGTTGGGTACTACAGATAGTCCAAAGGTGCTATTCCCTTTCCACTGTGACACCCTCTTCACTCACGCCACCCACTTACGATCAAAAGACAACAATAGGAGACCGCCACTAGCCATGAATCAAGACCAATTTTAATAAAGCACAACTAAGGACATCAATCCTGTTAGAGGACGGAGAATAATTTGTGCTTCTATTTTCTTTGTGATTCATCATATCTGACCCATTTGTGTTACTTTGTAAAACATGGAATGTTTGAACTATTCTATTTATCTGTGTAATTGATTTGTATTAATGTATCACTATCATCAATACGTATGTTCTATATTTATGGTGCACATGATTGTCTTTCAGTTTGAGTTTATTGATTTTGTTGTCCTATTGTTTGTCCTATTCACAATCAGTGCAAAGTCGATTCGATATACAACTCAACCCCCCCCCACCCCAAGTTTGCCTTTTAGGACCAAACCCCAGCCAGTTTACCCGCTTATGATCAGCTAAGCCCTAGCTGGTTTACCCACTTATGATCAGCTGAGGGAGGACCATCTCTCCTTGCTCTGTCAAGATATGCAAGCTATGTTGGCCAAGGGAGCTATAGAGAGGGTACCTGCATCAGAAGTAGGGTGAGGTTACTATTTGTGGTACTTTCTGGTGCTAAAAAAGGCAGAGTACTTTGTCCTATCCTAGCTCTGCGCGTTCTCAATCTCTACTTGAAGAAGGAGAAATTCAAAATGCTCATAGTCTCAAGTTTTGTCTGCTTTAGATCCGGGAGACTGGATGGTATCATTGGACCTGCCGAAGGCTTATTTCCACATTCCCATCCTGCTTGCCCACAGACGCTATCTGCGGTTCACGGTGGGCCATGAGCACTTTCAGTTTGCTGAGCTACCTCTCAGCCTTATCCGCACCGCTCTGGTGTTCACCAAGGTGATGGTGGTGGTTTCAGCTCATATGCAGAGGTCAGGGATTTTAGTCTTTCCCAACCTCAACGATCGGTTGTTGAATGCGGACTCATCCCAGGCAGTCATAACCCAACTTCTGACTATGGTGAACCTCCTGCACTCGCTGGAGTTCACAAACAACATGGCGAAGTTACACCTGACTCGATCTCAGATGCTCCATTTCATCGGAGCTATTCTTGACACAGTGCAGTTTCGGGGCTATTCTCCAGCGTAGCGAGTCCAGGATATACAGGCTCTGATACAGATTTTTCAGCCTCTAGCCTGGATATCGATGAAACTGACTGAGGCTGTTGGGCCTCATGGCCTCCTGCATTCTTCTGGTGAAATATGCCCGCTGGCATATGCGGGCTCTGCAGTGGGACCTGAAGGCCCAGTGGGAGAAGCATCAGCGAAAACTTTCCGAAATGGTACAGGTCTCGGAGGGAACTGCAAAAGACCTACAGTGGCGGTTAACAAACTGTAATTGGGTCAGTGGCAGGCCCCTCTTCCTTCCACAACCAGAGTTGACTGTAGTGACCTATGCATCAATTCTGTGCTAGGCTGGGATGGCCAGTCAGGAAGAGGTGGGAATCGGTGAGCTCTGGTCTCCAGCAGAATCTGAGCTCCACATAAACCTATTTGACCTTCAGGCGATTCTTTTGGCATTAACAACCTTTGTTCCTTTGATCAAGGGAAGACTGATGCAGGTGTTCATGGACAACACCACCTCCATGTGGTAGTGCAACAAACAGGGCAGTGGAGTTATGAATCCTTTGTCAGTAGGCTCTGCACCTCTGAATATGGCTGGAACGTCAGGGCATTTCCCTTGTGGTGTAGCATCTGGCAGGCTCTTTGAATGCCAGACCGGAATACTTGGCCATCAGTGTCTAGTGGATCACGAATGGCATCTCCACCCGGAGGTTGTGCAAGGTCTCTTTCAGCAGTGGGTAGAGCCTTGGTTAGATCCGGTCCCCAACACCGAGAATACACAATGCCGCAGTTCTGGGCTCTGGAGTTTCCAAGGTAACTCTCGCTCTAATACACTTTTCATCTCAAGTGGAGCTTTGGCCTCCTGTACGCCATTCCACCCATACATATCCTATCCAGAGTTCTCAAGAAGAAGATCAGGAATGACTGACCCAAGTCATTCTTGTGGCTCCGGATTGGGCATGGAGAGTAGGTGTCCTGATCTGTTGAGCATGACCATAGGTCCCCCAGGCAGGCTTCCTATTTGGGAGGTTCTTCTGTTGCAGCAACAGGACAGGGTTCTGCACCCGAACATGTGCACCCGCCACCTACATGCGTGGAGTTTGGGCAGTGACAATTGTCAGCTTTCAGCCTTCCTTTCTAAATCCGTGATGTTATTCTGGTAGTCAGGCGACCCTCCACCAACTCAGTATTAGGCTGCTGCTGGGACAAGTTTGTGCCCTGGTGTAAGTCTCACAACGTTGACATCCTCTCTGCACGTTTATCAACATTTCTCTTGTTTGTATTGTCTTTGGCCCAGCAGGGCTCTGCTTTGAGGACAGTTAAGGGTCAACTTCTACCACCTCAGCATGCTTGTGGTTGTTGGTCCAAGCTGTTTTTAAGCCACACGTTGTGGTTAGGCTTCTTAAAGGTCAAAGAGTGTGAAGACCCAGCAATTAAGGGTTGATGTTGTCACCCTGTTTTCGAACCATCTGTGCATGCAGTGTTGATCTGGGGCATGGTATGGAAGTGTGTAGTATGCTAGTGATATGGTTGTGGGTTATATGAATGAGGTGTGAGTGTAGGGGACTGTTTCTTTTTCTCATTTCAAATTTAATTTTTGCAACATTATTTATATTTTGAAAACAGATGCAAAATTGAATTATGACAATGTAAGAGATAAAATGTTGAAAAGAAATGAAATGTTAATTTAAAATTTTTTGATACGTATGAAAAAAGAAAAAGAAAATACAATATGAAAAAATAGTAATCAAAGTTGTTGTGTGGAGATTAGCATTTTTGAGGCCCTAGTTTAGAGCTTGGGAGAGCCACCAGTAAAGGAATATAGGTCATGTTCGTTGTTGCTTTGTAAATTCTTAAAGACCTGCAACATTCACCTACATTCTTCTTGTTTCAGTGGGACCTCAACCTGCACTCACCTGTCTCAGGTGTGCACCATTCGAGCCTCTACACAATTGCCCTTTTTAGGCTATTGGCCATCAAAACTGCCTTTTTAGTGGCCATAACATTAGCCAGGAGGGTCAGCAAACTGCAAGCGTTCTATGTGCACCCTCTTTATACCACCTTGTTCTTCGGATGTGTAGCACCTTCTTTCCAAAGGTTGTGACTCCATCCCATGTAGGTCAGAACATCATGCTTCCTACTTTCTTTGCTCCATCTCATCCCTCTAAAGAATTGGAGAGACTCCACCACCTGGACTCGAAATTAGCATGGTCGCTCTACCTTGACCCCACAAGAGAGTTCTGGGTGGCTAGAAAAGCTGTACAGAAGAGAACCATCTCACCATGAATTGTCCTGTGCATTAGGATTTGCTTCACATTGGCCAAGAAACAGCCCTTGAGGGCTTGCGGGCACACCCTACCTTTCTCCTGGACGTCTGCAAGGCAACGACATGGGCATCACTGCACACGTTCACAAAACATTACTTACTGCCTAGACAGTCAGGTCTGTTGTGACAGGCACTTTGCCTGTTTGGTCTTTCAGGACTTTTTAGTTTAATCAAGTTCACAGACCCACCTCCGGGGAGGTATTGCCTGGCTATCTATTCAAAAGTAAGGAATCTGTAACTAGAAGTTTCTATCAGATGAACAAGTTACTTCCCTTGGGTAATGCCTTTTCTGGAGGAGACTGTATCTAGCCGCAGATTCCTTACCGACCTTCCCATCCTCCCCACCACTCTGCGAACCGGTTCAGGTGTAAGGGACACCCTTTTCAGGGCCACAGGTGTTTTCCACAAAAGTGGTCAGTACGCGTAGTAGCTCCATGCTCCTTGCGTAGAAAGTCTTTATAGTATCTATCGTCGGAGTGTTGAGGTGGCGCCTATATAACTACTAGGCACGTCACTTCCAGCAAGGCCAAGGCAGTACAGAATGATGCCACCTTCTCGCGCAAAGTGCTAATGGATCTAGTCTAATGCCTGGGGGTATTCAAATGTAAGGAATGTATCGCTAAATAGAGTCTCTACCAGATAAAGCATCACCAAGGGCAAGTAACTTGTTCTTTATTTAACATCTTTTTTGATGTTTCTGCTGAGTCGAGTACCTACCCGGACAGAGTTTCAACCCAAGCCGGTACAGCTGATATATAGTTGCGACCTCATGTGGGCTGTGTTTACTTGATCTACTAGGTACCACTTTTTAGGGTGCTGTATTGGTGGTCACTTATACACTGTATATTCTACCTTGACCACTACCAAAAAGTGTAGGTAGATCCTCCTGGTCCTGACGAATCGCCAACAATTAGTTTTAAGGCGAGAAACATGTTGACCTTAATCCACAAACATGCATGCTTCACATCCTTAGAGTGAAGAACAGCGTCTTTGTTGTATATATATATATATTTTTTTTTTTTTGGGGGGGGGGGGATAATCAACTTTATTGATTTTACATAAACAAACAAAATTCATTGGTTGCAGCTCCCGAATCAGCACAAGTAGTAGGTCGGCGATAGTAAAGAGAGCAAACAGGGTCAGTCCATTCCAGTCCAGTAGTATCCCCTGCATAGTAGTTACAGCACAGCGTGGAACATAAGAAAAACAGAAAATCATGGTGGTATCATATTGAACCATTTCCCCCATATTTTGTGAAATAATCCGGGCATCCTCGGGCTTCAAATAGGACTTCCTCCTGTGTCCCGCACCAATCCATCCCTCTCCTCCATCCCCCACAGTTGGGGCCCTGGCCCGCGACCAGTGCAGCGCTATGTCCCTCTTGGCCACCGCCGTCCCAAGGAGACGTTTGTCCGTCCTGGAACCGTCTAGACCGTCAAAGACCCCCAGTAGCATCCGCAATGGGTCATGCGGGACCACCCATCCCAGGGCCCGGGTGAGCTTCCGTTCCCCTCCCAGAATGACATTATCGCCGGGCAGAGCCACACCATGTGGTAGAAATCAGCAGAGGCCATGCCACATCTCGGGCAGTCCGAAGAGGGTCTTAGTCGGGCATGGAACAACCGTTCCAGGGTGAGGTATGCCGCATGGGGGTAGTATATCTGTACCAGGCACAGCTTGGAGGACGTGGTCAGGGTTCTGGGCGCCATAAGGGCATCTCTCCAATCCGCCTCCTCCAGGGGACCCACCCACCCCCCCCAGCGGGCACGAAGTCGATCTAGGGAAGCGGGGCTATTGTTCACTAGGGAACGGTAAACGCGGGACACTCTTCCTCATATATTTTTAATTAGGAGAGGGGCCACAGTCATTAAAATTGCTTTGAGTGGACCTCCTACCCTATTTGAATTTACTACACTGACATCTATCTTCACCTACACTGATTCCCCAAGGGCCCTCACACGCACCTCACCCGCTGGCATAAAGGTAAAAAGATCTCCGCTAAGTAGGCCCCATCACGGGCGCCTGATCGGGCATTGCACCGCCGGCCCGATAAGGAGCAGACCCGATAATGAAGCAAGACACCTAGCTGGCTGGGTGTGTGAGGGTCTTTTTCCGAAGGAGAAAATCCTTCTCCATGTTATCCAATCCCCATGGATGCAATTGATCAGTCCACTTCTAACACTTTAACGCCTGCACTTTCTGTTAGGAACTGCATACTGGTTTTGCTTTATCGAGTAAATAGCAGCCCAATGCTGCCATCATCAAACCACGGGTGACCTGAACTTCTTGACCCATCAACCACACCTGGGAGCCTACTTGTGCAGGCATAAATGAGTACAGTCAACCCTGATGCGTTCCCTGCCACACCACCGGACACCGAATCAACGCACAGGGAAATCTTTGGGAAACGCATTTTGTTCGAGGCATGTGTGATGTAGATACACATGCTTTGCATATTCCCGCCATCTAGCATTGGGTCCGAATGTTTGCAAGTTGTTTTGTTTCGAAGAAATCTTTTCCAGTCACGAGGTAAAGTGATTCCTCCTTTCGGTGATAATGCGCATGGGCATCAACTCCATTGTTAGATTGTTTTTTTCCGCCTTTGGGTTCGGACGTGTATTGCTTCGCTCCGATTAGAAACTGTCAACGGTATCTCTTCAGTTTACAATTCCCTTGTTGGTATTGTTTTCGTTTGCGTTTCCTGCCTTCTACGTGTCAAAGATCTTCTGAAAATGTTCACATTTCCAATAGAATACTTTAACCACGGCCTTCAGGCCTAGCTTGTCTCCTGTTTCCACTCGAAGATCCTGCATCGAGTCTTCCGCCGATGGAACGGACACCATTCCAATTGTGTCCTCGGTGCCATTCCAAATACCCACCCACAGACCCTTCATTGGGTTTGTAACCTTTGTCTCTCTCCGGAGCACAAAGAGGAAGACTGCGACGCGTGTCGGTCGTTCCATTTCTAAAAGACTCTTAAAGACTGTTGCGCTCGACGCAGAGACATGCAGTGACAAACTATCGAGGAACTCCCAATATCTTCGGCGAAGATGTCGAGCAAGAAGAGATGGAGGCGGTGGAAGTGGAAGAGGCCATTTCCATCTAGGACTCCGATTTGGAGTTGAAGTTCCATGACGTTCCATATTGACAGGCTGCCATGAGTAACAAAGCCCCTTTGCCCTGCTAAACCCACTACGACCAAAACAAAGGATATTGGGCCACCACTATCATCAGGCAATGGCAGGCACAGAGACTCAGATTCCAACGCCTCATGGCTAGATACCGAAACAGAAAGTCAAGCCTTCGAGTTCGGGCTCGAACCTAGGTGACACCCCCTCGATTCCAAAGACTTCGGCATGGAAAAATAAAAAGGAAAAATCCAGTTCGGCATCGAAACTGAAATATGCTACTCTAAAGACACCGGAGCCAATTCTGGAGAAAAAGCAGCATTAGCTGTATCCGAAATAGAAGACAATTCATATTAAACCTCAAACTGGGCACATTACCACTACACCAGGGAACCCACCTCCCAAAAGCAAAATAAACACTGAATACAGAATACCTCTCAAGAAGAACAAGGACATAGTTACTAGTCCTATTAATATTCCTAATACCACTCCACCCTCTTCACCAGTGCCTCTCATACCAGATTCACACCCTTTACATATTACACCTCCAGGATCTCCTGATATAAATCCAGATATGGTAGATGATGAGGACAATGATAATCAGCCACTACCTGACCCGTGGGATGACTATAACATAGATCCACCGGGAGACACAGATCCTGATCTATCTCCAGCCAGCCTTCTCCTCCTGATGATAATAATACATATCAAGAGCTAATTGCTAGATCAGCCACTTACCATGGGGTCACTTTACATAAAGAAGACCTAGAAGATGATTTCCTTTTTGAAACTTTAGGAAACGCACACAGAACATCTCAAACCATGCCAATGTTAAAAGGTATGATGAGGCATGCAGACAATATTTTTAAGGACCCGCTCAGGTCACTATACTAACACCTAGAGTGAATAAATAATATAAACCACCTCCATCTGAACCAGTCTTTATTAAGGGTCAGTTGCCTTTTGATTCCTTATTAGTTTCAAATGCACATAAAAGGGCAAATTTACCTCAGGAAAGGCACCTCCTCCTGAAAAGGAATCCAAATTAATAGATGTGTCTGGAAAGAGAGTAGCTGCTCAATCAGCCAATCATTGGCACATAGCCAACACTCAAGGGCTGTTGGCTAGGTAGAATAGGGCACACTTGGATGAGATGGAAGAACTATTACAATATCTCCCCGAAGAACTCAGTAAAAAGGGTCAAGAAATAGTGCAGGAAGGCAAGCTCATTTTCAATTCATCCATTAGATGTGATTTGGATGCTGCAGATACTGCAGTTAGAGGACTCAATACCAGCATTCTGCTAAGGAGACATGACTAGCTGCGAATTTCTGGTTTCAAACCAGAAGTTCAACAAACTATACTTAATGCACCATTTGTCAAAGAACACCTTTTTGAGCCTCAGATAGATCAATCACTAGAGAAAATGGAAAATGACACACAAGTGGCAAAATCCATGGGCGCACTTCAGTCTCCATCTAATAGAGGTTCCTTTTATCGCTCCTTCTACAGAGTGGGCTCCAAAAATAATACCACAGATGCCACCACATCTTCATATAAAACACAGGCACAGTCTTCCTCCTCCAGAGGATTCTATAGAGGTGGATACCGAGGTAACAACTTTAAAGGAAGAGGTAGAGGTACAACATCACGTACCCCTCCCCATCCTCTAACAAACAGTGACTTAATATCACTTCCCCCCGAACCTTTATCACCTGTCGGGGAGGAAGATTACATCAGTCTCTTCCAATTTGGCAATCAGGAACAACCGACAAATGGGTTGTGACATTATCCAATATGGTTATTGCCTGGAGCTCACAAGCATCCCTCCCAACATTCCACCTCTTATTCACAAACTATCTTTGGAATATAAGCATTTTTGCAGACACGAAGTCGAAGGTCTTCTAACAAGAGAAGTTATAGAACTTGTCTCATAACAACAACAAGGAACAGGAGTACATTCACTGTACTTCCTAATTCCCAAAAAGAATGGTTCGTTAAGACCAATATTGGTTCTCAGGTTTTTAAACCTGTACATATTATCAGAACACTTTCATATGGTCACTCTCCAAGTACTGATTTTGGAAAAAGGGGGTGGTGATGGACAGAGTTTCTGAATGATGCAGAATACTCTTACCAAGTCAATAGATCATGGTTTTAATCCATCACCGTTTTTTAGCTCACTGCACCATCCCAGCTCAGAACCTGGCTATATGCAAATTAGTCTGTTCCTGTCCCAGTGCATGATGGGAACAGGGCAAACCAAACTACCAAGCCAATTCTTATACTGGGAAGGAAACAAGCTTCCGGGGACCGGTTTCTGGCATCACAGCCTTCTTCGGCCCGGCTTGCTTGAATGTCCATCACCACCCCCTTTTCCAAAATCGGTTTTATCCACACTATGTGTGGGAGGGTATACTCAGACGTGAGTCCCTTGTTCATTGCACCATCAGGATTCAAGCAAACCGGGCCGAAGAAGGCTGTGATGCCAGAAACCGGTCCCCGGGAGCTTGTTTCCTTCCCAGTATAAGAATTGGCTTGGTAGTTTGGTTTGCCCTGTTCCCATCATGCACTGGGACAGGAACAGACTAATTTGCATATAGCCAGGTTCTGAGCTGGGATGGTGCAGTGAGCTAAAAAACGGCGATGGATTAAAACCATGATCTCTTGACTTGGTAAGAGTATTCTGCATCATTCAGAAACTCTGTCCATCACCACCCCCTTTTCCAAAATCGGTTTTATCCACACTATGTGTGGGAGGGTATACTCAGACGTGAGTCCCTTGCTCATTGCACCATCAGGATTCAAGCAAACCGGGCCGAAGAAGGCTGTGATGCCAGAAACCGGTCCCCGGGAGCTTGTTTCCTTCCCAGTATAAGAATTGGCTTGGTAGTTTGGTTTGCCCTGTTCCCATCATGCACTGGGACAGGAACAGACTAATTTGCATATAGCCAGGTTCTGAGCTGGGATGGTGCAGTGAGCTAAAAAACGGTGATGGATTAAAACCATGATCTCTTGACTTGGTAAGAGTATTCTGCATCATTCAGAAACTCTGTCCATCACCACCCCCTTTTCCAAAATCGGTTTTATCCACACTATGTGTGGGAGGGTATACTCAGACGTGAGTCCCTTGCTCATTGCACCATCAGGATTCAAGCAAACCGGGCCGAAGAAGGCTGTGATGCCAGAAACCGGTCCCCGGGAGCTTGTTTCCTTCCCAGTATAAGAATTGGTTTGGTAGTTTGGTTTGCCCTGTTCCCATCATGCACTGGGACAGGAACAGACTAATTTGCATATAGCCAGGTTCTGAGCTGGGATGGTGCAGTGAGCTAAAAAACGGTGATGGATTAAAACCATGATCTCTTGACTTGGTAAGAGTATTCTGCATCATTCAGAAACTCTGTCCATCACCACCCCCTTTTCCAAAATCGGTTTTATCCACACTATGTGTGGGAGGGTATACTCAGACGTGAGTCCCTTGCTCATTGCACCATCAGGATTCAAGCAAACCGGGCCGAAGAAGGCTGTGATGCCAGAAACCGGTCCCCGGGAGCTTGTTTCCTTCCCAGTATAAGAATTGGCTTGGTAGTTTGGTTTGCCCTGTTCCCATCATGCACTGGGACAGGAACAGACTAATTTGCATATAGCCAGGTTCTGAGCTGGGATGGTGCAGTGAGCTAAAAAACGGTGATGGATTAAAACCATGATCTCTTGACTTGGTAAGAGTATTCTGCATCATTCAGAAACTCTGTCCATCACCACCCCCTTTTCCAAAATCGGTTTTATCCACACTATGTGTGGGAGGGTATACTCAGACGTGAGTCCCTTGCTCATTGCACCATCAGGATTCAAGCAAACCGGGCCGAAGAAGGCTGTGATGCCAGAAACCGGTCCCCGGGAGCTTGTTTCCTTCCCAGTATAAGAATTGGCTTGGTAGTTTGGTTTGCCCTGTTCCCATCATGCACTGGGACAGGAACAGACTAATTTGCATATTGCCAGGTTCTGAGCTGGGATGGTGCAGTGAGCTAAAAAACGGTGATGGATTAAAACCATGATCTCTTGACTTGGTAAGAGTATTCTGCATCATTCAGAAACTCTGTCCATCACCACCCCCTTTTCCAAAATCGGTTTTATCCACACTATGTGTGGGAGGGTATACTCAGACGTGAGTCCCTTGCTCATTGCACCATCAGGATTCAAGCAAACCGGGCCGAAGAAGGCTGTGATGCCAGAAACCGGTCCCCGGGAGCTTGTTTCCTTCCCAGTATAAGAATTGGCTTGGTAGTTTGGTTTGCCCTGTTCCCATCATGCACTGGGACAGGAACAGACTAATTTGCATATAGCCAGGTTCTGAGCTGGGATGGTGCAGTGAGCTAAAAAACGGTGATGGATTAAAACCATGATCTCTTGACTTGGTAAGAGTATTCTGCATCATTCAGAAACTCTGTCCATCACCACCCCCTTTTCAAAATCGGTTTTATCCACACTATGTGTGGGAGGGTATACTCAGACGTGAGTCCCTTGCTCATTGCACCATCAGGATTCAAGCAAACCGGGCCGAAGAAGGCTGTGATGCCAGAAACCGGTCCCCGGGAGCTTGTTTCCTTCCCAGTATAAGAATTGGCTTGGAAGTTTGGTTTGCCCTGTTCCCATCATGCACTGGGACAGGAACAGACTAATTTGCATATAGCCAGGTTCTGAGCTGGGATGGTGCAGTGAGCTAAAAAACGGTGATGGATTAAAACCATGATCTCTTGACTTGGTAAGAGTATTCTGCATCATTCAGAAACTCTGTCCATCACCACCCCCTTTTCCAAAACCACTCTCCAAGTACTTCCACTTTTGCAGCAAGATGACTTCATTTCAACACTAGACTTAAAGGACGCATACTTTCATATACCCATTCACCTAGCAAAATCTGAAATACATCAGATTTGTGATAGAAAAAAATCATTATCAGTTCAAGGTACTTCCGTTTGGAGTAACCACTGTGCCTAGAGTGTTCACCAAAAGCCTGGCAATTGTGCAGAACATCTAAGACAAGAACAAATACATGTCTTCCCATACTTAGATGATTGGCTCATAAAAGCCAGCACTCATCACAAGTGTGTCTATCACACTCGAATCTCCATAGATCTTCTAAATCAGTTGGGATTCGCAGTCAATACACAACAATCCCTTCTTCAACCCAATCAAACACAACTGTATCTGGGAGCCATTCTAAACACTTGAATGGCTCTAGCATATCCCAATGCAGCAAGGATTCAAAATGTTCAAACATTGTTACTACAGTTTCAAAACAACCAGTTTCCTCAGCCGGAACATTCATGCAATTCCTAGGGATGACGGCCTCATGCGTTGCCATAGTGCCTCATGCAAGACTAAACATGCGTCCCCTACAAGAATGCTTAGCACATCAGTTGTAGCAATCACAGAGTCAGCTAACAGATCTAGTGTTGCTAGACTGCCACACTCATCGCTCTCTGCAGTGGTAGAACACACAAAATGTATCAAAAGGGCAGCCATTTATCGGACCTATTCCACAAGTTGCACTCACAACAGATGCATCTCTCACACGTTGGGGAGCACACTTACAACATTTAACAGTCCAGGGTCATTGGAACTCCAAACAACAGAACTATCACATCAACCACATAGAGCTGCAAGGAGTTCAACTTGCGTTAAAAGCATTTCTACCTCACCTAGTAAAGATAGTTGTCTTAATCTCGATGGACTATATGGCAACAATGTACTATGTACAAAAACACTCTTTACAACTGTCACTCCTCTCTCAGACAATTTGGCATTGGGCAATTCATCACAAAATCCAATTACTCGCCGAACACCTCCCAGGCACGGACAACATCTTTGCTGATCTCAGCAGAATTAAACAACAAATACACAAAAGGGAACTTCACCCACAAGTTTCCTTCCGTACTTTCACAAATGGGGACTTCCACAAATAGACCTCTTTGCCACAGCATAGAACTCCAAATGCCCAGACTTCGCCTTCAGCTTCCCACAACCTCTATCCAAAGGCAATGCTCTATGGAAGAACTGGTCAGGGATATTTGCTTATGCTTTTTCACCTCTCCCTCTGCTTCCATTTATGGTTCGGAAACTCTGGTAAACATCTCTCACACTGATTGTCGTAGCTTCCACATAAGCTCGTCAGCCATGGTTAACCACACTATTGGAATTACCAATGGTTCCACTACAGAAGCTTCACATAACGTCAAACCTTCTCACACAGAACCATGGATAAATCAGACTTCCAATTTCTAAGGACCTCAACCTAGAGATTTGGCTCCTGAAGTCATAGAGTTTGGTTATCTAAACCTACCACCAGATTGTATGACAATTCTTAAAGAAGCAAGTAGACCTACCACTAGAGCATGTTATGCAGCAAAGTGGAAATGATTAGTCATATATTGTAATAACTCAATTGATCCGCTAGATGCATCTATACAAAATATTTGTTATCTTTTGCATCTACAATGCACAGGTTTAGCCTACGCATCTATTCGACTACACCTGGCAGCAGTAGCTGCATATCTTCAAAACAGGCAACATTTATTAAAGTATTAAAGTTCCAGTAATCAGTAATCAAAGCCTTTATCGAAGGAGGATATAGCGGCCCATGTAGAAAGACTGAGATTCTTTGCCTATAAGGCCTATATGGACAAAACACATGCCAAAAGAGACAAATCGGGATCACTGTTAGCATGGTTGGCTAACCCTAACAAGCGAGGCTCCCCTATCGTAGAGCTGGAGACTGCGGGGGGAACAAGGGCCCACACACTAGCGGAGATTAACAACATATTTGTAGATTACTATTCCACTCTTTATACCAGCTCGGCCACACATGGGTTACTACAAGCGCACTCATTCCTGGATGACCTCCAGATCCTTCAGGTCACGGAGGATGAGGCAGACGACTTAGGGGGGAACATAACAACCAACGAGATTACCGGTGCTATCAAACATATGTGCAAGAGAAACAATTGATGGATGGAATGCTGGACAATGCAAAGATTCTCCCCCAGTCAAGAGATCTGGGTTAAATCCATCATTCTTTTCTCCACTACGCCACCCCATTTTGGACCCAGCCATATGAAGTCCAAGGAAAGACCTGGCTTGGCAGTTCGGTCTGGACTGTTGCCATGAGGAACAGGGTCAGGGCTGATTTGCATATGGCTGGGTCCAAACTGGGGTGGCGTAGTGGACAAAAGAATGATGGATTTAACCCAGATCTCTTGACTGGGGGAAAATGTTTTAATCACTCTGCATTCTGTACATTATTTGTTGCAGTTACACTTTTCGCCCTAAGTGGGATGGGTATGCCCAGACTTGGGTCCCTTGCTCACTGTGTCAATGGATTCAAGCTAGCCTGGCTGATGAAGCATGGCATACCCCGAAATCGGTCCCGGGATGCTTTTTTCTGGTCTAGGGAGGACCTGGCTTGGCAGTTCGATCTGGACAGTTTGCATGAGGCACAGGTTCAAGACTGATTTGCATATGGCTGGATCCAAAGTGAGGTGGCGTAGTGGGCAAAAAAACAATGGATTTAACTTTGACTGGGGGAGAATATTTGAATCATTCAGCATTTCGTCCCTCATTTGTTGCAGTTACGCTATCAAACATATAACACGTAACAGAACTCCTGGCACAGACGGGCAACCAATGGAGTTCTACTCCATATATTCAGCTGAATTAACCCCCTATCTCCTGCCACCCTACGAAATAGCTAATAAAATGGGATCCCTGCCAGACACCATGACAGAAGATGTAGTAGTTCCCATTTTGAAACCAAATTAAGCCCGCACGATAGGACTGCTAACCGGCTGCTGTCGATGCTTAATATCGACTATAATGTCCAAAGTCGAATTCTGGCCAAGCGCCTCTTGCCCCTCATGACTACACTTGTACACAAGGACCAGGTTGGGTTCATCCAAACACGCAGTATAGCTGGAAATGTTTTGCGTTTGCTAGCCATCCTAGAGGCGCACAGAGATAACCAGGAGCACGCCACAATTTTTGCCATCGAGAAAGCTTTTGAAAGCTTAGAATGGCCCTACCTGTACGAAGTGATGGGACGCATGAGACTGGCAGAAGGTTTTATCAAGTGGACTAGGCTGTTGTACTCTGGACCTATTGCCAGAGTACACATGGGAAGAACATTGTCGCGGAGCTGGCCTATAGGGCGTGGCACCAGACAGGGATGCCCGATCTCCCCCCTACTATTTTCTCTGGCCATAGAGCCGCTTGCCATAGCAGCCAGGACAGGACAATCGTATGAGCCTGAGAGTCAATCAGGATTATCATCACATAACATTATATGCAGATGATCTGCTGTTTCTAAGGGGGGGGGGGAGAACCTAGCAGGATCCCGAGATTTGATGGAGAGATTTGGCTCCTTATCTGGACTCCGAGTGAGCTGGCCGAAGTCCCTTCTCTTTCCAGTGGCGCGAATGGGCCAACCACCTCTGGACCTGGCGCGCTTACAATGGGAAACCAGATGCTTGCCATATCTAGGGATCCACATTTATCACGACTAGTTGGACCTCTATGAGGGGAATATAGGAAGGGCATATCGCAGCTTACATGCGGCTTTGGACTTCTGGTGGACCCTGCCGCTGTCATTAGCTGGTAGGATTGCACTCCTCGGAATGATAGCACTTCCCCACCTTCTGTATTACTTTAACGCACTCCTGCTCTGTATCCCTACCGCATTTTTAGGGACCTTGAGTCCCAGATCCGAACATTTATCTGGTGTAATGGCCGCCGCAGGGTGGCTCTTACACTATTACAGAGGCCTGTGACAGAGGGCGGCCTGGCGACCCCGAACTTCAAAACATACTCCATAGCAGCCCGATTACAGTGGCTAGTATGCAGCATAGCCCCAGAGAGACAGCAGAGAGACGTCACGGAACAATCTGGAGTAGTACTGAACGATCTGCTGAAGGTTTTTCTCAGAGTGCAAAGGCCCTCCATGAGGGGACCGTAAGGAGCTCAGAGTGCAAGCTAAGTGCTGGGGTCGGGGACTGCAGAAGATGGGAGTGCAGGCCCCATACTCGCCAGACATTCCTTTGGACGCGCTAAGAGCACTCCCATATGGCAGGAACTGGCGGGACCTAAACACGTGGATGGAAATCGGGGCGACAAAAATGGGTGAACTCTACAGGGACTCGGAGATGCTGCCATTTGAGACGTTCCTTCCGCAGTTTGGAATTCCACAGGGACACTTTTTATTACATAGGGTATTAATGACAGCCATTTTCAAGCACTGGCGGTTGGGATCTGTGGAACCCCGCCGCAACAAACCTGGTATTATATGGCCCTATCAGCAGGTACTATCTAAGCAGTGTCTTGCCTATACAGAGCATTGTGCGCAGATGGACTACGACCACCGGAGAAACTCCGCCTCCAGTGGGAAGGAGACCTAGGCATACCCATACCGACTAAGGAATGGGATAACATACTAGCGGGGACACCGAAAGTATCCAGAAACGCACACTTCAAATTGATAAACTACTATGTCCTGCACAGAGCATACTTGACCCCCGACCGTATAAGCAGATACTTTCAGGTTGCAGATGCAGCTTGCCCGTGATGTAAAACACCCTTGGTCCACATACTGCATATGTTCTGGGATTGCCCCCAATTGCAGGAATTGTGGACAGAAGTAGTACAGACAGTGAGCGAGATCATAGATGAAGAACTGGCATGCACTCCGGCCTCCTGGGCTGTTGTCCCCACTCGACTAAAACTAAGGCAACCAGCAGATTTCAAAACCTAGCATACATCTTAGCTAAACAGTAGATAACCAAGAACTGGAAGGCGAGAGGAGGCCCTAGGATAACAGCCTGGCGTAAGGACCTCCTGAAATGGGGCAGGATGTGAAAGCTGAGTACTGTTGTAAGACACCAAAAGGGGATTAAGGCGCATAGAGTTAGCTGGAGCTTGGTAGATTCTAGTAAACGACCTAGAATACCCGGAACCTCAGCCCCCTGATGACAAAAGAGAAGCAGAATAAAAACTAATGCTCCTTACATAAACGTGTCAACAGCGAATAGCATATGCATAGGTACCAGCTGCCACGAGAGTACCGAACGTCATGCTTCACTGACAACACCCCCCCCTATGCACCCTGCACACCCAGCTTAGGAACTGAGACCACACTTGACCCAACACTGTACTAGAGACTTACTGGCAGAGTGACTCTGGGAGGGAGGGAAGGCCTCAATTATTATTACCAACCTATTGCTGTTTGAACACACCTATCAACTATTTCTGTAGCATATGTAAAGAATATGAGAAAGCTAATGTGAAATTAATCAAATTGGCTTATGTTCATGTATTAATGTGATACAGAAGAAATAATCAATAACATTTGTTTACAAAAAAAAAACATCAAAGCCTTTATGGAAGGCCTTCGAAGAATGACACCACCTGGAACCTCAACATTGTTCTTACAACACTTATGGAGTTGATGCCCATGCGCATTATCACCGAAAGGAGGAGTCACTTTACCTTGTGACTGGAAAAGACTTCTTCGAAGAAAAACAACTTCCAAACATCCAGACCCAACACTAGATGGCAGGAGTCTGCCAAGCATGTGAATCAACATCTATACATGCAACTAACAGATGCTTACAGGGTAAGTATCCTAATCACTTATAATAAATACATAGCTAAAGCATGAAGTGGTAGCACACTGTCATCTGTAATCAAAAGATTTTACATTGAAATGGCCGCAAACTTTCCATTTGACATGCAGCTTTACTAATAAATCTATGTAGTGCACAAACAATAATGTTTGGGAATTGAGTTTCTGCAAATATCTGTCATCAAGTAAAGTGTTCTGGTTTGTTTTGCTCCTGTTTACCTCTTTGTTTGCATTACACTTCTTAATTTAAAAAAAAAAGCTTGCTTTTGTAATTCCAGATATATTTGGAAATATTTGTAATATTAATGTACAGGCTATTTATTTAAATGCTGTGTGAAAAATAACTGACATCTTCAGACAGCTTACTTAACAAAAACTTCTAACTCCAGTAAGAGAGAAAAATAAACCTTATTTTCCAAGCAGCAATTAGTTAAAAGACATTTGACCTCTTTCCTTTGACAGCAAATGTGTCAAGATAAAAACAGGATTTAATAGCACCTTTATTTCTCATTCCTTCTGAATGAACAGAAATGCCTGTTCCTTTCCAGCCTAAGTTTACTGGCCAGATGGGACTAGTAGGTGCTAAAAATAGCTCGACCTAATAACATTTTACTTCAAATTGCGAGTGGGCGAGTAGATTTTTCGAGGCCTGGTATGGGAGTAGGATGAGGATACGGCGTTGATCTGGTGGTTCGTTGTGAGCAAAGAGCCCAGTATGATGCTGAGGTTATGTGAATGGCGCATGGGGTTGGGAGTGTGGTGAGCTACCAGGAGTTGTCTCTGGCTGAGGGGGTGGGTCCTAGGATGAGTACTTCGTTCTTGTCCGAGTTGAGCTTGAGGGAGCTGTCTTTCATGCAGTTGGCAACAACCTTCATCCCGCTGTGAAAGTTTTAATTAACCTTCAAAATGTTTCAGTTCTGAAATTTCAATAGTATTGAGGCTTGTGGAAGGAGTTTTGGCATTCAGTTATGTGTACTTTATGTCTATGTATGTCCTTTTTCTCTGCACATCTCGTCCATCTGCACATCTTCAACCACCTCTTTCCTCCTCAGCACCGTCTTTTCACTCTTCCCCAAATGCACTTCCTCGCATCTCCATCATTTTACCACTTCCTTGGTTAGATCTATTCACCTCTGCCGAGAACAGGCAATGTCAGCAGTTTTACACACTGGAGTTTTCCAGGCAGCTCTCACTCTCATACGCTTTTTGTCTCGAGTGGAGCTTAGGCGTCCTGTACACTTTTCTGCCGATACAACTACTGCCCAGAGTTCAAAAGAAGATCAGGAACGACCAGGCCCAAGTCATCCTAGTGGCTCCGGACTGGGCACTGAGCGTTTGGTATGCCTAGCTTTTGAACAGGAGTGTTAATCCTCCGATCAGGCTGCCCCTTCAGGAGGATTGTTAGTCATGGCATCTTTTGGTGTGTTTCACCTGTCTTTTTGCTTTCTGGCCTCCTGTTTTAATGGTATGCTGTACTTCTTTTTTGCTGACCTGTTGTCTCTGTGCATTTTGCCACTGCTGATCGGTGCTATAGGGTAAGTGTTCCCTCTGTAAATTGTGCTCATGATTGGTACTTCCGTGATTGGCATATTTGATTTAATAGTAAGTCCCTAGTAATGTGCGCAGGTATGCTCAGGGCCTAGAAGTCAAATCAATTCAATTCAATTCAAAGTTTGTTTGATTACTAAAAACCATAACTAAATTTAAAAAACCAAGTAATTCATGTATACATAGAGCAAAGTTAAAAAAATAACCCAGGTTAATACAAAAACAGTGCAATAATCTTGCTTTAATGTGGGTTAAGGTTAAGAGAGTCCAAGTGTTGAGGTTATAGCCTCTATAGTTCGAGGTTTTGGATAACAGAACAGTCACAGGCATCGCTTTAAAAAATCTAAACTAGAGGCAGGTGAACATGACAGTTAATTCAAGAAATGAAAACCATGTTGGGGTGGGCCACGCTGGATGAGCCGGAGGTCGTTAAATAGTTTTATGGTGATGTAGCGGCACGACCATCCAGCAGAGGATTTGCTGCCCTGTCTTTCCCCAGCGATTTATCTGCTCTACTAACAAATTTAGTGAACCGGATGTTCAACTTTGTGTTTTCTGAGTTCATAGCAGCTATTATGGCCTGGCGACAAGTGCGAGGTCCAAGTTTATTCCACGCCTCCGACAATAAGGTCCTTCCATCGTTGAGCAAGGCGGGGCATGTACAGGCTATATGCGCCATGCTTTCAGAGTGGTAGCCACACTCCCTGCATTTGCTTTAAAAAAGGCCATTCGCCCAACTTAGGTCCATAAACTGTAGCTTCCAGAAGAGTGAAAATGTGCTTGATAAGTAAGATGACTCAACCCCCGGTTTGAGGTCGGAAGTAACTGTCCAGGCGTGTTTCCTTCTAGATAGTTTTGCCCTGGTGGAGTGAAAAGACCAAAGCCGGACAGTTTGCTTGATTATGATCTTGAATGCCTGTTGTGATGGGTTTGTTCCCCAGTATTCCATGACTCCGAGTAACTGTAGAGAGTGTGTCAGGTGGTGCCGGTATTTTCGACTGGATGTGCTGATCGTTATTTCATTCCAAAGTTTGGCCTCGAGACTGCCTTCTCGGAAGTTGCGCAGTCTGTTACAGAGCTTAATGAACACGCCTGCCTTGACGCCATAATGTTCTAATAGGCCGAGTTCTAGCCTAACTTGTGCTGGGGATAAGGACCTTGGCAGGCGCCATGCTCGTTTAAAGATTCTAGTGATTAATTTGTTTAATAAGGTGCTTGTTGCACCCATCATAATCTCATATCCATATGAAAGCGGGTTGGTGATCTTAGCCTTCATCACCTGACCAGTGGGGTTAGGTTTGTACCAAGTAGCTGTTTTGAACGTTTTCCAGAGACGACCTCAATCATCTTTTTGCTTGGTGAAGGAGCCTCTGGAGTCCAGGAGAATTCCCAGGTATTTATAGTTTGGCACTATGTCGATGCTTTTGCTGTTGAAAAAGCACCCACCTTTCTGCTGCTTCCATTTGCCAAAATTAATTATTTTTGTTTTTGACAGATTCAGTTCAAGGGCGTTGTTTATTGTGTAGGAAAGAAGTTCATCCTAGTAGCCTCTGCAGGCCTACCTTGGTGTGGCTAAGTAACACGAGGTTGTCAGCGTATAAAAGGTTGCTGATGCGGGTTCCATCTAGTTGAGGCAGGTGGGAGTTAACCTTGTCAAGTGTGGAGGATAGGTCCGAAATAAACAGGTTAAAAAGGAGGGGGGCAACACGCAGCCTTGTTTAACACCGCTTCCTGTTTGAATCTTTTTTGAGACATAAGAGCCGTCTCCCAACTTTATTCTAATCCAAATTCGTGAATGGAGTTGGATTATGGATTTTTAGAGAGCGGGAGGTATACCCCAGCTCTCTAGTTTTTGCCATAAGCGGCCCCGTGGCACCCTGTCAAATGCTGTCTTGAAGTCGACAAAGCAGCAGTAAAGTTGAATATGCTGAACTGCTGCTTCCTTCATCAAAATGGTTGGTGCCAGTAGGTTGATGGTTGTGCCTGAACTGGCCACAAAGCCAGTCTGGTTGAAGGGGGAGCTATCATTCTGTAATTTTTCGGGTCATTTCTTTTACCACTTTTATAGATGGGATGGATGATGGCGCCTTTCCAGGAATCTGGGATGTTATAGTTGAGCGTGCAATATAAAAACAGGGGTGCTAGGTGGCCTGAGCACAAGGTTACGTCTGACTTGAACTGGGCCTAGGGTAGTCTGTGTGGGCCAGGAGCTCCGTCTGACCTACCTTTCCTGATTATCCCAGCGATGGTATTTCTTAACACTCCTGATGTCGTCAGCCTCTCAATTGTTGGCTCGTTTCGCGCCTCCATTCTCTCAATTATTGATTCATCCAGAGCGTCTTCGACTAAGATGATGGACCTGGTGATGATGATGGACCAGGTGATGATGATGGACCAATGCAGCGGACTTCAATGGGTTCTGACACAGATTTAGAGGATGGATGGGGGCTGGGATGGTCCGACCTGCTTGAATGTTCACAGAAGTGATTGGATAAAAACTGAGTCCAGTTATCGGCACTTATGTTTGCAATACCGTGTCCTTTGCCTCCTAGTGGGCCTCTATTCACGAGAGACCAGAATAATTTTGTGTTACACTTCTTACTAGCATGGACTAACTTCAACCAAAACTGGCCTGACGCTGCTTTCTTGTCTCTGGGTACAGATGTCTTGAAAGCTTTTTGAGCTTGCTGGTAATGGATGAATAGGGCTATGTCTCCTGTGTTTTTCCTGGCCCGGCATAAGCCCGAATTTCTTTGAAAGTTTAGCTTTTTTGTCCAGATGAGATGCGAGGTTGTAGTGTGTCTTGCCAGCTACATGTTTTGGACCAAAATTCGTGAATTAATCTGTTTACAAGTGCTTCCTAGCCATCGATGATGGGTATGTCTTTTTCACTTAGTAAATGTAGAAAAGCACTACATGTCTCCATAACGGGGGAGACGGAACTGGACTCCTGGTGGTGGGGGATGTTTGGTGATAAGGTTATTATTTGAGGTCGGGGATCACTCTCCCATTGTGCTGCGATGTGATGGGACTCGATTAGGGGTAGTATTTATCTATTTCTTAATGTGAAGTCCAGAAATGAGTGGGCTTGGCAACCGTTTATTACAATGTAGCCTTTTCAGCTGAATTGGAGGACAGCGTATTCACCCAATTTGGAAGGTCTAAGTCCTAATGGTAATATTTGTGTAGCAAGATGTGGGGGAACCGCTGGAAAGATGATTCCTAGGTCCTCGAACGTATTGTGGAAGAGGTTTGTGTTAAAATCTCCAGAAATTAAACCGGGTCTACTGCTGTGTGCACTTAAGATGTTGCATAAAATTTCAGTCAGGCGGTCCAGTTTGGATTTTTTGTCAGTGGTGCACAGAGAGATGTAAACATTTAGTGGGAGTAACTGGCTAGCTCAAATAGAACTTTCATCCACGATGCCAGTGACCCAGTCAACTTCAATTTTTTGCTGTTTGATGCGTGCGGGCAGACTAATGGATGCATAGATTGAAAGTCCGCCACCCAGTCTTCCGTACTTGCTCTGTCTTGTAGCGGGCAACGTGAATTCTAGATACCCTTCAATTGGGATGCTAGTTGCTAACCAAGTTTCCTGGAGAAGAATAATGTTGTGCTTTTTAAAAAATCCGTGTGTGTTCTGGGATTGAGATTTCGGCAGAAGACCGTTAATATCCCAGAATCAAATTGTTAAACCAAGTTCTGTGTTTATTTCAGATGATCCGATTCTGGGATAGGGCTGCTGGCAGCCATGCGCAGTCTGCACTTCAGGTAGCTTGAGATTCGGCACTGAGTTCAACATTGCCGACCGGAGAGCGGCTTCTGGCTGGCTTTAACACAGAGAAAGGAACAGAACTTATAATGGAAGCCGGAGCCTGGGTCGGCGTGAGTATTTCAGGGTAGCGGTGAGCGCAAGGCGTTGCTATAATTATTCCCCAGTTTTTAAATTGGTCGGCTTTTGATTGAACCAGCTCCCTTATGGCGGTGGATGCTAATGTAATATAGGTTGATTCTCCTGCTTGGAAGCCATTACTAGGTTTGAATTCTATGGCGATTATATCCTTTGAATCCAGAGTACACAGATCCTGGTTTGATTTGAAAAGCCTGATCATGTTCCTGCGGTTTAAGATGTCATGCGGGCCTTGGGCGACGTACTCGGGTGTTAACAGCAATTTTGTCCCGTTTCTGTCAGTGGCTAGATTGTGGATTTGGGCAGTTGAGGTCTCAGTTGGCTTAGGCTTCGCATCTGATGGTCATTGACGGAGGGGTATAACAGGCAACGGGGGAGCTTGCTCGCTGACTTGATTAGTTAGTGCTGAGGTAAGAACTGATTTGCGCATGAGCACCAGGGGTGGATGGCTAGGAGGGGTTGCCGAGTACTGTGAATCCAAGCCTTTGTAGGGGTTAACTGCACCATGTAAGCCTGGACTGTTGATCGTCACTTGAGGTAGGGACAACACTGTGTCTGAGGAACTTTTCACTTTTGGGGGGTGAGCTGTTTGAGGCGTTAGTGACTGGGCTACTTGCAACAGGCTGGTAGTGACGCTGGGCGCTTTGCTCGAGTCCTGTGCTGTAACAGGTTTTTTTATTTGTGAAATAATTGAAGATTGTTTTTTTGGGCTCATCCGTGTGCCTAAAACTGGATTTCTGGTGTCTCTTTTTCCCCCCGTTTTGATAGACGATGGATTGGTTGAGGGGAGGTGGGGCATCTGTAGTTGTGTCAGTAGTTTCATTGGAGACCGCTGTCGCCTTAGTTGGAGGTGAAGAAAGGGCTGATATTTTATTGGTCATATGCTCAAGCTCCGAGGCCTCGCCCTGCGTGGGAGCCTGGGACGTGGGGTCGGGGTGCCTGGTTGCCGGAATCTTCGAGATTTCTGTTAGTACTGATGAAAGGAATTGAGGCAATGAAGATAGAGAGTCAATGATGGGAGAACAACAGCATACTGCACTTGAGATTGGGCTTTTATTATCAGTGAGTTGAGCGCCCTATCCCGGTGGTATACACAGCCAGGGTATTTAGAAGGTTCACCTGCTGTTCCATTTTGTCTGAGTGGTAAGTCAATGCTGACACCGTAGATTGAAGGGTTTGAAGAAGTTGTGACCAGAGCTCGTCTAAGTCTAGTGAAGAAGGGCTAACAGTGGACCTTTTAAATTCTTGATTGAAAAAAGACAGGCCGAGAAGGGTATTGGGCAAGGTGTTGTGGCCCACGCCTGAGTTGATCTTTTGTTGGCAACCATTAACTGTAAAAGAGGTAGGGATTGGGGGATGACGTTCTGAGGTTGCTTAGTTGAGGTTTTGCCGGGGTTGCAACTTGTGGGATAAGGACTCTAATAGTTGCGACTGGATGGTCCTTTAAAATTAGGGACTTGGTTGCCAGAGGAGAAAACTGGCTAGGGTTCTGAACAGAGTGAGGGGTTGGCGAGGTCACCTTGCATCCGATTAGAGTTGGGGGGGGGGTGAAGCCAGTGCGACCGGAGAGTTATTGTATTGCAAGACAAAGCAGGACTGGTTGAGAGCCTGGGGCGATGGGGGAGCCTCGGAGGCTTCTTTTGTTTGGACGTCGGCCCTCTTTGGGAAGCCTGGTAATGAACTGAGGCCTGTCACACCAGCAGACACGTGGATCATGGGCTGAGACAGAGTTTGGTGCGAGGCTAGAGCTAAGTAGTTGAGGTAGGTGAAGCAAAGGTCGGAGGGATATCGAGTGAGCTTTATCTGGACTTGGACGCGGTACAGAGCTTCTAAAGTAGTCCCTCATTGACACTTTTTTCAACGAAGAGACTGCGATTGTTGCCGATCTAGATTTTGGGTCTTCGAGGATTGGGCTGTCCTGGGGCGCACCTACACTCTGAACTGGTTGTTGGGAAGGGCGCCATGAGAGAACTGATCTTTAGACAAAGGCTTCTGGGGTTGGGGCTCAGGGGCTAAGTCTGAGACAGTACCCGGTTTTGGTAGTGTTTTCGCTATTTTTGCTGGTTTTGCAATTGAAGATAGGGCAACTACTGTGGCATCTGAAGCACTCATCTTGAGGGGGTTTTTTAGAATTGGATGGGGTTTTCCTGGTTCTTCCTGATCTCATCACTGGAAGACTTTTTTTGTTTATTTCTTTTGGTGGGGTGTGGAGAATAGCTCGGGAGCCGAACACCCCCCCTCGCAGAACCCCCCTACTGGCCGAGCAGTTCAGAAATGCTCAGAAAGCTCACCCAAGGATCCGCAATGCAGCGTAGGGCGGGGCAGGCTTGAGAAGGTTGGTTGACTTGCCCCCTCCGATGGCTCCTTAAACTCCTTAGACTCCTGAAATCCTGTAATCCCGTTTGGGGTGACTGCGGTAGCTGCGGCGAGGGTGGTAGCTGCAGTGATTGCTGGAGTGATTACTGGAGTGGACAGCTGCTGAGGAGGCAGCTCCTTGAACTCCTTGGGCTCCTTGGGCATCTTGGGCACCTTGATGGAGACAACAGTAGCAGCGGTGGCGGCTGCGGTGATGTTTGCTTTGGTGGGGGGGTTTGCGGGGGTGACACGTGGTGGCTGAGGTGGACAACAGTAAACGGAAGCTGGTGAACGCGGCGGGAGCAGGCCAGCAAGCGCAGGGGAAGTTGGGACAACGGAGGAAAAAACTGATGGAGGGTAGGCAAGCGGGGCACACAAGGCAGAATCACAGGCTGCACCCAATCTAATCGGGCTGCCTTCGCGATCCGGCAAGGGTACGCACTCACTGCAGCCGCCACCTAATGGCAGCCGTGCTCGCCGCTGGAGCTCCAGTCCCAGTTCCGGCAGGTCTCTGGGGAACCCCCTGCAAACACCTAACCTTTCCCGCTGTCAGGGGTGTCTCCGCAATGATACCAGCTCCGGCACGGTAGCTATGCTCGTACCTCATAGCTCACTCTGCTGCTCGCTCCGCTGCCTCGCCGAATGGACACACCTCTTCCTGTCAGCTGCTACTGACTCAGTAGAGTGAACAGGTGATGATTCTATGGTTTGCAGATCATTTACTTGCCTCTGAAGCCAAATGCTAGTGGGCCTGCAGCACTCATTGTGCCACCCATACAATTAGCTGTCAAAGGTGTCTCAGACCTGCCACTGCAGTGTCTCTGCACGCAGTTTCAAACTGGCATGTCGACCTTCCCTTTTATTACATGTAAGGTGCCCCTAAGGTAGGCCCAGCGCAGCCCCATGTGCAGTGTGCAGCATACCTAAAAGGTAGGACCTGTAGTGCTGTGTTATTACATGTCCTGATAGTTAAATACTGTGCATTTCGTTTTTCACTATTGCAAGGCTGTCTCTTCCATAGGTAAACACAGGCCTGCCTAGGAACACCTTTCCAGTGTAGATTCTCAAAGGAAGATGATAGAAAGTTGGAGTTAGGGATGTCGGAACTCACCATTTAAAAATACATCTTTGAGTGAATATGTTTTTTAAATTGCGTGTTTGAAAACGCAACATTTAGAAAGTGACCATTTTCTTGCTTAACCATTCTCTGCTTGTCAGTAGAATCAACATATGGTTTATACTGACAGGGGTCTTTTTGTGCATTCACGTTAGACAGGCACACAAAAGGAATTGAAGTGTGCTCTGCATATACTGGTACAAAAGGGGGTGGTGATGGATGGAGCATCTGAACTAATCAAACACTCATACCCAGTCAACAGATCTGGGTTTAATCCATCACAGTTCTTTAGCCCACTCTGCCACCCCAGTTCAGACATGGCCATGGGAACAGTCCAGCCTGAACTGCTAAGCCATGCCTTCCCTGGACCGGAAACAAGCTTCCTAGGACCGGTTTCTGGCATTTCAGCCAACTTCAGCCAGGCTTGCTTGAATCCAGTGGCACAGTGAACAAGGGACTCACGTCTGAGCATACCCTGCCAACTTATGGCGAACAAAGCGGTACAAAAGGGGTTGGTGATGGATATACTGGTGGCACATCACCAGGATAGGGCTTATGTTTGTACTTGACTTCCAGTGATTGGTGTGCACTACTACCATATTGCAGGCCACTACATACACATTCTGTTTTTTTTTCTCTTTCCCCTTTCTTAAGTTAAAATTGTAACTTCCTGCTGCATCATGTCTCAGTCAAGAGCATCGTTAGTTACATCCCTAGAATTCTTTTTTAAGGAGGAAAAGTTGCAAACCTACACCGTGAAGGAACTGAAGTCAGCTTACAAAAACCTCAAAGTCCAATTTAAAGGCCTCACCTAAAAGGATGAGCTACAAAGGCGATGAGGGCCTGGATAGCAGCCAGGAATGCCAGTGGGCATTCTCGAGATCTTAGTGTGGAGGCCGAGGAGCCATTTCAAAGGAAAGATGTGCTGAGGGTTCAGAAGCTGCCAGGAGGGGAGGTAACCTCAGGTTCAGCCAGCAGTGTTTCTTAAAAAGGTCTGTCCACTGAGGAGTTGGAGAACAGGCGGGAAGCAAGGAAGTTTGAGTTTGAGAAACTCCAGTTGGAGAGTGAAAGAGAGGACAAGAGGCTAGCCATAGAGGGGAGAAAGATGATCTTAGACCACGAGCATGGTATAAAGGAGCTGGAGCTCAAGAACAGTTCCAGCACAGATGAAGGCAGCATTTCTCAGTGTAGTCCAAGAAAGTAGTGCACATTCCAAAAAATATAAGTAGAAGAGTACATGCAGGGAGATGATATCCAGAGTTGGTTTCTGGACTATGAGACAGCTGTTCACATGAATGGGGTCCCTGAGAGAAATTGTGGAATCACTTCACAGCGGAGGAGAGGGACACATTGTTGACTTTGGTTGAGAAGCATAACCTCATCTATTCTGACATGAAGCATGCTCTCCTCACCAGGTGTGGTCTCACTCCTGACAAGTACAGGGATCAGTTTAGAGGGAGTAAGAAACTTGAGTCCCAGACATGGGTGGAATGTGTGGATTCTTTTTGCAGATCACTGGATGATTGGGTGAGGGGCAGTAATGTCACAGATTTTCAGGGACAGTACAATTTGATTGTGTTGGGAGCACTTGTCTGTACTGTGTTTTGCAGAGCTGCACCAGCACTTGATTGACAGTGGACATACTTACCCCAGAAAGCCTGCTATGGAGTCAGACCACTGGGAGAGTACGAGGGTCCACAAGAAGGTGTATAAGGTAGACTCTTCCAAAGGTGGGCCGGGTCCCCAGCAGAAGAGTGTGGGGGGGACAAGGCTAAACAAAAGGAGTTCTCAAAAGGTCCTCCAGGTTCACACCCCCTGGGAGATAAGAAGCCATGGGTCTCTTCAGGAAAGCCTGCAGAGACGGGACCCCGGAAATGTTTTACTTATGATCAGGAAGGTCACATAAGAGGTGATCTCAAGTGTCCTAAGCGGACACAGCCACACACCAGTGGGCAGTCCAGGGTGTTGGCTAGTGTAGCGATTGGGTAGGAGTTGGTCCCAGGTGGATGTGGGGAACCAGATGAGATGACCCATGTCTAACTAAGGGACAGTGAGATGGTTCAGATAAACCTAGTGCCTGATAACACTAAAATGTCCAAGCAATAGGTGACCATCAATTGTTAAAGGCTCTAAGAGATACCCGAGCCAATGTGATCACGGGCCGGTGTCACCTGGTGTCTGAGGAGCAAGTAGACCCTGGTGTGTTCCACCAAGTAGTAGCAGTGGACACTTCTGAGCTTCAGTATAAGGTGGTGCAGGTTCCCTTTGAGTGGGGGGGAATCTCAGGTTCCTTGAGGGTAACTGTGAGTCCCACCATGCCGGTTGACTGTCTGCTGGAAAACGACCTTGAGATTTCCACCTGGATGGAGGTGGAGCTCAGGTCACACTTGGGGATGATGGGGTTACCAGATTGGGCATGTGTGATAGCACTGTCCATATCAGCCAGACAGGGTGATCAGAAAGACCTATAGCCTGAAACAGAGGCCATGATGCCTGCCAAGAGAAAAGACAAGGGGCAGTGGAAACCCGCTCCTGAAGTTTCCATGGTCTGGGAGGAGGTTGACCTCCAGGGGGACGCACTGGAACCTACAGGGGAGCAAGTGGCCAAACTGGGAGACTTGCGTGAGCTGGCCCATTGGTGGCAAGAAGGCGGTCCCACAAGGGACGAGATCTGTGTGAAACAGAATGCGTGCCCTACTCTAGTGGGTTTTAGATAGCAGCAAGAAGAAGGTCTCCCCAGGGAGGAGTTCTGTGTAGTGCAGAAAGTGTGCCCTACTCTAGTGGGTTTTAGGTAACAGGATGAAGACATGGTAGCTGGCGGTGAGTCCAGATATCACTTGGTTTACTGGGAGAAGAGTCTCCTGTATAGTGAGCCTGGCTGCTGAGCCTGGGGCAGCCCTTGTGCTGGTGGTACCCTGCGCTTTAGAACCGTCCTACTGGGTTTGATGATGATGATATGGGGCTTATAAAGCGCTCGAATGCCGAGGCGTTTTGGCGCTGATACGTGTATACAAAGCAGGGGCTCAGCTAAGTCTAGTCAGGAGTAAAGATCCGGGTTTTCAAGGCCTTCCTGAAAGCCAAAAGGTTGGGTTGTAATCCTAATCCCACTGGCAGCTTGTTCCACAGTTTGGCCGAGCAGCATGACAGGGATCATCCACCCCATCTGGCCCTTCGGAACTTGGTAGTACGTATCAGGCCAAGATTGGCCGATCGTAGATTTCGAGAGGGAATGTTGAATTCAGTTCTGTGCCGCACAGGGAGCCAGTGCAATGCTCTTATTCCGTGAGATGTAGGGTAACCCTTTGGAATTTTTAAAATTAGTTGTGCTGCCGCATTCTGCAACAATTGCAGCTTATTTATCTGGTGTTTGTCGATACCCGGAAACATTGCGTTGCAGTAGTCCAATTTGGACAGAAAAAGGGCCACCATTACCGTCTTTTGTAGCTTGGGGGGATGAAAGGGAAGATTTTACGAAGGGTCTTTGGCATGGGGAAACTGGCCGACGTTAGGCTGTTTACCTGTGCTGACATATTGAGTTTATCACCGAAAATAATTCTGAGATTCCTGACCTTCCTAACCGGAAGTTGTGGTTCTGAAATTCTGGACCCTACTGTTATCACGATATCGAGATCCAATACCCGTGCCACAAAATATCAATATCCCATGACGAATTTGGTATCAACAGACCGGTAATGATTAGGACATCATTCCTATGCATTTGCGTCATGATCGAGGAATGCCAACGCCCATAAATCGTAGTTTCCGTTCCGACCCCTCAGACTCCATTTTGTAAACGGCATCCATCTTGTGTCTTGCCCTCATGATAAGTCAATTGAGTAAGGTCGAGCTTGATCTAAAAGGACACGTCCACCTCTCCCTGACTCCCCCCTAACCTGTCTCAACTGACTCCCTTGCCTCCAGCCAAACCTGTTTGGGCAGCTCCTCGCCCAGTGGCCGAATACGATAGCATCAATGCATAACATACCACAAACCATTCACCACGTACAGATCATGTTTTCTACACACACACACCTGGCCGCGCACCATGTTTATGGCCAGTTTTATGACTAGGAGGTGCCCTTCTTTATTGGGGTTTCGTCGATATCTGATGGGAGTTCCGGGCCTGACCGGGTAATCTATCACGAACTGGACGTCTAAAATATGGGCTTGCCTACATGACTTCGCTCTTTGTATTATTGTAGAAATATGTGTACAGCCATATCATAAACTCAAGAATTCTTGCTTGCAGCTATTATTTCTGTATATAAGGAGAAGGCTTGTTCTGTAAAAACGAACAGTCTCCTGAGAACACACGATCCGCGTTTGTCGTGCTTCTAGGACACATGTTACTTGGTAGCTGCCAATAAAACTTGATCTCTGACTGCGACTAGAAGACTCCGTGTTTCTGTGGTCCGGAACAAGGGAGAACTCAGAGGTCTTCGGGTGTTATCCCCTGGCACCACCGGGTTCTTAAAAACCCGGCACCTCAGTTGGCGCTCAACTCGGGGCGGTATCAAGCGGCGACGGTCCAAGCCAGATGTTCGTGAGGAGCTTCGTGTGAAAATTCCAGAGGACGGCCAGCCACTTCAGCGACCCCTGTATGTCGACGTGGTTCCGAAGGTCTTTGCTGCGAGGTTCCCCGCGTCCCGACGGCTACGAAGGACTGCTGCCCTGACTATCGCCTTGTTTTGGACCCAGTGATCCTTGGTAGAGCGAAACGATAGACGAGTCTTCTAGCGACGTCACTGATCTTCAAATACTTCAGTTAAGTATAAGTGGAGCGTCTCCCAGTCCTTAGTTTGATCCTTAGTTTTTGGTATCCTTGAGATACGCTTTGATTTGGTACTTGCAAGCCCCAAAGCCGAAGGACTCGTGTTTTCACGAGAAATATCGTAACAGATAATCCTTTGAAGTTTGAAGCTAGACTAGTGAGCGAAGATGCCTGGTTTTAGCAGACTTGGAAACTTGTTTTGTCTTGGTTGTAGTAAGGACTCCCGATTAGAGGATTCTTGTCCGGTTCCTCCGATTGGAACTCCAACGTATGAGCTCTATGTGAAGCATGGCGTAGGTCCCATCACATATAATGAAGTGTGGATAAAATACACCCGCAAGGATGGTGTTTTAAAATGGCCCCAATATGGTAGTTTTGACTCAGAAATATTAGACAACCTAGAGGTCAAATTGTTCAAGAAAAAAGCCCGGCCGGCGATGTTTGACTCTTTTCGCTTATGGCGCAAAGAAGCCAAACAGAAAGAAATAAAATTAGCAAAAAGGAATAAAAGAGGTATGTCAATGGTGCAAGCTGCCGTTGCATACAGGGATAACGAGGAAGAGCAGGAAAAGCGAACAAATACTTAGGAGCAAGAAACTAGCAGTAGATAAATGTTACCCGATGTTACCAAATAAGGGACAAGGTCAAGAGGAAAGATCTGAGAAAGATCCGTTAATGTCCCAATTATTGAACTCGCCACCGCCGTATGCGTTAGACGCTACCGCACCACCGAAGCATTTTACTATACCCCGCCCCGGCGCACGTAACCCAGCTCTTGCACGAACGCCAGCTCCTCTTCAGCTGGTTTCTACTTCTCCGGCGCAGCCTTCTCAAGGGCCGCCATCTTTGCTACATACTCCATCTACTTCTACCACTTTGCCTACAGCTCCAACTGTTCCCTATGATACTACGTCTGCCACTGTTTCAACTTCCTCTGCTATGGCCTCGATTTCTTCTTTGCCTCAGCCTGTCTTTTCCGATGCACTTGCCCCTCCGCAAGGTTCTCCTTCTATCAGACAAAGAGTGACAGGTACCGTCACTGGTCTGCTTTCACCTTTCTTCGGGTCGCCTAAAACGACCCCTAAAACAGAAGATAGACAGTTACGTAGTCAACTGCCTGATTACGAGGAAAGAAAAGTGCTGAATGAACTAGCACGCCAATGGATTGCGGATACTGTTAGATATGATGTTCAGTCTGTTATGGAAGTTTTCCGTCAATGGAATGCACCCACTCAGAGATACGTATTCGAAGAGATGTGTGTATATATGTGCGAAGATTTGGAGACGAATGATCCCAAATACACAATTGACGAACTATGGCGTACGCGTTTTAAGTTCCATGAAGGTATGATTATAGGTGCAGATGTTGAGAAAGCGATAGAGTTGTTGTTCTCTTATAGGAGTAAGGGAAACGTCCCTAGATCATTGCACGAAGACGACGTATCAGGTAGGAAAAGAGCGAGACAGTACCCCATGAGAGAGGTTCCTCCGGTTTGGAGGGAAGGCGATGCAAATGTAGTACCGCCAATTCTGCCACATTTCCAGCGTGTATGGGTACATGTCCCCTGGAAAAGATCAGAAGTTTTAGCGCTCAAGCAGACACTACCTGATCCCCGTAAAAACCCGACTGGGTATTATAAGGAGTTATCGCAAACTGCAAGCTCATGTATAATGAATTTAGCGGATGTAGACATGTTGTTTGGGAATGTTGTTCCACATCCTTTATGGAGTAAAATTCGTCATACGGACCATGACCAAGAACTAGGTGATTCATGGGCTAATATTACCGCTATAGATGCTAGACAAATTGGTGGTTCTAAACCTGAGCCGTTAATAGCCGAACTTCCCGGTAGGATTATAGCGTACATGAAAACAATAATGCCTGAAGTACGCGTAAACTGGGACAAGCTATCTGCGTGCAAGCAGAAGAAAGATGAGAATGTGTCTGACTTTTTCACGAGATTTGAGGAGACTTTCACTGATCATAGTGGTCAAGATATGGCTACCGAGGGTGGTCAAAGATTGTTTGTAGACAAATTCGTACATAATTTGCTTCCTGAACTGTGTACTAAACTAAAAGATTCAGAGAGTGCTTGGGCTGTCTCTACGTCAGCGCAGATTTTAGCTACAGCCCAGTACTATGAAAATAGGCGCAAAGACGAGCTAGATAAGGTAGACAAAAAGACTAAAGATTTGAAAACTAAGGTTCTTCTCCAGCAGGCCTATCCGCCTCGTATGGCTAGTCAGCCCAATTATCAACCACAACAGCAGTATTCGAGAAACGCGCAAGGAAACGAGTTTTCCCATCAGCGTCTTCCGTATGGCCCGAATCAATGTGCGTATTGCAAGGAAGAGGGTCATTTTAAAAGTAATTGTCCGGCTCTTGCGCGACGTTTAAACGGTGTTTCAGGTGTAAGGGGAAGAGGTGTTCAACATGCCCCTAGAGGTAGGGGCCGTGGAAATTTCTCCCAGAACACAGCTTCTTTTCCGCCTCAGAATTCCATGAACAGCTTTGACCAACAGACTAATGCATCGTCTAGGTCAGCTCAGTACTATGCTGACGACTATTACACCGAACACGAAAATGAGGGTAATGATTGCTAGGAAAGCCATGGACAAAGAGAGGGAGTCGTTTCAGTTCCAGTAGATCAGAATGGACCTTATGTCGAGGTAATTACCTCAGGAGTGTCAGAGCCATTTCTGCTGGATACTGGTGCTACAAAAAGTTCTATTATGCACTCAAAACTTCCTGGCGCACCTTTGTCTGGCGAAATGAATGTATCAGTAGGTTTCTCTGGCGCCCCTGTTAGAAACCCAATCTCTAGTCCCATGTCCCTTTCTGTTGGCCCATGCGAATTAGAAGCACCCCTCATTTTGACAACAGGTTGCGGTGAAAATTTGTTAGGTTTGGATTTACTAAAGAGGTTGTATGCGACTTTGTACTGTTCTCCCTTGGGAGTACAGCTTACTTTAGGTAAGAAAGTCGTTTCTCCAATGTATGTGTCAAAAGAAAATATTGCAACTGAATTGTCGTGTCTTCCTGATATACTTTGGGCTAATGGTTCTAATGATGTTGGTCGTTTGGAGATAGCACCGTATGTCATAACATTGAAAGCCAACGTTAGGTTGCCACGTATTCCCCAATACAAAATATCCAGCGAATGCGAAAAAGCGTTGTTGACGATTGTTTATGATCTGATTGACAAAGATGTCATCGAAGAAACAATAGGAAATGTTTGTAACAGTCCAGTTTTACCAGTCTTAAAGCGTACTGATCCTTCACAGCCCCCTGTGTACAGGTTTGTGATTGACCTCAGAGAAGTGAACAAGGTAGTTATCCCACAGTTTCCAGTTGTCCCCGACATTACTGCTTTATTGACAATGGTTCCAGCTTCAGCAGCTTGGTTCTCGGTGATTGACCTGAAGAACGCTTTCTTCAGCATCCCGATTGCTGAGGAGAGTAGAGATATTTTTGGATTCAATTTAGGAGGACGAAGCTTCCGCTTCAAGTGCGCTACTCAAGGCTACTGCGAAAGCCCATCAATATTCAGTCAGGCCCTGAAAACACAACTGGACACTATTGTTCTGCCAGATGGGTCAACTCTGATTCAGTATGTGGACGATCTGCTGATCGCTGCAGACACTGAAGAAATTTGCAAACAAGCCACGTTGTCATTATTGCGTCACTTATGTGACATGAAGCACAAAGTCTCTCTTTCCAAACTACAATTTTGTCGACAAGAAGTAACCTACCTAGGTCACATCTTATCGAAGGAGGGAAGGAGACTGACACCAGAAAGAATACAGGCAATTGCAGAACTGAGTGCCCCAAGGACACAGAGAGAGGTTCGAGCCTTCTTGGGCATTACATCGTACTGTAGACAATGGATACCGAATTTCTCACCACTAGCCAAACCTTTGCTGGCACTACTCTGTAAAGATACGCCCAATCCTATGCCCTGGTCTGAAGATTGTCAGACGAGTTTCCACGAGTTGCGTGATGCATTGTGTTCGGCTCCGGTGTTGGGAAACCCCAACTACAGTAAGCCTTTTACATTATACGTCCATGAGAAGGAAGGTTGTGCATTATCAGTCCTAACACAACACTTTGGGGACAAGCAGCGCCCATGCGCGTATTTTTCGGCAACTCTAGACCCTGTGGCTAAAGCCCTACCAAGTTGTCTGAGGGCTACCGCCGCAGCAGCTGTCTGCATTCGAAAGTCCGCTGGATTAGTCATGAATAATACTCTGATCGTTATGGTCCCGCATGCAGTAGACATTTTGCTAAACAGGACGAAGACACAACATCTCACTAGCGCTCGACTATCCAGTTACGAACTTACACTGTTAGCAAGTCACATCCACATAAAGAGGGGTGATACACTCAACCCCGCTACGCTACTACCCATCCCGACAAAAACAGACGAGATTGATAAACATGACTGCTGCTTTAGGACAGAAGAAGAGACAAAAGGGAGAGTAGACTTGCAGGACACTCCCCTTCCTGAATGCAATACTTTATGGGTTGATGGTTCATGTTTCAAGTTGCCAAATGGTGATACGACTGCAGCCTATGCCGTAACAACATTACACACCATTATAGAGACCGCGCGCATTTCCCACAATTCTGCACAAGCTGCAGAGCTAATTGCACTTACAAGAGCATGTGTGTTGGCGAAAGGAAAGCGAGTGAATGTGTACACTGACAGCCAATACGCCTTTGGTGTGGCTCACAGTTTTGGGAGATTGTGGCGTGAACGTGGATTCCTAACGTCACATGGTGCAAAGATACAGCATGGTAAGCTAGTTAATGAGCTCCTCGAGTCACTGACCTTGCCACTACAAGTTGCCATCGTGAAATGCAGTGCACACAAAAAGATTCAAGACGATGTTGGCCACGGGAATGCATTTGCAGACGAGGTTGCGAAAGAGACTGCAAGGAACACAATGAGTCGGATGTATGTTGTAGGTCCCGCTAGATGGATTACTGATGTGGGAATGTGTGAGGACACCATCGAAAGCGTGAAATCTATACAAGCCGAGGCAACTGAGAAAGAGGTGAGAAAGTAAAGGTAGATTAGATGCAAATGGTTGTTGGGTCGAATTGTCAGAACACCAGCGATGGCTATTACCTAACGCCTATGTACTTGCAGTAGTAACGATGGCTCATGGATTTGCGCACATCAGTTCGAAAGGAATATGTAAGCTATTGGCCCCAGTATGGCAGAATAGTAGTATCCCAAAATATGCAGAGAACGTGGTCAGAAAATGTATGGTATGTTTGAAGCATAATCCCGGTAAGGGAACCCCAACTCCAGCTGGTCATTTTGCGCCTCCAACGTATCCGTTCGAGGTTTTGCAGCTCGATTTCATCCACATGGAGAGGTGCAACAATCTGAAGTATGTGCTCGTTGTTGTTTGCGCTTTGTCAAGGTGGGTGGAAGCGTACCCCCTTAAGGACAATACCGCCTTGTCAACTGCCAAAGCCCTTGTCAAAGAGTTCTTCCCTAGATTTGGTATGCCTAGAATTGTCTGGAGTGATAATGGAAGTGAATTCGTAGGACGCGTGATGAAGAGAGTGTGTGAGTGTCTAGGCATACACCAAAAGTTCCACGCTGCAAATCACCCCCAATCAGCTGGATTAGTAGAATGCTACAATGGCACGTTAAAACTCAAATTAGCCAAGATCCAAGCCTGTACAGGTCTTAAATGGCCTGACGCCTTGCCTCTAGCACTCTTGTCAACCAGAATGACCGTCCATTCCAGATTAGGACTTAGCCCCCATGAGATAGTGTTTGGCCGCCCAGCCAACGTCTGGGGCGTGCCAAGGTCAAAGAAACTCAGCGAAATAGAACACCCCGTACTGCTTGACTATTTGTGCGAATTGACAACTAAATTGCGTGTTTTACACCAACAGGTTCACAGTTCCTCTCCGCCAGCCTCTGACGATCCAGGTCACTCCATCGAACCCGGCACGTGGGTCTTGGTGCGGAATTCCAGCGCACAAACAACGGACAGCCGAGGTGGACCGGACCATACCTGGTACTTCTTTCCACGAGATCAGCCGTTCGGGTGGAAGGCAAAAAGAACTGGGTGCACGGGACCCATTGTAAACGGGTCCCTCTACCCCTCCCATACGACCGGTGGGTCAATGAAGGACTTGCCGACTCTGAGACAGAATCCATACCTCGCTTCATCCCTTTCAGCGATGCACGTTTAAAAGAAACTGGTACCGAAAAGGAGAGTGATCATATTTTACAAGGACTTGTGCCACCGTCAATGCAGTTGGACACTACCGAACCTGAGACATTGTTTGAAGACCACACCGTACCTGGGAAACGACGATACAATCTACGGTCTAGACAAAGAGACTAATAAAAAGCAAATTAATGTGATTTCCCTTCCCCTAAGAACTATTTTAGATTTTTCAGCTCTCTCGCCCAGGGAACTTGCTCATTTTTGATTTTCGAACCGCCATCCGGTTCTGCTGCTAGGGTCGCGGTTGAAGTCTGGGGAGTGCAACTGGGGACGTTTAGGTCAACGGTTCTGGTTGGTCCAAGGGAGTTACCCCGGACTGAACAGAGCGCACTCCCTGGCAGAATCAATCTACCACCGCGGGCAGCAACTAGAGGACGGAGTTTCCTAGGGTAAAGAGACCTATCAGATTCACGAACATTGAAAGACAACTATGCACTGTACTGGCCAAAAGAAGGTTTTTGATAACATGTATTTTAATGTTGTGTAGCATAACGATGTTTTTGACTGGTTATACTCTATTCGTATTCCAAGTTACTTTTTCAAATGACACCCGGCCACCACCTCCTCCTACTATCTCTCCACACTCCTTTCACCCTCTACCTGAACACGAGTCTGCCAGAAGACTCGAATTTGTAAACAACTCATTCATTCAACTCCTACACCAACACCAGTCCATAATGAACACATCGAACTGTTGGATATGTGGACTCATGCCACACACAACGGATAAGGGTATCCCATACTTCATCCTGCCATTCAGTTATTATGGTTCTCTGTGGGCTTTCCAGACCATGTTCCTATTTGCCCTAGAACCATACCCGACCCGTTCCACTGAGAGCGATTCCAGTAACAAGGCACTAGTAGCAGGGATAAGAAATATGAGTAGGGAGTTCGACACATATCAAACGATCCCCAAAGATGAACTCACTCCATACAGTCGTTGGAACATAACTAAGAATGGGATTTCCCTGAGTAAGGGACAGACAGCAAAGAAATCCCGCCCAGTTTGGATAGTGCCCCACAAAGGTCACTTATGTTTACAAGGTATCGGTAGGGATCCCAAAGCACAATTAGGAAAGAGCATATGCACGGAAACATATGTGTTCGCTTCCCGAACTTCCCCTATATTCTTAGCAGCCAAAGGCACGTATTTCGTCTGCCACGACCAAGCCTATACATGGTTGCCCCCTGACTTCTCAGGTACATGCTTCATCTCATTTCTGCTGCCTCCCACCTACACGGCCAGAGCAGATTACCATCGGACAAGGACAGCTAGAGGTGTTGTGAGTAAAGACGACACCGCGAGTCAGGAATTTGCAGACTTCGCAAAGGGTTTTCTGCCATTTTGGGGGCCTACGGTGAACAGCAGGAATATTCGCCAGTTATCAAGGATAGTTGAATCCGCCGTGATTACAACGGCCGGAGCCCTTGACAACTTGACAACCGAGCTTCAGTCGGATCGACTTATGACCCTTCAGAACCGAGTTGCCCTAGATATCATACTCGCCGATCGTGGTGGTGTATGCAGAGTGATCCAATCTAGTTGCTGTATTTTCATCCCTGATAATGCACCGACAGTGTACCAGGCCATCTCCAAACTACACGAAATATCTGGTTCCCTTCACGTGGAAAAAGGAGATTGGTCCCTTCTAGGGTGGTTCTGGGGCCTGATCACTGCCTGGGGATGGAAAACACTGATCTTCGTTGGGATGATCTTAGCGCTTCTGTTTATGTTCTGCCTGTGTGTACAGTGCGCTCCTGCACTATGTGGCCTCTGTGCTACCTCATGTGTAAGGAAGCCTGTGTCAAGGGACGAACTTAGCAACAGAATGATGCTACAGCAACATCTCCACGAATTCATTAATACAGATTTAGACTCAGATTAACATGAGTTATTGTCTTACATAAGGGCAAAAGGAGGGTCTGTGGTTCTGAAATTCTGGACCCTACTGTTATCACGATATCGAGATCCAATACCCGTGCCACAAAATATCAATATCCCATGACGAATTTGGTATCAACAGACCGCTAATGATTAGGACATCATTCCTATGCATTTGCGTCATGATCGAGGAATGCCAACGCCCCTAAATCGTAGTTTCCGTTCCGACCCCTCAGACTCCATTTTGTAAACGGCATCCATCTTGTGTCTTGCCCTCATGATAAGTCAATTGAGTAAGGTCGAGCTTGATCTAAAAGGACACGTCCACCTCTCCCTGACTCCCCCCTGACCTGTCTCAACTGACTCCCTTGCCTCCAGCCAAACCTGTTTGGGCAGCTCCTCGCCCAGTGGCCGAATACGATAGCATCAATGCATAACATACCACAAACCATTCACCACGTACAGATCATGTTTTCTACACACACACACACCTGTCCACGCACCCTGTTTATGGCCAGTTTTATGACTTTGAGGTGCCCTTCTTTATTGGGGTTTCGTCGATATCTGATGGGAGTTCCGGGCCTGACCGGGTAATCTATCACGAACTGGACGTCTAAAATATGGGCTTGCCTACATGACTTCGCTCTTTGTATTATTGTAGAAATATGTGTACAGCCATATCATAAACTCAAGAATTCTTGCTTGCAGCTATTATTTCTGTATATAAGGAGAAGGCTTGTTCTGTAAAAACGAACAGTCTCCTGAGAACACACGATCCGCGTTTGTCGTGCTTCTAGGACACATGTTACTTGGTAGCTGCCAATAAAACTTGATCTCTGACTGCGACTAGAAGACTCCGTGTTTCTGTGGTCCGGAACAAGGGAGAACTCAGAGGTCTTCGGGTGTTATCCCCTGGCACCACCGGGTTCTTAAAAACCCGGCACCTCAACCCGGCACCTCAAAGTGGGCATTCCCCCATGATGACGTTGCCCCATTTCCGAACTCAATCACTTCAGTCTTTCCTGTGTTTATCTTCAGGAAACTCAAAGTCATCCACTTCATGATATCCTTTAGGCAGGAGTGGAAACTGGTAGCTGTTAACTCAGGCCTATCTGACAGGGATATCACTAATTGAGAATCGTCGGCATACGACACAAATGTGAAACCATGTTTCCTAACTAATGTTGCTAATGGTTTCACATAGATGTTAAATAACGTCGGGGACAGAGCAGATCCCTGCGGGACAACACAGGGCAGATTGAAACTGTCCGACTCTAAGCAGTCCCACCTCAGGTTCTGTTTCCTATCCTGCAAAAAAGAGGAGAGAAGGGCCAGCGCCGAGTCCTCAATTCCCACCTCCGTAGTCCCCGCACCAACACCGTGTGGTTCATGGTGTCGAATGCGGCCGACAGATCAAGGAGGATGATCATCTAATACAAACAGATACGGTGGCAGGGTATATCTTGCTGCATCTACTACCAATGTTTCTGGGGTCCTAATGCATATGCATATGAGTTGCAAATAGCCATTGCCCACCTCCCAAAACCAGCCACCCCCAATTGGTTTCAAATACAATACATCAACACAGAGGGTGGGAGAGGCATTGGATCCCAAGCAAAATATCAGAGGGTTCAAATCCCACACAAGAAGAAGACTGCGATGACAGAAATAGTGGTGTTTTCACAATGATGCTGTTTTGAGTTCTTTTTATTCAATATATTAAAACACAGCAGCCAAAAGTCTTTGCCCTGAAGAAGCCCGTGTGGGTGAAATGCGTTGGCTGCTGTGTTTTAATATATTGAATAAAAGGAACTCAAAAAAATGCTAATTGGCCTTAAGGAATCGCAAATTACCACCAACTTCAAGTTGGTGGTAATTTGCGAATTCCTTGAAAAATGCACTTTTTTGCATTTTTCAAAGTGCAATGTGAAGCACATACATGCCCTTTGGGCATGTATGTGCGCCACATGTGCACCCATGCTAATTTCAGGGGTGCAACAGGGTGTCCTTTGGACACCCCTGCACCCTTGAAATTATTCTCAATTTGCGATTCTCAAATTGCGAATTGAGAATAACTTCCCATTCATTCCTGTGGGCCTCCTGGCCCATAGAAATGAATGGGAAAGTATTTCTTATCGCAATTAAGAAATTCTAAGAAATCGCAAAAAAATTGTGATTTTGTACATACATCCCTATTTGCGATTCTCAAATAGCGATTTCTAAAAAATTGCTATTTGAGAATCGCAAATCAGGTTGTTGATGCATATGGCCCAAAGTATTTTTCTAAAAAAAAATGCATTCAGCCAAGAACTACACAAGATAACTTTTTTAAACTGTCCAGGTCCTCTCCAATGTATTGTCTAGCTGCACATTGTCCCCTAGTCAAGTATTTTGTGACAAGCTATTAGAATTTTTATAAAACAACGTGGAGGATATACATGGAATATTGAATATCAGTGGTATGGCCTTAAACCTGGCCATGGGGTTATATGAGACAGCACCTGATAACAATTAATTTTGTAAGTTTCCTCCTCTTACTGTGGAAGGAGTAGTTGAACTTACAGGCCAAACAAAGTCATTGGCCCCATCTGACCCCTGTCTGCCAAACATTTTACCTGATATAGTTGGGGAGGTGCTCCTCCCCTCACCATATTACTGTTTACCATCATGGACTCAAGTTATTTTGCTACTGAGTTGAAAAAGGTCTCCATCCCCCCCATTGCTAAAGAAACCTTTGCTAGATGCAAATGACGTAAATGATTATAGTCCCATATCTCGCCTCGCCTTCTCGACAAAAAATCTCGAGAAGCATATGAATATCGCACTGTCTGAGTTTCTGAAGGTGAATGTAATTTTAGGTTCTGCGCAATTTGGTTTTATACCAAAACATAGCACTGAGTTGGCCTTGGTAGTAGCCATTGAGGAGCTAAGAAGTATTTTAGTCAGTGAGGGGAAGGATGCAGTGATCCTGTTGAATCTATCTGCAGCCTTTGACACAGTGAGTCACTGTCATGCTGGAATGCCTGATGGAGATTGGAATTGGTGGTTCAGCTACTGATCTCTTTTGCTCTTTTCATTTGGGCAGGGAGCAATCAGTTGTCCTAGTGGGACTTGTATCTTAGCCTTTTTCATTTCCATGTGGTGTTCCTAAGGGTTCTTCACTGATCCCCTACACTTTTTAACATTTGTGTGGCCTCCCTGACAAGATTGATCTGTAAATCTGTTTTTTTCTAAGTTGCATACACGGATGACACAGAAATTGTGTCTATCTCTAGTGATGTAGCTGCCACTGCACTTTATTTCAACAGCTGTATGGGTGCAATAGTTCAGTGGATGAGTAATAACCTCAAATTAAACTTGGATAAAACTGAGGTTCTCCTTTTTGGCAGGGACACTTCCTTTTTGGATCAATCTTGGTGGCCTCAGACTCAGGGCCCTATCTCTATTCTGGTATCTTCAGTTAGGAATTTGAAGCAAATTTTTGACCCTAGTCTTTTTTTTCAACACTCAGATAAATAAACTCGCCCACTCCTGTTTCTTTTTGTTAAACATTTTTTAAAAGTTGTCCCTTTCATCCCATATGAACTTAAGAAGTCAGTGGTCACTTCCCTAGTTCTGTCTAGGCTGGATTACTATAATGCATTACACACAGGCATACACTAGCGTCCTTTAAGAAACTTTAGTGCCTGCAGAACACAGTGGCTAATTTTTTAAAGAAAATTCCTAAATTCAAGTCAGTCTCAGGGGCAATAAGGGAGTTTGATTGGCTACCTGTGAAGAAAAGAGTGGGTTTCAAGGCACTGTGTTTGGCACATAAGTCACTGCATGGTGGAGGCAGAGAAGATTTGAAAATAAATTTCTCCTGATATACCCCCAGAAAAGCTTTGGGTTTGGCAACCTCTAGAACAGTTAATGTTCCAAAAATCAAGGAAATGAAGTGGGGTGGTAGCTGTGTCATCTACACCACTTGCCAACTTTTGATTAACTTACCAGGACATCTCAGATCTCGGTCCAATCTGTCCTGTTTTAGGAAACTCCTCAAAAACAGGATACTTTTTTGTGCAGTGTGATCGGTTACAGGTTCTTCTTAGCATTTAATCCCAGCTCCTTGTCTTTTAGCATTTAATGTAGCAGATTTCTGTGCCAAGATGCTCATGGGCAATCGTGCTATATAAAATATTCAAAATCCATACTGTGTAAACTGCTTTCCTTTCTCCCTTTCTCCATATCTGCTCTCTCGTGTACCCTATTATATTGGAGTTCTTCTTTCCTTTTAGGGTATTGGTAAGCAGGGTGTGTGTTTTCTTTTTTGCCTGTTGTGTACACCTTGTGCCTCAGAGTTAACTCGGGCCTTTCCTATTTTTTGACCAATTGTGCATGTAGTGGGTCCTAAATATTCATTTGTTGTCTAAAGTCCTTTCTGGCACCTCTTATGCTTTCCCTCTGTCCTTTTTAGCGCTAGTTCTAGTTTGAGTTGACATAGTTACTTGTTTCTCTTAACTGCAGAGGCTAAATCAATGAATTTGCCTCTAACCACTACTTTCAATGTGTCTAACAGTGCTGTTTTAAGTAGAGTTTTAATTAGACCTTTTTAGCCGAGTCTTGTAAGATATTCCTCCCTAATTGACACTACTTGCCTCTTGGTGGTGGTGTTATGCTATATAATATGCACTTTTTCTTATATTGGGTTAATTTACGCTACAAATGGCTCTTGGTCTGATCACATGGCATACGGCAGAAGTAAGTTGTCACAAAGTATTAACACAATTTTGGGTTTACCCCAACCCAAAAGGTCTGAAGTAGTTTTAGCCCTTAAGAAGATTTTTAAACTACAGTGTTCCCCCACTGCAACCTATGGAGCAGAAATGTAGGGCTTTAACAAGTGTAGTAGCATTCAAGGTGAAGAAAACAGACTGCAGGAAACTTTGGAGCCCCGATTTCCTCCTCTGTATATGTGTGCCACAAAGAACTGAAATTCCCCTACATCGAAAATTATATTAGGGCGCGTCCAGCACTATTCTGGGTTGCAATTTGGAAGAACAGTGCAGCAACCCTCACCGTGACATAATAATTAATTGCCTTAGATGTGGGGGAGGTGGGGACATACCATGGCTCGATGCTGTAAAAAAGAGCCTTAAGAGCGTGAACCACCTGCGCATCTTTTCAAACCCAATCCAATCTGAGTTAATTAGTAAAAAGGTGATACAAGAGGCGTAAAAGTATAGTGACGAAAGGCATCAGAGAGAGATCAAGAAAACCTCAGTTGCAAGGTACATGCCCATAGAGGATTGTTCTCACTTGCTTCCCAGATACCTTTTAAAACCTATAGGACACTGGGAAAGAGGGCAGCTATTTCGCTTACGGGCAGGCATTATGAAATATTTATTATGTTTCCCACTGGGCTACACTGCTGATCTTGATGCACTGCCCTGCCCATGCAACGCACATAGTAATCAAACAATGTTGCATTTTTTATTCTTTTATAGTTTTTATTCTGAATTTACAAAAGGCTTTTTGATACCTTTCTTTAAAAAACGCGCCATTTTCGACTTCAGTGCAGCATACACAAACGTGTTTAAACTAGAGGAAGATTAATTAATTAATCTTCCATGTTGGTTAATTCCTGAAGTCAGCTGTACGGTCACGCAGAACTATGTGTACTCAATGAAGGTCATCAGAACTGCATATCATTGTAATGTTGTTAAACGCACCGTAAATTGTGGTCCATTTTAGTCATTGTTACAAATGAACTGTACCTCTTTGCTTTAATATGTTTTTATGTATGGATTGTCTTTCTTCCTTTATTGTGCTTTTATGGATATTCTATATTCGAATAAAGATATTTTGAATTTAAATGCTATATAATATGATTGAGACCATTGCATGGTCAGACATTGGGATGGAATGTAAAGTGGCATTCTTTACTTCTGCTGTTACCTCCTATGATAGGTATAGTATCCTATCCTGGAATTAGGAGCAGCATATGTGAGTGTAAAATGTGTAGTCTTTTTCTGTTGGGTGTAAATTGCATCGCAAATCCAACAGCCCCAGTTCCTTTAGGTCCTGTCCTACATAAATGGATGTTACTTGGCGTGTCCTGTCCTGCCCTCCCCCCACCTATTCACCTCCCTGTGGCTCACCTCATTAAAGTCCCCTTTTAAAGCACTTTCAGCTTCCTCTTTACACTGCAAATAAAGGGGTCATGACCAGTGTTCATGATGTACATTAAAGCAAGCCAATCCCTATGCGACATTTGATGAAAACATAGCTCTTAATACTGCCATGCCCATCCCATGCATAATTGCTACTCCACATGTGTTGGTCAGTGCTGTGGCGTTGACTTTTTTAGGATAATGTCTGTATGAGAGCCTACTGAGACACCCCTTCTCAGATGGGTGTTTTACAAAAGGACCGCTTCTGCCCTGGTTTTTTCAAGTAGAACATATATATACAAGGTCTCTTCGAGGAGCATTTAGACTCTCAACCTCAGCCTTAGGAGTATTGGAAAGGTTGCATGGGTTAAATCACAGACAATCCCTAAAGCAGCATATTCTTAGGTAGGCAGATTTCAGGACAATGATAAACTGTGTATTGCCTTTGAGGTTTCTAGGGTGAGCAAGGCAGCTAAGAAATTGTATATTGATTGTTTTCCTTATGTACCCCATTGTGAATTAGTGGTTAAAGATCGGCATGAAGCATTCTGAACCCATTCAAAGGGCAACGTTGACTTTATTTAATGGAGTTTCTGTACTGCCAATCTGTCAGGCAGTTACCAGATCCTCTGTGCATTCCTTTGACCAGTATTACAGTTTAGATGAGCACGATAGAGCCCAATCCCAATTTGTCTGAGTGCTCTTCCTTTGGAGTTGCTTGGGTGTCGGTCCAATAAAGGAATCTCTGGAAACCAGTATTAATTATAAGAACAAGTCGCTTAGCAATATGCATTATAAGAAGAGTCCCTTACCTTTGACTTCCCATTGAAAAGTTTGGAATAAATTGCTACACGTGGGAGACTAATAGGCCTAGTAGAATGGTCAAATCATGGGGTGTTTAGAATAGGAGATCTTTATGACGATGGGTATCTGTTATCATTTGAGGATTTCGCAGCCTCTTTTGAGATACTTAGACGGTAATTTCTGTTACATCGGACAGTAGTAGCCAGAGTTTCTTCATTGCGTAATGGGTGTAGAAGAGCCAAAACAACATAGTGCTTGTCAGTACTTTGCACAATGTCAGGCTGAGTAGGTCTCAAAGAGAACAGGGAGGAAGATTTTGCACATCCCATATCGGAGGTAGACTGGGCAAAAATTAAATTGATTAATTTTTATTATTTACACAAGGCATATCTGACTCTAGGAAAAATATATTGGATTTTCCATGAGGCATGTGTTGTGTCCTGTATGAATGAGGTGATGCAGAGAACGAAAGATTGTGCTCCTTTGACTTGTCTTCTGGGGAGATTTCCAAGATCTGCCAAGTGCAAAAACAGTACAGGGTTTATTGATTTGGCTCTTGTTCTTGAAAGACGTGAGATAACTATGCATTGGAAGGCAACTTGGGCTCCCAGAGATGAAAAATGGAATATGCAGTTGATTCTTTGGGCAGGCTATGAAAGCGTTGTACTGAATACCTAAGTGAGGAAAGGAAGAGGATCAACTGAGCATGGGATCTATTACTGGATTGTGGAAAAAGATCCTGGCAAGGAAGATGCATTTGGGGAGGAAAATAATTATTAGTACTTTTATGAAAACTCTGAAAATAGAACTGGTTTTGCTGGCTCCTATTGCTTATTATTTGTATTCCCTACATCACTTCTGACATTCTTGCTACTCCACATACTACTTTGAGTGCTGTCACCCAGCGCCAGTTATTTACTGCTGCTATAAAAACATTCTAGTCCACTTCTACTCATGGAAAGGAATCTGCAGATGTCATCATATCTATCAGAAAGGACACTACCAAATGGTTTATCCGTTTATTTAGTACCTCCATGAAGCACTGTACATTGTCTTTTAAATAATTAAACGTACTAAAATGTGTTTCTGACATTGTAAACTCCACAATAGAAGTCTTCACCTAAACAGTGAATAAAGTAGCCTGACCGTATGAAATACTTATAAGTGTTTGATTTTTTTTTTTTTACAGGATGATATATTTGCCAGTGAAGCTATTAAACCAGCAAAGAAATTAAAAGAGAAAGAGAAAGCAGCAGATTCAAACATATTTGATAATGCAGATATATTTTCTGATCTAGCAGTGAAGCCAAAAGAAAAGAAGAGTAAGAAAAAAGTGGACCCCAAGTCTATATTTGATGATGATATGGGTAAGATCCAAACGATTAACAGATTAAATAGTACTGTACTAATTGGTTTCATTTCTGCTCCTGGTTTAAAATTCAGACAAAAAATAGAGCTCTGAAACCTCAGTTGGATAGTTACTTTAATTTATGGGGCATTTCCTAGAGGCCTGCGAAAAAAGTTTGTTATAATGTAAGTAAGAAGCACAAGGCAGAACTGTGATATCACTGTGATGAGCACAATTATTAAGTGTGTTGAATTTAGTTTTTGTTGGTTTCTCTATTAGAAATAACTATCCATATATATATAGGGCTGGATCCTCAAACACATACAATAACTGTTTGCATGATGGTTTAATCCACTGCTGCTTTTGTATGGATGCCAGACTGTATACTGTAGATAAATGAAGCATCCCATACAGGATCTAAGGTAGGCCCTTTCACCTCTGGGCCTCTCCTGCACTTCGTTCTCATAGTGTTTTAGACTGTAAAATGCAGACTGATCTGAAGTTGCCATGACTGGGTTTAATCTCACACTTTTTCCAAACACTTGTATAAACATAACCATATGCTTGCAGTGACAAGGTTGAACAGTCTCAGTAAACATGCACGTCGCAACAATGCTTCCCATTATAGATCATGTTTTCCTTGCACACACTACCCATTCATACAGCAGCTTCTACTGCTTAAGTGTTCTATCCATAAAGGCTTTTCACCTAACGGCTAGGGTGCTCGACTGGACCGGGTTCGAGTCTCGGTAATGTCGCTAAAACCTCCCGTGATTCTGGGTAAATCACTTAATCTCCCTGTGCCTAATAAAAATGAATGTGTGTCCTTATGTAACATAACTGGTGCTATGTAAAGCGCTCTAATACCCGGTTCGGGTCAAGTTCGCGCTATATAAAAAACTGGAGAAAAAAAAACTAGGTGCAGAAATAAAAAAAAAATAGAACAGGTCTTTGGTCCAACTGTATGACATCGGAACACTACCCATATAAGCCACATGACCAACACACCCACTGCCATGTCCAGCACTTATAGAGGCAAGAGGAATACTAGTCTTCAAATGCTTTTTGTAACCTCATCAAGGGGATGAAACTCTATATAAAGGCAACTAAAATACAGTACCTATCATAGACAGTTTTAAGAAAGTTCATAAAAGAGGACTGCATTTAAGTCACTACTGACCTTATTTTAAAGAGATGTTTTACTCTGCGCTTGTACCAGAAGCGCCATGATATGATTTTTGCGGAACCCCGACTATGAGTTGCGATAACTGCCCACAGCAGATCCAGGACCATGAATTGCATTAACAATGCAGGCCCAACAATGACTTCACTGCAACAACAAGGTAAGTTAATACATATTACCTTTACAAAGCATGGGTAATTTGCAACATGATTTTTAGGGGCTTGGGTGTGCAGTGTTTTGGGGATAGAGGGGTTTCAGTGTTAAGTGCTGTGAAATGTTTTTAGTTAAGGAAAAGTTTAAAGGTTTGACATTATGTTTCTGGATGAGATATTGATTTTGCTTTTTAGGTAATTGGGTATTATTTTGAGGGCAATGGGTTTTTGGGGCTTAGGGTTGGACAAGGGTTTTGGGTTAGTTTAAGGGGTTTGGGGCCTAATTGAGTTTAGATTATTGAGATTTCTTAAAGGTAAGGGTGTATTGTTTTGAGGACAGTATATTTCAGAGTTTTTAAAGCGGTTAGGAGATGTTTTCATTGGTGTCTTTAAATAATGGTGTATTTGAATTTTAGGAGTAATAATTGGATAGTGTTTTGTGGATAATAGATTTTTCATAGTTTATGGCTGGTAGAGGGATTTGGGTAAATTCAGAATTTTAAAGTTGTGCTTGGGGATGTGCAAGGGTGTTTTTTGGTTCACAGGTATGTTTGAGTAATGGGGTATTAGTATTTTTAACTGTAATTGGTGGATGGTGTTTGGAATGGTCATGGGTTTATTTTTAGGGTTTAGGGCTGGGACATGAGATTTCCAGAGGATAAGTTTCTTTTTGAGGATGGGCTCATGGGTTTTAAAAATAGGAATTGTTTGTTGTTTTTTTAGCTGTTTTCAGGGACGGCTTGGGAGGGTTAAAAAAAGAGAAAGAGACAACCATTTAGTTTTAAGAACATCTTAATAATAAAGTGCATTCTTTATTGTTTTTAACAGTACTTTCCATTGTTTTTAAAAATAATATTTAGTTCATTTTAATCATTTTATCAAAATTCTAAATGATTTAAATGTTATCTATTCTTTCTAGAACAAAAACATTTATATATACTGTTTTTTTAACTAAAATATGTAAGAGTTTAAAGGTGTATTAGTAGTTTTTGTAACTACATATCAGTGAAGAAAAACAGTAGTGAATGGTGTTTTCTTTCTTTTTTGTTTTCCTCTGTTTAGAAACGTATCTTTTTGTTTACATTTTCAGACTGTGAAAAAAGTATTTAATTCATATTTAGTATTTATTACAAGTTACTTTAGGAGTAGTCTTATTTATTTTCTTCTGTATTTTTGTATCTGTTTAAGAAAGAATCAATGTCAGTTTTATATTATTTTTAATTGATTTAGCAATATTTTTAAATATAATTTAATATTGTTTCCTGTGTAAAAGGTGAGATATTGTTAGTTTCATTCATTTGTGTATTTATGTTTTAATAGTGTGGAATTTATCTGTTAAAAGTTATATTTAGGTTAAAGTATTTAAACATTTTTTATTAATAGTACATTTTAGACCTTTTGCTACATGTTATGTCTAACTTTTTTATACGTCTTTCTGTACCTTTATAGTATGTATAATACAGTGAATGAGTGCTGTTCATAAGTTATTTTTTCTGTAATTTGCTTTTCTATCACTTTTTTTCTGTATTAGGCATTATGGATGAGGCAGCAGTTGGTCGCGGTTACATCAGCTCTGTTAAGTTTCACTAATTCATACTTTTTTCCCTACATTAAGTTGTATTATATTTTTCTAACTTTTTCAAGTATTTGTTAGTGTATTACAAAAATATAGTATTGTGTTTAACTATACATTTTTGTTTTACAGGTGGCATACACGAACAGCACACAGTGGTGTGGATGCCATTCTTTGGAGAAGAAATGGAGATCAAACTTTAAATATTTTAGTGCTTTTGAAGTTTCCATTTTGTCCACGTATTCCTTGGAGTGTTTTGTAGAAATACAGAGCATTTATGGGGTTTTAAAGAGTTTTGAGGTTGCATTGACTATAGTGTTGCCTGGAGCATTTTTTTGTAGATCTTATTGTTTTTCAGGTTTTTAATGGCCATTTCTGGAGTGTTTTTGTAATAATTTTGGAGAGATTGTGAGTAAATATTTAGCATTATGTTGTTTGGAGAAGAAAGTATTTAATTTTAGAATGCATAATGTAGATGTTTGAAAGTAGTAATACTTTTTCTTTTCCAAAGTAAATGCTATAATTTTCACGTAGTATAACCCTAATATTGTACCAAATTGTCCGCATTTTGTTATAAGTTGCACCTGATTTTCTTTAGTTGTTAGTGGAAGTTTATGTTTATACAGTTGATTGCAATTGATCACATTTCTTGGAAACTCTACTCTTTTGTGAGAGCTTCCAAGAAACTGTAAAATTGAAGCAATTATGCTATTATTGTTTTCTTTCCTCATCATCTAAGCAACTCCAGTAACAGTTTCAGCATGGTATTTTAACCTTAGGAGTTCTTCTTTTATCCAACTTGTTTATGTGACCTATCCATATTCCTTAGACATAATTGAGTCATTCTGCCAGTTTCCTTATTTTCTGTCTAATATTTGCTCAGACATAAACTTGTAAATTTCTTCTACCTGGCCGGGTGGGACGAAAGTCAATGATGTAATTATGTTAATTTTGTGTTGAAGTTTGCTTTTTCAAATGCACTCCTCTGCTAAGCTTTTTTTTGTATCCTTTGCCATACAGCTTGCCCAGAAAAGAAATAAAACAGCCTTGTATTTGTGTATCTGTGTTTTCAAATTGTTTTCGAATTGTGCATAACATCAGGATTTCAAGGTCAATTATGTTTTAGTAGGTTATTGTTAGAAATCGGATCTCTGGTTGGCTAAGGCTTGCGCCAAAGCCAGACAGAGACCACCACTCAAGTCAGGGCAAGGGAGTTTCACGCCAAAGATAACCCCTGCTCACCTCCTTGGTAGCTTGGCACGAGCAGTCAGACTTATCCCGGTGGCGATGTGTAAAGCATCTGCGCATCACACAAAGCAACAACATACTAGGCACACCACAAAAGGAACTCCACATAAGGTTATATATAAAAATAGCCTTTGTATTATCATAAAACATATTAGATGGTAATCACACAATACACACTGTGCCAACTGGCACTGCTCAATATTTACAGGGGATTATACACATGACAGAGCCACATGGGCCACTGTCAGAATCATCACTTGGGAAAAATAGTAAAAGTAAGAACATATCATAACATAGACCACAACCAGTAATTACTGGCAAACACTATACTAAGCATCATCCTGTAACATAAATCATGTTACACACCGGAACACATCAGGCGAGAAATATATTCTGCGCCAACCTCATAAGCCTAAACATAGTAGACCATAACCTCCTAAACATAACCCGCATTAGGAAATAAACTTACTAACATAAACAGCAGTAGGGAATAACTCACACCTAAACCACAGTAGAGGATAAAATAAAACATAACACAGTATGTAAAACCTCATGATCGTAAAATCACATCTGGAGGCATAAATCAGGGTGCATAAAACATACTATATAAATTACATTTCCTAGCCCTGTATAAATCACATTAGGGCCTGGCGCCCTTCAAACCTAATAGTCCCCCTGGCCAACTGGTCATCTCTAAGGGTCTCAAATGCCCTATGTCCAAATGTCAGGGCTGCTGCCTATGCAGCGAAAGTCAAGGGTGCGCCCTGCGCAAACCTAAATGTTGCAGCTGGCACTAAGTGCTGCGAAGCTGTGAAAAAAAGTACTGGGGCAGAGGAGTGCATCTCACTCCTAACTTCAAACATGCTCTCAAAGAATGTATAACCTAAACGGTGCAGCTGCCCACTACTTGCTGGGCACCTGGAAATACTAAAATGCGGCATGGGCTCTCGGTGGCCCTTAAAACAAATGTGCCCCCTTCATTGGAGCCACACAGGGCTCTGAAAACAAAACGTTGGAGCCACGCAGGGCTCTGGAAATAATTATACAAAACGTTGGAGCCACTCGGGGCTCTGTAAATAGATAATGTCCCCAAGCACTGTGGCCCTCAGGGGCCCCTAAACTATTGGGACCTCGTTGGAGCGCTCTGGCTCCTAAAACAACTATGACCCCCAAGCGTTGGAGACACACTGGGCTCTGAAAACAATTATGCAAAACGTGGGAGCCACATGGGGCTCTGTAAAGAAATAATGCCCGAAAAAGAAATGGTCCCCAACGTTGAAGCGGCCCGCAACGGCGGGGAATTGGCCTTGATACAGGGAAAAGCATGGACCCCTCTCAAGCCCCCCCCCCCCACCTCACCAGCTCTGGGGGCAGGACTCCTCCGTCTGCGCTTCGCCCGGTCCTCCTTCTGGGTTCGGGCCTTCATGATGGAGCCAACGACACTGCACACCATTTGGGGCTCTCACTCTGGACTTCGGTGCCCCGCCCTTCAGCCGCGCTACCACGGGCTGGCCGGTCACCTCCGCTTCCTCCTGGCGCCTTCCTGTTTGACGGCAGGACCCGCCCCCGTCCCGAAAAGGTATAACCCGCGCCACCAATAGCCTTGTTGTAAAAGAAAAACCGTAGCCGACAGTCCTGCACGAGCCGAAGCCAAGCCTTCATGGGTTGCCACAATGAGAGATAGTGTGCGGTCATTGCTGGGAATCAAGCGATCACCAACAGTAGGAATCATCACAAATGGCACATTTTTAGAAGTCATGTATCAAGTATAACACGAAGGGAAACTCTGCGGAGAAGGAGTACCCTCCCTGACTGCGGCTATAACCGCTAAAATGTCATCGTGAATTTCAGTCATGGACCTATTATTACAAACTCAAGAGTTTCTTCAGTATGAACACGTATGACCAAGTAACTGCAGCTACTTTAACTGTGGCTACTGCAGATTTGGCTGCTTCATCAGCCATTGAATTTCCAACAGCATACGCTCCCGTACGTTGCTGTCCCAAAGTATGGACAACATGTGCAAGTGGCAAACTATCTTTATGAGCAGCCACTCGGACCGAAAGCAGTTTATGCTTGATTGTGCTACCTTTAGAATCCCAAAAATCATTCTGTTTCTAGAAACTCTAATTGTCATTGTAAGACTGTACACAATAGAATCAGTCAATTACAATAAGTGTGGACAAATCAGGATTGGCATATTCATTTGCCAAAAGTAGAGCTCGCAACTCAGCCAATTGAGCCATGCAGCCACCCAGGGACTGCGTTTGAACTAATGTAGACTGAAAAGCTCCATATATTACTGCACCTACCACAGAAGCGCAAGCTGCAGAATAAGCTTGCTTAGAACCAATGGCAGGTTGAGCTGAGCCGAGCCATCAGTGTAGATGATGCTTTTGTACTGATCAAGAGGAAGAACCATCGAAGATAGAGAGTGAACATGTTCATACTGAAGAAACTCTTGAGTTTGTAATGATGGGTCAAAAACAAAATCGACAACAGCCAATGTCAAGGAAGTAGCCCATTGTTTTCAATGAGACTGCAGAGCTTTAGAGGTAGGAACACTAGCTTTTATTGACTGCCTCTAAGGCAGGCACAGAAGAAACAACAAAAATCAGTTTACCTTGTGCAAGAGGACGTTCCTTTAGAATCTCCATCTGCACAGGAGTTAAAAAAAGTTCAGTAGAAGAAAAACGCAATTCTGCAGAACTATACAAATGTGATTTATAGGAAATGGAAACTGTGTCATGCTCATTGAAAGTCGCATAAGTTAAACCGATTGATCCCGGTAAGATCCGGATAACCAAATTGGTAGTATTCACTCTAGTTTCAGATATGGTGTTGTGAGCAAATCCGATTGTGAAGTGTGCAACACTGTGGTGTGTTGCGGCAGCCAAGAGGAAGCAGAAAATGAAGGGTGTATCAATGCTTACAGTGGCTTGAGATGCTGAGAATAGTCAGGAATGTAAGTTCTGTAGACATTTAAAAAAAAACAGCTGAGACTGTAATTTTTTTAAGGGTAGATGGAGGTTGCAATTGAGCACACTTCTCCGGAAAGTGGGGTGCTAATCCGCTATCCTCATTCGTCAGTTCATATCCAAGAAAAAGAATAGCCAAAAAGGCTGTGTGCGATTTGGCAAAATTTAATTTGTACCGCAAAGTCGCGAAATGAGTGAAGAATGTGATCTACTCTTGCAAGATGAGGATTTAATTCATCATCAGTCAGGTAAATATCATCAACATATTTAAAAGCATCTGGATCAATTTCATTCAAAACGGACAGGATACGTGCAGCAAAAACCCTGGTGCTATTCTTATACCCCATAGGTCAGAGCTTTCCAAACTCTGCGTCGCGACGCCCCACTGTGTCACCTGCAAACGGTGGGTGTGTCGTGGGATGACACCAGCAGTGATCCCTGTAAGATGTGCGCATGCACTGTAACTTCCCCGAGCGTGTAAACTGAATTGAGAAGCGCGCCCATTTCACAAATCATGAAAAAGACCGTTTCAGCTGCTTTTAATAACGTGAAGCTGCTTGGAAAAAATGGTCACTTGCATGCTGGAGAAGTGAAGACAATATATTGTGGAGAAGCAGTTCACTGTGGAAGAGGCAGGGGCGGGGGAGGTGGCCTGCAAAGGGTCACACGCATTGCTGGCCATAATCGAATGACTGGGACTGCAGAAAGAAACTGATTGTTGTGGGAACTGGGGTCGTTGTGATGTAATTGCAAGAGGTGTGAGGAAGATGGGAGGAGGGCAGGGGGTTGATCGTGTGCTAACAATTACTGAGTTAGGGCTGTCACAAGGTTATAGCTTCATAAGTTTTGCTGATATAGGCGGTGGCTACAGGGATTTACAGGCAGTAAGTCGACTCTGATTAACGTATTTTTAACTGCCATGCATCCATTGGCATTATTCGAAGCCCATGTAAAAGTGTGATGTAAAGTGCTCTGTGCATTCTTTGTGTTTTTGTGTAGCATGGTGTGTGCAACACACACTTTTTGACAGTTTACATACTTGCTCTCTTAAATGTCAAATTTGAAAGTACATTTTTTCTAAACCAATATAAACTCTAAAACCCGGGCGCGCTTTTACATTTATAGGAGGCATAATTTATTACTTATTATGAGGGGAGGCCTTCTTCACCAGCCACCTGCCTGGCAGGGCTTCCAGGCTGCCTACCTCCGCTAGCAACTTTAACACAACCCCTGAACATCTTTGGAATAGCGCCTCGGAGCCTGGCCTGGTGCGAAACACCCTTATGGTGCGTCCGGGAGCACCCACTTTCCAAAGGACTGCTGTTCTCAGGGACTCAACAGTACCCATCCTTCTTTAAATTGTGGTCATGGACAAAAGCGGCCGGCTATGGTCTGTGCTGACCACAAATAGCACCTGCTAATCTTTGACAAAACCAGACCTCCATGAGGGGCTGTGGGCTGAGCGACGGTGGAGAGGTGGACAACGCCATGTCGAGTTCAGGAAAATCAATGCGAGATGCACAGAAACAAAGAGAGCAGCGAAAGCCAATTATTTTAAAGCACATTTACTGTCAATGAAAAGTGAGAAAGAAAAATAGACTCCAAGAAATGCAAAACAGTAACATAGAAAAGTAAGCAGAAAGACGGTTAGGGTACGAAAGAGGTGGGTTGGGGAGGATATGTTGTGGAGTATTGAACAGAGCAGGCATGATGATAAGGAGTTAATCATGGTGCACCCCTTCGCAAGAAGTGGAAAGGAGATAGCAAAAAGGTGGGTGTACATAGCCAAAGTGAAATGGGCAGGAGGGGAAGAGGAGAATGAAAAGGGGGAGCTATAGGGGGTAGGGCCAGTACTGTTTATTTATGAGAAATTTGAACAGTGAAGATTATTTTTCCATTAGTATTATAGCCATGTGATTCACGTGAGCTGCAATTCAAACTAAGTACTTATAAATAATCACATAACATCCTTTTAAATGAAGCTCACAAAACTGTGGTTTATGCCTTGCACCTACGCTTGCCTTTTAGACATAGGTTGTGCCATAGAAGTCGATGTTCATGCTTTATTTTTTCATATATTTTATTTTTTACTTGTGAAGTTTGCCATTGTCGTATAAAAGGAAGCAGGAGTTGATGCAGAATTTGAGTTTCTGATACAGATATGTGGTACGTCTGGCTATTTTATTGCTTGGGAATAAATTTTCACGGCCAGGCAGGTCGCGTTTTGCCACTTCAATTCTGCATGATGTCTGCTACATCCGCCATCTCTCTTGATCTTAACGTGGAATAAAACCCAATCCAAGATTTGTTATTTTTAAGAGGAGGTCTTTCTTCAAATTCTTAGTGGTCTTGCTCCAGCTATATCCCTTCTTCCAATGCAGACATTCAGGAAATGCCACTATTTTAACTAGGTTTCCGTTTCAGACATTTACTGTTAGAATTTGGGAAGTTGATGCACAAACCATAGTGATATTTTTGACCCAGACTCATCAGGTGCTCTGTATTTTTTTTTTGTGGAGTTTTATATAGCGCAAACTAGACCCAAAGGTATCAGAGCGCTTTACATGAGCACAAGTTACGTTACAGACGGACACATTAATTTTTGTTAGGCATGGCAGAGATTAAGTGATTTGCCCAGAATCACAGAATGTTGAGCGTGTCTGCAGAGACTCAAACCCTGTTCCCCAGCTCCGAGGTCGACCGCCCTAGCTGTTATTCCACATTCTCTCTCCGTAAAACTATAGAAATAGTGATCCTAATGTACATTGACAGTGGCTATGTCTGACTTAAACCATCACTGGGCAACTAAACTCGAGAGAACCTGAAGTGGTTGGAGGGTGAAGTGTGAAAAGAGTGGCTGCTTCAACTCTTTGATTGTGATTGGTGCTCTTACCAGAAGATCAGTGATGGTGGGAACATATAGCCAAGGTCCGCCTGTGAGAAAGAGCAAGAGCAGAAAAATATTTTCTGCGGTTCATGTGTTGTGTTTTCTGCAGATCAGTACCTGCAGTGTGCATGATTATATTCTTTTCAGGCACAAACCTAACCTTTCTTACACCCATTTTTGCCAGTCACTGTCTGTGTTAGACCAGATTCACAATGGCTTTATTAACCTTCTTGCTTTCTCAAATTTGCTTGAAAATGCACCATTTGCCCAGTATTTTTTCAAAATTTTCTCGGGGGAATAATAGGCCGAACCCCCCTTAGGAGGTTCGGGCTCGCTCACATTACCGTGTCACAAAATAAAGATTGTCTAAAAAGTGTGTCACCAACATGAAAAGTTTGGAAAGCTGTGCCATAGGTATTCTCGCATAGCACTTCTGAAAGCCGAGAGCACTGAATGTGGACAACTCCTGGCTCTCCGGAGCTAAATTGTGGCTAAAAAATCCATTTGAAATATCCAAAGTAGTTTTAAACTTTTTATGTACGATATTAGTACCCAGTGCTGTGGCATGCGTATTTTGTACCCCAAAAGCACAGGTATGCCTATTCAAATGACTGTAATCTAAAACAGTGTGATAAGAGCCATCAGGCTTCAAATTAGGAATAAGAGGATTATTCATCGCAGAAATACAGGGTTCAATTACACCCTGGTATTCCAATTGAGTAATCATTTCTTTAATCAATGCTTTTGCGTCACGTTTAATTAGATATTGAGTTTGAGGCTGAGGAGTTGACCGAACAGGCACAAAACAGAAAGATGAATCCTTATCCCAACCCGCTTCATAGCGGTACAAGGCAGGTGCTAAAGCAAGATCCCAATCCGAAGCATAAGCATGTTTAGTCTCATCTGCGACACATTGAGAAAACAAAGGAATAATCACCTTTTCACCTTGAGGACAAGCAAGAACAAATGGGGGAGGCCAGCCCACCTCCGCTAGTAAAATGTCGTAAGAAGAAGTCAAGTTGTCCCAAAAAACTGCGTTTATGGTTCGTTTAACATCACTTTCGATCTGAAGGTTCACATGATAAAGTCTACCTGGGGTAGCTACGCGGGTGTCCACGGTTTCTACAGATAGAAATGTGTCATTTGCTTTCGCCTCCAGAAACTGTCAGAGTGTCTGCCGCACTATGGTAACTTCTGCAGCACTGTCAAGGAGAGTCACCGCCCAACTCCTGTCCAGGAGAAGGGTTCTTACCATCTGGGGCATACTTTGGAGTCAAAGCGGCAACTTTCTTCTTCTGAAAAGGGGTTGCGTTAGGAGGTTGTTTCTCCCGTTTGGGTCCCGCTTAGATTGCATGGACTCGCCTTGTCTACGATCCTGTCGTCCCCCTTCCGCCAAATTGTTGATCCGACGATTCCTGAAAGGAACAAGGAGAACGAGGATCAGGAACCTGAAACCTCTCAGGAGTTTTAATCTTAGAGCGATCGCGTAAATCATATCTACGTTCAGAAGCGTCAGTTGGTGGTGACCCAGCACGAGATTTAGGCTTCTGTTGCTGTTTATTTCCTTTCCATATCATTTTGGGAATGACCGGACGTCCCTCTTTGTCAGGAGGTGGTTTACCCTGATGCTGGTTAGAAGGTCTGACGCCCCCAAATTATTGCGCCAGAAGGATGTATACACATCGGCAATAATAATCGGTAACTCACGTTCCAGATCAACGTCGGCCACCACCAAGAGGCGTTGGCAAACATGTAAGCAAACTGCTTCACTCTTAATATTAGAAATAATCATTTCAGAGACAACAGCAACAATGCCCACTAAGTTCAATCCCAAATCCAGGACAGGAACTGCCCTGTGTTCATTCTGTATTTGTTTCAGAATGCTGGGAAGAATTTTCAAGGAGGGGGTGCCAAGGCAAAGTGTTTACACTGAGGCAAACACCATCCCCCAGGTGTTCCAATCTGCTTGTGGAGGAATCAGACCACTTGGTAATCACATAGTAAGGATCCTGTGTTTCTGACCGAAGACAGCATCAAGCTGTTCAATCTTCTGAGCAATCCAAAACTGGAATGTCCTCACGAGCCTGAGGACGTTTACCCATCACCAAGTGATTAAGAACTGGGCTAATTACAAGGGCCCCACCATGTGTCTGTACCGGAGGTGCAGCGCTAAGAGGAGCCACCAAAAAGGCACATGAAATAAACTGAATGAGGCGTCTATATAGAAGACACACCTTTCCCTACAGTAAACACACTTCAGCCAAATTAGCATTAAGATAAAAAGGATGCAGAGTAAAACAGGCCAATGCTGGCCATGTGGCCTTGTCAATTCTTAAGGGGCCCATACGAACGAAAAAGTGTGGGAAACGGAGCCATTAAACCAAATCTGGTGCTCTCAGGCTGTATAGGAACTTCAACCACTGCATAAGGACGATATGCTTCTAGACCCACTGTGTTTTTTGCAATTTTCACCCCGAGTGGGCTGGGTATGCTCAGACGTGAGTCCCAGGCTCGCCACACCACTGGAGTCAAGATATCCAGGCTGAATGAAGGCTGATAGCCAGAAACCGGTCCTTGGATGCTTGATTCGGTCTGGGAAAGACATGGCTTGGTAGTTCGGACTGGACTGTTCCCATGAGGCACAGGGTCAGAGCTGATTTGCATATAGCCAGTGTCTAACCCAGGGTGGTGTGGAGTGCAAAAAAACGATGGATTTAGGCCCAGATCCTTGTACTGGGGGGAATGTATGACATTGTTCTACATTCTGTCCATCAACTGTGTTTTTTGCAATCTAGACCCACAGCAGCCCTATAAGAATGAAAGGTATTGTCACTTGCAGTCCATGAATAAAAAAACTTGAAGCGGGATGCTGTATCTGCTTCAACAACAAAAATGGTAAGAGGCCCCGCATTTGGGGAACCCATGTTGTAACAAATGCTGTGTAACCGTTGCGCTGCAATGTGCCGGAATCGTAACTGGTTGAGCCATATTGAAAAGTATGTAAGGCAACTGTCAGTAGTATAAAAACGGGTCAAAAGCCTTTTTAAAAAATTCAAGCTTGAATAACTTTCAGCAATAGGTGTATCCTATCAGCCAAGGAGGCAAAGCCTTCCCACCACGGACTTCTCCAGAAACTGGTGTGAGGGTATTGTGGACCAGCACAAGCACATAGATCGAAGAGTCGGTGGTATCGTGTATAGGGAAAGGCGCCCAACAGGTATATCCACTAAGTATCTATTGATCTGTCTATTTAGGTACGGTGCTACCGGTTGGGGAGAACCACCTACCTCCCCAAATTCTGCTGCCTAAGCTGCAACTCTAGAGCTTCAATTCCCTAGCACACATTCAAATTGAATCGTAGAAAAAAATGACAGCAGGAGCAGTAATATGTCAATGCAAATATATACACAAGTCACAGTAGAATATTGATTCTTTTATTTTCTATTGTGGTCTCTTCAGATTTGTAAGCCAGATCGAAAGTCAAAGCATACACGTGTTTCGTTGCTTCTGTTTTGTATATACATGCAACATTTTCAAGGCTTAACTGTCTTTAAATCCAGCACAAGCACTACTGAGGCATTCCATGAATCAGTACCAGACCAAACATTGGCGGCGCCTGGTTGCAGGGATTCTGCAGAGTCACAGAACTATGCGTGGGATCAAGGAACCTTAGTGGACAGGGACTGAGTCATCCTACCACCCGAGTATCTATGAGCCCAGGGACCAACTAGCTATGGTGTCTCACTTGCCCTCCTACTCATTCACAGAGAAACAAGTGGTTAGACACCCCAGAACAAAACACTCCCGACCCTCTCAGGAATCGCAGTCACAGGATACAACCTTTCGCTCTCATTCTTGTACCAGTCCACAATAAGATTAGACAGAGACACGAGGAGAGTTTAAAATGTTTATTTTAACTAACGTGCTCTAGTATGCAGTATACGCGCTACAACAAGTAGAAAAATGCCTAACACAAATACAGTTAGCATAGAAAGTAGTCCATCAATCATAAAAGGTGCTGTCATTGTATAAGACAGTGGGGCCTAACCCCCCTCCCATGATTATATATCAGAAGATCTCTGGGTGTTTAGCAGGAGACCCCGTACCTTAGTCTATAGCTGGAAGATATGCATCACGGGTGACGTCACGCTCCCTTCTCTGGAAAGGTCCCTCTCCAACTGTGTGTTGGCCACCCTTGTATACTTATATGACCAAAGTACATGTTCCCAAACAACAGCTGCATCTGCATGTTTTGTCTAGGTGCTAGGGCCTGACCAGAACAGAATAACAAGGGGCAATGTTGTCTGACCTTGTCTGCAGCGTTATGACCAAAGTACATGTTCCCAAACAACAGCTGCATCTGCATGTTTTGTCTAGGTGCAAGGGCCTGACCAGAACAGAATAACAAGGGGCATTGTTGTTTGACCTTGTCTGCAGCGTTCAGACTAAATACCAAAAAAGAACAGAACGTAAAAACATCAGGTTTCTTTGTGAAGTTGCACTGTGGAGAGAACACCAATTTAAAATCAGTATGGGGCAGTAATCTTTGGAGGGCAAATATGTTTTTGCCTGGGCGTCACAAGCCTCTTGTAGATCCTGCAATACTGCATAGTGGTTATCTACGTCCAATATAGCGGCAGCCGCCACAACCTCTAGACCCTAAAAGTCTGGAACAAACATCTTAATGCCAAAGAGCATTTCGTACGAGATACGCCTACCCAGAGATCTTCTAGGGATATCATTAAGTGCATATTGAAACACATAGAGGTGAGTTAACCAGCCACGGCCCATACCTAATACCCTTGCTGTTAAAGACCTCTTTAAGTCACTGTTCATCTGCACCACAAAAGAATTGCCCTCTGCCTATATGGAGATGGTAAATGCACATTCACTCACATAGACTTAATCGCACCACGGTATGCCTTAAAGGCAAAAGCTGGACCATGATCTGAATGGAAAGTGCCACAGGCATAAGTCTTGACAAAGACATGCAAACCTTTTATAACAGTACGAGCTTCAGCAGAGCATTGTCGCCAACCCTGGAGGAACCTAGTGCAAGAATCCACTGCAGCCAAAATATATGTGAAAGCAGTATCGGATGTCAAAGGACCGCCATGATCAAGATAATTGCACCAGAATGGATGGCTAGAAATGAAAAGATGAGTCTCAGGCGGACGCGAGACTGTAGATCTCTTAATTGGTAGACAAAAATCTACATACAACAAACAAAGCACATATTTACAAGCCTGCTGGTATAACCCGCGCCACCAATAGCATGGTTGTAAAAGAAAAACCGTAGCCAACAGTCTTGCACGAGCAGAAGCCAAGCCTTCATGGATGGCCACAATGAGAGATAGTGTGCGGTCATTGTTGGGAATCAAGCGATCACCAACAGTAGGAATCATCACAAATGGCACATTTTTAGAAGTCATGTATCAAGTATAACACGAAGGGAATTTTAGTCATGGACCTATTATTACAAACTCAATAGTTTCTTCAGTATGAACACGTATGACCTAGTAACTGCAGCTACTTTAACTGTGGCTAATGCAGATTTGGCTGCTTCATCAGCCATTGAATTTCCAACAGCATACGCTCCCGTACGTTGCTGTCCCAAAGTATGGACAACATGTGCAAGTGGCAAATTATCTTTATGAGCAGCCACTCGGACCGAAAGCAGTTTATGCTTGATTGTGCTACCTTTAGAATCCCAAAAATAATTCTGTTTCTAGAAACTCTAATTGTCATTGTAAGACTGTACACAATAAAATCAGTCAATTACAATAAGGGTGGACAAATCAGGATTGGCATATTCATTTGCCAAAAGTAGAGCTCGCAACTCGGCCAATTGAGGCATGCAGTTACCCAGGGACTGTGTTTGAACTAAAGTAGACTGAAAAGCTCCATCTATTACTGCACCTACCACAGTAGCGCAAGCTGCAGAATAAGCTTGCTTAGAACCAATGGCAGGTTGAGCTGAGCCGAGCCATCAGTGTAGATGATGCTTTTGTACTGATCAAGAGGAAGAACCATTGAAGATAAAGAGTGAACATGTTCATACTGAAGAAACTCTTGAGTTTGTAATGATGGGTCAAAATCAAAATCGACATCAGCCGATGTCAAAGAAGTAGCCCATTGTTTTCAGTGAGACTGCAGAGCTTTAGAGGTAGGAATACTAGCTTTTATTGACTCCCTCTAAGGCAGGCACGGAAGAAACAACAAAAATCAGTTTACCTTGTGCAAGAGGAAGTTCCTTTAGAATCGCCATCTGCACAGGAGTTTAAAAAAGTTCAGTAGAAGAGAAACGCAATTCTGCAGAACTATACAGATCTGATTTATAGGAAATGGAAACTGTGTCATGCTCATTGAAAATCACATAAGTGAAACCGATTGATCCTGGTAAGATCCGGTTAACCAAATTGGTAGTATTCACTCTAGTTTCAGATATGATATTGTGAGCAAATACGATTGTAAAGTGTGCAACAATGTGGTGTGTTGCGCCAGCCTAGAGGAAGCAGAAAATGAAGGGTGTATCACTGCTTAGAGTGGCTTGATACGCTGATCATAGTCAGGAATGTAAGTTCTGTTGACATTTTAAAAAAAAACAGCTGAGACTGTAATTTTTTTAAGGGTAGGTGGAGGTTGCAATTGAGCACACTTCTCCTGAAAGTGGGGTGCTCAACCGCTATCCTCATTCGTCAGTTCATATCCAAGAAAAAGAAAAGCCAAAAAGGATGTGTGCGATTTTTCAAAATTGAATTTGTACCCCAAGGTTGCGAAATGAGTGAAGAATGTGATCTACTCTTGCAAGATGAGGATTTAATTCATCATCAGTCAGGTAAATATCATCAACATATGAAAAAGCATCTGGATCAATTTCATTTCAAAGGGACAGGATACGTGCCGCAAAAATCCTAGTGCTATTCTTATACCCCATAGGTATTCTCGCATAGCACTGCTGAAAGCCGAGAGCACTGAATGTGGACAACTCCTGGCTCTCCGGAGCTACATTGTGGCTAAAAAATCCATTTGAAATATCCAAAGTAGTTTTAAACTTTTTACGTACGATATTAGTACCCAGTGTTGTTGCATGCGTATTTTGTACCCCAAAAGCATGGGTATGCCTATTCAAATGTCTGTAATCTAAAACAATGTGATAAGAACCATCAGGCTTCAAAATAGGATTAAGAGGATTATTCATCGCAGAAATACAAGGTTCAATTACACCCTGGTATTCCAATTGAGTAATCATTTCTTTAATCAATGCTTTTGCGTCACATTTAATTATATATTGAGTTTGAGGTTGAGGAGTTGAGGGAACAGGCACAAAATGGAAAGATGAATCCTTATCCCAACCCGCTTTGTAGCGGTATAAGGCAGGTGCTAAGGCAAGATCCCAATCCGAAGCATAAGCATGTTTAGTCTCATCTACGACACATTGAGAAAACAAAGAAATAATCACCTTTTCACCTCAAGGACAAGCAATAACAAACGGGGGAGGCCAATCCACCACCAAATTGCCGATCCGACGATTAATGAAAGGAACAAGGAGAACGAGGATCAGGAACCTGAAACCTCTCAGGAGTTTTAATCTTAGAGCAATCGCGTAAATCATATCTACGTTCAGAAGCATCAGGTGGTGGTGACCCAGCACATGATTTAGGCTTCTGTTGCTGTTTATTTCTTTTCCATGTCATTTTAGGAATGACTGGACATCCCTCCTTGTCAGGAGGTGGTTTACCTTGAGACTGGGTAGAAGGTCTGACGCCCCCAAATTATTGCGACACAAGGATGTATACACATCGGCATTAATAATCGGTAACTCACGTTCCAGATCAACGTCGGCCACCACCAAGAGGCGTTGGCAAACATGTAAGCAAACTGCTTCACCCTTAATATTAGAAAGAATCATTTCAGAGACCACAGCAACAATGCCCACTAAGTTCAATCCCAAATCCAGGGCAGGAACTGCCCTGTGTTCATTCTGTATTTGTTTCAGAATACTGTGAAGAAGAATTCACAAGGAGGAGGTGCCAAGGCAAGGAGTTTACACTGAGGCAAACACCATCCCCCAGGTGTTGCAATCTGCCTGGGAGGAATTAGACCACTTGGTAATCACATAGTAAGGATCCTGTGTTTCTGACGGAAGACAGCATCAAGCTGTTCAATCTTCTGAGCAATCCAAAACTGGAATGTCCTCACGAGCCTGAGGACGTTTACCCATCACCGGGTGATTAAGATCTGGGTTAATTACAAGGGCCCCACCATGTGCCTGTACCAGAGGCGCAGCGCCAAGAGGAGCCACCAAAAAGGCACATGAAATAAACTGAATGAGGCGTCTATATAGAAGACACACCTTTCCCTACAGTAAACAAACTTTAGCCAAATTAGCATTAAGATAAAAAGGATGCAGTGTGAAACCGACCAATGCTGGCCCTGTGGCCTTGTCAATTCTTAAGGGGCCTATATGAACGAAAAAGTGTGGGGAAGGGAGCCAATAAACCAAATCTGGAGCTCTCAGGCTGTTTAGGAACTTCAACCACTGCATAAGGACGATATGCTTCTGGACCCGCAGCAGCTCTATAAGAAGGAAAAGTATTGTCATTTGCAACACATGAATAAAAAACCTTGAAGCGGTATGCTGTATCTGCTTCAACAACAAAAATGATAAGAGACCCCGCATTGGGAACCCCATGGTGTAACAAATGCGGTGTAACCATTGCGCTGCAATGTGCCGGAATCTTAACTGGTTGAGCCATATCGAAATGTATGTAAGGGAACTGTCGGTAGTACAAAAACAGGTCAAAAGCCTTTTTTAAAAATTCAAGCTTGAATAACTTTCAGCAATAGGTGTATCCTATCACCCGAGGAGGCAAAGCCCTCCCACCACGGACGTCTCCAGAAACTGGTGTGAGGGTATTGTGGACCAGCACAAGCATATAGATCGGAGAGTCGGTGGTATCGTGTAGAGGGAAAGGCGCCCAACAGGTATATCCACTAAGTATCTATTGATCTGTCTATTTAGGTACAGTGCTACCGGTTGGGGAGAACCACCTACCTCCCCAAATTCTGCAGCCTAAGCTGCAACTCTAGAGCTTCAATTCCCTAGCACACGTTCAAATTGAATCGTAGAGAAAAATGACAGCAGTAGCAGTAATAGGTCAATGCTAACATATACACAAGTCACAGTAGAATATTGATTCTTTTATTTTCTCTTGTGGCCTCTTCAGATTTGTAAGCCAGATTGAAAGCCAAAGCAAACACGTGTTTCGTCGCTTCTGTTGTGTATATACATACAACTTTTTCAAGGCTTAACTGTCTTTAAATCCAGCACAAGCACTACTGAGGCATTCCATGAATCAGTACCAGACCAAACATTGGCGGCGCCCTGTTGCAGGGATTCTGCAGAGTCACAGAACTATGCGTGGGATCGAGGAACCTTAGGGGACAGTGACTGAGTCATCCTACCACCGAGTATCCCTGAGCCCAGGGATCAACTAGCTATAGTGTCTCACTTGCCCTCCTACTCATTCACAGAGAAACAAGTGGTTAGACACCCCAGAACAAAACACTCCCGACCCTCTCAGGAATCGCAGTCACAGGATACACCCTTTCGCTCTCGTTCTCATACCAGTCCACAATAGAATGAGACAGAGACACAAGGAGAGTTTAAAATGTTTATTTTAACTAACGTGCTCTAGTTTGCAGTGTACGCACCACAACAAGTAGAACATTTCTAACACAAATACAGTTAGCATAGAAAGCTGTCCGTAAATCATAAAAGGTGCTGTCATTGTATAAAACAGTGCGGCCTACCCTCCCTCCCCTGATTATATATTAGAAAATCTCTAGGTGTTTAGTAGGAGACCCCGTACCTTAGTCTGTAGCTGGAAGATCTGCATCACATGTGACGGCACGCTCCCTTCTCTGGAAAGGTCCCTCTCCAACTGTGTGTTGGCCACCCATGTATACTTATATGACCAAAGTACAGGTTCCCAAACAACAGCTGCATCTGCATTATTTGTCTAGGTGCTAGGGCCTGACCAGACCAGAATAACAAGGGGCATTGTTGTTTGTACTTGTCTGCAGCATTCAAACTAAATCCCAAGAAAGAACAGAACGTAAAAACAACAGCAGGTTTCTGTGTATAAGTTTCAGTGTGGCACAAAGCAAAATATGTTCGTATAGTAATGTGTGCAAAGTAGGAGATAATCTACCACTGGCTTATGCTAACATAGGGGAAATGACAATGGCCTCCAGGACCACGTGACAATGACATGTTTTTATTTTGTAGTTTATTTTGCCATTAATTGTATAAATTTGAGCTATTGGGCGGTAGGAAGATTTCATATGTACTATCCATATTTGCTCTAGAGTTAATATTTTTAGTAGTAAAAAAAAATAGCACTTTAATATAGTGGTTTCATCTTTTTATTCATATCACTTTCACTTGCTGAGAAATATTACGGGAAACATGCATTGTAAACAGGGCATACCTCTATATGTATTGTAATGTGTGCTTATGCTTATAAAGCGTAATTTAATATAAATAAAGGAAATTTATTGTAGTGGCATGCTTTGTTTTCCATGCACTGTAAATTACTGTGTTGTATTTGTTTGTTTTGCTGTGATCTGTAGTTCCAGTGGCCGTGGCCAATGTAGTAGGGTCCATCAATGATGGTGGACTCAATTCAATTCAATTCATAAGCTTTTATTTGATTTGAAAGTACAAATCATACAAGCAAACATTAAAATACAATACCTTATATGTACAGAAAGGGGATAAGAAACATGTGCAACAGTTAGTGGGCAACAGATAATATTTAAATAATATGGGCAGTATAAAAATTATACAAAAGAATCATATGTGTACAGACAGGAAATCAAATATATTTATCACACCAAATGGTGTTTCCTGACAGCTGTACGTTTAAAACAAAACAAAAGTCCAAGCGGCTCAAATTGGCATGAGAGGAAAAATTTAGTGTATGAAAAAGGACCATACAATACATACTGTAGATTTATAACATAAAAAATAATTCAATATTTACACAACTTTTATGTACAGACAGGAATGAATAAAATAATAGCAGCACTATACATTTCCTGGCAGCTGTACATCTCAAAGGGCATAAAACTAGCAAGGTACAAAGTGAAAAATATTTTGTATACAACATATACAGGTCGTCAGTACAGACAGGTATGTATAAGGGTATTACAACACTATACTTTTCCTGGCAGCTGTACATTTCAAAATAAAGGTGGCCAAAAAAAAGCAAATATCCACATTCTCCAAAGAGGATAATAATATCAATGCGGTCTTTGCGGATCGAATGTTGTATTTTATAAAAATGGGCTTAAGGTATTTTACCCTTAAAAATTGATAAAATTTGCAGAACAGTAAAAAATGGCAACAGCTCTGGCGTGAAGTGTTGTCACACGGGCAGGGGGTCTCGGTTCTGACTTTCTGGTTTGGGAACGCAACAAGGTGGTGTACGATACCCAATCTGACTCGGGTTAATACGAATTGATGAGATGGGCGAGTCACATTCACAAGGTAGGATTGAAGCCCCGGAATTAAATTCAGTTCCTTATAGAACTTCACGGTGGCTGACTTACCGTACACTTTGTCACGCTCAACCTTTTTAAAATTTAAAAACGTTTGCTTGATTTCTTTTTTGGAGATGGCAACTGCCAGTTCTGGATCAAGAAAGACATCAATATCAAATAAAAGGTTGTACCAGAACTGGATGTATCTCAGCCATTGTATGCGTAACAAGTGGTCCAAACCTATACAATCAAGAATAATCTCTTGAGTGAATCGAGTCTCTGGCTTAGCCCAAATAGAACGCCACAGTAAAAGTGGCCGAACTGCTGCTAAGTCAGATATAAACTCGATCCCTACCTCATCATGGGTTAATTGTACAGAGGCAGAAGAAGGAACACATAACAATCTCTTTAAAAACTTGTTTTCATCAGTTTGGAGCAAAGGGCCTTCGCTATGGCCCCATACACCCGCCCCATACAGTGCAGAAGAAACACAACGGATATTATATATATTGGTCATATCTGGAATGCTTCTCGATCCAAGTTTAGTGGCGAATCGAAATATACTGCTGGTAGACCGCAGCATTTTCAAACTGATGTTATCAAATTCAGTAGTCCAAGACCCATTGTTGGTGTAGGTGATTCCCAAATAACAGAAAGATTTAACGTGTGTCATTTTATCACTGTCCAAGAAGAAACTTTGCTTCTTCTTATTTGCAGCCTGCCCGCATGACATAACATAAGTCTTCGATTTGTTCACACAGAGCTTTCTATTTTGAATAAACAGCATAAAACTATCGATTAGGCGCTGGAGGCCAATCTGGGTGCGGGATAAAAGAACAGCGTCGTCCGCATATAGTAAAAGTGGGACGGGATTACCTCCAATCAAAGGGGCATCCGCGGAAATATCAACCAGGGTACGATCAACACCATTGATAAAAAGGGAAAATAAAAGAGGGGCCAAAACGCATCCCTGGCGAATTCCCCTTGAGACTTTGAGAAATGGGGTACATTCGCCTAGGGTGCCATAACGGACCTCACAAGAGAGTTTTTCGTAAAGCCTGGCTAAAAAGTGGACAATTTCCTTCGGAGCCCCTGACTCCAGCAAAACCTCCCAAAGAATAGCATGATTAACTAAATCGAACGCGCTGCTCAAATCAGCAAAACATAAAAAAAGGTTGCCCTTTTTGACTACAGTATATTTGTTAATAATAATGTCCAAATTTACACATTGTTCCAAAGTGCCCATACCTTTCCGGAAGCCATATTGCACTTTAGTTAAAATATTCGAATCGGTTGCCCAGGTTTCTAACCTTTTAAGCAGAATCCTACTCATGACCTTCACTGAGGCATCCAGCAGTGAAATCGGCCGGTAGTTGGAGGCCTCAGATTTGCTACCTTTCTTGAATAGGGGAATTATAACTGATTGACCCCAAGAAGGAGGAAAATTGCCTTCTGCCGCACAATTAAAAATCCCCACCAGGATGGGGACCCACAAATTCGGTTCAGCTTTTAGTAAGTCAATGGGAACCCCATCCGGGCCTGGAGCTTTTCCCCCTTTACTATTAGAAAGTCCTTCATAACCTTCCTCCAGTGTTACTCCCATGGGTAGAGGTATCCAGGGTGAAGCCTCAATAGTTGATACAACTAAGGGTGACCCTTCTGGGTTAAAAGATGTTAGAAAAATGGATAATCCAATCATTACATGCGACATAGGAAGTTAATTCCGGGATGCCATCTTTGTTAAGAAAGGGGCTGTTAATTGTATCCCAATATAGTTTGCAGTTTTTGGTCTCAACTGCTTCCTTTAACTTATCCCATGCTTCACTTTGCAAGTTCTTTTTTCTTTTGGTGATTACCATTTTATAGTTGGCCCTAAGATGTTTTATTCCGTCACTGTCTCGTGGTTTGGTACCTAATGCCTTCTTCAATTCCCGAAGGGCAAGTATACAAGGTTTGTCAAACCATCCCTGCTTCATGTCTCTGTTAGATGAGGGGGCCTTAGTAAAAATACCTTCAATAGTAGGATTGATAGTGATGAAGTGTGACAATAGGGAATCAAGGTTAATTACAGTTTTTTAAACAATAGCTAATTTGGTTTTTACAGCTAGATATAACCTCCTTCTGTTTGGCCATAGAGTTGGTTCCAGACCATCTGATCCTTAGACCATTTGGTCTGATAGGTACTAAGTCAATGGAGCACTTTTCTCCTATCGCTGGTGAAGTACCGTGACCCAGGAGGGTAATACAAATGCTATTGTGGTCACTGAGGCTTTCCTCTTTGATATACAGATTAGAAAAGTCCCCTGTACTAGACAGCAAAATATGATCTATAAATGTTCCAGCATCCCTTCCTGTAAAGGTGGGACACGTATCTGTCTGGATGTTTTTATTACAGTTTAACAGGTGTAGATCTAATTTGGTTAACATTTTATTAAGTATAGATCCATAGTGACAATGTGGGAAGTGGAGGAAATCCTCCCTCTCTCCCACTCCCCCCCATTGGTTAGACATTACTGTTCCTAGGCCACAGGGATTCCCTTTGGACAGGTGGCATGGCTGTAGGTTAAAATCCCCTGCCCATATGACATCTGCCTTTCTGTTCGAAAGGCCCATAACCCTTACAATTTCCTTTTCAAGGGGGAATAAAATATTCCCTCTGGAGGCATCAAAGATGTTGTTATAGAAATTTATTATAACCAAATCGATTCCCTTACTGCAATCAACCCTCACTACCTGGCTGTGGGTTCCCACAGTCGAACTGCTTCTGACTATACAGTTACACAACTTGTTGGACAGAAGCAACAGAAGACCCCCCTTAGCCCTACCTGAACTAGATTTGGTGGCTTTGAGGCAATGGGATGAGTAACCTTCAATGTTAATTTGATCCTGACACCAGGTTTCCTGGAGGAGGATTATATCAAAACCTTCCCCAATAAACCTGGACCAAAAGGGTGAGTCTAATTTCCCTGCAATACCGGCTATGTTCCAGGAGATAAGGGTAAGACCGGCAGACTTGGTAGTATCATAAACGGTCATCACCGGCTGAGGAACACAAGGTATGGTTAGACTAACTTCCGGGGTACTCACAACTAAGCCCGGTCTAGAGGCATCAGAGGACGCACTCACTTCAGGGCTAATACAGGGGGCACCTTTGCAAGAATGGGTGGTTTGGTTATTACTAGTGATAGTATAGGGTGGAAAAGGTTCTGTGGGGCTTCCTTCGTTAACCGTATCATGGCGTCGGCCCGCCCAGTCAACAGCCGCTACACAGTCCGAGGTACTAGATGCAGTAGTTCTATCGTTAACAGGTAGCTTGCAAACATAGGGGGACCCAGGCTGCTTGATGGCTGGCTGGCTAGAGGGTGATGGGGCACTACGTCAGTCGACCATCTCCAGGCAGTCGAATCTGTTGCTGGTGTGAATACCTTGCCATCCATTCCCCATAGGATGACCTTTATTGGGGTACCAGGGGTGGGGTAGCCAATCCCTGTTCCTGCTCTTTTGTGTCATCCAGGGGCCTCCGTAATTCCAGGCTTGTTCTTGAGGAATAACCCAGTTGGGGGCTAAAATTGGAGCATGAAAATTAAATACAGGTGGATAGAAAAAGGAGAGCCGCTGAGTATCGATTCCCCCTTTTTTCTCCAACTCTGGCCATGAACAAATATGATTCACCGAGGATGCGTCTTTGCAGGTAACAATGACGCAATCCCCCTGAATGCTCTTAGGACTCGCCCCCACCCATGATACCCTACGGACTGAGGATATTCTACAGGTATTAGTAGGCTGTAGTGGCCTGTTGATACTGAGCCATTGGAGAATTTTATTCGTGAGGGACCAGGAAGGTTCATCAGTACCTGCTGGAAGTTCCGGGACTCCCGTTAAGATTACCGTAAATGGGGAGACCTCCGGTGGAAGATGAACTGGGCGTTTAGTCCTAGGCCCCCTCTTAGTATCTGTGTGATGTGATTTTTGGGTAACCGGGGGTTTGTCAGGAGGTGGCTGCAGAAACCCCTTAGCCGCGATGGCACTGGTGGCTGGGGGTATAACAGCAGGAGGAGGTTGAGTAGAGTTTTGTTGACTGGATATATGTAACTGGGGTGTGGGTTGAGATATGGGTTTAGCGTTGGGTTTGGAGGTTGCACAATTGTTTGGAGCAGGTAATGAGGTGGTTAAAGGCTCTTTAGATTTGGCCTGTACGTTCGGTGTAACAGGCGGTATGGATGGATTAGCCGGTGTAGACCCAGAATTAATTGCTACTGGTACCCCTCCATTTTTAGAAGTTCCCACCCTAGTCTGATTGGGTATTTTGGTGAGGAGTATGGCAAGTTGCTTTTCTATTGCCATAATACTCCTCTCCAAGGGTTGAAGGTGAAATTTTAGTAGGTCCCTAAACCCAGCAAGGAGTTGTGCAGAATCACTGTCAGACGGACTTGAGCCGCCTTCTTGAACAATGTCCAAATTGGGGCATTGTAAACTAGATGGATCTGAAGTAACAAGGTTTTTACTGGAAAGGGGATTATTGACTAATGGGACAGTAGGCCCTTTCTTTTTGTTGGTAATATGGTGGGTTATATTGGTGTTACCCTTATTGTGCGCTTCACGCTGTTTTGGGACGGCACCTTCTCTGACCCCCCTAAGCTTATTGACTTGTGCTAGATCCTGAGCCGGGTCTTCGGATAGAATATGCTCACGGTCTGGAGTTGTCTCTAGGTTCTCAGTCGAATCCAATTCCAGTGACAGGTTAGTGGCTGATAAGTCTACGGCACTAGGGATGGAATGAACTTGTGCTGTGGTGCCAGACTGTATTAGAATTGGGATAGGGGTAGCTGATGGCAGTGGGGTTAAGGCTGTTCCTATAGGGCCCAAAGAAGATCTCCGGGCAATCGCAAGGTCCTGAGACACCCTACGTTCTAAAACAGCAATATTTTGATTAATAGCCTCAGTTGTTTTAGAAATAAATAAATCAATAGGTCCTGTAAATGAGGCAGCTTTAAGAGCTGTTTTACTTCTTAAACCCCTAGTCATAGTTATATCAGTTTAAAATCTCACAAATGAATGTTCAAAATGTCCGACGTCAATGGGCAAAGATGATACCTTTAGGGTAGGGTCCGGATGGAATGAAGCAAGGGGGGTGGCCCAGCCCAACCTGGATCAAGCTGGAACGGGCTGAAACGGGCCCGCCCTTGGCCCGGGCTTCGCCCGGCGCTCTCCCGCGCGCTCCCGCGCAGCGGAACACTCTGGTTAATGAAATACTGTCTAGGGAGGAAGGGGAGGAGCCTGCAGGGAGAGCGTCCCAGCTGTTAACGATTGGGAGTTGTGGGCGCTCCTGGGACTTGTAGTCCTGCGCCCACAACACGCTCGCAGCCCTGCAGGTCCCCACACTCAGAGTTCAGGTTCCGGCGGTAGCGCTGACAGGAGATGGCCACGGACGAAGCGGGACCCGCGCAGCGGGTTCCGCGAGCAGTGACAAGAGGCAAAGCAGATTTTGGAGCAACAGCAATCCCAGCGTGGAAACAGCAGCAGGAAACAAGGAACATGGTGGACTCATTTAGCATCCTGCAGGACTTCCACTGTATTCTTTTTACCCAGCAGATTTGATGCCTACTGATATTCTGTTTTCTTTTCTGTGATGGCTACACTGGCAGACTTAGAACTGATATGACTGAGTGAGCAGGCCCACAGGTTCTCGTTTTGTCTGTGGTGCCCCCAGTGGGCTCCTGTGTCTTGGCAAGAAGACAGCATGGAGCCCTCAAATAAGAGTTCCCCATCCCTAGTCTCTCCTGCTACAATCCTAAATATGACAACTAGACTGCGGTTTTCTGTGCCCCTTATAATCCCGGGCTTCAGCTGGTTATCCCTTGGCTTCAGGCTAGTGTTCGTCCAGCAGCTCTTCAGGCACTGACAGGCCAGTGGTCACCCGCTGCAGGTGATGATAGCTAGGTAGATAAACATTTGTTCCCTGTGAAGCCAAACATATGTGTATGAACCATTACTGACTGGAATGTTAAGCCAGAGGCCAACTTAGAATGGTCTGTGCAGCTAAGTCCCTGACTAGCAAGGGTGTAGGACTGTCATACAGCTTATATATTGTCAACTTTTGTGATGAGGCATCCAGTATCAGGAAATGGGCAATCCCATATATTTTTCAATGTATCGAATCAGGAGGGTTTTGTTTGCCAGAAGGATTATTCATGCACAATCCAGGACTCCGGATTGAGGAGTCTGAATAAGAAGCATGGAAGAATGGAATATCAGAGACTTGATATGGATCAAGGGCAGGATGTCAAACATTTAGTTTCTCATCTTGTGCCTGCCATCCAAGTGTAATGCAATTTTTCTGAGGTGAGCATGTTTAAGCTTGTATCTACTCCTAAACAAGATGCTCGCCATTCCAGTTTGTGTTGCCAGAGTGTCCATTTCCAAAATGGTGCCCTCTTCAATTTCCTGAGATATAATTTCCTTCCTGGCTCATACATAGGAAGGATTATGTCTGCGAATGATGTGTCATACTTTTGAATACCCTATTTTTCATTCTGTTCATCACCAACCTTAGATGCTTTCTGTCCCTGAGTTTTGCCCTTTTCAGCAGCTCTTTTCCAAGTGAGATAGAGAGGGGGTAGAGACTCAAGGCTTAGAGAGAAGTCCAGTAGATGTAGGTGAGCTACAGAGAGGCGAACTGCAAACAGATCAGTCAACGAACTGGTATGAGGAAGAAATAGAGAGTGTTGAAGTAGAGGGCTGGAGATCGGCACAGAGTGTGGTTGAGAGAGAGGATAGTGTTATGTCCTGGTGCTATGCCCACAAGGGATCCTGTTAGCAGTGTTTGTGAGCAGGATTCCAGGATAACAGATAGATTGTCAGAGTCAGTTGGAGATGGCTTGATGTGGGTACTACGGGCGATGTCTCCTGTTTCCCCTCCACACTTGTAGTAATTAAATATCCTTTTGGATAAACGTATCCCCTCCACACTTGAAATAAATAAATATCCTTTTGGATAAACGTATCCCCTCCACACTTGAAATAAATATATATTCTTTTGGATTAACTTGCCTACACACCGTGTCTAACATCAGAGAGGTTATGACAGAGGCGAATTAGAGATAGGAATATTGAGAGCGAGATGAAGTCGACAGGTGAGATGGAGCAAAGATAGAGGAGATACTGTTACCTAGAAATGTAAAAAGAGATAGTGAGAGAGAGGTGAGATAAAAGAGCTGAGGTACAGTAAGAAGATGGAGTAGAAAGATTAGTTTTTAATTCAACTGCCAGAACGTGTGAGGTTTAAGCCTGAACAGGTAAGCTTGCCCAGCTGTCAGTTTAAAAATATTCAGGTTTTTTGTGTATATTGTTATTATGGTGACATTTGACTGTGGCAATCATTTTACCAATGGGCCGCAAGGAAGGCGGACTAGGCAGGTCAAGTGCGAATGCCCAGGTAAAACGATTACAGATGTCGTTACAAATGATAGCCCCAGAGCCAACGACATTCATCACATTCATTATGTCTACAAAATCATCTGTCAGGCTATATGCAGATTGGGTTGCAAAGAAAATAGGAACTCCTGCCTAGCTCAAGATCTGCTGGCATTCATTGAGTGGGTGATTCCATATATCTTGGACCCTCATTACGAGTCAGGCAGGGCAGAATTACCACATGCAATTTCGCTCCATCTGATTCCAAGGCGGTTTGTTTTTCCTCATACAGTTTTCCTGGGTGCAGAAGAACAAAACCCCATTTTACTTTGTGGTAATTCAGCATGGTAAAATACCATGAGGCTTTGGCTTCAGAAACAGGCAAGTCTCATTGCCTGTCTTTTTTTCCCTTCTGCGAGGAGCAAGCATACAGTGCTTCTCCCATGAGGAATAACCTTCCCCTTCCCTCTGGTCCAGCCCTCACCGCCCTCCCTCACACTTCACCCCACCCAGTGGTCCCCCGAATACCAAATACCACCTGCTCAGAGCAGTTGGTAAATATATGCATTAAACCCCATGGAATCGGGAACTCTGTGTTGTTTTGCAGACCGTAAAAAATCGGTTTCACACAGTAATTCCACATTCCTTGTGAATTATCTTGTAATTGCAGTGTAATGGGTCAGATTTACTGCATGGTCAAAGTAAATGTGCATGTATATTTTGGAGGGAATGACCAAGAACAGTGATATACCCCCTCTCCTCCACTTGGTTGCCAAAAACCAGGCACTTGCTCCGTCTACACAACGTTTGACCCACGTGCCGGGGCTGCTGGAATGCGAAGGTGCTCGGAAGAACGGGTTACATTTTGCAGCCTGAGACACAAACACAAATTCCAGCACATACACTAGAGGCCGGCCCGCAATTTAACTGATTCAGTTTGATCATGAAAATCGAGTGCCGCAAGCGTCTGTGCACGAGCCTGCCACTGAATCATCCGTACAAGAGGAGAATGCAACACACTGTGCAGGGAGGAGTGGCTGGTGCACTGACCTCTCCTTCTCCCCCTTCACGTGGGCAGAGACCCCTGAGTTTGTAGAGTGCTCCTGCTCCATGGTCCAGTGAATGGGACCGGCCCACACAAATAAAGATTAGTGCTGATTGATGAGACAAGGGGTCAGCCTAAAACATCCAACCATTGTTGACCGACTGCATCGCTTCCGGCAGACACAGATACTGGCCAGCACATAATGCAACATGTTATACCAACACCATTGTTTTTGTGAAGAACAAGGGAGACTTGAGGAGTGTATCGAATTGGTTTATTGGACTGTGTGCACTGCAGGAGTGTAGCACTGGATTGGGCTTCGAACAAACAAGCTACAAGTTTCTGCTCCTCAAACTCTCCTATTTTAAAATGCTGCAGACATTGAATTGTGCAGAGCCCTCCCAGGGGAAAATACCTTGATACGACTCTTGTCTCATACCCCCCACCCCTTCGAGCATCAAATAATCTGATCTCAACTCATTGAACCTACCCATTATTGATGACTCTCCGCACCATGCTCTGACATGGACCTCACAGGAGTATTGCCTATAGGGGAAATGACTACTGACCGTGACTCTGCTATGGTGAAACCCAAAGGTTCCAAAGCTGGGCACCACCAAGGTGGACATTGCGACCAGGGCTCACAAAGTGGCGTAAACCCTGCAAGAGCACACAAGTAAATATCATATGTTCTTGCAAGCAGTGCAAGACATTAGGACCACCGTCAGACCCAAAAACATCAGATTGGTGGTCGACGTAGATTAGCTTTGAACGGACCACAAGAAGCTCAAAGAACACGAGGAAACTAATGAGTCCACCTTAGTGACAATGAGGCCCTAAACGAATGACATGCACAGACAAATCAAAGGTCGGAACAAGTTATTTTGTGTTGTAATTCTTTATTAGCAATTTTGAGAATCATGGGCTTTCTGTAGCGATCTGAAGGACCCAGCATGTACCTGTTTTTAGAGGAATGATTGGTTGCAACAGTATTGAAGGTTAACATCCTTATCTTTCTTCTCTGTGGAAAGGGCTCACAGGGTACCAATCAAAACCCTACAGCTGGGAGCAACTTCCATAACCGTGGTGGCCAGACTATTCAATTACCTCACCAAGGACCACATCCTGCAAGTTGCCAAAACAAAAGGTCCTTGGTTAGTGGAAAATAGCAAAATTAGTATCTTCCCAGATTATACTGTAGGGGTTACAAAAAGACAAATCATTCCTGGAGGTGAAGAAGCGGCTTGACATCTGTTCTTACACTGCACCTCTATGTTTCTGGCCACGCTGGAGATCGTGATGGTGGAATGACCAGGTTTTTTGTAACACTGAAGGAAGCCTAGGCATGGCTGGAGGTTAAAGATGTGACTACTCCCTCTGACACATATGACTGGTGATCAGTAGCGACCCGTGGTGGGAGTGCTGCTGGGCGCTGACGTGGGGAGGGGCAGGGTGGGGTGTAGTAAATTACGGATTACAGCCGATTAGAGGTAAGTAAACATATAAATAAATAAAACAAATGTTGTTGCGCGCGCTGCATCGCCAAATGCACTGCCCAGAATTAAAGGACTACGGCAGCTTGAATTAGAGTAAGCACTAACAGAGGAAGTGCAATTGGTATTGAAGCAGATAGCAAGAGAAACCCCAGGTGTAGACGACCTACCCATTGACATTTGTTTTGTTTTTTTAGTTTTTTTTAGTCCTCATTACGCAACAGTTTAAAGTAAGGAAAGTTTCAGGGACCCTTCTCAACTTCGGGCAACTCTGAGAAAGGGAACCTCATACCTCCATATACTTGTAAGGAGAAGGATCCTTGTATCGGATTTGGGATGAGCTAGCCATTGTGGCTTCTCTTACAAGCCTTCCTTGATATTGTTGCGGTAGCGTAATCATTGGACATTACAACGAGGTATAAAGAAGGATCCAGATATATTCCACAATATGGTATACCCTATATATACACATCACAATTTTAACTTTTAAATCACCCTTTATGAAACTCTTCCCAGATGTCCCAAAATTTATATTTTTTAGAGGTAAGCTTCTTATTTTTATCAAGGTTATACACTTTCAAGATTGACGCCAGCCATTCGCTATGGGTCGGTGGAGCTGGATTTATCCATTTTACACAGATCTCTCTCCTTGCCAAAAGAATCAGAATGAAAATTAAATTCTCTTGAGCTCTAGACAAGGGGCTTATTACATTTATATTGGTGACCCCAAAAATAACTAAGTTCATACTTACAGGTAGTTGTCTTCCCAATACCCCTTCTAAGGTATTACCCACATCTTTCCAGAAGTTATCCAGACTGGGACATCGCCAAAACATATGGAGGTCGTCAGCCATCTGTAAGGCGCATTTTGGACAGCTCTTCACTGTGGCTCCGTTCATTTTGGATAACCTTTTCGGAGTCCAGTAGGCTCTGTGTATAGTGAGCAAATGATTTCTTTTGAGAGCAGCAGACGTTACAATCGACCAGCATTTGTTCATAGATACTTGCCATAGGTTGCTTGTATCCAGCGTCGGCAGGTCTTTTCCCCAGGTCCTTTCCGGGATTAGAAAATCATCCTCCCCAGCCGAAATTAAGGCCCAGTACCAAAAGGATGTTTCTTTCAAAAATGGATTTCTCGTCTGCATCTTTATTTCCAGGGAGATGTTACCTTTCCTAGTTTCTTTGAGGGTCTTGCTCCAACTCAATAGTTGGTAATATTTGAATTGCGAAAGAGTAGAGTTTGTACCTTGAGATAATATTTCCCATTCAAGAAGTTTATTTTGAAAGAGAAGCTGTCCCCATTCTGTTATTCCGGCAGATATTAGAGGGATCGCTAAACTGTCCTTAAGGCAGTCTGGTGTCGTCTGGGAATCCCAAATCGGGGCCTTATCGCTATAGAAGGGGATGTCTACTGTAGATCTCACGCAATACCACAATCTAGCAGCTGATTTCAGGACCTTCAATTTAATTTTTTTGAAGAACTTCGGGTGGCCGAATTTGTACAAAAAGTGGCTGATGTTGTTCGTTAGATTTTGTAGGAATAGTGGATAATTTTCATAAGGGCCCAACAGCACTCTACTGCTTTTAAATTGGAAGGCATTGACATTTCTACTGTATGTATTACACACTTAATATCCCGACTGCTGACAGTTTACAAGTTGGCTAGGGTAGCAGGGAAATAGCCAGCATCGATGACCGAGGCATTGCAGGAGGTTCTTACGAAACCGGAAAGGAATCTTCTGAATGTGGGTTGCTGTTGTCTTTATCTTTCAAGAAGTCTTTATTCGATTGATTCATCATAAAAGACATAAATACAATTACACAAAAACATATAAAACCAGTATTAAATTATCAGCATCGAGTTGACTTCATACAGATCTATACAAAAATTTAAAATATTGTCATGTATACCATATTATCACAATACATATAAAAGATTTAAGCAGTCTCAACTGTATTGTATTTAATAAACCTACATCTAATCACCCATGCCCACCCAAGAAACTTAGCAACCCCCACAACAATAAATGGATCCAGATTAGTTTTTAACAGTCTCAAGGCTTCAGCAGCTGATCTGGTACCTAGCAGTCTACATATTGGTATGAGCCACTTAGTTCTAGGTGCTGTGTATAGGGGGCATACATACAAAAGGTGAGAGAGACTTTCCCCTGTGCCCTGACAGTTAGCACAGTGCCCCAAACTGCCCGTTCCCCACTTTTTAGTGAAATCCCCCAGAGGGAGAGTACCACATCTAAATTGAAAAAAAAGTTTGCGGTCCAGTGGTTTGCTGATGATTTCCCAATACCTTTCTAACCTAGGAGAATCTTTATGAACCATAAATTGGCCAGAAAGACTGCTCGTACTCGTATTTAAGAAAATGTTGTGCGTCACCCATTCCCAATAGCATTTTTTTAGCTCATTTTTTGATGGGAATTTAGCTGTCTCGGGCGAAAACCACAACTCGTTAAGGCCCAAAGCTAATAAGGTGGCCCTAAGATCTTTAAACCAACCAATTTTGGTGGCGCCAAGACTATTTTTTACCTCCAGGCATGCTTCCGCGTAGTGGTGTAAATCAGGCGTCGTCCACAGGCGTCGCCAAAATGATAAGGGCCGATATTTGGCATAGTCAACCACCGAGTGGCAGCCCAAATCAAATAATAAAGGGAGTAAGGGAGTTGACTGGGGCAGACCTGTTGCCATCCTTATAAACCTATTTTGGGCATGTTTCAGGGAATCCAGATTACTTCCACCCCAGAGCTCTGCTCCATATAACACCGCTGACTGAACCTTCCCTCCATAGATCTTCATCAGCGGTGACATGGGCTTCGTGAGTGACCCCTTGTGTTCCTTAATCAAGGCTCCGCCCAGCTGCTGATGTTTCAGGGTCATGAGCTCAATCTGATGTGTCCAACTAAGGGTGTCACTGAAAGTAACACCCAAATAGGTGAAGTACTTGGTCTGCTCCAGGGGGGTATCCCCCATAACAACCCTAGCGTTGACCTGCTTGTGCCCCCTCATCACCATAAATTTGGTTTTGGCTACGTTCACCTCGAGCTCATGTTCGCTGCAGAAACTCTCAAACCTCGACAGTGCATGCTGGAGGCCCTGTCGGGTTCGTGAAATCAGGAGAGTGTCGTCAGCGAACATGAGCAGGGGGATTTTCATGCCAGCCAAACTCGGAGCATCAGTGGGAAATCCGTCGAAGTACTTGGTAACTCTATTAATGTATAGAGAAAACAAGGTTGGTGCCAAAACGCATCCCTGTCTGACACCTTTCGACACAGGGAATTTCTTAGTCACCTCACCAGGTTTGCCCCATCTTACAAAGGCATAGGTCTCTGTGTGGAGATTAACTATAATGCGGACCAAGGAGGGAGGCATACCCATTTCTAGAAGACTATTCCAGAGCCCAGCCCTCGGGACAAGGTCAAACGCAGACCGAAGGTCTACGAATGCCGCAAATAAGTTTCCTTTGCCCAGGGTGACCGTCTTCCAGTGTAAAAGCATAAAACGAAAAGCCTGGTCCAGGGTGCTTATGTGAGGTCTAAACCCTGCTTGGAGAGGAGTGAGTACATTAAATTCCTCAATCCATGCCTGGACCCTAGATAAGACAAGGCGAGAAACTATCTTCTGTACCGCATCAATAAGGCTGATCGGCCGGTAGTTGGAAGGAACCGACCGATCACCCTTCTTGAAGATGGGCAGGATCTCAGCACCAGCCCATGAATCAGGAACCTTTGCACCCCTAGCCAAAGAGTTTGCCAAATACAGAAGATAAGGAACCCATAGGTCCCGGTCCTCTTGGAAAATATCTGCTGGGATGCAGTCCGGGCCGGGCGCTTTGCCCCTAGGGATGGCATTCAAAACGTTTTCAACCTCTTTAGCAGAAAACACAAGGATGTCACTAGTCAGTGGCCAACCAATGGGAGCAACCCCCACCCTAACACACCTAAACTGTTCCTCAAAATAAGACACCCAAGCACAAGGGTCAACAGAAGCAGGACTAGGACGATCGTCCTGGCACTGTCCCCACTTGAGGAGGTGCCAAAATTGAGTGAGGTTCCTAGAGCCGCAGGCATCAACAAGGAGAGCCCAGCGCTCTTCATCCCATGCGGCTTTAGCCCTCCGTTTAGCTTGGTTATAAGCCTTCCTGCTGGATTTAATAAGGGCTGGATTCCTAGATTTTAATGCCCTAAACAGAGTTGAGTGGGAATTGGCACAATTTTCATTAAACCAGTTCACAGGCTTCCTCGTCTTACCTAAGCCCTTTTTAGCTACAATTTTAACGAATAGTTTCTTTAGGGATGCAAACAGGCTTGCATGGACGTCTAAAATGTTAGGATATGTCTGATTCGAATCAACACACTTCTCTAGTTCCCTTAGCGAACTTGAAACCAGTGTTCTTATTTTACTACGTGCACTCCCATCAACGGCAACCCTTGGCCAACGAACCCTCCTCATATCATTAGTTAATGCAACGGCCCCTTGGACGAGATTAGAGTGTCGCACAATAGGCCCAGCAAAACTAAAGTCCTTCAGTTCAGCGATGAGTGGTTCGTGATCACTTTCAGGACGTGGTCTAATTGCCATGTCCGTCACCAAGGGCCACAGGGACATATCAACTAAGATATAATCAATTCGACTACTATGCCTGCCGTTGAAAAATGTTGGGCTGCCCGATCTGTCCGATCTGGTGCGGCCGTTTAGAGCACGCAACCCCCAGTTCAGACATAAGCCTTTGACAAAGGTAGCACATTGGGACCACTTAGCAATAGGAGGAAGCTCAAGTTGGGGAATACCCCACATCAAATCTTCGTCCTCAGTTAACATCCCGTCCTCTCCACTTAAAGGTTCAAAGCAAATATTAAAATCACCCATTACAACCACCTGACCCACTGAATTTGTAGAGCCAAGGAATTCATCTAAACGTGTTAGGGTGGAAGATACACGACCACCCGCAGTTCCTCTGGCATAAACATTAAACAGCAAGACGTCCAACCCACTATTAAATTTCAAATTAACTATAAGGATATCAGGACAGTCAATATAAATTTCCTTCACAGAAACCCCTGCAGCTTGGCGAACCCAAACGGTGAGGCCCCCCATTGCTCTACCTCTTTGGCCTCTAACTGCGGGTTTGTTAAAGCACAAAAATCCTTGAAAATAAACTGGATGGATAGACCATGTCTCCTGAAAAGACCAAATATCACCATTACTGATGAAGTCAGCCCAGTCAGGTATACATAAACAGGATTCTATACCCGCCACATTCCAACATCCCAAAGTAGTACCCTTAACACAAGCTTGAGCACACTGGACTGTTGTATCCTTGGGGAGTTGTTCATAGGGTTGCAGGGAAAATTCAACCAATGAAGAGACCTCATTGAACACCCCTTTCTCAACAGCAAAGGGTGGAGTACCCAGAGCTTCTACCCCCCCCCCACACTCTGAGTTGGAGACAACACCCCCAGGTGGGGGTGCTGGTCAGTCATTGGTCGCCAGCCAGGATAATGGATCATAAAGGTTTCTCAGAGGGATCTTCCAAGACTCCTTAGGCTGAGTAGACATATTTGAAGAGGAATGTGTTGGGAAAAAACTTGGGTACTGATGAGTCTGAATAGGATCAAATGCTCTGGAAACAGGTGGATACTGAGGCCTATTGGGGAATAAAGAGTCGTGTAAGACTGGAGGTAGCACTGGAGGGCCCTTAAACTGAGTATTGATCTTAGCCCAACCCGGCGTCTGGTCAGGGCAATTGTAATTTGATTGAATATAAGATCGATACTGCACCTCCGGATTAAACTGAAAACCATGGAAATTAGGGGTGAAATTGGTCCATTTAAGGAGGTTATTGGTATTATTGCTATTAGTAACTGGTGGATGATCTAGAGGTTTAAGCAAAGTCTCAGGGTAGAAATAGGTGAGGTTCCTAGTTGAGATCCCACCCTCATTATTACCTACATACCAGTCTGAGAGATGGGATACGACTTTGTGGTCCCTAAAATTAATGATAACTATATCCCCCTCTATGTCCTTGGGGCGTACCCCTACCCACCGGCATCTTCTGACTGTAGCAATGTCCCCATTTAGATGTGAAGGAAGGGGCCTATTTGTTTTCAGCCAGAAGATGACTTTATTTTTTAAACTAGCATAGTTTTCCCTGTCCCCTTCCGCAAGTGGAGGCACACCCGTCAAAACGATAACATAATTCGTAGAGTCCGGGGGCAGATCAACATTTTTCTTATGTGGGAGGGGTCTACTAGTTTTGCTAGTGGGAATGGCGGATTTAATCGCCCCAGTCCTTTGCTGAGATACACCCACCTTCTCAGGGGGGTTGTTATTAACACCCACCCTAGTGTGTGTTATAGCAGTACTAGCTACAGGGGGTTGTTTATCTGCTGAAACCAATGCTTTGTTATTTGCAGAAGCCTTCTCATTAGTAGAGACATGTTTATTAGCTCTATTGGAAGAGGTAATCACGTTAGCAACAACATGCGGTATACCCTGAGTTAACTTGGTGGGTCCCTTTACCTTGTCTCCGCTAGGAGCGTGGGTGGGTTCTACTGTCTCCAGCAAACGATCCAGTTTGTCCCCCAGTATCCTAACACGCTCCAGCACAGGAAGCATGTACGATTTAATAAGCTTCTCTATGTTGGCAAGAGACACCTCCTGAACCCCTTCACTACATATTTCAATGGACTCCAATCCCTGTGTATCTAAAGCCTTAGGCTCTATGATAGATGGAGGGGCCAATTCTACTGCCCGTTGTAGTGATAGTGGTGCTGGTGTGGGAGGTCGACCACTATATCCTTTTCTTTTTACTCCCCCCTTCCTCCTTCTTTTTCTAGGTGGTGATTGCGCAGCCCTTTTGGCCACAACAGGTTTGGCTCTACTGTTACATCCACTCTTGGGGGATATACCATCTCCTGGTGCCAAACCAAACTGTGGAGGGGAGGGCAGCGTGGAGCATAAATCCAAGTCAATAAGATTGGTAGAGGGGATGTTAGACTCAACAAAGCTAGAGTGATCGACCGGCGGGCAACCTAGCCGGTCGCCACTAGTTGCATTAACACAGAGTGGAGAGATAGTTGGAAATCTAAATATACTCGGGCTTTGATTGATGTCAGTGACATCAGCATCAATTAAACTCTGCCCATCCCCAACCATATCATGGGTGAAATTCGAGACAGTTAAAGACTGCATTGAATTTCTCTTCAAATGCTCAATTGAGCGACGACGCTCGGCTCTTCGTTCGGCTAGGAGTAAGTCCATATCAAGTTCCTTTGTAGATTTTTTAAAAAATTTATCAAGTGGACCGAGAACCGATGTCCCTACACCAGGGGGGGCAGACTGACTCATAACAGAACCCTTCAATAGTTATTTAAAGACACAATACGATAGGCTGGCAATAAATACAGTACAAAGTGTCAATAACCTGGCCCAGCCCGGCCTCCTACGGCCCCGGACGGCCACAGACGGTCCCGCCCTTGTCCCGGGCTTCTCCCGGCGCTCCCGCGCGCTCCCGCGCCGCGGGTTTGACCACACCTCTTAATAATGTCCACGGGTTACAAAGGGGGCGGTGCCGGCAGGGAGAGGAGCCCAGCTGGAAACGGGCGCGCGGGGACTCCTGGTCCGTGGAGTCCACCCGCAGTTTCCTCGCAGCCCTGCCGGTCACCAGCTGGAAGCCCTTGCAAAAATACAAACAGCCGCTGACACCGCGAAGCGGGACCCGCGCAGCGGGTCCGGCGAGCAGCAGCGGTTCAGCAGGCTGACTCAGAGGAGGTCCGTGGTGAGTGGCGTGGCTCGGTCAGAAACACTAATCCGCCGAGGGAAGGGCAGAGAGCCACTAAATAGTTGCAGTAGATGGGGGCGGGGCCGGCAGGGAGAGGAGCCCAGCTGGAAACGGGCGCGCGGGGACTCCTGGTCCGTGGAGTCCACCCGCAGTTTCCTCGCAGCCCTGCCGGTCACCAGCTGGAAGCCCTTGCAAAAATACAAACAGCCGCTGACACCGCGAAGCGGGACCCGCGCAGCGGGTCCGGCGAGCAGCAGCGGTTCAGCAGGCTGACTCAGAGGAGGTCCGTGGTGAATGGCGTGGCTCGGTCAGAAACACTAATCCGCCGAGGGAAGGGCAGAGAGCCACTAAATAGTTGCAGTAGATGGGGGCGGGGCCGGCAGGGAGAGGAGCCCAGCTGGAAACGGGCGCGCGGGGACTCCTGGTCCGTGGAGTCCACCCGCAGTTTCCTCGCAGCCCTGCCGGTCACCAGCTGGAAGCCCTTGCAAAAATACAAACAGCCGCTGACACCGCGAAGCGGGACCCGCGCAGCGGGTCCGGCGAGCAGCAGCGGTTCAGCAGGCTGACTCAGAGGAGGTCCGTGGTGAGTGGCGTGGCTCGGTCAGAAACACTAATCCGCCGAGGGAAGGGCAGAGAGCCACTAAATAGTTGCAGTAGATGGGGGCGGGGCCGGCAGGGAGAGGAGCCCAGCTGGAAACGGGCGCGCGGGGACTCCTGGTCCGTGGAGTCCACCCGCAGTTTCCTCGCAGCCCTGCCGGTCACCAGCTGGAAGCCCTTGCAAAAATACAAACAGCCGCTGACACCGCGAAGCGGGACCCGCGCAGCGGGTCCGGCGAGCAGCAGCGGTTCAGCAGGCTGACTCAGAGGAGGTCCGTGGTGAATGGCGTGGCTCGGTCAGAAACACTAATCCGCCGAGGGAAGGGCAGAGAGCCACTAAATAGTTGCAGTAGATGGGGGCGGGGCCGGCAGGGAGAGGAGCCCAGGTGGAAACGGGCGCGCGGGGACTCCTGGTCCGTGGAGTCCACCCGCAGTTTCCTCGCAGCCCTGCCGGTCACCAGCTGGAAGCCCTTGCAAAAATACAAACAGCCGCTGACACCGCGAAGCGGGACCCGCGCAGCGGGTCCGGCGAGCAGCAGCGGTTCAGCAGGCTGACTCAGAGGAGGTCCGTGGTGAGTGGCGTGGCTCGGTCAGAAACACTAATCCGCCGAGGGAAGGGCAGAGAGCCACTAAATAGTTGCAGTAGATGGGGGCGGGGCCGGCAGGGAGAGGAGCCCAGCTGGAAACGGGCGCGCGGGGACTCCTGGTCCGTGGAGTCCACCCGCAGTTTCCTCGCAGCCCTGCCGGTCACCAGCTGGAAGCCCTTGCAAAAATACAAACAGCCGCTGACACCGCGAAGCGGGACCCGCGCAGCGGGTCCGGCGAGCAGCAGCGGTTCAGCAGGCTGACTCAGAGGAGGTCCGTGGTGAGTGGCGTGGCTCGGTCAGAAACACTAATCCGCCGAGGGAAGGGCAGAGAGCCACTAAATAGTTGCAGTAGATGGGGGCGGGGCCGGCAGGGAGAGGAGCCCAGCTGGAAACGGGCGCGCGGGGACTCCTGGTCCGTGGAGTCCACCCGCAGTTTCCTCGCAGCCCTGCCGGTCACCAGCTGGAAGCCCTTGCAAAAATACAAACAGCCGCTGACACCGCGAAGCGGGACCCGCGCAGCGGGTCCGGCGAGCAGCAGCGGTTCAGCAGGCTGACTCAGAGGAGGTCCGTGGTGAGTGGCGTGGCTCGGTCAGAAACACTAATCCGCCGAGGGAAGGGCAGAGAGCCACTAAATAGTTGCAGTAGATGGGGGCGGGGCCGGCAGGGAGAGGAGCCCAGCTGGAAACGGGCGCGCGGGGACTCCTGGTCCGTGGAGTCCACCCGCAGTTTCCTCGCAGCCCTGCCGGTCACCAGCTGGAAGCCCTTGCAAAAATACAAACAGCCGCTGACACCGCGAAGCGGGACCCGCGCAGCGGGTCCGGCGAGCAGCAGCGGTTCAGCAGGCTGACTCAGAGGAGGTCCGTGGTGAGTGGCGTGGCTCGGTCAGAAACACTGTTGTCCTTTTTCCTACTCCGTCTGTACTGCAAGATACTGGGGGAAATTTTGGCTAATCGTTTGATACCCATTGCACAATCAACAGTGCAATCTGATTAAAATGGCTTCATTCCGGGTAGGAAAACCTTTTTTAACTTAGGGAGTCTTTTCATGATTATGGATTGGGATAAACGTGAATGAGCTGGGCACTGGGTGGCCTACCTCAACATCAAGATGGCCTTTGATATTCTAAGTTGGCCTTATCTCCTAGGGGTGCTACACAGAATGGGACTCTGCCCTTAGTTCCTGGGTTGGCTACAGATACTATTTATGGAACTGCTTGTTTCCCCTAATTAAACTATCAGATGCACAATGCCAATTATTACAGGGCTGAAATTGCGACTTGACACTATTAAATAACTGGGAGTTAATATCGACCAAGGTGAGCATGACATAGCAGACAAGCAGTGTCGGTAGAGAGGCGATTGACTCCCATTTGGTGTGCACTTTCCCTGTCACCCAGGGGCCAGGTCACAAACTGTTGACAGACCCGGACTGGAATAAGGAGCGCAGCTAAGACTGGAGAGTGCACAGCAGCGGTGCCACAGTGAGACGGGCGGCTGAAACGGCACACGGCACCGTGAAGTAGAGAGGACTCCCTTCTCACCACTAGTACTGAGACGGAAATGGGAGGTAAGGAGTCACGCGGGGCAACCAGGGATTAGCAATGCAACGAGGCAATATTTGTTGGGCAGGACAGGCCCTGGATGCGCATTGCAACGGATAGCAATGGCCGCGCGGCAGTAATAGTAACGCCGCGCGGCAGTGAAAAAGAAAGTCATCACGATCGCTGTGAAAGCGAACGTGATCACGATGACACGCTAAAGCACGCAAGGGATGTGCGCGTGCGCGTGAGCGCAAGCTGGTGGCCGCTTTGGTAGCACTTCTAAAAGCCGCTACTAAATGTCTCTCCGAGCAGCGCATGCGCGCTGATTCCGCAAGACCTAAAAACATATGGCCCCCTGGCTGAAAGTGGGGTGGGAGCTCCAAATTATGAACTATAGTATGCTGCAACTCCGCTCCAGTGGCCGGTGCGCTGGTTATCCAATATGCATAGCCCTGAAAAGGATGACGTAATAGCATTATGTGGTGACACTAATATATTTGACTTGTTATTAGACAGAGAAAATAAACGTGTTAATGAAGGTGGTGAGATGAAACAAGTATGAGCAGCTGAAGTCCAAATGAATTTCCTATGCCTTAGACCTACTCCTGTGGTCATTACCTGGATGTGCCGGTTAAAACTGGCCATAACATCTGCCCTTGTGGGAGAGCGAATAAACGTGTAGGGTGACATCTTTGATAATGGGATGCTAAACTCATGTGAAGACCTGAAGGAGGTACACGATGCGGGTCCTGCTAATTTTCTGCTCTATAACGCACTCCCACACCAGCTGTCCCAGGCCTGGGCAGCCGTACACGAGAATCCCAGCACCTCACCAGTGCTACAGGTAGTAGTAACAGATGAATTTGGTCATAGAGCAATAACAAACCAATGTGTTGTTCTGCTGTAGATGGGCAATATCGAAATGAAACCACATAAAGTATGGTCCGAGACTCATTTGTATCTATAATTGTTAGATGACAAATAGTTGAGATACCTGAGTAGTATTAAGTTGGTCTTGGAAAAACACTAGGTTGGAAGATACTCAGTAAACTTTTCTTCACCACACTTGTTTAACCCATAATGAATACGGAGGGTGTATCTATGGCGCCTCGAATGTGTACCCATGGTGCCACATGGTCTGGCAGTGTCCTGCTGTATCCCGATTTTGGAATGGAGTAAGGAAATTTGTGACTGAGTTAACCAGTAGGTTGATACCTAAGGAGGCAACACACTGTCTGTTAAGTCTATTGACAAGAAAAAACAATCCTAAATGTTTGTGGCACAGGCCCTAGTGAAGCAGTGCATAGCCATGACATGTAAAGCTCCTGCTGCACGGCTGCTATGGGACTGGCTGCACCTCTAGGCTATACCCACAACAGGTAGCAAGATATTTTTCTTTAGGCATCCAGAATGACCCAGGAAATTACATTACATTACAGTACTCCTGAAATAGCAATGCCTGTTGAGAAATAAATCTGATATCTATGTGACTGTTACTCAGTATACTGTTTTTCTTATTGTTTAAAGTTTGTTACGTGAATTCTCCACAAGCCCCCAAGGGGCAAGGATATGTAATATGTATGTTGAGTAATTACATGTGAAAACATCAAACAATGAAATCGGGTAATTAGTATATATGTGTAACTGTCGGTTGTGGGGAAAAAACGAATTTGCATATGAATTTATTTTGTTAATTCTGCCCCAGTGGCTGTCACCTCATAATGAGGGTCTTAGATGGACTATTGAAACTGAACAATGTGAAAAGGCAGTCAAATATGTTAAGCCTCATTAAGCCCCTTGCCCTTTAGAGTTACATTTATAATTCCATTTCCATACATATTATGCAGAAAAAGTCATCCCTACAGGCCGAAAGTCGACTCTGACTTTATTGTCACTGGCACATTACTAGCCTACAAACGGAGTTCAGATGCAAGCAAAGGTATAACAACATTCCTTTAATCTTCTTTAGTCGAACCATACAATTAGCACATTTTTGTATGTGTTGATCTCCATGTATCGTGGTGCACAATACTGCAATGTGATCCTGGTCAAAAAAGCAACTTGTAGAAACCACTTTAGTCAAAACCATTCCTTCAAACCGGTTTCCTTAAAATTTTCCAGGTGAATGCCATTTATCAAGTATTTAAAGCCAGCTTAGCTCATGCCTTTTATTTCATACTTTTGTTTACAAGCAAGTACTTTTACCCAAGAATCACAGATAAATGTCCTCTTGCATGTTCAGATCCTGACTCCTCCTCCTGTCATTGTATTCCTGTTCCATTTTTCTATGTAATTTTTTTAACTTGCTGATTGGGAAAAGACCCCGTCCCGACTTCTCCTCCTCCTTTCTGTTTTTTTTTTCATCCAAGCATTCCTTGCTTTTTCGCCACTTCATTTCTCCTTCGCCTATCTTTTTTTATTTTTTTAATGTTTTCTAGGGACGACCACCTAACCAAAAAAACCTCCGCCCCTCTTTTCACCTCAAAGACTCTTCTTTAAATGCTGCCTGCTGCACCATTCCCTCCAGCACCCTTTTTGATATTTATTCTCTTGAGTTGTCCACTTTTCCCCCTTTTTGTTTCCATCCTTACCCTTTAAGTTCTGAACCACTGTCCACACGTTTTCTCTTCTTGTATTTCCTCCATCTGATAGAGACATCTAGCCACAGATTCCTTACCTTAAAATATCCCAGGCGTTAGGCTGGATCTGAAGACTTTTGCTCGAGCAATACCCATGCGCACCAGTAGGTGGCATTGGTCGGCTCCGCAGGATGTCGCCTGTATCCTCCGCACCAGAAGTGAGGTGCGCGTCAACTATATAGGCGCCACATCGGCGCGTTGACGTCAGTTCTTTTCTTTTTGCGCCAGCTTGAGCAGATCAGTAAGGAGAGCTATCCTCTTTCACTTTTTGACAGGCTTTCTTTGACATTTTTTGATATGGAGGTTTTTCCCTTGATGTCAAAGAAGACTGCTGGATTCAAACCATGGGGCGCCTGCCACTTTTTCACATTGGTGATGGAGCCACACTTAATTTGTCTCTCTTGCCTGGAGCGCTACCACAATGTCGTGCTCCGACTGCCGACCATGGCTCTGAAGGCTTTGAGGGAGTGTTCCTCAAAGCTGCTTGTGGCCTGGTATTCAACTCCATGTCGCTTGCCCCAGAGGTATTGTTCCAGTCTCGGTCAAGAGGAATGTCCGGTTGTCGCTGAGGGAGTACTAAGTCCTGGTCAGGTAAGAGGCATAAGCAGTACAAGAAGCCGAAGCATGCTTTCTCTTCTTAATGTCTGTAAGCCAACGCGCTGGAAGAGCCTTGGCGCTCCAGGCCTCATTCTGCGGAACCTGCGCCTGGGTCGGCTCTGCGATGTCCTGCATTTCCAGGAGCCTGAGCGACCCCCTTCCAGCTTCAAGATTTCTATGAAGCCATGTGCCGCATGTTTGGGCGACCTGACCCTCCCAGTGCATCTTTGGGCCCCGGAGGCTCAGGAGGGGCTCCATCGGGTTCCGCGCCGGCAGCCCCGGCACCAATGGCCCCCAATGGATCCGGTGGTAGATCTGAACCAGTACCGGTCGTATCCCTGCCGCTTTCCCCAGCGCCGCCCCTCGTGCCTAGATTCCCAACACCGCTGGCTCCCCCGGGCACCACCAGGCCCATTCTCATCCTTGATTACCCAGAGTCAGATCGGCTCTGACGGCACCCTTGAGTCCTAGGTCAGTTCCCCAGCCTTATTTTGAGGGGCTAGGAATGGAGGAGGATTGGGAGGATTCACAGAACCCTTTACAAGACCAGCCTTAGCACGAAATGGACTGGTATGAGAATTTGGGTGAGGCTAGTGGACTGGGTACCTCCCCGGATTCTGGCCCGATTTCTCCCCCTGCCTTGGCCACGGAGTAGGGAGTTTCATATGCTATGGTGGTGAGAAAGGCAGCGGGGGCCCTAGACTTTGACCTCGCTTCGGTGGACGTCAAGACGACCATCGTGACTGAGGTCCTGCAGCTGGGTGTCTCCTCCTTGGAACCCCTCCTGCCTTTCAGTGAGACCTTAACTGATGTCTTTCTGGGCACCTGGTCCAAGCCCAACACAACTGCTCCTGTGAATCAGCTCATTACCCCCGTCATCGTCCTGCACCGGGTGACACAAAATTCCTCGCCAATCACCCTACCCCTGAGAGTTTGGTGGTTCAGGCCTCTACCTCACAAGGCACCTTCCCTTTCCTCATGCCTGGATAGGGAATGTAAGAGGTTGAAATGTTGGGGCAAGATGATTTTCTCTTCTGCCAGCCTTGCATTGTGGTCAGTGAACACTGCATGCCTATGCGGCCGTTACCCCAAATCTTGGTGGGAAATGGTTGCGCAGGTGATGCGAAGGAGACTCAGGCCTTTCTCTCCTAAGCGCTATCAGATGGGCGATATGCGGCCAAGTTCACTATTCGTTGTGGACTTGACACCACTGACTCGATGGTCAGAGCAATGTCGTCAGTGGTGGCTATTGGATGCCACGCCTGGCTGAGGACTTCTGGCTTTTCTGGGGATGTCCAGGCTTCCCTTTGATGGCATCCATCTCTTCGGAGACCAGGCATACATGGCCCTGGAGCACTTTAAGGACTAGTGGGGTATGGCCAAGTCCTTGGGCCTCTCGGTGACCACCCGTCCCCTGTCTGCTCTTTTTCCCATTCGTGGTCACGAAAAGGGCTTTCAGCCGTGCCGCAGACGGCGCAAGTTCAGCAACCTCTGCGCTTCTGTGGGCGTGTCTCCTTTCGACCCCGTCGATCAGGCAGCCAGAGATCTAATCAGTCCATACCTCCCTCTTCAGCCTCTAAACCTTTCTAGTCCGGCCCTTCGGAATCCGCCATCCCCTCCACAACTGGCAAAACATCACATCGGACATGTGGGTTCTTCAGATAGTCCGAAAGTGCTACTGCCTACCTTTCAAGACTACCACTACCTCTATGCCTCCGACTTGGGACTCGCTGATGGAAGACCACCTGACTTTGCTTTAGGAAAAAGATAGGGCTCTCTTGGCCCAGGGAGCCACGGAGAGGGTTCCGGCGCCAGAAGTCGGCTGTGGTTGCTATTTCCACTACTTTATAGTCCTGATCTGCAAGCAGCACATTCTGGCTCAGTTTGTCTGCCCTAGACCCCAGAGACTTGATGGTAGCGTTGGACTTGTAGGACGTTTATTTTCACATTCCTGTCCTGTCCGCTCATCAGTGTTACCTGCTGTTCACGGTAGACCAGGAGCACTTTCGTTTCACTGTGCTCCCTTTGGCCTTACGAGCACCCCTCGGGTGTTCACCAAGGTGATGGCGGTGGTTACAGCTCTTCTGCGCAGATCAGGAGTGCCAGTATTCCCCTATCTCGTCCCAGGTTGTTGTCTCTCACCTCCAGACTATGGCGAACCTCCTGCTTTCCCTTGGGTTCAGTATCAACGTGCCAAAGTCACACTTTACTCCCTCTCAGACACTCCTTTTCATCTGAGCTGTTCTGGACACTGTGCAGTTTCGGGGCTCTCCTCGCGAGCGGCGAGTCTAGGATACTCGGGCTAAGCGGTCTGTAGTAATTTGATCTAACAATTGTTTTACTTCTTCTCGCACCACAACAGGCACCCTTTTAAGTTTGTGCTTGACCAGAGTAGTTCCTTTTTTTAAATCAATTTTGTGAGTGTACCCCTTAAGTTCACCCAAATCCTTTGTGAACACACCATCCATGTCTCTCAATACTTTACCTGTAGACAAATCGGACAAGCTAAGTACTTGCCCCTTTGAGTGTGGGTCAATTATTATGTGCAAGTCGAATAGCAGTTCTTCAATGCAGCTAGTGAGCCGGGATCACCAACGCCAGCCATGGACTAACTGACAACTCTAGAATGGCCATTACACGAACATTCTAACAAGCAGAGTAAGAGGACTGGATGCAGCCGAGTCCAAAAAGGAAACAGTGACATCACTACACGGTCCTTGCATGGGACCTGAAGTTTCAATGGGTGAAGCATCAGGGGAATCTCTCCGACATGGTTCAGATCTCTGAGGGAACTGCACGGGTTCTGCAGTGGTGGTTGACCAGCCGTAATTGGGTCAGAGGCAGACCCCTCTCCCTCACCCAACCACATCACATAGTAGTGACAGATGCGTCACTCGTGGGCTGGGGCGGCCATCTGGGAGAGGTGGAGATCAGAGGACTTTGGTCTCCGGCGGAATCCGACTCCACATCAACTTGCTAGAGCACCAAGCGATTCACTTGGCGTTGAAAGCAGTTCTCCCTTCCATCCACGGGAAGCTGGTTTAGATGCTCACGGACAACACCTCCACCATGTGCTACTGCAGCAAACAGAGTGGGATGGGGTCGTAGACCCTTTGTCGGGAGGCACTGCATCTCTGGACGTGGCTGGAACAGCATGGCATATCACTGGTGGTTCAACACCTGGCAGGTTCCTTGAGCGCCAGGGTGGATGAATTCAGCCGTAAATGCCTAGCAGATCATGCATGTCATCTCCATCTGGAGGTGAAGCAAGGTCTCTTTCAGCAGTGGGGAGAGCCTTGGTCAGATCTGTTTGTCTCCGTTGAGAAGGGCAATGTCAGCAGTTTTGTGTGTTGGAGTTTCCAAAGCGGCAGTCGCTCAGAGATGCTTTTTGTCTCCAATGGAGATCAGGCCTACTATACGCCTTTCCACCCATACCACTCATGCCCAGAGTGGTCAAGAAGATCAGTAGCGTCAATCCTCCGATCAGGCTGCCCCTTCGGGAGGATCTTCTGTCGCAGCAGCAGGGGAAGGTCCACTACCCGAACCTGTCCCCTTCACACCTTCTTGCCTGGAGATTGATTGTTGGGAGTTAACAACATTCCATCTTCGTTACAAAGTATGTGATGTGATTTTGGCAGCGAGGCATCCCTCTGCAAAGACTGTGTATGCCTGTTGGTGGTAGAAATTTGTGAAATTTTTACGGAACGGTCTATCGATCCTCTTTCTGCTTCCCTCTCTCAGCTCCTTTCTCTTTATTCTGACCCTTGCCCAGCAGGGCTCTCTTCTGGGCACTCTTAAGGGGTTTCTTTCGGCCTAGTCTGCATTGTAGAGGCTGACAGACTAACCCTCCTTATGTAAATCACCTATTGTAAATAGGTTTCTCAAGGGGTTTGTACATATGTTCCCACCTGCCCCATTCATCATGCCTCAGTGGGACCTTAATTTGGTTCACACCTTCCTGATGTGTGCGAAATTCGAACCTCTTCACATCTGCCTCCTCTGGCTGCTTACCATCAAAACAGCCTTTTTGGTGGCAATAACTTCTGCCAGAAGAGTGAGCAAATTGCAGGCTCTGCCATCCAGGCCTCCTTACCTCCCCATCTTCCCTGATAAGTTGATGCTTTGCAATAGGGCCTCTTTCTTGCCGAAAAAAATTACAACATTCCATGTGGGTCAATCTGTCACCTTGCCCACTTACTAAGCTCCTCTGCACCTGTCTAAAGAGGAGGAACAACTCCACCGTCCGGACCCAAAAAGAGCGTTGTACTTCTACCTTGATCGCACTAAAGAGTTCTGGGTGGAAGACCAACTCTTCGAGGGGTACCTTGGATCAAAGAAACGTCGTAGAGTGCAGATGAGAACTATCCCAAAAATGTACTGCACTGTGACAGAGAAATGTCAGACAGTAATGTGGGCATCACTGCACAAGTTCACAAAGCACTACTGCTTGAACAGTCAAGTCCACAGGGACAGCCTCTTGGCCATTCTGTCCTGCAGGGCTTCCTGGTCTAAACTTGCCTGTAGTCCCTCCCCCGGGGATGTAAGTGCTTAAGTATCTATTCTTAGGTAAGGAATCTGCAGCTAGATGTGTCTATCAGATGGACAAGTTACTTAACTAGAGACCTAATCTAGCTGCAGATTCCTTATTGACCCACCCATCCTCCCCGCACTGTGGCCAGGCTTTTCAGGTCAGGGCTAATCCCTTTTAGGGCCCTAGTTGTTCTGTGCACACCACTGTCAGTGCAATTCATGGCTCCGTGCTCCTGGGGTGGAAAGTCCTGAAAAGTAACTGACGTCAGCGCATCAAGGTGGTGCCTAAATATGTGACGCAGACGTCACTTCTGGCGCGGACAAAGCTGACAATGTTACGTCGAGCCAACTGACACCCCCTACTGGCTCACAATGGTATTGCTTGGACAATCGTTTCTGGATCCAGCCTGATGCATGGGATATTCTAAGGTAAGGAATCTGCGGCTAGATTGTGTCTTCTACCAGATAATGCGTTACCAAGGGTAAATAACTTTTCCTTTATGGTTACAAGCAGATTACAAATACAGAACAGATTACTGTGACCCTAAACTGCTTTTTTTCCCTTTGTAGTTTTTATGGGTAATGGACCTGGCACTATTCATGAAGAACTTATTTATATATATTTTTACAGGGCTTTGATTCTGCTTTCTTCAGCCATTGGCTTATTTGACTCGGAAACCTTCATTGGCTTAAGACATTACCAATAGCATCTTGAATCAGCCCACAGGAGTATTTTAGTCTCACCTTCTTTATGTTTGATGTTTCCATGTATCCTTCTGCTTTCTTTGCAATGCTTAAGGGACTATTTTACATGTGAAAAGCCCACTCTGGTAGCACACATCCGATTCTTTATCTCATCCTTGCATTATATATTCAACTTTATTTCAAGTTTTGTTCAGGAGGCCTTGCTTTTTTCAGGTCTTGACTGCCAAACCAATTGGTATTTCCTGTGCTTATGGTTTTTTGGGGGGTGGGGGAGGGACGTTGCTTTTTTTGGCCGTCTGTTGTTTCTTTTTTCAATTTTTAAAAAAAATTTTTTAATTTTTGATTTTTGCAACATCCAGACACGGCTCTACGTACTGGGTCCCTAAACGATTTACCATATATATTTTTTTTAATTGTCATTTACTGAATTCAAAAGTCTCTATCAACTTCTTTCGAAGTGTTGTATTCACAAATCTGGTTTGATTCAAATTTATAATCTGCAAAATCATATTGAACTCCGTAATAAAACATTAGAAATCTGAAACATGTAAATTTGTGTCTAACAATTAGGCAAATAAGTAGTGTGGAAGCATAAGAGTACTGAAGGGTCCTTTTTGTTATATTTAGCCTCCTGACTAACAGATTTTGTTTAAATTAGGCACATATCACTGATCATTTCAGTATGTCTTGAAAAGGAAGGAGACTGATTAGTTATACGTTCCTGTCTTCAATCTCGGTAAACCTTTCAAGCATTTGCTTCAAATGTCTGGACCAGGAGTTGCACATACATTTAATGCAAATCACCTCATCTCTTCCCTTTTCACAAAGAAGGCTATTAACCTACAAATGCTTGGGCCACATAAGTCGCCCTTCTTGAATATTGTTTTGATATTTTCCCATGATTTACGCAGAAATTCACAGTCAAGTACAACACTATACAGTGAAAGGATGAATGTCCCCAGAACTCCTTGTTAATCTTTAATAAGTTACATTGAAGCCCATTTAAGACCAGTGCTCTAGGTTACTTCACTGTAATTGCTGAATCTCTGACCTGAGCAAGAGTATAACTAATCTTTAGTGGTTCTCAAATGCCATACATGATCCTGTAAGGGACAGATGCTTGGTACAAGCTCTTCATATGTTGCTCCCACTGTAAGTAAGATATGCATAAGCAATCGCTGTGCATGTGCTTGCTGTCACATTCTTTGACCAATTGTCAGAATTTCCCGTAAACCTTATAAATGGGGATTGAATAGATCCAGACACTATATCTGCCATGTATACTCCTTGATATTTTAGTGGTTTGGTGATTTGTATCCTTATCTCTTCAGTGGTTGGTCCTTTGTTCAATTTTTGTAACAAGAGTTGTTTTTCTTTTATTACTTCATGTAGTAGTAAAAGAGTTGTTGCATTGTGTGATGACAAGCAAGTTCTTTGTCCCTAACTGACGTTTTGTGATGTATTGGTAGAAAGTAAAAAAAAAAAAAAATCCTGCATTACCTCATATGGTGCAAATGTAAGATCAAGAATGTGTAAAGATTTAAAGTATCAAGTAAAGAGTTATTTCGTAGGGAAAACACTTAGCAGTATTTTCCATCCATTTAAGAACATTTTAATGAGCTGGCTCCGAGTAAATGATCTCTTCTCACTTTTGCCTAAAGTTCCAAACACAGAAAAAACTTGTAGGAGCTGGTTGATTTTCTTTTTTTTTATTTTTTTTATTTATTATTGTTCTTGGCACAGTAAACTGCAAACAAAATCTCAATTTTACATTCAACAAATACATTGTCCAGTAGTGAAGTCCAAGTTGTGATAACTTTCAGAAGAGATAGACTCATGACTCATAGTAGTCTCGGAAGGCACCCCAGATTTTAATGCCCAGTCTTTTTTTCCTTGATCCTTTAATTGAGAATAAGCTCCACTCCAAATTATATAAGCTCAACATTTTCGCACGCCATTGATGAAAGTCTGATGGTTTTTCCTGTAGCCATTCACTAGCAATACAAAGGCGTGCAACTGTCATAGCAAAATAAATAAAGTGCCGGTGTTGAAAAAGTGTTTCCGAATTATTGTCTTTCTGAATTTTTCCTAACAGCATCATTGCTGGAGAGATAACTACCGTAGTTTTAATCACTAAAGAGATACATTTTTCCAGATGCTCAATAAGTCCCTTTAACTTAACACAATAATAAAAGATATGTATCGCTCCGGCGTCCTCCTCACCGCAGCGAAAACATTTGCCTTGGCTTCCCACTACCCATTTCGCCATTCGCTTGGGTGTATAATATAAATCACATAATGACTTAAAAAACGGAGCTTTCAAGTTCGCAGACATAAGCCCCTCCTTCGACAAAATTAGAAGATCTTCTACATCAATCTCTGAGTCTCCTAAAGTCTCTCTCCATTTCAGCTGCAATTTCTCTAAGTCATCTTTCTTGGCAGAGATCAAGGATTGATAAATCGCTCCAATTTTGGCTGATCTACTAATTTCTTCAATGACTTGATGTTGAATCAGTTTCCCACCCCGCCGAATTAAATAATCCCGTATTTGAAGATATTTAAAGAAATACCATCTAGGCAGTGAGTATTCGTCCTTGATCTCTTCATAAGATTTACACATCCCATTCTTATTAACCATATGTCCTAGCGTCTTAATGCCTTTCTGCTGCCACTTATTGGACATTACATCAGAAAAAAATGCCTGGTAAAATCCTGTGTGCATTAAATGGAGTATAGTATGACACTCTTGATAAATCCATATTTTTCATAAACCATTTCCAGACCTTAAAAGCCCCCATGATTACCTTAAACCTTGTTCGCTTGAAATAGCTCCCATCAATTTCCTTTACAAAAATAAGCTTTGCATTTATCCCAAGCTGTATTTCAAAAATATTTGACATATTAGGGTCATCCGCTTCATTAACACCTGTTATTAGGACTTTCATTTTCAATAAAAAGCAAGTGACATAATAAAAAAAAAATCAGGTACCCCCATTCCTCCCCTTAAAACTGGCAGCGTCATGTATTTCATTGCCCTTCTAGGCCTCCCTTGGGAGCTGGTTGATTTTCAGTGGGGACATTATCCTGAAATTCATAAACCATTTACAATAAGAGAAAGGAAAGGAAGGAAAGAAAGGAAAACGTATATTTCAAAATGCTATCGTACTGAAGCATCTGTGTGTGGTTATTATGTGACAAGTTTTTAATTGTAAATCACAATTATTCACAAAAAAGCCCCAAGATATACTAACAATGCAATGTCTTCCCAAATAAAGATAGTTTTCCACAAGCAAACAATCAACACCCGGTTTTTCATAACTCTCTGAAAATAATGCACAGCAAACAATATTACATCCCCACAATCAAGAGCCGGTTGACTTTCAAAGAGGGTCCACACCACATCTAGCATCTTATTATGAGAATGTATCACAGAGAACCCCAAAACTCTGATGTTAGTTGCTCTTCTTGTTTCCTATTTTTCCTCCAGTCTACAATCCAGAGCCAACAAGGCCCCATCACCTTGCTGGATTTAATTTCTTTGCAATCATAGAGGGTGCTCATCAGATTAGGAGATAGTCCTCAGTACTGATTATTATGTCACTTGTATTGATTTCTTAAATCTATCGGGCAGCATTGAAGCACAAAGTATTTCAGTTGGGACTGTACAGTTATATATATATATATATATATATTCACTGAAAAAACCATAGGTTATAGACCATATATAGTTAGGAATTAGCATTTAAAAAACCTTATTTTACTCACACAAAACCATTGAAATTCCATATATAGTTAGTTGCACTAACTATATATCGCGCACCCGCAATCCACTGCTGATCATGTCACATATTACATCATTCATGACATGGTCAGTGACATCACTGATGACATCACTGATGACATCTCAAATGACATCACTGATGACATCTCAAATGACATCACTGATGACATCATCTAGTGTCTGTGTGTTTTTGTAAAGTTTAAATATGTTTTACATATTGAAGAATGAGTGGATGTATAAGTGTCTGGATGAAGGATTTAGTAGGTGCGTGACTGACTGTATGAGTGAGTGATTAAATGTGTCTCACTGAATGCATGGGTTAGTGACTAAACTGTCTTAATTTGTGCATCATTATGTCTGTTGTTCTGTAAACTGCTGCATGTGTTGATCATTAGCTATACGAGAGGCTATATGTGTTATTAATTGGTTGCCCAAGTATTTCTATGGGAGATTGAGTTTGTGTAGGGGTGGCTGGAAGGTGTGTGACTCTATGCATAGATGTGTGAGCAGTTTATTCACTAGGTGTATGAGTTCAAGAGTGCATGTGGAAACAGCTACATGGGCAGTTGACTGTGTGCATGAGTGTATTGATGAGTGAATGGATATCTCAATGCTACATGTCATAGTAAGTACATATGTAAAACACAGTACATGTGAGAGTTGGCATATATAAATAACTGTGCATGAGAGCCACTGAATGAGTGAGTAGTTGTATCGATCATTGTGAACTTGTATCAGGGATTGTATAAGAGAGTAAATATGTGTTAGTATATGTTTCAATAAGTAAGGTGTGTTTAACTGTATAGTTGAAGAAATGGAGGTGAGATTGTTTCTTTGCATGACTGACTGGGTGTGTGAGTAACTCCATGGATGAGTGGCAGTGTGTGAGTGTCTGTATACACTGAGTGTATCTAAGGTTATATTAGAGTCTGAAGAGGTTTATCGTATTAGCACAAGAATGATGTCAAATGAGATGTCATCAGTGATGTCATCAGTGATGTCATTTGAGATGTCATCAGTGATGTCATCAGTGATGTCACTGACCATGTCATGAATGATGTAATATGTGACATGATCAGCAGTGGATTGCGGGTGCGCGATATATAGTTAGTGCAACTAACTATATATGGAATTTCAATGGTTTTGTGTGAGTAAAATAAGGTTTTTTAAATGCTAATTCCTAACTATATATGGTCTATAACCTATGGTTTTTTCAGTGAATTTTCAAGGTTTTGTAAATGCTAATTCCTAACTATATATGGTCTATAACCTATGGTTTTTTCAGTGAATTTCAATGGTTTTTTAATAGCAAATATCATAAGCTGTCGAATGTCAAGTACGTGGTAAGTGAAAACATTTTCGTGTTTATGCGCACTGATCTGCTTTGAATGGTGCCCCCCCCCCCTCATTTCTATTAGGAGTACTCTCTCTTTGCAGATAGTGAAAGGTAGTTAACGCAGGCCTTTGCCCCCATTGTAATCCGTCGTGCCTGCTTCTCTCTCCATTTGATTGATTGTTATCCAAGTATTTACTGTTTTAGAATTAGTTCTCTTTGGTTCATTCTCTATTTACAAACAAACACAGAGTCGCAATACTCTGTTTAGTCTTTGCAGATAACGAAAAATCGTGTAAAAAAAAAGAAAAGGAATCGAGCAAAATCAGTAGGCCACTAATGGGATCTCTTTTTGACCTCGCTAAAACAGAAACATTAGGAACAACCCCTCATGACAAATACAAAACTAGTGAGATGAACTGAACTCCACACAATGATGGCTGCAAAACAGCTCGGCTCCGCCACCCACCCCGCCCAAAATAACGATAAAGAACGGCTGCCATGATTGGTTGCGGAATGACCACGACGGAGCTACGAAATGGTGCTGCTCTCATGCTAACCCCAGCTTCAGTCTGAAACATCCAGAAACACTGTAGACTACCAATTCGATCAGTTCCGGTAGCGCCCCAATGTAACCCGGTAGAGAAGAACTAGCCCTCCCCTCTTTGACTGATGGTTCTTGTTGCCTGTCCCTTCTGTTGTCATTTAACAGAACTATATAGCCTGCTGAAAGGGGTTGTGTTCCGACCGCTGGTTGGTGGAGACATTTTGACTATATTCTGTACCTGCGTTGTCGCGTAATGCGTCATATGACGCGCCGCGTTAGCGCATCCGGAAGTCATCCGGGGCGCGCAGCGCGTAACGTAAGCATAACAAGTCATGTGACTTGTTAATAAAACTTTTCATTGGTTCATTTTACTTTTCTTATTGTAATGATGAAAGGCTTGGTCATATGACCTAAAAATTACGATTTTCATTACTTCCGAACATTATTTTTTCTTAAATATATGTTATAATGTTCCAGGCTAATGTACTTTCCCGGAAATTTTACAACTGTCCTGCAAGTAAAATATATTCTTTTTTCGAGAAAAAGAGCGTTTCTTCGTCCCATGACGGAGCCGTTGAGCAAAAGAGGGTCGACCTGCTGTCTTAGTCGCCGATACGCCTGAATATGAGATTCTTATCGATCACTTTATGTTGCAGGAATAGAAAACACAACAGCCCTTGACCATTTATCTTTACTGCGTTCCTTCGTATTATACCTTTTACCCTTCATGTAATTGGTCTGCTTTATTTCACTTGCCTTTTAATGATTCTAAAACAGTCACTATTATTAAAAACTTTACCAATGTATATACTACTACCATGTTTTCTTTTAAAAACCTTTATTGTGAAAATTTCATTATACAAATACGAGCCTATAACCACGTGGGCCTGCCACAGAGCAAACTGTAATCGTATATGATGAATAGACATTTACACTGTAGAGGAACGTAACGGGCGGGCCATTAGGTTGCAAGAACTAAGGTGTCTAACAGTTACGGAATCGGTGGACGTACATTTTATAATTAAAATACGACAGGGCCAGTTACAATAAAATTATCTAGATATACATTTGCGGGCAAGTACCATGGGTGACGTTAATTCGAACTTTCAACAGTACAGTAATCAATAACACATCAGAACTTAATATCAATAGGGATGTCGAAATATTCAATCAATTCTCGTCCCCGCCCGCCATGTGCTTCAAAACTGCATACGTATCTCGTGATTTCAAGGTTCTGCAACCAGTACACAACAAGGAGTTACGAGTCCCATTTATTCCGGCGCCATTTTGGGCGAGGAAGGGCAGGTCCAGGATATAGTCAAAATGTCTCTACCAACCATCGACTATGATGATGGTCATATGCTGTATTTATTAGAGTAACACTCATCTGTCCACATGAAATTAATTTGCCACAATCTAAACATGTCATTTTAATCTTTCCAAAGTTCTTCTAAATATTTGGGACCGTTTCCCTTGCCTCTGAAGCTCTCAGTGCCACTTCTTTGATGAATGTACTAGCAGGTCAGGGGTTCTCCTCCAAATCTCTCTTTTATGCAGCACTATAATTAATTGGTGCCACCTCTCCATATGACGATGCATGGTATAGTTACCACAACTATATTTTTTTTCGGTTCCTCTGGAGAGTTCATCGTGGCAGATGAAGCGTGTAACGTACCGGGCATTTACCTTTTTTTGCATGTACAGGAAAGGAAAAAAAAATCGAGCGTCCGAGTTCTAAGGTGTCCCAGTGCCATTTTAGTGGACCAGGCCCAAATCCAAAGAACAGGCCGCCATTTTGAGAGTCCTCTTGCAGCCGCCTGTCGCTGTAGCATCAAGAGCAGCCGAAACTCAGCTGAATGGCAACTGAAACGGTAAAGGGGCGCCCCACTACAGCAGACGAGCCTCCACCTAGGAAGGCCCATTCACGCCGGCTCCCCCCCCCTTCGGGCACCCCACGCCGTTATTCGGAGCAGTATTGTAGGATGGCCACACCAGTGCGGCAACTTGCTAGACATCACCTCGGTGGTAACCGAATCTCAACGCCTTGTGGTGTCTCCTATTCAGAAAACATTGTTATGCTGCCTTCGACCTATTCGCCGCAAGTGCGCACACAACTCAACTGCATAGCTTGCTAGACACCACCTCGGTGCCATCCGGATCTTGGAATGTCAGCACCTTTTGGTGTCTTCTCTTCAGAAAATATTGTTGCGCTGCCTTTGGCCCCATTCGCACATCGGTCCGCTACTGACGCCATCTCACAGGCTAATGGGGCGCCCCACGCCGAGTTTCAGCATTGTAGAATAACCACACCAGTACAGCAACTTGCTAGACATCACCTCGGTGCCATCCGGATCTCGGCGCCCCACTGCAGATGAAGTGCCTCTCAACTATGAAACCACCACGGTGACATCCGGATCTTGGCGCGTTGTGCTGCCTTCGGCCTATTCGCACATCGGTCCGCTACTGACGCCATCTCACAGGCTAATGGGGCGACCCACGCCGAGTTTCAGCATTGTAGGATGACCACACCAGTACAGCAACTTGCTAGACATCACCTCGGTGCCATCCGGATTTTGGCGCCCCACTGCAGATGAAGTGCCTCTCAACTATGAAACCACCACGGTGACATCCGGATCTTGGCGCGTTGTGCTGCCTTCGGCCTATTCGCACATCGGTCCGCTACTGACGCCATCTCACAGGCTAATGGGGCGACCCACGCCGAGTTTCAGCATTGTAGGATGACCACACCAGTACAGCAACTTGCTAGACATCACCTCAGTGCCATCCGAATCTTGGCATCTCAACGCCTAGTGGTATCTTCCATACAAAAAATATTGTTACGCTGCCTTTGGCCCCATTCGCACATCAGTCCGCAACTTAGACATCACCTCGGTGCCATCCGGATCTTGGCATCTCAGCGCCTTGTGGTGTCAGTCAGAAAATATTGTTGCGCTGCCTTTGGCCCCATTCGCACATCGGTCCGCTACTGACGCCATCTCACAGGCCAACGGGGCACCCCACGCCGACTTTCAACATTGTAGGATGGCCACAGAAGTGCGACAACTTACTAGACACCACCTCGGTGCCATCCGGATCTTGGCGCGTTGTGCTGCCTTCGGCCTATTCGCACATCGGTCCGCTACTGACGCAAACTCACAGGCCAACGGGGCGCCCCACGCCGACTTTCAGCATTGTAGGATGGCCACACCAGTGCTGCAACTTGCTGGACACCACCTCGGTGCCATCCGGATCTTGGCGCGTTGTATTGCCTTCGGCCTATTCGCACATCGGTCCGCTACTGACGCCGCCTCACGTGCCAACGTATTTTCTCCGCATTTTATACCCTATGCCGCATAACAGGTCATGTGACTTGTTTATAAAACTTTTCATTGGTTCATTTTACTTTTGGTTTCCTAATGATGGAAGGCTTGATCATATGACCTAAAAACAACACTTTTCATTGGATGAAAACTTTTTTTTTTCCCCCAAACGATGAAAGCCCCACCTTGTTTCTGGATGTTTCAGACTAAACTGGCGTCAGCATGAGAGCACCACCATCTCGTAGCTCCGTCGTGGTCATTCCGCGAGCAATCATGGCAGCCGCTCCCCACCAGAAGCCTGCAGGAGTCGGGGCCCCCAAAACTTTTGATGAATTCTCAAGGCGGAGGGGACGCTTTCGAGAATGGGGTCCAAGACCTAGCAGACAAGCGTCCGATTTCCAAGGTGTCCCAGGGCCATTTCAGTGGACCACGCCCAAAAAGGAAAGAGCCTGCCGCCATTTTGAGAGTCCTGTGGCAGCCGCCTATCGCTGCACCGCAAGAGTGGGCGCAACTCAGCTGAATGGCGGATTTTGACAAAGTGGACCAAAAGCGGATGGAATGGCAACTGAAACGGTAAAGGGGCGCCCCACTAAAACAGATGAGACTCCACCTGGAGAGGCCCGTTCACGTCGCCTCCCCCGGGGCGCCCCACGCCGTTATTCGGAGCAGCATTGTAGGATACCAAAACCAGTGCGGCAACTTACTGGACATCACCTTGGTGCCATCGTTCTGCTGCCTTGGAACTATTCGCACAACAGTTTGCTACTGATGACCCACCCCCCGCGACGCCCCACGCCGTTATTTGCTGGGTGGCAACTTACTAGACATCACTTTCGTGTCATCTAGATTTCGGCGCGTTCTGCTGCCTTGGAACTATTCGCACAACAGTTTGCTACTGATGACCCACCCCCCGCGACGCCCCACGCCGGAAATCTGGACGTTGTGCTGCGTTGGGACTATTCGCACAGCCGACCGCTACTTCGTTGTTTTTCCCTAAAAATGTTTATATGTTATTACTATTTTTGTTTTCTTGTATATATTTATAAATTATTAAAGTTTTATAATCTTACTACTTTGTCGGAGTGCTATATATTTTTAATGTGACACATAATTGTAAAAACTTTGATGTACAAAGAGTCATCCCTGGAATCTTCCGCTTCACGCTCGGTCCCCTCCCCAATCACAATACAGGATGGTTTTCAGATAATAGCAACGCTTCTGCTGTGACGGATCTCATCGAGTGTGGGCCTTGATCTACTATAACTCCTTTGAAGAGGGGTGATTCTTTACAGCTGTGGCCATAAACTACATCTGCAGGGCTAGCTGATAGCCTAGGACCGGCCTGGACAATCGGACACAGAGGAAAAGGAGTGTCAGAGGGTGCGGTAGTGAATAGGGCGAAAGGGAGGTGTCGGGCAGGCACAGGGTGTGATTCTCAGGGAAGAGCAGCGCAGATGGGGGGAGGTTTATTACCCATGCATAAGACAGAGAGCGGGGGTGACCACTGCCTGGGTGAGATGCTTGCGAGGGTGGGGAGCCATGCTAAGGATCGACAGCGTGCACAGAGTGGGTCTGGTCAAGGCATCTAAAATGGCTGCCGTGCACGACAAAAGTGTGGCATTTGAAAAAAGACAAGATGGCGCACACAATGTTTTTCAACAATTCCTGATTTCCTTCGAATCGAACGTTAACAGACGTTGGGGCATATTACCAAAGTTAAGCGATATTTATCCCTAACGATGCATTGCAAAGATTTTTTTACCGTCAGAAATTATCGCAGATAAACCTTGCTATTATCAAGGTTTATCGCAAATACGATAAAAAACGACCGCAATGCATTAATATCGCTGAAAACTCAGCGATATTCATGCATTACCGAGCTAATGCTCTTAGCCATGTTATCCACCTCCCATTGGATAACATGGCTAAGAACTGCTCAGGGCAGCTGTTACTTTTTGGAGATATTCGCGCTTATCTCGAATATTTCCAAAAGTTGATAATAGGAGATAGCGATGTTAGCGACTGTTTCCAGTCGCTAACATCTTGGCATGCCCACTTTGCATGTCATTAGTGATAAATATCACTCACATGCAAAGTGGGACCCAAGATGGTCGCTATCTCCTACTAGCCGTCGCTAACTGATGTTAGCAACAGCTAGGTAATACAGATATAATTTTATCTCCGCGAAGCGGAGCGCTGTTACAGATATATATCTTGTTTTTGAACGTTAATTTCTCAAAATGCACTGAAGCACATATATTGAGACATAGCAAAGGCACATCGGGCTACCAGTCCCTAGGAGATAGCGATGTTAGCGACTGTTTCCAGTCGCTAACATCTTGGCATGCCCACTTTGCATGTCATTAGTGATAAATATCACTCACATGCAAAGTGGGACCCAAGATGGTCGCTATCTCCTACTAGCCGTCGCTAACTGGTGTTAGCAACAGCTAGGTAATACAGATATAATTTTATCTCCGCGAAGCGGAGCGCTGTTACAGATATATATCTTGTTTTTGAACGTTAATTTCTCAAAATGCACTGAAGCACATATATTGAGACATAGCAAAGGCACATCGGGCTACCAGTCCCTAGGAGATAGCGATGTTAGCGACTGTTTCCAGTCGCTAACATCTTGGCATGCCCACTTTGCATGTCATTAGTGATAAATATCACTCACATGCAAAGTGGGACCCAAGATGGTCGCTATCTCCTACTAGCCGTCGCTAACTGGTGTTAGCAACAGCTAGGTAATACAGATATAATTTTATCTCCGCGAAGCGGAGCGCTGTTACAGATATATATCTTGTTTTTGAACGTTAATTTCTCAAAATGCACTGAAGCACATATATTGAGACATAGCAAAGGCACATCGGGCTACCAGTCCCTAATATTTTACCAAGTTTCGTGCAAATCCATTCAGCCGTTCGATTATTATTATTATTTTTTTTTTTGCCCCGCGGGGCCCTTTTAAAACCTCCACATCAAACCTAGGGGGTCAGCGAGGATCTACTATGCCCCCTTATGGTCATTTGCCCCTTCGCTTTGGCCTCCTCTTGTCTCTCGATCCTACCGAGAGACAAGATGGCGGCCGCTACGTACTGTTTGGAATGTTTACAGACACCGGAGAGCCAATCAGCTTCGCTTCGCAAAGCTCCGTAACGCGAAAAGTACGCGAAGCGGTGCGCTGTTACAGATATATATCTTTTTTTGAACGTTAATTTCTCAAAATCCACTGAAGCACATATATTGAGACCTAGCAAAGGCACATCGGGCTACCAGTCCCTACAAATTTGCCAAGTTTCGAGCAAATCCATTCAGCCGTTCGATTATTATTATTATTATTTTTTTTTGCCCCGCGGGGCCCTTTTAAAACCTCCACATCAAACCTAGGGGGTCAGCGAGGATCTACTATTCCCCCTTATGGTCATTTGCCCCTTCGCTTTGGCCTCCTCTTGTCTCTCGATCCTACCGAGAGACAAGATGGCGGCCGCTACGGACTGTTTGGAATGTTGACAGACGCCAGAGAACCAATCAGCTTCGCTTCACAAAGCTCCGTTGCGCGAAAAGTCCGCGTCCTGGGCCGCTGCCCAGTCCGCTGTTACAGATATATATCTTTTTTTAAACGTTAATTTCTCAAAATCCACTGCAGCACATATATTGAGACCTACAAAAGGCACATCGGGCTACCAGTCCCTACAATTTTGCCAAGTTTCGTGCAAATCCATTCAGCCGTTCGGGCTAAAAGTGAGGCCAACCGCCCTATGGAAATTAACATGGGAAAAACGCGTTTTGGGACCCCCCTTTATTCTCGGCCCCCCCTTGACGAACCCCCCCATAATTTTCAGGGGCTGCTCAGAAACAAAATGTGCCATTTTCCTGAAAATTTCAGCCAATTCCGTCCACAAACGCCAAAGTTATTAGACATAGAATTTTCAAAGAACCCATAGAGAAAAAATCCTAACTATAAGTTTCGTGCAAATCCATTCAGCCGTTCGATTATTATTATTATTATTTTTTTTTGCCCCGCGGGGCCCTTTTAAAACCTCCACATCAAACCTAGGGGGTCAGCGAGGATCTACTATGCCCCCTTATGGTCATTTGCCCCTTCGCTTTGGCTTCCTCTTGTCTCTCGATCCTACCGAGAGACAAGATGGCGGCCGCTACGTACTGTTTGGAATGTTTACAGACACCGGAGAGCCAATCAGCTTCGCTTCGCAAAGCTCCGTAACGCGAAAAGTACGCGAAGCGGTGCGCTGTTACAGATATATATCTTTTTTTGAACGTTAATTTCTCAAAATCCACTGAAGCACATATATTGAGACCTAGCAAAGGCACATCGGGCTACCAGTCCCTACAATTTTGCCAAGTTTCGTGCAAATCCATTCAGCCGTTCGATTATTATTATTATTTTTTTTTTTTGCCCCGCGGGGCCCTTTTAAAACCTCCACATCAAACCTAGGGGGTCAGCGAGGATCTACTATTCCCCCTTATGGTCATTTGCCCCTTCGCTTTGGCCTCCTCTTGTCTCTCGATCCTACCGAGAGACAAGATGGCGGCCGCTACGGACTGTTTGGAATGTTGACAGACGCCAGAGAACCAATCAGCTTCGCTTCACAAAGCTCCGTTGCGCGAAAAGTCCGCGTCCTGGGCCGCTGCCCAGTCCGCTGTTACAGATATATATCTTTTTTTAAACGTTAATTTCTCAAAATCCACTGCAGCACATATATTGAGACCTACAAAAGGCACATCGGGCTACCAGTCCCTACAAGTTTGCCAAGTTTCGTGCAAATCCATTCAGCCGTTCGGGCTAAAAGTGAGGCCAACCGCCCTATGGAAATTAACATGGGAAAAACGCGTTTTGGGACCCCCCTTTTTTCTCGGCCCCCCCTTGACGAACCCCCCCAAAATTTTCAGGGGCTGCTCAGAAACAAAATGTGCCATTTTCCTGAAAATTTCAGCCAATTCCGTCCACAAACGCCAAAGTTATTAGACATACAATTTTCAAAAAACCCATAGAGAAAAAATCCTAACTATATATACCTACTGGCGACCGCCAGTAGGTAATATATATGTGTGTGTGTGTGTGTGTGTTATTTATGTACAGATGTAAATGAATAGGTATTTAAACAACATCATTATTGTGGTGCCTTTGAGGTTTGAAGGACATAAATTCATGCTCCGTAAGTGTAATCGTCCTATATTCATTTTCTGTTGAGAATACTATGAATTAAGCAAATACGTAAGATATTGTCAAAACATTTGTTTTTTACAGATGACATTTTTTCATCCGCAAACCAAGTGAAGACATCCAAATCCAAAGGGCGGCCTGAAAAGTCTGATTTAGAAACAAAAACTGAAAGTAAAGCTTCTAGCGCATTTGATGACCCTTTAAATGTCTTCGGTGGCCAGTGAAAGTTGGAGGAATAAAACAAAGTTAAAGATATTTTTACACTTTTATATTGTTGAGAAAGTCATATCTTCATAACATCTCCCAACAAAAACTTTCAGTGTGTAATATATATGTATGTCTTGGGTTAAATCAGCACTTCTATATCAAGATGTTTATAATGTGTAGTTGACTTAAATCATGTTGTTATTGAGCAATAATGTATAAAATATTGTGAACATTTAGGCTAGGTCTCACATTTCTTATGAGAAACTGCATCACCTCAGAACTTTGTAGATGAACTGGTTTCAGTGGTTTTAACAGCTCTCCAGCCATATGTTTCATATATGTCGGAGCCACACAGTTGAAATTAGTATTTTCTTCCTAATGCCTCTTACAAAGTTAAAAATTACTAGAATGATTAGACATATCAACCTGAAAAATGGACGTTTGAGTGTGTATCTTAATGTGTGCACAGCTTATGCATCTAATCATGATTAACAGTGATACAAACCTGTTTCTTTTCCATCATACATGAAGGCACTATGGAAGTGTACTGCCAGAAAAATGAAGAAATGTTATCCATATTAAATAACTAAAATATTTATCATGTTCTATAAATCAAGTTGACATTTTTATTACTGACTTTTCCTGTGTATGTGATATGTAGATTTTTGGTTGGGTGTGAAGTAACAAGTTTAATAGTGATCGTATTACTTCTCCAAAATCTATCTTACACAATAATCAGCATGAATGTTTTTTGTCCGATCAAGTCAGATGACAATAGCACTTTAACTGAAACACTTCACTCTTTGGACATCAAATCTGAGTTAGTCAAAACTCGTTCATAGTATTAGCCTACATAAATGGCTGACTGTGAGGACACTGGTGTGTCTGAGAATGATGCTTCCAGAATCTTGTGTTTTTGTTGTAGTTAAACCTGACACATAGCCATAGCTGCATACATGGAAAATTAAAGTCCCCCAAATGAGATTGGGTACAGAGACAATTAGAAAAACAATTGATTAATGGATTAGAAGGGGCATCATTGCAAAACTCTGCTCTCCGCATGCCGTCCCCTAACAGTAGCAGAATATGCATGCGTCAGATAATGCTACTTCAGGGGGAGCCTACTAAAGGCCTAAGAAGTATTTTTTCGTATTTAAGAGTTGCTATGCCCCCACCTGTATAGTTGCCAGGTAGATCTCCCAACTTTTAAACAAAACTTTTGGTATCAAAACATTGAGTTTGAAATTACATGCCATCACCTACATCCAGTGACTGGCGAGGGGCTTACCTTTCCCCCCAGATAGTTGCAAAAAATATTTTGATTGGCATTTGTCAAAATAACAATACAACGAGAGCTGGGATGGGGAGGATATGAAGGACAGGAGGAAGTAAATTAGGCGATAGGGGAAAGACAAGGAAAAGAGTCAGGGGGGGGTATTACGGTTACACCATTTCGATCATGAATAAGTACAAAATACACCACTCATATTGTCCAATACGGGCATAGACAGGGACATATGCCCAGAGTGCAGGGGCTAAAGTATTAAAGGCACATAAGAAAGATCACAGAAGCACAATGCAGGGGGAGCGTCAAAATCACCCAGGAAGACACTGAAATAAAGTCTGTAACAGCATAAGAACAGCACATTGCGTAGCGAAAAACAGTGCATAAATACAATTGCTTTTCAGCTACCCCCATCAGGTTGGTCCCCATACCTGGCCACATCCAACACGGGTGTGTCTGAGTCCCTGACACGGAGGAAAGAGCAGACAGCTCCCAAATATCCCTGGGGCGAGAGTGCAATGGCATAAGCTGCCAAAAAATGTGAATTGTTCCTGGCAATATGCCAAATCATTCAGACATACCCAGGAGGAGGGGGAAGCCTCCTACCCCAGAACATGGCGACCCTACATTTAGCTATCAGGAGTAACACGGCGGTAGGCCAACAGTGGGGGCTGGGTGTGTTATTAACATAACCCAGTAGCCACACCAAAGGAGTGAGGGATGGTGAATGTCCTGTGATCGTGAGGATGATGGCAAACACCTCCGTCCAAAAAGGATGCCCTCTTCAGTCACTGCCACACAAGGTGAAAAAAAGGAATCAGGGGTGAAATTGCAATGCAGACAGCAAGGATCCGGGGGTCAACTCCATTTTGAAGAGCTGCATCGGGGTGCGATACAGACGGTGTGAAAATTTGAAGTGGATGAGCCAAAGTCTATAGCTTTGGGAAGATGCTCCAATTGACCACTGCAGAAGGACCATTGCGTATCCAAAAGGGACGGGGAAAGGTCCCCCTCCCATGCCGCACGTGCCCTTGGAGATACAGCTAGAGAGGTACGCTGCACGGTGTCTTAAAGCCGAGCGATCACTCTGCGAGGAGATGGTGAAGTGAGAATTTGCTCTGGAGCTGGGAGGGGCGGTGGCAGAAAAGGGAATGTATTATGTATTATTATTGTGGAGAAGTGTGGCTCAATGGTTAGAGCGGCAGACCCTGATGCAGAGGTCTGGCCCGGGACCCAGGGTTCAATTCCCGCCTCGGCGGGTCTTGGGCTCAATTTCCTCGGACCTGATCATTCTCACCTCGGTGCCTATTCTAATCATGGGTCCCACTCTGCAACTCTGGGCAACAGCTTGCTTAATCTCCACAACGGCCCCAACAGCGCTGGGATGCCTAGCTTCACCTTGGGGGTGACCAGGAGTGGGCATTTCACAGGGAAAAGCCAGGAAGGGTTCCACAGCGGTATGCGTACAGCGCCAAGACACCTCAGGGTATAAGTGCGCTATACAAGTACGAATTCATTCATTTCATTCATTATGTAGAATGCGGCAGGTGGCTCATAGTTTTTCTTTTTTTTTTTTACTTTATTTATAGAATTTTAACAAACTCAGGCCTGCCATCCTGAACAATGGAGCAAACAGCATACATATAGGTGCAAGACTGTCCTCGTATACATATAGCAGTGCAATATTCAAATCGTAGCAAGAGGAAAAGAGTGATTCCACATTTTGTTTGAGGTTCTGAGGTAGCATGCCGTCTTGCCAGTCCATGCAACCATCTAGGCGTTGGCGGCCGCAGGCCAGTAACAGAGGAAGAACAAGGTGATGCAGGGTAAAGTGAGAGGTCTCAGATGGACCGCATTAAGCAAAAGAGAGATGGGGAGAATAGAGAAGCATGAGAGTGGATGAGGAAGAAGGGGAGGGAAGGTTCTTCCAATAAGTTGGAGGGATGGCTACTCCGGCATGTGAAACAGGCCCATCTGTAGCACGCAAGAGATCACAGTCGCTCACATCTCCATTGCTGTAGCATGCACATGATCATCAGAGTGTGCCTGCAGGAAACTTGGCAATGGTTCCCATATGTTGCGAGGGCGAGCCTGCGCCAGCATAAGTTCTCAGAACTTGGTTGTGGCAGAAGGCGGCATCTTTAAGCCATTCGTCTCTGCGGGTTTGCGCCTGCGGCTCCAGATAGCAATTCGTCTCTTGGCCAGCAACAGCATCATAGCAGTCAGTCTCCCTACATTTACTGTGAGGTTTTGAAAAAGGTCAAGGTGCACCACTTAAGCGTTTTTGCAAACTATTATCTCTAATAAGGTAAACAGCAATAATCACATCAGCTATTTCTTGTATTCTTGAAGGTTCTTTATTCAGTTCAGTTGAAAAAAACTATACACAGGATCTACAGCCGACGCGTTTCGTCCTCAAGGGACTTCTTCAGGGCTGTTACAAAAAAGACAATATACAAGACATACAGTTAAAACTTACATTAAAAACTATTTAAAAAGCAACTAAGCTGATGCAAGAAATGCCAGGCTTCATCAACAGTACATCACAAGATTGGATTTAGTACAGATCCTATATTTACACTGCCATCAAATTCTGGTATATCTCAAATTGACTTGGTTGTATAAACGTAATTTGTTGAGTTCTTCTATCTAGTTTAGAGGTAGCACAAAATCTCATTTTTAATCCTAATTTGCAACATTAACGTTTTATATCATTTATATATAAAGAGACAGTGCTGCTTTAAATAACAACATATTACTAGTTTTTGCATGTCGTTCTCCATATTGGCATGTCCCTCTATGTTCGGTTGCCCCAACACCCTTTACTGTGAGGTTCTTAACATACCCAAGTGAGGCAGTAAGCTGGGAGCACTCCATCCTGCAGACCAGCATTTCATCCAATACGTCAAAAACACAGTTCCAGTAATTCGTCACCTCCACACATTCCCAAACCAGGTGCATGAAGGAGGCGTCCGACGCACCGCAGCATATGCACCTCACATCACTGCTCAGCCCAACTCTGCACATCCACACGGGGGTCCGATATAGCCTATGGAGGAATTTGAAGTGGATGAGCTTTAGTATGTAATTAGGCAACACGTCCCTTGACTGTGCAACAATACTCCCACACTCCCTCCTCGAACTGGGTATCCAGACTTTCTTCCCATTCACGTTGGGCTGGGGGAACGCAAATTGGGGACTCGCGCTGCATGCCAGAGTAGATGCGCGATTTGAGCCTGCGGAGCGAAGGGTTAGCCAAAAAAGCATCCAGAACATGGAAAGTGGGGGGTACAATCGGGAACACAGGATATAGCGCTCATAACGCTGCCTGTAAATGGAAGAAAGTCAGTCTGTCAAGGAGGCCAGAATGTTCATCCCCCAGTGCGGCGTCCATGTTGATAAAGACACCATCTGGGAAAGCATGTCCCATCGTGTGTAGCTGAAGCCTGCGCAGTCTCTGGCAGGCCCCGCCTCATTCGTGAAGGGCAATGCTGGATGTGTAGTAAGTGGTACTGACGGTGCACACAAGGTGTCTAGATGCGCCCTGCGATGAAGCTGTTGCCAGGCCCATACCGTACAACCCACAGTATCTTTTCCAGATCCCGGGCGACTCTGCGGGCGGAACAGCGTCATGTCCAGCGGGCTGATCTGCCAAATCGCTCTCGGGCGGTATGCGCCATAAAGAATACACCCAATGAAACCCATATTGAGCCTGCGCGCAGCTGTGGTACAGCTCCATATCAGGCCCTCCTAAGCCGCCCTGCTCAAACGGGAGCATGAGAGTCTCCGGGGCCACCCAAGGTTGCCCTCATGCCCATGCAAGAGATACCAAATTAGAACGGAGTCGCACTTGTACTCGGACGGAAGGGGAAGCGGGAGATTCACAAAGACATATAGAAATTTAGGCAGGACAACCATTTTTGCCACAGCGATCCGGCCGGCCGGGGAAAGAGGGAGTGCCCTCCAGCGGGGTAGGCGGCTCTCAAGCCAGTCCAGTTGCCTACCACAATTGTATCTCCACAGCTCCTCATGATCCCTACCAATCCATATACCAAAGTCTTCACAGGGGAGTCTGCCCATTTAAGCGGGAATTCTGATTGAAACATATCCGTAGCGGCAGTAAGAGGAAAGATCCGGATTACCCCTCGTTAACATTAACCCAGAGAGGCCGCCGAATCTGGTGATTTCACGAGTAAGGGGGTCGAGATTGGCGGCCGGGTTATTGAGATACAGGGTCACATTGTCCACGTACATTGACTCAAGAATTACCCTGGGCTTAAAGCCTAGTCCCCTTCTGGCGTGATGCTGTCCCAATCTAGCCACCAGTGGCTCCATGACAATAGCAAAGAGGAGGGGCAAAAGCGGACACCCCTGCCTCATGCCACGGGCCACAACAACTTGGGGGGAGATGCCCCATTGATCCGCAGACGGGCTGTCAGAGAGGTGGAGAGTCGCGCTGTCTTTTTAAGGAAGACTGGACTCAGACCAATGCGAGCGATGAGTGAAAACAAGTATGGCCACTCCAGCATATCAAATGCTTTGATCGCGTCCAGGAAAACAGCAGCTGCGGGTAGGGAGGGGTCCAGATCCTGCATCACTGCGAAGAGAGTGCAGAGATTGGGGGCAGTGCTCCTTCCTGGTACAAAGCTGCATTGGTCGGGCCGGAGTATAGTAGGAAGCAGTGGGAGCAGCCGGACGGCCAGCAACTTAGCAAGAATTTTATTATCCACTTTAATCATTGATAATGGTCTATAAGAATCACACAATAGTGGGTCCTTATTCAATTTAACGATAGTCACGATGAGCCCTTCACGCAGGGAGGGGGGAAGAACGCCTCTCTCAAGTTAATCCTCATACAGGGTGAGCAGGTGGGTAGCGAGAAGCGGCGCAAACTCCTTGTAGAAGGCAGGGTTTAGGCTGTCCAGCCCCGGCGCTTTATCCCTGGGCATGGCCCGAATCACTCTAATCACTTCCTCTACCGAATATGGCTCGTCCTGGTACCGTCAATGTGCATCACTGAGCCACACCAATTCAATGGAGTCGAAGAAAGGGAGTAGTTCAGGAAGGGCCTACGATTGTCATGCCGTGTAGAGAGGAGTAGTATTGAGTCATTTCAGCCTGAACAGTTTCCTGCCTGTAAGAACTGGGACCACCAGTTCTCCGGGGGTAGCTTGGCTCGAGCAGGTAGGCAACCAGGGGCTTGCGTATAAAGCAGCTACACAACACACTCATCCACTGAGACAATAAGTGGGCGCAATAATGGAGACCACACCAGTACTTTTGATTAAAATCAGTAGCTTTTATATAAGATTTAGATCAGGGGCATCAATTCATCAACATTTCCCAGAATCTTCCGCTAAAACATTTTCATCATGTGAGCAATGATAACAATTCAGTGAATAACATAGCCTGTCGCAATAACCTTTCCACCAAGTAAGGTGGATACTTTCATTAATCAAAAACCAGCGCTTCAGGCGGTAAAAATGTGCATTTCATCCTATCAGAATAACCAGTTCACCAAAGATAAACATTTCATTGAAGTAGCAAGGGGGTAGATCAGCAGTATAACACATCCCCATAGATACTCTAGGAAGCCCGCCCCTGCAAGAAATTCAGTACAAGGCATGCAATCCACAGTTCTATTAGCAGGCTTAAGACATTTTCCTATTTTACTGTAGGCATACAGAGACAATGGGCTCCTCATCAAGCATAGGTACTGCCCCCAAGCAAGGGTACTTTATATCTCAGCAATTAATACAGGCACCAGGCAACATGAACAGTATTTCCTGAGGCAGTAACAGACCCCTAGCCCAGTTCAGGGCCTTCCTTGGCTAGCTCAGGGCCAACGGGGCCCAGTCCCCAATTCGGGGGCTCCTATGTCAGTTTCTGAAGGCCACCGGGCTAACGAGCATTCCGGCAGGGGAGGGGCGGCCCCGGGGCCTCCCTCGATCTTCCTGGGGGCCCCGCGTTCACTCCCGTGGCCGCCCTCCTTCCCCCCCCCCCGGTTAACTTTTGTTCTTCGGCCTTCCCGGCCCTTGCGGTGGTGTCGGCAGTGGGGGGGCTCTCATTCCACTCGGAGAGCCCTCCGATCTCTGGCAGGCCTCAGGAGATGAGGGGTCGGTCCGGGGAGGCCAACGCGGCTTGCGCGCTCTTCACGGGCCTCCCTCCGGCCCCAGGGCAGCTTTGTTGGCTTCCCGCTGGGGAGGGAGGGGCTCTGAGCGCTCACGGAGCCCTCCCCAGCGCTAAGTCTCCCCGGTCCCGAGCTCGCGGTGACGAGAGCGGCCCGGGACTCCGTTAGGCGGCGGTCGCGGCACCCAAGGGGGCGTGTCCAAGGATGCCTCGCCCCCACCACGTGACAGGGGGAGGAAGGCCTCAGGCCCGCGCGGCCTGACAATAATCACAGCGGCCCTCCTCCGTCACCCGGGGCCGCCACAGCAGGTCACAAGTGGGGGCTGGAGGCGCAGGCAATTGCGGCGACCCTCTCCTGGCACCGGGGGCCGCCCCAAGGATATTACCACGCCTGGTCGGGCTGCGGCGGTGAGTGCAACAGCGCGCTCTTTCCACACAGCGCTGTGGGGGCAATTTCGTTTGGTTCAACACCGGGGCATACAGCGCGCCTCGAGCAGGATGGCGCTTTCAGGGTGTAGCGCCTCGGGGGCAGTTTACTTGACGGGGGTAAATGGAGTAGGCACAGCGCTACTCACAGGGGTGCAGTTTAGCAGGTGCACAGCACTTCAGTCATATCAGTGTCCCAGCGCTAGGTAGAGGGAGCGCTTGACAGGCAGTCCAGGTAGTTAGGCAGGGGAGCAAGGCAGGACAGTGCGGGCCCAGGTGGGGGCAGAGGGCGCAGCAGTGGCTCAGCACAGTACCTGGTCGATCCCCCAAATATCCCTGGATGAAGGGCAAGTAGTCTTCTCGGCGCTTGGATGGTTCTGCGCCCTAATGAGGTGGTTTCTTGAAGAGGGGGGGCTTGAGTTGGAGGCTTACAAGTTTCCTCAGGTCACTGAAGATGGTCCCTGGGGTCCCCTACCGCTGGGCCAGATCAGGGGGCTAGTCTAGGATACCTCACTCAACTTAAGAGGCAGCACCTAAATCCTGTCACTCCCAGTGGCATAAGTCCCTGACTAGGCCCTCCCGCCTAAATCTCCTGCGTGGGTCCCCCAGGCCAGTGATGCCCCAACTGACTAAAAAAAGTTCCCTTCCTTGCTTAAGTATGCCCAGGTCAGGTGACCACTCTCTAAGGCGGCAAAAATAAGCTCCGCCTTTCTTCTGGAAGGTTCCAGGAGCTTCCCCACTCTACCTATGGACAGGGGATGGCAGGCTGGCATTGCAACAATGTATGGGGATCCAGCCAGCTCCTTGCAACTAGGGTGCTACACTAAAAGACCACGCTGCAGTAGCAGGGGCCAGTGGCAGCCATGTTTGTAGTAGAGAGCACCTGCACCCTAACATGGATTAGCCATAAAAAGGTGCCCGGAGACCTAAGGGCCAACAAAAAGAAGGTGGGAAAATGAGGCAAGGGCGAAAAAAATAGGGAAAGACCACCCTAGGGCTGACAGTGTAGAACTTGGCAGTTTTTGCTCTCAGGAATACTTACTAATTATAACAAGAACTTGGCACAGACTCTGAAAATATGAAAAAGACATCTTTATTAAACACAATTGTGAGGCTACGTCGCCCAGTCACACCTAAAGCAACTGAATGAGGCAGCCCGCTGAATGGTCTGAGCACAGATCCTTTATACCATGTATTATGCCCTAGGCACACATTTTCTCTTTGAAGTACATTCCCAGAACGTGCACACAGATGCAAAACCCACTTTCACGATAAGTCCAGGCCATAAACAATGTCCACATAATACATACATTCTCTAGCTGACAAGGCCGGATAAACCCAAAACAGTAAGGTCACAGCCCATGTCATAAATAGCTCGTGGAGGCAGGAACAGGAACAGATGGAAGTAAGATAGGCAGGGTGTGTGTGCGATGAAAAGGTTTATGGCATGATGCTATCTCGCTCGGCCACTGGGAGAGGAACTGACCAAACAGGTTCGGCCTGGGGCAATGGTTCCAACTTGTCCAGGTCAGAGAAAAGTCAATCAAGGTGTACGTGGCCTTTGGAATCGAATGTAGCTGTATTATAGCCTATGTAAAGGGCAACACACAAAATGGCTGCTGTACACAAAATGGAAGCCAAGGGTTCAGAATGAAAATGACGATTTTGAGGTAAATATGACGAAAATGCTTGTACATAGTGTACTAGCCATTCTCGGTCTTTTGATATAAAAATCGTCATGCTACGACAAAGTTTATTACACGAGTCCAGAATTTTCAGTACCACAGACGCCCCTTTTGCCCTTACATAGGCAATAACCTATACTCACGCTAGTCTGAGTCCAGGTCTATATTTATAAAATCCTCAAGATGTTGCTGAAGCATAATCCTATACTTAGCGACTCTCTCGGGACAGGTCTCCTTGCACACGCAGTATCACAAAGGCCATATATGGCAGGACCAAATGGGGAATGCCTCTATCTGTAGTATGTGGCATAAGACCACACGCCCAACAATCAGTGATGTTCAACTACTAACTGGTGTTGATGCAGAAACTGTACAAAAGGAATTATCAGTAAACTCTGATCTCCTAACTATCCATGTTTAGGTAAAATCTGGAAAGAATGCAAAGAAGTAGGAAGAGACATAGGTTGGGAGGTGGGTACAGATGTGAATTGGGCAGCAAAAACAACCCCACCCATAAAAACAATGCCATGTTTAAAAAACACTAGAAAACACGTCATTAAGAACATATAGACAAAGTAGTGACCGTTATTACAAATGAATCATAATTTTCCACAACCTTAAGCAAAAAGTAAATCCTAAAATGTTCTAGTACATTTTAGGTCTTCCTATGCATTTCTGTAATTCATTATATGTTCAAGTGAAACAGTGGTGACCCTCATTAATGCTCTGAGGTGAAAAGGGGATACTCTTTCACAGAAAATGGACTTTATTCTGCTTTTTCTAAACAGAATACTACTTAAAAATAATGCCAGTAGAACAATAAAATCATTCTCCTAATACGTAGTCTATACAATCACACGGAAACCTCTTGTGCAACCAACTATGCCCAGAGTCTGTTCAAAAAGCCTCTCTGGCAGACTTCTATTGTCCATCAAATCCGCTTCCAGTGTCTTCTTCCGCGTTGGGCCTCTCGATTTCAGGCCTTTTCATGAGAAAAAGTACTGCTTAGTTGGAGTGCCCTCCTGGCAAACACCCACAGCTCACTTGAAAGTCTCAATGTCTCAAAACAATGCACCAGTGTCTCTTCTTTGTGGCAGACACTACAAATGATGTGCTCTTCATTGATCATGGGCACAAAACATCTCGAGCAGATCCAAGCACTACTGAGAAACAACCTCAGCACTTTCAGACTCCAACACTCATTATTCAGTGTCAGAGGACGCTCAAGCTGCTCTCTCATGGGCACCAGAATGTAGTGCCTTTTTCCAAACGTGGATCCTTGGGTGCACTGCCTTTCCGCTGGAGCAAAGCAAAAGAGGTGTGTGTGTGTGGCCAAAACTCGGGCCAAGGGCTCAAGGGACTGTACACTGTCAGAGGTTTTCCAGCACCTAACAGGTACAAAGCTCAAATAAACAGAAGCTCTCATTCTGTGGCAAACAAGGAACCAGCTCCTCTTTTCCTCTGCAACGCCTTCCGATGAAGCAAATGCCTTGCTTGGGAGGTACCATTGACGGCACGCTGATGATCGCTGTCCAGCCTCGCGACTTTCTGGTTGCAGAAATTGTAGAGCCAAGAAATCTGTCATTCATCTGTAGCGGTCACTGATGGGGAGTGGGCTTAGTCTCGATCACAGGTCTGCAGGGTATCACTCTTCCTTTGACTGGAAGATCCAGCAGAACCTAGTGATATAGGAAATGTAGCACAATTGTTAGTTTCCTTCAAATCAAGCACAAAAACAGTTCATGGGTTTTAACAAGGGGACTGCAAGCAGGTGGCCTGCAATCTGCAAGGGAGTGACCACACGTCATGGGACAATGTTGGTCTAGAATACACTGTCATTTTCAAAAAGCAATTCAAACATAAAGGCAGTAGGCAAAACAGTGTCTCTAGGCTTTTCAATTGGGTTTCCGTGTGAGAGCATATCCTTCATCATCTAAGGGTAAATAACTACATGAAAATTCTATCTAAATGGATGTCTTCACATATGGTGGCATTGTCTAATGGTGCAAATACATATTTTCCTCAATGATTAGGTGTTCCTAAATTCCTTATCTAGAACATCTCAAATAGAAAAATGACATAATACAGATTGTCAAGGACATGAATAAAAGTCCCTTTAAAAATTGTGCATTAAGTGCACTATGCAATACAAAGGCTAATGATCAAATGTGCAAACAAAAGGACAAGAACTAGAGAGTCCCGGTATTTGCATGATTAGAACACATCTGATCCCACCAAAAATTAACGCAGCAGGAATAAAAGAGAACTGAAAAATTAAAATAGACATTGAAAATTCGTCATGTTCAAAAGGTGAACTTAAGATATCTCCTATTGAGATGGAAAACGTGTCTTACTATAATATTGGGTCAGTTAACCAGCCTGTCACTACCCCGACAGTCAGTCTGAAAAAAAAACATTTTACATAACATGGGGGGTCCCTGATACATCACTTCAGTCTAGAAGTGTGCACATAAACAATACACCCATAATAATAAATGGGCTGACTGGTGAAAGGAATATGGAAAAGGGAAATGGAACTAGGACACAACTAAAATCCCCAATAACTAAGCATGATGCGACATCGGTCAGGGGAGAAGCAACAAAAGAAAAATCTATAGGAAGAACAAAAATTACTTGGGTGATAGTCAAGTTTGTGACATAATACCAAAAGCATGGACACAAAAAGTCACAATAGTGCAGAAATTTGGACTCTACCACTGGCCCCTACACCATATACGGTAATGTCAGTTAATGGTCCAGTTCCTTCTGCAGGGAAAAAATGAAAAGTTTAGGTCACCTTTAACAAGAGCCACAAATCTATAATTTCATCCTTAGGTCCAATCAAGGATACATAAATCTAGAACTACCTGGTCCATGAGGGAGAGGGCAGTATCATGACTCCTGTATATCTCTTTTATTTTACTTCAATACTATTATGGGCAAATTTTGACATACACTGGTGAGGTGTTGTCTATTCTTGTCCACAGCATGCAAACATCATGTCTGTGAAATTTAGTATCAACACAAATTTTACCCAACTATTGTAAAGTGACACATATCGTCATACATGCCTCCTCACAACACAGGCAAACTTGTAATAATTTCTTAAGCAGCAACATAAAACACAAACAACATATACCAAGCCATCAAATATACATGCAGTATAGCAAGCACAAAAAAAGCATAGACAAATTACAATAGCACATGTAAAGAAGCAGTGACGCATGCATTCATGCAGCCCAAAACCCAGAAATGCAGGCCTGCTTAATTTGTCAGGTTTAGAATCAAAATCAAAATTGCACCAAAATTATACTTTCAAGTCAAGAAGTCTTTATTCGATTAGTTCATCATAAAAGACATAAAATACAATATATACATATAAACAATTAATACAATTATTAAATCATTTGACAAGCTAATCAGCTTCTTGTACATAGATACAAAAATTTGGATAATAACACACGGGAGACATTGCATCATCGGATTAAAATATACTGAATAGACACCTATTAATTATTGTTATTTAAAAACCTACTTCTAAGGACCCAGGCCCATCCAAGAAACTTCGCAACCCCCACAACAATAAGCGGATCCAAGTTTGTTTTTAGCAATCTAGTTGCTTCTACAGCCAATCTTGTTCCTAGCTGCCGGCATACAGGTTTTAGCCATTTGGCTCTGGGGGCAGAATATAGTGGGCACACGTACAATAAGTGGTCCAGGCTTTCCCGAGTATCTTTGCATTTTGGACAAAAGCACAGCCTTTCTGTTCCCCATTTTTGAATAAACTCCCCAATCGGAAGAGAACCGCATCTGAGTTGAAAGAATAGTTTGCGGTCCAAGGGTTTAGTTATTAAATCCCAAAACCCCTCTAACTTGGATATATCCTTATGTACAAGGAACTGTCCAGTGAGACTGCTGGGATTAGTTTCCATGAACATATTATGGGTCACCCAATCCCAATAACATCTTTTTAAGTCCTTTTTAGAGGGGAAACTAGCTAACTCAGGCGAGTGCCACAGTTCACCGAGGCCCAAAGCTAATAGGATAGTCTTAAGGTCTCTAAACCATCCTACACTTGAGGCACCAGGGCTATTTTTGACCTCCAGACATGCTGCTGCATAATGGTGAAGTTCAGGCGTTGTCCACAATCGACGCCAAAATGCAACAGGACGGAATCTAGCTTGGGCCTCCACCGGTTGGCATCCCAAATCGTAGAGAAGGGGTATTATTGGGGTCGACTGGGGGAGACCTATGGACAATCTTAAAAATTTGTTTTGGGCAAGTTTTAATGAGTTCAAGTTACAACTACCCCATAGTTCCGCGCCATACAAGATGGCTGAGAGAACCTTACCACCGTAGATCTTTATAAGAGGAGACATTGGCCTCGTATAAGACCTTTTGTGTTCTTTGATCAGAGCTCCGCCCAGCTGTTGGTGTTTCAGGGACATAAGCTCAATCTGATGGGACCAACTCAAGGTGTCACTGAAAGTGACACCCAGGTAGGTGAAGTGTTTAGTTTGCTCCAGGGGGACATCCCCCATAGAAACCCTAGCAGTAATTTGTTTGCGCCCCCTTAAAACCATGAATTTGGTTTTGGAGACATTCACCTCCAGCTCATGGTCGCTGCAGAAACTCTCGAACCTTGTCAGTGCACATTGAAGGCCCTGTCTGGTTCTTGAAATCAGGAGAGTATCATCAGCGAACATGAGCAGGGGGATTTTCATGCCTGCCAGGGTTGGAGCATCCGTTGAGAAGTTATCGAAATATTTCGTAACTCTGTTAATGTATAGAGAGAACAAGGTAGGCGCTAAGACGCAACCTTGCCTGACCCCCTTAGCCACTGAAAAATTCTCTGTCACCTCACCCGGTTTACCCCATCGCACAAATGCAAATGTCTCAGCGTGGAGGTTCACTATAAGGCGCACCAAAGTAGGAGGCATGCCCATATCTAGGAGGCAGTTCCATAGCCCTGCCCTTGGGACAAGGTCAAAAGCTGACCGTAAATCCACAAATGCAGCATATAGGTTGCCCTTGCCCAATGTAACCGTCTTCCAGTGCAGTAACATAAATCGAAACGCCTGATCTAAGGTGCTCACACGGGGTCTAAACCCGGCTTGGAGAGGAGTAAGAATGTTAAATTCCTCAATCCAGGCCTGAACCCTTAACAGGACAAGACGACTAATAATCTTCTGGACCGCATCAATTAGGCTGATTGGCCGGTAGTTAGAAGGAACCGACCGATCTCCCTTCTTAAATATGGGCAATATTTCGGCACCTGCCCATGAATCCGGAATCCTAGCACCCATAGCCAGCGCGTTTGCCAATCGCGCTAGGTACGGTACCCATAAGTCATGGTCTTGCTGGAATAGGTCCGCAGGTATGCATTCATTTAGTCTCAAAATTACACTTTCACTTACTCCCACCCTTTGACAGGAGATCACCAGCACTGGAGATTGAACTGTCAAATAAAACTTAGTGTCGCTTCTGACACCCTGGACCAGCAGGAACGATTCATAAAGGGGAAAATGCAAAATCATGAAAAAACCACACAAACATTTCTTTGCAAAGAAGTCATAATAAAAACCCATCTCTTTTCAACATACTGTTGACTGCACATAACATACAAACATACCAACTGTAATTAACCATCTTCCGTAAACATACTAAATTCCAACTTTCCAAAAGCAAAACTCATTCACAGACACTCTACATCCCCTGCGCCAGCAGGCCCTGAGGCCCTAGAGGCCCTCAGCAGAACATCTGTTTTCACTTACTCCTAAACCCCCACCTCACTGACCTTCAGGTCAAACTCTGCCTGGCGCACTCCGCGCACTCCTTGGCCCCCCCTCCTATTCGTCTCTCGAGCGGACAAAGGCAAAAAGCTGTCCAACTCTTTTAACCCTCCTATAATCAACCCTATTGAAAAACACATGTTATAAATGACTTCTTTTAGGGGCTAAAATTCATTTATGCTTAGATTATTAAAACATTCACTGTGAAGAATTTGCTGAGCACAACAACACAACATACCATCTGAAAACAACTGCCTGTTACCACCCTCTGCAATGATACTCATTTTAGCAATCCTAAAGATGAATGACCAAATGGGCCCTGCCAAAGTTAGAACCTTCAATCCTGATATTAAACTCAGCCCTGTGCACCAGGCACATTGGCTCACTGAGCTATGAAAAACAACCCCAAATAACTTGCAAATTTGTATGATACCTAAATGTATGCATTTACTAAAGCCTAAGACACTGTAAAAGCTACTCTATTGGCAAGAATGCCTCTTTTAATAGTCTAATTTACCCATTTTCGACTTTGGAATTTAGGGAACTTAAAAGTTAATATCCTATGATTGCTTTACATTTTAATCATCCTCAGAATTTCCCTTATACATTACAGAGATTGTACATTGGACATTTCATGTAAATCCTAGAAAAAAAAAAGCGTTTTACGCCTGCGCCAAGTGAAAACCAACATGCAAATTACCTAATTATTCAGTAACACAAAACCTAAATCAAATTTTAATGCTAGGGGGTCATAGTATGAGTACTAAGCTTTATAAATATCAAAAAACGATTTTAAAAAGCACTTCTTTTTTTTTAGATAATTTTTTCATAATTAATAATTTTTCTTTCAAAGAAACCAATTATCTTTATTATGAGAATTCCACATATAAAGGTAAGCTGCATCCCTTGCCTATCATTTTAGATTAATCCATTTATGCGCCGAAGCACAAAAGCCTAACTTTAAACATGACATTTTCCGCGCCACAAATTTCTTTCATTTTAAAAGGACACTCAGTATTTTAGCAAAAAAAAATATATATATATATATATATACTTTGAAAAAAAAATGCTTAAAGAGTTGAAAGGTCTTCCAGTGATACAAAAACGATGAACCTTATTCTTGTAACCCTCTAAACCACTATTCTGAAAGGAAACAAACCAACTGCAATTAACTAGCGGCTGAGTCCTGGGCTAGATAAACATTCCAATGCTATTCATGGCCTTCGAAAAACAGCATCTGCTGCCTCAACGGCTGGAAGCAAGGGCTCTCTGTACAATGCTGAAATCTGAGCGCTTTCAATGTTACCGAAGACAGACATTTCAAGTTTTAAAATGCGTGTGCAATAAGATGCATTTAAATGTAGCAAAGATTCATTGTAGCTGAAGGTTTTGTCATGTACATATACTAATGCATGTAGGTACAAAAAAATGCTATAAATTCGTTTTTCTACAAAACACACAATTTATTTTTGAGGCCTTTCATATTCCTAGTGAATGCGAATTTTAACTTTATCTAATTTAAGCCTTTAACATTTTGCACATATGCGTTTTGCTTAATGTATAAATTAAATAGCAACATATAGCGATTTTAGCATGTCGCATGGTAAATTGCTGCATGTTCATGTAATTTCCACCTAATATTAATTAATCCAACATTTCACTCAACAAACTGAAAAACATCAAGAAACTCACAATACACACATTGAGCTTATTTCAAACAGAAACAGAAAGTGTTCAAAACATTCAGGACACGCAAGACAGCGCTGTAGGCATTTTGTTTCATAAATTCGCGCCAAAGCTATTCACAACAGAAGTTACAGTAACGGCAAAAAAACCACATTTAAACACACATGGAACCCACAGGTCAACACATAGGACTGAAACAGAGGACAGCTACAAAGACTGTACCCAAACCAAACCATTTTGTAAATACTAAATGTAAGTCATATTTACAAGAACCGCTTCTCAATACTGGCAGAACACCAAAATTCGTTCTGCATCTCCATTCATAAAATTACACAGAACAAAGGATCCTTACATGTATTATGTCATATTTTAATTCCCTGGGGATACAAAATCACCAAGGACGAAATATGTTTCATATCTAAACCTATTTAGATATTTTAGCCGGCTAATCCTAAACGTATACAAAGTTGGCCAACACAAATCTCCAAATTTGCTAAGATCAGGCATCTTATAGCTCACTACTCTAGCTTCAAGCTTCAAGGGGGCTATCTCTATCGATACACTTGTAAATATACAAGACCCTCGGTTTTTGAAAATTGCAATATTCAAATAAAAACTAAGGACAAATCAAACTAAGAACTAAGGACTGGGAGCGACCCACTTCACTAAAGCAGATGGAGAAAAGTCTCTTCATTATCTGCCTACACAAATTGCAATTCGCATATACAAACCTATACAAACCTATCAAAGCTATATCAAACAAATAGTTGTCCAAATTCTAACTGCCAAGTTCTAACTGCAAAAAAAAACACTTAAGCCAAAAAGGTTCCTCAGTCGTGAGTGACATCTTTTGGAGAGTTTAAGTCAGAAAAATCAAAAATATACTGGGCCGCAGAGACAAAAGAATCCCCCAGAACCTCTGTGCACAGAGTACCTCTTAGTAGATTTCTGTCTTGCCTTCCCCAGTAGATTTTTGTCCTCTGACAAGATTACTCCTTCAGATAGTCACTTCTTGATGAGGCCCCACGTGGGGCGCCATTTTTAGAACTTGGCAGTTTTTGCTCTCAGGAATACTTACTAATTATAACAAGAACTTGGCACAGACTCTGAAAATATGAAAAAGACATCTTTATTAAACACAATTGTGAGGCTACGTCGCCCAGTCACACCTAAAGCAACTGAATGAGGCAGCCCGCTGAATGGTCTGAGCACAGATCCTTTATACCATGTATTATGCCCTAGGCACACATTTTCTCTTTGAAGTACATTCCCAGAACGTGCACACAGATGCAAAACCCACTTTCAAGATAAGTCCAGGCCATAAACAATGTCCACATAATGCATACATTCTCTAGCTGACAAGGCCGGATAAACCCAAAACAGTAAGGTCACAGCCCATGTCATAAATAGCTCGTGGAGGCAGGAACAGATGGAAGTAAGATAGGCAGGGTGTGTGTGCGATGAAAAGGTTTATGGCATGATGCTATCTCGCTCGGCCACTGGAAGAGGAACTGACCAAACAGGTTCGGCCTGGGGCAATGGTTCCAACTTGTCCAGGTCAGAGAAAAGTCAATCAAGGTGTACGTGGCCTTTGGAATCGAATTTAGCTGTATTATAGCCTATGTAAAGGGCAACACACAAAATGGCTGCTGTACACAAAATGGAAGCCAAGGGTTCAGAACGAAAATGACGATTTCGAAGTGAAATTGTTACTGGAATATGACAAATGCTTGTACATAGTGTACTAGCCATTCTCGGTCTTTTGATATAAAAATCGTCATGCTACGACAAAGTTTATTACACGAGTCCAGAATTTTCAGTACCACAACAGGTCTAACATGCGTCCCCCCCCGGCCGAAAGAGGGGAGAGCTAACCAACCTCTAGGGAGTTCTCGTCACTAAGGCGGAAAAACCGGGAGAGACCGTCAGCATTGGCGTGGTCAGCTCCGGGCAGATGTTCCACCCTTAAGTCCATCCCCTGTAGGGAAATGGACCACCTTAGCAACTTGGGATTTTCGCCTCTCATCTGCATGAGCCAGCGAAGGGGTCAGTAGTCGGTTCGAACTAGGAAGTGAGAGCCAAAAAGGTATGGCCTCAGCTTCTTCAAGGCCCAGACCACAGCGAAGGCTTCTCGCTCGATGGTACTCCATCTCTGTTCCCGAGGGAGGAGTCTTCTGGAGATGAAGACCACAGGTTGGTCTTGGCCGTCATCGTTGAGTTGCGATAGCACGGCGCCTACGCCATGCTCTGAGGCATCTGTCTGCACGATGAATTCTTTTTGGAAGCCAGCACCGGAGCGGTGCACATCGCGCTCTTCAGTGTTTCAAATGCCTCCTGGCAAGCAGCCGTCCAGATCACCTTGCGTGGCTGCTTTTTAGACGTCAACTCGGTCAAGGGGACCACGATGGTGCCATATCCCTTGACGAACCTGCGGTGATAGCCAGTGAGGCCGAGAAAAGCTCGGACCTCAGTCTGAGTTTTGGGGGGGCTCCCAGGCCATGATGGTCTCAATTTTGGCCTGGAGGGTCTGCACCTTACCCCCGCCCACCAGGTGTCTCAGGTACACAACAGATCCCTGTCCAATCTGGCACTTGCTAGCCTTGATGGTGAGGCCAGCACGTTGCAAAGCCTGCAGCACCTCCTGGATATGCTGCAGATGGTCCTCCCAGGTGCTACTGAAGACAGCTATGTCATCCAGGTACGCCGCTGAGAAGGACTGCAGGCCAGATAGCACCTGGTTCACCAACCGCTGGAAGGTGGCCGGAGCATTCTTGAGCCCGAAGGGCATCACTCGAAATTGGAAGTGGCCCTCGGGGGTGGAGAACGCTGTCTTCTCCTTCGCTCCATCGGACATGGCAATCTGCCAGTACCCTGATGTCAAGTCAATGGTGCTGAGGTACTTGGCTGCTCCCAGCCGGTCAATCAGCTCGTCTGCCCGTGGGATCGGGTGAGCGTCTGTCTTTGTGACAGAGTTCAATCCCCAATAGTCCACACAGAACCGAAGTTCTGGTGTGGTGCCCGGTGGGGCCGCTTTCGGCACCAACACGACCGGACTAGCCCACGGGCTGCTGGAGGGTTCGATCACCCCCAGCTCCAGCATTTTGGTCACCTCACCCTGGATGCTGTTCTTCACTTTCTCGGACAGCCGGTAAGACTTGGTTTTTACTGGCGGACTGTCCCCTGTGTCCACATCATGGGTACACAGATGTGTAATTCCAGGCGTGAGGGAGAACAACGAGGCGTGCTGCACCAATACCTGGCGGCAGTCCCTCTGTTGCTCTGGGGTCAAGGATGGGGAGAGGACAACTCCCTCCACTGAACCATCCTTCTCCTGGGCCGCCAGAAGGTCAGGAAGAGGCTCACTCTCCTCCTCCTCGCTCCCGTCCATCACCATGAGGAGAGAAAGCTCCGATCGCTCATGGTGAGGCTTCAGGCGGTTGACGTGGAGCACCCGATGGGGCTGACGGGGGGGTCTTCAAGTCAACGACGTAGGTGGTCTGGCCTCGACGCTCTACAATCTCGTACGGACCAGTCCACCGGTCCTGGAGGGCACTAAGCTCCCCAGGTCCATGACCCACACCTTCTGTCCAGCGTCCAACTCCACCGTCCGAGCGTTACGGTCATACCACTCCTTCATGACGGCTTGGCTAGCCTCTAAGTTGTCTGAGGCTTCCTTCCACAGCTTGGCCATCTGGCTGCGGAATGCCAGCATGTAGCTGACGACATCACGGGGAAGCTTCTTCGAAGTCTTCTCCCATCCCTCTTTGACAAGGCTGAGGAGTCCCCTAACGGGATGGCCATAGAGCAGTTCGAAGGGGCCGAACCCGACTCCCTTCTGTGGTACCTCGCGGTACGAAAACAGCAGGCAAGGGAGGAGGATGTCCCATTTCCGCCTCAAGTCCTCTGGCAGGCTCCGGATCATCCCCTTCAAGGTCTTGTTGACGCGCTCTACGAGCCCGTTAGTCTGGGGGTGGTAAGGAGTGGAGAACCGATAGGTCACTCCGTACTCCTTCCACATGGCCTGCATGTAGGCCGACATGAAGTTTGTGCCCCTGTCCGACACCACGACCTTGGGGAATCCCACTCGGGTAAATATCCCCATCAGGGCCCGCGCCACCACAGGTGCAGTAACAGTCCTCAGAGGAATAGCCTCCGGGTACCGAGTGGCATGGTCCACTAACACCAAGATGAACCGTTGTCCCGCAGAGGTCGGAGGGTCCAACGGCCCAACGATGTCAATACCGACCCGCTCAAAAGGGGTCCCGACCACCGGGAGCGGTTCCAATGGGGCCTTCCCTTTGGTCCCCGTCTTGCCACTCGCCTGACAAGTCTTGCAGTAGGTGTCAGAGGCAACTCTCAACCTAGGCCAATAAAAATGTGGGACTAGCCTCGCAAAGGTCTTGTCCTGGCCCAGGTGTCCAGCCAAGGGTATCTCATGCGCCAATTCCAACAAAAAGGCCCGGTAGCACTGGGGGACCACTAAGGCCCTCGAGGATCCTTGCACCGGAACCTTTGGCTCACTTTACAGGAGGCCATCCTCACAATACAAGTGAAAACTGCCGGTCTCCTGATCAGCCGCTTGGGCTTTGGCCTGTCGCCGCATGCCTTCAAGCGTGGGGCACTCCTTCTGCGCCCGACAGAATTCCTCCCGGGTAGGCCCTCCTTCCACATGCCACTCGGCAAGGGTCGGCAAGTCCCCCACGGGAATGACATCCACCTCCACGGACTCCGGGGGTACCCCTGCGGGCTCCCCATCCATCACACGGGGTGTGTCCTCCACAACACTCTCCTCTTCACGACCAGCATTGGGTTGGGCCGTTGTCTCAGGCTCCAACCCGAGTTGAGCTTCTGGCCGGGCAGCCATGGACCGCGTGACCACGCAAGTCCATCCTGGTAACCCCAGCATCTCAGTGTGGGCCTTAAACTCCACTTCCTTTCAGGCGGTATGTTCCAGGTCATTACCTAGCAGACAGTCCACAGGCAAGGCAGGGCTTATCGCAACTCTCAACGGGCCTTTCACTCCTCCCCACTCAAAGGGAACTTGAGCCACGGGATAGTAGCTCATACTGCCGTCAGCCAACACGGCCGGATGGAACACATCAGGTACTACCTGCTATGGGGACACCAGCCGTCTCACTACGGTGGTCATGCTGGCACCTGTGTCCCTCAGAGCGTCCACCTCCTCCCCATTGACCTTCACCCTCTGCTGGTACTTAGCAGTATTCGATGGTAAGGGCGTCACTGGGACCATCTCTCTATCCCCAATTGAAAACAGGGTCAGGCCTGTCCACTCCCCTTCCCTATCTAGGGGCAGCTCCATCCCAAGCGCTACACTAGCTACCCCGGGACTCTTGCCACCAGTGGGGGCTGGGGGTCGTTTGTGTTACTGGGCATCTCCCTTGTAGTGTCCGACCTCTCCGCACTCATAGCACCGGACCACTTTTGGCTGCTGACTCTTGTAAGGGTAAGTGGGTTTTGGGGAACAGGACTGAGGTGGGGTACCTACTCCTCTCCCAAACTGTCTAGTTTGTGGGCCTCGTGAGAACTCCGTCCTTTCATCTCCACCCTCTTTCTTCTGGGGGGCGCCCTGTCCGCCTTTCGGGCCATCTCCCCCGGGGCCCTTGTGTGACACCCGGGTGCTAACCCAGTTATCCGCCTCCTCCGCAAGCTCACGGGGATCAGTAAGCTTGCGGTCCACCAGATGTTGGCGCAGCTCCGGAAAACACTTATCCAAGAGGTGCTCTCTCAAAAAAAGATTGTACAGGCCCTCATAATCACACACCTAGCTGCCACGCACCCAACTATCCAGAGCCTTACGGGCATTCTCAAAAAAATCCACCCAATTCAGCGTGGACAGCTTATGGCTGCCACGGAACCTCTGGTGATACCTTTCGGGGTTGAGGCCAAAGTGTTTAATGAGCGCCTCCTTCATGGGGGAATACCTGAACTGGTCTGCCTTATCCAAATACAGGAGGGTGTCCATGACGTCGGGAGGTATATAACGGTACAGGCCACCTCCCCAATGTTTCTCGGGCACCCCATGGGCAGTCAAGGCCACTTCATACGCCTCCAACCACCTCGCAATGTCATCCCCCTTGGTGTAGCTCGCTATCACCTCCTTAGGTAAACAGAATCTGGGCTCCTGCTGAGCCTCTGGTACGCTGCCACCATTAGGACTTCCTGGCGCACCCAACTGCAATGCTCTCAGCTTCAATTCTTTCAGCTGCGCCAATTTCCTTTCCTCCATAGCTAATTTTTCCCTCTCCAAAGCAAGCTTCTTGTCTTCCCTTTCTCTCTCCCTCTCATGCTCTAACTTGGCAAGCTCCCACTTCAATCGCCTCTCCTCCCTCCTGTCCTCGTACTCCGGCGACGACGCACTCCCCCTGGATACACTACTCCCTGCCCCGGAACGTCTTCCTGGCAACACATTGTCAGACGTATCAATGTTGAGCAGGCCTGGGTCTTCTGGAGTGCCCGCCTCCCTTTGTGTGACCTGTCCCTCCTGTTCCTCATCCTCTCCCTCCCCTGGGTGGGCCCTTACCCATGCCCTCAAGGCGGTGCGGAGTTCTTCCTTTACCGCTCTCCGCCCAACCGGCACCCCCATCCCCTGACAGTACTCTTTTAACTGCACTACCGTGTACTCATCAAGGTCAGCCAGCTGGAACTCCATTTTGTCAGGTGGGGACCCAGATAACCTGGAAGAAAGATACTAGGACGTAGGCAACAATGCTGGGTCAACACAGGTCCCTACACACTTTGCAGGCTAGACAGTGGGGGCAATTGAGTAAGCTTGTAGGCACGATAGGTGTCCAATTAATTGCAGCGCACTCTGTCCCACTGGAGGGTGCTGGGTAGCTACAGGTCCTGAATCCCACCGCTCGCCAACAATGTAAGAACTGGGACCAACAGTTCTCCGGGGGTAGCTTGGCTCGAGCAGGTAGGCAACCAGGGGCTTGCCTGTAAAGCAGCTACACAACACACTCATCCACTGAGACAATAAGTGGGCGCAATAATGGAGACCACACCAGTACTTTTGATTAAAATCAGTAGCTTTTATATAAGATTTAGATCAGGGTAATCAATTCATCAACATTTCCCAGAATCTTCCGCTAAAACATTTTCATCATGTGAGCAATGATAACAATTCAGTGAATAACATAGCCTGTCGCAATAACCTTTCCACCAAGTAAGGTGGATACTTTCATTAATCAAAAACCAGCGCTTCAGGCGGTAAAAATGTGCATTTCATCCTATCTGCTGGGGAGGGAGGGGCTCTGAGCGCTCACGGAGCCCTCCCCAGAGCTAAGTTTCCCCGGTCCGGGGCTCGCGATGACGAGAGCGGCCGGGGACTTCGTTAGGCGGCGGTCGCGGCACCCAAGGGGTCGTGTCCAAGGAAGCCTCGCCCCCACCACGTGACAGGGGGAGGAAGGCATCAGGCCCTCGCGTCAGGCCCGCACGGCCTGACAGGAATCATGGCGGCCCTCCTCCGTCACCGGGGGCTGTCACAGCAGGTCACAAGTGGGGGCTGGAGGCGCAGGGAATCGCGGCGGCCCTCTCCTGGCACCGGGGGCCGCCCCAAGGATATTACCACGCCTGGTCGGGCTGCGGCGGTGAGTGCAACAGCGCGCTCTTTCCACACAGCGCTGTGGGGGCAATTTCGTCCGGTTCAACACCGCGGGGCATACAGCGCGCCTCGAGCAGGATGGCGCTCTCAGGGTGTAGCGCCCCGGGGGCAGTTTACTCGACGGGGGTAAATGGAGTAGGCACAGCGCTGCTCACAGGGGTGCAGTTTAGCAGGTGCACAGCACTTCAGTCATATCAGTGTCCCAGCGCTAGGTAGAGGGAGCGCTTGACAGGCAGTCCAGGTAGTTAGGCAGGGGAGCAAGGCAGGACAGTGCGGGCCCAGGTGGGGGCAGAGGGTGCAGCAGTGGCTCAGCACAGTACCTGGTCGATCCCCCAGATATCCCTGGATGAAGGGCAAGTAGTCTTCTCGGCGCTTGGATGGTTCTGCGCCCTTATGAGGTGGTTTCTTGAAGAGGGGGGGGGGCTTGAGTTGGAGGCTTACAAGTTTCCTCAGGTCACTGAAAATGGTCCCTGAGGTCCCCTACCGCTGGGCCAGATCGGGGGGCTAGTCTAGGATACCTCACTCAACTTAAGTGGCAGCACCTAAATCCTGTCACTCCCAGTGGCATAAGTCCCTGACTAGGCCCTCCCGCCTTAATCTCCTGCGTGGGTCCCCCAGGTCAGTGATGCCCCAACTGACTAAAAAAAGTTCCCTCCCTTGCTAAAGTATGCCCAGGTCAGGTGACCACTCTCTAAGGCGGCAAAAATAAGCTCCGCCTTTCTTCTGGAAGGTTCCAGGAGCTTCCCCACTCTACCTATGGACAGGGGATGGCAGGCTGGCATTGCAACAATGTATGGGGATCCAGCCAGCTCCTGGCAACTAGTGTGCTACACTAAAAGACCACGCTGCAGTAGCAGGGGCCAGTAGCAGCCATGTTTGTAGTAGAGAGCACCTGCACCCCAACATGGATTAGCCATAAAAAGGTGCCCGGCCCGGAGACCTAAGGGCCAACAAAAAGAAGGTGGGAAAAATGAGGCAAGGGCGAAAAAAATAGGGAAAGACCACCCTAGAGCTGACAGGTCTAACACTGCCCAACTACCACCAGATCCTCGTCTGTGCTCAGTTCATAGATATAGTCATTGCCAAGGCTTTTGAAGGAGACCCACAATGGTTTTGCCAGTCCGGTCTCCCCGATTTGGCCCAAGGAAGTGTATTTCTCAATGTGCAGCTATTTTAGCCTTGATCTGCCAGAGAATCTTGAGCCAACCGAATGTGAAAAAATCCGATTCGAGAGGACAAATCTCGGTCTCCAGCCACCACAGGTCGCTTCTCAATGAGAGTAGGATACCAGAGTGTTTGGCGATACACTGCCCCCTGATGATAATCTTAAATGCCTCCCAAAGTGTGGACGGGAAGTCTACAGAGCCAGTGTTGGTATCAAAGTAGTCTATGATGGCAGATCCAATCTGCTTACGGAACACCTGATCTCGAAGGGCCCCAGCGGGAAGTCTCCAGCTGAAGGCTCTGGTCGGCGCATCTGGTAGAGTGAATTCTAACAGCACTGGAACATGACCCGATAAGGTTCCGGCAAGGTGGGCACAGTGCCAGACCCAGGTGTCCACATCTCGGGATATGAGCCAAGTCCATTCTAGATCACGAGAGGCCGACAAAGAAATGCAAGTCCCCTCTCGGCTGGATGGATCATGACAACGCCAAGCGTCAATCAGATCCTGATCTTCCATAAGGGCTTGCAGCTGCGCCGCGGCACGAGGGTGAGGTCTGCAAGAGGCGCTTGACCTGTTGTAATCAGAGTCGAGAAACACATTAATCCCCCCCCCCGCCCCCATAACACCGGTCAAGGGTGTCCGCCAGTCACCACTCCTCACAAAAAAATTGGGGGTCATCAGTGTTGGGGCCATATATTGATACGAGTCGCACTGGGCGTCCGCCAAGAACTCCCACCACTATCACATATCGGCCCTGGAGATCACAAAGTGCAGTGCGCATGTGCCAAGGCAGGCACTTTCTGAGAATGGCGGCTGTACCCCTGGCATAATTGGAAAATCCGCCACAAACTTTTCGCCTATCCATTCTGCCCACAAGCGCGAACAGGATGCTCCCATAAGATGTAACTCCTGTAAAAAAACAAATGTCTGCCCCATATCGATTGAGAAGCGCTGCCACTAACCACATCTTTCTGCCATCGTTCAGGCCCCTCACATTCCAGGTTACTGTTTTTAGCGTGCGCACCTAGTCAACGGTCGTAGTCATCTTTGTATGACCATGCATCCATGCGCACCAAGAAGGGAGGCAGAAACCACCCGTTGTGGACCACTACAATGCGCACACGCCATGGGAGGCCATTTGCTGAGAGTGCAGCCTCTGTGTGGACCCAGCTTTGGCTCCATATTGGTGAGAAGGCGTCGCCATTAGTTGCACAATGATAACCTCATTCAAACCGCAAACACAGGTTGCCGCCCTGAGTGCACATCACTTCTTTCATCCATGTCCGCACTGCCATTCAATCATGTGCACAGGGAAGGGCACACGGGTCAATGGCATTAGATGTAAGCTCAGTTTGCACTTTCGGTCATCCTTACGCTCCTCGTTATCCATGCACACCAGGAGCAGTACGGGGGCGTGGCTTCGGCGCGAAGCGGAATGGCTGCCTGGTGAAGGAGCTCCGCTAGCCGATTCTTCCATCCTGTGATCCCATCCTATGATAGAGCCCCCACCCGCAGTTAAACAGCGGCTCCCTTGCTGGGGGTCGTGCTGGTCATACGGCAAGAGTGGTGGCCGAACGTGGAAGATACTGTGGTTGTGAGACCGAAGTCAGCCTGAGGAAAATGGCGGTGATGAGATGGTAACGGCTGAAATCCGGAGCCGACCCCCCTGGAAGTGAGCGATCTCCTGGATGTGTGCTGCTGCGAACGGCGGCGACCCGCGAGGAGTAGAAGTGTCGCGCTGAATGCCCGGATGAGGAGAACGGCTGTGGTGGCGGCGCCACCCTTTGCCTTGCACGGCAGAGGGTCCCTGCGCAGTACCTGGTGGAGAGAAATCGAGCAGCGGGACGCGGCCCAAGAGGAGTGTGGCTCCATTGCAGTGGAGGGCCGAGACAGAACTGAGACACGGCAGGCCGGGGCGGAGACGGAGCTCTGCTGGAAGGTGAGGTCGGAGGAGCCCGGCAGGGGTGAGTGAGGCAACTGTGTGGACCGGGGCTGGACTGCTGGGCGGCGGAGCTAACACCGGGTGCCATTTTACTGGGGCACGGTGCGGACCCGACCGCTGCGCAGTGAGGGCCGTTGGTTCAGGCTCGCGCTCACAGGGACCTGGGGAAGGCTGGGGGATCGACTCCGGGAACTGGGGGGCCCTGACTGCGGATACCGGGATCAGCCCTGACTCGTTCTCGGGTTGGGGGGGTCTGGGTGGCTGCGGGGGGCTGCCAGGTGAACGGAGGGGATTGCTGGCCTGACCGGGTGGCCCATGGTATGATGAACAGTGCCGCTCTTTGTCTGGGCTCCGGAACCGACCGACTAGGTGACCCCGTGCTGCTTAAATCATACGCTACTGCAAGGAGAGGCTCTGAACTGAAAACTGCAGGCCTGCACATAATTTGTGATTGAAATCCTCCCGTGCACAGTGGAGACCTCCTCCGTGCCACCCTGGAGACAAAACAGGGGAGAAGACGTCCCCGTCCGCAATTGGTGACACCAGAGCTGGGGCCCATACATAGAGGCATTCTGAGCACGTTTCTGGAAGGGTGCCTGCCATGGGGAAGACGGAACCACGGCAGGCTACGTTACAATTTGAAAACAAACGCAGCACACGCACAGCGGAAGGTGCGGGAGATGGTGGAGCGCAGGGTGGGAACCTGGGCTCGGAAGATGATGCGGCTGATGACACAAGATCTATACTATTGGAAATTAGAGCTGGCATGAAAACTATTGATGGTAAGATAGACGCTTTAGCTGCCGGATTGGATGTGGTCAAGAAAAAGGTAGAGAAACACGAACATTGGTTCGACATTCTTGAAAACCGGGTTTCGGACACTCATGATGCGCAAGCTGAATCCAGAACGCAGATCCTGCAGATGGAAAAGATATTAGCGGTCATAAGCGCCAAAAATGAGGATTTAGAAGCGCGCTCTCGGCTCAACAATCTGCGCATTGTAGGCCTATCGGAGACCACACCCATACCCAAAATGGAGACGTTTGTAGAGGAACTGCTGCGTGAACTGTTTGGGCCAGCCTTGTCAGCTGTTATGATAGTGGAGCGAGCACACAGGTCTCTGGGCCTCAGACCCAAGCCGGGGGCACCACCACGGCCTATAATAGCGCGCCTCTTGAACTATGCAGACAGAGATGTGGTGCTGCGTGAGGCCAGGGTTAAAGAACCGGTTCTGTATAAAGGTGACAAGTTATCGTTTTTCCCAGATTACACTCCAGGAGTACATGCGGCGAGGAAGGAGTTTGTGCCGGTGAAAAGGCTGTTGAGGGAAGCCTCAGTGCCGTACTCCATGTTTTACCCAGCCAAGCTAAAGATAACGCACGAGGAGCAGGCACACTTCTTTACTGATGCAAAATCAGCGCTGAAATTTACAAAACACATCTGCAAGGGCAGGAAGACGGCTCCGTTACATGACACAACGCTCGGAGAATCTGGTCTGAATGATACGGACTAAGAGGATAAACATTAGGACTGATCAAGCTGGGACAAGGCGCTGTCAGGAGAGGACTTGGGCGGAGAGGTGGATGCGATGTGGGTACTCTGACCTGCCCAGAACAAAAAGAAGATGCCTCGCAATGCACCGATTTCATACGCTGTTGAACGGACTGACATACCAAGGGGGCCACTATGCTTCCGGCCTGCTTGGAAGAGGCGGGTGGGGGAGGCAATCTGATGGACGGTCGGCAACCACACTATAGTGTGGGGGTTCGCTGCTGGCCCACTTCCCCTAGCGGGTGCTCCCCGACTGGTGGATTACATGGCGTTCCATGTCTATTGTTGGGGGGGACGGGACTAAATCTCGACCTGATTGGGAGGTTGGAGTGGGTGGAGGGCGGGAGGGACGGGCTAGGGGTTCATTGTATGTTGTATTTTTTTTGGTTTATATCTTGTTGGTCGACACAAGCATTTCGCTGCACTTGGAAAATGGCTGGATGACTGGAGGCCCGAGCCGGCATGAGAGGCACCCTGACTGGGGCTACCAATGTAGTATTAGTTATTGTGACCTGACAAGACGTGATGGATGCATGTAGGTTGTTGACCTGGAATGTCAGAGGTCTGAACTCTTCGAAGAAAGTCAGGCCGGTGCTGACGTATCTGGATCGACACGCAATCCACATAGCTCTACTACAGGAGACGCATCTCACCAAACATACGGAGGGGGAAATAGCTAGCAAGTGGGCGGGCTTTAGACTATCAGCTTCTTACTCGACATATGCCAGGGCGGTCATGATCCTGATAAAAAGGAGAGTGGATTTTCAGCCTTTGCACACATATGTGGACGAGGATGGGAGATATGTGATGTTATGTGGTAAACTGAAGGGAAGAATGGTCACTATAGTTAATATGTATGGCCCCATTGCAGATGATGTGACTTATGTTCAGAAAATGTGTGGGGTATTGAGAGAGTGGCCTGAGGTCCCAGTATTTCTGGGCGGAGATCTTAATACTTAACTGGATGCGGAGCTAGACAAGTCCAACCCCCTGACACACCGTACTCCCAAAGTGGCCCAGGCGTTGAGATGTGTGATGGAGGAATTCGGATTGTTAGATGTATGGCGGGTTCGTAACCCACAGGTGAGAGCGGGTACGCATGCTACACCAGCCCACGGCAGCTGGTCGAGATTAGAATATTGGCTAGTGGGGGAGGATGTAATGGACTGGGTGAGGGAGATTCAGCCACTAGCACGCACATTGTCAGACCATAATCCCATCAAACTAGAAGTGTTATTCCCCTCAGAGCTCCGTCCCTCGTTCACGTGGCGCCTGCGCTCTGAAGCCCTGCTAGACCCGGTATATGAGTCGACGGTCAGAACTGCCATTACACAATACTTCCAACTGAACAAGGGGTCTGTGGCAGAGGCAGCCACCTTATGGGAGGCCTTCAAAGTTAACATACGGGGGGTCTGCATAAGTACAGCGGCTGGCATATTACGAGATATACGCACGCAACTAGGGAACAAGGAGGCTGCTCTGCGCGAGTTGGAGCGTAAATACGAGGCAGACCCCAGAGCAGATACGCTGGCTGAGATACAGAGGGTGCTAGGGGAGTTTGAGGAATTGGCAGACACGGAGGTGAAATACCTGTCACGTAGACACACGGCTAGAAGATACGGGGAAGGGGGCAGACCGGGGCGGAACCTGGCGCTTAAGATCAAGACACGTCTGGAACAACCGAGAATTGATAGGATAGTGGATGATCGGGGGGATGAACATGTTGAACAAGGAGCTGTGCTGGAGCAATTTCGTCCGTTTTATGCAGAGCTGTATAAGTCCCGTGGGACAGCGTCAGAAGCAGATTATGGATACATACCTGGAGGACGTGGCGTGTGCCTGGCTATCTGATGCTCATAGAGAATATCTATGTTTACCGATAGATGAACGAGATGTAAAAACCGCAATTGCAACCTTAGCTAACGGGAAGGCACCCGGTCCGGATGGGCTGACGGTGGAATTTTATAAAACATATCCAGACCTACTGGCGCCCCACCTTCTTGAAATGTATGCAGAGGCTCATGAATCTGGGGAACTGCCCCCCTCGTTGCGGGAGGCGATGGTGATAGCATTGCACAAAAAAGACAAACCGGTGGACAGATGCGAGTCATATCGCCCGTTATCACTGCTCAATATAGATACTAAAATTCTGGCTAAGATTCTAGCGACTCGCCTTCAACCACTAATGCAGAAACTGGTTCTGCCTGATCAATCAGGTTTCATACCCGAGCGATCTACATCCTATAATCTGCATATGATCTTCTCCATGTTTCACGTTTTAGAGCCGAAACTGCAAGCGGCGGCTGTGTTTTTGGACGCAGCCAAGGCGTTCGACTCGGTCGAATGGTGCTACCTTCACTATATACTACGGCGTATGGGGTTCCTGACGATATTTCTGCAGAGTATAGTGGTGTTGTACTCCAAACCAAGTGCGAGGGTGAGACTGGGAGGTCTCACGTCGGAATTGTTTCCTATTACACGGGGTACGCGACAGGGATGTCCCTTATCGCCCTTAATTTTTGCGCTCATCTTAGAACCCCTGGCGTGCGTGATCAGACAGAGACACCGTGAGGCGGCACTTAACTTTAATCATCGCCCGGTGGGTATATCACTCTATGCGGACGACATGGTTCTCTTTGTTCGAGAACCGTCCAGATACTTAGCACAACTGCTTAGAGAATATGTCAGATTTGGTCACCTCTCAGGGCTCTTCATGAATTGGGACAAGTCCTTTATAATACCACTGACCACCTCGACTTCCTGTCCGGACTTGGAGTTTCCGTTGATATGGACAGCGGATCCGGTCAAATACTTGGGGGTCTGGATTCACAGGGACCCGCAGATCGTGATCAGGGAAAATTATGGTAGGGCATACACGGTGTTGGAGTCGCATGTAGATAGTTGGATAACGTTACCATTGTCGTTAGCAGATCGTATTGCATTGATAAAAATGGTGGTATTGCCAAGATTTCTTTATTTATTTCTCAACATTCCCATAGTACTTACGCAGCAATTTTTTAAGACGCTGAAGGGCCAGCTGATCCGGCTGACGTGGGGAGGTAAACATGCAAGGATACAGTGGACGACTCTGACTAAGAGTTATGAGAGAGGCGGGTTCGAAGCTCCAGATTTCTATGTGTATTACTTAAGTGCACAAGCACAGTATCTGTATTGTTGGTACAGGGAACATGCCTTCACGCCACATGTCGCGGTAGAGGAAGGAGATGCGGCCCCGATCCCGCTGCACAGCGTGATCACACATAGTAGACGAGGTACTCCGAGGGAGGAAATTAACTCAGTGGACACTACCATATCCGCCTGGGGTAACATTGGGCGGTTGGCTCAGAAATTACCACTCTACGCACCAGCGCTAAACTTGGAGTGTCATGCCGAGTTTTCAGTAACACAGGAAAAGCCGTTGCTTCGATTGCTAGCCGAGGCAGAACTCAGGGTAATGGTGGATGTTTATGTGAATGGCTCAGTGTTGGCGGATGAAGATATGACTTTCGTTCACAACCAGTCGCTGATGTTCCGATTTGCGGTGCATAGGTTGCGTCAGGCACTCAGGGATCATTATCCCACATATCCACAAGAACCACCTACACTGACCTCCTTACAATACGCTCTCACTGCCCCCAGCAATAGAGGTTTAGTTTCCAAATTATACAAACTGATAAAGCTTGAGAATGTGGAGGGCCAGGATCGCAGCTGGGAAAGGTGGTCTGCGTGTTTGCCTGAACCCATCTCGGAAGTGAACTGGCAACACATATGTGGGCTAACGGGAACGTTATGTATGAATGGGAATTTAAGAATTATCCACCTCAAATACATTCACCAGGTTTATTATACCCCGCTGAGACTGCAGAGATATGGACTGTGCATGAATGCGAGGTGTAGGCGGTGTGGCCATGACACCGCGGTGTGGCCATGACGGTGTGGGAATTCTGAGAGAAAGTGGTAACATGCCTGAATGAAATGGTGAATGTGGGGCTGCGATGTGAGCCACTTGCCTGTTTGCTGTGCTGTGTACCACACGTCAAAGGCGTGATCGGCAAGTTTGTGCGCCTTGTTCTATTGATGGTGGCTCGTAGGGTAGCTGTGACATGGGGGGGCAGGAACAGGCCGAAAACGGGAATGTGGCTTAAAGACTTGGTATATTGCAGAGACAACTTGGTGACCTATGCTGAAGAATTGCCCGAGATCTCGAGACCCAGGGACATTTGGGAGCCATTGAGAGCATACCTGCTCAGTCAAGAATGGACCTCTGCTATTTGACAGGAATGTGGGAAGGGTAGACCTACTCAACATGCGTGGCTCGGCCTACGGTCTAGATAGACTTATAACATCAGAAGAAGTGCATGGATGCTGATGTGGATAACTTTTTTTTTCCTTTTCTTTTTTTTCCTTTTCTTTTTAATTTTCCCCTTTTGTTTTCCTTTTCGATTTAAAGGGTCCTCCCAGGTTTTACGGGAGACTGTGAGTTCACTGTTGGAATTCGCTTCTATTGTGTTATGCAGTCCAGAATATGCGATACAAGATACAAATGTTGTTTAGGTATTTGAAAATGTGGACAGACAATGATGTACTTGCCCTTTTATTTCCTCTATAAAAGTTATATAAAAAATTATTTTTTTTTAAACACCAGGAGCAGTACAGAGATCAGTTTCCCTAGGTAAAAGGCCGGAGGGGGGGAGAAGAGGAGGGACGTGGAGAAAGTACAAGGGAGAAGAGGACAGCGAAGCACAGGTGAATCAACCCCCACCCAAACAGCTCGCAGCACACACCTACTACAGCCGACCAAAATAGCTGGAGAGCATTTTCCCTGGCCCACCAAGGCCTCAAGAGGCCAACCACAAAGAGCAATATGGGAATCATCCCGGGGAAAGGCACTAGGGCGCTCGGCATTTCCCAGCATTGCAGCGCTGGGTGGCTGGACAGAGTGCATCCATGGCGGGCGTGTTGTCAAGCAGTCAGGCAAGTAAGTTCGATGACTGTCTATCACTATGTGCAAAGTGGAAAGCAGTTGCAAATGGGCACAAAGAGTGGTCGAGTCCTTTTGGGTGTTGATTACCCCCCGTTCAGTGAGCACCGCGGGACTCCAGCAGGTCATCAGTCATTTTCATCGAGAGGGCCCTCAACATTCAGACCATCATCCGCAGGTGCCGCCGGTCGTGGGCGCTTAAGACCACGTGCGAATTTGGCAGCAAGCCGAAGAAAGTCTTTCCAGCGTGGAAGATGTGTAGATTCGCTGGATATAGCAGGAACTACTTGATATCGTTTTGCTTCAGCAGTCTTTAAACTGGCAAAAAATTCCCAGCAGGTACCCTGGACAGACAGGGTGAAGTTGGGGGAGAAGGAGATGAGATTGTCCTGGTATCTAGGCTCCTGCAGTTCCTGGGCCCTGCGCAGGAAGACGCCTCAATCCCTATAGTTTAGGAGTCTGGCAATTATCGGCCGAGCCGGGGCGCCCGGGGGAGGTTTAGGGCCGAGAGACCTGTGGGCACGCGCCACGATGCACAGCGCCGATAGGGCCTCAGCTAAAAGGGTTCTGAGCATTTCTTCAACATAATCCTCCACTTTAGTCATTGCCGTGATTTCAGGGACCCAAAGAATGCGTAAATTGTTTCAACGAGACCTGGCTTTGAGATCCTTATTCTTGTTACAAATAACTTCCAGCACCTTCTCCATGCTAAGCAATTTTTCACGAGTCACTGCACCTTCATCCTCCAGCGCAGAGGTTCGCTTTTCAACCTCAGCGATGCGCTCCTCGTGCTCCAATCTTTATCTCGGAGTTGGTCTGACATAGAGTCTCTTTTCAAGTCGATTGCCGACAAAGAGTGCTTTAAATCAGTAAACATTTCATGGATATCTGGCTCAGGGGTTGTAGACGTCATACTGGCTTCTGCCTGTTCCTCCACTGCGGGAGTACGTCCCCTCGGGTTTTTACACTGCTCGAATGATATCTTGGGCTGCCGTGCATCCATCTTGCCCATGGTACGCTGCCCGTTCGTGCAACCGGGGGTGTCCTCTCCTAAGCAGGTCCTCCCAATCTCGGCCAATCCGGGCTCAGTCTGGGTGTACCCGGGGACCGTGCGGCAGGTGGTGCCCTGAATACCCCTGCAAAAGCAAGGGCCAGCAGGGAGGAGCACAGGCAAGTGTGGATACTGGCCCTTCTAACTGTCAAGGCGTTCCACACATTGCTCGGCGTGTCTTTGGATCCACGGCCTCAGTCCCCTGCCCGTGAGCTCTGTAGGGGCCTCCCCCCAGCAATGGCTGCTTAACGCCTCACTGAAACTATCGCCGCCCTGCAGGGCTGTCTCCGCTCGCGCCCGGGTCCCTGAATTAACAGTCACCTACTCCAAAGGGGCCAGGGCTCTCCCCACCTCAGGGACAGCAGAGCTCCGTCGGGGGCACTCTCCCACGCCCTTGATTCGTCACAGACCCAGTGTCACTCCACTGGCCCTCCGGGGCCGGCTCCACCACAGGGGTTCCTTGAGGCGCACCAATGCACCAAGCCGAGTTGGGGGTCGTCAGATACTTAGTCCGCTGACAGGGTGGCTGTGTGGGAAGAGATGCTCCCACAGCCGCCTCGATCGTGGTCCCAGTCTGCTCATGGTCTAGCGCACCTCCACTGCACCGTCCCTGTAGTGTCACTCCGACCTTCTGGCAAGGATTGGGTCGGCTAGGCACAGCCGCAGCCCCAATTCTCTCCTGGACATCAGCACCGAGCAGACCGCCTACCGTGCCTCGCGGCCGACAGTTCCCTGATAGAGCGCGCCTCCGCTCACCTCAGCGCCTGTGGGTCCGGGTGTTGCTCGGGGTCACCTCCTCCACACACCTCCACAGGGCTCTACAGGCTCCTCACAGGTACCCAGCACACTCGGGTCCCCAGCAGCCCTCCTCAGCTGCAGGCTGGCTGCTGTATCTCAGCAGCAGCAGAAGCACAGAGTCCTGCACCATCACTCCGACTCGGCGCAGGCTGGGGCCTCTGCAGGCCTTACTCATGTCTCCACTCCGTTTTCCGTATGGATACCACCCAAGCCCGTCAGTTGCACACGGAGTGATAGCGGCAGTTGTTTGGGAGCAGTTCGTCCCATTTTCAATCCACGATTGGAGGCCTGACTGCTGTATAAACGGCGGATTTACAGTCCAGCCTGCAGAGCCTCACTACGTGGCGGCCATTTTGCAGACAGCACGCTACTGCCCCCCAGGTGACTCATAGTTGGTAATATAGCAGTGTGTCAAGAAGAGTAGGGGGTGGAGCTGTCGCAGCATCAAACAATGGGAGGAACTAGTCTTCGGGGTTGAAGTCCGACTCCCCAACGGACCTCCCGCATTGCCGTAAAGATAATGATATCCCTTTCCGCCTGTCTGTCTGCGGTGATTAACCCGCTATGACCAGGCAGGCGTAAACAGACTTGGGGGCTCGTAGCAGGGCCCCTTGGCCTCGGACACGGGCCCTGTATACCAGCACCTTGTGGCAGGCACCGCATGATGCCTGCAACTTAGTGCAGAGATATATAACATGTAATTTCATTGTACTGCAGCGGGTGCTACAGACTGCAGCACCCACAGCAATACAATGAACAGACATTGCTACCGCCATGGTGGCGGTCGCATCGTAATTCGGCATGTGGGACCGCTGTCTTGTAGGTGGGCGGCACCTATTCCAAATAGATGGTGGACAGATGGACAGAAGTCCGTCCACCTGCCATCCTAATGAGGCCCTCAGTTGGAAGACGGAGTGTCACCATCTCATCTCCTGGAAGTGGCTAGGAATTTAAGGATTAGTGTGTATAGAAGTGGGGACAGCCTTTCCTAGTTACCCTTTCTGTAGCAAAGGACTCTGAGTTCATGCCATTACTCCTGATGAAATCGATTTATATGCTGCCATTGCCCTGTCCAAAAACAGAGTCTCCAACCCCAGTAACTGCTAGACAACCTCATCCATCTCTAATCCACTCTATCAAATGCTTTTTCAACATTGAGAAAGTGAAAAAGTAGGTTCTTGGGTCTTCTCTGAGCATTTTCGATGATATGTAGTACATTTTTAGGTCTCGGAGAGGCGTGGGCAGAGCAGCGAAGCTGCTGCCACGCCTCTGCGAGAGATATTGTTTCTAAAAAAAGGTACTGTAGCCCCGCCCCTTTTCTATTGGGTAGCGTCTGCGTTCATGGTAAACTCTGGCTTCCCATTGGAAAAGAGGGGTTTTGGGTGCCACCCTGTCCGCTTTTCGCACTGCCCCTCCGGACAATCTAGGCTGTTTTGTGGCTGACATAAAAGAGTATTCTTATCTGCTTGTTTATTTAACAAGCAGAGAACATTCTTCACGTCAGCTGCGAAGCAAGCACCGAGCACAGAGGCGCACAGGTTCACGGGGAGGATAGAGGGATACCGGCAGACTCTGTGATTTGCACGGGCAGCCTCTCCTCGCTTTAGCATCCCACCCCTCTCGGAGCGCCTCTCTGGCTGTCAACGGCTCACCTGGGGCCTCTTCACTTTGGAGCCGCCCTCTGAGTTGAAGATTCACCTGTGATTTGCACGGGCAGCCTCTCCTCGCTTGAGCCTCCCACCCCCCTTGGAGCGCCTCTCCGGCTGTCAACGGCTCACCTGGGGCCTCTGCACTTCGGAGCCGCCCTCTGAGTTGAAGATTCACCCTTCCAGTCCTGGGGGGTCTCACCAGGACTCAACTTGTCTGCCTCCCTCCCTTCCCCCACACCCAGCACTGCAAACCACTGTGTAGGGACAAGTCCAGTCGAACTAGTACATGACTTTAATGATAAAATACACACTTATAGATGTGACTGTACTGTGGTACCAAGTTTATCATCAATTCTCTGCCACATTCTGCATGGACACCCTGATAGCAATCGAACATTTACATACCCCGGCAGAGAGCAACAATAAACAGATGTGACATTTGCAAAAAGTCTGAATTGAGGGAGGTTCCTACATTAACATCAAAGTTCATTCTTGCTTCCTTTGCTCATCACACTAGATACACTTGTTGCTGTCAGGTTTTGTGGTTCTTTATCTGTCAAAATAAAGAAATGAGCTGGGCTTTGCTCGTCACAGGGGTTTAAAGCCAAGCACGGCCTGTGGGTGTGAGTGTGTGCTTGTAGCATTCTGCTCGGACGCAAGCCTGGCCCGGGGAGGGGGGAGTGGTGGGGGCACGGAGGACAAGCTCCGGGTTTCATCTCTGCTGACTCAAGCGATCAATCACGAACTGCACTGTGCAGTATGGGTGATTTGTAGCTATGGTGCATTTTGTTGAATGTTTTGTCTGAAAACATATAACAGTGTAAGAGGACGTTATATGATTCATTTGCTGCACCAAGAACAAACGAAGTGTCCTCGCCATCAACATTAGCAACAGCAGTCATCAGTCTGTTTTGTTGGAAATGTAAACATGCATTTGGCTGCATTATATTAATATTCCAGGCTAGAAACAGAGCTTCTGGAGCTGAACTGTAGTTTGTATTCTTTCTAAAGAAGCATTGGGATGACCTGTAGGTTTAAGTTTGAAGCTGAGGGTACTGGGCAAAAAAACAAGCACTGGAAAAGTAAATTGGCATTGTTTGTTTTCTTTCTAAAGTGGCGTCGGGATGAGCTGATGGGTGAAGGTGGGGAGGGATGACCAGAGCAAGGATGAACCAGGTCAGGGGTTTGAGATGGTGGAAGTGTAAATGATTACAGGATGGTGATGCAAGTGTGAGTGGGACGGAGGGCTTGGGGTGGTGCCATTTAAATGGTCTTTATGGACCTCTCCTGTGCCTTCGACACGGTTACCCATGCAAATCACCACACACACACACAACCACACACACATGAACACACACAACCACACACACACAACCGCACACACACACACACACACCCATCCACACACACAACCACAACCAACCACACACACAACTACGAGCACACACAACTACACACACAACTACACACACAACCACACACACACACAACCACAAACACAATGACACACACAACCCCACACACAATCACACACACAATCACACACAACCACACACACATGAACACACACAACAACAAACACACACACAACCACGAACACACACACAACACACAACCACACACAACCACAAACACAACACACACACAACCACAAACAAACAACCACACACAGCCACTCACACAACTACACACACAACCACACACACAACTACACACACAACCACACACACAACTACACACACAACCACAACCACACACACAACCACACACACAACTACACACACAACCACACACACAGCCACAATCCCACACACACAACCACACACACAACCACACATACAACCACACACACACACCCACACCATCTGTGCATGGTGATGTAGGCATTGCGGGTTGAGTGGTGCTGTACGCGGTTGGGATTGAGTGGTGCTGTAGGCGTTGCGGGTTGAGTGGTGCTGTACGCGGTGGGGATTGAGTGGTGCTGTAGGCGTTGCGGGTTGAGTGGTGCTGTACACGGTGGGGATTTAGTGGTGCTGTAGGCGTTGCGGGTTGAGTGGTGATGTAGGCGTTGCGAGTTGAGTGGTGCTGTACGCGGTGGGGATTGAGTGGTGCTGTAGGCGTTGCGGGTTAAGTGGTGATGTAGGCATTGTGGGTTGAGTGGTGCTGTCCGCGGTGGGGATTTAGTGATGCTGTAGGTGTTTCTGGTTGAGTGGTGATGTAGGCGTTGCGGGTTGAGTGGTGATTTAGGTGTTGCGGGTTGAGTGGTGCTGTACGCGGTGGGGATTGAGTGGTGCTGTACGTGGTGGAGATTGAGTGGTGCTGTAAGCAGTGGGGATTGAGTGGTGATGTAGGCGTTGCGGGTTGAATGGTGATGTAGGTGTTGCGGGTTGAATGGTGATGTAGGTGTTGCGGGTTGAGTGTTGCTGTACGCGGCGGGGATTGAGTGTTGCTGTACGCGGTGGGGATTGAGTGGTGCTGTAGGTGTTGCGGGTTGAGTGATGATGTAGGCATTGCGGGTTGAGTGGTGCTGTACGCGGTGGGGATTGAGTGGTGCTGTAGGCGTTGCGGGTTGAGTGGTGCTGTATGCGGTGGGGATTGAGTGGCGCTGTAGGCTTGGCGGGTTGAGGGGTGATGTAGGCATTGCGGGTTGAGTGGTGATGTAGGTGTTGCAGGTTGAGTGGTGCTGTACGCGGTGGGGATTGAGTAGTGCTGTACGCGGTGGGGATTGAGTGGTGATGTGGGCGTTGGGGGTTGAGTGGTGCTGTAGGCGGTGCACGTTTTCAGCAGGCACACTCCTCCAGCCGTCAGTGTACACTTTCACCAGGCACACACCACTATCCGACACTGCACGCTTTCACCAGACATGCACACCACCAGTTGTCAGTGCAGGCTTTCACCGGGCACAAACACCACCAGCCATCAGTGTACACTTTCACCGGGCACAAACACCACCAGAAGTCAGTGCACGCTTCCACCAGGCACACACCACCAGCCATCAGTGCACAGTTTCTACAGGCACACTCACCACCAGCCATCAGTGCACACGTTATTTGTTAATGCATCCACAATTAACTATTGTAGCAATCGCAGTATGGCGCACTTTACTTTTAAACATATTCATCTAAAGCGCAGCATGCCACCATTGCTACAAAAATGAATACACATTTTTTTGGCCTACAATTTATAGACTTTTGTTGCAGTTGATGTTACAATATTTAGCAATGCCAATAGCTCAAACGTAATTAACTCGAGACCTATTGCATTGTAACTTGTCGGCCTTTTCAGGTTTTTTTTTCGCCTATTGAGGTCTTTGTTCGAATTTCCTGTTGTGATTCACTTTTTGAAATGGCTTTTGCACTTATTCCAGCCTTTCTCCTTCATTATGGCCCATTGTACCTTAATTTAGTACTGACATTCTTAAAGGGTGCTTCTTTTGAGACTCTTCATTGTTGTACCCTGAGACTTCAACTTCTAACGATCATGTTTATCATTGCAGTCACTAGTGCATGTCATGTCACGCATTGCAAGCATTGTCAGTCGGACCTATGTACACTATCTTCCTTCTTGACAAGCATGCTTTCACTTTGCCATGTCCAAGACCTGACGAGACAGACCAGTCTCTGCGTTGGAGCTCCTGGTCCACGGACCGGGTGGCTGTGTCTTCTCCACATTTCCCACCCTTTCTGAGGCCGGGAGCAACCCTATTAAAGGAATTCTATGATGACATGTGCATCATATTTGGGCAGCCTGACCCTGCTGGTGCGCTTTCGGAAGGAGTTCTCGGGGGTTCCGTGCCATCGGCTGCCATGGGATTCAATCCTGGATTCAGACCAGCCCCGGTCCTACCACTTAGGGCTTTCCTGGTGCCGTGTCCGAGGCAGAGACCCTCGACATCACCTGCATCCACTGGCGGCACTTCCCCATCATCATTCCGGACGACACAGAGCTGGCTTGGCATCCTCCAATGCCGAGACCTGTGTCTACAGAGCTGTTGGGCTCCAAGTTGCCCTGTGCCTTATTCTGAAGGGTTAGGACTGGAGGAAGATTGGGAGGGGCAGCAGGATCCCTTAGAAATTACGCTTTTCAATGAGGAAATGGACTTGTATGAGAACATGGGTGATGTCATCCAGTTGGACACCTCCCCTGAGCCTGGCATGCTGTCTCCTCCTAACATAGCTAAGGAGAATGGGGCTACCTTTTCAATGGTGGTGCGTAGGGCTGTGGAGGTCTTGGACCTGCAGCTTCCTACAGTGGCGGTCAAAACCAATGTCTTGACGAAGTTCGTGCAGCCTGGTGTCTCCACCTCGAAACCTTTGCTATCATTTAATGAGGCATTGATGTATGTTCTATGGGGCTCATTGTCCAAGCCCAGCTCAGGGGCTCCTGTGAACAGAACTATAGCCCGTCCCCATTGCCCTGCACTGGGTGACCCAGCTTTTCTCTCTAACCACTCCACCCTGGACAGCTTGGTCATCCAAGCCGCTACCTCCCAGAAAAAGACTAAGTATCTCGAGTCTTTCTTCACTATACACACACGCGATATAACAGAACCCGTAAGCATTCTCGTCTTTCCGGGCCCCATTGGTAGAGTCAGCACAAGTATATTATCCCAGTAGGCTCCTATAACTAATGAGGGCACCGTTGAGTCACGGGATTGAAAAAACAAAGGTACGTGTCATTCACTGTTGGTCCAACCTGTTCATTGAGTACCCATTTGAAAATTAATCCGAGTGTGCTAAAAGTTTACTGTGCAAGGCACGACGCACAAAGCATAACTATTACTTAAAGCCTGCTTACGCGTTATGAAAGTCACCCCAATGTTGGCCAAATAAGAGTATGTTAAGCATGACACTGTGAATGTCCCTTTCTTCACCATTAGACCGCGCATGCATGAGGAGAGCGACTAGAGTGTATGAAGGAGAACAGTGAAAGGCACGCATTTAGAACGTCTCTATTGCACTAATACCAAACTGCAGAGGGACAAGGAACATTTTTTGGAGCGCGTAATTATTGACATGCATCAAAAAACAGGACGCTGAGAAACGAACTACAGGCACATTGGAATGAAACCAATAGGCGCATTAGAACTAAACCAATAAGGACTAGTTTTGAAATATGAATGAGTAGAGGAATTTTGCCATTGATAAAAGATACATTATTCACACCACAGACGGAAGGTACAAACGCATGGAATGAGTGAGTTGACCTTTTACGATGGTGGTGTGTGTTCTACAAAGTATTGCCATTTTTCAGTTGGTATACATTACTGTGTGTGACAACATAAATAGTTGTCTTTGTTTGTCAGTCCTACAATTACTACCCCTTTATTCCCTTCCTATGTATGTCTGCCATTTGTGTATTACAGGTACCTACGAGACCTATTTAGGAGAAGGATTAATATATCCATTTTCCCACTCCTTCACACGAATATTCAACCCTATTCAAAGGAGTTCACATTCACAGAGACGCCCTTGGTCTCTACGCCCACTTCACTTGGTCCTGAAGAAAGCCCGTCCGATCCCATCAGGCAAACAAGGGCTGAAACATGTTAACCTTTTTATATACAAAAGAATACTAGTGTGTGAGATTCCTAATTTATCTCAAAACACACGCCTTTAGTTTTAAAGGTGGCTCGAACCCAGACTTAATAAAATAGGAATATCTGGTTGTACGAGCCTGTTTTATCCCCCCAAAAAATTGACATTCTCCACCCATCACTGATCACTACTGCGATAACCAGGGGTAACCCTCCGGTTGGAGGATGCATAACTACTAACCCAATGATTATGCACACACGTGCCTAAAAAGCGGAGAATCAAGATATACCGCTTCCATCCAAGATCAGTCACTGTGGTACTGAAAATTCTGGACTCGTGTAATAAAGTTTGTCGTAGCATGACGATTTCTATATCAAAAGACCGAGAATGGCTAGTACACTATGTACAAGCATTTTCGTCATATTCCAGTAACAATTTCACCTCGAAATCGTCATTTTCGTTCTGAAACCCTTGGCTTCCATTTTGTGTACAGCAGCCATTTTGTGTGTTGCCCTTTACATAGGCTATAACACAGCTAAATTCGATTCCAAAAGGCCACGTACACCTTGATTGACTTTTCCCTGACCTGGGCCTGTTGGAACCATTGCCCCAGGCCGAACCTGTTTGGTCAGTTCCTCTCCCAGTGGCCGAGCAAGATAGCATCATGCCATAAACCTTTTCATCGCACACACACCCTGCCCTATCTTACTTTCATCTGTTCCTGTTCCTACCTCCACGAGCTATTTATGACATGGGCTGTGACCTTACTGTTTTGGGTTTATCCGGCCTTGTCAGTTAGAGAATGTATGCATTATGTGGACATTGTTTATGGCCTGGACTTATCTTGAAAGTGGGTTTTGCATCTGTGTTCACGTTCTGGGAATGTACTTCAAAGCAAAAATGCGTGCCTAGGGCACAATACATGGTATAAAGGATCTGTGCTCAGACCATTCAGGAGGCTATCTCATTCAGTCGCTTTAGGTGTGGCTGGGCGACGTAGCCTCACAATTAATTGTAATAAAGATGTCTTTTCATATTTCAGATTCTCTGTTGATATCTTTGCTGCTTTTGAATTGACTACTTATTGGTAAGACCCCTGAGAAGGAGATTGGGGATTCCTGATACCTCATCACGTGCATGAGGGTTTTTTAATTGGGACATTTCAGTACGCAACCTGCATACCCAGGTTAATGCAGGACAAGTGATCCATCCCCATTTTTGATTTTGTGACACTTCAAGCAAGAACAGATGCCAGACAGCAGTGTGATGTCACTAGTCATGTAAAGTTCCCTGATGTAATATACAGTGTTTGCTAATGCCATAGTGATTATGCCTGCTTTGAAAGGGAATGCATCAGAAATAGATAATATAAGCACAGTACAATGAACGCTACGATCTCTTGGTTTGTTTCTGTCAACTTTTTCGAAAGTCTGTCAGCATTTCCTAAAGTCAAGCGCAAAGGGAAAAATATATGTATATAATGTCCTGAGAACCTAACTAAATCACTACAAAAAAGTAATTCCCAACTTTTACGCCTCACCACTTTCAAATGTCACCAGCCGCCCCTGGTTACAGTTACAATAATGAAATTCTGACATTAGCATCAGTAGCTGCGACCAAGACAGATGCAGCAGATTATTCGATGGTCATACACATTTTAAACAATGATTAAGATGGTGGTGTCACATTATGCGGTTAGTTCGTTTCCTGGTGGAGAGAATACTCAAGTCTGGTCAAGGGTGAATTAACCGAGGAGTCTGTCGAACTGGAGCCATCTTGGTCATGGTCGTCTTCTGGGCCTTCCCTCCAACTCAGGGGGTCCGGAGCATTTTTAGTTATGATTACGATGTCTCAACCCTTGACCTGGAGCAAAGTGAAAGCAGCCTGCTGAATCCTGCATGTGGACCATGCCAAATGGCACATGCATGTCTGCAGTGGGATCTAAAGTCTCAGCACCAAGGGAACCTTTCGGTTCCATCTAGGTATCAGAGGAGACTGTGAAAGATCTGTAGGGGTGGCTGCTTGACTGCAGTTGCACCTATGGCAGATGCTTTCCCTACCCTACTCAGAGTTAACTGTCACCTGGGAGAGGTGGAAATTGTTGGAGTTGCAGGCAATTCGTTTGGCACTAAAAGTGTTATTGTCATCCAAAAGGGGGGATCAAGTGTATGTGCTCAAAGACACCACCGATGCCATGTGGTACTGCAACAAACTGGGCAGAGTAGGGTCATGGGTCCTGTGTCAAGAGAGTCTGGGGCTCTGGAAGTGGTAGAATCGTCAGGGCATCTCCCTGATGGCACTGCACCTGGCAGGATCTTTAGACCCCAGGCCGGACAAACACAGCCGAGATTGCCTAGCGGATCATGAAAGGCATCTGCATTCAGAGATGGCACAGCGTCTGGCTCGATCTTTTTGTCACCGTAGAGAGCGCGTAATGTACAAGCTTTTGGTCGTTGGAGTTACCAGGGCTGTTCTAGCTCAGAGACACCTCTTGTTTGGATTTTGAGCTCGAGACTTCTGTACATCATGCCATCTCTGCCTTTCCTGCCCAAGGTTCTGAAGATGGTCAGGAACGACTAGGCCCAATTCATCCTCGTGGCTCCGGACAAGGCCAGGAGATCGTGGTACCTGAAACTTTTTGGCCATGAGCATTGCACCTCTGATTCAACTGCCCCTTCGGCAGGATCTCCTGTTTCAACAGCAGGGCTGGGCCCTGCACCCGAGCCTGCACAACCTGCACCTCCATGGTTGGAGATTGAGCAGCAAGAGTTGATGACTATTGATTTTCCTCCCAAAATAGGTGGGGTCATCTTGGCAGCCAGATGTCCCTCCGTCAAAACAGTTTGTGGGACACAAGGAGAAGTTTGATGTTTGGTATTCTTCTTGTAACATACAGCCTGTACATGCACAGTTAGCTGACATACTTCTATTTTTTCTGTAGCTCAGCAAAGTCTTGCTGTGGCAACAGTTAAATGTTACTTATCAGCCCTTTTCAGATTTCTTGCAACTACCTAAACAGCCAACTCACTTTAGATCACTTGTTGTGGTGCAGTTTTTGAAAAGGCTGATTCGTATGTTACCACCAAGACCATTTGTGATGCCTTAGTGGACCATAATTTGGCTCTCATTTTCCTATGTGTGCCCCATGTAAACCGAAGCAGAGCTGTTTCTTATGTCTCCTGACACTGAAAACTACGGGCCAGATGTACCAAGATACACTTTTGCGATTCTCAAATAGCGATTTTAAGGAATCGCTATTTGAGAATTGCAAAATGGTATGTATGTAGAAATTCGCTATTTTTTAGCGATTTCTTAAAATTCCTTAATTGCGATTAGCAAATTGCTAATCGCAATTAAGGAATAATTTCCCATTCATTTTTATGGGCCAGGAGGCCCATAGGAATGAATGTGAAATTATTCTCAATTTGCGATTTGCAATTTGCTAATCGCAAATTGAGAATAATTTCAAGGGTGCAGGGGTGTCCAAAGGACACCCTGTTGCACCCCTGAAATCAGCATGGGTTCACATGTGGTGCACATACATGCCCTAAGTGCATGTATGTGCATCACATGGCACTGTGAAAAATGCAAAAAATGGGCTTGAAGTTGGTGGTAATTTGCGATTCCTTAGGGACAATTAGCAAATTGCAAATTGCATTTAAGGAATCGCAATTTTTGCGATTCCTTAAATGTAATCGCAAAATAAGGAATCACAAATTTGCGATTCCTCATTTTGCACTGAAATTTGTTACATGCATACCATTTTGCTCAAATGAGCCCATTTGAGCTTCATACATCTGGCCCCATGTTCCTTAATAGCGATCATGTCAGCTTGTCACATGAGTGAATTACAAGATCCGTCTGTCCATTAGTCGTACACAAACATTTTTATGGGCAAGCTGGTTCTTAAAACAGAAGCTGCCTTCCTTCTGAAGGTCATTACTACATAAGTAGCACAAGAGAACATTAGGTAGGCGATCTTTTCTTTGTGGGTTTCTTTTTGAATTAAAAGGGAGACGCTGTACATAAAACAACCATCTTCAGATGCATTGTCTTGTGCATCAAGTTCTGTTATGAGCTGACCAAGAAACAGCCTTTAGAAGGCATACCCACAAATTGTACTAGAGCAAAGGCTGCTACCACTGCACTGGTACGTAGTGTGCCAGTCTTTAAAATCTGTAAGGCTGCTACAGGGGCATCAATCCACATGTTTGTAGAACACTACTGCACGAATAACCAGGGCTGATGGGAGGGACATTTTGCCCAGTCTGTTGGGTAGGTTCCCAGCCGCACCACCTAGGGAGGTACTGCTTTGGTATCTGTTTACAAGGTTAGGAATCTACGATTAGAAGTACCCATCAGAGGAAATATTTACTTGCTTTTTGAAAATGCTCTTTTTGGTGGATACTCTGTGTAATCGAAGATTACTCACTGACCCACCCTCCTCCACGTAGATTGATGGAGACAGCCTACTAATCAAACCCTACTGGAAAAAAATTGTAGATGTGTCTCTGGGCACTGCAGAAACCAAATTCCTAGAGTCAAAAGGCTGACACCAACATTGTAACCTTCCAACGTAACATCTTAATCCAAATTTCTAAAGATGCTAAACGGGGGACATGCCAGGACTGCAAGCATGAGGGTATTGTCATTACTTCTTGGTTTAATGTGTATTAAATGGCAGAGCTACAAATGTATGTACAAGGAAACTGCTAATGTAAAAGTATTAAACCTAATGCTGCTAAATCCCTGAAGTGCGTGCATTGCCAGAATTTAATTCTTAGGCAGGAAGGGGCACCAAAGGCATGGGGTTTGTGTTCCGCTGGTTTAGTGTTATACCAAGGAAAGGAAAATAGCCTAATGATCACTAACCAATCGCTTAAGAGGATACCACCATGTTCAAGAAGATTCCATCCAGCAGGAAATGCACAGTTTTGATGATATTACATGAAATCGGACCCATAGGTGAACATGAGGCAACAAAAGGTGTCCAGTGCACGTTGTAGGACTTTCAAGTTGACACTGGCATTGCTGAAAAGCCAAGTAGATTTCTGGGAGGGAGGCTATGGGTAATCAAAGAAAGGGTAAAGAAAGATGCTAGACTGGATTCACCCTCAGGGTGGATTTGTTGAGACTACAGAGGTCTTCTATCAGGAAATATGAAGGACTTCCAGGGAGTAATGGCCATGTCTGTGGTAAACAAAATGGGAGAATTAAGAATACAGTACCATTGTGAAAACACAGGTACAGTCCGAGGTTAGAACGAGGCTTACTCATCATATTGGCGGATGGTGCTGTGTAGAGCTTCCATCGGTCCAGGATATGGGGACAAGATCCCCAGAATGGCAGAAGATTGCAGTCCATAATTTGAGGAATCAAATCAAATCAGTAAGCAGAGAAACAAAAGGAACAACAAACAGAAGCAAGGGAGAAGCATAACCGTGAAGGAATGGAAACGACAAAAACAGCAAAGGCCCAAAGACTTATAAATGGGTGTGAACTAATGTACAGTGGAGAAACAACAGCAACTAAACAACACATTGTCCGTCTTCTGCCTTATGTTAGAATAGGCGTAAAGTACTTACTCTCCCATATCAAATCGAAAAGTGCTTGTGATAAACCAGAAGTGAGAATGTCTTCTGAAGCTATGCTATGCAGTCTAGTGTTTGCCTAAGCCAATCTCCACTGCCATGCCTAGAATTTCCAGATCTTTCCAGCTCTGTGAGTAACTCAGTTTCTAAACGGTGTCTGATCCTGACAGTACTCCTCTACCTAAAGCTTTCCCGCAACAATGCCTAAGGAGTAGGCAGTCAGACCAGCTTTTTTGGTGGGAAGCGTTTGTAGAACTTCTGTATGAAATGAGGAGCATGAACAAAATCTGTTTGCGGGTTCCCATGAGCTTTGAGATATTGTAATCCTTGTGCGCAATCAAATGTTGCAACTGCCCCTTGTGTACTCTAAAATCAACTATGTTCTTGACCTCATACTCAGGAGAACCATCTACTAATACTGGAGGAAGAGTGCAAGGGATGTTCATCAAGGCTTTATTTAGTCTGGAGACCTGAAAGACAGGATGAATGTGCCAATGTGGAAGTATACAAAACTAAATTACTATTTGGTCCTTAAACTTTATATGCCTGTAAAACTTTCACACATTTTATGTTGATTTGTATTAAAACTCCTCCTTAAGAAAATGGCTTCTCCATCTCCTGTTCTTAAAATATAAAGTGAGTCTCTACAAAGAGGCAATGGACTTGTGCCACAGGACGGATTTGCCTGGAATCGTTTTACCTGTGGCAACATGTATTGCATCTGCCTTGAATATTAGAGGAACTGATTCATTTGTAAGTTTTGTGGTCCTCTATTCCTCCTTTACTATCTGCAAGACCAGTTTGTATTTTTTAGACTGTGTATGTCAAGCCACAAAATGTACTTATCCTGACCTCGCAATGTACTAATGTTGGTATTTTCCAATTGACTATGTGGCTTAATTTTATAACCTTTTATTATAATACTCTATTTGAAGGTTTTTTACTAAAGTATTTTTGTATCATGATCTGCAAGATTGTCTGCAAGATTGTTTTGTGTATTTTAATTGAATTGTTTTTTAGAGATGAGACAATAAATAAATCAATAAATATATCTTAAATGGATCAACAATCATGGAGTGAATTTGGGATGAGGACTAGGAATTGTCAGAAGTTTAGTGGATTTACACACCGTGTCCCCTTTCTGAAAGGTGGATGCAGCATTCCTAGGATGATCTGCAAATTGTATGTATTTGACTTTTGCTTGCAGTAGATATTGATAAGTTTCTATTTAGACAGTGTGGATGTGTTTCAGAAGGCTACTGACTAAAGGGATCAACCAAAATGCCATTCTAGCCTGACACAAATGGGTGTGCCAATAATATATGCAATAGAAAGGAGGCTTGCAATAAATTATTTTAGGCAAATTGCAAAAGTAAGCCATCTACTCCAAATATTCTGATGGTTCAATAGGAAACCACTAAAGCACTCAGTACTGGTTCAATGGACTGATTCAGGCGTTCTGTCTGTCTCTCTGCTTGTGGGTGATAACTGGTGGACTTGATATTCTTGGTACCTACTATTTGTATGAGTTCTTTCTAGAATAACAATATAAACTGTATACCTCTGCCCATAATAATGGTGTCCAGCAGCCCCTGTAAACAAAGATATGAAGTAAGAAAATTCTAGCTGATTGCACACCCTTGGGTACATTCTTTAGTGGTTTGAAATGACCCATTTAGGACAAATAGTCCACCACTACCAGCAATGTGGTGTATTCTTTAATGGTTTGTAATGACCCATTTAGGACAAATAGTCCATCGCTACCAGCAATGTGGCGTATCCATTTGAGGGGAGCAATGCCACAATTAAATCCTTTGTGATCATGATCCATGGCTAAGAAGGACTTGGTAAGGGCTGAAGTAAGCCAGTCATCTGGCTCGGTGAGGCTTTTGCATATGCCAACCATTTCTGTTGGAAATATCTAACTGAAGATTCCTCACCTCTAGAATACCCCAAGCACCAGTCTTAATCCACAAATATCTTCAGCAGTGCTCCTGGGTGCAGGTAGGTGGCACACTGTGGCTCTACATTGCGTTCCCTCCGTACCGCCCCAGAAGTGACAGAGCAGAGCCACAAGCAAGTGTCAACCCTAAGCACTGATGTCAGTTTTTTCTTTACACACCTTTTGACGCAGATACGGAGCTCTCCTCCCACATTCATCTGCTTTCCAATGACTCTAAAACTCTCTTTACAGTGTGCTTGACAAGTGTGTCCTTAGGTACCCAAAGGCAATTTGGGGCCAGGCGCGAAACTCTATGTTTAAACAAAAGAAGTGGTCACAGTCAAAGGATATGTCTCACGACCGCTCCAGGTCACATGGTGTGATCGTGGTCCCAGTCACAGGCCGCTTTCATGAAAAGTTAACTTCCCAGGTCAAGTCCTCCGGTAAGTAAATGTCTAGACACAATCACAAGAAAACCATATGGGACTTGATGCCATCCTGTCACTTGAAGTTTAGAGAACAGGTGCAGGGGTGTCAAAATAAAGATCACACCTGTCTGCTGAAGATGATCCAATCCCGAAATTGGTCCCCTTCGTCCCGAATTCATCGGACTATTTTCAACCCTGAAGCAAAAAGCAACCTTCCAAGAAGCTGTTTTTGGGGTGATTCCAATTCTATCTGGCACACCTTAAGTCCCCACGGAGACGCAGGGGTCTCTAGTTGGTTTTCTGTTGTATGGTCCATCCCCCTTTTTAAAAAAAAGATTTGTATTAGTTTTATCCCATTTTTAGCGAGGGTTTGAAATATACAGCAGGTAATGGCATATACATCATACAAAGAAAATACAGAATACAACAAAAAAATGTGGTCGGTTTAAATACATAATGTCCTGCAATAATAGACTGCAAATTTCTCTGAAACAGCGATAGAGCCCAAAAAAGGGTATATAAAGAAATTAGAAAATAGAAAAACCTCTTACCCTTCTTGTGACTGGAGGTCAAATTTGGCAGCCCAAGGCCCTTTTGCTACGCCCTCTTACTTTATATATTGAAGATTCTAATTTATAGATAGCCAAAAGCCTTGAGCGCCAGTTAAAAAATGTTGGAGTGTCCCGGCTTATCCATTCAGAAGTAACGCATAAGCAGACCAAAGCCATGGCAATGAACAGAAATGCAGACACCGACTTCGGCCTTGTGGCTCTTTCTATATCGAATCCTACACCCAATATTACAAGATCAGCAGTCATAGTTATCAGGACCTCTAGGATCATAGTCAGGATTGTTTCCACTTCTCGGAAAAAAAAGTCTAGTTTAGGGCAAGAAAAAAACATATGAACAGAATTTGCAGCTGGCAATCCACACCTGTTACAATCCCCTTCCCTCAAGCCACCCCATTTAGCAATTTTACCAGGTGTGTAGTACAAGTCAAAAATACACATGAAGTGCTGGCTCCTTAGTCTCCCGATTATTAAAACTTGATCAGCCAAATCCAGCTACTCCTCTATATCTATTCCTGATTGCCCTAGCTTATTTTCCCACTTTGTATTCCAAGTACAAATATCATCAGGGAGAGCCATCAGTAACTGCTGATAAATCTGTGCTAACTAAGCCTTATTACCTATTATTTCCACCAAAGGGATCTTGGCAAACCTTGATTCTGAGCCATGCGTGCCTCTCTCTATAAAGCTACGAATCTGCAAAAAAATAAAAAATCTCATTTAGATAAACCATACTTCTCCTGAAGGTTCATAATTGGAGCAAGTTGGGCTCTCTCAAATAAATCCCCCAAACATAGAACTCCCTTCGCCCCCATCCTAAAGTGATGTGATCCTGAAAAATTACAGGGAGAGTACCAGAAGCGGATAATGAAGTGTAGATGGTTATATTTGGAATCTTCAACTTGCGCCAAATTTGTTTCCAGACAGAATAAGCAGCTTTAAGGACTTTGAATTTCGTTTTTTTATAGTAGCTAGGCTCTATTATCCTAACCAAGCAGCTTTTTGCTTCATACCCTAAACAAAGTTCATAAATGGTTGGTCTGCTAGCTGGGGGGATTAAAGCCTTAACCCCCAACTAAAAGAATCCCCATATGGTGTAACATAGATGTCCAATAATATAACAAAAAATACGGTATCGCCCACCCTCCCCGATCTCTCAGAAGAATCATACATTTAAGCGCCCTTCTTGGTCTTCGATAGCCACAGAGAAATCTGAAACAAATCCTCTCTAGCTTTGTTGAACAAGAAACAGACAATTCTAAAGGAATAGTCCTGAAAAGATATAAGAATTTCGGAAGAATCAGCATTTTTAAAACATTGCATCTCCCATGCAGAGAAAGATGCAGGTGGTCTAATCTCTCCAATTTACTATTTACACTATCTATCAGTGGTTTAATATTTAGATCAGGAATTTAGTCTACTGACGGTGTTATTTTAATTCCCAGATACGTGGCTTCAGCGACAATTGGCAAATCTGCTGGATATTGGGTCTGTGAGTGGAGAATCTGGGTTTTCGCAACATTTAATTTATAACCCGAAAAGGTACCAAATTGCTCCGCCAGAGATCTTACTGCTGGAATGGCCAAGGGGACATCACTAGTAAGGACCACAATGTCATCAGCATATGCCAGTGTACTATATTCCATATTGTGGACTTTTACTGGCTTAATATTAATGTCTATGTTTACTTTATTAAGCAATGAGTCAATATATAATGCAAACAATAAGGGGGACATGGGCACACCTGCCTGGTCCCTCTAGTGATACTAAACAGCCTTGACTCCTGGCCAGATATACAGATAACAGCTTCTGGAGAAACATATAAGGCCTTAATTGCTTGAATAAATTCCATACAGAATACTTTCACTTCAAGACATACCATAAAAAGCGCCAGGAGACCCTGTTGAGCGCTTTTTCAGCATCCAACAGGATCACCCCTACCAGGGACATTGTTTCCTGCGCCCAGTCCAGAAGTGTGATTAGACATCTCACAGGGTCCGTCATATCCCTGCCCGGGACAAACCAAGCTGACGAATTGACACTAAAGGGGTGATAGCTTTTCCCAATCGAGAGGCTACAATATTGGAGAAGATTTTACTGTCACATTTAATAAGTGGGATAGGCCTATACGATGAAGTGTTCAATTCAGGTTTATCTTTTTTTTTAAAAACAACTATAGTAGTCTTACGCCAGGACTCAGGAATACTACCCTATTGAGCGGACAAGAATAACACCATAAGATCCTGCCATAATACCTGCCGAAATGTCCTACAAAATTTCAAAAGAAAACCATCCGGACTAACTGCCTTTACGGTGGCTAGGGACATCATAGCCCCTTCCACTTCTTCCTACGTTATTGGAGCGGCTAGAATCTTATTTTGCTCATATGTAACCTTAGTTGTCTCCAAGTCTGAAAAGAAATCCTGCATCAAATCTTCTCCTCCTACCGTTTCCCCCTCCGTATATAATTGTCTGTAAAACCTATTAAAGACATTTAACATTTCAACCGGGGAGTCCTGTATCTGACCATCATGATCTTTAATCCTGTAAATTCTATTTGCTACTTCCCTCTGTTGCAGTCTTTTAGCTACGACTCTCCCTGTGTTTTCCCCTAATTCATAAATTTCAGTCCTATATTGCACATATTTAGCAGCTATCTCAACCCCAAAATGCTGATGTAGCTTCACCCTTAAGACAGCAATGGCCCTTTGAGATTCATCAGTATTACAACAGCTTGTTGCATAAGATCAATTTCAGCCAATCTCAGTTGTTCGACCCATCCCCTATTTTCTTCCAGAATTATTTTCTGATTAGATATAAAGAAACGTAATGTCTCACCACGTACCCCAGACTTGAAGGCATCCCACACCACGGCATCAGAAGCTGTATTTCTATTATTCTTGAAAAACTCCTGGATCCAATTTATCATATGATCGCAATATGTTTGGTTTAATAACAGTTTCCTTTCAAAAGTTCAAGAGTTTAGTTTTTTTCATTTTGGTGCTCACTGATAATTCTAATATTAGTAGATTATGGTCTGAGACAACTCTGGGTAATATTTCCCTTTTAACCATCTCTACATTTTGATTAGATTTTTAAAAAAAAGTAGTCCAAACTGACTAATTTATTATTTGGAGCAAATCAATAAGTCTCTCCTGGATCGTTTCGTCTATGCCTGGACCAGGCGTCTACCAGCCCATGTTTTCTAATTAAACCTCGGAGAGCTTTAAACACTTTTAGCTTCCTGTCCTGATATGGGGATGTACTAATAATATCAAAATCGTTATTTATATGGATATTAAAGTCTCCACACAGAATCAAAGGATGCGGCCATAGTGCTAATTCGACACTCAAAAAATTCAGTACACCAGGATCATCTAAATTAGACCCATACACAGAACAAATTGATATAGAAGAGCCATAGATCATTATTTCTGAGATGACCCTGCGTCCTAAAGTATCTTCCCTGACTCGTTTACAGACTCGTTTTGCCAAAATTGCCACCCCTTTATTCGTTGTAGATTGTCGAGTACAAGCTAATATCTCAAATCCCAAATCTCTAAACCGACTATGTTTATCCTAAGAAATATGAGTCTCTTGCAGGCATAATAACTCAATCTGCATAAAATTTGCAATTTTAGCGGTAAGACCCCTTTTCTTCCTGTCTTTTAGGCCACATATATTCCAAGAATACAGCCGGATTCTACCCATCATCCCTATTTTGAAAAAACTCAAACTCCATTCTTACAGACGCAAACCATACAAAAAATTCAATACTGTTCAAACATTCATTCCTTCTTATATAGAGACATATGCCATGGCTAAAAGTCACCCAATACTGTAGTGCCACCCTCTCTCCATCCTCCTACCCCCCACCCATTGAGCATCGCCCTCCCCCCATATCTCTCCCTCCCATATGAGGCATCTCAGGACCTAGGTCCTTTGTGATGGAGAGTAGTTGCTCGGCCTCCCCTGACCCTAGCCCTCCCGTCCCCTCAAAAGACATGAAGTGCACAGAAAAAATAGATACAAAAGAAAAAGGAGGCACTGCCCCAATGCATAGAAAAGAGAGGGAGAAAAAAAGAAGACCCTGTAACAAGACAATGTCTTACTGTAACAGTAAGTCTAAACTTCAATAGTTAACATACACCATACATTGCTAACTCTCAATAAATATATTGCATATCTTTGTAGCCATGTGACCCTTTCATAGCGTATCCAAATATTCCTTGGCAAGGATTTCTGAGACAAAAAATTGCATCTGTCCCTTAGCTATTATTTTCAGCTTAGCAGGATTCAGCAGAAAAATCTGCGCCCCCTTTGCCTGGAATAGCGGAATCAGCTGTCTGATGTGCCATCTTCTCTCAACTGTGACGGCCTGACAAAAGTAAGGCCGTACAAAAAATGTGGATTCCGTTCCTGCCCTCTTCATATCCAGTCTAGCTAAATCATATATTGCTTCATGAGCTAAGACATTATTAAGACAAATCAGAATAGCGCTAGGTTTTTCAGGAGACCCCCATTTGTTTCCGCTAACTAAAAGGAAACCAATGAGCTCTTTGCAGTTCAACTTTCCAATCCTATTGTGGCAGTTCAGGAAATGCTTCTGAGAAGAGTTCCACCACAAATTGCCTGACAGCGTTACCCTCCACCCCTTCAGAAACGCCCAGCATTCGCAGGTTATTCCTTCTCGAGTGATTTCCCAGCTCGGTCAATTTACAGATAGTGTAATCTTTCTGAGCCTTCAGGGATTCAGTGATAGATTTTTGTTGCGCTAACTCATCTTCCAGTGATGAGATTCTAGCTTCAGCCACTCCAAATCTAGCAGCAAATTCAGACCAACTCTACGCACGGAATTCTGCAATTTCTTGACTGAGCCCTGGGTTCGTGACCTTTCTGCCCTGGTCTCCTCTCTATGGGCCATTATGCTCTGATATATGGTTAGGAGAGTAATTTCATATTGTGACTCTGTATTCAGCCCCTCCATTTCTGTACAACTCCCAGCTTGCCCGGCTTCATTTATGGTTAATTCTGGGGAGAAAGAATAGTCCCAGACCAGTGAGCCCGCTGGATCCAGAGCTTTCTTTACTAGCATTGCAGGTTGCTACCTGTGTTTCCAAACAGTTGCAGTGTTCAACATCCTGTCATCCCCTGGTTCTCCTACTGGGCTTAAACTACTCGTGCCACTACCTGTCGTGCCACTACCTGTCTTCGAGGGACTTCCGGCCGCAACGCCTGAAGGTATCCCTCGGGTCTTAGTGCCCTTGGCGGCGTTCTTCGGTGGCATTACGGTAACCGTAGTTGTGAATCGCCAGCACAGAGGTCCCGTCCAACTCGTCCCAAGAACACTGGGAGCACCAAACACCAGCAACCAGACCTCCAAATCATAATCCTCTTATTCCCAGCTCGCACCCGCTCTTCTTTCAGCAAACATCAGACCGGAGACATGGGGGAGAGGAAAGCCAGATCAGGAGGACGCCGGCAACCAACTCACTCGGCCGAGCGCACGCCAGCCATCTTGCCTCTGTATGGTCCATCCCCAATGTCATCTGCCCCCATTAGACCTGGTTCCAGGCCTGTGCTATCCCCAACATTGACTTTCACTGCAGCATCAGGGTCTTTGACAGTTCCTTCCGGGCACTACACCATCTCCACCAACACTGGTCGCTGACCTGGTCCCAACGCCTAGATCTAACCCCAATTTATGACCCTGATATCTCAACCTGAATCGACATCAGACCAATCAAGGCCTAAAACTCGCTATGAAATTTCAAAAGCGCAACAAGTAGTCTTTCGATCAGTCTTAATCCAGTTGCTTTTCTCTGACATCGATACTAGCCAGATTCACACCATTTTTTGTGCCTCAGGACACTGATAATGATGAGGAAGGGAATAGATTCCTACCCACTCATTACACGGATGATTAATTATTTGTTCACTTACAAATTACCAGTGAGCTACACACATCTCCTAAAGCAAAGCTAAAGTGGGCCACCAGTGGAGGAAAGCACTTCATTCATAGTTGTGATTAGGAGAGCAGCTGAGGCACTTGAATTTTAGTTACCCACTACAGAGACAAAAACATCAGAGACTCTTTAGCCCGGATGATACAGCTAAGCATGTGCTCCAAGCTGGACTGTACACCATGGACTGCATAGGCAGGGCTGCTGGCATCAGTATCATGCTCAGAAGTCACACCTGGATGCAATCAACTGGGGTTTTTGAAGACGTGAAGCATCAGCTTTGATGGCTTCATGCAATTTGGAGAAATGGCAGATTCTGAGCTAATGCTGCACAGGTAATTGCGCCACAGCACAATCTTTGGAGCTATTGTTGCTAGCCAAGCAATAACTCTACCAATAACATTCAGAGGCTATTTCAGGGGGCTAGCGTTCACACAATGCCAACCCTCTCATCGCCATGCCAGGCGCGCAACACCCATTGGGCTGAGAGGGCTTTAGCTCCCCCAGCGTATGGTGCCTCTCTGACCTCTCCCCTAAAGCCAGTTTATGGCATAACAAACCGTCATTGTCGTGCCTGCTGCTCCTGATCTTTCTGCCTAATTGTGAAATCTTCACTACAGAAAACACCAAAGCAAGGGGTTAGGTAAGCCCTTTCAATATATCACAACCTCCTCACTCTGAAATCCTATAATACCCTGTTCGTTCTTGCCCTTCTGTTAACCTCTTCAGTAACCTGCATGATGCTGTGAGCCCTTACTTTCATTTAGTTCCCTTTAGTTTATCTAAATAAAAAAAAAGAAAACTAGCATTGTGGGAAGCATTGTTACCAGCATCCCTGTTTGATAAGCCCCTTTTGTCCTTGACCTTACTAGTACTGCAGGGAAATCAGAGCTTGAACCCTATTTGTCTCCTGCTTTAACAACACCCTCTTTTCCATCTCCTGACCTAAAAAAATCTGAGGTATCTAAATGAGGACATGCTGAGTTCATACCTGCATACAGCATCTAAATCAGTTGCATGGTTGCACAGATCATATTGCTTTCAACTTTAAGTCCCTATCTCCAGCTCTGCTTTCACTGAGGACTGAACACATCTGAGTCCATGACCCTAGTACTGATGGCATCCTCCACCACTGATAAAATCCTACGGTGACTGGTGGCTTCAAAGACACAGGTTTGCAAATGTGGCAGTTCCAATATAAAATCCACACTAATGCACTATTACAACTTTACAGAAGGTTAATTCAAAGGAGTCCAATTATTAACCGGAGTGAAGACTTAGTTGAGCATGTTATGCTAGTATGTGGATACTAGGCTTTGATAATGTCCCTCCATCCATGGCTAAAAGAACGGCCAAAGTCACAACTACAGAAAATGAGTGTGATAGCCTGAACAAGGTATGTTCAGGATGTTAAGATGTCATGGCAACACATGACATCACACTAATGGTTCTGTGCTAGCTTGGGGTTTTAGAATGTTAGAATGTGTTCCTTGGAAAGACATCAGAGCTGTTACCTGACCAGGCTATGGCTTGGATGTGTCTCTCTTTCCTTGGATCAACTTTACAACTAAATCCTGTGTCCTGCGTGATCTTTCAGCTGCATGCGGAGCTTACACTAGCGTAGTCGACAGCTGAAAGGAAGAGGGACTCAACAGCCTCAACTTTCTACTTATTTTGTGAACTTTTAAGGTACTGTAAAATTATTCTTTTCAAAGGATTTGGGAGTCCCTCTGCATGTTTTCCCTGGACTCATCCTGTGCATGACTTCACTGGATTCAAGTTTTAATTAAGTGTAATTTATACCAATTCAGTTCTACCGGGATTGGGAGCTTTGCCGCACTTTCACCTCATCCTTCAAGTTCCTTTTGGTTTTAGAGGTGGTTACCTGTGCGTGCTCGTCCCTCTTTCAATTTATTTTCTTGTGACTGGAGTGAATCTATTTTTGGATGGGACTTGGAGCTTCTCCGCACTTTCATCAATGTGGCATGCCAAATCAGGCTTTGCCGATTACGGTCTGATTTTGTGTCATTGGTGAGCTTTTATTCACAGCTTGGCGTGTTTGGAGATCTGCCAACATTTGACATTTTGCAGTTTAATTTCTGCCACGGATCTTTAAATTTGGCCAAAGCATATTTCAAATACCTATCGTTCATTTGTTGTCTCCTACCTGCTGGCCTCTGTTGAAAGCATTCTTGAGCTTAGCTTTCTACGACCGCTCGCATTCTGCCATGCTCCTGATAACCATCTTCTTCTTTCTACTGTAAGGAGGCTTCTATGTCTTTACGCTTCTGTCACGCTACGTGAAAGCCATATTTCTGTTTCCTGGCAACCATTTGCTTCAATAACGCGGACTCCCAGCAATGCTTTAAAGCAGTTTAATTACGCTGCGTGCCACAACAGTGACACACACACTTCCTGGCTATTTTCAATGCGTGCCACAACAGTGATACGCACACTTTCTAAGCCATACTGCTGTTACCAGGCAACCATTCGTTTTAATAACTCCAGCTCCCGTAAGGTTTTAAAGCAGTTTAATTACGCTGTGTGCCACAACAGTAATACGCACACTTCCTGGTTATTTTCAACGCGTGCCACAACAGTGACACGCACACTTCCTTGCTATTTCAAGGGTTTAGCGTGTTTCTTCAGTGACAAGCACACTTATTTTGAACAACGTGGTTTAACTTTTATGTTACAAAGTTAACATTACAATTGTGCACCACAACAGTGACGGGCACACTTTCTTATTACCTTCAGTGTTCTGCGTGCCTCATCAGTGACACCCACACTTCTTGTAAACAACTGCGCTTTCAAGGTCATCTTTATTTTTCTAAATCACATCAGTGACACGCACGCTATTACTCATTCAAATCCATTGCGTATGATTACAGTTATACTCACACTTCATGAAGTTGTGTTTTTAGACAATATCATTTATGCTGTTGTTTTTGTTTACCCGAATATCCACAGTAACATGCACTCTTAAATGGTGTTTCTTATTTAGCTGTTTTCTGTTTTCTACAGCAAAACACATCGAACCATTGTTACTCTCATTCAGACAATTTCTTTGTGTCTTCAAAAACTCCTGCCTTGCAGTACAGCAACAGTACCTTTTGGACTATCCACACATTAGCTCATTGTTTTTGGTTTTATGCACATTAAGCTTTAAAATGTTATATTGTGTAGTGCACCAAAATTATGCAAAACGTAACCGCTCCTCGTTTTTTCCTAATGTCGCCTGGCGAACCTGCCATTAAATGGCAGAAGTGGAAAAGAGTATTTGAACGTTATGCAAAAGTTTGTGGTGTGAGTCTCAGTGCGGAACGCAGAACCTCTCTCCTTCTTTGTTGTCTTGGTTCTGAAGGTCAAGATGTGTTTGACCACTTGCCAGAACTTAGTGATTCGGAAGGTTAAGATCTTAATGAATTTGAAATCTGCATAAAAACATTAGACAAGCACTACTTATCCAAAGTAAGCACCGTATTAGAAAGATACCAATTTGCAAAAAGATTACAAAGCGAAGACGAATCTATTGACGGTTATATCTCGCAGCTTAGAAAATTAGCATCTTCATGCAATTTTCTGATTCCTTGGATGAAAGGATCAGAGATCGGTTCATGGTTGGGTGCAACATAGAAAGGGTTTGTGAAGAACTTTGGTTAAAAGATGAACCCTCTTTGGATGAGGTTATTTAATTAGCAAAGGGGGTTGAACATTCTTTAACATGTGTTGATACCTTAAAGAAAGATAAACAAGCTTCAGTTCAACTTGTTAAAGAAGAAGCAAAAGCTTTAACAAAAAATGTTAATCTTACAAAAGCTAAAAAGAAACCTTTTGTTCCTAAGTGTTTTAGATGTGATAAAGTTGGGCACTTTACCAATGATAAAAAATGCCCTGCTCTCAATGTGGTATGTTCAAAGTGTAAGAGGAAAGGGCATTTTTCAACTGTTTGCAAAAGCAAAATGTCTTCTTGTTTAGTCAAATGTGTAGAAGAAGAAACATTGGAAGAGGATTTTGTATGTAGGCAAATTGTAGTCCAAGTTTGTTCAACATCGGATAATACGTCTTGCCCGGTTGATACTATTCAAGTAGAAGGGGAATCCACTAATGTACTCTTTGATTCTGGAGCTAAAATAACCTTAGTCTCAAGAGGCTTCTATCAAAGTAAATTAGCTCACAAGATTCGCCTGATTAAACCTGACATTCGCCCCTTAGCTTATGGTGGAGAACCTATTCCATTACTTGGTTATTTCATGGGGCTTATTGAATACAAAGAGCGTTATGCTTCTGGCAAGATTTATGTTTCGCAGAAAGGAGATAGCATAATCAGCTGGTTCCATCAAGGGGATTTGAATGTCATTCTTGACCCTAGCTCCTCTACTCCCATAAAACTTAAATATAAAATCAACACTGTCAATTTGGAGTCCAATGTTACCTTGGTAAATCGCATCAAACATAAGTTTCCAAGGATATTTAGAGTTGGTCTTGGTTGTCTTAAAGATTTCAAATGAGATATCCCTGTACGTACCAATTCACAACCCTATAGTTGCAAGGCTAGGAGTGTACCCTTAGCCATAACAGATGAAATGGAAAAAGAGTTAGATAAATTAAAAAAGGGGGAATCATTGAAGAAGTCGCTAGTACTGATTGGCTTGCTCCGGTGGTCTCAGCTCGCAAGGCCAACGGCTCTCTGCGCTTATGTATTGACTTGAGGCAACTCAATAAATGTGTAGTAGTTGATTGCTACCCCTACCCAATATCTTAGATCTGTTGACGTTGTTGGGTGGAGCCAAGGTCTTCAGCACCATCGATTTGGCATCCGCCTATCATCATATTGAACTTGCAGAATCTTCCAGGAATTATACCTCTTTCATAACTCCGTTTGGAACTTTTAGATACTTTAGGATGCAGTTTGGACTTGTATCTGCGGCATCTGTCTTTCAGCGTGTAATGGAGAGGGTACTTAAAGGCTGCAAGGGTGTCTGTGTCTATCAAGATGACATACTAGTTTTTGCGAAGGATGATGAAGATCATGAAAATTTCCTCAATGATGTGTTGGGTAGGCTTGAGGAAGCTAATCTCACTGTTAAGTTTGAAAAGTGTCATTTCGGAACCTCGTCCATTCATTACTTGGGGCACACTATCTCAGGTGATGGGATTTCCCCCATGTCTAATCTAGTAGGCACCACATCCTGCATGCCTCCTCCTTCTTGCAGGGAGGAACTCATGAAATTCTTCAGAATGATTGAATATTATAACAAATTTGTGAAAGGCTTTGCTGAATGTTGTGTCAATTTAAGGGGGCTTCTTAAGAAATGTTTTGACTTTAAATGGAATGCGAACTGTGACAGAGAGTTTAAATCTCTTAAAGAGAGACTTGGAAATGCACCCAAACTTAGGAGCTTTGATCCCTCAAGAGTTTCTATAGTTACTACTGATGCCAGCCTGAAGGGATTGGGTGCCATTCTTCAACAGGAAGGTCATAATAGAATGGAGACCATCATGTTTGCTTCATGGGGACTCAAGGACCCTGAATCTCTGTATTCAGTCATTGAGCACGAAGCTCTCGCTGTGTTTTGGGCTGTCAGAAAGTTAAAAAAGTTATTGTGGGGGAAACTATTTTTAATCAGGACTGACCATAAACTGCTCTGTGAGATCTTCTCTATAAAAGGAATTGAAGTAGTCTCTAGTAGAATAACTAAATGGGTTATAGCATTACAAGAGTATAACTTTGAAATCATGTACATCCCTGGGATTGAAAATTGTGTAGCTGACACTCTTTCAAGGTTGGTTGAGATATCTCCTGATGATGCTCAAGAAGATGTTAGTGAAGAAGATAACTTTCTCCAGTTGGAGAGGAGATTATTGATGAATGTCAGTGGCGTCTCAAATTGTCCTCAGATCCGATGTTGTCAGAGGTAATCTCCTTAATTCACAAAGGGTGACATTCAAAAAAACAAGCTACTGAAGAGAGCTCCAAGTGTTGAGGAGTCAAGGATGAGTTAGCACTCTGTAATGATTTGCTTGTACGTGGAACATGTCTTCTTCCTCCATGAGAGCTTCGCAAGATGCTAATTGACTTGGCACATGAATATCATTCAGGAATATCTCAAACGAAGGAGAGACTTTGTTCCTCTTACTGGTGGCCAGGGATGGACCTACAGGTTGAGAGGGTGGTCACAGACTGTGTGGTGTGCACTATGAGTGATAAATCTAAAGTAGTGAGAGCGCAACCCATGGTTATCAGGGATCTTCCTCGTGGGCCTTGGAAGGAAATCACTTTTGATATAGTGGTTCCCATCCATTCCAATGGGCAACAAGTTTTTATATTTGTATTGCTAGATTTGTTTTCAAGATGGCCAGAAATTCACTTTACGTCAAGTATAGAGACCATTCAAGTAATAAAGTTTTTTGAGTCTCTTTTTGCTAGAGAAGGGTATCCAGAGTCTATTCTTATGGATAATGGAGAACAATTAGTTTCAAAAGAAATGAAGACCTTTTTGAGAAAACGTGGCATCAAACATAAGAGATGCTCTCTTTATCACCCAGAGACCAACGGCATGGTGGATAGGTTTAATAAAGTACTTAAAGAAACCATCTCTTGGGCTAAGGGTTCTGGCCTGAACTGGAACAACCAAGTGATCAAGAAAATGGAGTGTTATAGGCTTACTCTACATAGTTCCACTGGTAAGTCCCCTTTTGTTCTTTTCAAGGGGAGGTCTCATTGCACTCTGGTAGAACCGTCCTGGGTAAGGTTGTTTGAAGAAACTATTAAAGTGCCTGTTTCACAAGATAAAGATGTGGGTCAATTGCATGATGTAAATGTGGGTTGGCGTGATAAGGAGGAAAACAAATGTTTAGATAGGAAATTATATTTTGATTCAAAACATTCTACTAAAGAAACTGCTGTCAAGATTGGAGACTTGGTTGTCATCAGACTTCCTGGTTCAAAAGTCAAATTCTCAAAACCAAAGTGATTAAAGTGTTCAAAATGCTGTGAAAACTCAGGATCACAGTATTTTGAATTTAAATAGAATTTCTGTTTGCTCTGCTTTTACTTTTTCTCATGAGTCTTCGTCTGATGCAAATATTGGAGCTCATTCTTCTTCTCCTCATTGTTCATCTAGATGTGTTAAGAAGCCATACTATTTGAAAGACTATGTATCTTGATTTTTTGCTGTTTTGTTTTCACTGTCTGTTTTTATTATTTATTTTGTTATGTCTGTTTTTACATGGATCTCTCCTTTGTATTAAAGGGGAATGGTGTGTAATATCCTGAACAAGGTATGTTCAGGATGTTAAGATGTCATGGCAACACATGACATCACACTAATGGTTCTGTTCTAGCTTGGAGTTTTAGAATGTTAGAATGTGTTCCTTTGAAAGACATCAGAGCTGTTACCTGACCAGTCTGTGGCTTGGATGTGTCTCTCTTTTCTTGGATTAAACCTATCAACTTTACAACTACATCCTGTGTCCTGCGTGATCTTTCAGCTGCATGCAGATCTTACAATGATCTTTAGTCCTGACAGCCATAGTAAAGGCATGTTTAGGTAAGATTTCTAGAAACGTTTTTTACGTGTTTGTTTTTGTTCAAAATACACTCTGAAAGTGACAGATTTCAGTTTACCAAAATTCATGCATGGATGTACAGCAATGGCAATCATGCTGGAGACACAAAAGTGAGAATGGTGATACTCTGGCTCTTTCATACACGTGTAGTGAGCAGCATGCAGGCGTGCTTCTTCAACACTTGAGGAGATGAAGGTGCAGCTTCAGTTGCATTCCTACAAAATCACAAGAATGCAAGTGCACTACATTTACACATCTGAGATAGGAAGAGTGCCACTGCAATACTGCTGATCGGTTCCCGAAATGACAAAGTACTGTAATGCCAAACTGAATTATACAGGAAATCTTGAATAACTTTCCTTACTAAACCGAGCCAATGTGGAACTGAAACCCAACTGTGCCAGACCAATACTGGATTGTTTACAGAAGCCCACATGAGTGATGTTTAAAGCAAATGCACAAGGATGTTTTCTACAGTAACCTCTACATATGTAACGGATCTCCACCTTGAGCCTTCAAACGCTGAATATCACCTTCAGAAATCCTTACTACTGTTGTATGTTGTAGCCTACCATGCTAGCCTCTAGGCTTCCAACTGGTTACAGTTTATATGCAAGAGCCATGAGTTACGAAGATTTGTATTTTATGACATCATTACAGTGTGATATGGGCTGAAATGTTAGCATTAGATCCAGATCCTTCATACTGATTTTTGCCTGGTGGGCCTTCTCTCCACAGATCCCTCGTCTGCCGCGGGAACGCTAGTGCGCTCCTTACGCAGCTCGGTTTCATCTTTACTGGGACCGCAGTGCGGTCCACCGCCCGGCAGAGGGCGCTGTGGGGGCAACGCGACTTGGTGTTATCGGAGCGCATTTTCTGTCAGAAACCGCTGAAAAGCGCTCTGGTCATCCGATACTGTCCGCGCCCGTCTCTGACTGTCAAATCGCCCAGTTTTTGCTGGGTCAGTACTATTCCCCAATTTGTTTCACGCCCGCGTCGCGGGTCGGTAGTGGTGCGGTGCACCGTAGGAGTTCCTCTATTTACGCCCGGTGACACGGGTAGGTGCCAGACAGTGTGGGACTTCGGGTCAGTTACCACACTGACACCAGGGGCAGGCAGTAGATTCCCGGTGTATTAGTGGGAGAATTGGTGTCCTGGGGTTGACTACCCCATTGAAGCTGTGCCTTTGGCCACTATATACATTCTGAGAGACCCTCAGCTATTGATTCCTCTTGCTACACGTGAGGGTGCTCTCTGGGGTTACCCAGGGTTTCTAATCCACGCTTTGTGTTATACATAATTGATAGCAATATGGAGCATGAATACTATGAGGAGGAAGACTCCTTAGCATACCTGCAATGGGATGATGAATTTTACAATAAGGTGAACTCCATTTACAAGGCAGTCACAGAACTCATGACTCCGATGGAGCAACGCTTGGCTGACAAGATAGAGCAGTTGTGCGCAAAGATGGGGCCCCCCACCTCTGTGGGCCCGATACCTTCGGGAGAGCCTGGGCCAGCCCAGGTAGACGGTGAGGGACCCCCTCTCCCCAAGAAGAAGTGCAAAGGGGGGGTTGACAAGGATGCTTTTGAGGGCCTTAAGCAGGCTTTCTTGGAGCACACGGCTCCCATAGTACTTCCCCAGGAACCCGCTCCACCGAGTGAGGACCCCCAACCGGCTTTACCTCAGATGCAGCAAGGGGACACCCCAGATGTTTCAGACAATGAGGCAGGCTCCTCGAAGTCTTGGAGGCCTTCGGGGTCTACTGACCCTCCGAAGGCAAGCATAGCGGACATGCTGGACCCCAATGAGATTGTACACCCTAGGTCGGCAGAATGGGTTCCCGCAGAGAAGGCTGCCTCGTATGTGGTGTCTCGCCTTAGAAAGCCCTTGGAGAATGAGGCTAGGAGTAGATTGCGAGCTGAATATCCCCAGCCTACCCTAGATGATAAGGTGTTGCTCACTCCCAAGATCGAGGGGAAGATGGAAAACTTTCTGGCTAAGTTTATTAAGGACCCCAAGAAAGGGATAGATCGTTCGTGGCACGCATGCCAGGACAAATTGCTGGATGCCATTGGTCCAATGACAAAGATATTTGACATGGCAGAGGAGGCCCGTAGCTCGGGTTCCCTGATTGACCCGGAAGTCTTGTCAGCTTGGGCGCAGCGCGCAATTTGCTTTATGGGGAACGCGAACTGTGCTCTTTTGACGGAGAGGGGTAGGTCACTGTTAATAAAAGTTGACCCCAAGCTTTGTGATCTAGCATGCTCAGAGGCCGGGGCATCAGCGCAAAGGGGTTTGTTTGGCGAACCTTTTATTAAGGAACTAGGAAAGTTCGTCGCCACGTTCACGTCCTTAGATAAGGCACAGGCAAATATCAAGAGGGTCTTTAGTCCTCAGGTTTTCCGCGGGGACGGTCGGGGCAGGAGCCACCCACCCGGCCGTGCTCAGAACCAGCACCCCCAGGGCAGGGGGCAAGGCTCCGGACGTGGACAGTACCAGACAGACAAGTGATTTAATAACTTCTACCCGACTAGGGGGCAGCACTTCCGCGGACGAGGAGGCTACAGAGGCCACGACAGCACTTCCAACGGTGAGTGTTTTGTCCGCTGCGCAGTTGCGAGTAGGGGGCAGGTTGGCGCTGTTTTTCCCCGCTTGGGAAGCTCTTACCGGGGATGCCTGGGTGCTTCAGACGGTAAGGGGGTTCCAGATAGAGTTTTTAGGTTCTCCCCATCAGGACGATCGTCCCCGGCCAATAGTTTTCTGTGCGGCAGATGCGGCTATGGTAGACGAGGAAGTGGCCAAGTTGCTCCGCAAAGGGGCGATGTGCCGGACGGAGGTTCATCCCAAGGATTCCTTAGCAACATATTTTTGGTGGAAAAGGCCAACAGGGGTCGGAGACCAGTCATCAACCTTCGGGAATTATTGAGTGGCTGGTGTACAGACATTTCAAAATGGAGGGCATTCATCTGCTCAGAGATGTAATCCTGCCACTCGATTGGATGGTAAGATTAGACCTGAAGGGCCCGTACCTGGTGGTGCCGATTTTTCCACCGCACAGGCGGTTCCTTCTGTTTCTTTGGCGAGGACAGGCTTACGAGTTCCGATGTCTTCTGTTCGGGCTCTCCTCGGCCCCTTGGTGTTTCACCAAGGTCCTCAAGCCGACGGTGGAATACTTGAGAGCGCACGGAGTCCGCTTGATCGTCTACTTGGAAGATAGTCTCATCCTGGCCCAGTGTCCCTTACAATTGCGGGACTATCTGCAGATGGCGGTGTCCTTGCTTCAGGATCTGGGGTTTGTAATCAACGAACAGAAATCCCTCCTCGTTCCGACTCAGAAAGCTTCTCTTCTGGGTTCTCCGCCATGCTCAGTCTGCCCTCCAGGAAGGTGGCGAAGATCCGTCCCGAAATCTGTCAAACCCTGGCCAAGCAGGGGACTTCTTTACGACAGATAGCCTGTCTGGTAGGTCTCTTCTCGGACTCTATTCAAGACATTTTTCCGGGCCAATTGCATTACCTAGCCTGTCAACACTTAAAAGCGCATCACCTGTGGAAGGGCCTGACGTACTCTTAGGTGGTTCCACCGACAGACGAGGTACGAGAGGAGTTGGAGTGGTGGCTATCCCACATGGAGGCCTGGAACGGAAGAGCAATCTTTGGTTCCGCCCTGACTTTGTGATAGAGTTGGATGCAAGCCGGGCAGGCTGGGGAGTGCGGTGTGGGGAATTCTCCACCGGCGGAAGTTGGCCTCCTCAAGAGCAACAACTTCATATCAACTGTCTCGAGCTCCTGGTGGGCTCCTTTGCGGTCCGGTGCTGGACCAAGGACTGTGTCCAGGCTTCGGTTCTCCTGACAATGGACAATGTGTCGGCGGTCAGGTATATCAATCACCTGGGCGGCACTCGGTCCAAGGCCCTGGCGAACATTGCGAAGCAGTTTTGGGAGTTCTGCCTCTCCATTCAGATATCAGTCACAGCGGAGTACCTTCCAGGAAAGGAGAACTTGGGGGCGGATTGGCACTCCCGCTATCTCCGAGACGCCAGTGTTTGGAAGCTGGATCCGGTGATTTTTCGGTACCTGCAGGAGCGTTGGGGTCCTTTCTCCATCGACCTCTTTGCTTGTCACCTAGACCGACAACTTCCCCGGTTCTTCAGTTGGAGACCAGATCCCCTGGCGGTGGCATCAGATGTGTTCAGCCAGGAGTGGAAGTGGGAGAGCGGATATGCGTTCCCTCCCTTCTCCATGATCACCCGGGTGGCGGCCCAGGTTTGCAGGCAGGGAGCCTCCGTGGTTCTGATAACGCCGTTTTGGAGGTCACAAGTCTGGTTTCCGGTTCTACTAGAACTTTCTTGGGATTCCCCAATCCGACTCCTCCCAACTCCCCATCTCCTGTTGAGTCCGGAGGGGACTCCTCACCGGTTGGTGGAGGATGGCTCACTCCAGCTTATGACATGGCGGATTACAGGCAACGCTGGAGATTGCCGGGCCTTTCGAGCCACGCTGAGCTCCTATTGTGAACCAGGTTTTGAATTTATTGTTGTCCTGGCAACCGAATTGTTTCCTCTCTAGGAAGGAGTTATCGGCCGAATTGGCGATGTTGCTATGTTTGGTGTTGTGCAGGAAAGTATCAGACGTCCGAGCTTTGGATATTACAGCAAGGATTTTCTCCCCTGAGGGTGTTACCTTCACGGTGAGTAGACGAAGTAAGTCAAATACTCGCAAAATTTCTTCTCCTGCTTTTGTAGAATCACCAAAGCTTTGAGTGGTACAATGCTTAAAAGCCTATGAGGTAGCCACGGAGGAAGTTCGCTCTCCGGGCAAGCGACAACTCCTGATAGCTCTCAAGAAGCCTTTCAGAGCAGTTTCCTCTCTCACTATAGCCCGCCGGGTGCAGTGGATCATGCAAGAGGTGGGTATTAATACAAGAGCTTTCGGTGCACATTCCGCTCGGGGTGCAATGGCCTCAAAGGCGGTCAGCCTTGAGGTGCGTTTGGAAGACCTTATGAGAGCAGCGGATTGATCATCGGACTCTATCTTTAAACGGTTCTACTTTAAACCGCTGCTGAATATGGCTCAAGTGGTCGTAAACAAGATTTAAAGGAGCACAATCCTTGCCTCTGGTCCTGACATAGAATGGAAATTTGCCTAGCCTATGAGAAGGTAAGTTTCAATTCTATTAAGGACGCAGAGGCGAGGATTATCCCGCCCAGCAAGCGCGTTGGTTGCTGTCCCGCCCCATATGGATAAAAGTAATCATTTTCAATTATCAGAGTTTCCTGACATGGGACTGGCGAGCTTTTATGAAATGATGGTTGTTCCTTTTGTGTTACGATATTGACTTTACATAATAATTGAAGCTGTAGTTTTGCTTGCTTTGTTTTCCGTGGTGATAAAGCAGTGATTTATCGCTGTGGTTTCTTTCAGGAAACAAAAATGCGAAACAGAATGCGTAAACATGGAAGAGATCCTCCAGCGAAGAAAGAGGAAGTGGCAGGATGATTTATTGGCTGGGAGTCTTGGACATCGTGAAAGGACTACAATAGAGACTGTTTTTGTTTCCCCTGGTTTTATGGGAAATGTAGTTTGTTTTAAGATGATGATAAGCCCCTGTCGAAATTTTGATAATAAATGCGAAGGAAGAATGAGCATAATACTCTCCTTCGCGTCCTTAATAGTATTGAAACTTACCTTCTCATAGGCTAGGCAAATTTCTATTCACAAATTTCTTAAGTCATGATCTGTAGCTGATAGACATGCCTGTTCTAATTGATGTATAGTACAAGACAGTGGACCCTAGTTATTTAGGATCATGTAAAGGAATAGACATATACTGAATAGTATATAACCTCTGTCCAGCCGGACAGGAATTTATTATTTAGATTTTTTGTAATGGTTCAGATTTTTCAACATTTATACAAAAGTGGGCACAACCTGTGACCCACAGGAGACAAGACAAAACAAGTGACAAGATTTTATGTAGAAAGCGCACAAGGCGGTCTGTACTATTACTCAGTATAACAGACTAAGATTCATTTTGAGCAACCCATTGTTAGCAACATTTCTGTAAATTCATAACAACATATGGTGCTTTTAAAGTCGACGACGTTTCGATGCAATTCAAAGATACATGCATCATCTTCAGGACAAAACTATTAAGCCATGTTTGTCTTGAGATTATTTTACATATGTTACATAACCACTGTTGCGATTCACATAAATACAAGTGGAGAAAAAGAGGAAAAAACATAAACAGAAAAATTTCAATTAGACGCTAGGCATGACTGAATTTCATAGTCTGATGCTACTGTTAAGGTTTAGAGGTGACATGGTGATTTTTTAAAAAACATTGGTGAAGGTTGTGCATCGTTTCAACAGTTGCATGCGTACCACCTGGGGTTTTTTTTTGGTGTTCGGCGCTCTGCGCAAGAATGCAAGTGATATTGTTGAAATTTAAAACCATTCATTCGAGCTGTACTTCGTGCATATTCACGCCGGTATAACCCCTGGGGTTGTTTTATCACAAGTTGTATAGAGCATTTAGTACTTATACGTTGATAATAGAGACCATTCATAGGAGCTATACTTAGTGCAATCTCATGCAGACGTGCCTCCTCGGGTTGTTTCAACTAGGTTGTATTAAGTATTTCATACTCATAAATTGAGTCACGGTACCATGCGAGAAGCCGTGACGATTCGTGGTGAAGACGTGAAGAAATAGAAATAAACGGCGCGGTGATAACTAAACGGCGCAGTGAACTGGGTGGAAGAAGGTAGAGCGAGGGAGTGAGGTTGCTATCTCGGTGGGCCAGGTCATACCTGGAAGGGCTGAATACGATAGCCGTGTTGCAGTTATGGGCTGATTATAATAGCCGTTTTTTAATCAGGGGGCCGCGGGATATTTGCATGGCATCTATGAGGGCGGGAAAATCGAGAGCATTATTTTAGCAATTACTTGTGAAAGCTTGTCGTGCTCTTAAAAAGTGCAGCTAAAATACTCACTTCAAGTTGGTCAGCACGGGGAATTTACCGGAAACTGGGGAATAAGGGGAGGGATAATTAGCTAAGTAATAATCTGAAATAGGCGGGTAACCGTAAAGACAATCTAAGTCTTACTTGATAAAATAAGTTCCTAGATCTGGAACGCGGTGCTGCCGGGCTTCCAAGTGGAATGCTGAGAAAACAAGAGTATTAATTATTTACAAGCCCCGGGTCGGATAATATGCAAGGAGGAGTGGAGGGGAGGCTCGGACATCGTAGGTTACTTACTGTGAGAGGTCTTGCTCGATGGCAGGCCGGATGGGGTTCTGGCGGTGATCGCTACAGAGTGGTGGGAGGGACTGGGTTTTGGAGGTGCCAGAAATAGAAGAAGGACTAAAGAGTCCGTGACCGGGCAGACATCTTAGAATGGTGAAAATGGATTAGGAATCCGTGACAGATGGTGCTCTTGTGACATGTGGTGATACATACGTGCTTTTGTTAAAAAAGCATGTTGAGGGACATTTATAACACTTCGATTGATTTCATCAAGGGGGCCACTGGGAGCGGTCCTGCTGTGAAAAAAATGTTATAGTAAGGAAGTCCAGTCCTCAATCCTGTTTAGCCCTTTCCTTATACTGTCTGTTTTCAGGATCCAATGCAACTCCTCTTTATTTAGGATTTGGGAAATGTCTGCTCCTCGTGGGGGGGCTTTGATCTGTGTGATGACAGTCCAAGTGAAGTCATCTTCCGTGTGTCTCTTTTCTTTGAAGTGTTCCACAAGAGGCGCATTGGCGGTTTGGCATCGGATTCTGCTCCTGTGTTGTCCTATTCGTAGCTTAACCTTCTGGCTTGTTTGTCCTATATATAGTAGCATACATGGACACACAATCGCATAAATCACATTGTTAGAATTACAATTTGTGAAGTACTGTCTGTCATATTTAATTGTTCCATAGGAGAAGGTCTTGCCCTCAATGGTTGAGCTACAGGAGACACACTGACCACATTTGGCATGACCCTTGAGGGCCGGTAAGTCCCACATATCATTTAGTGTAGTTCTT